>NC_134084.1:54746234-55996234 GCF_000715075.1 Nicotiana tabacum
CTTCGGGGTTTTAAATCCCAATGGTAGATGCACGTGAGGGAACATACACAAGTCGGCATAGGATACACCTTTTTGTCCACTCAGACCCTGTATGTTTTTGAGACTCTGCTCCATGCTTCTCATCTTTCTGGCAATCTCCTCTTGCTCAAGGGTTTTTGCGGTTTTCTCTTGTCCTGTGGTGAACTCATACCGGGGCAGTTGTGGGTAAGCAAAGGTAGTAAATTGAGTAGGCTATGGTGGGAAGGATGGTGTTTGAAAGGTAAAAGATGATGGGTCAAAGCTAGGCCTGGGCAGTGTAGGCTTTGTCGTAGCTGAGCAAGGTGGCACAGTGAATATATTTGAGGTCTCACCTGACATCAACACCTGGGGACGAGCCTTAGAAGGTGTTCCAACAAAGTGGGCCGAAATGGTAGGATATCCTAGTGGGGTATTAGGGTGACTGATCGGGACGTTGAAGGTCCCACTTGCTCTAGGAAATAGCTCAGGGAACCCAGGGATCACACTTGGTGGTTCTCTTCCATTGGCCCAGGCATCCCACATTTCCATTATGCGGAGACATAGAATTTTGTTTTCCTTAGCAGCTGCCAATTCTGAAGTTGGGATGCCCGAGATCGGACTATCATCCGCAATAGGAATTGTTGGCAGAGGAATTTCCGACGACATTTCAATGATTCCTTTCGATCTCGTGAAGTATAGATGTGAAGCCAGACTACCACAAAATCAACCACCTTACTATAGAACCTAGACTTAACAGTAGACAACAAACCGGTCAGTTTGAAGCAAATAACACATAGGTAATCGCACGTTGGGGTGTGATGCAACTATACAGTTAAATGTGTTTCTATATGTTTTGCAACGGTTGCATGTTTCATCCCGGTTTTGCTTACTTTCCCCCAGTTTTTTTTTTCACTTTGGCTTTTTGCACTTCTATTCTCCTTTTCCGCTCTTTTCTTTCCTCTATTTTCCTTGCTCTTTTTTCCCAATTTTCTTTTGATTTTTCTTTAGCTCTCTTTTCTTTATTTTTGGGTTTTTCTGTCGGTTCTTTCTTTTCACATCCCTCTCTTATTTGAGTTATTTACGAAAACATGACCGAATCCGATGAGGATTGCCTACGTATCATGATGACACGTGAATCAGATCATCACGTAGTTCAAGAGGTAAATGCAAAAAATAAAAGAACAATTTTTTTGGTTTTTTTTTCAAATTTTCATTAATACAACCTTACTGAATTACAAAAGACTCGAAACATACTAATTCTAGGATTTTAAGACTTCAAACAAACTCAGGACATACTTTTTCTAGGAATTTAAAATAGACTCGAAACATGCTTTTAAAATAAAAATACAGACTCGAAAAAAAAAAGTAAATACAATCAAGAAAACATTAGTGCCTCCAACCTTGTCCTAGGAACACCAACTGGTCTTGCAGCGGGCCTACGTGCCATGTCATCTTGGAGCCGATAGAGATCCTCTATTATCTGGCGGACAAAGATCATTACTGTGGCGAAGAACATGGATCTAATCATGTCCTCACACACACTGCATTTCATTGTGATGTAGTCAGCAATCCTTCTGGCCCGTTCTCTTATGATGCCCTTTTCTTATAACAAATGCCCAATCTACTGGGATCTAGCCTCTAAGACCTGGGTGGTAGTGTGATTTTGCTCTTGCAAGTGCTTAAGTTCCCCTTCTAACCATGCCATCAAGGCGTAACAATGTTCTCTCTCGGTTTTATAATTTTTGGCTTGTTTAGCCATTTTACTTTCGAGGTTGCTAAACTCCTTTTTCCCAACCTGTGACCTCTCTTTCATATCTTTCTTTCATCTGTTGAACAAAAGTTGTACGCCCCTCAGCATTTTTAGTCAACCTTGTTCATACTTTTGCTAGCTCAGACTCAGCTTTCTGCAGGTCATCTTCGTAGTCACGCACCTTTTGTGTAAGGTTGTAAATGAGTCTTTCATCTTTCCTGCTTATTCCCGGATTCTCGGCTGCTATTCTCAGCTGTCGAACCTGGGCTCTGAGAGCTTCATTTTCTTGAAACAATCTTTTCCTCTCACCCTCGGCCTCTTATGCCTGTAAATCATTATTGAAGGAAACATTTCTCAACTCTTCTCGCAAAGCGTGAATGCTGGCTTGATATTTCTTTCCTTTCCCCCCAGGCTAACCTTTCCTAAATTTTGTCATCAAAAGTTTGAACATGGAGCCTTTTTGCAGGCCTCTTAGGTTCGGGCTCGGGCTCATTGTTCGTATAGAAGCTCTTTTCAAACCAAGCAGCATAATTGGGATCAACTTCGACCTTAACCGGGTCTGGTACCTGGGTGTCACTTTTTAGATACCGACAACAATTCCAGTCCCTTTGAACTAAAGCCTCGGGTATCGTTGCTTCTGGGTGTAATTCAATGACTTGGGTGCTTAGATCTGCCTCTTCGGGTATCACCTGATATCTTCCCAATTGTCTTAGAACTCTTTGTTGTTCATATGGTTGTATACTTCTCACTCCCATCATCATCAAGTAGCCCTTTGAAGCGGTCATGTATATGACTTCTGTTATCGGGAGCCATCCTATGGTCCATTCAATTGGATTTGCTCTCAATTTTCTCAAATAGGAAACCCAGGCTTCAAACCCTTCTGGCAGTATATAGTCTTCCACCCTTTCCTCATATTTTTTGATGAAATTGTTCCTGTACGAAGCATATCTCATGAACTTAGGATAACGGCGAAGGTGTTCGATCATCCATATTTGAAGAAGAACATTGCAACCTTCAAAAAATTGAGCCCCAGATTTGCATAGGGTTAAAGCCCGGTTAATGACTGCCAGCACTAATGGGACAAGTGTATGATTTTTTTGTCGACAAAGACCTGTGCGATTCTGGCCATGCGAATGTCTATTGTGCCCTCCACGTTCGGAAAGACCATGACCCATAGAAATGCCACGATGAAGGCAAACTGACGGTGAATTTGCCATATGCTCTTGTCTTGTTTGTTACTCGACCTCTTTTCATGTGTTTCAAACCCGGCTGAGTGCCCGAACCTGAAATACAGGAAGTAGAAAGAGCAACACCCTTTGCTTGCGTGGGCCTTGTTCATTTGTTTGCTGATATTCAGAAGATCGAAGAATTTGTGCACCAAGGGAGACCTGGGGAATATGAGTTACTGCTTTCTTAACTCTTGGCCGAAATCAATATACCTGGTTATTTCTTCTAGAGTGGGTGTGAGCTCAAAACCCGAGAAATGGAACACATTGTGAACGGGATCCCAAAAGGTTACCAAAGCTTTAATTAAATCCTCCTGGGGTTTGATGTGCATGGTGTCTACCAGGGAACCCAATTGTTCTTTCACCCATTCTCAGCCATCTTCATCTAAATCATCCCACCACCTGCGAAGCTACAACCGAGCCCGTTCTATGACAGATTGCGATAAGTCCTAGACAGTATTCATTTGTACCTGCGGAGGGTTAAGTTTAGGGTTGACTCTTGTGAACTCTTTTTGCAAAACAAGTTTTTCTGAAGAAAATCAACGGACAAGGACCCCTTTTATTGATATGTTTGCAAATGTGGCCCTTCACAATTCCAAACAAATTTTGAGGTCGGGGGGGGGGGTAAGTATTTAATTGGAAAAGACACCTTTTAAATAGACTTGCTTGTTCCTCCCGAAAATAGCCTTTCGACAATTGGAATGTAATATAAGGCTATTCCGGTAAGAAATGACTTAAAATACAACCGAAGCTGGGTCAGCCTATTGTTTTGACCAAAGCCCTGAAACACCCTTTATTTTATTATTTGTAAAAAATGAGGCCGAACCTTATGTGGGTTGCCTATGTATCCCACATCCGGTGAGAATCAGACATGCGTAGTTCGGTCAATTTTGGCATAAAAACATGATATTTGACTCACTCTTTTGAAATACATTTTCTTTTTTTTTCCTTTATTTTTTTCAAAAATTCGGCAGAGTTTCGGGATATTTTCAAATATTGGGATTTAGAAATCGAGTAAATTCTCTATCCTACCTCACTCTAGGTTTTTCTCTTTATTAACTGGTCAACATGCAAGCCGAAATAAATAAATATTCACATAGCACGTAGGATGCATCAAGATGGTCTTTATTTTGGGTACACCTGTCCTAGACAGACCCAACCCCTGTGTTGAGTCCCCAAAATCAAATGCACGTGATGCAAACAAGCGTTCCTACTAGGGATCCGGCATGACACTGCGTTATTCTAGGTTTAAAACCTGGGTGTATTGTTCTAGACCTGGCTTACCCGAGCGGACAACTGGGGCCGAAGAGGGGCAACATATCAGGAGCACTAAAGTCTACCCGGCCTTGTTGCTGGCCCAGCCTCGATCTATTTCGTATAATTTCTACAGAAAAAGTGGGCCACGCGAACGTGTGCACCATTTTCAGAAGACTCAGAGGGGTGGCGTAAGAAGACATTTAAATACAGTTCAAGTAATATCAAAGCGGTAAATGACAATTAGCACATTAAGTCCATAAAATACAGTAATATCAACAATAAATCCAAATAAAAATTGCATTAACAAGCTCGAATTCTTGAACCCTGAACTGGAAGTTCTGGGTTCTTGTCCCCAACAGAGTCGCCAGAGCTGTCACACCTCCTTTTTTACCACCCGAGGGGGTATATAGGAGTTTTTTCAATTTAAGTGACATTATTCGAAATGGGATTATTTTAATTCTTAGAGTCGCCACTTGGAATATTTTAATTGGTGTCCCAAGTCACCGGTTTATTTTAAATCTCAAATTGAGGAAATTTCGACTTTCCTTTTGAAGTCTGTGAACCAGAAATTCTAGATAAGGAATTTTGTTAACCCGGGAGAAGGTGTTAGGCATTCCCGGGTTTCGTGGTTCTAGCACGGTCGCTTACCAATTTATACTTGGCTTAATTGTTCAACTACTAATTTTTAGGACCTGTGTGCATTTACCTTTTTAACCGCTTTTAATCACTTGATTTATTCGTAATTAAATAATTGAGTTACGCGTACATATACTCTTTTCTTTTGGCGCGTCAAAATCATGTCACACGAACGTGTCCACCATTAATAACGCTTTGTTTATTTTATTAAGAAAAAAGTTTCGTTGAAGTTGCGCGAGCGCATCCCTCGAGTCATTTTTTAGAATTACATTTGCAATTATGTTACGCGAATGTATACAAATTATGTTACGCGAACGTATACACAATCACAACACTAGTCTAAATCGAGCCTAAAGCAAACTACGAGTGTTTGATTAAGGCATAATTTTGAAGTGCACCGGATTGGTTTCGGGCCTGAGTCAGATGACTCTTGGCCTAAAGAGCTTGAGCTCTTAAACTTTAACAAAGCTATGGGCCTGTCCATTTAGCCAGGCCCAATTTTAACACGAAAATAAATAAATAAATAAATAAATAAATAAATAAATAAATAAATAAATAATAACGAAGCCATGTGCCTATCTATTTAGCCAGGCTCAAAAATTAACAATAATAAGCAAGAAATAATAAACAACAATGAAAGAGAAAGAAAGAAATGTAACACTTTTTTTCATTTTTTTCACTCTCTTTTTTTTCTTTTTCTTGATTAATATGTTTTAATTAATTAATTGACAAATGAAATAACAACTATATAATAATATAAAACTAACATAATATGATTATACTAACTTTACATATATTTTAACTAAATCCTATTTTAACTAATTAATTAATTATTACGAAAATTACTAAACATAAAATGCGTTAAATAAATAACAGAAATAAATATAAAAAAAAGACAGAATGCGTAAAAAAATATAAAAAAACATAATAAAAATGCGGAAAAAATAATAACATAAATAAATGCGGAAATTAATGGAAATAAAAAAAATGCGTAAATGACGGAAATAAATAACAAATACGTAAATAAAATTACAAAATTAAAAAGGTCTAATCGTGAAAAAGCCCTCAAGTCAAGACTTCCGTCTTGGATCTAAGATCCTTGATGGAAGATCTTGACCGAAGGATTTTTTAACGGCTAGAAAAATCAAAAAGGGGTAGATCTAAGGTTTTGGCCTTTTAAGATCCAAGATCTACGGATTTTGGTTGGGTTTGGGGGGATTTGGTTGGTAGGATGAGGTTTAGGAGGATGAGAGGAGTGTATCGTGTGAATTTGAGGGGTTTTGGAGTTTTACCGCCGCTTTGGGCGATTTCTGACGGCGGAGTAGTGGTGGTGGGAGGGTTTCGGCCACTTTTTGGTTTTAGGAGGGTTGGTGTTTTATGGATTTAGGTTGTGGGGTGAGGTAGAGGAGAAGAAGATGAGAAGATTGATGTTATTTTGAAGTTTTTTGGAAGTCGGCCGCCGCCAGTGGAGATTTCCGGCGGGCGGCGCCGCCGGTAGAGAAGGGTGGCGGCAGAAAATGGGAGGAGAGAGAAGAGAGAGAGTAGGGGAGCTCTAGGTTTGGGGAGTTGAGAGAGAAGTGGAAGAGTGGGGAGTTTGGAAATGAGGGAGGTTGGAGATTTTAGGACACTTTTATATTAAAAAGGGGGTGAGTTCCGGACCGTTGGATCTTGTTGGAGATCAATGGCCAAGATTAAAAGGTAAAAAGATGGATTGGGATCAGACTTTTAAGGTTTTGGGCTTGGGGTGTCTTGGGTTAAATTAGGATTGGACTAGTTTAGGAAGAAATGGCCAAATTCGGCCAAAAACCCTTTTTTAATTTTTTAAAAACTAATTAATTAAACTAAATCCTAAACTAAATCCTAAATTATCTTTATTTGTAAAATTTAACTAATTATCTATTTATTACAATTATAAAAATTACTTGATCCTAAATTAAAAGAGAGAAAATCAATAATCTAAAAATTAAAAGGTAAACAATGTAAAATGAGCCATTTTTTTTATTTTCAACTTTAATAAAACAAATAATTATCTAATTAATCCTAAAACTATAAAAACAAAAATATAAATGCAATGCATGGTATTTTTGACATTTTCATGATTTTTAATAAAAATTAAACGTGCACAAAAATGCAAACAAATAATAAAAACCCTACAAAATATCCCATAAAATGGCAAATAATTGGAAAAAATGTATTTTCTTGGATTTTATAGGAATATTTCATATATGGCAAAAATCACGTGCTCACAGTGGAGTCCTATATCTATAATGAAATCAACTAGGGAGTGGAGACTCTATGTTGGAAAAGAGACTAGGGAGTGGAGACTCTATGTCGGAAAAGAAAACTAGGGAGTGGAGACCCTATATCTAAAAATAAAATCAACTAGTGAGTGGAGACCCTATGTCTAAAATAAAATCAACTAGGGAGTGGATACCTTATGTTGGAAAAGCAGACTAGGGAGTGGAGACCCTATACCTAAAATAAAATCAACTAGGGAGTGGAGATCCTATGTTAGAAAAGAATACTAGGGAGTGGAGACCCTATACCTAAAAAAAGTAGACTAGAGAGTGGAGACCCTATGTTGGAAAAGCAGATTAGGGAGTGGAGACCCTATGCCTAAAATAAAATCAACTAGGGAATGGAAACCCTATGTTGGAAAAGCAGACTAGGGAGTGGAGACCCTATACCTAAAATAAAATCAACTAGGGAGGGGAAACCCTATATTGGAAAAGCAGACTAGGGAGTGGAGACCCTATGCCTAAAATAAAATCAACTAGGGAGTGCAGACCCTATATTGGAAAAGCAGACTAGGGAGTGGAGACCCTATGCATAAAGTAAAATCAACTAGGGAGTGGAGACCCTATGCATAAAGTAAAATCAACTAGGGAGTGGAGACCCTATGTTGGAAAAGCAGACTAGGGAGTGGAGACCATATGCCTAAAATAAAATCAACTAGGGAGTGGAGACCCTATGTTGGAAAATCAGACTAGGGAGTGGAGACCCTATGCCTAAAATAAAATCAACTAGGGAGTGGAGACCCTATATTGGAAAAGCAGACTAGGGAGTGGAGACCCTATGTCTAAAATAAAATCAACTAGGGAGTGGAGACCCTATGTTGGAAAAGCAGACTAGGGAGTGGAGACCCTATGCCTAAAATAAAATCAACTAGGGAGTGCAGACCCTATATTGGAAAAAGCAAACTAGGGAGTGGAGACCCTATGCATAAAGTAAAATCAACTAGGGAGTGGAGACCCTATGTTGGAAAAGTAGACTAGGGAGTGGAGACCATATGCCTAAAATAAAATCAATTAGGGAGTGGAGACCCTATGTTGGAAAAAACGTAACTAGAGATTGAGGACCCTAGGCTACCATGTTTTTGAATTTTCTTCTATCTTTTTTTTTATTTTATTAAAAAAATGAGTAAGAATGCAGGAAAGAATTTGGAAGAGACTTCCTTTTTTGGATTGATTATTGCTGCAAAACTGTTTCTAGCCCTTGCGCAGTTTCTTTTAGTGGCACCTGCTTCTTGTAAGGTTGCTTCGGATCGCACATGTTTCATGTTTTCAAATAAAGAACAATTGTTAGTTTGAAAAGGTAGTTGGTTTTGTGGCCTTAATTGTTTTAATCACTTGATCTCGGCCCAACTCTTTCGATGAAATCTGTTGCTCGTTGGCCTTCTGAAGATCAATCTCTCTTCTAAACCCAGGGATCTTGACCTTCCAAAATTTCACATGATGGTTAGCCTGTGTGGGGCTTTGCCCTTTTCATCTTATTCTGCCTTTATGGGCACTTGACTTTGGATTTCTTTCCTTTTTAATAATTCTGAATCTGGAGCATCGGTTATCATGGCCAGTCGAGATCGACTTGATGCACCTACTGAGGCTGGGTGCTTTTCTTTGAATATGGCTTTTGTTAAGTAGAACCCTATAAAACCAATCTTGCCATATTTTCTTTGTATTAGTTTCGGAGAAGTATTAGACCGAAAAGGACTCAAAGAAGAGTAAACAAAGGATAGGATAATGAATTTAACAAGAAGTGTCCCTTTCGGGGGGAAGAAAGAAGGACTCATCTGGAGTGCATGCAGACTTCAATAGACATGACATGCTTCTTGGACTGGATACCCGATTTGCACAACCATCTAATCTCTTATAAACCCATCATAACTCATATCTTAAAACCGAGAAACCTGGCCAGGATTCTATCAGTGCCGATGGTTGTAGGAAATTCCTTTTTTCGATCAATGGCGCCCGTTGCGGGTTTTCGCCAATTGGCCTCTCTCATTTCTCTTCTTACCATAGCCTTATAGTGTTCTTTGCGAGTTTTCACTAACAAGACTCTCTCATTTTCAGTTTCTCTGCTCACCATCGCCTTACGGTGCTCATGTGGGTTTTCACCAATAAGACTTTCTCATTTTATTTCTCTTATTTTGATTGCATTGGATCCAAGTAGCTGCATTCTCTGATCCTTGGACATTCTCACCGATTGATCGGAAGGACTTGAAAGGATTTGGGTAAAAATGATTTGGACTGAATTATAACTTTGAAACCATTCAGGCGGGATCATCGCCGAACCATTATAAATTCTGCCCCAGTTTCAACTTTGGGGGGAATTTGGATTTTTGTTTTGGTGTGACTAAACCCTAGAGAAAGGCTACCTACATATCCTTTCAGAATCAAGTCGAACGTAGTTCAGGAAAATTTTGTTTCTTTTTTATTTAGATTTTTTTTTAATTCTTTTCGGGTTCCAAAGAGGGTGATCAAGGAAAGGTAAACGGCTCAAAGGGTTAGCAAAAGGTTGAAGTGTTTTGGGGTAGAGAGAATGAAAGCCTTCGTTGTCCCAATCGGATAATATCGGTTCCGCAGAAGGGTTAAACGTAATACCTCTTGACCGCGTCTGCATTGACAGCTGTTTCAGGGTCATTTCCTTTAATGTCTCCCAAGTACAATGCCCCTTTCGGCAATAATTTTCTTATAATGTATGGGCCCTTCCAGTTTGGAGCAAACTTTCCTTTTGCTTCCTTGTGATGCGGGAGAATACGTCTCAAAACGAGTTGCCCCACTTCAAAGTTCTTATGCCGCACTTTCTTGTTGTAGGCACAGGCTATTCTTTGTTGATAGAACTGCCCGTGGCAAACTACAGCCATCCGTTTTTCATCAATCAAAGTCAATTATTCTAAACGGGTTTTGACCCACTCACTATCCTCAATATCAGCTTCAACGATGATTCGGAGAGAAGGAATTTCAACTTCTGCGGGTATTATGGCTTCAATGCCATAAACCAATAGATAAGGTGTTGCTCCAACTGATGTACGTATAGTTGTGCGATATCCCAATAATGCAAACGGCAACTTTTCATGCCATTGTCTAGAACTTTGGATCATCTTCCTAAGAATCTTCTTGATGTTCTTGTTTTCTGCTTCAACAGCACCATTGGCTTTAGGCCGATAAGGGGTAGAGTTCCGATGCATGATCTTAAATTATTCGCATACCTCCCTCATCAAATGACTGTTCAGATTTGCAACATTGTCTGTAATGATAGTTTTAGGAATACCAAAACGGCAGATGATGTTGGAGTGCACGAAGTCTACCATTGCTTTCTTAGTGACTGCTTCAACTCATTTTGTGAAGTAGTCAATGGCAACCAATAGGAATCTATGCCTATTTGAAGTTTTTGGCTTGATTGGCCCAATGACATCCATATCCTAAGCAACGAACGGCCACAGTGCAGACATAGGATGCAGTTCTGAAGGTGGTGCATGAATCAGGTCACCGTGCACCTGACACTGATGACATTTTCGGACAAAACTGAAGCAATCCTTTTCCATAGTCATCCAGTAATAACCTGCTCGAAGGATTTTTTTTTGCTAGGACGTATCCATTCATATGGGGTCCACACACTCCTGTGTGTACTTCATTCATGATTCTTCCGGCCTCTTGGGCATCCACGCATCTTAAAAGGTTGAGATCTAGAGTCCTTTTGTACAAGACCTCTCCGCTCAAGAAGAAACCGCTGGCAAGCCTTCTAATGGTTCTCTTTTGGTCTCCATTGGCTTTCTCGAGATATTCCTTTATTTTCAAAAATCTCTTGATATCATGATACCATGGCTAAACATTTGGTTCCACCTCAACCGTATTGCAATAACCATGCCTTTCTTGGATTTGGATTTCTAACGGGTCAATGTGGACATTGCCGGGATATGGC
The DNA here is from genome assembly GCF_000715075.1 of Nicotiana tabacum. NCBI lineage: Eukaryota > Viridiplantae > Streptophyta > Magnoliopsida > Solanales > Solanaceae > Nicotiana > Nicotiana tabacum. The sequence goes on from NC_134084.1 coordinate 54,757,302, forward strand.
AACATCGAGGCCAAAGTAGCGAGTGCATCGGCCAACTCATGGTGAAATCGAGGAATGTGCCTGAACTTGACTGACTTGAACCGCTTGCTAAGATCTTCCACATGTTGCCTATTTGAAATAAGCTTGACATCCCAAGTTTCCCATTCACCTTGATCTTGTCGGATAATCAAGTCCGAATCTCCCATGATTAACAATTCTTCCACATCTTGGTCAATTGCCATGTTCATACCCATAATGCAGGCTTCATACTCGGCAGTGTTGTTGGTGCAGAAAAACCAAAGCTGGGCTGTGGCCGGATAGTGCTGACTAGTGGGTGAGATCAAGATTGCCCCAATCCCGACACCTTTTGCGTTCACAACTCCATCAAAGAACATTTTCCAAGCATTGGCATCTTCTGAAGTTACCTCAACTGAATTTACTTTCTTGTCCGAAAAGTAAGTACTCAAAGGCTGATACTCATCATCAATAGGATTTTCAGATAAGTGATCCGCTAAAGCTTGAGCTTTCATTGTCGTCTGGGTAACATAGACTATGTCAAACTCGGTGAGAAGGATTTGCCGTTTTGCTAACCTCCCCGTGGGCATCAGCTTTTGGAATATGTACTTCAAAAGATCCAAGCTGGTGATGAGATAGGTGGTGTAGGCCAACAGGTAATTCCTAAGCTTCTGAGCGACCCAAGTTAGGGCACAGTCCTTTCCAACAAAGTGTATTTGGCTTCGTAACTGGTGAACTTTTTGATCAGGTAGTATATGGATTGTCCCTTCTTCCCGGTCACATCATGTTGCCCGAGAACACATCCAAAGGAATTCTCCAAGACTGTCGAGTACGGGGCCTTCCAGATTCTGGAGGGACCAAGACTAACGGATTCGACAGATATTCTTTGATTTTGTCGAACGCTTCTTGACACCCGTCTGTCCATTTAATCGTTGCATCTTTCTTTAACAGCTTAAATATTGGCTCACATGTGGAAGTCAACTGAGCAATGAACCGGCTTATGAAATTCAACCTTCCCAACAGACTCATAACCTCTTTTTTGGTTCTCGGAAGAGGCAAATCCCGAATAGACTTTATCTTTGTTAGATCTAGATCGATGCCCCTCCAACTGACTATAAATCCCAAGAGTTTCCCAGACGAAACTCCAAATGCGCATTTAGCTAGATTCAACTTCAAGTCATATTTACGCAGACGCTCAAAGAACTTTCTCATATCCCAAACATGGTCATCCTGGGTTCTTGATTTAATAATTACATCGTTCACATACACCTCGATTTCTTGGTGCATCATGTCTTGAAAGATTGCAATCATATCCTAAGTTGCCCGGCGTTCTTCAAACCAAAAGGCATGACCCCGTAACAATAGGTGCCCTAGCGTGTGGTGAAAGTTGTCTCTTCTGTATCTTCTTCATCCATCAAGACTTGGTGATATCCAGCATAACAATCCACGAAAGACTGTATCTCATGTTTGGCATAGTTGTCAACAAGGATGTGGATATTTAGAAAGGGGAAGTTGTATTTGGGACTTGCTTTGTTCAGATCCCGATAGTCGAGACACACTCGAGTTTTCTCATCTTTCTTTGGCACTGGAACCACATTATCCAATCACATGGTGTTTCGGACCAATCGGATCACACTCGCTTTTAACTGTTTGGTGACATCTTCTTTGATCTTGTCACTGATGTCAGTTTTGAACTTTCTCTATTTTTGCTGAACAGGGGGATGATCGGAGTAAGTTGGCAATTTGTGCACCGCTAAATCAACACGTAGTCTTGGCATATCATCATAGGACCAAGCAAACACATCTTTGAATTCGAACAAAAGTTGGATTAATATGTCCCTAGTTCTTTCATCCGTGTGAATGCTTATCATGGTTTCTTGGACCTCTTCTGGACTACCCAATTTAACCGGCTTGATTTCATTTATGTTTGGCTTAGGTTTATTCTCGAATTGTTCCAGTTCTCAGTTTATTTTCCTAAAAGCCCCATCTTCATCATATTTCAGTTCTTGATTCATTATTTCACAATTAGACAGCACGTTAGGATCTGGGCATGAAGTCCCCAAGCATGTCATGTTATTTAAGTCCGCATTATTAGAACTGAAAGAAGAAATAAGAAAAGTAACAAAAATCAGAAAGAATAAAGAAAGAGATTCATAGACGATAAAATATTGATTTCATTTCATTGAATTTGAAAATAGAAGGGTTTACATTGGAATTTTAAAGACAATAAACTAAAAGAAACATTCGAGTTACATCCTGGGATAACTCAGAATGCAGAAAAGGTGGCAAGACTGGACTATCGGGATTCCCGCCTGACTGGGAATAGTGTAGCCTTCCAATTCTGAAGCTTGGCATCGGGCCCCATAAATTGCACCTCAGCAGTGCTCGAGCCTTCACCCGGCTGGACCATATGAGCTTCATATAACATTTGCCTCATGGCTCCACATATGTCCTCAATTTCTTCGGCTGTGAAGGCCTCTTCTTCTTCTTCTTCTGTGTACTTTGGCTTGACGAATGTTTTGGAGAGATGCGGGACCGGATGAGGTAGAACCCACCCTCGTTCTTACGTTCTTTAGCCCATTTCACGTTGGCTTTCGTAGCTTGAAAACCGACACCAAAGAAGTTTTTACTGGTAGTCAAGGTGATGGGCTCCGTAATACCTTGCAAAGATGCCCCGAGCCCCTTCCCAGGCTTATAACCGTGCTTGATCATCTCAGTGGCGACCATGATTGACGCATTTGACAAAAAGGGTTAAGGACACGGGCTTCCTTCCTCACATTGATCTGCGAACACAACCTCAAAAGTTTGATAGACTATGTGTTTGCTACCTTCCCTAGCTTCGAGACATGGGACTAACGGGTCCCTATAAATTGATTGCTCGTCCTCTCTATGAACCACGATTTCCTGATCTTCGTGTTCAAATTTTACCATCTGGTGGAAAGTAGAAGGTACGGGCCTTGCAACATGGATCCAAGGCCTTCCTAAAAGAAAATTATAAGAGGTATCCATGTCCAAGACCTAAAATACCACTTCGAAATCCACAGGACCGATAGTCAAGATCAAATCAATCTCTCATATTATGTCTCTCTTGATGCCATCGAAAGCACGCACACAAACATTGTTAGGCCTGATTCTCTCAGTCCCAATTTCCATTCTTTGCAAAGTTGAGAGAGGGCATATGTCGACCCCAGATCCACCATCCAGCATGACTCTTTTTACATAGTATCCTTCACATTTTATTGTCAAGTGAAGAGCCTTGTTGTGGGTAGCCCCTTCTGGGGGCAAGTCATTCTTGCTAAATGAAATCCGATTGTCTTCAAAGAATTGCTCTGCCATCCTTTTCAGTTGCTCAACAGTGGTTTCAATCGGAATATATGATTCATTAAGGGTCTTTATCAACACTTTCTGATGCTCAGTCGAGCTTATCAGTATAGACAAGAGCGAAACCTGAGAGGGAGACTTTCAAAGTTGGTCAATTACCTCGTAGTTTGTAGTTTTCATTTTTCGGAAGAACTCCTCTGCTTCTTCGGCACTGACTGGCTTTTTAAGCGGGAAAGCGCTTCTGTTTGGCATTGTTCACTTCTTCCAGATTGAGGTACTTCCCAGATGGATTGGTTTCAATTACTTCTCCTATGATTTCTTTCCCCTTGTACGTCACAATTGCTCTGTTGTAGTTCCAGGGGACTACAACGGGATCTTTTATGGGCCTTTGTCGTGCGTGGCTAATGATCACGGGCTCGTTCAACTTGGGTGGAATTACTGGTCCCCGCGCCATATAAATCGCTTTGGGTACATACATCTTAGGTCCCTTGTTCGGCTCGAACCTTTTAGGGGGACTCAACGCCAATTGTTCTTTCCTATGAGCCTGGGGAACATAAAGAATGACGTCTTTAAGGGGTACTTCCCCTGTTTTGGATCTTTACCGTCTTTTATACACTTTGAGGGGCGGAGTTGCTCTTCTTCTCCCCCTTGTCTTGCTTTGCAGCCGCCTTTGGCTTCTTTTCAACATCGGCTATGGCAATGATGGCTTTTAGAGCTGGGTCAAACTCTTTATCTTTACAAATCATCCCAATAACTGGGCCATTGTTGTGAGCCGGCAATAGGTTATTGGTCACATTGGGGATCTCTTCATCTTTCAGCACCACCCTCTTTTGCTCTATTAAGTTTTCGATTGCCCTTTTGAGAGTCCAACAGTCTTTAGTGGCATGCCTTTCTGCTCCTGAATGGTAAGCACATTGAGTGCCGTGTCGGTAGGAGGGCGACTCTGGGTTTTGCCTGGTTTGGGGTACGGGTTGCAACAAACCCATTTGGACCAATTTAGGGAAAAGGATAGAGTATGATTCACCAAAAGGTGTGAAGTTGGTTCTTCTGAGTGGCTCCCTGGCACGGGCATTGTATAGAAAATTATTTTGTGGGGAACGACGATTATATGGAGCTTGGTAAGGAGGGTTATTTCTAGGAAGTGGAGCTCGGTTTTGGTTAAGCTGTTGTTGTGGCCAAGTGTATAGCTGGGCATTCATCAACGCATAAGGCTGAGGAGCCATGGCATAAGCCACATCCTGGTGAGGATAATAATATTGCGGGGGATTTGGCGGGGAGTAACCTCGGGGTTGACGGGGTTCCTCGAACTTGAAGCTGTCATCGCCATTTCTTCTTTCTTCTTTCTGTTTGCTACACCTCCTACCCCGCTCTGGATTTCTTGGGATGTAGCTCTTATAGCAGACTAGCTCAATATGCAGCCTGTCTTCAAACCATTTTCGACCATCTCCCTAATTTTGATAGCCTCAGTAAACGACTTTCCCATTGCAGACATCATACTGGAAGTAATCAGCCTCTTGGGCTTATAGAAAAACACTGACCATCTCGGTCTCATCCATCACGGGCTTCACCCTAGTCGTTTGTTCGCGCCATTTAGCAGCATATTCTTGGAAACTTTTAGAAGACTTCTTTTTTAGATTAGACAAGGAATTTCTGTCTAGAGTTATGTCTATGTTATACTGGAATTTCCTGACGAAATCACAAGCCAAATCATCCCATATGTGCCAGCGAGACATGTCTTGATCCATGTACCACTCGGATGCAATGCCCACTAGACTCTCTCCGAATGAAGCCATTAGGAGCTCTTCTTTTCTGCATACCCCTCTCAATTGATTGCAATACCTCTTGAGGTAGGCTATGGGGTCCCCGTGCCCATCATACTTTTCGAACTTGGGGGTCTTGAAACCAATGGGCAAATGCACATGCGGGAACATACATAAATCAGCGTAGGATACGCTCTTTTGGCCACTTAAACCTTGTATATTCTTAAGGCTTTGTTCCATGCTTCTCATTTTTCGAGTGATTTCCTCTTACTCAAGATTCTTTGTAGCTCTCTCTTGCCCCGCGATAAACTCATACCGGGGTTGTTGAGGGTAAGAATTGGTGGTGAAATGGGCAGTGTCCGGTGGAAAAGATGGTACTTGGAAGGTAAAGAATGATCGATCGAAGCTTGGCCTGGGAAAGGTTGGTTATGCCGTAGCCGAAGTTGGCGGTGCAGTAAATATGTTAGAAGCCACTCCTGAAATCAATGCTTTGGGGCGAACCTCAAAAGGCATTCTGGTGAAATGGGCTGAGATGGTGGGATATCCGAATGGGGTGTTCGGGTAATTTATCGGGATGTTGGAAGTTCCACTTATTTTGGGAAGTAGCTCAAGGAAACCAAGTATCGCACTAGGTGGCTCTCTACCATTGGACCAGGCGTCCCACATTTCCAACATGCAGAGGCGCAGTGCCCTATTCGTTTCAGCAGCCGCTAACTCTGATGTTGGGATAGCCGATAACGGGCTATCATTTGGGACGGAAATTGTTGGTAGATGACTATCCGACGACATTTTGACACTTCCCTTGGATCTTGTAAAATAAGGGTGCGAAGCCAGGTTACCACAAACCAACCACCTTAAAAACATAACCTAAGCTCAACAGCAGACACAACAAAACAGTTAGTTCGAGGCAATTAACACATAAGGAATTGCACATTGGGGGGTGTGATGCACCTATATAGTTAAATGCGTTTCTACATGTTTTGCAATGATTGCGTGTCTCATCCTGGCCATTGTTTGTATCCCCGATCTTTCTCTTGCTCTCTTTTGCACTCTCTCACTATTTTCTCTCTTGTTTTCGTTCTCTTTTTCTTGTTTTCTCTCTTTTTCTTATTTCCTCTCTTTTCTTCTTTCCTTTTCCTTTTGGTTTTCTCTTTTCATCATTTTCTTTTTTATTTGAGTTATTTAAAAACCATGACCGGATCCGATGGAAATTGCATACGTATCACGATGCTGCATGAATTAGATCATCACGTAGTTCAAAGAATAAATGCGAAATAAATAAACACTTTTTGGGTTTTTTCCGAATTTTCATTAAAACAAAACTTCTAATTTTTCTCTATTACAAAGACTCGATCCTACATACTTGAGAATTTAAAAACTAAAACAGACTCAAAACATACTCTAGGAATGAAAATACATACTCGAAAAGAGAAAACAATCAAGAGTACATAAGTTCCTCCACTCCTGCCCTAGGGACACTAGTCGGTCTTGCCGCGGGCCTACATGCCATGTCATCCTGGAGTCGATAGCGGTCATCCATTATCTGGCGAACAAATATCATTACTGTGGCGAAGAACATGGACCTGGTCATGTCCTCCACTCGATGCACTTCATCACAATGTAGTCAGCGATTCTAACCCTTTCCCTGATGATGCCCTTTTCTTGCAACAACCGCCCAATCTACTAAGATCTAGCCTCCAAAACCTAGGTGGCCGTATGATTCTGTTCTTGCAAATGATGTAGGTCTCCCTCTAGCTATGCCATCAAAGCGTAGCAATGTTCTCTCTCAGCTTTGAAGCTCTTGGCTTGTTTAGTCATTTCACCCTCAAGGCTATTAAGCTCCTTTTTCCAGCCCATGACCCCTCTGTCATATCTTTCCTTCAACTGTCGAATGAAAGTTGCCCATTCTTCTACATTTTTTGCCAACTTTGTTAGGGCTTTTACTATCTCAAACTCAGTCTTTTGCAAATCATCCTCATAGTCACGTACTTTTTGCGTAAAGCTGTAGATGAGTTTTTCATCTTTTCTGCTTCTGCCCGGATTTTCGGCTGCTATTCTCATTTTTCGAACTTGGGCTCGAAGAGCTTCATTTTCTTGGGCCAGACTTTTTCTTTCACCTTCAGCTTCTTGTGCCTGTAAATCATTATTGAATATGATGTTCCTCAACTCTTCTTGCAAAGCGTGAATGGTGGCTTGATATTTTTTCTCCTTCTCTCCCCAGGCCAACCTTTCTCGGATTTTATCATCAAAAGCTTGAACATAAGGTCTTTTGGCGGGCCTTTCAGGATCGAGCTTGGACTCTGGCTCATCATTCAAACAAAACCTTCTCTCAAACTATGCAGCATAATTTGGATCCACTTCTCCTCTCGCAAGATCTGGTACCTGGGTGTCAATTTTTAGTATCGGCAACCATTCCAATCCCGTTGGATTAAAGCCTCAGGTAGGGTTGCTTCTGGGTGTAGCTCAATCACTTGGGTACTCAAATCTACATCTTCGGGTACCACTTGATACCTTCCCAATTGCCTTAGAACTCTTTGCGGTGCATATGGTTGGATACTCCTCGGGCCCATCATCATCAAGTAGCCTTTCGAAGTTGTCATGTATATGACTTCTGTTACTAGAAGCCATCATATGGTACATTAAATTTGACTTGCTTTCAGAGTTCTTAAATGGGAGACCCAGGCCTCAAACCCTTCTGGAGATTTGTAGTCTTCCACCCTATCCTCATAATTCTTGATGAAGTTGTTCCCGTCCGAACCATAACTCATGAACTTGGGGTGACAGCGGAGATGTTCGATCAACCACATTTGGAGAAGAATGATGCAACCCTCAAAGAATTGAGCCCTGGATTTACAAAAAGTTAATGCTCGATAAATATATGTCAGCACTAACGGAACAAGTGTGTGATCTTTCTTGGTAGTGAGGATTTGTGCAATTCTAGCCATGCGAGTATCTATTGTCGCTTTTGCATTCGGAAAGACCATGATCCCCAGAAACGTCACGATGAAAGCGAACTGACGGTGAATCTGCCAGGTGCTTTTATCCTATTTGTTGTTTAATCCCTTTTCATGCATTTCAAACCCAGTTGAGTGCCCGAACTTGAAGTACAAGAAGTAGAAAGAACAACATCTGTTGTTTACATGGGCCTTCTTCATTTGCTTACTTATATTCAGAAGATCAAAGAACTTGTGCACAAAGGGAGCCCTCGAATATAAGCTGCTATTTTCTTAAGTCCTGGACAAAATCAATGTATCCAGTCATTTCCTCCAGAGTAGGGGTGAGCTCAAAATCTGAGAAATGGAACACGTTGTGGACAGGATCCCAAAAGGTTACCAAGGCTTTGATTAGATCCTCCCGAGGTTCGATGCTCATAATGTCTATAAGGGAACCCAACTGCTTTTTTACCCAATCCTGGCCGTCTTTATCTAAATCATTCCACCACATGCGAAGCTGCAGTTGAGCCTATTTTATGACCAATTGTAACGGGTTCTAGACAGCATTCATTTGTGACGGGTTCTGGATAGTAATTATTTGTACCTATGGAGGGTTAAGGTTAGGATTGACTCTTGTGGAGTCTTTTTGCAAAACAAGTTTTCAATTTCTAAAAGAAAATCAACGGACAATGACCCCCTTTATGCTACTTTAGCAAAAATGGTTGTTTTTGTAAGCGTGGCCCCTTCACAATTCCAAACAAATTTTGAGGCTGGGGGAAAGTATTTTATGGAAAAAGACACCTTACTGACAGACTTTCCGGTTCTTCACGAAAATAGCCTTTCGACAATTAAAAGATAATCTAAGCCTATCCCGGTAAAAACAACTTAAAATACAATCGAAGTGGGGTCGGCTTATTCTTTTGACCAAAGTCCTAAACTACACTTTACTTGATTATTTTTGTAAAAAATGAGGCTGAACCTTATGTGAGTTGCATACGTATCCCACATCCGGTGAGAATCAGACCTGCATAGTTCGATCAATTTTGACACAATTAAAAAACATGATATTTGACTCACTCTTTTTAAAATACATTTTCCTTTTTTCCCCTTTTTTCAAAAATTTTGGCAGAGTTTCGAGACATTTTCAAATACCGAAATTTTTAGAACCGGGTAAATTCTCTATCCTACCTCACTCTTTATTTTTCTCTTGATTTTCTTTTCCTAACTGGTCAACATGCAAGCCGAAAAATATAAATATCCATATAGCACGTAGGATGTATCAGGATGGTCTGTTATTTTGGGTACACCTGTCCTAGACGGACCCAACCCATGTGTTGAGTCCCCAAGGTCGAATGCACGTGATGGAAATAAATGTTCTTACTAGGGAACCGGCATGAGGTTATATTATTCTAAGTTTAAACCTAGGGTTGTGTTCTAAACCTGGCTTACCCGAGCGGACAAACTCGAGTCGAGGAGGGGGCAACGTACCGGAAGCACGAAAGTCTGCCCGGCCTTGTTGCTTGCCCAGACCCGTTCTATTTGGCATAACTCTAATATAAAAGTGGGCCACGCTAACGTGAGCCGTTTATTTGGAAGACTTAGAAGGGAGGCGTAAGAAGATATTTAAATACAGTTCAACTAATATCAAAGCGGTAAATGGCAATTAGCATATTAAGTCCACAAAATACAGTAATATCAACAATACAGCCAAATAAAATCACATTAACAAGCTCGAATTCTTGAACCCTGAACCGGAAGTTCTGGGTTCTTTCCCCAGCAGAGTCGCCAGAGCTGTCACACATCCTTTTTTATACCCCAAGGGTATATGGCAGTTTTTCCAATTAAAGTAACATAAATCGAAATGGAAGTAATCAATTTATCAGAGTCACCACTTGGAATAGTTTATTTGGTGTCCCAAGTCATTGGTTTATTTTAAATCCCAAATTGAGGAAGTTTTCAACTTTATGTAAAAGTCTACGAAATAGAAATTCTAGATAAGGAATTCTATTAACCCGAGAGAAGGTGTTAGGCATTTCCGAGTTCCATGGTTCTAGAACGGTCGCTTAGTGATTTATTACTTGGCTTAAATTATTTAACTACTCATTTTTAGGACCTATGTGCATTTATCTTTCGCCGCTTTTAATCACTTGATTATTCGTATTTAAAGAATCGAGTTACGCGTATGTATACTCTTTTCTTTTGGCGCGTCAAAAATCATGTCACGCGAAAGTGTCCATAATTAATAACGCTTTGTTTATTTTATTATAAAAAGTTTGGTTGAAGTTGTGCGAACGCATCCCACGAGTTATTATTTTTAAGAATTAAATTTACAATTATGTTACGCGAACGTATACATAATTACAATAATAGTCTAAATCGAGCCTAAAGCAAACTACGAGTATTATGAAAGATAATTTTACTATACTAAGTTAGCACTTAATATGAGGGACATGAGTTATGGGTTTTATTTGTGTATGGCACACCTCGATTTATTTTAACAAAAGGGGTGCATTTTAATTAATTAAGACTAAGGATACTTGTATTTAAATCCTAATTTGAATTTTAAACTAAGAGTCTCTTAACTTAAAAAGTGTGGGAAGGCTAAGCTTTTAAATTCTTTTGAGTTTGGTCCAGCTATGGCCCATTGATTATCTACCTAAGGGAAATCAGCAACCTTAAAACCATATTTGGGTTGGAATTCGTCCTAGAAAGAAAGGACTCAAAGGAGTTTTTGCTGAGTCCAAATGGAACAGCCCATGTTACGCTTATATGTAGGCGGGCCCAGTTGCTACACATTTTTTAGTTGGGCCTATCCACCTCTACGATTAACCGTACTTGCATATTTATAACAACCAAATCTTTGTTTGCTGCTTAAGTGAAAAAATCAGAATTTGAAGATCAAAGCGCAATTCTAGTTTGAAAGTTAATCACATGACTTGCAAGATAAAAGAAGCATACATTTATACCATGATTTATAAGAAAAAGAAAAGAAAGCCTGGATTTTGGGCTTAGGACACAGGCCCAACGGCCTAGGTCTAGATTCATTTCGTGGATCAGTTTTCATTTGGGCCACAAGTTTAGCCCCACTTTAATCAAAGGATAGCCCCTTCTACCCTTACGGATTGGGCTCACAACATGGCCCATTGTGCCACTATACTTATGAAAGTATTGTGACACTCTTATCAGTAGTTTAAAACAAAATTAGAGTCACATTCATTACAGCATTTCCTAGAGAATACAGCTTTCTAAAATCCAAAAATAATACATGGTAACCTATTAAGTACATAAACTACTACTCTAACCACTAATCTATTGCAACTCACATACGATTGATGACCAGTGAACACCTACCTCGTCTGGACATGACTTATCCATCAAAGTTGGGCCTCTCACATGAACAACACCAAATTTCAGTATGTTAAATAGGAAAAGTGTAGATTCTTAGCCTTTGGACCTGCTGATTTGGCCAACTAGTGACCAAATCTGCAGGTATTGGCTCATGGTTTGCAAGCAGACCCTAAATGACCTCAAACTAACCATCCTTCTACTTATTAATAGAAAACAAAAGGCAGAGATGACTTAAAAAATAATTGTTACTCAATAGGAGCAGAAAAAATACTGAAGAATCAGCTTTAAAACCAAAATACCTTCAGGAGAGAACTCGAGCATCAATATGTATACCAAAACTGACCAAACCAGATTATTTCATGCTTACAATTTAAAGCAATAAAAGAAGAAACCAACCAACTTCATCTCAACATAATCGAACAGTTAACATACGATTTTGCAAACTTAACTTATATTAACTTTATAACCACACATACAGGGAGGATGATTGAATTCAGTATCTTGAACAACAGCAACCAAAAAAGACCAACCAATACGTAGGTCAACAAAGAATAGTAATGCAATCAGAGTGTTGAAAATAAATGTCTATTTCAAAACACTTACAGCTTTACATGAATACTACATCATGACAAACACATAAAGCATAAGAAATCACATAAGTGAATCCAAGTCAAGCATGTGAGTCCCAGATGTGTACCTTTATCAGCAAAATAGACAATAAAAGCAAATAGCTCTCTGAAAACTGGATGGAAAAACAATAAAATACAGCAGCAACGGCCCAAGAATAACCTAGAGATTTAAATAAAGTCAAAACCAGCTTTGAAACCAGAAAATCCAGCTAAAGGAACCAAGGAAATCCTCCACTTCAAACCATATTTCTCAGGTTGTGAAACCAAGAATAAGAAGTTTTGAATGTTTTTCTAAAATTTCTGAAATCTAAACTTTTTTAGAAGAGAAAAAGAGAACTTTTGGGCAGTAAAATGATGTTGAATCTGTGTGTGTGAGTGAGGGAATGTTTCCCTTTTATAGAGTGTACAAAAAGGCATAAAAAAGAAGCATATTCTAACCTAAAATTCTGAACTTTCAGGATAGTACAACATCTTTTACAGCTGTTTGTCCTTTTCCTTATCCAATACCAGCATTTTTATGCTAAGGATTGGGACAACTGTGAAAAGTCTAGAAGATTCTCATATTACCCTATGTAAAAATCCATTTTTACCCTTTTAATTACTGCTTATTTCAGCTTTGCCCTATGTTCTGATTTCAAATTAATTACAACCGTCAACTAAGTGATTAAGTTGCCTAATGATATTGCAATTTATTTTTTGAAATTAACTTAAGGTTTAAATTGTTGTTCGGAGGTTCAAGCTTAAGTTTAAAATCAATTAAACCTAAGTAATCAAAACAAGTAGGCAATCAAACTAAGATTCAAAAAGCTATTGAAATCTAGCATGCTTAGGCCAAGAAAACTAAGAATCAAAACTATCTAAATTCAAAACAATGAAGTTGAATCCGACTAACGCTAAAGTAAGCAGGAATTGGCTAAATAGGCTATTGATTAACCTTTTAACACCATTCTTAACAAAACTTGCAAGAATAACAAAAATAAACAAAACAAACAGCAAGAAGTAAAATAAAAGGAAAAACAGAACAATGAACTAAACCTAATCATTCCAAACTAAATAATCTGAACCTAGGCAAATTGAACTTCTAATTGACGAAATCTTGAAACATGCAATTTTAACGAAACTAAACAGCTTGAAGCAAAGAAAAGATAACCTAAATCATGCATCTAATTAAAAACAATTAAGAAGAAAAGGGGGGAAAGACCAAAACCAAAAGAAAAACTAAAGAAAAGGTTACAGGAGGTTACCTAATGCTTATTTCTTTCGTAAGTAAAAACTGAAACGCCTTCGAACTCTGGCCCAAATTTCCAGGGTACAAACGAACTTTAGACAACCATTAATCCACTGCTCTTGTCAAGAGCAATGGACTCATGGAAGTTTTGGGTTCAAAAGCCCCAAAAACTGCTGGAAATTTGGAAATAGAAGGAAGTTAGGGTTCTTTAGAACTCAGATTCAAAATTTAAGGGAATTGAGGCTGATTCGAAGGGAATTAACGGTGGTTTAGGGTTCAGGGGGGTGCAAGGATCATAGGGTGTGAATTTGGAGTGATTTTGGTAAACCAAGGTTTTGGGGATTCTGATTTTGATCTAATATTCGAAGGGTTTAACAAGGATTTGGGGAAATTGGTTAGGAGATTCGGAAAGGGGAGATGACGGGGGTTCTGGGGTGTTGATTTGGGGAGGTTTGGAGGTGGCCCGCCACCGTGAGGCGATTTCCGGCTGAGGTTCAGAGAGTGTATGGGAGGGTTGAGAGAGACGATGTGAGGGGCTTTTTTGGGGGGTAGGGGGCCTAATTCGGACAGTTATATGATAATTGAGTGACCGGTTCCGAGCCGTTGGATCAAATGAATCATGCGGCTGAGATGAACGGTGGGGCAAAACGGCGTCGTTTGGTGGTGGGGGATCCTGGACCGGATATATAATTTTGGGCTTGGGTTCTGGGTCAGATTTTGGAAGGGTTTGTGGCTTAAAATGGCCCAATTGCTGAATTTAAAAACCCCATTTTCAATTAACTCATTATTTACTTTTCTTTTCTTTTTCTCTTCTTTTTTTTTAATTAAAAATCCTAAATTAATCCAAATTGCAAAATTAAGCTAATAATCTAATTACAATAATTATAAAAATTACCTAATCCTATATTAAAAGAAAAAGATCCCTAATCTAAAAATTAAAAGGTAAAAATGTAAAAATGGGCCTTTTGTAATTTTCATTTTTTAATAAAACAAACAATTAACTAATTAATCCTTAAAAAATGTAAAAACAAAACCTAAATGCAATGCATGGTATTTTTGGCATTTTCATGATTTTAATAAAAATTAAACATGCACAAAAATGCAAACAATTAATAAAAATCCTACAAAAATCCAATAAAATAGCAAATAATTGGAAAAAAATTTATTTTCTTGGAGTAATTTATACAGGGCAAAAATCACATGCTCACAACTAGTTAACATAAACTCGCATATTTGTAAAATCGTGAAATACATTGGATCGTTACGTGAGTGTAACTCCAGATGCATCCATACTTGTAGCCATTGATCATTTTACTTGCTTTCTAGGTTAGTTTACATTTCCGCATTTAGATATAAATATTTTCTCAAATCAATTCTAAGTGGTTGGCATTGCATAACAAGTGATAATTCTCTTACATTTCTAATCGCCTACATATTGTTCTATGTGGGATTCCACCCCGACTCATAGTTGGGTAAATTATATTGCACGCGACCGTATCCATTTACTTTTTAGTAGTGGATTTGAACGTCTTCATACAGCCCCTTGAGCAACATAAATCACAAACAGCTGCTCGAGCAAAACATATATCATAAACCGCCCCTCGGGCATAACATCAATCAGAACCAGCCCCTCGAGCTACCTCACAGTCACTTGTAATCAGCCCCTCGGGCGTACATCATATCACTCACTTTGGGTACCCGCGGTCACTGGAGATGTTCAGACTCCGGAGGGACTCCTACAGCCCAAGCGATATAACAAGCCATCTCGTGGCATAATCAATCAGGCCCTCGGCCTTACATAACAAACCACCTCGTGGCATAAATCAATCAGGCCCTCAGCCTCACAAAATCATAAAACAGTAGCAACATGCTGCGGCGTGTAGCCCGATCCCATAAATATCCTCACAACGTAGGCCCGAGGCCTCACTTAGTCAAAAATCTCTCAAGCCACTTGGGCTATCAGTAAAATAGGGTGCTCAGCCCAAATATCATTTTATGCATCAAAAAAGGAGTAATAAAGACTGAGTTGTGAAATCAGTAAAGCCTAACATGATTGAGTATAGATCTTAAAGTAAAACAGTGAGGAAATAATAAGAAAAGGCCCCAAAGGGTCCAAACAGCTTTGGCACGAGGCCCAAATATGGTATTCAAACCAAATCATAGAAATTCTTTCTAAAGCACATAAGTATCAAATAGTTTTCAGTCAAATACGTAACTTATTAGTCGCTACAGGACGGACCAAATCACAATCCCCAACGGTGCACGCTCTCACGCTCATCATCTAGCGTGCGTGTGTCACGACCCAGATTTCCCACCCTCGAGAGTCGTGATGGCGCCTACTAGTGAAAGCTAGGCAAGCAAACCAACGGAACTATTTACTTTGTTTCCATTTTTAATCCGATAACAGTTAAGAGCCAACAATTAGATAACAACAGAATTGAATAAGCGGAAGGCTGCGTTGTAAAGTTTTAATAATATTGCTTATACCAATCCATAACAAATCTACCCAAGACTGGTGTCACAACTTCACAGATTGTCTAGGAGTACTACAATTAAGGTCTGAGAAATAAACACAACACTATCTCTGGAAATACATGAAAGAAACAGGAATAGTAGGTAGAAGGAGACGCCAAGGTATGCGGACGCCTGCAGGACTACCTCGGGTCGCCTGATGAACAAGAAACAGCAATTTCACTGCGGTCCGAAGTCTACAGCACTGAGATCTGCACAAAAGAGTGCAGAGTGTAGTATCAGCACAACCGATCCCATGTGCTGGTAGGTGCCTAGCCTAACCTCGGCGAAGTTGTGATGAGGCTAGGACCAGACTACCAAATAAACCTATGCAGTTAAATCATATACAGCGGAAAAGAAGAACAGTAATGTACAGTTAAGTATGGGAGGGGGTAACATGCTGTGGGAACATCGAATAATAACAGAAGAACAACAACTAAGTATGAGGATCACCACAGTTCAATTGAAAATAGGAAGGGGGAATCATGTTGCGGTGTACAGCAAGTATCAACAGGAAAGTAGCAATTAAATGTAGAGAAACCGTAACCCAGTTATCAATAAAAAGCAGGAAATCAAAGACAAGTGCATAGCATCAGCCTCCATGCTTTACACTCTTACTCACCCAAACAACAATCACAAAAAAATAAGGGCAAGGAAATAAATGAAATCACAATGAAATCCCGGCAAGGGAACAATAGTACAACAATCAAATCCCGGCAAGGGAAACAATATCAAAATAATAACATCCCGGAAAGGGAGACAATATCATGATTCTCTCTCCCCTTTCTTCTTTCACAACTCAATTCACAACTTGAGCCAATGCTCTATAATGTTCAACAATTCTATTATCAACTTGAGCCAATGCTCTACAATGTTCAACAATTCAATTCTCAACTTGAACCAATGCTCTACAATAATAATTCAATTCTCAACTTGAGCCAACGTTCTACCATGTTCAATAATTAAATTCTCAACTTGAGACAATGCTATGCCATATTCAATTAACAATAATACTTCCACAAGTCATATTCCTCAATCGAAATTATCATATAAAGCATGAACAATACGAAACGGGGACACATTGATCATAGTATAAGACTCACGGGCATGCTTGACACTAACGTATAGATACTCGTCACCATGACTATACGTCGTACTCAACAAATAACACATAGAAAATAGGAAACAACTCATAATCCCTCAAGCTATGGTTAGACCAAACACTTACCCCAATGCCACGAACACAATTCAAGTCTCAACTATCGCTTTACCTCTAGATTCCACCACCAATTCGCTCGTATCTAGCCACGAGTTACTTAATAACATTAATAAATGCTAAATACACTAGTTCTAATGCATGAAAATAGGTTTTCTAGTTTTTTCCCCAAAAAGTCAAAAATCGCCCCCGGGCCCACATGGTCAAAACCCGAGGTTCGAACCAAAATCCGATTACCCATTCACCCCCGAGCCCGGATATATAATTGATTTTGGAATCCAACCTCAATTTGAGGTCTAACTCCCCAAATTTCAATATTATTAGGTTTTTCCCAAAGTTCCCAATTCCACCATGAAAACCCTAGATTCTATGATGAAATCTTGTGAAAAGAAGTTAAGAAGTAAAGAAAATGAGTTAGAAATCACTTACCAATGTTTTGGAGAAGAAAGGTTATTTGAAAAATCGCCTCTTATATTTTTGGAGTTTTGAAAAATAAAAAATAACTGAAAATCCCGTTTTAATATACCCCTCACAGACCCCCTGTGCGGACCGCACAAAATCAAGTGCGGCCGCACAGCTCTCCATGTGGACTGCAGTGACATGCTTTACTATTTTGGCCATAACTTTCTCTACAGATATCCACATTGTGATTTCTTTACTTTTCTAGAAACTAGACACGAAAGACTACAACTTTCGTTTTGAATCATCTCACAATTCTTTGTAGATTAAAAGATATAGGCTTCCGAAGTCGGACCAGTGAACCTGTGCGGACTGCACAAAATCGAGTGCGGCTGTACAGCCCCCACCGACAGCACCAAAACCAATGCGGTCAGCACTGGCGGGTTCAGAGATTTGCACTTCTCTGACCTTCAACATCCATGTTTTAAGCCTAAGACATACCGGAACCTAGCCGAAACTCACCTGAGCCCTCGGAACTCCCAACCAAGTGTGCATAGTAACTCAAAGACATCATATGGACCTACTCATACGATCACATCATCAAAATAACATGTAAAATCATGAATTAAACCTCAAAACTCAGCATTTTCATCAAGAACTCTCAAAGTTCATAACTCTTCAACCGGAAGTCCAACTCACGTCAAATAAACTCCATTTTTCACCAAATTTCACAATTATCTTTCAAATACTATAACAAGTTTATACCGGGCTCTGGAACCAAAATACGGGCCCGATAACATTGGTTTCAAACATTAATTCTTTTCTTCATTTCTTAGATAATTCAGTAAAATAATTTCTTTCAAAAATTGATTTCTAAGGCTTGGGACCTTGGAATTCATTTCAGGGCATACGCCCAAGTCTCATATTTTACTGCGGACCTCCCGGGATCGTCAGAACACGGATCCGGTCCGTTTGCTCAAAATGTTGACCAAAGTCAACCATAATCAAATTTTAACTCTAGAAATTTCTATTTCTCATATTTTCACATAGAAGGCTTTTCGGATATAGGTCTGGACCACGCACGTAAATCAAGGTGAGGTAAAAAGGAGGTTTTAGGCCTCGAAACACTGAATTCACTTGCAACACAAGTGATGACCTTTTGGGTCATCACATTCTCCACCTTTAAAATAATTGTTCATCCTCGAACGGACATAAGAAGGAAGTACCTGAGTGGGGAAAAAGATGGGGATAACGGCTCTGCATATCGGACTCGGACTCCCAGGTCCTCAGCAGGCTGACCTCTCCACGGAACATGAACAGAAGGAAAATTCTTCGACCTCAACTGACGAACTTGTTGGTCTAGAATAGCTACCGGCTCCTCCTCATAGGACAAGTCCATGTCCAATTGGACAGTGCTGAAGTCTAACACATGGGATGGATCGTCGTGATACTTCCAAAGCATGGACACATGAAACACTGGATGCATGGTTGATAAGCTCGGCGGCAACGCAAGTCTGTAAGCCACCTCTCCAACTCGATCAAGAATCTCAAACGGGCCAATAAACCTAGGGCTAAGCTTGCCCTTCTTCCCAAATCTCATCACGCCTTTCATAGGCGACACTCGAAGCAATACCCGCTCACCGACCATGAAAGCCAAATCTCGAACCTTGCGGTCGGCATAGCTCTTTTGCCTGGACTGAGCTGTATGAAGCCTATACTGAATGACCCTGACCTTCTTCAAGGCATCCTGCACTGGATCCGTACCCAACAACCGAGTCTCTTCCGGCTCAAACAATCCAACTGGAGACCGACACCGCCTACCATATAAAGCCTCATAAGGAGCCATCTGAATACTCGGTTGGTAGCTGTTGTTATAGGCAAACTCTGCTAAAGGCAAAAACTGATCCCATGAGCCTCCAAAGTCAATGACACAAGCTTGGAGCATATCCTCCAAAATTTGAATGGTCCGCTCGGACTGCCCGTCCGTCTGAGGATGAAATGTTGTGCTTAACTCAACCTGTGTGCCCAACTCTTGCTGAACTGCTCTCCAGAAATGTAAGGTAAACTGCGTACCTCGGTCCGAAATGATAGACTCGGGAACACCATGAAGACAAATAATCTCCCGGATATAGATCTAAGCTAACCTCTCGGAAAAATAGGAAACTGCCACAGGAATAAAATGCGCTGACTTGGTCAGCCTATTAACAATAACCCACACTGCATCGAACTTCCTTTGAGTCCATGGGAGTCCAACAACGAAGTCCATAGTGATTCGATCCCACTTCCACTCAGGAATCTCAATCTTCTGGAACAAACCACTAGGCCTCTGATGCTCATACTTAACCTGCTGACAATTCAAACACCGAGCCATAAATGTTACGATATCCTTCTTCAGTCTCCGCCACCAATAATGCTACTGCAAATCCTGACACATCTTTGTTGCGCCCGGATAAATAGAGTACTGGGAGCTATAGGCCTCCTCTAAAATCAATTCTCGGAGCCCATCCACATTAGGCACACAAACTCGACCCTACAACCTTAAAACTCCATCATCTCCTAAGGTAACCTGCTTGGCACCTCCGTGTTGCACCGTGTCTCTAAGGAAAAACAAATGGGGATCATCATACTATCGATCATGGATACGCTACAATAATGAAGAACGAGCGATTGTGCAAGCTAACATACGACTGGGCTCAGAAACATCCAACCTCACGAACTGATTGGCCAAAGCCTGAACATCCAAAGCAAGCGGTCTCTCACCGACCGAAATATAAGCAAGACTGATCATACTGGCTGACTTCCTACTCAAAGCATCGGCCACCACATTGGCCTTTCTCGGATGATATAAGATGATGATATCATAGTCTTTTAATAGCTCCAACCACCTTCTCTACCTCAAATTCAACTCCTTCTGCTTGAACAAGTACTACAGACTCTTGTGATCCGTGAACACCTCACATGCCACGCCATAGAGATAATGCCTCCAAATCTTCAATGCGTGAACAATGGCTGCCAACTCAAGATCATGAACCGGATAATTCTTCTCATGAATCTTCAAGTGCCGGGAACCATAAACAATGACCTTGCTATCCTGCATCAACACTGCACCAAGCCCAATATGAGATGCATCACAATAAACTATATATGGCCCTAAACTTGTGGGCAAAACCAACACCGGTGCCATAGTCAGAGCTATCTTGAGCTTCTGAAATCTCACCTCACACTCATCCGACCATCTGAACTGCCCCTTTCTAGGTCAACCTGGTCATCGGAGCTGTGATAGATGAAAACCCCTCCACGAACCGATGATAGTAGCCTGTCAACCCTAAGAAACTCCAAATCTCTGTAGCAGATGCTGGTCTAGGCCAGTTCTTGACTGCCTCAATCTTCTTCGGATCAACTTGTATACCCTCTGCTAATACAACATAACCCAGGAATGCAACTAAACTCAACCAGAACTCACACTTCAAAAACTTAGCATATAACTGACTATCCCTCAAGGTCTGAAGGACCACTCTAAGATGTTGCTCGTGCTCCTCCCGGCTGCGGGACTATTTCAAAATATCATCTATGAAGACTATCACGAACGAATCCAAATAAGGCTTGAACACTCGGTTCATCAAATCCATAAAAGCTGCTAGGGCATTTGTCAACCCGAATGACATCAGCAAGAACTCATAATGCCCGTACCGAGTGCAGAAAGCTATCTTAGGGACATCGGATGCCCTAATCCTCAACTGATGATAGCCAGATCTCAAGTCAATCTTCGAAAATACCTTGGCACCCTAAAGCTGATCAAACAAATCATCAATCCTCGGCAATGGATACTTATTCTTGATTGTAACCTTGTTCAACTACCGGTAATCAATGCACATTCTCATCGATCCATCCTTCTTCTTAACAAATAACACCGGCACACCCGAAGGAGAAACACTGAGTCTAATGAAACCCTTCTCAAGCAAGTCTTGAAACTGCTCCTTTAACTCTTGCAACTCAGGCGGGGCCATACGATACGGCGGGATAGAAATGGGATGAGTGCCCGGAGCCAAATCAATGCAAAAGTCAATATCCCTGTCGGGTGGCATACCCGGCAAGTCTGAAGGAAATACCTCATGAAACTCATGAAACAACAGGCACAGAATCATGAACATATGCTAAATAGGCCAAACACCCCTTCTCGACCATACGCCGAGCCTTCATATATGAGATAACAGTACAGGTAGAATGACCAGGAGTCCCTCTCCACTCTAAATAAAGTAAACCCGGCAAGGCTAAGGTCACAGTCTTGGCATGATAGTCCAGGATAGCATGGTAAGGGGATATTTAGTCCATACTCAATATGACATAAACATCAACCATATCCAATAGTAACAAATCTACTCGAACCTCAAGACCCCCAATCACAACTATGCATGAACGATGGACACGATCCACCACCATAGAATCACCCACCAGTGTAGACACATAAACAAGAGCACTTAAAGAATCACTAGGCATGACCAGATATGGCGTAAAATAAGATGACACATAAGAGTATGTAGATCCTGGATCAGATAAAACCGAATTATCTCTACTACACACCAGAACAATACTGTAACTCCGCCTCTAATACCTCTACTTGAACCTCTAGCACCTCTACCTCCACCTCTAATACCTCTACCTCCACCTCTAGCTGACTAAGCGGGCTGAACGAGTCCCTCAATGAACCTCCTCACTATCTCTCTCAGTGGGACGTATGTAAGAGCATGATGATCTAGGTCAATGAATCTAGTCTCGTACTGAGTAACAGTCATAGAACCCTGCTGGAAATGCTCAAACTGCCTCCGATAGATCTCTCTCTGAGTGATAGGGAGAAACATTTCCAGAAATAGCTGAGTAAACTGCTCCCAAGTCAAAGTTGGCGGTCCGGCTGGTCTAGCCAAACAGTAATCTCTCCACCAAGTTTTGGCGGATCCAGACAAGCAAAAAGTAGCAAAATCGACCCCATTGGTCTCAACTATCCCCATGTTCCTGAGAACCTCATGACAGCTGTCTAGATAATCCTGGGGATCCTCAAAAGATGCACCACTGAAAGTAGTAGTAAAGAGCTTGGAGAAACTTATCCAACCTCCACAAAGCCTCCGAAGACATAGCTGATCTATCACTAGTCTGTGTTGCTGCTCGGCTGAAGAAGCAGTATGTGACCTCGCCATTTGCGAAAGGACAAGAGTAGAGATTTCAATTTAGCATTGAGAGAACAAAATCGCACGACAGAGAATAATAGAAGTGAAACTTTTCCTAATTATGTAGCCTCTGTACTGATCCCTCAGACTCTACAAAGCTTGTCTGTAAATTGTGAGACACATGTAACCTAGAGCTCTGATACCAACTTGTCACAACCCAGATTTCCCACCCTCGGGAGTCGTGATGGCGCCTACTAGTGAAAGTTAGGCAAGCCAACCAACAGAACTATTTACCTTGTTTCCATTTTTAATATGATAACAGTTAAGATCCAACAATTAGATAACAACAGAATTGAATAAGCAGAAGGCTGCATTGTAAAATTTTAATAATACTGCTAATACCAATCCATAACAAATCTACCCAAGACTAGTGTCACAACTTCACAGACTGTCTAAGAGTACTACAATTAAGGTTTGAAATAAATAAACACAACACTGTCTCTAGAAATACATGAAAGAAATAGGAATAGTAGATAGAAGGAGACGCCAAGGCCTACAGATGCCTGCAAGACTACCTCGGGTCTCCTGATGAACAAGAAACAGCAATCTCACTGTGGTCCGAAGTCTACAGCACTGGGATCTGCACAAAAGAGTGTAGAGTGTAGTATCAGCACAACCGACCCTATGTGCTGGTAAGTGCCTAGCCTAACCTCGGTGAAGTAGTGAGAGGCTAGGACCAGACTACCAAATAAACCTGTGTAGTTAAATCATATACAGCGGAAAAGAAGAACAGTAATGTACAGTTAAGTATGGGAGGGGGTAACATGTTGTAGGGACATCGAATAATAACAGAAGAACAACAACTAAGTATGAGGATCACCACATTTCAATTGAAAATAGGAAGGGGGAATCATGCTATGGTGTACAACAAGTATCAACAGGAAACCGGCAATTAAATGTAGAGAAATCGTAACCCAGTTATCAATAAAAAGCAGGATATCAAAGACAAGTGCACAGCATCATCCTTCGTACTTTAACACTCTCTCACCAAAACAATACACGGCATCACCCGTTGTGCTTTAACACTCTCTCACCAAAACAATACACGGCATCACCCTTTGTGCTTTACACTCTTCCTCACCCAAACAACAATCACAAGAAATAAGGGCAAGGAAATAAATGAAATCACAATAAAATCCCGGCAAGGGAACAATAGTACAACAATCAAATCCCGACAAGGGAAACAATATCAAAACAATAACATCCCGGCAAGGGAGACAATATCATGATTCTCTCTCCCCTTTCTTCTTTCACAACTCAATTCACAACTTGAGCCAATGCTCTATAATGTTCAACAATTCTATTCTCAACTTGAGCCAATGCTCTACAATGTTCAACAATTCAATTCTCAACTTGAACCAATGCTCTACAATAACAAT
Organism: Nicotiana tabacum; assembly: GCF_000715075.1. Taxonomy (NCBI): domain Eukaryota; kingdom Viridiplantae; phylum Streptophyta; class Magnoliopsida; order Solanales; family Solanaceae; genus Nicotiana; species Nicotiana tabacum. The sequence goes on from NC_134084.1 coordinate 54,781,242, forward strand.
TCAATTCTCAACTTGAGCCAACGTTCTACCTTGTTCAACAATTAAATTCTCAACTTGAGCCAATGCTCTACCATATTAAATTAATAATAATACTTCCACAAGTCATATTCCTCAATATAAATTATCATATAGAGCATGAACAAAACGAAACGGAGTCGCATTGGTCATAGAATAAGACTTACGGGCATGCTTGACACCAACGTATAGATACTCGTCACCATGCCTATACGTCGTACTCAACAAATAACACATAGCAAATAGGACACAACTCCTAATCCCTCAAGCTAAGGTTAGACCAAACACTTACCTCAATGCCACGAACACAATTCAAGTCTCAACTATCGCTTTACCTCTTGATTCCACCACCAATTCGCTCGTATCTAGCCACGAGTTACTTAATAACATTAATAAATGCTAAATATACCAGTTCTAATGCATGAAAATAGGTTTTCTAGTGTTTTCCCCAAAAAGTTAAAAATCGCCCCCAGACCCACATTGTCAAAACCCGAGGTTCGAACCAAAATTCGATCACCCATTCATCCTCTAGCCCGGATTTATAATTAGTTTTGGAATTCGACCTCAATTTGAGGTCTAACTCCCCAAATTTCAATATTCTTAGGTTTTTCCCAAAGTTCCCAATTCCACCATGAAAACCCTAGATTCTAGGATGAAATCTTGTGAAAAGAAGTTAAGAAGTAAAGAAAATGAGTTAGAAATTACTTGCTAATGTTTTGGAGAAGAAAAGTTATTTGAAAATCGCCTTTTATATTTTTGGGGTTTTGAAAAATGAAAAATAACTGAAAATCCCGTTTTAATATACCCCTCTCAGACCCCCTGTGTGGACCGCACAAAATCGAGTGCGGCAGCACAACTCTCCATGTGGACTACAGTGACATGCTTTAGTATTTTGGCCATAACTTTCTCTACAGATGTCCACATTGTAATTTCTTTACCTTTCTGGGAACTAGACACGAAGGGCTACAACTTTTTTTTCGAATCATCTAAAAATTATTTGTACATCAAAAGATATAGGCTTCCGAAGTCGGACCAGTGAACCTGTGCGGACCGCACAAAATCGACCGCACAAAATCAAGTGCGGACCGCACAAAATCGAGTGCGGCCGCACAGCCCCCACTGCGGACAGCACCAAAACCAATTCGGTCAGCACAAGCAGGTTCATAGATTTGCACTTCTCTGAACCTGCAACATCCATGTTTTAAGCCTAAGACATCCCGAAACCTACCCGAAACTCACCCGAGCCCTCGGAACTCCAAACCAAGTGTGCATACTAACTCAAAGACATCATATGGACCTACTCGTGAGATCACATCATCAAAATAACATGTAAAATCACAAATTAAACCTCAAAACTCAACATTTTCATCAAGAACTCTCAAAGTTCATAACTCTTCAACCGAAAGTCCAACTCATGTCAAATAAACTCCGTTTTTTACAAAATTTCACAATTATCTTTCAAATACTATAACAAGTTTGTACCGGGCTCCAGAACCAAAATACGGGCCCGATAACAATGGTTTCAAACATTAATTCTTTTCATTTCTTAGATAATTCAGTAAAATAATTTCTTTCAAAAATTGATTTCTAAGGCTTGGGACCTCGGAATTCATTTTCGGGCATACACCCGAGTCCCATATTTTACTGCGGACCTCCTGGGATCGTCAGAACACGGATTCGGGTCCGTTTGCTAAAAATGTTGACCAAAGTCAACCATAATCAAATTTTAACTCTAAAAATTTCTATTTCTCATATTTTCACATAGAAGACTTTCCGAATATAGGTCTGGACCATGCACGTATATCAAGGTGAGGTAAAAAAGAGGTTTTTAGGTCTCTAAACACTGAATTCACTTGCAACACAAGTGATAACCTTTTGGGTCATCACAGTGCATCACCTCAAAATAGTGAAACGGTGTGAAATTTGGGGTTTCATACCCTTGGGACAAGATTTACAATCATTACTTACCTCAAGCCGGACAAAACTCTAACCCGCGATGCCCTTGCCTCTCGACTCAACCTCAAATCGCCCCGAATCTATCCAAAATCAGAATCATATCATCAATATATGCTAAAGGAACAAAGCCCATGCGAAAATTATCAAATTAGATCAAAAATCCCGAATTTGCTCAAACCTGGCCCCCGGGCCCACGTCTCGGAATCCAATAAAAACACAAAACTAGAAAGTCCTGTCATTCACGAGTCTACCCATATCAAATTCACCAAAATCCGAGGTAAAATGGACATTCAAATCCTTAAAATCGATTCTCCAATTCTCTTCCATTTTCCCCCAATTTTCACCCCAAATTCCCAAATTAAATGATAAAAATCAAGGCACACTCATGGAATTTAACCAAATTCGAGTGAAGAACACTTACCCCAATCACTCCTCTAAAAATCCCCTCCAAAATCGCCTTCTCCCGAGCTCTCTTTTGAATTTTGGAATTATAAACTCAAACCCTCATTTTTGAATTTAACACTGTCTGCCCAGATTTCCTTTTTCGCGAACGCGGAATTACCCTCGTGTTGGTGAAGCACAAACTGCATCTGACCAGAAATCCCTTCTACGCGAACACGACATACCTCTCGCGATTGCAAAGCTTTACTGAACCTCCTCATCGCGAACGCAATCTCACCCTCGCGAACGCGTAGGCCAAATGAATGGGGTCCCAGCTGCCTTTTCTCTTATTCGCGAACGCGTTACTCATCTCGCATCCGCGATGCACTCTGCTCCTAACCGTTCGCGAACGTGTCCCATACTTCACGAACGCGAAGATCAATTCTTCCTCAATCTCCAGATACTCATCGCGAACGCGATACCTGCCTTGCAAACGCGTAAGAGGAAACTAGAAACAGCAAAAACCAGCAGATCAGCTAACTCTCAATGGCCATAAATGATCCGTTAACAACTCGAAACTCACCCGAGGCCCTCGGGACCTCAACCAAACATGCCAACACATCCCATAACATCATTTAAACTTACTCGAACCTTTTAAGAACATCTAAATTTCCAAATTCCACAAACAATGCCGAAACCTATCAAACCTCGTCCGAATGACCTGAAATTTTGCACACACATCACAAATGACACTACAAACCTCTCCAACTTTCGAAATTCCATTCCGACCTCGATATCAAAATTTTCACTGCCGACTGAGAAACTCCAAATTTCTAATTTCACCAATTCAAGCCTAATTCTACCACAGACCTCCAAATCATATTCCGGATGCGCCCCCAAGTCCAAAATCACCTAATGGAGATAACCAAATCATAAAAATCCAAATCCGAGATCGAATACTAAAAAGTCGAAACTTGGTCAAACCTTTCAAATTTAAAGCTTCAAGTTGAGAATCTTTTTTCCATATCTGTTCCGATTAACCTGAAAATCAAAATCGACGATTTAGATAAGTCATAATGCATCATACGGGGCTAATCATGTCTAAGAACCGGTGAGCGAATTGCAAATGCTCAAAACGACCGATCGGGTAGTTACAATATCATTACAACAATATTCGATTTGTAATAGTCCGAGCGATAATCATCCGACATTAGATTTTTGCTCTTCAACACAGCCCAAGCATGTGGTCATTCTAGCTCATCCACTTAGAACCTCCCAACACTGTAAAATCTCTTTTGAATGCAAACGGTGTAATGCCTTCCTTCATCATTTACCATTTGCAAGTGTTCAGTCGATGGTATTACATACATAACATGCCATAAATTCAGTATTCGACATTGTTTATACAATATATATACAAGAAGTATAAATATACATATACATGCAATATGAATACATACAGTAAGTATGCATGTATCACAGATAACTTGTATTCAGTTATGTATTCATCTATCAACTTCTATTGTTTGTGTGCATATGATCTTCAAGATGCATTCAATAGTAATATACATTTTTTGTATCAAGGCATACATTATGTATTCATTTATTGTGTGCAATTATTTATTTGAGGTATAACCTTATTAAAATATTTATATACAATATAGATATGCAGTAATACATGCTATATTCAAATGTGCATACAGACATATACAGTATGTATTCATGTATCAATTTTTTGTGAATTAATCCAAATATAGCAAACTATTGAAAACTTACAGTCATACGTGTACACTGTACCTCGTTGAAAGTTAGCATATCTTAATATTTTTCCCAAGAGTTGTGAATATATATGTAGCAATTTTCGGTTGATGCAATTCCATCGTCCAAACATCTTCCTAACTTCTTCTAGAAAATTATAGATTGGCAATTCTCTTGCTGATACAAGTGCCGGATTGATTGACTCTATAATATTTGATGTCATAATTCATCCTCTGCTAATAGGTACTTACAACCTAGCCATTTTTCGTATCCAGCTAACTCCAAGTATTCTTTTAGCCGAACATCGACCTTCTCCACCTTTTCCATTAGCCTATCAAATTCATCTTCGGCGTATGCTTTTGCCATTGAAAAGTATACCTCACTCACCTCTCATGACTCTTTTTGAATTTCTTGTAAGCATTGCCCTTTAGAGAAAAAATTACCTTTAGGTTAGTTTTCTTTCTCTACTCTCATTGCCCCTCTTTTTATTTGTAAAATGCTATTCTTTCCTCAGAGCAGTCTGGGCCATTCTGAGTTAGGGAGGTTTCTTAGACGACTATCATGGTCCTTCCCCCATCGAAGAGCCACGTATCCAGGGTTGACCACTTCATTACCATTTTATCAAGGTGTGGCCACGGTATCAATTAGGTCATTGTTTAGTATGCCCAAGTCCCCCTTGCCAAGCCTGAAGAAAGGAGCAACTTAGATACCTCTTTGTTAACTATATTCCTTATATGTTGTTCTAGAGATGCCATATGAGCAAAATACGGTACGATGGGATAATACTCTATAACAGCTTTGATGATGCTCTCATTCCTAACAGAAACAACTCACATGGTTTTTCGTTCTCCATAAGCCTCCTTGAACTGCTCAAAGAACCACATACAAGAAGCATCATTCTCCGAATCAACTACCCCATATACTACTGGTTGATATGTCTTGCACATACAATTGCATACAACTATAGAAGTTCAGTACAAATGTAATTAATACTTAGAAGATTAGTTTATATGTTAGTGTATCGTGTATGTAATCAGGTTGTAGTTAATTGATTTACCTGCACCCCTAATGTTCTAGTCGAAACGAACGTCCTAATGTATACTGATTTGAGGTGGCTGACATCTACAACAATGATAGGTCTACAATAATTGAAACCTTTTATAAAAGCATACATTGCTATACACAAATACATGAACTCATTTTCAAGCAAAATTTTTTCATTCTGATATGTGAACCAGGATTCGTTGTATCCAAGGTATATAAGTACCCCGGTAATTTATTATATAAATTAGTCTGTTCCCTCCTCAAGAATTTCACTGTCATTCCTCTAGCGCACCATGCCAACATGTAACTGACATCGACACCAAATTCCAATTTCACATCATCTATTTATCTCGACCCAAAAATCTAACCAGTCGCGATGGCACCTAATCCGATTTGCTAGGTAAGCTAATTAACAACTATCTAGTTCCAATGAAATTTAATAAGACAATTAAGTCAAGAAAATATCTAAATCTTATACATTCTCCAAGGACTAGTAGTACAAATCATGAGCATCTAAAATTTAAAAAATTTGCAAAGCTGGTAAGAAATAAAGTACATCATCTGTTTGGAATATACATGAATAGATCTTTCATAAGTCTAGAGCAACCATGAACAAGAGGAAGCTATAGCCGAAATGTAGGTACATCCTCAAATCCAGCTCTCGTCGAACACAGCAACATCAACATCCAACATCTGCACGCAAGGTGCAGAAGTGTAGTATAAGTACAACCAATCCAATGTACTCAATAAGTAACAAACCTAACCTTAGGTTGAAAGTAGTGACGAGCTGGAACAAAGGTCGGAGTCCAACACCAATAGCCAACAATAGTTCAAAACAACATAATGAAGTAATAAAAGAAGTAACTCAAAGATAAAATGCTCACCTTATTCACATTTCTAGAAAATAGGTCTGCTTTTCAAGTATATCAGTGAAAACCCAAATTTTTTACCAAAATCGCCAAAATAATATGAGTAGGTTTGAAAACTGTAATTTTTTCCAGAGCTTTCACTAGGTAAATGTTTTATTTTCAAATGGCATGAGGAAAATACATCTATATGCCTATATGCCAATATGTGTGAGAAGTCATGAATGTCGTGCGTACAACATGAGGAAAAATGCATTTCTATGCCGATATGCCAAGTGTGCATGCCAAATGTGATGTACCTCAGAGATGAACTCATGTACTCATAGTCTCAGAGTACTCAATCTCACTGACTCACACTTTTTACTCATCATGCTTAATCACTCGACATGCTCAATCACTCGGTATCGTATATGGCCAATCCAGTCCGGGGAAGATCCATCCCCAAATATAAATCAATCGCGCTCACTGGAGTGTGTACAAACTCCGAAGGGGCTCCTTTAACCCAAGCGCTATATCAAGCCAATTATGGCATAAATCATTTATACATGCTACGGAGCGTAGCCCGATCCCATAAATATATATAGTCGTAAGGCTCATTGCGGCATGCAACCCGATCCATATATGTACAACCATAAGGCTCATTGCAGCATGCAATCTGATCCACATATATACAACCATAAGGCTCGTTGCAGCGTGCAACTCGATCCACATATATACATATACCACTCACAGCTCATGCCCTTGGCCTCACTCAACCATCAATTTCTCCAGTCTCTCAGGCTCACAATACCATGAAACTAGCCCAAAATGATGATATGATGTGTCAATAAATAGAAATAGAGACTGAGAAATGATATGAAATGAATGAACATAACTGAGTATGAAATTGCAATTTAAACAAATAATTCAGCAGCAATATGACCTTGGTGGGTCCCAACAGAATAAGCATATGTAGCCTAGACATGGTTTCAAACATGTATCACAACTCAATAGCTCTAGTACATTGAGATTTCATGTTTAGAGAAAAGATCAGGTAACTACACAGTACCACAGGAACAACGGAGTCACAAATCACACGGTGCATGCCCACACGCCCTGTAACGACCCGACCGGTTGTTTTGAGCTCTAGCATATCATGCAGCATCTTGAGGCTATGAGCAGCTTCACTTTAGGTATTATGACTTGTGCGCATAGTTGGAATTGAATTTCGGGAAGTTTGGAACTGATTTGGAAAGAAAATTTTCATTTCGGAAGCTTTAAGTTAAAAGAATTGAGTAAGGGTTGATTTTTGAGTAAACGATCTCGGAATTGGGATTTAAAAGTTCCAATAGGTTTGTATGATGATTTTGGACCTAGGATTATGTCCAGATCGGGTTTTGGATGACCCGGGAGCGTTTCGGCGCCTATTGTGGAAGTTGGCATTTTGGAAGAATTCCATAAATTTGGGTTGAAGTGCATTTCAATGCTATCGATGTTCGATTGGGATTCTGAGTCTAGGAATAGCTCCATATGGTATTCTGGTATTGGGAGAGCGATCGGAAGTGGATTTGGAGGATCGTAGGTCATTTTGGGGTTATTTGGCTAAAGTTAGAAAATTTGAAGGTTTTGAGAGTTTGACCAGAAGTGGACTTTTTGATATCGGGGTCGGATTCTGATGCCAGAAGTTGGAGTAAGTCAATAATGTCAAATATGACTTGTGTGCAAAATTTGAGGTCAATCGGACGTGATTTGACAGGTTTCAGCATCGAATGAAGAAGCTCGAAGTTCTAAAGTTCATCAAGTTTGAAATGGAGTGTGATTCGTAATTTTGACATTGTTTGATGTGATTTGAGGCCTCGAGCAGGTCCGCATTATGTTTTAGGGATGGTTGGCATGATTGGTCGGGGGCTCGGGGCCTCGGGTGGATTTCGGATGGCTAACAGATTAAATTTGGAATTTGAAGAAGGAATGAAGCAACTGCCTTCTGGTGTAACCGCACCTGCGAGACTCGGGCCGCATGTGCGGAGCCGCAGAAGTGTCCATGGGGGATGCAGATGCAGTGTTGGTCCAGAAGTGAAGAGACCGCAGATGCGGTCATATAGCCACAGAAACGGGACCGTATCTGTGGTAGGTGAGGTGCCGAAACGAAAAATGCAGCCTGGTAAGAAACCGCAGGAGCGGTAGTGGGGCCGCACCTGCAGAACCGCAGAAGCGGTCCAGTGACCGTAGGTGCAGAAATGCTAGAGGCAGTGAGGTTCTTTAAATCGGGGGTTAGGCTCATTTCAACTCTATTTCTTCCATGGGAGCCGATTTTTGGAGCAACTTTTTGAGGTGTCATTTTCACCACCAAGCATGAGGTAAGTGGTTTATACTAGTTTTGAGTTAAATACATGAATATATACTGGTTAGAGCATGGAAATTAGTGGGAAATTGTGGGGTTTGGTAGAAAACCTAAAAATTTGGTATTCTTCGATTTTGACTACGATTTTGGGCATGAAATTGAGAGTAAATTATATATTTGAGTTCGTGAGGTTGTGGGTAAAATTTATTTTCTAAAAATTTCGAAATCCGGGCACGTGGGCCCGAGGATAATTTTGTCAACTTTTCGACCGGGGTTAGGAATTGCTATAAATTGGATTATAATAAGTGTTTGAGCATATATTAATGGGTTTGCATAATTATTGGCTAGTTTTGGAGCGTTGTGCATCGATTTGGGTCATCGGAAGGGCATGGAAGCCGGTTATGGAACTTTGGAGCGAAGTGAGTCTCCTTTCTAACCTTGTAAGAGGAAATTGTCTCCATAGGCGATGCTACCATTGTGGGGGCTACGTACGTACGAGGTGACGAGAGTCCGTGCGTAGCTACTATTATGCTTAAGTTCGGATAGTCTAGGAACTAAAAGCATGCTTTACCTGTAAATATTTGCAACCTTGTTGTCAATTTAAATGCTTAAAACCTATCGAACTTTGCAGGTAAATTTTTAACATGCTAGACATCATTTTCTGAACTTTTAAAAGAGAAATTGTTTTTCCTTGAATAATTGCTCCGTGATGAAATCTTGGTTGACTACTTGTTGTATTTATTTATATTTTACCCCGTCATATGTATGATTCGTAAGCGGGGTAATAGATGCATCTATGGATCGCGCCATTCGACCCTCTGGCAGTGCACAGTTTAAATATTATTGGATCGGACAGTATGACCTCGGCATGATTTGCGCATGCTTGTATTTGCTTACCTTGCAAATTGTAAATGATGATATCGCTCCCTAGCCTGAATTAAATGTATAAATGATGAAAATGAATTTGGAAATTCCTTAATAATGAAAGACATGTTTACTTGCTTCATACTATTGAGTTACAACCATTTTTATAAAATCCTCGATTTGTTATATTATTGATATATCATTATTGGACCACTAGCAAGTGTCGAAGTCGACTTCTCGTCTCTACTTCTTCGAGATTAGACTAGATACTTACTGGATACACGTTGTTTTCGTACTCATGCTACACTTGCTATGAATTTTTGTTGTACAGGCACATACAAATCTAGTGGCCTAGTTTGACGCGGCAGCATGGTTGATACGGAGACTTACATGAGCTACACCTCTCGAGACGACCCGCGACTAGAAGAGTCTCTTTCAAAGTATAGTAGTTCTTTTCTGTCGAATTGTATTCCGGACAGTTATCGTGTTGTACTTTATTTCCTAAAAATTACTCATGCACTTGTGACACCGTGTTTTGGGATGATTATGGGATTATTCAACATTAAGTTTGTTAAAGACATTATTATTTATTTAGTGAATTTCATTATTATCGATTAATGTATAAAAGAAAGGATTTCAATACATACTAAAATAGGAATTTAATTAACTTCTTGGTGTTAGCTTGCTTGACAGTGGTGTTCGGTGCCATCACTACTCTTAGTGGATTTTGGGTCGTGACAACATGGTATCAGAGCACTAGGTTCCCTTTAGGTCTCACGAGTCATGAGCGAGTCTTGCGGATCGATAGGAGACGCCTGTACTTATCTTCGAGAAGCTACAAGGCTGTAGGAGCACTTCTCTTCTTGATTCCTCGTCGTGCGGTTTGATTTTGTTTGAGGCTTATGCCTTCATTTTCTTTCCATTCAATCTTATGTTGTTATAATCGGGAATTGAGGAATTGTAAAGGTACTACTAATGTGGTGCAGGATGTTTCTCCTTGTATCGTTATTTGGGCTATTGTCGTCACCTTGCAGAAGGTCGTTCTGTCGTTTCATCTCAGTATCAATATTACCTAAGGTTTTGAGATTTGGCATCGATTGTTATGGTGATTCGTGCGTTGCTATCGCCTAGTATTGATGTAATGGTAGGATACTTATCAATGTGTCGGGCAGTGAATGACCTGAAAGGAGGCCTACTCAGTGCATGATTTAGAGATTCGGTATTTCATTCCCGATGTAGCAAAGGCAACTAGACTATAAGTGTTCAGGTTTGGGTTGATGGAGTAACCAGACTTGGTATTTTATAGCATAGTGGAATTTTATCTGTGATGTGGTGTCGTCGCCCTTGATTGAATGTGTCAGGTTCGCCGGTGTTATGTTCTTCTACAATTCGCCTATGGGGCAGGATATTTTAAGATATTATTGGAGAACGACTGTCAGAGATCGCGGGGTGCGGTGGTTCAGGATTGAGTCGATGTTTCTAATGTCAACGGCTCGAGAAAAGATGATCTTCGGAAAGGTATAAAGTTAGTAGCGGTCTGTTGGTTCAAGAGCTACTGAGATAGATTTTGATCTAAGGCATCAACTGAGCAGCAAAGGATGAGGAAGAACATGTGGGAAGTGTCATACGGTGGTTAAACTTCTAGAAGGCCGGGTGTAAGAAGCGAAAGTCGAGTAGTTTCTTAAAGAAGTGAGTTTGCCCAAAGTGGCAGAGTAGCATACGAGTTCAGTAACAAGATAACTATACCCCCCCCCCTGAGGAAAGCTTGGAGTGATTTGGGAATTTTAATGGGCGGTGATTGGGTCTACAAGCTTATTTTGAATTATTTTCTACTATACAGTGGGAGGTTGGATGCAACAAAAAGGAGTTATTTAATATGGAGAAGGATACAACATGACCTCGAATTGGAATGTATTGTCGCACATTTAGTTGATGTCCATGAGGAGTGAACGACCTTGTGTAGCTAGTGAATGAGCATGGGCTCAGGATATGTTACTGATTTCGTAGAAATTGTGCATTGCAGTATTGCTGGGAGATGTCGGCATGTAATTTCCACAGGTGGGTTATCTCCTGTGAGCAGATCAACAATCGCGTGGTTGGCAAAGCTTCTGCGAAGAATCCTACTGGCTATCCAGTAAGAAGTTGAATATGTGAATGTTTCTAGAGATTCAGAGTGTTTATGAAATGCTAACGGAAGGAATTCGAGGAATTTGGCGGTTGATTGCGCAAGGTTATGTCAATGAGATATAAAGAATCTTGGTGGGTTCCAGAGTTATGTAATAGTAGTCCCAAACTAAGTGGGAGAGTCCACCGCCTACGATTGGGTTGCATGGTTATCCACTTGTGAGGTTTCTAGCTATCGGTATAATAGCGAGTTATTTCCACTAAGGTAAAAGAATATAAGTGGTAACTTGAGCAAATGGTTTGAGAGATGTGTTCCATAAATGGCCCTATCAATTACGTTCAGGCTTGGGGAAGGTTCAGGATTTATGCTTCGTGTAAATGCGGGTTGCATGGAAAGTGACTCGGCTGGCTGCTTCATTGAGAGGGTGTTCATGTGCTAGAAAGTCTTGGAGTTGATTATATTTAGGACCAAGTTAGAGTGGGTGACTCTTAATAACGGTCCTAGTGGATTCAAAGGGTAAGGTATGGAGCCTAAGGATTTCGAGTCCATAAGTATGGTTAAGAATCGAGCTTTGCAACAGATTATGAAAAGAGGCTTGGCAGGTTCTATGATATCTTCAGCTTGTAGTATAGCTTTTGGAGGAATGAAAGAGAATGACTTCAGATTCGCAAAGGGATTTTCAGGATGGGTATATCAGATGAAGATGCGAATTGCGCACAAGGAGGGTATGCGACAGATTGTGGGGTTTGAGACAACATGGTCTCGTGATACAAGGCCACTCGGGAGGAGTGCGGATTGAGTTCGTTATGTGTTAAATGGAGTTATTATGGTTTCTGAGGCGATTAAGGATAAATTAGAAGAAGTTACATTGGTTAGCCATGGTTGAATTGACATACTGGTGGCAGTGATCAGTTCCTTCAGCGTCATTGAGTTATACAGGTGATTTGTGACGATACGTGCGAGACGTGACGACCGCCGTAATTGATTTTATTTGGGAGTATTCAAGTGCTATAGCATGTTATGTGTGGGAGGATCCTGGAAGGGTTATGATAGTTTAGACCACTACTTGAGGATTTAAATGTTCTATGGAAATGAGAATTTACTCGCGTGGTGCTATGGCTCTCTTGGAGTGAGATGAGTAAAAGGTTCCTATATGATGAAGTGTTTACCCTATTAGTGGTTCAGGAATTTATGATGAAATTTGTATGTTGTCGTATATTGGCATGTTAGGTGTAGTGAGCGGTACCAAAATTGAAAGTGAGGAACCGAGGTTGCGGTTCGGTGTTGGCAAGGATGTCACGAGCTCAGATGAGTAGGAAAAGGGATTTGAATGTTTATAGCAAGCCGATATTATTTTCAGTGTCACCTGAGATTAGTGCTTGTGTATGAGGCTTTGCATCATGGTTACGATTCTTGATTTGCTTTACAGCCTTAGTGCGGCTGGTGGTATGAATGTACAGACTTGTTACCTGGTACGGAAGGTCGTGGGAGCGTGTCTCACGAGAAGATTGAATGAGTGTGTCATGTAGTCCCTTGATTGATTGGGAATTTAAACCAAGTATAAAGATTGTGGTAATATCGCTAATTTGAGAATTTATGCCTGGCGGGCACTCGATTTATTTGGGCTACGGACGGTGGAGGTTGCTCTGGTTATGATGGTTTTTCTTATGCGTTATGAGAAAAAAGGAGGTTATTGTGGACCCATGAATGTTATTAGCCTTGTTCTAGCGATCAGAATCGCCTTGAGGTCTGTGGATGGACTTAAATATGAATATGGGATCTATACCATGCCAGATACGTTCGTTTTAGCATAGCACTCCTTATGGAGGAGTATTCGAATGTTGGATGCTATTTCAGCGTCAGCTATTTCAGGTAATACTATATTGTGCCGTGTGATTTGTGAAAGGGCTTGATAATTTTCTTATGTGTTGAGGTTCCGCGTAGCGATGGTGTTATGTGAGTAGGATGGCTCTTGAGCTTCAGATCATATATCGCACCTCAGTTGTGCTTGAGTTTTGTAGCTTATGGCGCTATATGTCTCCCCAGGGATGGTATTATGCACTTAGCGTGCTTGTGACCGATATTTGGTATTTTGTAGTAATGAGCAATTTAGCTCTATGTGTATCTCCTTATGTGAATTTTATGTGTGGATCGGGTTGCATGCCGCAATAGTGTGATGTTGAGTACAGTTCCCAATATCTATTTTGGTGTGTTTTGTTTTCCATTTTCTAAGGAAGGTTCATATTAGTTGTAAGAGTTGAGTAGTCCCTTCCAGAGTTCGTTTTCCTTATGTATCACATTTGAGTTTGTATCCTATTGGAACGTTGTGGCATCATATGAGACTTTTAGTCATATCTGGGGTGGCTTATTGCCTGAGCAGTTCGTACTGGGTGAGACAAGATTATTGGATCTAGGATCAGTGCAATCGATTATATGAAGTGTATTACAACACAAATACCATTATTTGGTTCAGAATGAGGTGATGGTTCTTGTCAGGAGTATAGACTCAATGTTATGTTGACTCAGCAGTTGGTTATGAATTTCTACACATCTCTTTCGTCATGGCGGTATTGCAAAGTTGGGACAAGATTTAAATATGTCATGAGGTGCATTGTGAGCACCATATTCGGAAAATATCGGTTATTATGATCAGAGAATGTTATTATGGCTCGTGAGTGATGTGGTGCATGGTGAGAATTCAGCAAAGGTATGCAGTCATGTTCAGGTACATCCTGTAGTGATTGATACAACATTCGTAAGTTAGAAGCAGGCATGGCAAGGAATTTTGGATGTGGAAACTGGGCTCTAAGGCTCATTTGCCTAAATAAATGAGGATATCTTCAAATTTGATCGAGCTAATATGATCAACTGAGTTGTGGTAGCACGGGTAGGTGCACGAGGTGTTAAATAGTGATTTCGGACAACTACAGTGCAGTTCTCAACACGTTCGAGGACGAACGTATGTTTAAGTGGGAGAGAATGTAACGACCCGACCTGTCGTTTTGATCTCTAGCGCGTCGTGCAGCGGTTTTAGGCCAGAGCAGCTTCACTTTAGGTATTATTACTTGTGCGCGTGGTTGAAATTGAATTTAGGGAAGTTTGGAATTGATTTGGAAAGAAAATTCCCATTTCGGAAGCTTTAAGTCGAAAGAATTGAGTAAGGGTTGATTTTTGGGTAAACGGCCTCGGAATCGGGATTTGAAGGTTCCAACAGGTTTGTATGATAATTTTGGACCTAGGCGGATGTCCGGATCAAGTTTTGGATGACTAGAGAGCGTTTCGGCGACTATTGTGAAAGTTGGCATTTTGGAAGAATTCCATAAATTTGGTTTGAAGTGCATTTCAATACTATCGATGTCCGATTAGGATTCCAAGTCTGGGAATAGCTCTATATGGTGATTCTGATATTGGGAGCGCGATCGGAAGTGGATTTGGAGGCCCGTAGGTCATTTTGGGGTCATTTGGCTAAAGTTAGAAAATTTGAAGGTTTTGAGAAGTTTGACCGGAAGTGGACTTTTTGATATTGGTGTCGGATTCCAATTCCGGAAGTTGGAGCAGATCTGTAATGTCAAATATGACTTGTGTGCAAAATTTGAGGTCAATTGGACGTGATTTAACAGGTTTTGGAATCGAATGAAAAGTTCAAATTTCTAACGTTTATCAAGATTGAAATGGAGTATGATTAATTATTTCGACGTTGTTTGATGTGATTTGAGGCCTCGAGCAGGTCCGCATTATGTTTTGGGGCTGGTTGGCATGATTGGTCGGGGGCCCAGGGGCCTTGGGTGGATTTCGGATGGCTAACGGACCAAATTTGGAATTTGAAGAAGGAATGAAGCAACTGCCTTCTGGTGTAACCGCACATGCGAGACTTGGGCCGTAGATGCGGAGCCGCAGAAGTGGCCATGGGGGACGCAGATGCGGTGTTGGGCTAGAAGTGAAGAGACCGCAGATGCGGTTATATAGCCGCAGAAGTGGGACTGCACCTGCGGTAGGTGAGGTGCAGAAGCGGAAAATGCAGCCTGGTAAGAAACCGCTGGAGCGGTAGTGGGGCAGCACCTGTGGAATCGCAGAAGCGGTCGAGTGAACGCAGGTGCGGAAACGCTGGAGGCAGTGAGGTTCTTTAAATCGGGGGTTTGTCTCATTTCAACTCCATTTCTTCCATGAGAGCCGATTTTTGGAGCAACTTTGAGGTGTCATTTTCACCACCAAGCATGAGGTAAGTGGTTTATACTAGTTTTGAGTTAAATACATGAATATATATGGATTTGAGCATGGAAATTAGTGCGATATTGTGGGGTTTGGTAGGAAACTTAGAAATTTGGTATTCTTGGATTTGACCATGATTTTAGGCATGAAATTGAGAGCAAATTATATATTTGATTTTGTGACGTTGTGGGTAAAATTTATCTTCGAAAAATTTCAGAATCCGGGCACGTGGGCCCAAGGTCAATTTTGTCAACTTTTCGATCGGGGTTAGGAATTGTTATAAATTGGATTATAATGAGTGTTTGAGCATATATTAATGGGTTTGCATAATTATTGGCTAGTTTTGAAGCATTGTGCATCAATTTGGGTCATCGGATGGGCTTGGAACCCGGTTATGGAACTTCTGAGCGAGGTGAGTCTCCTTTCTAACTTTGTAAGATGGAATTATCCCCATAGGCAAAATAATTAACTATGTGCTACCATTGTGGGGGCTACGTACGCACGAGGTGACGAGAGTGTTTACCGTAAAAATGGTAACAACAATTAAATTTGTAAATGAGATTCTAAAAATACATGATCTATTCTTATGCTAGTTTTTGGAGCAGATGATGCTAGGAATATGAAGTTTAATGATGAAATACAAGCTAAAACAGAGCAGTAATCAAATCGAGAGGCCTGCTGCCATGGTATAGGACTGGTCGATGGGGGACCTCGGGGTCGATATCCGGGTCGAGCTCGAGCTATCGGGGATAGTCAGGATTGGGATAGCAGTTAGGTTATGATCAAACAAAGCTCTATATGGCCAAGGCCAAGCGATAAATAAAGAACAAGTAAGAAAGCGATAAATGCTAAAGTAGCCTCGAACCAGTGAGAGCAAGTGAGTTAGAGAGAAGAGAGAGAGATATTATTGATCTTGTGGAGAAATAGTTAGAGCAACATCAGCCCTTTACAAGGTAGTGTGGGTTCCCTTTATATAGGAGGGGAACCCGGCTATAGTAAATGGGCATTAATTGTAAAGTATGGAGATGCGACGGCTAGATGCCATGCTTTGGCGTAGGCTCTGGATAGGTCGGCCCTATCAGACTTAGTCGTGTGCCTAGGGAACTTCCCCTTCTGTTCTAGCCTCGTCCTCTGTCTTCTTCGAGTCAGGCCCCGACGAGCCCCGAGAGAGGGAACTCGGTCATGGCTTCACGTCCTCGAGGTCTCGAGGCATTCTTCCGAAGTGGCTTGGTAACGAGAAATCAAGTCCTCTGATTTTGCCACATATAGATAGTCTCCACGTTTCCCAGAACGAAGCGATGGGAAATGATTCTGACACCTAACTCCTCGAGCTTCTTATGGTGACGTCACACCAATGATGCAACCTGTGGCGCGAGCTTTTGTGGCAACCGGGGTGCCCTACAGACTTGTGCATTTCGATTTTGCCTTATTATTGCATGCTCTCATGCCTTTCGAGGCCTTTGAACGTTTTCCTTTGTTGCTGACCGCTGATATCTAACTCGGATGCGAGCATTTTTTCCAATCTGCTGCTGATTGACGTGGCTCTTTTCCGAGTCCATCGTCGTACCTCCGACCAAGCCCGAATTGATCTAATAGGTTCGGGCTATCAAGCCCTCCGAGTTGCATGAAGATAATACGCTGAGTTTTGGAGCTTTCGAGAATGGTAACCTGAGTGAAGGTTAGTTTTGGGTACCTGGGGTCTCTTTTGAACTTGATGCAGATAACTTTTTAAAGCGTAGGGGATAGACTTCTATTGAGGGGTGGCCTATACTTAGGCGCTACCTCGAACCTTCCTGGAGCCTTCGTAATCAAAGCTTCGCGTGCTTATTTTTCTTTTAGAAAAGGAAACCATGAGATCGAGTACTGCCTTGAGTCAAGTAATGGCATTAAACGCTTTCCGAAGCCTGACTTCTTTTCTGGCGGAGATCCTCGAGGTCAGATGCTGCCTCGAAACTAGAGACAATATGGTTGACTCCTTGAGGCCTAGCTTCTCGTCGACGGATTCCTCTGGGGTCGAGTATCACCCCATCGATTTGTGTTGAGGCCTTGGCTTCCCGGGGATCACTCTGGATAGGTAAATCGTCACTATTTCCCGCATATATGTGGGGCAGCTTCGGCTTCTTCAAAAGGCCTCACTATTTTTGATAGCTACCCTTCCGCCTTGGTATAGGGTCCTTCATTTCTTCAGGCACAAAAAGCGTTGGCACACGTTCTTGCTTTATTCTGTCAATTATACCGTAGCCATGGCAACTACTTCGGGGCTGGCCCGCCACGGAGTGGGGAGTGCCACTCCTGGTGCTCAGGATCTGCGGGAGTTCGCTCTGAAGACCGTGTCTTTGATAAAAGAGGAACATCTGGAGATGGTGAGGAGATACTGTGGATGGAGCGAGGGGACAAAGCTGCAGGTTCTTTCCCCGGATGAGAGCATTACGGACTCTGCTGATGGATTCTTGAGTGTATACCTATATTCTTTCGTATTTGGCTCCCTTGATAGGGTTGTGCTTGATTTTTGCTTGAAATATCGGGTTACTTTGGCGCAGATACATCCATCGTTTTAGCGAGTGGTGTTGATGATGAGGTCCTTTGCAGAGAAGGCTGGGCTTGAATTCACACTCAGTTACCTCATCAGGCTGTACTGGCCCTTTCATCACCGAGGCCTGTTAACCTTGCGGTGCCATTCGTCCACGCCCTTTGTTGTCAATGACAAAGAAGATGGGGATCGAGAGTGGGCTAGTTGGTATGTCCGGGTCCGGACGACTGACATCATCCCCGTGGAGCTTATGCCATTTCCCGAGGGATGGAATTACACGCGTGAGTGGAGTGTCTAGCACTTTCTAAGATTCTGCTTATAGCGAAAAATCAATTGAGTAATTGTGCTTCTCCCTTTTTGCAGCAACTTCATGGACGCCGGGTGAAGTTCTCGATCTGCCTGGCTGGGTCTGGAGGTTGGTGACCCATTTGACCTACGACGAGCGTAGGTGGTGAGCTATATTCCGTATCATATGGGGAGCGAGATACCAAGGTATGCGCACACGCTGCCTTTGCCTTGGCCTTCATATATTTAAGATGACATTTTTCCCTTTCTTTTGTACTAGCTTTGTTGTTGTAGGTATCGGGCGGCTCCTTGGGATGAGGCAGTGCTCTTCCGAAGAGGGGAAGGAGTCGTTGACCTCCGAGCTGAGGGACAATGGCGATAAATAGGATTCGCACCCGCAGTGTGGTGGAGCTTTTAATGGGGCTCAACGGGTACGTATTTTCGAGGAGAGGGCATTTCCCGAGTTTGCTGTTCCTAGAGTATTGGATTCCAGGATGGTGGTTCCTCCGAGTGGATATGCTTTGCCCGATGTTGATTCTTTTGGGGCCGAAGAGGCAGGACCAATAGGAGTGTGCTCCACCTTCGAGGAAGTCTGCTGGCTTCACTTCATGGTGAGTTTCGACGCAGTCATCCCGGTATTTCGCATCTTCCATTCTTTATCGAGTTTTTCTTTTGCAGGCCTTTGATAGGCTCAGATCTGAATTGTTCCGTCAAGGGCCAGGCTTCGAGAAGCTCTGGACGAGGGTGAGTCCTTTAAGCTCCTTAGCGATGAGAAGGAGGTTGAGTTGGTGTATTGGCGATATGAGGCGTACCAGAGCTCGAATTACGAGAGCTACTTGGTGGAGCAGGTAACCTTTCGTAGTACACGCTTCGCTCCTTTTGACCCTTAAGGTTAACCTTTTTCCCATCTCAGCTGCAGAAAAAGATGAAGGCTTTAGAATACCTTAAGGGCGAAGCCAACCACGTCAGGAATGTTTGCGGTTAACTAAGGGCTCAGGTGTAAGCTCAAGCTTTAGAGAAGAAAAGCGCATTGGACAAGGTTCCCGCCTTCGAGGTCCAACTCCGTTCGTCTTGTGACAATACTTCGATTCAAGCAGACATGATCACGAAGCTCGAGATCGATCTCTCAAAGGTTAGGGCTGAGATAACCGATGCTCGGGCTGAAGCATCGTTGAGTCGAACCAGGGTAGATCCGGAGATGGCAATTCATGTGAAAGATGCTGCTCGAGGATCAAAGAATATGCTCGTTGTAGATCCCGCAGAGAGGTACTCGAGGAGTTCAGTGCTAGGGGCTTCGTTCTCTCGGAGGAATTGGATCGTGCAAGGGTGGACAAGCGCGATGCTTTGTTACTTCTTGCTGACGTCTCGGAGAGAGAATCTGGGGCTGGCAGGCCGTAGCCTTTTGAAGCGGAGTGTAGATTTTGTCATTTTTCAATTTTGTATTCGATATCTGTAGAACATGTTTGTAGATGGAGAGTGCGCCTTTTGTGTATATAAAATAAGGGAAAACTTGAAGCCTTATCTCTTTCGTATCCCTTTTTGCATTGCTTTTGACCAGGCGGGCTGGTTTCGGTGTTTGATGGAAACCTCGTGGGCCCGAAGCTAATTAGGCAGGCCCGAAGGCTTTTAAGTGTGACTTTTGTCATAAGTAGGCGTTGGGGCCTCTATGCTTTGCCCAGCTGTTTAGGCTCAATCTTTGAGCCGGCCTTGACTCGAGCTTACCAGACCTCCAGTCTCCTTTGCCTGCATGAGCGAATGATAATCGTTTTTATTTCTCGCCCTTGGGCGTTTGTTGTTTCCACTATTTTGGGTTCAGTCTCAGAGTCGCGTTGCGACTCGAGCTTCAATTGACCCTCAAGTTTTTCGTGGCTGCATGGGTGGATGACGATGGTTTCTATTTCTCGCCCTTGGTAGTTTGTTGTATCAACTATTTTGGGTCCAATCTCCGAGTCGTGTTGCGACTCGAGCTTCAATTGACCCTCAAGTTTTTTCGATTTTCAAGCTGGCAACAGTGGCTCTTATGCGGTTTGTCCATTGAGACCTTTTAATATGCGGCTCGGCAACTTGCATAGTTAACTATTTTGGATCTGGTCTCCGAATCGGGTTACGACTCGAGCTCATTCTAATCCTCAAGTTGTCAATTTTCAAGTTGGCGACAATGGCTCTTACGTTGTTTGGTCGTTGAGACCTTTTAGTGTGTGGCCCGGAGGCTTATTTGGCTGGCGATAATGGCCCTTACGCTTTTGCCCGTAGGCATCTTGTAGGCTTTGTATTCCTCTCGTTAAGGTCTTTTTGAAATAATTTTGTCTGACCCGTCGTCGGTTCGAGAAGAACCTCGATTTCAAGTTGTTAGCGGTGATGTTCGAGCACCTCGGAAGGTTCTTAGCTCGTAGGCTGAGTAGGTCGAAGCCTTGTGATTTGGAGCTGACATGGTCGAAGCTCGGTTGCCTGTTGAGGGAAAGCCTATTTTAACCGATTCTTTCTGAAGTATATTTAAAGTAATGGCCTGCAATTTTATTTAGCGACGATCGGGCATCCCCGAGTCGCATTATTTTGGCTGGATCAGTCGTTTTGACCGTAGTCATATGTGTTTGGCCAGAGCCATTTTTGATCCCGAGTGATAGTTTAGGTGTCTACACCGAGGCTATGCCCTTTCGGGATTCTTACAAATGCGACGTATAGCCTAAACTTTGGGATTTTGAGTTTTATGCCTGTAGTAAGGTCTTACAAAATTGTTCATGCCTGTTGAGGTCTTACAGTTTGTCATGCCTGTTGAGGTCTTACAGTTTGTGTTGCTATGTAGAATAGATCTAGTTATACCGAGTCTGCCCACTCGGGGTCTTACGGCTTCGGGTTTCCCAGTGTAAGGCGATAGTCTCCGAGTCATTGAGTTTGCTTGGGCTTGAAGGCCGTCATTCGTGAGCTTGGAGTTACCGTGCTGGGTCTTTATGAGCCCGGAGTTCCGATCCTGGGGTCGTGCGAGCACCAAATTGTCGACGTCAAGTCTCCGATTACTTCGGGACACATTCGGTGGAGGGATCCTTGTCGAGAGTATACTGAAATTTCTTCTTTTGGAGTATGATATGCTGAAAGATATTCTTTTATTGCTTGGCGTAAATACATATCATTTCGTTGTTGTGAGCTCGGCCCATGCAGGTGCGGCTCCTTGGACCATTTGGTCTGGTACATGATTCCCTATTGAAACTTGGTATGTCGTTCCCCGACCCTTCTAAGCGGTCGGAGCTTTCAGAAAGGGGGGTGTCCTCCACCGTTTGATTCTAGAAGGAAGGCTTATGATCTTGTTGGGTCCTCCTTAAGAGGTACGTTGCTCCGCTAAGAACCTCGCTGGTGAGACCCTCTTTGGGGCGGAAGTCCGGCCGAGGGGAAAGAGTGCGACAGGTCCTATTAAGGCCTTGGGATCCTCGGGTAGAGCTAGCACTTCCGAACGCCCTGGATGGATGTCTGCATTCAGGTTAGTAAAAAACAACGAAGGAAAGAGGTAATATTTCTTTATTGCGGGTGTGTAGGCGATGTTCCGTAGTTTGATAGGTTCCTGCTGTTTCGGAGCATGGATTCTAGTACGGCCCTCCGTTGTGTTTAATCAGACTTGGCCGAAGATGTGGTTCGCTTACCTTTGATCCTTTCGAGAGTGGAGGTATTGATGCCGGCGATGCGTTATATGATGAGGAATTTCCTCTTGTCGTGTATTGCTTTTCGCTCGCGATTTTAATTCTGTCCCTTGTGTGGAATTTCATCCCCGGGCAAAATGGGGGCGGCGCTGTCTTCATGCGGTGCGCTCGTAGCCGTCTGAATAAGACGTTCGTGCCTTGCGCCTCCTTTGATGGTATGGGACTCGTTGTTCCCGTCTGAGCAAGCCGTGCGGTATCGAGAGAATGGTCTTTCTCCTTGCTGTAGCGATCGCCGTCTGGAATTTGTTAAAGATTCGAGAGGTGCTCGTGTTTTGACCCGGCGGTCCGAGCCGCAATATTAACCTCGGCCCGACAATGTTGATGTGTTGATCGAACCACCTGAATTCATGAGCACATGTTT
Source organism: Nicotiana tabacum (assembly GCF_000715075.1). NCBI lineage: Eukaryota > Viridiplantae > Streptophyta > Magnoliopsida > Solanales > Solanaceae > Nicotiana > Nicotiana tabacum. Next base: position 54,803,645 of record NC_134084.1, read on the forward strand.
TATTTGAAATAGATCAAATGAGGGAGAAGGTTACCAATGCGTTAGTGTGAGTTCGAGGCGAAGTCTCAATGTCTTTTTTGCTGGATGTAAGGGTGTCCTCCGGAACGTATCCCCATAGCCGCCTTTTCCTGGTAACAAGCATTCTTACTTTCCATTTTATAAGTCCTTGGAGGGTGTCGCCGCTCCTCCACTATCGTGGCAATACGTCATAGCTCATTTGCTTCGTTCTTCTTGGTTGCCTTCCTCCCTCGGGGCTGAATTCGAGCCTGATCGCTCGACAATACTCGACGGCAATTTTTATTGAGTAGCACGGCTGTTTTCCCCCTAAGCTAATGATCAATTTCGACCTCGTGGTCGTGCGTGCCATGCAGTTCCCGCGACGGGTTGTGATTCCTTTGAGGGGGATTCGGTCGAATAGGTTTGAGCCATTATGGTGAACACGATGTTTGGTATAGCAATGTTGAAATTGTACTCTGATGGGCGAGGTGCCCCTGCCGGCCGTGCGTCCTTGTCGAATCTGGCTTTGTTAAAGATTCCTCGAGGATGTTGCCCTCGGGATTGGTTCGTTATAATTTCTTGGGGCAGAGATGGGCGTGGATTTCTACTTCGTTTTGTTAAGCTCGATCGAGGGTAAGGCCCGATTCACTTTTTGGTTTATTTGGGGGCGGAGGTATGAGCGTTGGTACCTCGTCGTGTATTGCGAACATTTCCCTTGCCGCGTGTTGTTCCCCGTAGACGGTTTTGATCCCATCTTTTGTTGGGAATTTTATCATCTGGTGGAGGGTGGATGGTACTGCTCTCATGCAGTGTATCCACGGCCACCCAAATAAGGCATTATGCCTCATATCTCCCTCGATGACATGGAATTTGTTGTCTTGGGTCGTGCCGGCCACAATAACCGGACGGATGATTTCTCCTTTCGTCATTTCGCTTGCCATGTTGAATCCATTGAGGACCCGAGTAGCGGGCACGATCTGGTCGAGCAGTCCGAGCTATTCTATCACCCTTGACCTGACAATATTGGCCGATCTACCTGGATCCACGAGTACACGTTTTATCTGAAAAGAATTTACAAGGAAGGAAATTACTAGGGCATCATTGTGGAGCTGAGACAGGGCCACGGTGTCCTCTTCGCTGAATGTGAGGGCATCTTCGGGGATATATCCCCGAGTTCGTTTTTCTCTGGTGATGGATATTTTTGTTCTTCTTATCACGGATTCCTGCGGGGCATCGACGCCCCCCATGATCATATGGATGACATGTTGCGGCTCGTTTGCCTCGTTTTTCTTGGTTGCCTCCCTTTCTCGGAACTGGTTTTTGGCCCGATTGCTAAGGAATTCCCGGAGGTGTCCTTTGTTGAGCAGTCGAGCCACCTCCTCTCGTAGTTGATGGCAATCCTCGGTCCTGTGGCCGTGCGTGTTGTGGAACTCGCATACTAAGTCGTAATTCCTCTGCAAAGGATCCGACTGTATCAGTTTGGGCCACTTGGCGTCTCTGATATTACTGATAGCGAACACGATATCCGACACATCGCCGCTGAAGTTGTATTCCGATAGGTAGGGCGCATTTGTTGGCACTATGTTTCGATCGAACCTGGTTCTGTTAATGAGCCTTCGAGGGTCCTGTCCTTGGTCCACCCTCCGATCATTGTAAGGTAGGTTGCGCTTTGGGGCGTTCCTCCTATCTTCGAGGTACGGCTGGTACCTTTCTTTGTTTGGTTTTGATTCCTTTGCCAAGAGTCTGTTTGGGTATACTAAGCCCGAAGGGGCTCCCAACTGGTCATCCTCAACTCTGATCTTTGATTGATACCGATTGTGGACGTCCAACCAGGTCACGGCCGGATACTCAATCAGGTTTTGCTTCAGCTATTTTGAAGCCACTGAGCTTCGTTCGTTCAGGCCTTGGGTGAAGGTCTTCACTGCCCAATCATCAGATACTGGCGATAGCTCCATCCGTTCCATCTGAAAGCGGGACATGAATTCCCGCAGCATCTCGTTCTCTCTCTGCTTGATTTTGAAAACGTCAGACTTCCTCGTTGCTACCTTGATGGCTCCGGCATGTGCCTTTATGAAGGAGTCTGCTAGCATGGAGAATAAATCAATGGAGTTGGGAGCCAAGTTGTGGTACTACATCATGGCCCCCTTCGAAAGTGTTTCTCCGAATTTTTTCAGCAATACGAACTCGATCTCGTCATTCTTTATATCGTTGCCTTCCACTGCGCAGGTGTAAGCGGTAACGTGTTCGTTAGGGTCGGTGGTACCGTTGTACTTAGGGAGTTCCGGCATTTTAAACTTCTTTGGAATGGGCTTCGGGGCCGTTTTCTCGGGGAACGGCCTCTGTATGAACTTCTTCGAATCCAAGCCCTTGAGGATTGGGGGCGCACTCGGAATCTGATCGACCCTAGAGTTGTAGGTCTCGACCTTTTTATCGTTGGCTGCAATCATTTTCTCACCTGATTCGATCCTTTTGGTGAGGTCCCCGAGCATCTTTACTATGGCAGGGTCGGTTACCGATCCGCTGTTGCTTGATCTCTCGGGTACTTGTTCGGCGGAGGGAGCTGTTTCCGGCGTTACTGTACTGAGAATCTCTAGGCGGCTTTGCAACTGAGAGATAGCCAACTGTCGTGCCTGCAACATTTCAAAAATATCGTGAAGACTAACTTCCTGTGCTTCCCGAGCCGGGATTTTTTGGGCTTCCTGTCGGTCGATACACTATATACTCCCGTCGGTGCCACACATCCTTTTTACACACCCGAAGGTATATAAGGTAGTTTTTCCAATTTAAGTGACATTATTCGAAATGGGATTAATTATTCAATTCAGAGTCGCCACTTGGGATAGTTTATTTGGTGTCCCAAGTCACCAATTTATTTTAAATCCCAAATCGAGGAAATTTCGACTTTCCTTTTGAAGTCTGCGAACCAGAAATTCTGAGTAGGGAATTCTGTTAACCCGGGAGAAGGTGTTAGGCATTCTTGGATTCCGTGGTTCTAGCACGGTCGCTTAAACTATTACAATTGGCCTATTATCTGATTTTAAAACATGTTTCAACCTATGGTATATTTTTAACTTATTAGCCGCTTTTAATTAAAAAAAAATTTGGAAAAATTCAACGTCATATAAAACACGTATTGAACCACGTCACATGAAATGCACCCGCGGTCCACGACACATTTTATCTAACGTTGTTGAGATTTGGATTTGGGTCACATAAAATGCACACCCGAGTTTAGGAAATTAATTTTTTTTTAAAAAAATATAGCACGCCTAAAGCAACTACGCACTTTCAAGTTTGCGAGGGCCATGGAAAATTTAACTAAATGGCAAGCCTCGATTTTTAAGGATTAAATTTAATTAAATGAGGGCCATGAGTTTTGAGATTTTATTTGGCATGGCGCGCCTCGATTATTTTAAAAGGATTGTATTCAATTTAAAGCAAACTACAAATATTCATGATTATGTTTCTTCCTAAAACTACTTTGAGATTATTGCAAGGTCATGATTTATGAATATGGAATTATTATTGAAGAAATATATGATTTGAGTTATTATGGACCTAATCACCCATGTCGGTATCAAATTTGCTATTGACTTAACATCCTTTAATTTGGATCCAAGCTATTACATCGTTCTCTCTCCATTTTGAATACATTTTCCTATCTTTCCCTATGAACTACAATCTCATTGAAGAAACTCATTCTGTCTTTCACGAATTCTATTTCTTGATGTTATTCCTTCAATTTTTTTGTTCATATCTTTCAAGTTGGTAGATAACCAAAATATAATATACAAATCAAAAGGAAATACGGTGAAAGAAAAATAATGGAAACATTGGTTAAGAAAAGAATGAACCTTTTATAGATGAAGATCTTATTCAATACATATGGAGCAAACAACCATCAAATTTAATGTGCAAATGAACCACAATCAGAAGCAACGAGCGGAAACCTTTCGAACCGAACTCGACTTCGACCTCTTCGGGCTAGTATTTTGGGCTATCTTTTTAATTGAGTTTGAAGCTTTTGAATTTGATTTTTGGTGTGATTTAGATCTTGTTTTTGAGGTATTTTTTTTAAACAAGGTAATGAATGGCTATATGTTTTTTTTTTGTTGAAAGAAATAGGTAGAAAGAATAAAACTAGTAGAAATTCTCTTTAGCATAGAAGAAGAAAATTTGTTTTTTCTCAATATTCTTCCCTCTTCTCTTCTCTTCACTTCTTTTCTTCAAATATTTCTCTTCTATTTATAGGAGAATTTTCAAAAAAATTCAGATTTTCTTTTTAATTTTTTATTTTTTTATTTAAAACAAATCTCACTTACACTTTGCTTTTCTTTTTTTATAAAAAGAATTACCACCTTTCTTTACTTTTATTTTTTAAATTCCAACTTTAATTACTTTTATCTTATTTAAAATCCCACTTTTTTACTTTTTTAAAAGAGAATTCCACTTATTTTACTTTTCTTAAAAAAACAATCCACTTTCTTTTACTTTTCTTTAAAAAATTCTACTTTATTTTAATTTAAAAAAATTTTAAATTTTCAGCTACCTTTATATTATTTTTTAATTCCAACTTTCTTTTACTTTTTATTTTTAAAAATTTTCACAAAACTTTACTTTTATTTTTTTAATTTTTCACTTTCTTTTACTTTTTTAAAAGTGAATTCCACCTACTTTTACTTCTTTTTTTTAATTCCATACTTCCCTTTTTCTTATTTTTTTAAATCTCTCCCGAAAATTTAAAAAAAAATTAATATTTTACGGATTTTTTATTATTATTTAAAAATAAGAAAAAAAATAAAATAATATTAATATTAATAATTCACCTTCTAAAATTTTGTATTTTTAACCTATAATAAAAAGTATAACAAAGCTAAAAATTTGTATGTTAAACCCTCCTAAAATATTTACATAGAAGAAGTGACAAAAAAATTAAATATTGTCAAAAATTAGGTGCTCACAGCTGCCCCTCTTTGCTTGGAAACATAAAGAGTTTTCAAGCAAAGATAAGGTGAGCCATGTGACTAATTTTTGAATATATCTTTATTCAAAAGAGAAGAAATAAGGATAAGAGAAAAGAGAAAGGGTGGAAACGAGTCTTGGTTTTGGACAGCCTACATATCCCGGGTTATAAGGGAATCAGGTCGCGTGTAGTTCAAGAAAAATGATGGAATGATGAGTTGAGGAGTCGAGTGAGGTTCCGTCTAGGCTCCGGTCCGCGATCCTGTTATTATATCAAAAATCAAAGAGAAACTAAACAAGCCTATCAGCTATGTGTTACAAGATTCCTATCTATGAGTCTTGTGAAACTTGTCCTTGATCTTGACCGGTTCTTCCTGTAGACTCTGATCTGAATCTTGATGCTCGTTAACTGCAACTGCTGGTTCATTCTTCTTCAGCGTTTCAGATCAAGGCGGGACATGCGAAGCTTGTGACTTCAATCATATCTTGAACAGTCCACATCTTTCTCCACATCAACACCTTGAGTTCATTTCTTTTTGCTCCTTTTCTTCTTTTCTTTATTTTGGATTGAGACTCATTCTTTTGGTTGTCTCAGACCTTGTACCTCGAGGCCAAACCTGCTCAGACACCAAAACAAACAAACGAACGAAATTTTTCTGCCCCAGTTTTCACTAGGAAAATTTCGTAAGTTATTTGTAACTAAAATCTAAACTTTTTTTTTTTTTGAAAGCGATAAAATAAGGATTGCGTGTCTTTAGGAAGAAGAGATTAGGGAATGGAGCCCTATATCTAAAATAACCTCGACTAGGGAGTGGATACCCTATGTTGGCAAAAAGGCGACTAGGGAATGGAGGCCCTATGTCTAAAAATCTCAACTCAGGGATTGGAGCCCTAATGTTGGAAAAGAAAGGCGACTAGGGAATGGAGGCCCTATGTCTAAAATCTCAACTAGGGATTGGAGCCCTAAAGTTGGCAAAAGGCGACTAGGGAATGGAGGCCCTATGTCTAAAAATCTCAACTCAGGGATTGGAGCCCTAATGTTGACAAAAGGCGACTAGGGAATGGAGGCCCTATGTCTAAAAATCTCAACTTAGGGATTGGAGCCCTAATGTCGGCTAAAAGGCGACTAGGGAATGGAGGCCCTATGTCTAAAAATCTCAACTTAGGGATTGGAGCCCTAATGTTGGCAAAAAATGCGACTAGGGAATGGAGGCCCTATGTCTAAAAATCTCAACTCAGGGATTGGAGCCCTAATGTTGGTAAAAGACGACTAGGGAATGGAGGCCCTATGTCTAAAAATCTCAACTCAGGGATTGGAGCCCTAATGTTGGCAATAAAGACGACTAGGGAATGGAGGCCCTATGTCTAAAATCTCAACTTAGGGATTGGAGCCCTAACGTTGGCAAAAGGCGACTAGGGGATGGAGGCCCTATGTCTAAAAAATCTCAACTTGGGGATTGGAGCCCTAATGTTGGCAAAAGGCGACTAGGGAATGGAGGCCCTATGTCTAAAAAATCTCAACTCAGGGATTGGAGCTCTAATGATGGCAATAAAGACGACTAGGGAATGGAGGCCCTATGTCTAAAATCTCAACTTAGGGATTGGGGCCCTAATGTTGGCAAAAGGCGACTAGAGAATGGACGCCCTATGTCTAAAAATCTCAACTCATGGATTGGAGCCCTAATGTTGGCAAAATGCGACTAGGGAACGGAGGCCCTATGTCTAAAAATCTCAACTCAGGGATTGGAGCCCTAATGTTGGCAAAATGCGACTAGGGAACGGAGGCCCTATGTCTAAAAATCTCAACTCAGGGATTGGAGCCCTAATGTTGGCAAAATGCGACTAGGGAACGAAGGCCCTATGTCTAAAATCTCAACTCAGGGATTGGAGCCCTAATGTTGGCAAAAAGGTAAAAGATTGATTTTGGGGCTTCTAAACTACCTCTTTTTTTTCTTCTTATCTATTTTCTTTCAATTCATTTTTTAGTAAAAAAATGCAGGAAAGAATTTGGAGGAGACTTCCCTTTTGGGTTGATTATTGTTGCTAAGCTATTTCTAGCGCTTGCACATTTCTTTTTCCATTTTGGTTACACTTGCTTCTTGCATTGTTGCTTTGGATTGCACCTGTTTCAATTTTCAAACAAAGAACAATTGTTAGTTTGAAACGGTGGTCGGTTTTGTGGCCTTCATTGTTTTTGATCACTTGATCTCGGCCCAACTCTTTTGGCGAAAACCTCTGCCGCTTGCTGGATTTTCTTAAAGATTGGTCTCTCTCCTAAAACCGAGGAACTCAACTTTTCAAAATTTATCATGACGGCTCACCCGTATAGGGCTTTGGCCCTTTCATTTTAATCTGCTTCTAGGGGCTTTTGACTTTGGATTTCTTTTCATTTTCAATAACTCTGATTTCAGAGCATCGGCTATCATGGCCAGTTGGGATCGACTTGATGCACCCACTGAGGCTGGGTACTTTTCTTTGGACTTGGCTTTTATTAAACAAAACCCTGTAAAACCAATCTTGCCACCTTTTCTTTGTATTAGTTTCGGAACAGAGTTAGACCGAAAGGGATTCAAGGAAAAGTAAATAAAGGACAAGAAAAAAATGAATTTTAGGAGAAGCGTCCCTTTTGGGGGAAAGAAGGACTTATCTGGGGTGCATGCAGACTTCAATAGACATGATATGCTTCTTGGACTGGATACCCGATATGCACAACTATCCAACTCATTGTGAACCATATCTCCAAATCGAGAAACCTGGCCAGGACTCTTTCACTGGTGGGGGGTGTCTTCTTTTTGATCGACGGCGCCCTTTGCGGGTTTTCGCCAATCGACCTCTCTCATTTCTCTTCTCACCGTCGCCTGATAGTACGCTTTACGAGTTTTTACTAACCAGGCTCTCTCATTTTCAATTTTTCTGCTCACCGTCGCCTTATGGTGCCCGTGTGGGTTTTCACCAATAAGACTCTCTCATTTTATTTCTCTCATTTTTATTACATCGGATCTAAGTAGCTGTATTCTCTGATCCTTGAACATTATCATCGATTGATCGGAAGGACTTGAAAGGATTTGGGTAAAAATTATTTGGATCGAATTACAACTTTGGAACCATTCAAGCGGGATTATCGCAGGACCATTACAACATCTGCCCCAGTTTCACTTTTGAGGGAATTTGGATTTTTATTTTGGTGTGACTGAACCCCATAGAGAGGCTGCCTACGTATCCTTTCGGAATCAAGTCGAACTTAGTTCAGGAAAACATCTTCTTCTTTTTTTTCATTTCTTTTTTTTCAATAACACTTTCAAGTTCCAAAGAGGGCAATCAAAGAAGAGTAACCGGCACAAATGAGTTTGCAAAGAGTAGATAGTGTTTGGATAGCGAGAATAAAAGCCTTCGTCCTCCCAATCGGACAATGTTGTTGTTACAGAAAGACTAAACATAGTACCTTTTGACTGCATCCGCATTTACAGCTGCTTCAGGATCATTTCCTTCGATATCGCCCAAATACAATGCTCATCTCGGCAATATCTTTCTGATGACGTATGGGCCCTTCCAATTAGGAGCGAATTTTCCTTTTGCTTCCTGGTGATGGGGAAGAATACACCTTAAAACGAGTTGCCCCACTTCAAAACTTCTAGGTCGCACTTTATTGTTATAGGCACGAGCCATTCTTTGTTGGTACAACTGCCCGTGGCAGACCGCAGCCATTCGCTTTTCATCGATCAAGGTTAATTGTTCCAGACGGGTTTTAACCCACTCACTGTCTTCAATTTCGGCTTCAACAATGATTCGGAGAGAAGGGATTTCAACCTTGGCAGGTATTACGGCTTCCATGCCATAAACCAAAAGATACGCGGTGGCTCCAATTGATGTGCGCACAGTAGTGCGATATCCCAACAATGCAAACGACAACTTTTTATGCCACTACCTGGAACTTTGAATCATCTTTCTCAAAATCTTTTTGATGTTTTTGTTTGTTGCTTCAACGACACCATTGCCTTTAGGCCGATAAGGATTAGAGTTCCAGTGCATTATCTTGAATTTCTCACATACCTCCCCCATCAAATGACTATTCAAGTTTGCAGCATTGTCTGTGATAAAAGTTATAGGAATGCTAAAACGGCAGATAAGATTGGAGTGCACGAAATCTACCATAGCTTTCTTGGTGACAGACTTGAGAGTGATTGCTTCAACCTATTTTGTAAAGTAGTCAATGCCAACTAGTATGAATCTATGTCCATTTGAGGCTTTTGGCTCGATTGGCCCAATGACGTCCATGCCCCAGGCAACAAATGGCCAAGGTGCAGACATGGGATGCAGTTCTGTGGGAGGTGCATGAATCAAATCACCGTGCACCTGACACTGATGACACTTCCGAACGAAACTAAAACAGTCCTTTTCCATGGTTATCCAGTAATAACCCGCTCGAAGGATTTTTTTTGCTAAAACATACCTATTCATGTGGGGCCCGCATACTCCCGCGTGTACCTTATGCATGATTCTTCCAGCCTCTTATGCGTCAACATATCTTAACAAATTGAGGTCCGGAGTTCTCTTGTACAAGACATCCCCACTCAAAAAGAAACCACTCGCGTGCCGTCTAATGGTTCTCTTTTGGTCTCCACTGGCTTGCTCGGGGTATTCTTGAGTTTTCAGAAACTTTTTGATGTCATGGTACCATGGTTGGGTATTTGGTGCTGCTTCAATTGTATTACAATAACCATGCCTTTCCCGGATTTGAATTTCCAAGGGATCTATGTGAGCATTGCCTGGATACGGCAGCATTGAGGCCAAAGTAGCAAGTGTGTCGGCTAATTCGTTGTGACAACGAGGAATGTACCTGAACTCTATTGACTTGAATCGCTTGCTGAGGTCTTCCACATGCTTCTTGTAAGGGATAAACTTAACATCTCGGGTTTCCCATTCTCCTTGGGCTTGCCGGATAATCAGATTTGAGTCTCCCATGATCAACAACTCTTCGACATTTTGGTCGATTGCTATGTTTATACCCATAATGCAAGCTTCATACTCGGCGGTGTTGTTTGTACAGAAGAACCGAAGCCGAGTTGTGGCTGGATAGTGCTGACCAGTGGGTGAGATCAAAATTGCCCCAATTCCAACACCTTTTGCGTTTACCGCCCCATCAAAGAACATTTTCCAAGCATGAGTGTCTTCAGATATTGCCTCAACTGAATTTACGTCTTCATCTGGGAAGTAAGTTCTCAAAGGTTGGTACTCATCATCAATCGGGTTCTCAGCCAAATGATCCGCTAATACCTGAGCTTTCATTGTCGTGCGAGTGACATAGACTATGTCACACTCCGTGAGCAAGATCTTCCACTTTGTTAATCTCCCAGTGGGCATTGGTTTCTGAAATATGTACTTTAAAGGATCCAACCTGGTTATGAGGTAGGTGGTGTAAGCTTGCAAATAATGCCTTAGCTTCTGAGCGACCCATGTCAAAGCACAGCAAGTTCTTTCCAATAAAGTGTACTTGGCTTCATAACTAGTAAACTTCTTGCTCAGATAGTAAATGGTCTGCTCCTTCTTTCCGGTCACGTCATGTTGCCCGAGGAAACAGCCAAAATAATTTTCCAAGACGGTCAGGTACAAGAACAGAGGCCTCTCTGGCTCAGGTGGGACCAAGACTGGCGGATTTGACAGATATTCCTTGATTTTATCAAAAGCTTCTTGACATTCAACTGTCCATTTGATTGCCGCATCTTTCTTTAACAACTTAAATATGGGTTCACACGTATAGGTCAACTGAGCAATGAAACGACTGATGTAATTCAATCTTCCCAACAAACTCATAACATCTTTCTTGGTTCTTGGAGGAGGCAAATCCCGAATAGACTTTATCTTTGTTGGATCTAACTCGATGCCCCTCCGACTGACTATGAATCCCAAGAGTTTGCCGGATGGTACCCCAAATGCACATTTGGCTGGGTTCAGCTTCAAATCATATTTGCGCAGCCGCTCAAAGAATTTTCTCAAGTCCCGAACGTGGTCGTCCTGGGTTTTGGATTTGATGATTACATCGTCCACATACACCTCTATCTCTTGGTGCATCATATCATGAAAAATGGCAGTCATGGCCCTCATGTAGGTTGCCCCGGCATTCTTTTAGACCAAATGGCATGACTCTATAACAGTAAGTGCCCTAAGGTGTGGTAAAAGCTGTCTTTTCTACATCTTCTTCATCCATCAACACCTGGTGGTATCCTGCGTAACAATCCACAAAAGACTGTATTTCATGTTTGGCGCAGTTATCAACAAGGATGTGGATGTTTGGCAAAGGGAAATTGTCCTTGGGGCTTGCTTTGTTCAGATCTCGGTAGTCAACGCACACCCGAATTTTCCCATCTTTCTTTGGCACAGGAACTATATTAGCCAGCCATGTGGTGTATCGGACCACTCGGATCACTCCCGCCTTTAACTGTTTTGTGACCTCTTCTTTAATCTTGTCACTGATATCAATTTTGAACTTCCTCTGTTTTTGCTGGATAGGGGAATAATCGGGGTAGGTTGGCAACTTATGGACCACTAAATCGACACTTAATCCTGGCATGTCATCGTATGACCAAGCAAACACATCTTTGAATTCAAACAAAAGTTGGATCAATGCGTCCCTGGTTCTTTCATCTGTATGAATGCTTATCTTGGTTTCTTTGACTTCTTCAGAGCTACCCAAATTAACCGGCTCGATTTCATTTAAGTTTGGCTTAGGTTTATTCTCAAATTGTTCCAATTCTCGATTTATTTCCTTAAAAGCCTCTTCTTCATCATATTTCGGTTCTTGGTTAATTATTTCGCAGTTAGACAGCATGTTTGGATCTGGGCATGAAGTCCGCAAGCATGTCATGTTATTTAAAGCCACATTATTAGAGCTGAAAGAAAAAAGAGAAAAAATAACAAAATCAGAAAGAATAAAGAAGGAGGGACGATGAAATATGATTTCATTTCTCTGAATTTGAAGATAACAGGGTTTACATTGGAAATTAAAAGACAAGAAACTAAAGAAAAACATCCGAGTTACACCCTGACATAACTCGCGATGCAGAAAAAGTGGCAGGATAGGTCTACCAGGACTCCCGCCTGATTGGGAATGGCGTAGCCTTCCAATTCTGCAGCTTGGCATTGGGTCCCATATACAACACCTCAGCAGTGCTTGAGCCCTCCCCTGGCTGGACCATGTGGGTTTCATATAGTATCTTCCTCATTGCCCCACAGATCTCTTCAATCTCTTCGGCAGTAAAGGCCTCATCTTCTTCTTTCTTCTGGTATTTTGGCTTGAAAAATGTTCTGTACAGATGCGGAACCGGCTGAGGCAAGACCCAACCATCATTCTTTCTATCATCTGCCCATCTTATATCAGCTGGAGTGGGTCGGAAGCCTACCCCGAAGAACTTTTCACTGGTGGGCAGGGTGATAAGTTCAACTATCCCTTGCAATGATTTCCCAAGTCCCTTCCCCAGTTTGAAGCCATGTCGGATCATTTCTTTGGCCACCATGATTGATGCATTAGAAAGGAAGGGTTGGGGGCAAGGGTTTCCTTCTTTGTACTGGTCTGCAACCACAATTTCAAAAGCCTGATAAACTATGTGCTCACTCCCCTCTCTTGCTTCAAGACATGGGACTGATGGGTCCCGATAAATTGATTGCTCATCTTCTCCATGGACCACGATCTCTTGATCCTCATGCTCGAACTTCACCATCTGATGAAGAGTAGAGGGTAAAGCCCCCGCTGCATGAATCCATGGCCTCCCTAAAAGAAAGTTGTAGGATGTGTCCATGTCTAGAACCTGGAAGGTTACTTCAAAGTCTACTGGGCCGATGGTCAGAATTAGATCGATCTCTCCAATTGTGTCCCTTTTGATGCCATCGAAGGCACGTACGCAGACATTGTTGGGTCGGATTATTTTGGTCCTGATTTCCATGCGCTGTAGAGTTGAAAGTGGGCAAATGTCTACTCCAGAGCCTCCGTCCAACATAACCCTTTTCACGTAGTGCCCTTTGCATTTGACTGTTAGGTGCAGGGCTTTGTTATGTGCGGCCCCTTCTGAGGGCAAATCATTTTTGCTGAAAGTGATCTGGTTGATTGCGAAAAATCTTTTTGCCATTCTCTCCAACTGCTCTACAGAAGTGTCAACATGCACATATGCTTCGTTAAGGGTCTTGATCAATACCTTCTGATGTTCGGCGGAGTTCATCAACAAAGCTAACAAGGAGACTTGTTCGGGAAATTTTCGAAGCTGGTCAATCACCTCATAATTTTCCATTTTCATGTTTTGAAAGAAAGCCTCCGCTTCTTCAGCACCCACGGGCTTCTTAAGTGGGAACGCTTTTTAGTAGCGTTGTTCACCTCTTCCAAATTGGAATACTTTTCAACAGGGTTATTTTCTTGAACTTCTCCTGGGATTTCTTTGCACTTATAGGTCACCACCGTTTTGTTGTAGTTCCAGGGCACAACAGTAGGATCTTTCATGGGCTTCTGTGGCGCGCGTCCAATAACCACGGGCTCATTCAGCCTCGACAGCTTAATTGGCCCCCGCATCACATAAGCCCCCTTGGGCACATATATCTGGGTTGTTTTGTTCAGCTCGAATCTCCTGGGAGGACTCAATGTCATCTGCTTTTTTTACGGCCTTGAGGGACATAGAGAACAACATCTTTGGGAGGCGTTGCCCCGGTCTCAACTTCAATTTTCTTCTCTGACTTTGGAGGGGTGGTTTCTTTATTTTTCTCCCCTTTATCTTGCTTTGGGGCAGTTTTTGGTTTCTTTTCTTCATCATCAATGGCAATGATGGTCTTCAATGCTGGGTCAAATTCCTTATCCTCACAAATCATTCCAATTACCGACCCGTTGTTGTGGGCTGGCAGTGGGTTATTGGTCACATTGGGAACATCTTCATCCCTCAGCACTATCTTCCTTTGTTCTATAAAGTTCTCCACGGCTCTCTTCAGAGTCCAGCAATCATCCGTGTCATGCCCTTCTGCCCCTGAGTGATAGGCGCATCGGGTACTGGCTCTGTAAGTGGGTGATGCTGGGTTTTGCCTGGTTTGAGGAACAGGCTGTAGCAGACCCATTTGAACAAGCTTTTGTAACAGGCTGGAGTAGGTTTCGCCAATTGGTGTGAAATTTGGCCTCTTGGGCGGTTCATGAGGGTGGAAATTATTTTGTGGAGGACGGGGGTTGTAGTGGGTTTGGTAAGGAGGTTGGTTCTAGGAAATGGAGCTTGATTTCTGTTGGCTTGTTGTTGTGGCCGGACATAAGGCTGAGCATTCATGACCGAGTATGGCTGAGGAGTATAGGCCAAGACTTGGTGAGGGTAATAGTGTTGCGGGGTCCTTTCTGAGAAAAGGGATCTGGGAGTACAGTTTCTCCTTGCACCCGACACTACCATGGATGTTTCTTCGTTTTTCTTTCCCTTTGCTATTCCTCCAGACCCACCCTGAATGGCTTGGGAGGTAGCTCTGATAGCGGATTGGCTTAGAATTCGACCCGTTTTCAGCCCATTTTCAACCATTTTGCCAATCTTGATAGCTTCAGCGAACGATTTACCCATTGCGGACATCATATTTTGGAAGTAGTCAGCTTCCTGAGCTTGAAGGAAAACTGTGACCATTTCAACTTCATCCATCGGAGGCTTTACCCTGGATGCCTGCTCACGCCATTTAACTGCGTACTCTCGGAAGCTTTCTGAGGATTTCTTTTTCAAGTTTGTCAATGAGTTCCTATCTGGAGCAATATCAATGTTGTACTGGAACTGCCTGATGAAATCTCTAGCAAGATCATCCCAGATGTACCAGCGGGATATATCTTGGTCCATGTACCACTCAGATGCGATGCCAACCAGACTTTCTCCGAAATAGGCCATGAGTAGTTCTTCCTTTCCACCGGCTCCTCGCAACTGATTGCAATATCTCTTGAGATGAGCAATAGGATCACCATGCCCATCGTACTTCTCAAATTTTGGGGTTTTGAATCCCAATGGTAGGTGCACATGAGGGAACATGCATAAGTCGGCATAAGATACACTTTTCTGTCCAATCAACCCTTGTATGCTTTTGAGACTTTGTTCCATACTCCTCATCTTCCTAACAATCTCATCTTGCTCATGAGTTTTGGTGGTCTTTTCTTGCCCCGCAGTGAACTCAAATTGGGGTGGTTGAGGGTAAGTATAAGTAGGAAACTGAGGAGGTTCCACTGGGAAAGATGGTGCTTGAAATGTGAAGGAAGATGAATCAAAGTTAGGCCTAGGTAAAGCAGGTTGTGTCGTAGCTGAACAAGGTGGCGCGGTGAATATGTTTGAAGCCGCACTTGAAGCTAACACCTGGGGGAGAGACTCAAAAGGTGTTCCAGCAAAGTGGGTTGAAATGGTAGGATATCCCAGTGGGGTATTTGGATAACTTATGAGAATGTTGGAGGTCCCACTTGCCCTGGGAAAAAGCTCAGGGAATCCAGGGATCGCACTTGGCGGTTCTTTTCCATTGGCCCAGGCGTCCCACATTTCCATCATGCGGAGACGCAGAATTCTATTTTCCTCAGCCGTTGCTGACTCAGAAGTTGGGATGGCCGAGATCGGACTATCCTCTGGAATAGGAACTGTTGGCAGAGGAATTTCCGAAGACATTTCAACGCTTCCTTTTGACCTTGTGAAGTATGAATGTGAAGCCAGACTACCACAAAATCAACCACCTTACTATAGAACCTTTACAATAGTAGACAACAAACCAGTTAGTTTGAAGCAATTAACACATAGGAAATCGTACGTTGGGGTGTGATGCACCTATACAGTTAAATGTGTTTCTACATGTTTCGCAACGGCTGCATGTTTCATCCCGTCTCTGCTTATTTTCCCAATTTTCTTTTTCTTTCCACTTTTGGCTTTTGTACTTCTCCTCTTATTCCCATTTTCCAATCTTTTCTTTCCTCTCTTTCCTTGCCCTTTTTTTCGTTTTTCTTTTGGTTTTTCTTTGGCTCTCTTTTTCACATCCCTCTCTTATTTGAGTTATTTACAAAAATCGTGACTGGATCTGATGAGGATTGCATACGTATCACGACGCCGCGTGAATTAGATCATTACATAGTTCAAGAAAAACAAGTGCGAAAAATAAAGAAATAATTTTTTGGGAATTTTCAAATTTTCATTAATAAAACTCCTAAACTTTCTATTATAAAAGACTTCAAACTACTCATTTTCTTGGAATTTTAAAACTACCAACAGACTAAAAAATAATTTCCAAAATACAGACTCAATAAGTGAAAAATCATGAATACATCAATGCTTCGACTCCTGGGGCCCGTGGGACATCATTCGGTCTCACGGGCCTACGTGCGAGATCCCCTTGAAGCCACTCCAAATCACTCATTATCTGGCGGACAAATGTCATTACAGCAGCGAAGAAAGTGGTCTGAGTCATATCCTCACATGCGTGGCATTTCATGACGATGTAGTCGGCAATGGCTCTAACCCTCTCTCGGACAATACCCTTTTCCTGAAGTAAACGCCCGATTTGCTGATTCCGGGCTTCCAACACTTGAGTGTCATGATGATTTTGATTCCGCAATTATTGCATATCTTCGTCTATTTGGGCCATCAAAGCATAACAATGTTCCCTATCGGCTTTAAAATTCCTGGCCTGTTTGTCCGCCTCATTTTCAAGGGTGATTAGCTTTCTCTTTAAATTGGTGATTGTCCCCTCATATTTTCTTTTCATTTGTCGCACAAACTCTTCCCGCCCTTCTGCATTCTCTGCCAATTGTGCTCGGACTTTTGCTAGACTAGCCTCAGATTTTTCTAGGTCATCTTGACACTCAAGTACTTTCTTTCTCAGACCGCTTATAAGCCTTTCATCTGCCCGACTTCTTTCCGGGTTTCTAGCAGCTATTCTCATTTTATGGATTTGAGCTTTGAGAGCTTCGTTTTCCTGAGTTAGCTTTTTCTTTTCCCCTTCATCTGCGACAGCTTGGATACTATGGCCAAATTTGAGGTCCCTGATTTGTCCCTCTAATTTACTTATCTTAGCCCTATAGCTTTATTCTTTTGCCAACCAGCCCCACTGCTCCTGCGAGTAAATTAGTGAATTGTTGGACATGAGGTCTCTTAGAAGGTCTCTCGGGCTCTCGAGAAATATGAAATCTTTTGCCAAACCAAACCATATAATTGGGGTTCACCTCACCTCTAGCTAGATCCCGCACCATAGTCTTGAGTTTGAGAAATCTGCACTCATTCCAAACTTGGCGAACTCTTCCTTCTGGAAATACAGCCTTTGGGCCCAATTCGACGACATGTACACTTAAATCTTCATCATGGGGGACGGTTTGAAATCTTCCTAGTTGACGCAAAACCCTGTGAGAAGTATATGGCTGGATGCTCCGGATGCCCATTAGGAGAAAGTAGCACACTTTAGCTGACATGTATATGACTTCGGTGGCAGGGAGCCATCCGAACGTCCACTCAATTTTATCCGAAGTTAAAGAACTCAAGTGGGCAAACCAAGCTTCGGTACCCTCTGGAAATTCAACCCCCGCCACTCGGCTTTCAAATTCTTCGATGCAATCCAAA
Source organism: Nicotiana tabacum (assembly GCF_000715075.1). Classification (NCBI taxonomy): domain Eukaryota; kingdom Viridiplantae; phylum Streptophyta; class Magnoliopsida; order Solanales; family Solanaceae; genus Nicotiana; species Nicotiana tabacum. Next base: position 54,821,173 of record NC_134084.1, read on the forward strand.
CCGGTCATGCCGTAGTTCATATACCCGACACGGTGGCAGAGATGTTCCAGTATCCACAATTGTAGTAGTAAGTTGCAGCCTTGGAAGAATTTTCCCCCTTCTCGACAGATGGTCAAAGCTTGGTAAATCTCAGATAAGATCAGGGGAACTAATGTGCCATTAGCTTTCTTGATTGCGACATCAACCATTCCCACGAGGCCCAATTCTATGTTGCCGTATTTTCGCGGACATATTATAACACCCAAGAATGCTACTATAAAAACCAAACCTCGTCTTGCCTCCCATTTATCTTTATTTCCGGCAAGGGTCAGACCAGTATTCGGTGCTTCGAAACCTTAGGGATTGCCATAGCGTTGGTACAGGAACTGGAAAGTGCAAAACCCTCCAGATAAATTCCCATCCTGAATATCCCGGCTAATACTCAACATATCCAAAAACTTGTGAGGAGATACTGGTCTCGGTGACACCGGGTACCGACTTCTAAGGTTTCCGCTAAGGCTGGCGTAACCCGCAATTTCCTCTAGCGTGGGTGTGAGCTCAAAATCAGAAAAGCGAAACACATTACGAGTCGGATCCCAAAAAGGTATCAAGGCTTCAATCACGTCCAATCTTGGCTTGATGTTAAAAAGTTCGACAAGACCACCCAAAACTTTTATCACAGTTCCTCGGCTACCTTTTCCTTGGTCATTCCACCACATGTGGAGCTGTAAGGGGATCTCTTCAAGAGCTGCGAAGGGTTCGTTTTCATCTGTGCTCATCCTGCACATTTATTAGGGTGATTTAATTTAAAAGGTTATGACTCATTTTGACTCAAGAAAAGGTTATCACTAATTTTTTTTTAATTTTCATAAAAAATCCGGCTTTGCAAATACGACCTTTCAGCACTTCGGGGAAGAAGATTTTAAGGTTGTGTTTGCTAAACGGCCAAAACCTTAAATAAACTACTAAAGGTGGTTGTTCTTGCAAAAACGGCCTTCCGGCGCCCTTTTGGAGACATTCAACTATTTTAGACAAGAATGACATCACCTTCTTATTTACAATCAAAACAAAATTTTTTGTTCTTTTTGGGCTATTTTTACAAAAATGAAGTTGGACCCGATGGGGGTTGCCTACGTATCCCACATTCTGTGAGAATCAAACTAGCGTAGTTCGGGAAGACCAAAAATAAAGTAAATAAACTAACTCTTTTTTTGGAATATTTTAATTTCCGCAAGAAAGACTTATAAAGAAGAAAGAAAATATTTTTGATTTCAATTTTTTTTTTGGGAATTTCGAAAGAAGAAAGATTTTTTTTTTTAATTTAGTCTTTTACTGGGGTTTTTTTGGAATTTCGATAGAAAAAAAAACTTCTAAAGAAGAAAGAAAAATATTTTTGGAATTTTATTTTGAATTTATGAAAGAAATGCTTCTAAAAAAATGATAAAATATTTTTGAATTTTGAATTTTCTTTTCAATTTTGAAAGAAGAATGAAAATATTTTTGGAAGAAATTAAAAGAAAATATTTTTGTATATATATTTTATTTAAAAACAATTAGGGTCTAAAGAAGCAGTAAAAGAAAATATTTTTGTATATATATATATATTTTTTTAAAACAATTAGTTTCTAAAGAAGCAAGTAATGGAAAATATTTTATTTTAGATTTTTTGAAAATTGGCGTTTAAAAAAAGACTTTTCTAGAGAGGAAGTAAAGGAAAATATTTTTGGATTTTTTTTTTGAAAATTATGGGCCGGAACCGATGAGGTTTGCCTACGTATCTCACATCCGGTGAGAATCAGACCCGCGTAGTTCGCTAGTTTTGACAGAACATGGCAGTTGAAAACTTTGGCTCATTTGGAGATGACTTCTTCTTTTTTTCCGGAATTTTGGCAGAGTTTCAGAATTTTCTAAATACCTACCTCTCACTCCTATATTATTATTATTTTATTTTTTTTGATTTTTTGATTTTCTTCCTCTGTTCTAGAAGCCGGTCAACATGCAAGCCGAAACAAACAGATGCGCAAGTAGCACGTAAGATGCATCAGGATGGTCTTTTTCATTTGGGTACACCTGTCCTAGACAGACCCAACCCCTGTGTTGAGTCTCCAAGGTCAAATGCATATGATGCAAACAAACGTTCCTACTAGGGATCCGACATGAGGCTTGTTATACTAGGTTTAAAAACCTGGGTTTATTGTTCTAGACCTGGCTTACCCGAGCGGACAGCTCGAGCCGAGAGGAGCAGTGTACCGGGAATACAGAAACTTCACCGGCTTTGCAACTTGTCCGAACCTCATTCTAAAATTGGGATAAGACTCTAACAGAAAAGAAGTCACACGAAGTGCACACTTCCCAGATGATTTAGAAGACTCAGAGAGAGGAGGGTTTCGTAGCAATTTATATACAGTCCAAACAATATCAAAGCGGTAAAAGAGCCATTTAGCACATTAGGCTCAACATGCAAAAGTCAGATAAAACAAGCCAACTATAACAGTTATTCTAAGCTCGAATTCTTGAACCCTGAACCGAAGTTCTGGGTTTGGATCCCCAGCAGAGTCGCCAGAACTGTCACACCTCCTTTTTACATACCCGAAGGTATATAAGGGAGTTTTTCCAATTTAAGTGACATTATTTGAAATGGGATTAATTATTCAATTCAGAGTCGCCACTTGGGATAGTTTATTTGGTGTCCCAAGTCACCGATTTATTTTAAATCCCAAATCGAGGAAATTTCGACTTTCCTTTTGAAGTATGCGAGAGTAGGGAATTTTGTTAACCCGGGAGAAGGTGTTAGGCATTCCCGAATTCCGTAGTTCTAGCACACTCGCTTAAACTATTACAATTGGCCTATTATCTGATTTTTAAAACATGTTTCAACCTATGGTATATTTTTAACTTATTAACCGCTTTTAATTAATTTTTTTTTTTTGGAAAAATTCAACGTCATATAAAACACGTATTGAACCACGTCACATGAAATGCACCCGCGGTCCACGACACATTTTATCTAATGTTGTTGAGATTTAGATTTGGGTCACATAAAATGCACACCCGAGTTTAGGAAATTATTTTTTTTTAAAAAAATAGCGCGCCTAAAGCAACTACGCACTTTCAAGTTTGCGAGGGCCATGGAAAATTCAACTAAATGGCACGCCTCGATTTCTAAGGATTAAAATTAATTAAATGAGGGCCATGAGTTTTGAGATTTTATTTGGCATGACGCGCCTCGATTATTCTAAAAGGATTGTATTCAATTTAAAGCAAACTACAAATATTCATGATTATGTTTCTTCCTAAAACTACTTTGAGATTATTGCAAAGTCATGATTTATGAATATGGAATTATTATTATTGAAGAAATATATGATTTGAGTTATTATGGACCTAATCACCCATGTCGGTATCAAATTTGCTATTGACTTAACATCCTTTAATTTGGATCCAAGCTATTACATCGTTCTCTCTCCATTTTGAATACATTTTCCTATCTTTCCCTATGAACTACAATCTCATTGAAGAAACTCATCCTGTCTTTCACGAATTCTATTTCTTAATGCTATTCCATCATTTTTTTTGTTCATATCTTTCAAGTTGGTAGATAACCAAAATATAATATACAAATCAAAAGGAAATACAGTGAAAGAAAAATAATGGAAACATTGGTTAAGAAAAGAATGAACCTTTTATAGATGAAGATCTTATTCAATACATATGGATCAAACAACCATCAAATTTAATGTGCAAATGAACCACAATCAGAGGCAACGAGCGGAAACCTTTCGAACCGAACTCGACTTCGACCTCTTCGGGCTAGTATTTTGGGCTATCTTTTAAATTGAGTTTGAAGCTTTTGGATTTGATTTTTGGTGTGATTTAGCTCCTATTTTTGAGGTATTTTTTTTTAAACAAGGTAATGAATGACTATATGTTTTTTTTGTTGAAAGAAATAGGTAGAAAGAATAAAACTAGTAGAAATTCTCTTTAGCATAGAAGAAGAAAATTTGTTTTCTCTCAATATTCTTCCCTCTTCTCTTCTCTTCTTTTCTTCAAATATTTCTCTTCTATTTATAGGAGAATTTTCAAAAAAATTCAGATTTTTTTTTATTTAAAAGAAATCCCACTTACATTTTGCTTTTCTTTTTTTATAAAAAGAATTACCACCTTTCTTTACTTTTATTTTCTAATTTCCAACTTTAATTACTTTTATCTTATTTAAAATCCCACTTTTTTTTACTTTTTTACAAGAAAATTCCACTTATTTTACTTTTCTTAAAAAAACAATCCACTTTCTTTTACTTTTCTTTAAAAAATTCTACTTTATTTAATTTAAACTTTTTTAAAATTTTCAGCTACCTTTATATTATTTTTTAATTCCAACTTTCTTTTACTTTTTATTTTTAAAAAATTTCCACAAAACTTTACTTTTATTTTTTTAATTTTTCACTTTCTTTTACTTTTTTAAAAGAGAATTCCACCTACTTTTACTTTTTTTTTAATTCCATACTTCCCTTTTTCTTATTTTTTTAAATCTCTCCCTAAAATTTAAAAAAAATAATAATATTTTTCGGATTTTTTATTATTATTTAAAAATAAGAATAACAATAAAATAATATTAATAGTAATAATTCACCTTCTAAAATTTTGTATTTTTAACCTATAATAAAAAGTATAACAAAGTTAAAAAAATTTATGTTAAAACCCCCTAAAATATTTACATAGAAGAAGTGACAAAAAAATTAAATATTGTCAAAAATTAGGTGCTCACAGTCGGCGTGCAAGGCTTCGTCGACCTGCTGTGCATCTTGCAAATCCGCATCCACTGGAGTCAGCCCAGATGCGTTATCAGTGTTCTGTGGCGTCGCGCCAACGATTGGAGCAGCCACACAGTTTTCGCCGTAATTTTCGAGGTAGTTGTTCTCAACCCTATTTGCCGAGCCAGACATTTTGACCTGAAATCAAGAGATCTTGGACAAGAAAAAGTGCGAAAGATAACTTACGTTTGAGCAATGAAACCAGCAAGAAAATAATCACTATTATTTTTAGCCTCATGGTGGACGCCAAACTATTTACCGTGAAAATGGGAACAACAATTAAATTTGTAAGTGGGATTCTAAAAATACGTGATCTATTTTTATGCTAGTTGTTAGAGCAGATGATGCTAGGAATATGAAGTTTAATGATGAAATACAAGCTAAAACGAAGCAGTAATCAAACCGAGAGGCCTTCTGCCCGGGTATAAGACTGGTCGATGGGGGACCTCGGGGTCGATATCCGGGTCGATCTCGAGCTATCGGGGATAGTCGGGAATGGGATAACAATTAGGTTATTATCAAACAAAGCTCTATATGGCCAAGGCCAAGCGATAAATAAAGAACAAGTAAGAAAGCGATAAATGCTAAAGTGGCCTCGAGCTAGTGAGAGCAAGTGAGTTAGAGAGAAGAGAGATATATTATTGATCTTGTGGAGAAATAGTTAGAGCAACATCAGCCCTTTACAAGGTAGTGTGGGTTCCCTTTATATAGGAGGGGAACCCGGCTATAGTACATGGGCATTAATTGTAAAGTATGGAGATGTGACGGCTAGACGCCATGCTTCGGTGTAGGCTTTGGATAGGCCGGCCCTGTTAGACTTAGCCGTGTGCCTAGGGAACTTTCCTTTTTGTTCTAGCCTCGTCCTCTGTCTTCTTCGAGTCGGGCCCCGATGAGCCCTGAGGGAGGGAACTCGATCGTGGCTTCACGTCCTCGGGGTCTCGAGGCATTCTTCCGAAGTGGCTTGGTAGCGAGAAATCAAGTCCTCTGATTTCGCCGCATACAGAGAGTCCATGCGTAGCTACTATTATGCTTAAGACTGGGTAGTCTAGGAACCAAAACCATGATTTACTTGTAAATATTTGCAACCTTATTGTCAATTTAAATGCTTAAAACATATCGAACTTTGTACATAAATTTCTAAAAGGCTAGACATCGTTTTCTGAACTTTTAAAAGAGAAATTGTTTTTCCTTGAATAATTGCTCCTTGATGAAATATTGATTGACTGCTTGTTTTGTTTATTTATATTTGACCGCCTCGCACGTATGATTCTCGAGCGGGGTAATAGATATATCTATGGTTCGCGCCATTCGACCCTCTGGCAGTGCACAATTTAAATATTATTGGATCGGGTCATACGAGCTCGACATTATTTGCGCATGCTTGTATTTGTTTGCCTTGCAAATTGTAAATGATGATATTGCCTCCCTGGCCTGAAATAAATGTAATAAATAATGAAAATAAATTTAGAAATTCCATATTAATGAAAGAACTGTTTACTTGCTTCATGCTATTGAGTTACAACCATTTTTATAAAATTCTCGATTTATTATATTATTGATATATCATTATTGGACCACTAGCAAGTGTTGAAGTCGACCCCTCGTCTCTACTTCTTCGAGATTAGATGGAATACTTACTGGGTACACGTTATTTTCGTACTCATGTTACACTTGATGTGCATTTTTGTTGTACAGACATATGCATATCTAGTGACCTAGTTTGACGCAGCAGCATGGTTGATACGGAGACTTAGGTGAGCTGCACCTCTCGAGACGACCCGCGACCAGCAGAGTCTCCTTCAGAGTATAGTAATTCTTTTCTGTCGAATTGTATTTCGGACAGTAATCGTGTTGTAGTTTATTTCCTAAAAATTGCTTATGCACTTGTGACACCGGTTTCTGGGATGATTATGGAATTATTCAACATTAAGTTTGTTAAAGACATCATTATTTATTCAGTAAATTTCATTATTATCGTTTAATTTATAAAAGAAATTATTTCAATAACTACTAAAATGGAAATTTAATTAACTTCTTGGTGTTGCTTGCCTGATAGTGGTGTCCGGTACCATCACGGAGCTTAGTGGATTTTGGGTCATGATACGCTTGTCACCTAGCATGTGTGTTACCATAACACCAAACATATAATACGTGATTCGAGGTTACATACCCTCAACACCAAGTTTAGAAGTGTTACTTACCTTGAACAAGCCAAATCCAATACCGAGCAAGCCAAACGATGCTCCAAAATGCCATCTCCCGCATAATGGACTTTGAATGACCCGAAACTACCCAAAAGTAACTCAAATACATCAAATAAAGTTTAAGGAAACAATTTCAAATGATAAAGGTCAAATCCTTAATCAAAAGCCCAAAATCATCCCAAAAGTCCATCCTATGACCGCACCTCAGGACCCAACAAAACTTATAAAATCCGACAACCCATTCAATTACGAGTCCAACCATACTAGTTTCACTCAAATCCGATTCCAAATCGATGCTCAAAACTTGAAAATTCACTCTATGAAACTTTAGACAAAAATCTCCAATTTCTCTCTTGAAATCCTCAATAAAATACCAAAAAGGAAGATAGATTCATGAAATATAATAAAAAATGAGTAGAGAACACTTACCCTAATTCATATGGTGAAAATTGCTTCAAGAATCACCTTAATCCGAGCTCCATAGCTCCAAATATGCAAAAATATCTGAAACCTTCGAAATAGAGTACTATATACACTATTCCAGGGGTAACCTTTGCGATCGCAGTCACAAACCTCGTGATTGCGATTACAAAATTTTGCAGGATAATTTTTACCCTATGCGATCGTGGCCATTTCCCGTGATCGCAAAGGACAAACTTCCATTTAAACCTTCATAGCTCTTCTGAGACAACCTGTAGTGTATTCGCCATAACTTTTTGTATAAAACTCCAAATGAGAAACGGTTTGATTTTTTGAAAATTAGACACAAACGGCTACAATTTTATTTTTAGATCATCTCCAAATTACTTATAAATTGTAAGATATAAGCTTCCAAAATCGGGTCAGTGCAGCAAAGATTTTATTCTACGCGATCGCGAGAAAGCTTCCGCAATCGCGATTCACAACTCCATTTTTCCTATTTTTCTATTTGCTAACACGACCAAATCCACATGATCGCAAATGTCCAATTCAAACTTAACCAATTCGGAATGAACCTAACTTTTTCTTGCAAGTTTTAAATGACATATCGAACCTATTCCAACTCTCGAAACAATAATCTGATCCCGATAACATCGAAGTCAACTCTCGATCAAACTTATGAATATTCCTATCCTTCAAATTTCCAATTTTCACCAATGAGTGCCAAAAACCTTCTAGAAATATCCAAATACAAATCTGGGCATACGCCTAAGTCCAAAATTACCATCTATACCTAACGGAACCATCAAAACTCCGATCCAAGGTCAAATACGTAATAGTCAAACTTGGTCAACTCTTCCAACTTAAAGCTTCCTAGTTGAGAATCATTCTTCCAAACTAATTTCGAATCACCCGAAAACTGAAAATGACAATACACAAAAGTCATACTATATCATACATAACTTCCCATGCCCGCAAATCATCGAGCGAAGTGCAAATGCTCAAAACGACTGGTCGGGTCATTACACTATTATATTCCTTGGCTTGTATTTCCTCTTATGATTAGTAAACTTGGATCTAATCATGCCGTCAATCAACATACTAGTTGCTCGACGTTGTGAATACACCTTATCCTTCAATGAATATGTGTGCTTATCATGGAACTCTCTCACTTTGAACATTTTGGATTTGCTAATACTTAAAGCCTTAAATTTTTGTTCACAATGTTCAAAAACACATACAAGGTGGCTGCAAATACAAATTGAATACAGATACAATCAGTAATGAATACGCAAAAACTTAAATAAAATATACAATATGTTATTATTTCAAGTCAAGTACAGAATACACTATATAGTTCTAATATGTAAAAGCAGTCTAATAGTAATGCTATTCTAATTAATAGATAATTATATAAACACCATAACCTAATAGCATTTGACCTCTCAACTCAGAATTGAAATATTGTAGCAATTGCATATTGCTCCATCATAGCCTTTTATTGTTGCTTTATCCTTGTATACTTGTCCTTCCATATTGCTCCATCACAGCCTTTATCCTCGCCTTATCCTTAATTATGGTTCGAAATAGTCAAATCCCTTTCTGGTTCAAAATTTTCAATTTGCTCACCTGAGTTTAACGCCGCTAATGCTAGTATATCACTTGTATCAACTGTATATACACCATCTGTGTATTCAAGTTGTACTAGGTCACTTTGAATAACACTTCCTTATTCTGCAATTTCTTTCTCTATTGTAGTTATACACAATGGATACATCCTGAATTTCTGTTCTCCTTTTTTCAACTCTACATACACCCTGAAACCCATGTCGTTATGTATTTCCATAGTCACAATTGCCTTTTACTTTGTATTCGATTTTAATAGACTTCGAACTCAAGTCTATATCAAGTTGCTTCGAAATTGCAGCAACTAAATCACTATACGAAGCATACTCCTTTATCATGATCCCTTCTATTGTATAATTGACATGACACTTTTCACTGTTCCACTTCCCAGAATCGAATTAACACTGTTAAGCTTGTCATCACTATATTTACATTCAAAACTTAATTAGGAGATAATGCAATGTCGATTATAAAATTTATAACTGATCAAAATACTATGAATTCGTAAATTCAATTACTATTGCTGCTGTTAATACCTCGCATTAATGTGGGACGAAATTCAATCCAATCAATATCAGTCAGAACACAACCTCAATCACACTCAAAAAATAATTATGATGTATCACTGAAGCTTCATTTGCAAATCTCAATGCGTTTTTTAATCTTCAAATACAATTTTCACGCCATATATGCTTTGTTCTTTTGAAAATTCCACAAAAATCTTCCAATTATGGAAGAATAAAGAGCCGCGTTCTAATTTTATAGGTTGAGATCGTTTAAGCGTGATACACGCTGATTTATCGCGTTTTCTGTAATTAAATAGTTGTAGTCCCTATTTTTAGCCAAATGACCCCACTGTGTTTATTTATACAGCCGCACAAATACATGAAATACATCACATTAGCAACGTATCTGTAGCTACGACCAGTAATTATGAAAATTATAGTTATAGAACGTTAATAGCCATGAAGCAATATGTACTTAACTGTACTTAACTATAGTGGTTTATGAAAATTCTTTTTTTTTTTCAAGTGTGTAAATTTTATTTTATAAATGTAAAGATTTTATGTTTGAATTTATGATTAAAATTAAAAAGTGTGACTCTCAAAATTCAAATGGTGCGAGTAATTTTGGTTAAGTTGAAGTGTCTAGACGAAACTTTATGGATTGTAGGAATCGGAATGACAAACCGAAACAAGTACAAGTATCTCCCACAGTATTCTGCCTAATTTTTATTCCGGTTAACATAAAAGTATTTGAGTATGAGTTGTAATTCTCTCTGAAGTCTCAACTATGTGTTGGATATAGTTCGGAAAAGAAGAAAATAGTCTGTTGGATAAAAGGCAAAATAAGGTAAGTGAAAACAACCTTCCACAACAAAAACAACGTGCTGAGCAATCCCCAAGTTCCAGTACACGCCCGTACAAAACCCAAAATCCCCAAATCGAAGTCGGATTAAGTAGAACTAGAGAATTGGCTGAAGGCAGTTGACTCCACATATTTGTGCTGCCTCTTTGCAGTCTACATTTCTTTCTCTCTCTTCTGAACTAAAAATGGAGACAGCTGATTCTACTCGGACATTTGTCAGGAACGTGAAACGAGTAATTGTCAAGGTCTCAACTTTATCCTCCTTTTCTCCTCTAATTTCTTTTCCTTATTATTGCTTAATCCCTGCATTGCATTTGGCGCTGATTTCCTTCTGTAGAATAATTCTTGTCAGATTGGAAAGAGTCGTCTGTCCTTAATGGAGATTGATTTTAGTTAGCTATCATACTTATGTTTATTGTATGTATAAGGATTTAACTTATATAAAATTTAAGAAAAGAAATGATTTTTTTTGTGATTTTAGATATGCCATAATACTTGTAGGTTATAGACTTTTTCCATTAAGTTAAACTGGAAAGTTTAACTTAAATTGTTTCCAAATTTAAAAAGACTGTCATTCTTTTCGAAACAGATTAAAAAGGAGATAGGGTCATATTAACTGGAACAGAGGGGATAGTTTTTACACTGGCAATGTACGAAAGTTAAAATCATTGTGTATGTTGTTCCTTCTATTCTCTGTCTGTTATTTTAGGTTTTTCTTAATATATTGCTATCAATTTAAATTTTGATGTCATTTTTAAAGGTTGGGACTGCAGTTGTGACACGGACTGATGGAAGATTAGCACTTGGAAGATTGGGAGCGCTTTGTGAGCAGGTGAATCTTATACTCCCTCCGTTTCAATTTATGTGACCCAAATACAGAAATTTGTCATTCTTTTTGCAATGGGATAATAAGAAAATTGTGTCGCATATATTGAAACGGAGGGAGAAATTAGTTTGATTGTTAGTATATATTTGCATCTTCTAAAGCTTACTGCTTTTACTGCAAACTGCATTACAGATTCAGGAGCTTAACTCGCAAGGCTATGAAGTTATTCTGGTGACTTCAGGTGCTGTAGGAGTTGGTCGTCAGCGGCTTAGATATAGGAAGTTGCTGAATAGCAGGTTTCTATCATGTCCTTGCTGTCAAATAAGATATTTACTTAGTAAATAGGTTATAACTAGAATTGTTAATAAACAAGTTTAACTCAAATGTAACTTGACTTATTAGTAAGAGCTAACCTTGACGGTATAGTTGATATTGAATTATGCAAATGAAATACAAACATATCTGAAGTACTCTATCCATCCCATTTTATATGGCTATATTTGATTGTGCATCGGCTTAAGATATTAATTAACACATTATATTAGTGATGGTAGCAGAAAGCATTAAAGCAAAAATAAAAGTTAGTTTGATAGAAAAAATATCAAGTCAGTATAAAATTTGAATAGTTTAATGAATTTGAGTTCTGGAAAATTGTATAAAGATATGGTGTCAATCCTTTTGGGATCTCAATGGAAAGAAGGGTCATATGAACTGGGTCTTAGGTTGTAACTCGTTCATAGATATGTATATTGGTTGTACTAATGATCTGAATAATAAAGTAATGCATTATATATATCCCACTCTGTGAATCAGAAATTACTTGAAAAAGAATCAATTTTTACCTTTTGATTTGATATAGTGCTGAAAGGGTATAAACTCTATCTTTTATCCTCAGTGACAAGATTCCAACGATAGGATTTGAATATTCCAGTATCTGCAATTTGCTACTAACTACCAAGTCATCATATTTGCAGTTTTCTTGATCTTCAAAAGCCCCAAAGTGAGCTTGATGGCAAAGCTTGTGCTGCTGTGGGCCAGAATGGCCTTATGGCTCTGTATGATTCATTGTTCAGTCAGGTTGAAGCACAATTCTTGGAACTTTTCTGTTTGGTCTAACTCTTGATTTGTTTGTCATAACCACATAACTGTCCTTCTTAGCTTAAAGGATTGTCTACTGACTTTTTATTCTTTGTACCATCTTTATACAGTTGGATATGACATCAGCTCAGCTATTGGTGACTGATAATGACTTTAGGGATCCAGATTTTAGGAGACAACTCAATGACACAGTAAACTCTTTGCTGTCTCTTAAAGTTATACCTATATTTAATGAGAATGACGCTATCAGTACGCGGAAAGCTCCTTATGAGGTGTGTCTCTCTGATTTTACACTGTAGTTGCTGTCTTCTTGCCCCTTTTTGTGAAAGTGATGTACTTTCAAGGTTTTGCACCTCTTAAGCACAAAGAAGAGAGAAAAACAAAAGCACCCCGCTAAATGTTTTCAAAAAACTAGTGAAAGCGTTTTTCAAACTCACGTAAGAAGAATGTAAGATGAAAAGAACCATACCACTCGTTCCTACGAAGGAAGAATGAAATAAAAGATAAATCACGTTTTTGAAGCAAGAGCTTAGAAAAACTATTCACCAATATTTATTTTCAGTATATTGAGCCCTTTAAATAGGCCTTACGATGAGTAAAATTGATAAGGTTAAGGAAAACAAATCCTAATTAAATTAGAATAAGAATAACGCGAAGAAAACCTATCCTAACTAAAATAGGAAGAAGAATTCTGGTAGGAATGGACTACCAACTAACAATCCTAGTTTGACTAGAACTATAAATATAATCCTACTAAAACAAGAATTAAGAAATCCTAATATTTAAGGAAAAGAAATCCTAATCTTGAATGGATTCTTGGACTTCTTCAATTTCTTGAGATTCTTGGGCCTCAATTTGACTAAGGCTAATTAGTGTGACCATTTTAAATTCGTGGCCCAATTCTCCAAATCCATTGGCACCTTCATGAACCCAATAGCCTCCATTGCTGTAGAAAACATGGCCTCCACTTGTGCTGCTCTAACAACACGTTTTGAGCTTGTATGTTCATCAGAAAGTTCCTCTCATTAGTAGATAGATCACAATGTTTCTTGCTGTAGGGCTGACCAGTTGCATAATTGGTCAATCCATGCGTTGGAAGTTGGAACTAGAAATCCCTTGAGTAACGTTCATGCATCTGTTTCAAGTATTAACTTCATTATGTGCTGTTATTAACTAATCAAAAATAAAGAACTCGTTTGTTGATTTTACAGTTGACATATACATATATGGTTGTCTGATTTATACTTCTACTCATTAGTTCTCTGTTATTGTTCTCATTGTTGTTTCCTGGGATTGGGAGGGGAATGTATTAAGATAGTGCATGTGACCATGCACGTCATTTAAAGTTGGTTTCTGCCACTTTGGTCCCAAAATTTCATCTTTGCTTTAATGAGCTTTTGCTTGGTTGAATCCTGCTGTTCTCTAAATCTGTAATATGAAATCGAGTTCTAGCAAGTATTTCTAGATATAATATCTTATATCTTTTCATTTCCTCAGCTCATGGTTTTATCGTAATAATGAACACTTCTTGTAGGACTCTTCTGGAATATTTTGGGACAATGACAGTTTGGCAGCTCTACTAGCTTTGGAATTAAAAGCTGATCTTCTAGTTCTGTTGAGTGATGTAGAGGGTCTTTATAGTGGCCCTCCCCGTAATCCAGATTCGAAGTTAATTCACACATACATTAAGGAGAGGCATGAGACAGTGATTACTTTTGGAGACAAGTCCAGGGTGGGAAGAGGGGGCATGACTGCCAAAGTAAAAGCTGCTATGTATGCTGCTTATGCTGGCATTCCTGTTGTCATAACCAGGTCTGATACTAGTATTTGCGTAATTGGAATTTTTAATGTTTATGTGCATCAGTTGTACACTTGTTCATTTAAAATATTCAAGTGTTGTCTTCTTAGTTGAGTGGATAGGATTTGTGATACCTCTTTATATATAGGCTTTGCTCTTTTTTGTCAATAAAAATAATATAACTGTCCAAAGAGAAGCATTTGGGATGACCTTAAAAGTGCAAAAAAAGTCTGAATTAAAAGTTGAATTTATAGCTTTGTTGGGGATGCACAAGAAAATCTGAGGTACCTGACTGGAGCTGAAAGGAAAATGCTGTCATTGAGTCTGTATCAAAGTTGAATTTATAGCTTACGGTAGGAAATGCAGAAGAATCTGAGGTCTTTTACTGGAGAAAAAGATGTCATTGTACTGTGATAAAACATGACAATTGATCTGCTGAAAGCACAAACAGGCACACAAGAAAAAAAGAAGAAGAATAAAATAAAAAAAATAAAAATGAAGCAAAAGCAAGAACAAACATGAGGTAAAACCTATTCTGTATTGCATAGCCTGCATTATGAAGAATGCATTTTGAGTAGTATAACCATTTTTTTTTTTTAAAAAAATCTTGTTATCTTTGAGTGAACTGCTTGGGCAAACTAAATGAGTGGGTTGGGGCAGTTGACTTTTAGGTGAACCTGCTTCCAGAAAATTTGGCTTCTGGTTGTTGATGCTTAATTAAGAAAAGACGCTCTTCAGCAACGAAAGTATGCCAACGGTGGAGAAGTTTGAGCTCTTTATGCTGCCATATTATTTCTGTAAATATTGGGTATATCAAGTGGCTGATATATGCCTGTAATATTTCATTTGAAAATTGATTGAATTTCAGGCTAAGCAGTTTATAAATGAAAAATTAAAATGGGTAGACTTTTTATAAATCTGTCGCATATGAGACTACTGTATTCTATTGTTGAATATTAGTATGCCTCTTGTGACCATTAATGTCCATAGATAGTGAGAAAGGCAAATGTAATAATTTTCTAATTATGCATGGTTAAGGACCTAGCAAGAGTGTTTGTGTGTGTATGTACACACGCATAGGGTCTTGCTAACCTACTACATTGTTGTAGTAAGTTAGCATTGTATACATATTTTATTTCTCCAAAATACCCCCACGTTTTCTTTAATAGTAAAGACATCTTTGTCTTTTAAATCTATTAGGGCAATCATCTCCATTCAGCCAACTTTCCGTCCTCGTGAATCTGTAATCCCGTTTTTGCTGAAAACTGGGAATTCTTTGTTATTAATGCAACAAATGTCCTTTTAGCAATTTATCAATGTTGGGCTTCAATTGTTTTTTTTTTTTTGTTCTTTTCCGAAAAAAAATTGAATCAAGTTTTTAACAAAAAGGCAGAGGACTCATTATGTTCTGATCTGTAATACTAATCCCCATTTTGATTCTAGATCTGTTCAGATCAAAATCCAGCTATGGTTAATCTTCAAAATGCTGGTCAAACCGGCTTACAATGTTGACGAGTAAAACAAGGAAAGAGGATGTAGAGCTTGTTCTGCATCACTTCATCGACCTCCCAAGGCATTGTCTTCCACTTTATCTGAGTAGAAATTGGGGAATTTGGGTGAAATTCATGAATGATTAAGATTGGACTAAAAACCGATATAGAAAATTGAAGGTGCAGCTTGGACTGAAAAGAGGAAGCTTAAGTAGCATTATGTTCGGACATTGGATTCTTACTTACTCATACTAGATTGTTCTTTTGCCGAGTATCCATAAAATGATAAGAGGAAAAAGGTATACAGTTCCAATTTTCTAAAAGTTATGAACAGGTTAGATTTAGACATATAAAGTTCTAAAGATAAAAAATCTCACACAAAAACATCAGATTGCAACTCCTTCATAGATCGGAAGAGGAAGCTAAAGAGAATACTAGAATGAGAAAAAAGGGAGAAGAGTTTGGGTTTAAGTTTTCAGTAGAGGACAAAAATGTGCTTGCTATTAATGTGTTGCTGAACCAAATATGTTAGCAAAACCTTTTATATATATATATATAACCTACTACAACTCTCTCTCGCTATATATATACACACACATATATATACTAGGAACCAATATAATAGCAGTCTAAACCTAAATTAGTAGTAGTTTACTTTTAATTCTAGTCTAAAAGTATATTCTACTTAGAGTAGATGATAATAACCTTCGTACTAAATATAGTTTTTCTCTATGTAAATCATAATAAATATTTCTATTTTGTTCTAGATAAATAAAATGTATTCCTAGAACTATTATAGAGTACAATCTTGTATCTATATTTAATTAAATTCTTCTAGATCTTCGCTTAGACATTGAGCAAATATTTCTATATTGTAGTTTGAAGCAACTATTTAGAAGCAATGTAATGAACTACTACAAAAGGCTAGTCTTCTCATGGAGTTTGAGGAGATTGCAAAATATGAAGAGATAGTATGGAGGCAGAAATCCAGAATATTATGGCTAAAGGAAAGAAACAAAAATTTAAAAGTTGCCTAAAAAATGGCAAGTTCTCATAGAAGATTCAAATACATAAATGATGCAAGATCAAGAAGGCCAGGAATCCAAGAAATTCAAGAAGTCCAAGAATCCATTTAAGATTAAGATTTTTTCTCCATAAAGATTAGGATTTCTTATTTGCTGTTTTCTAGGAATTTGATTCTTGATTTAGTAGGATTATATTTATAGTTCTAGTCAAACTAGGATTGTTAGTTGGTATTCTACTCCTGCTAGAATTCTTTTTCTTTTTTAGTTAGAATATGTTTTACTTAACCTTATTCTTATTTTGGTTTAATTAGGATTAGTTTCCTTAACATCATCAATTTTACTTATTGTAAGGCCTATTTAAAGGGCTTAATATGCTGAAAATAAAGATTGGTGATTAGTTTTGCTAAGCTCTTGCTTCAAAAATGTGATTTCTCTTTCGTTTGATTCTTCTTCCTTTATTCAATGTTTCTTGCAATCTTGCGGGATTGAGGAACAAGTTGGTAAGGTTCATTTTATCTTACATTCTTCTCACGTGAGTTTGAAGAATGCTTTCGCTAGTTTTGTAAAAAACTTTAGCAGGATGCTTTTGTTTTTCTCTATTCTTTGTGCTTGAGAGGTGCAAAATCTTGAAAGTACACCAATTTGGTCTCAGAGCATGTTTCAAGTTTCGAGCCTTGATTTGCTATTGTTCATCATGTCGCCGAAGAAGCAAGTACCAAGTTTGGTATTCTCTTCGATCGATTTGAAATTTAAAATTTAGAAAATAAGAAGTATAGTCCTTAAACGAGACAATAGAAAAATTTAAGTGTAGCTAAATGGCATGAAGAACCAATGGATAACTTTACTGAATTAGGTGAACGCTTGGTGCTTCAAAATCAGCCACCAAGTCTAGCACAATGCCGACAACCTTCACCACCACCACCTCCACCACCACATAACATACCAGTGCTACCGCCATGTCTACCACTTTGATATCCAACAATTCAACAACATAGAGCAAGATATATTGAGGAAGCTGAAGAGTTTGAATTTGACCAAGGCATAAGAATATTGTTAGATAGTTATGTAAATAAGTATAGTTCCACATAGAATAAGAGTAGAGTATGTATTGTATATAGTTATAAAAAAGGTTCATTGTATTATAGTTAATACATCAATCAATAATATAATTTTTCCATTATTTCTCACATGGTATAAGAGCCACCGTGAAATATCAATCGATGTGCAAAATACTAGTGACTCCAGGAAGAAGAAATCAGTCAACCCGCACAGTTTTTCGGTGACTATAGGGTTGTCTACGTCGAAGTCATATTCATTTGTGTTGTGCAAAAATCAATACCACCACGAGGTAAATTAGTCTTCGACGACCGACCGACCCATTTCTCCAGCAGAGAACCACCCACACGCCGTCATGCACCAGAAGAAATTTTCCGGCAATGTTCCGAGTCGCGCCCCGGTGCATGAGACACTTTTCGGCCGTATTTTGACAAAAGTCCTTTAGGACAGTTTGGTTGTCCAGTGATTTCGAGCTTACCCATACTAGTTTCTTTTTATTCTGATCACTTTGCAATTTTTCCAGTAGCATAGTGAGTTTTCAGCAGAAACAATATTTCCTTCGCCTGTTTCAGTGAGATGCAGTTGATTGTTTATGTTATTTGATGATATTTTGATAGACCTCTCTTTAATCTAACGATGTCTTTAGGATTTGATGTATTTGGTTCTAAAAATACGGGTTCTAGAAATTCATGCTTCATGATTACTTCGGAGCCCTTATGGGAAGTTCAGACTATTTAGCTTGGGCTTTCTATGTTGAGTTATGGTGCAAGGGTCAAGGTGTTCAAGATCACTTAACCTAAAAGGCTAGTGAGGGAGCATGAGACACTTGCCGACCATATTTTGACAAATGTCCTCTAGGACAGTTTGGTTGTCCAGTGATTCCGAGCTTACCCGTACTAGTTTATTTTTATTATGTTCATTTTGCAATTTTTCCAATAGCATAGTGATTTTTTGGCAGAAACAATGTTTCCTTTGCCTGTTCAGTGAGATACAGTTGATTGTTTCTGTTATATGATGATATTTTGCTAGACCTCCCTTCAATCCAACGATGTCTTTAGGATTTGATGTATTTGGTTCTAAAAATATGGGTTCTAGAAATTCAAGCTTTATGATTACTTCAGAGCTTCTAGAAATTCAAGCTTTATGATTACTTTGGAGCCCTTAATGAGAAGTTCAAACTATTTATCTTGGGCTTTCTCTGTTGAGTTGTGGTGTAAGGGTCAAGATGTTCAAGATCACTTAACCTAAAAGGCTTGTGAGGGAGATGAAAAGGCCCAAGCATTTTGGGAGAAAGTCGATGCTTAATGATGTAGTATCTTGTGGCGATCTATTGATTCCAAGTAGATGCCCTTATTTCGTCCATTCCAGACATGTCATTTAGTTTGGGAGAAGGCTCGCGCTTTATACACTAATGATGTATCTGATTTCTATGATGTGATGTTACAGATGACAAATTTAAAGAAACAGGAATTGGATGTCTACTTACTTGGGATAAGTACAGGCAGAATTTGAGAAGTTGATGCTCGTTTTAGCTAGTGATGCAACAAGAGCAACAACAGAAGATGTTCTTAGTTTTACACTCGTTGGACTTTCTAATGACCTTGATTCTGTACGCGACTAGATTTTGGCTAGTCCGACTGTCCCTACAGTTGACGAATTATCCTCTCGATTACTTCGCGCTGCTGTAGTAGTCAGTCACCCAGTGATCTCATCACAGATAATTGACTCCTCTGTCCTTGCATCCTAGAAAGTGGAAAATCGGGCATCTTAGAAAATGGAAAATAGACGAGGAGGTCGTTTTCGAGGACCTCAACCCAAGTGTTCTTATTGTAATAAGCTTGGACACACTCGTGAGGTGTGTTACTCTTTGCATGGTCAACCATCTAAAAATGCTCATGTTGTTCAAAATGAGATTTCATGTAATTAGGGGTTTTCTTTAATTGATGGGGAATATAACGAGTTCTTTCATTATCGAGCAAGTAAGCAGATACCTCTACAAGTAGCCTCTGTTGCTCAGATTGATACTTATGTTGTTGGCAAT
This sequence comes from Nicotiana tabacum, assembly GCF_000715075.1. Lineage (NCBI taxonomy): Eukaryota > Viridiplantae > Streptophyta > Magnoliopsida > Solanales > Solanaceae > Nicotiana > Nicotiana tabacum. The sequence continues at coordinate 54,840,915 of NC_134084.1, forward strand.
CCTTTGCTTGTGTTTCCCAATCTATTACTCTTGGACCGTGGGTAATGGACTCGGGTGTCTTTGATCATATTTCTTGTAATAGGTCACTTTTGGTAAATATTATTTATTCATAGTCTCTTCCCAATGTTACTTTAGTCATTGGAGTCCAAACAAAAGCAAAAGGAGTTGGACAAGCTAATTCCTTATCCTTCGTCACTTTAGGTTCTGTTCTTTATGTCACTGATTGTCCTTTTAATCTTGCATCTGTCAGTTGTTTGACTCGTCCCCTCCATTGTGATATATATTTTATTGATGATTCTTTTGCTATGCAGGACCGCAATACGGGACATACGATTGGCCCAGGGCGGCACAAGGCCTTTAGTACCTTAACTCACTCAATCCCTCCACATCATGTCCAGTTACAGATCCTCCGAACCTAATTCACATGCGCTTAGGACATTCAAGTTTATCCAAGCTTCAGAAGATGGTCCCTAGTTTGTCTATATTAGATTGTGAGTCGTGTCAACTTGGGAAACATAACCAAGCAATCTTTCCGCGTAGTGTTGAGAGTCGTGCAGAACCTATTTTTCTTTAGTTCATTATGATATATGGGGTTTTAGTAGAGTCAGTTCAACCTTAGGATTTCGTTATTTTGTTAGTTTTTTGATAAAATACTCGAGATGTACTTGGATTTTCCTAATGAAAGATCGTTCTGAGTTGTTTTTTATTTTCCAAAGTTTTTATGCTTAAATAGAAAATTAGTTTGGCGTTTCTATTCGCATCTTTCACCGTGGTAATGCCTTAGAATACTTATCCTCTTAAATTATTCATCAAACATCTTGTCCGTATACCTTTCAGCAGAATGGGGCAACAGAGAGAAAGAATAGGCACTTCATTGAGACTGCTCGCACACTTCTTATTGAGTCCTATGTTGCGATGCGTTTTTGGTGTGATGTAGTTCTCACAACTTTTTATTTGATTAATCAGATGCCTTCATCTTCCCTCCGGAGTCAGATTGCACATTCAATATTTTTTCCTCAATCACCCTTACTCTCTTTCCCCCCTCGTGTTTTTGGAAGTACATGCTTTGTTCATAACTTATCTCCCCGGAGAGATAAGTTAGCTCTTTGTGCTCTCAAGTGTGTCTTTCTTGATTATTCTCGAGTTTCAAAGGGATATCGTTTCTCCTTACCTCACCTTCGTAGGTACCGTATGTCAGCTGATGTTGCTTTTTTGAGTCTCTACTCTCGACCTTACTTTACCTCCTCCGACCACCTTGATATATCTGAGGTCTTTCCTGACTTTTGATGAGTTTACTATAGCTCCTCCTACATCCTTAGTCACAAAAGTCTTACTCATACTGACCATTGAGGAATCTAGTATTGCTCCTCCTAGATCCCCTGCAGGAAGACCACTCTTGACTTATCGTCATCGTCCCCATCCAGCATCAGGCCCAGCTAATTCATGTCCTACATCTGGCCCTGCTCCTACTATGAACTTATCTCTTCCTAGTCCACCAATTGCACTTCGGAAAGGTATACAATCCACACTTCATCCTAATCCACATTATGTCGGTCTATGTTTTCTTCGTCTGTTTATCACCCTATTATGCTTTTGTATCTTCTTTGTCCTCTGTTTCAATACCTAAGATTACAAGTGACGGCGTTGTCCCTTCCAGGATGGCGACATGCTATATTGACGAGATGTCTGCTTTACGTGCAAGTGGTACTTGGGAACTGTTCCTTTTTTTTTCCCAAGTAAATCTATTATTGGTTGTCGTTGGGTTTTTGCAGACAGGATAGCCAGATTGATCAGTTTAAGACCTGCCTCATTGCCAAAGGGTATACTCGGGCATGATTACAGTGATATTTTCTCTCCTGTGGTTAAAATAACATCAGTCTGTCTCTTTTTGTCCATGGCTGTTGTCGCCATTGCCCTCTTTATTAGATAGACATTAAGAATGTTTTTCTTCACAATGATCTTGCAAATGAAGTTTATATGGAGCAACCACTTGGTTTTGTTGCTCAGGGGGAGTCATAGTGGTCTTGTATGTCGGTGGTGCCGGTCACTCTATGGTCTAAAATAGTCTTCTCGAGCCTACTTTGGTAAGTTTAGTGCAGTTATTCAGGAATTTGGCATGACTCGTAATAAAGTTGATCACTCTGTATTTTATCGGCATTCTACTTCAAATCTCTATATGTATTTGGTGATTTATGTTGATGTTGTTATTACCGGCAATTATCAAGTGGCATTACTAAGTTGAAACAACATCTCTTTCAGCACTTTCAGACTAATGATCTGTTTACATTAAAGTATTTTCTAGGTATTGAGGTTGCTCAGTCTAGGTCAAGTATTGTGATCTCACAATGGAAGTATGCCTTATACATTCTTGAGGAGATAGGAATGCCGGGCTGTAGACCCATTCACAATCCTGTGGATTCGAATTCTAAACTTTCGCCAGGACCGGGGGAGTCACTTAATGATCCTGCAAGATATATGCGGTTGGTTGGTTAGTTAAATTACCTCACAGGTACTAGATCTGACATTTCTTTTCCTGTGAGTGTCGTGGGTTAGTTAATGGGTTCTCTCTGTGATAGTCATTGGGATGCAGTTGTTCGCATTCTTCGGTATATAAAATCAGCCCCACGCAAAGGATTATTGTTTGAGGATCGAGGCCATGAGCAAATCATTGGATACTTAAATGTTGATTGGGCAGGATCACCTTCTGATAGACGTTCTACATATGAATATTGTATTTTAGGAGGAAATTTGGTGTCTTGGAAGAGCAAGAAACAAAATATGGTTTCTCGGTCTAGTGTAGAAGCAGAATATCGAGCAATGGCTATGATAATTTGGATCAAACAGTTGCTCAAAGAGTTGAAACGTGGTGAAAGCAGCCAAATGGAACTTGTGAGGGATAATCAAGCTACCATTTTTATTGCACAAAATCTAGTGTTTCATAAGGAACCAAAAACATTGAGATTGACTCTAGAGAAAAGATACTCTCAGGAGATATTACTATAAAGTTTGTGAAGTCGAATGACAGCTTGCAGATATTTTCACTACGTCCCTCACTGGTCCTCGTATTAGTTACATATGTAACAAGCTCGATACATATGATTTGTATGCACCGACTTGAGGGGGAGTGTTGGATAGTTACGTAAATAAGTATAGTCCCACATCGAATAGCAATAGAGTATGTATTGTGTATAATTATAAATAGGGCTCATTGTATTATAGTTAATACATCAATCAATAATGTAATTTTCCGATTATTTTTCACAAGTACCAAGGGCCCAATATGATAAATATTCAGATAATCAAGGGAGTGAAGAGGACAAAGCTGACGAAGACAATATCAAAAAGACAAGGAACATGCATTGGATCCATAAATTGAGGATTTACTACCAAAGTTTTATGATGATTCATTGGAGTATCCAGCCTTGTATGTCATTGACTTTCCGTCTTTCAGAGATGCTCAACACAATGTTGACTTGATTGTTGACTCTATCATTCCAAACAAGTCAGCATATTGCGTTAATCCTAAAGTCCATAAAAATATGCATGAACAAGAGGAAGGATTACCTAAAAAAGAGTGGATAATGGAGAGTTTGAGGTATATTGGAGGAACAAGATGTCTTCACTTGATAAATATATTTGGCCATCATCAAAGTGAATTTTGGTGTATAACCATTGCAATTGATGCATTCCCAAGAAAAGCGCTGATCTCTATACTTAATTCAAAGCTAGACATGGAGTTGACTAAGTTTTTTGAAGTTTTAACACCAATAACTTCATATTGTAAGTTGAAGTTTGATAGTCAACATAGAAAGATTACATGGAGAAGGCTTAATAGAAAGTTAAAACTTAGAAAGTGGGATTTAGTTCGACCAAATGCAAAGTTCACTTACAACATGAAGAAGCTCCATAAATAAGCTAGCAAAATGTAACTTGAAACCTGGTGAGTACTGGGTCCCCATTCCTTAATATAGCAAATCTTGCACCATCTATGGAAGTTGTTAGACTCGAGGAGGAGTCTTTTTCAACCAGGGGGAATGATGCAAAATCAACAAGGCCAAGAATTTAGGAATTCAAGAATCCATTCAAGATTAGAATTTCTTCTCCATCAAGATTAGAATTTCTTCTCCATCAAGATTAGGATTTCTTATTTCCTGTTTTCTAGTAATTTGATTCTTGATTTAGTAGGATTATATATTTGTAGTCCTAGTTAAACCAAGATTGTTAGTTAGTATTCAATTCCTACTAGAATTCTTTTTTCCTTTTTAGTTCGGATATATTTTTCTTAACCTTATTCTTGTTTAATTAGGATTAATTTTCCTTACCATCATCAATTTTACTCATTGTAAGCACTATTTAAAGGGCTCAATATGCTGGAAATAAAGATTGGTAATTAGTTTTTCTATGCTCTTGCTTAAAAAACGTGATTTATTTTGTATTTCATTGTTCTTCGCTTATTCAACGTTTCTTGCAATCTTGCTGGATTGAGGAACGTGTGGGTGAGGTTTCTTTTCATCTTACATTCTTCTGACATGAGTTTGAAGAACGCTTTCACTAGTTTTGTGGAAAACTTTAGCAGGGTGCTTTTGTTTTTCTCTCATGTTTATGCGTGAGAGGTGCAAAACCTTGAAAGTAGATCAGACATCTTGGTGGTTCAAGGTGTGACCATTATTAATCTGGACGATATCGAAAGGGAGGTTATAGCCTATTATCAGACCCTATATGCTGAAACAGAATCTTGGAGGCCTGAGTTCAACAAAATGCATGGGTCAAGCATTAGAGAGGAGGAAAGGGAGTGGATGCAAAGAGACTTTGAAGAACAAGAAGTAGTGGAAAGTTTGAAATTATGTGAAGCAGACAAGATGGATACCACTTAGAGACCAATACTTCATGGAGAAAGGTTGTGTGTAGTTTGACAAGACTGAATAGGGGTGCACAAGATCTGTTAATAGTCCATATGTGGTGGGTGTTGCAATTTTGGAATTCTCTTGTGGTTAACACTAGCATAAAGGTGGGTAATGGAAGAAACACTTTATTTTGGAGTGATAATTGGTTAGGACATGATCCACTTAAAGAGATGTTTTCCGAATTCTATGGTATTGCCACCATACCCGAAATTAAAGTGGAAGAAGCCCGGGGACAGCATGGCTGGAATATCACTTTTAGAAGAGGGTTCAGTGATTGGGAAATGTCAAGAAATGCTGACTTCTCTAAAGCTTTGGAAGCTTTCTAGGGTCTCACAGATCATGTAGATACCTTACTATGGAACAAATGTAAGAATTGGAGCTACACTTTCAACTACGCCTATCTTGTGCTTTCAAGTAAAGGCCAGCATATTGAGGGATGGTCATGGAAGAATATGGAAAGCTAAAGCTCCTTTTAAGGTGGTCTGTTTCTCATGGCTGGGTAGCAAGAGAAGCATGCTTGCCTCAAGAAAACCTGAGAAGAAGGGGATTTCAGTTATGTTCTAGATGCCTGTTATGTGGTAGAGATCTGGAAACAAACAGCCATTTATTCCTGCATTGTCCTATCACTAGGCAACTGCGGAAATCGTTCCTTAACATTGTGGGCCTCAGATGGACCATACCTGCAACTACTGAGGAGCTTTTGAAGTCTTGGAATAACAATGGAGGTTCACTTAGTCTGAAGGCATGTTGGAGGCTGATACCTGCTTGCATTTAGGGGACAGTATGGAAAGAGAGGAATGCATGAGTTTTTGAAGATAGATATAATCCCCTCCAAAATATCAAGATGAATTGTATTCTCTTGTTTAATTATTGCTGTAAGGAAAGTCATGTAGAGAATACAGAGTCCTTGGTTGACATGTTAGGCTTTTTGTAACTTCGATGGATCAGTTTTGATTTATCCACCTTGTACATATGGTTTTCTGCATTGCCTTAGTGCTTTTTCTAATATATTATTACAAGTCTCAAAAAGATTCGAGGTAACAATAAATCAGCCTATAGAGTGAATATTTTAGTCATCGTAGGAAAAGTGCTTCTAGTTATGTATGATAACACTTTGTAAAGTTGCTCATTCTAATGCATTTTAAGCTTTGATAATCCTAATGTTGTAAGTTCAATGGTTGGAAAACTTAAAAATTTCTATTCATCCACCCAAATCTAGGATTCTAAGAAGATGGGTGCACTATTACAAAGAGGTGAATCTAGAAGTTATATTTGTAAGTTATTGCCCTGAACCTAAAGGTTAAAATTATAGGTTAATAGGTTAAGTTATAGGTCAATCTATTACCATTTAGAAATTATAGCTTGAAATTAAAAAAATGTGTGCAATTTTAGAGATTTTTAACATATATACCTATATTCCATATCAAAAATATTGGGTCATTGAACCATGTTATATTATCCACTGCTATTAGTTTTAATTATTTAAAAACTTGCTATGACAAAAGGAGATCAAGGATTTCAATGTCTTAGATATGGGGATTTTGAATGAATAAATTAAATTAAAAAAGAAAGAAAAAGAAGAAAATACTTAATTAAAATACAATAGGGGACACTAGATATGCCTTCAAACTGAGATTTAAACCTCTAGTTCACTTGTAAAGGTGCACCCAATAATCATTGCATCACAGGACTCTTTGAGCTAGGGTGCACACATGTATATTTAAGCAATTTTAAAGAAATATAACATTATTATAAATGATATAGAGAGACGAGTATGGATTCATGTGCCCCATGCTCCAACACATAGATACGCCCTTGCATCCACCAACAGATCTGTTAACACTTAACACATTCTGGAGAAGACAACCTTCGAATCAATTTAGACTGTTCTCTAATCCTCAAAAACAGATTCCTGCAGGTTTCTTTTTTGGTAATTAGCCTTTGTTGTATACAGTTTATCAGAAGTCCTACTACAATTGAAGATACTTTATGCTCTCTCTTCTAGTCCAAAAAGAAAATGTTGGGTGCATTAACTGCTAAAAGAGATTACTCTATTTCATCCTTGGACTTTTACCTTGGAAATATAAAGTTACTGTCAAAAATGTCGACTATGAGCTTAGCTAGAAAGAATAACTATGTTCTGAAGAACTTTTCCAAGCTGTGGCTCAGTGGATGAAGCTGGGATAAAGATCATAGGAGACCACGGTCTGAAATCCAGCAGAGGCCAAGTGGACAAAGTTACCCTAGCCTGTATGTGTATTGGTGGGAGGATGTAATTCAGCAGAGGCCAAGTGGACAAAGTTACCCTAGCCTGTATGTGTATTGGTGGGAGGATGTAATTACCCGGTGGAATAGTTGAGGTACGTGCAAGCTGGTCCAAAACACCAATAAAACACCATTGCTATTTAAAAAGAAAAGGGTGGTAGCAGAACAAGATGGTGATAGTAAGTGGTTAGGTTGAAGACGAATGCAATAAAATAAGGCTGAAAAACGAATGCAAATCAGTACATGAGTAAAACGTATTATATGCAGCAAAGCATTGTTCTTTAGATGTTCAGTGTGAAAGTTGATTTCTCTGAGTTTCTTACTCCCTTCACCTAAAATTTCTGCTGATTCTCTCTCTCTCTCTCTCTATCCGTCTGTGCGCGTTCACGGGGATAAGTGGCTTCGCTGTCGATAACATCATTAAAGTGCTACATGGGGAATGTATCGGCACCCTCTTCCATCGTGATGCCAATAAATGGGCATCAACTGGAGAGATAGGTGCTCGTGAGATGGCAGTTGCCGCAAGGGAATGTTCCAGGCGGCTTCAGGTATATCTAGAGAGACATCTGGCTGTAACATTTTGTAAACCGCATGGATGTGAATATTTATTCTTGGTTCCTTCACCTCCAGGCACTTTCTTCCCAAGAAAGGAGTAAAATGTTGCAGGATATAGCTAATGCATTGGAAGCAAATGAAAAGGCAATCCTCGCTGAGAATGAAGCTGATGTGGTTGCTGCTCAACAGGCTGGATATGAGAAGTCTTTGATATATCGGCTGGCATTAAAGCCAAGAAAAGTAAGAGCGTGCTCACTTTGCAACTTAGTCTGAATGATCATGTACCTTTTTAGTATTCTTGCTGAAAGGGCTACTTCTTTGTCATAGATTTCTAATCTTGCAAATTCAGTTCGTGTGCTTGCTAACATGGATGAGCCCATTGGTCGCATTTTAAAGAGAACGGAGGTAAGCAAATCACATCAAATATATGTGGCATAAGGTAGTTTTTATTGACATGAGTAATAGAGAACAAATTGTGAAAAAGAGTCTTGTGAAGTACTTATTTAGGAAAAAACTTCTGCACTGTCAGACGATTTAGTGGGTACTGTACTATGTCCATTGACAATTATATTTAATGGTATAGCCAAAGCTATTTTGTTGTTGTTGTTGTTGTTTTGTTTCTTAGCCATGAAAAGAACTGGGCTGACTTGTTGGAATATTGGGAGCAACAGAGATGTCAATTTGTAACTAGAAACCTTTATTGATCAGTGTTCAGTTATTAGCCTTTAGTTTCAGAGTGAGATGTTGATTTAATGTCTGGAATATTGTCGTCTCGTCCAGGTTGCTGATGGATTCATCTTGGAGAAATCATCATCTCCATTAGGCGTTCTATTGATTATTTTTGAGTCACGACCGGATGCACTTGTACAGGTAAGCAATGCTGGCAAAAAGAAGTTTTCCACTAGCAGGAAGGTTCTGCTGCATGTCCAATATAAATTAGTAGGGTTCTCTTTTTAGTAGTTATGAAACACTTTTTCTTTACTAATGGCGGGGACAATGGTGATTAACATATGTCTGTCTATGTAAACTTCACGGAATTCTCTGCATGCTTGAATTGCATGTCCTTGGATTATACCTTTACAGTTCACAAACTCGTTGCACTTTTTTTGCATGACTAGATAGCTTCTCTAGCAGTCCGAAGTGGGAACGGCCTCTTGTTGAAAGGAGGAAAGGAGGCCAAAAGATCAAACGCTATCTTACACAAGGTTTAACTGATAGTTTATGTTCTCATACACTCTTTACTGAAGCTTCACGTTTCCATCATTTCATGTCCAGCTTTGTCACCTTCTCCTCTTTTTCTTTTTTGTCTTAGGTGATTACCTCAGCGATTCCTGGAACTGTTGGTGAAAGGCTTATTGGACTAGTGACTTCTAGAGAAGAGATCCCTGAATTGCTCAAGGTACCTGCCAAATATGTTAAATGAGAAACGTATATTCTCCCTCTCTTTCTTTTTTAGGAAATCATGACCTACACTGGACATGAGTTTGGTTCTTAGTTTTTTTTTTCTTGCATCCCGCAGCATGATGATGTGATTGATCTTGTTATTCCAAGAGGTAGCAATAAACTTGTTTCTCAAATTAAGGCATCAACAAAAATTCCTGTTCTTGGCCATGCTGGTAATTATGTGTTAATTGAGTATTGGTTACTTGTACATGCTAGACTCAATCTCTGCTTTGATGTCACGGATTGTTTTCCTGCGATGGTCATATTACTATGTTTGCTTCCAGATGGAATTTGCCATGTTTATGTTGACAAGTCTGCTGACATGGATATGGCAAAGCGGGTTGTTGTGGATGCAAAAACAGATTATCCTGCAGCCTGTAATGCGATGGTAGTTTGTTATACTTTTTCATAAAACAGTGTCCAGTTTTAACCAGGTAGTTTATTGATTTCTTTTCTTTTTGTTTTTTTGCAATAAAATTGTTTCATTGCTTTCCCTGGTAGGAAACACTTCTTGTGCATAAGGATTTGGCAGAAAATGGAGGTCTTAATGACCTGATTGTGGAACTTCAAACAAAAGGTAGAACTTCTTTTTCAAATTCCTTGTGTAATTAAAGCTTCTATATGCTTACTGTGGAGTCTTGACTTGAAAGTAGGGAAAATAGAATCTGAGGGTATTTCTGATAGCAAAATCTGCTTTGTAATGATTATTTTTGTTAATCTCAGTTTAGCGTTGAGTTGCATCACCCACGAAAACACTCTTGTTGTTGAGGCTCATCTATAATGAACAGCTATGTTGCACGGACTCTCTAAAATGCTGCCTAATAGTTTTCACACAGTTTTGCGTACTAATCATTCTGTCCTAATAGTTTTAGAATATGGTAAATGCTGTCTTTCCTCAACATCCTTTTTTTTGTTGAGAAAAGTGACTGACTATCCTCACATTCCTTGGCCCTGAAAATAAAGTTTAGTTAGATTGAAGAAATGTGAACTGATGTTTGCATTTGTGGCAGGGGTTTCTTTATATGGTGGACCAAAAGCAAGCTCCCTGCTCAAGATTCCAGAGGCGCGTACTTTTCATCACGAATATGGTTCACTTGCTTGCACTGTGGAAGTTGTTGAAGATGTATATGCTGCAATAGATCATATACATCAGCATGGAAGGTGTTATGTTTGCCTAACTTTTATCTTTTACAGGGCTGCATTATGATTTTTTTCTTTTTCAAATTATTTCATATTGGAACTCTTATACTATGCAAACTTTTGCAATCCTTATTTTTATACCTAACTCATTGGCAGTGCCCACACTGATAGCATTATTACCAAAGATCAGGAAGTTGCTGAAATATTTTTACGTCAGGTTGACAGGTACATTCTCATGTTTTCAACTTCATCTTTCTTTCATGACTGATGAGTAGTTTCTTCAATCTGATATACTAAGACCTCTGGAATTTCATTAATTTCTGATAGTAAGTTTTGCTCATTATTGTTTCATTTAATTGGGGGAACTAGTACTACCATCCCTGTTTAAACATGTTTGATCTTCACTTTTCAGTGCTGCTGTATTTCATAATGCAAGCACAAGATTTAGTGATGGGTTCCGCTTTGGACTGGGTGCAGAGGTATATAATCTATCAGTGGTTCCAAATTGTCTTTTGCTATCATAATTTCATATTTGTAAGTATCTTGATTGCTTTTGGGTGAATAGGTTGGGATTAGCACAAGTCGTATTCATGCTCGTGGCCCAGTTGGAGTTGAAGGGTTGCTAACTACGAGATGGTATATTTGTTGTCAACTCTCTTTTGATTTCAATCCCTGTTTTCTACATCATTCTGGCTTTAAGTCCTATCTGGAAAACTACCACTCTTGAGACTTGAGAGATTGCCCTCGGAACAAGAGACTTCTCAAATCTCTTTGGCAATTCATGTATCCCATATGATAAAAGAGAAAATAGAAGTAAAGAAGATGACGTTGTCAGTTAAATCCCTTTATGTTAGTCGAAAATGAAGTCTCTCAGCTTGACCTAGATCCCATGTGTTCCCTATAAGAGATGTCCTCCAGCTTTATTGCATTTGCTACAACTTCTTGTTTATCTTTTTGTCTGTTTGCTGCATGAACTTGGTTACTCCCTCTGTTCCAGTTTATGTGAACCTATTTCCTTTTTGGTCCGTTCCAAAAAGAATGAACCCTTTCTAAATTTGGTAACAATTTAGCTTAAAGTTACAACTTTACCCTTAATGAGAAGCTTTTATAACCACACAAATACTCTGGGCCCCATTTGAACTTGTTTAGGACCACAAATTCCAAAAGTCTTCATTTTTTACTTAAACTCCGTGCCCAGTCAAACAGGTTCCCATAAATTGGAACGGAGGGAGTATTAGTTATTACTTCATTACAGGATCACATCTGACTGAACTGGCCTCACTTTAGTTTTTTTCTTGACCAAAACCAGTCTTTTATATCAAGTGTAGCCAGATCTCTGTGCATAATTGCATATCCAGCCTGCAGTCCATTGCCCGGTAGTTTTTCTACTTGGCAAGATTTGGATGCGGTAGGCCAAAGGACATACATCACAAAACTCCTTAGCTAGTTCATATCGTTTAAGTAATAAGTCCAAAGAGTTTGAACTTTTAAGTTCTTGAGCACGGCTGTCGAGTAAAGTCAAAGAATTACTATATTTCCCTCGACCAGAAAGAGGTACTACATTTCTGCTTATACATTGAAAAGGTGTGTGTGTGTGTGTGTGTGTGTGTGTATAGATATACCCTTCTCTGTTTGTGCCTTCTTCTATTAGACACATGCTTTTATTGCATGTTGCACATAAAGCCCGGCAAACGCTTGACTTTTTTTCTTTCTTTTTGCTTGGAAAATACTGGAAAATCACACGAAAATGGATGCGTAAACGATCATCTCTGACTAAAATTGGAGATGGAGACCTAATATCAAGAATCTACTCTATAGTTGCTGTATGTACTTTTTTGCCATGAACTCTTGATTCTTATCAGAAATCTTTCTTGACTCTCTTCTTTAGCAGTGTTATGAAATAGGCTGGTAAGACAAATTTCACTTAGATTGACTGCTATTCAGGAGGCATGAATGCTTTATCCCCAAAGTGGAAAAAAAGAGATCAGAGGCATGAATTTGCGATGGTTTTACTGGGTGTATGGCATGTGTAAGAGGAAGAGTTTAGTAGCTGTACAAAATTTAGGCCAAATACATAAGTGGCCACCTAAAATTGCCACAATTTTTCATGCACTTCAACTAAGGCTCTTTCCTATTAGACACTTAAAAATATATCTAAAATGTGTATTGAGCACTTCATTGACAATCAGTCAAAAAAACAAAGCGAGTGTAAATTCACTCGTGGATCATGTGGCAAATCGACAAACGGGATGAAGACATGTGTTATTTCGACCCAAAATAATTATTAGAAATATACTTTGAGGAATTTTTTAAAATAAAAAAGACTATTTTCACTAAACAACCCCCCCCCCCCCCCAAATCCCAATTGTCTTCCCCGCTCACCCAAACCCCGGTTCAGTTCCCAATTCCCCCCATTCACTATTGTTGTAACCTTAGCCTTGCTTCATCTCTCATTTTGATTACAACTGTAAACAGCTGCTACAACCAGTCTGAGCAAGCAACAACCAAAAAATATCCGACCAGCAGCGGCCATTGAAAAAAACTCGAGCCTGGTCCAAAAATTTATTCTCCGGCAACCTGTACAACGAGCTGACCCTTTGTCTCCTTTTGTTCTATTCTCTCCTCATTTCAGATGCGCATTAAAAAATCCATGCACCTTCAAAATAATATAAGAGAACCATTGAGTTTGACCGGATATCTTGCTGGCGATTCCAGTTCCGTCAATGACAACGAGAGCTTTGACGGCGCTGATGATGAAGAAGGTTTTGAGAATAAGCTGAAGGAGATTTTTTTAGGAAATAAGGTGTACGCGGCGAAATCAGAAGACTTGATTTCTCGCTATCAAGACATTTCGAAACCATGCCCCGGGACCTCGAGGGCGGGAGGCCGCGATCGAGGTCTAGGGCTCGGGGTTCGTCGAAGCCCGACTCGGAAGAAACGAGGAACGAAGCCAGGACAGAGGGGGAAGCCCCCTAGGCACATGGCTACGTCTGACAGGCCCGACCTATCCGGAGCCTATGCTGAGGCATCACGTCTAGCTGTCCCATCCCTGCATCTTTACATTTAATGCATTCTGTACCATACTGTGTTCCCTCGCCTATATAAGGGGAACCCATACCTACCTTGTAAAGGGTTGATGTCGCTCCATTCTCTCCACAAGTGCAATAATATTTCTCTCTCCCTTTTCTTCTAAGTTGTTCGCTCTCACTGGCCCGAGGCCGCTTTAGCATTTATCATTCTCTTATTTGTTCTTCACTACTTTGCTCAATATTGGTAACATAGAGCCTTGCTCGATCATATCCCTTGCCTGTTATCCCATTCCCGAGTGCCCCCGATAGTTCGAGATCGATTCTAACGCCGACCCCGAGGTCCCATCGACCATCTATGCACCCGGGCAACAGCCCCCCTTCGGTTTGGTTACTGCCTCTTTTTTAACTCGAGCTCTATCGTTAAACTTAATATTCTTAGCATCAACTGCTCTAAAAACTAGCTCGGGAATGGATCACGTATTTTTAGAATTCCATTTACCCTTGCTCGAGCCAAATCCTCCGAGAGAACGAAGGCCCTTGCACCGACCTCCTCGAGTACCTCTCTCCGGGATCTACAACGAACATATTCCTCGATCCTCTTCTCCCGGTCGAGGGCTCGCTTTAGCTCAGCTTGGGCATCAACAACATCTTTCGTACGAATCACCATCTCACGATCAGCCCTGGTTTGGCTTAATGCCGCTTCTGCCCGGACATCAATTATCTCGGCAAAAGGGAGTTAGCCTTGAGGTTAGAAAGGAGCGAAGCACGTACTACAGGAAGTTACGTGCTCCATCAAATAACTCTCATAGTTCGAGCTCCAATACGCCTCATATTGCCAATGCTGCAGCTCAACTTCCTTCTCCTTGCTAAGGAGCCCAAGAGATTCGCCCTCATCCATAATTTTCTGGAGCTTGGCCCCTTGACGGAGCAACTCAAACCTAAGCCTATCACAGGCCTGCACAAGGTTCAATAGAGGGAGGAGGACACATGATACAGGGAAACTGTGCATAAACTCACCACAAAGTGAAGCCGACGGACTTCCTCGAAGTCAGAACACACTCCTGTTGATCCTGCCCCCGCTGCCCCAGAAGAACTGACCTCGGGCACGACATGTTCGCTCAAAGGAACCGTCGGCCGAGAGTCGGGCACTCCGGGAGTAGCAGACTCGGGCGATGCCCCTTCCTCGGAAGTGTGAGCCCGACCAACACCACTAAAGGCTCCGTCGCGCCATGGGTGCCGATCCCTCTTATTGCCGTCGTCCCTCGGCCAACGATTCCTTCCCCTCTTCAGAAAAACATTGCCTCATCCCAAGGAACCACCTGATATCTGCAAACGGCGAATCCAATGCAAATGAAAGGGGAAAGTATTACCTCGGGTATACGAAGGCAAGACAAAGGCGGCATACGCACATACCTTGGTATTGTGCCCCCCATCTGGTACGAAGCACAACTCGCCACCTGCGCTCGCCGCTGGACGAATGGGTCACCAGCCTCTGGACCCAGCCGGGCAGATCATGGACTTCACCCGGCATCCACGAAATTGCTGCAACAAGGGAGACAACATTATTACTCAGCTGGTTTTCGCTATATGCGGAATCTGAAAAAGCGCCAAACGCCTCACTCACGTGCATGATTCCACCCTTCGGGAAATGGCAAAAACTCCACAGGGATAATATTGGTCGTCCGGACTCGGACAAACCAACTGGCCCACTCTCGATCCTCGCCTTCCTCGTCATCAACAACAAAGGGCGTGGACGAACGACACCTTAGAGTTAGCAGGCCTCGATGATGAAAGGATCGATATAGCCTGACAAGATGGTCAAGCGTGAATTCAAGCCCGGCTTTCTCCGCGAAGAATCTTGTCATCAATGCCGTTCGCCAAAACGACGGATGAATCTGTGCCAGGGTAACCCGATACTTCGAGCAAAAATCAAGCACAACCCTATTAGGGGGGCCAAATGCGAAAGGGTATAGGTATACACTCAAAAATCCATCAGTGGAGTCCGCGATGCCCTCATCTAGGGAAAGCACCTGCAGTGTTATCCCCTCGCTCCACCCGCAGTACCTCCTTGCCATCTCCAGGTGTTCCTCTCTTATCAAGGACGTCGTCTCCAAAGCAAAATCCCTCGGTTCCTGAGTATCAGGAGCAGCGGCCCCCCTCCCCTGTCGGATCGGCCCCGAAGTGGTTTCCATGACTATGGTGAAACTAACAGGTCAGGGCAAGGGTGCACACCAACACTTTTTGCGCCTAAAGAGACGAAGTACCCCGTGCCAAAGCAGAAAGGCGGCTATCTAAAAATAGTGAAGTCTTGCGAAGGAGCTGAAGCCGCCCCACATATATGCGAGAAGCAGCGACGATTCGCCTGCCCGAGGCAAGCCCCGAGAAGCAAACAACCTCGAAACAGATCGACGGATCGGTACCCGATCCAGAAAGCACCCTTCAACGAGGAGTCAAGACTCGAGGGGCCATTCATATTATCTCCAAGCTCGAGGCAGCACTCTACATCAAGAACCCCCGGCCCAAAGAAGTCGGACCTCGGTAAGCTTTAAACGCCAACACTCGACGCAAGGAAGGCACCTGGTCTCGCGATCCCCTCTTTCTGAAAAGAGGAATAAACAATGGAAGCTCCGATCGCGAAAGCTCCACGAAGGTCCGAGGAAGCGACTAAATATAAGTAAACTCCTCATCAGAAGTCAATCCTATACATTCTAAAAAGGTTATCTACATCAAGATCAATAGGGACCCCCGGGTACCCAAAGATGACCGTCATCCAAGATAACATTCCCGAAGGCCCTGGAATTCGACGCATGATCTCCAAACAACTCGGAGGGCCTTGATAGCTCGGACCTATCAGATCAATCCAAGATTGATCCGAAGCACGACGATGGGTTCGGAGGAGAGCCATGTCGATCAGCAGAAGATCAGAGTGAACGCTCGCGCTCAAGTCAGATATCAACAATCAACGAGTAAAAGAAGGCATTCAAAGAGCCTCGAAGGGCATGAGAGCATACAGAAACAAAGCAAAGTAAGGAAAGCAGAAGTCAGCAAAGTATATTCTTATTCATAAAAATTTGCGTACAGGCAGCGAGGGGTCATTACATACAATTATCATAGCCAACGAAGGCACTGGGATAGGAAAAGCAAAGCCAAGGCACCCCCATTTATAGGGGATTACAACACAGTCATCTAGGCTTTGGAAGACTGACCGACGGGCGCAGTTAATGCGTCCATGGAAAACCGAACCGACGGCGATACCTGCACATTGGAAAGCAAGAATCAAGGAGTGCAATGAATGAGGTCGAAAAACACGAGCCCGTGGATGCCCCATCACCGCGAAGCTTACGCCAGGGGTCGCATCATCGATATGGCATCGCCAAAAGAAGCTCGAGGAGTCAAGTGTAAGAATCATTTCCCATCACTTCGTTATGGGAAACGCGGAGACTATCTGTTCGCAGCGAAATCAAAAGACTTGATTTCTCGCTATCAAGACATTTTAGAAGCATGCCCCGGGACCCCGAGGGCGGGAGGCCGCGACCGAGTTCTCGGCCTCGGGGCTCGTCGAAGCCCGACTCGGAGGAAACGAGGAACGAAGCCAGGACAGAGGGGGAAACCCCCTAGGCACATGGCTACGTTTGACAAGCTCGGCCTATCCGGAGCCTATGCTGAGGCATCATGTCTAGCCGTCCCATCCCCGCATCTTTACATTTAATGCACTCTGCACCATACCGTGTTCCCTCGCCTATATAAGGGGAACCCATACCATTTTGTAAGGGGCAGATGTTGCTCCATTCTCTCCAAAAATGCAATAATCTCCCTCTCTCCCTTTTCTTCTAAGTTGTTCGCTCTCACTGCCCCGAGGCCGCTTTAGCATTTATCATTCTCTTATTTGTTCTTCACTACTTTGCTCAATATTGGTAACATAGAGCCTTGCTCGATCATATCCCTGCCTGTTATCCCATTCCCGACTGCCCCCGATAGTTCGAGATCGATACTAACGCCGACCCCGAGGTCCCATCGACCATCTATGCACCCGGGCAACAGCCCCCCTTCAGTTTGGTTACTGCCTCTTTTTAACTCGAGCTCCATCGTTAATCTTAACATTTTTAGCATCAACTGCTCTAAAAACTAGCTCGGGAATAGATCAAGTATTTTTAGAATCCCATTTACAAATTTAATTGTTGTTACCATTTTCACGGTAAACATAAGGAATGATTCTTTGTTGTTCTCCTCGGTCTTGTGTAATAAATGAAATTGGAGATAAAGATTAGAGGATGGTGAAAATGATCTCAAATTAAAATTTCTCTGAGAATGGTGCTGGTGGAATTGGAAAGTTTGTAAGGAATGATTCTTTGTTTTGGTGCTTAAGTGGTACTGCTGGCCAGTCATCGACGATCCTGAGTAGAGTGGCCGATGGGTTTATTGTGGTTTTCTGGTGAAAAGTTAAAAAATAAAATTTTAATTAAAAATAAAAATATTAGGCTCATCACGCACTCAAGAGAACTGTTATTCACATAACATGACATCTCATCATTTTGTGTTTAATAGCACACATTTATTGAAGTTGGGAGTGCCTAATAGGAAAGAGCCTAAGTTGAAGTGCTGACACACATTTACCTGTGCTTTTTCAGCCGTTTCTTTCTTGATTTCTTATAAAGGAATTTGTCTTTGTCAAAGTTTTCTTAAGGCCGTTTAGTTAGTTTCCTTGGGCATAACACACTTACATGCATTTTGTTGAAATTATTTAGCCAATGCTGCAATTTTCTGTAGGCTTGCGAGGGGAACTGGACAAATTGTTGACGGTGATAAAGCAGTTGTCTACACTCACAAAGACCTTAGTGGGCTTGAGATTGCATAATTGACAGCATTGGTTGTCCAGTTATGTTTTAGGAAGATCTTCTGTTGTACTATTGGATGCGGGTAAAGCAGGTTTGATGCTTACTCTCTGTACGTTCCAGTCATGGATCGACTTATGATCATTTGCATGCTACAGGCCAAAAGCACTGTAATATTATTTTGTATATCAAAGTTTCACTGCTGCATAGGTTATAACATGTTGCATTATAAACTCGCAGGCTAATTATTACTTTTTCTTACTAATGGTGGTCTGTTACTTTTCAAAGAATTTTTCTTTTCCATAGAAAAGAATTTGAGTTTCATTATTATTATTTTTTCTTAATAATGGGG
The DNA here is from genome assembly GCF_000715075.1 of Nicotiana tabacum. Classification (NCBI taxonomy): domain Eukaryota; kingdom Viridiplantae; phylum Streptophyta; class Magnoliopsida; order Solanales; family Solanaceae; genus Nicotiana; species Nicotiana tabacum. The sequence continues at coordinate 54,859,435 of NC_134084.1, forward strand.
TCGTGCTACTTTCCATCAACACAAGTACCTGATAATTGTGGAGGGTTAGGCGGATGGAAAGAAATTATCTTTTTTTGTCTTTGTTAGGATCTGAACCCTGGTCTCCCATATATGTATCCATTTCATAGGCTACTAGGCTACAACCTTAGTCCAAATTCGAATTTCATTAAATTTGTTGCTAAAGCTGATTTTCCCCCACCTCTTAAAGTCAGAATTGTTGGGGCCCTAGGCAATAAATATATGGGGAGTGCACTTACCGAACTCTATAGAAAATGCATTGTCGGCACTCCCCAAAAACTAAAAGGTTGCTTGAGATGGTTTGATTTTGTCCTACGTTAATTGCATTATAGTATATAGATGTGAAACAATAGTGATTGAAGATGTTACTATAAGAAATGAAATAGGCGTGAACAATACAATTATCCACAAAAATAAAATTATTGCCTATCCATTTACATTTCTACCCATCTAGCTAATTACCTTTCCTATCCATGGCAGCTTTTGTGGGTAATTTCCTCCTCTTTTTTTTATTTCTCTGCTTCTTTTCTCTTTTCCTTCTTTTCTACGTTTTTTTTTTATTTTCTTATTTTTTTTCTTCTCCTTTTTGGTTCTTTTTTTTGCCTAAATCACATTACTATTACTATTCACGTTTAATTTTTTATTTTTATTTTTACAAATATGCCACTAGGCTAGTTGCCTAGTGGTATTTTTTATTAAGATAATCAAAAATAAAACATGTGTCTAGAGGTCTTACAAAATGTAAGCGCGTAAAAAATGAAGGTACATGTGTCACGACTCTAACACAGACCCGGTCGTGATGGTGTCTCTCGTGAAGACAAGGCCAATCGACACTTCCCATTTTCCAATTATTAATAGTTAAGCATTTAAGAAACGGTCTAAACATGATAAAATAAATTCGAAATAACAATGATAACATAAATATGTGGAAGAACACCCATACACAGCCCTAACCGGGGTGTCACTAGTCATGAGCATCTATAAATCATAATACAAATCCGCTAAGTCAATAAACTAGTACAACTGTCTGAAAAGAGATAGAAGTGATAAAGGAGTAGAGACACGGGGCTGCGGACGCCAACGGCTACCTCGTGAACTACGAATGTCCGCTTGAAGCTGGAGGGATCAGCACTCGGGAGCGGAACCAGCTACGCCTGAATCTGCACACAGAGTGCAGGGAGTAAAGTGAGTACTCCAACTCAGTGAGTGACAAATAAATAACGACTGAAAGTAAGAAAAAACGTAAGACACAAGGCATTACACAAGGCATTCTATAATGAAGCAGTAAAACCATTTAAAAGCAGTAAACCTGTGAAAAGTTAAGTGACAATCCTTTTTCAACAAGTAAATAGGTAATTGACAGGCAGTTAAGGTAAAGTAAACAAATAGAAGTTCGCCCCTCGGGCACAGTATCAATAAAGGTTCGCCCCTCGGGAAACATCTCAGAACAGTACCAGGCCTTTGGGCAATCACATAGAACAATACCAGCCCCTCGGGCTCAATCTCACATCACAATGGGTACCCGCGCTCACTGGGGGTGTACAGACTCCTGGAGGGGCCCCTTACGGCCCAAGCGCAATATCAAGCCACCTCGTGGCATCATCTCTAGGCCCTCGGCCTCATAACAATCAAGCCACCTCGTGGCGTACATACCTTAGGCCCTCGGCCTCATAATCAACATCAAATGTTTCCTCACAACATAGGCCCTTGGCCTTACTCAGTCAAAAATCCTCACAAGCCACTCGGGCAATAGTAAAATATGATTTTCAGCCCAAAATATCATTTGAAATATTACTTAAGTATTAAAACTGAGTAAACATGGATGAGTATGAAAACAGTGGAAAATAACATGATTGAGTTCAAGTATAAAGTCAAAACAGTGAGAAAATACCAGTAAAAATCCCCGAAGGGTTCAAATAGTTGGCATAAGGGCCAAATATGGCATTTAGCCCAAATAATGATGATAACAAATAGATTTCAGTCAAATACGCGATAAAATCATCAGTCGGGACGGACCAAGTCATAATCCCCAATAGTGCACGACCCCACACTCGTCATCGAGGATGTGCTTCACCTCAATATATCACTACGATGTGCAAATTCGGGGTTTCAAACCCTCGGAACATCATTTACAACCATTACTCACCTCGAACCGGTCAAATCTCTAGCTCGCGACGCCTTTGCCCCTCGAATCGGCCTCCACTCGCGTCGAATCTATCCAAAATCAGAACGAGGACATCAAAATATTCTAAGGGGACGAAGCCCAAGCGAAAATAATTAAAATACGACACAAATCCCGAAATTATCAAAACCCGACCCCCGGGCCCACGTCTCGGAATTCAATAATTTTTACATCAATAGGTTCCTTATCTCGCCACGAGTTCATACATATCAAAAGTTCTGAAATCCGATCTCAAATGATCCTTCAAATCCTCAATTAAAGGCCTAAAGTCCCAAGCCCTAGTTTCCCCAATTTTCACCCTTAATTTCCATGATTTCTAGCTTTAATCCATGAAATAATAGCATAGGATCGCGTTTTAGGTCCAAGCCCTAGGATCCCTTGAAATCCCTCTTTCAAATCGTCCAAAAGCTCCCAAATCGAGATAAAAATGGTGAAATAGCTCAAAATTCGCGAATGCCACATTTTATACTTTCTGCCCAGAACTTTTCGCATCTGCGGCCCGATACCCGCTTCTGCGGTACTGCATTTGCGGTTCATTCCTCCACTTCTGCGGAACTCACTTAACCGGAAAAACTCGCATCTGCGAGCACATTCCCGCATCTACGACATCGCAGATACGTTCACACTAACCGTTTCTGCGGTCGCCGCTCACCAGGCCATTTTCGCTTCTGTGATACTTTTCCTGCATCTGCGACTTCGCAGGAGTGGTCCCCAGCCGCATCTGCGGTTCCTAAAAACTCCTCAAAAATCCACTTCTGCAACTTGTCTCCCGCATATGCGGCGTCGCACCTGCGGTCCCCAATCCGCAGGTGCGGAAATACCAGAAGCAACTGAGATTCTGCAACTTCACAAGTCTCAAACCTTTCTGTCAACCATCCGAGATCACCCCGAGGCTCCCGGGACCTCAACCAAAAACACAAACATATCCCAATACCTTGTTCAAACTTGTTCCAATTATCAAAACACCTCAAACAACATCAAATCAACCAAAACACATCGGATTCAAGCCAAATTTCCGAAAATCTTCCAAATTACCTTTCGATCAAAAACCCAACCAAACCTCGTCCGAATGACCTGAAATTTTGCACACACATCCCAAATCACACAACGGAACTACTGCCACTCTCAGATTTCAATTCCAACCCCTATATCAAAATCTCGCCTACCAATCGAAAATCGCCAAAATATCAACTTCGCCAATTCAAGCCTAATCTACTCCAAACCTCCAAAACTCATTCCGATCGCGCTCCTAAGTCCCAAATCACCTCCCGAAGCTAACCGAAACATCGGAACTCACATTTGATCCCTCTAACACATAAGCCAATATTTGGTTGGCTTTTCCAACTTAAACTTCCTTAAAAGAGACTAAGTGTCTCAAACCTTACCAAAATTATTCCGGATTCGATCTGATCAACCCGATACCACGTAACACGGATAAATAAATCATAAAGAAGCAGAAATGCGGAAAATGGAGTGGTAACTCATGAGACGACTGGCCGGGTCGTCACATCCTCCCCAACTTAAACAAACGTTCGTCCGCGAACGAATCAAGAAACGTACCTGAAGCCTCAAACATGTGAGGATATCTGCTCCGCATCTCCCGCTTGGTCTCCCAGGTAGCCTCCTCCACGTGCCCACCTCTCCACTGCACTTTCACTGAAGCTATATCCTTTGACCTCAACTTTCGAACCTGACGACCAAAAATAGCTACTGGCTCCATATCATAGGTCAAATCATCATGCAACTGAACCGTGCTAAAATCCAGAACATGAGACGGATCCCCAATATACTTCCGGATCATAGAAACATCAAATGTCGGATGCACACTCGACAAGCTGGGTGGCAAAGCAAGCTCATAAGCCACCTCCCCAATCCTCCAAAGCACCTCAAAAGGCCCAATGAACCGCGAGCTCAATTTCCCTTTCTTCCCGAATCTCATAACACCCTTCATGGGCGAAACCTTCAACAGAACCTTTTCACCAACCATGTAGGACACATCCCGAACCTTCCTATCAACATAGCTCTTTTGCCTTGATTGCGTTGTACGAAGTCTCTCTTGAATCACCTTCACCTTTTCTAAAGCATCCTGCACCAAGTCTGTCCCCAATAACCTAGCCTCACCGGGCTCGAACAAACCAACTGGGGATCTACACCTCCTCCCATACAAAGTCTCATACGAAGCCATCTGAATGCTCGACTGGTAGCTGTTGTTATAAGCAAACTCTGCAAGCGATAAAAACTGATCCCATGATCCTCCGAAATCAATGACACAAGCACGCAACATGTCCTCCAATATCTGAATAGTGCGCTCGGACTGACCGTCCATCTGAGGTCGAAAAGTTGTGCTCAACTCAACTTGAGTACCCAACTCTCGCTGCACAGACCTCCAAAACTGCGAAGTAAGCTGAGTGCCCCTATCCGAAATGATGGAAACTGGGACACCATGCAAATGAACAATCTCCTAGATATAGATTTCCACCAACCGCTCTGAAGAATAAGTAGTACACACAGGAATGAAGTGCACAGACTTAGTCAGCCGATCCACAATCACCTAAATAACATCGAACTTTCTCAAAGTCCGTGGAAGTCCAACAACAAAGTCCATAGTAATCCTCTCCCACTTCCACTCTGGAATATCCATCTGCTGAAGCAAGCCACCCGGTCTCTGATGCTCATATTTCACCTGCTGACAATTGAGACACCGAACTACAATTCCCACAATGTTTTTCTTCATTCTCCTTCACCAATAGTGCTGCCTCAAATCCTGATACATCTTCGCGGCACCCGGATGAATGGAATACCGAGCTATGGGCCTCTTCCAAAATCAACTCTCGAAGCCTATCCACATTGGGCACGCAAATCCAACCAGCATCCTCAACACCCCATCATTACTAATGGTCACATCCCTGGCATTATCATGCTGAACTCATTCCTTAAGGACAAGCAAATGCAGATCATCATACTAGCGCTCTATGATGCGATCATATAAGGAAGATCGAGAAATTACACAAGCCAATACCCGTCTGGGCTCCGAAATATATAACCTCACGAATCGATTGGCCAAGGCCTGGACATCAACTACAAGAGTTCTCTCCCCAACTGGAATATATACATCAACTACAAGAGGTCTCTCCCCAACTGGAATATATGCCAAACTCCCCATACTCACTGCCTTTGTCAAAGCATCGGCTACCACATTGGCCTTTCCCGGATGGTACAATATAGTGATATCATAATCCTTAAGCAACTCCAACCACCTCCACTTCCTCAAATTGAGATCCTTATGTTTGAACAAGTGATGAAGGCTACGATGATCAGTAAACACCTCACAAGACACACCATACAAGTAATGTCTCCAAATCTTCAACGCGTGAACTATGGCAGCCAACTCCAAATCATGAACGGGGTAGTTCTTCTCATGAGGATTCAACTGACGAGAAGCATAATCAATAACTCAACCCTATTGCATCAACACAAAACCAATCCCAACTCTTGAAGCATCATAATACACGGTATATGAACCTGAAACTAATAGCAAGACCAACACTGGAGCTGTGGTCAAAGCTGTCTTGAGCTTCTGAAAGCTCTCCTCACACTCATCCGACCATACAAATGAAGCACCCTTCTGAGTCAACTTGGTCAAGGGCGATGCGATAGATGAGAATCCCTGAACAAACCGACGATAATAACCCACAAAACCAAGAAAGTTGCGAATCTCTATGGCTGAGGACGGTCTGGGCCAACTTTGAACCGCCTCTATCTTCTTCGGATCAACCTGAATACCCTCGCTGGACACCACGTGCCCTAAGAAAGTCACTAAACTAAGCCAAAACTCACACTTGGAGAATTTTGCATAAAACTTCTCCTCTCTCAATCTCTGCAACACAACTCTCAAATGCTCCGCGTGCTCCTCCTGACTACGCGAATACACCAGAATATCATCAATGAAGACTATGACAAACGAGTCAAGATAAGGCCGGAACACACTGTTCATCAAATGCATGAACGCTGCTGGGGCATTGGTCAACCCAAAAGACATCACCAAGAATTCATAATGACCATATCGGGTCTTGAAAGCTGTCTTAAGAATATCCGAGTCCCTGATCTTCAACTGGTGATAACCTGAACGAAGATCAATCTTGGGTGTTCTGGTGATAACCTGAACGAAGATCAATCTTGGAGAACACCCTTGCTTCCTGAAGCTGGTCGAATAAATCATCAATGCGAGGCAAGTGATACTTATTCTTAATTGTCACCTTGTTCAATTGCCTATAATCAATGCATATTCTCATAGTGCCATCCTTCTTCTTCACAAATAGAACCGGCGCACCCCAAGGTGACACACTAGGCCGAATGAATCCTTTATCAAGGAGTTCCTGAAGCTGCTCCTTTAATTCCTTCAACTCCGCTGGTGCCATACGATACAGCGGAATAAAAATGGGCTGAGTGCTCGGCACCAGGTCAATACCAAAATCAATATCCCTGTCCGGTGGCATGCCCGACAAGTCTGCAGGAAAGACATCGGAAAAATCCCTCACAACTGGAACAGAATCAATACTGGGAGTCTCAGCACCGACATCCCTCACAAAGGCTAGATACGAAAGACAACCCTTCCCAACTATACGCTGGGCTTTCAAGAATGAGATCACTCTACTAGGAACATAATCAGTCACACCTCGCCACTCGATCCGTGACACACCTGGTATAACCAATCTGACTGTCATAGCATGACAGTCTAGAATAGCACAACACGGAGATAACCAATCCATGCCCAAAATGACATCGAAATCCACCATGCTTAGTAATAATAGATACACTCGGGTCTCCAAACCCCCAATAATCACCACACACGACCAGTACATACGATCTACAACAACAGTATCCCCCACCGGGGTAGATACATGAACAGGTAAAGCAAGAAACTCACGGGGCGTACCCAAATAACAAGCAAAGTATGATTACACATAAGAAAAGGTGGAACCGAGATCAAATAATATAGAGGCATCTTTGTGACAGACTGAAACAATACCTGTAATAACAGCATCTAAAGCAATAACATCGGGTCTACCTAGAAGTGCATAGAAATGGGTCTGACCGCCCCCTGATCGACCTCCCCCTCTGGGACGGCCTCTAGCTGACTGACCTCCACCCCTAGCTGGCTGGGCGGGTGGTGATGAAGCAACTAGCGCTGAAGCTGATGACTGACCCCTCTGCTGAGATGAACCCACAAAACGACGAGGACACTGCCTCCACATATGGCCCATCTCTCCACACTCATAACAACTCTCAGGTGCTGGAGAAGGGGACTGAAGGGAACCCCTCGCACCGGAGTGACTAGCAGATGCGCTCGGCATAGAAGAACCCTAAGCCGATGGGGCACGAGATGACCTCTATGTTAGAAGGGCACTAAGTAATGACAGGCCCTGATGAGAACTGTGAGAACCATGACCCGATGATGCCCCACGATAACCTGGGCGAGCTGGCTGAGCATGCTTGAATGGACGGCCTCTGCCGTGCTGAAACTAACATCTCAAAGGAGTACCACTGTAATTACCAGATCCTCGAGGCCTCTTGGCCTCCCTCTCCTCTCGCTCCTGGCGACGAACAGACTCAATCTTACAGGCAATATCCACAACCTCCTCGAAAGTAGCACCAATCATCCTCTCCCTAGTCATGAGAATACGAAGCTGAAAAGTAAGGCCATCAACAAACCTCCTAATCCTCTCTCTATCTGTCGAAACCATCCAAATAGCATGACGAGCTAACTCGAAGAACCTTATCTTGTACTGCATCATAGTCATATCTCCCTGAAGCAACCATTCAAACTCTTTACGCAACTCCTCTCTGCGGGACTGCAACACATACTTCTCCAGAAAGAGAACGGAGAACTACTGCCAGGTGAGGGGTGCTGCACCAACAGGCCTACGCCTCTCAAAAGCCTCCCACCAAGTAAATGCAGCTCTGGAAAACTGATAAGTAGTGAAAGCGACCTCGCTGGTCTCGAGAATACCCGCTGTACGAAGCATCCTCTAGTACTTATCTAAGAAACCCTAGGCATCCTCGCCCTCTACACCACTGAAGGTCGGAGGTTGCAGTCTACCAAACCTCTCCAACCTACGTTGCTCATCCTCCGGCATAGCAGGAACTACATAGTCCTGAGCAGCTGTAACCGACTGGGCTGGATATGCCCCCAGCGTCTGAAGTCCCTGCACGACCTGCTCAGGTGTGCGAGCGGCGAGAGTCTGATTGCCTCCCCCGGCCTGAGAAGTAGCTGCGGCTGTAGTGGCTGAAACCGCCTGAGCTAGGCCATTGCAAACTGATAGGATCTGATCCAAGGCCTCCTGAAGACCCGAAATCACAATGGGCACAACTGGTGCCTAAGCTGGTGCTGCTGGAGCGCCCATAACTGGGACCTGATCCTAAACTGGGGCAGCTGGTGGATCTGCAGGTGCTGCCCTAACTGCTCTGCCCCTACCACGACCACGACCGCGTCTTCAGCCTCTGGTGGCCACAACCGGTGGTACTGGTGGTCGTCCATCCTAACCGGTAGTGTGTTTTCTCACCATATGTGAGAGAATAGAACAACAGAAGTTTAGTACTCGGATCAACAAATTCGCACGACAAGAATTTCAAGAATGTGAAGTTTTTTCCTAAAGGTTCTGCAGCCTCTCGAGGATAAATACATATGTCTCTATACCGATCCGCGAGACTCTACTAAACATGCTTATGACTGATGAGACCTATGTAACCTAGGCTCTGATACCAACTTGTCACGACCCTAACCTGGACCCGGTCGTGATGGCGCCTCTCGTGAAGACAAGGCCAGCCGACACTTCCCATTTTCCAATTATTAACAGTTAAGCATTTAAGAAATGGTCTAAACATGATAAAATAAATCCAAAATAACAATGATAACATAAATACGCGGAAGAACACCCATACACAGCCCTAACCGGGGTGTCACTAGTCATGAGCATCTATAAGTCATAATACAAATCTGGCAAGTCAATAAACTAGTACAACTATCTGAAAAGAGATAGAAGTTATAAAGGAGTAGAGACACGGGGCTGCGGACGCCAACAACTACCTCGTGAACTCCGAATGTCCTCCTGAAGCTGGAGGGATCAGCACTCGAGAGCGGAACCAGCTACGCCTGAATCTGCACACAGGGTCCAGGGAGTAAAGTGAGTACTCCAACTCAGTGAGTAACAAATGTAAATAACGATTGAAAGTAAGAAAACACTTAAGGCACAAGGCATTCTATAATGAAGCATAAAACCATTTAAAAGTAGTAAACCAGTGAAAAGTTAAGTAACAATCCTTTTTCAACAAGTAAACATGTAATTGATAGGTAGTTAAGGTAAAGCAAACAAATAGAAGTTCGCCCCTCGGGCACAGTATCAACAAATTCTCCCCTCGGACAACATCTCAGAATAATACCAGCCCCTCGGGCAATCACATAGAACAATACCAGCCCCTCGGGATCAATCTCACATCGCAATGGGTACCTGCGCTCATTGGGGGTGTACAGACTCCTGGAGCAGCCCCTTACGGCCCAAGTGCAATATCAAGCCACCTCGTGGCATCATCTCTAGGCCCTCGGCCTCATAACAATCAAGCCACCTCGTGGCGTACATATCTCAGGCCCTCAGCCTCATAATCAGTATCAAATGTTTCCTCACAACATATGCCCTCGGCCTTACTCAGTCATTCGGGCAATAGTAAAACATGATTCTTAGCCCAAAATATCATTTGAAAATTAAAACTGAGTAAACATGGCTGAGTATGAAAACATTGGAAAATAACATGACTGAGTTCAAGTATAAAGTCAAAACAGTGAGGAAATACCAGTAAAAATCCCCGAAGGGTTCAAATAGTTGGCACAAGGGCCAAATATGGCATTCAGCCCAAAAAATGATGATAACAAATAGATTTCAGTCAAATATGCGGTAAAATCATTAGTCGAGATGGACCAAGTCACAATCCCCAATAGTGCACGACCCCACACACATCATCGAGCATGTGCCTCACCTCAATATATCACTACAATGTGCAAATCCGGGGTTTCAAACCCTCAGAACATCATTTACAGTCATTACTCACCTCGAACCGGTCAAATCTCTAGCTTGCGACGCCTTTGCCCCTCGAATCGGCCTCCACTTGCGTCGAACCTATCCAAAATCAGAACGAGGACGTCAAAATATGCTAAGGGGACGAAGCCCAAGTGAAAATAATCAAAATATGACACAAATCCCAAAATTACCAAAACCTGACCGCCGAACCCACATCTCGGAATTCAATAATTTTTACATCAACATGTTCCTTATCTCCCCACGAGTTCATACATATCAAAAGTTCTGAAATCCAACCTCAAATGGTCCTTCAAATCCTCAATTAAAGGCCTAAATTCCCAAGCCCTAGTTTCCCCAATTTTCACCCTTAATTTCAATGATTTCTAGCTTTAATCCATGAAATAATAGCATAGGATCGAGTTTTAGGTCCAAATTCCTTACCTCAATGAAGTTCCCTTGAAATCGCTCTTTCAAATTGCCCAAAAAGCTCCCAAGCCGAGATAAAAATGGTGAAATAGCTCAAAATTCGCGAAGGCCACATTTTATACTTTCTGCCCAGAACTTTTCGCATCTGCGGCCCAATACCCACTTTCGCGTTGCCGCATTTGCGGTTCATTCCTCCGCTTCTGCGGAACTCACTTAACCGGCAAAACTCGCATCTACGATCACATTCCCGCATCTGCGATCACACTAACCGCTTCTGCGGTCGGTGCTCACTCGGCCATTTTCGCTTCTACAATACTTTTCCCGCATCTGCAACTTCGCAGGTGCGGTCCCCAGCCGCATCTGCGGTTCCTAACAACTCCTCTAAAATCCACTTCTGTGACTCGTCTCCCACATATGCAGCGTCGCACCTGCGGTCCGCAATCCACAGGTGCGGAAATACCAGAAGCAGATGAGATTCTGCAACTTCACAAGTCTCAAACCTTTCCGTCAACCATCCGAGATCACCCCGAGGCCCCCGGGACCTTAACCAAAAGCACAAACATATCCCAATACCTTGTTCAAACTTGTTCCAATCATCAAAACACCTCAAACAACATCAAATCAACCAAAACACATCGGATTCAAAGCCAAATTTCCTAAAATCTTCCAAATTATGTTTTCGATAAAAAACCCAACCATTCCATTCCGACCCCTATATCAAAATCTCGCCTACCAATCGGAAATCGTCAAAATATCAACTTCGCCAATTCAAGCCTAAATGTACTCCAAACCTCCAAAACTTATTCCGATCGCGCTCCTAAGTCCCAAATTACCTCCCAAAGCTAACCGAAACATCAGAACTCACATCCGAGCCCTCTAAAATATAAGCCAACATCCGCTTGACTTTTCCAACTTAAACTTCCTTTAAAGAGACTAAGTGTCTCAAACCTTACCAAAATCATTCCGGATTCGATCCGACTAACCCGATACCACATAACACGGATAAACAAATCATAAAGAAGCAGAAATGGGGCACTTAGTCTCTTACCAAAATCATTTCCTGTATAAAGAAGCAGAAACAAATCATATAGACTGTGTGTTTCTTACCTTGTGTGATCCTCAGGAAGTGGTAGATGCAAAGGGATATGCATTTCCTAGTGTAACTCTTCCCGTTTCCTCCACAATGAACATGGTAATGGATCATGTGACATAAGCTTGTGCGCAACCTTCTCTTTGCATTTTTGATGGAATAATCAAACTGACCTATGTAGTAGTTATACCTATAGGATTGAGTATCAAAGATACTAATACCACCCTAGTAAGTTTGGCCAAACATAGAGCCAAATCCTCTCCAAGGTACATGCAAAATTAACAAATTTGTTAGAGAAAAAATCCTTCTTCCTCTCATCCCTTAAGATTTGAGTTGAAAGGATCATGTTTTCCCTTTCCCCTATCATTTGCCTCATTCCTCCATAATACCTTTTCCCCCTCCTCTTCATTATTATGATATCCCATTCACTCTCTGTATCAATTAGTTCCTTCATCAATTAGCATTTGGCTTGGCAACTCTTACCCTCAAGTATGGTATTTGAAGTTTGTCACTGTTTCGTATCTTCCTCCCTTGTACTAATTCCCAAAAGGAGTGTACCCTTTGGATATGTTGCTGGTCCAAGGTCAAGTTAGCTAGATGATCAGCTAACTTATTGCCTTCCCTCAGTATACGAGCTAGCTGGAATACACTCTTAGACAATAATGATTTGATTTCATCTACTTGGTTTGCTATGCTCCAAAGTGGTTCCCAAATATCATCCAACACATTCTTCATAAGCAGAGAATCAGTTTCAATTATGCATGGAGGGAATGACATTTGAATAATGTACCTTAGGGCCTCCAGAATTGCTTGTGCCTCAGCTATATTGTTTGTTGCTTCCTCTACTGCATCTGCTCGGGCATAGATGAGGTCCCCTATTCCATCCCTTATACAAAAATCATATGAAGCTCCTCTATTGTCTCCTCTACAAGCCCCATCCGTATTGCATTTTATCTAACCCACAAGAGGTAATTGCCACATAACCTTTGTATATCTCAGCTTTGGAACATGATGGGCTAACTTCTCATGTAGGTCAGGCCAATTTGCTGTGTCACCCTTGATGCCTCACTTTCAACGACATTTGGATGGAGTTTGAAATCTGATAAATCAGTCTATTAAAAGATACTGTTTTTCCATGCTTTCCAGAGTTCATCCTCTTCCACAAGTGCCAGACAATCAAGCTTGGCATTGCTTGATATACTCTGTCTTCAAACTTGTATTTCCTGCTTTGTTCCACCATTCATTTATCAATTAAACCAGCTGCTTCCCTTGTGTTTTGATCCCAACAGGTGCACCAAAATAATTCCATACAAACCTAGCAGCTGGAGATGTCAAGAAGACATGAGGTAATGTTTCTTCTTTAGGGTGACTATAACACCAACATCTTGAAGTTCTAATGTACCCCAGCCTTTGGAACCAATCATCCAAAGGCAACTTTGCTTTCCATAACCTCCACATGAAGAAGCTAACTTTGAAAGGCAGTCCGTTCACCCAAAAGAACTTGTATAACTTGCTCTCATCTCTTCTCTTCCTTATGTATTGCCAAGCAGACATCACTGTAAATTAGCCATTTGTTTCTAGCTTCCACCAGGGCTTATCCTTCATTGAGTGATGTGCAGGAGGTGTGGTCATCTCTAAGATATGGTCAGCTAACTCCTCATGCAATAGCTCCCTCAACAACACTTCATTCCATGTCCCATTCTCCACCACCTCATCCACATGTTTTATGGATTCATCACACCAATGATCTGGACCTGAAGCATGGTAAAGAGCACCAAGTCCAGTCCAGGTATTATACCAGAAGTAAGAGCTTCCATTCTTTAGCTGCTACCATACTTGATGCTCCACCTCCTCTCTCATTTGTAGCATTTTCTTACAAACCTGGGATCTATTTCTCCAAGGAACTAGCACCTCATTAATCTTCTTGTAGTATTTGTTCCTCATAAATGCAGACCATAGTGTATCTTTTGTTCTGTAGTTCCACCATAGCTTAACAAACAATGCCTTAGCCACATCATGTAAGGATCTGAAACCAAGACCTCCTTCACTTTTAGGCAGACACAAATTGTCCCATGAAGCCCAATGTCTAGCCTTTCCATTGCTTGAATTGCTCCATTAGAACCTAGCAAAAATCTTGTGTAACTTATTGATCACATATGTTGGTGGGTTCACAACTGACAAGAGATGAATTGGCATGCTCTCAAGCACATGTGAAGTCAAAATTGTCCTGCCACCAATTGATAATAACTTACCTTTCATGATGATAGCCTCTCCTGAACTTTGAAGAGGATGACCTTGTAGAAATCTTTCTTCCTCCTGCTGTAGGATATAGGGCATCCCAAATATGTGAATGGGAAGGAATTTCTTTGAAATTCTGTGATCAAATGAATTGTGTTAGCTTCTTCTGCAGGCACTCCTTCATGCATATAAAATGAGGACTTTTCCTTGTTAATCTTCTCACGTGAAGCTGCCTCATATTCCTCTAATACATTCATGGTAAGCTACACTGCAATTCACACTCAATTTTGGCTCCTTCTTTTTTTTTTCCTTTTGTTTATTTTCTTTATTTCTTGTTCCTTTTCTAATTTCATTTAACTCATTTTTCTTTTATTTTCTTTTTCTCTTCATAATCTAATTTCATTTACTTTTTTCGCTCTTTTTTATTTCTTCTTTGGTTATTCAATAAGAAAAGATAATTGATATAGTAAATATATGTTTACCTTTTTTAAATATAACTGGTATAATGTATATTTTATCTTTTTTTCTTATTTTTTTAATTTAATTATTAGAACAACTTATACATTATAACTATTTTATTCTCTTTTATGCTTTAATTTTTTTTAATTTTATTTATTATTATTTTAAATCATTTTTATTTCCTTTTTTTCATAATCTAATGTTGCACACATTTTTGGCTCCTTTATTTTTGTTCTTTTTATTTTTATATATATATATTCAGCTTGAGTGACATCTTGTAGCAACCAGTTTTGTGGTAGAGAAACTTGGCTATAAGAAATGGGTTTTGGTATTGACAGGTGAGATCTTTGTAGATCTGTTTTGAAAAGAACAGTTTCTCCTTTATGGAAGGTTTTCATGGCTCCAGTGTTAAAGGTAGAACTCATGGCTTTGTACTGTATTCTATAAATAATTTCTACTGGTAAGGATCCAGTTTTGGTTTTGTAATTGGCTGTTTTAATATTAAGCGTTAAAGAATCTAAGATATTTCTATCTCTAAGAGACACCGTAAAATTAAGAAAACAATCAAAGTAAATTGGACCGCTCTGCAGAAGATACAGTTAGAGTGTAAGCAAATAAATCTATGGGACAGAGCTGACCATGTAAATAAAATGCAATAGAGTAAATAGGCGGTTTAACCGACCATTATGCAGAGTAGTGTAAATGTAAACTTGGCAAGAGTAAAATAAATATAAACTTGATTACTGAAAAATTGATAATACAAGTTAAAAATTTATATTAATAAACTAAAGAGAGAGCTCTAACCAATTCTAGAGAGAGAGAGAGAGAGAGAATTCTTTCTCAAGTGGTAGTGTAAGGTGTGTGTCTTACAAGTGATATCGGGGGTTATTTATAGCCAAAAAAGTAAAAATTACATAATATTTTCTAATGTCATTCATGATGTCATTAGGAGTAAGTGCTAGCTGATGTCATGGATGGTGTCAGCTGTGATGTCATTGTGATGTCATGCTGATGTAATTTCTGATTAATTTTTCAGAACATTTAATCAAGGTCTTCTTCTTCTTCCTCTGATGATTTATCAAACAACGATGCTTGATTTTATTGATCTAGAATTTGTGTCTTGAGAGTATCAAGAATTTGCTCCATTTACTGAATAAAATCAAGCCTGCTGCTGGAACCGACTAGTTGTGCACTTGCAATGGACTTTTGTTGTATAAATAAAATTTGAGCAGCATCTGTTATAGCTAGATACCGCGGATGGGATAGAAACCACTTGTCTACTACAGGTACATAGGCTTCAGATGAATCCCACATTTTGTACCATTTGTAGTGTCCTAGGAGGGCTAACCACGGTAGTCCTTTATGTCCTTCTGGCTTATGGAAGGAAAATTTCTGGGAGTATATCCATGGGATATGAAATCGGTGGGAAATTGGAGAAGTATGAGTATTTGTTGTTCACTAGAAAACCTATGACAGAAATAATCATATCCTTCTTTTATTGGTATTAGGAGGATTTCAGCTCTTTGACCATATACAGGCCACCTTTGATGTATAAACCACTGAGGGAATTCAGAGGTTAATTGTTTACTCCAGAGGATGAACCATGAATGCTTTCCAAGTTGGTTTTGGAAGGTGAAAGCATTCATCCACGCTGCCTAGTAGTCATAGTAATTGTAAAAATGTAGATCAAAAGGCTGAGAATGTTTTTTGTATTTGGCTGGATGGGTCCCCCATTCTTTTGGTGAGATTATTTTGTTAATCCACACCGTAGTGTGTGTGACATATGATTGGGTTTGCTTTTCTTTGTGGGGCTTAAACAAGCAGGATCTGGTATCTGTGAGAATAAACTCATTATATTTTTGGGTATGTTGGTGGGTGTTTTGAATGAAATTGGCTGAAGGGCTAAGTATTTTCTTAGCTACCTCTTGGAGGTTGGAATACTAGAATTCTGGTTTAATTTGAATGAGTGGGTAAACACTTTATTTCTTAATATAAGTGGGTTCCTCGGAGGAGGAGCCCTTATGTAAAGAAATAGGTTGTGGCTCTAATGAAGAAAATGCCTGATTGGTTGTAGTCTTTGGGATGTTGGATGGACACCCTGTACCTGCAATGGAGCTTTTAGCCTCCAATATTTTTTGTGCGGTGCTTCTGGCAACCATAGGAAGTGAAGAGGCTGTGTGACTTTGGGCCGCTACGGAGTTGGAAGAAGATGCGTGGCTTTGTGCCGCCACACTGGAACAGTAATTTTTATACAATTGATACTGATCTCTCAGTTGTTTTTTAAATAAGGCAGGCTTGGTCATTTGATTTTTAATGCCCATGAGTTGTTGCCATTGCATGAATTCTTCTTATGTCCAAGGAGAAGACATGGTTTATGCTAGTTGAGCTTGAGATTGTTGAGACTCTTCTTCTTCAACTAGGTCTGCCCATTTTTCGGACTGGAAATTGAGATTGGTCCTGAACTTTCTATCATACGAACTTGGGGGGCTCCGCTCATAGCGTAGTCTGATGACTTTCTATATTTGGGCTGGTTTGGTCCAGCTGCGCCTTTTGGGAGTTGCTTGGAGGCAACTGAAATTGTTTGTTGTATGGAAACAACATCTGTATCAGACTGTTTGGGTATTGTCTCAGTAATATTTTTCTCCGGAGGAGGAAGAGCAGGTATTGAAGGATCTGAAATGTCGGCTTTCTTTTTTCTTGGCATTTTATCTTCCCTGCAAGAATTCTCTGGTAAGAAAATCCGGAATACAGTTTGAGCTCCCTTTGATATACTCTATATTAAAATCAAAAATAGATAAAATAGCTTGCCATCTAGCAAATATATGTTTAGAAGCAAGATTTTGTACATCCTTTTGTAAAACAGATTTCGCAGCTTTACAATCAATTCTTAACAAAATTTTTTGATTTAATAAATCAGCTTGAAATTTAAAAATGCACAAAATAATTGCTAAAATTTCTTTTTTAATTGTCGGATAATTTTGTTGGGAATTATTCCAATGTTTTGATGCAAATGCAATAATTTGTTCCTTGTCATCTTTTTTCTGCTTTAAAATGCCACCATAACCAATGTCTGATGCATCAGTCTCAACTATTTTGAATGCAGAAGGATCAGGGAGAGATAAGCAAGGAAGGTCTTTGACTTTCAACTTGATTTCTTTGATAACGTTGGTGTGGACTAAAGTCCACAGAGGTAGAGGTTTTTTTAACCTATCATGGAGAGGTTTTAGCAAATTGCTAAGGCTTGGAATGAAATCTGATACATAATTAACACGTCCTAAATTTTTTTGAAGATGGGTCTCATCTAAAATTTGGTCAGGAAATTTGTCAACAAATTATATGAATATTGAATAGGGACAATGGTTCCCTGCTCGATGCCCAAGAAATTGGATGTTGGTTTGAAAAAGACTATATTTAGTTTTTGATAAAACTAATCCATTTGCTTTGATAACATTAAAGAAAACCTTTAGATGTTTAAAATATTGATCTATGCTAGTAGAAAATACTAAAACATCATCAATATAGACAGTAATAAAATTTGAAAAAGGATTAAAAATATCATATTCCTTTGAAATTCGGAAGGAGCATTTTTTAAACCAAATGGCATTCCATTCCATTCATATTGTCCAAATAGTACTGTAAAAGCAGTTTTATACCTTTCTTTGGGATCTATTTGAATTTGCCAATATCCTGATTTTAGATCAAATTTTGAAAAGATAGTTGCAGCATAAAGCCTTTGAAGTAAATCCTTTTTGTTTGGAATAGGGTATCTAATCCAGCGAAGTGCTTTGTTCAAATGTTTATAATTGATGACTAATCGAGGGACACCTCATTCTATTTCAGAGTTTTTATTGACGTAAAAGGCAGCACAACTCCAAGGGGATTTGCTTGGAGAGATGATGCGTTTTTCAAGAAGATCATTGATATCTTTTTGACAATGAATGGTTAGCTCGTAATTCATTTGAATAGGACGAGCTTTTGTGGGGATTGTTTTTTCATCAAAGTCAGGTTCATAAGGGAGCCTAATAATGTGTCTTTTGCAATTCCAAAAGGCTGTAGGTAAATCAGCACAAAGTTTCTCCTGGATTTTGGTTTCTAAATTTTTTGTCTTGGATAGGAGAGAAGAATTTGAAGCTGTTGTTGTAACCTTTGGAATGCTACTTATTCTTTGAGAAAATTGATCTGTGCTTCTTTACTTTTTATGGTATACAAGAACTTTGTCATTGGTGGTCTATCGAAAGGAAGAAAGGTTCTACCTCCTATGCGTTCGATTAGAATTCATTGTTTTGTTACCATAAAAGGTATGAGCTCTTCGATAAAGGGAGTTCCTAATATAACTGGATTAGTAAGGTCTTTTACTAATAGGAAAGAACTTGAGGCTGACAATGGAGAATTTTCTAGGGAGGTTCTAACTTCAACATTGGAGTGTTTGAAGCCTATTCCTAGTTTCCCGCCGTTAGCAGCCCTAAGACCTTCTTTGGTTTTTTCAAATAATTTGGTTGGAATGAGCCCTTCTTGTATGCAGTTGAGATCTGCACCTGTATTAAATAAGGCAATGATATCCAAGGTAAAGGGCTTATTCACAATTAGGATGATTCTCATGTGCCATTTTCTTATAGAAATTCGGGAGAGGTGGTTGCAAAAAATGTCTTGTTCAACTGGTTTAACTTTAGTTGGTTTGAACTCTTCAGGCTTGGTAGGGAGCTGTTGGAAAACAAGACGGTCTAATTCTTGTCTAGCCTTAATTTCTCGAATTTCTTCTTTAAGGAATGCTATCTCAGATTGGAGATCTTGGATAGTTACTACCTTAGGTTTTTGGGAAGGGAATCAACTGAGGATATCAGTAATATTATAAGTATTGGCAACTTGTGGATGATTGGTAAAGACACTAGACGAAGATGTAGAAGACTTATCTATTGTTTGTTTGAATTGGTCGAGATAATACTTCTTTTGCTCAGAATCTTGGAGATTGCTTATTATTTCAAGAAGAAGATCTTGTTCTTTGGAGAGAACATTAATCGCAGGTTCCTGTTGACTAGACTAGGATGAAAATGATTTTGTGTCATCATCTTCAAGTTGGTTAAATTGCTGTTCAAGTTCATCATCAACAACATCGGAAGTGTCGCTATCTTCGAATAAAAGTTGTTCGATCTGGTTAAGAACAAACTCATCCAAATAAAGATTTCTAACTTTGTTAGACAACTTGCAGTATTTGGCTATATGACCCGGTTTGTTGCACTTGAAACATTTGCCGGAATTGGGAGTTTAGAAGGTCGTTGGCTTATTTTTACTGGGAAAGGATTTGGATTTAGAATAAAATGGTTTGGTCTTCCTAAACTTGGGTGCAGAAGACTTATATTTCGTAATCTCCGTATCCTTGGTTGTTCGTCTCTTGTGAGGCTTTTGCATACAAGGTGGTAAACAAAATTGTTCACAGAAACTACCTAGATCTCGATGAGTCTGTGCTCTATCTTTGGCTAATTGTCTCAATATCTTATCATGTTGACATATTTTGAGAGCTACATGTTGAATGAGACTGGTGAGTTGGCCATAGGTGATTTGTTCGAAAGGAATAATATCACCAGAATGCTCATTTTGGAGTTCTTCTTTAACTAAATCCCTAAGAGACTTAGGTAGACCATCTAAGAATTTTGCTTTCCAATATGGGAGATTTCCATCAGGTTTTTCGTAGATTCGGGTAAGAAAGAAATCCTTATACCATCTGAAATCAGAAAAAGGGTTTTACACTTAAGGTTATTAAGTATCTCAGAAGATCTTTCCCTAAAGATACCTGGGCTACCTATGAATGTTTTGGTAATGGTATAAATCAGGGTGTTGGTTGAATCAGGAATGGTAAGGCCATCCTTAAGAATTGGTTCTCCCGTTGAATCAACTCGGACACTTGAGAGAATTTGGTTCTTATCTTCTTCGCTAAGATGCGTATCGCACTAGCCTTTAAGTTGACCTGTGAAACCTGCTACTAAGACATGGGTAGTAAGCTGGTCTGAACAGTTATGAGAAGTTCGGTATGCAATGGCTACCATAGTCATTTGTTGTAATTTGGCCAGAATATTTTACTCAGAACAACCATCTATGTTCCATTCATAGATATTATTGGCATTATAGTTGTTTTGCATAACATTGGGTCTTTCTTCTAAGGCTACATCAGGATGGGTAGCTCTAGAATAGTAAAGTTTTGGGGCTGACGCCAGTTGAAGGATCCTATTATGACAAGGTTAATTTATAGGGAAGGATTTTCATAAAATATTTCTGACTGCGAATTGGTTTTTTGGTCAGAATCGGCTTCTCAGAGAACATGGACAGAAGACTCATTAGTTGAAGTATATTGAGCTATTAGGGTTTTTTCTATTTCTTGGATCCTACGCTGAAGGTCAGAGAACTGAGGATAGTATTTAGCTTAGTGGATCCGAAGTTCCGTAGCGAAAGTTCTAGGGATCTCATAAGGTTTAAACAAAGGGATTGAAGAAGTGGAGGTATCTGCTAGCTTAGAACTAGTAGATGCTGAAGTTTATTTTGTAACTAAATATTCACTAAGGGATTGTAAATATTTGTTCATATAATTATTTTGTTCAAAAATACTTTTAATATGTTTGCCTGTGATAGCTTCATTTTCATTTTTTAATTTGAAAGGATTAGCAACTACTGAAGCATTTGCATAACTTGTTGAAAATCCTTGTGCCGGAGGAAGTTCTGAGAGGACTTCTTCTCCGGAGGAGGTTTTCCAAAATTTTGTAACATTAACTGATTTAGAAAAAGGAAAATCTAATTGGTGATATTTAGCATAAGCCTCAAACCATTCAAAGAAATTGATTTGTTCTTTTATGTAGTTTAAAGACTCATAGTAGATACTTCGGAGATTTTATCTATTATCTCCTTGAAAATTCTCAAAAAACCAAGTTCTTTTGAAAATATTTTCTAGTGAATAAAAGTTTGCTCAAAGTTTTTCTTTATCAATTTGGAAATCTTTTTTCAAAACACCCAATTCAGCACCTAAAGCTGAGTAAGTAGGAGATTGAGGTTGTTCATAATTAACTTCTATTGGAGGGGCTGTCTCTACAGAATATTTAGCTTGTGGGATCCTAGAGTCAAAATTAACAATTTCGATCCTAGAAGGAAAAGAAGATATTGAATGTCTTCCAAGTTGAATCTTAGACTATGTCGAAGAGGATGAGCAGAGACTCTTTGGAAGGAAATGGCTACAGATCCGCTAGAATATTGTTGGATCTGAGAGACCGTAGTATTTTCTGGTTTTTAGCTTGAGTGACATCTTGTAGTAACCAGTTTTGTGGTCGAGAAACTTGGCTCCAAGAAATGGGTTTTGGTATTGATAGGTGAGATCTTTGTAGATTTGTTTTGAAAAGAACAGTTTCTCCTTTATGGAGGGTTTTCATGGCTCCAGTGATAAAGGCAGAACTCATGGCTTTGTACTGTATTCTATAAATAATTGCTACTGGTAAGGATACAGTTTTGGTTTTGTAATTGGTTGTTTTAACATTAAGAGTTAAAGAATCTAAGATATTTCTATCTCTAAGAGACACCGTAAAATTAGGAAAACAATCAAAATAAATTGGACCGATATAAAGGCTGGTTTTTACCATTCACAGGAGGGAATCATTGAAGTCTAAAAATCTAGAGTCTCTAAGACAGAGGAGTAGAGACGTGTCTAGTCCTTCCCTGGACAGAGGTCTAGCTGCAATCTGTACTAAATCTATTTTACAAAAGGATGTACAAAATCTATTTTTGATTGCAGCTAGACCTATATCCAGGGAAGGTCTAAACACGTCTCTACTCCTCTGTTTTAGAGACTCTAGATTTTTAAACTTCAATGATTCCCTCCCGGGAATAGTAGAAACCAGCCTTTATAGCAGTCCAATTTACTTTGATTGTTTTCCTAATTTTACGGTGTCTCTTAAAGATAGAAATATCTTAGATTCTTTAACTCTTAATGTTAAAACAGCCAATTACAAAACCAAAACTGGATCCTTACCAGTAGCAATTATTTATAGAATACAGTACAAAGCCATGAGTTCTGCCTTTAACACTGGAGCTATGAAAACCCTCCGTAAAGGAGAAACTGTTCTTTTCAAAACAAATATATAAAGATCTCACCTGTCAATACCAAAACCCATTTCTTGGAGCCAAGTTTCTCTACCACAAAACTGGTTACTATAAGATGCCACTCAAGCTGAAAAACCAGAAAATACTACGGTCTCTCAGATCCAACAATATTCTAGCGGATCTGTAGCCATTTCCTTCTAAAGATCCCTTAGCCAAAGAGTCTCTGTCTCGTCCTCTTCGACACAGTCTGAGATTCAGCCTGGAAGGCATTCAATATCTTCTTTCCTTCTAGGATCGAAACTGTTAATTTTGACTCTAGGATCCCACAAGCCAAATATTCTGTAGAGACAGCCCCTCCAACAGAAGTTATTTATGAACAACCTCAATCTCCCACTTACTCAGCTTTAGGTGCTGAATTAGGTGTTTTGGAAAAAGATTTCCAAATTGATAAAGAAAAACTTCAAGCAAACTTTTATTCACCAGAAAATATTTTCAAAAGAACTTGGTTTTTTGAGAATTTTCAAGGAGATAATAGAAAAAATC
The DNA here is from genome assembly GCF_000715075.1 of Nicotiana tabacum. Lineage (NCBI taxonomy): Eukaryota > Viridiplantae > Streptophyta > Magnoliopsida > Solanales > Solanaceae > Nicotiana > Nicotiana tabacum. The sequence goes on from NC_134084.1 coordinate 54,882,539, forward strand.
TCTGAAGTATCTACTATGAGTCTTTAAACTACGTAAAAGAAAAAATCAATTTATTTGAATGGTTTGAGTCTTATGCTGAATATCACCAATTAGATTTTCCTTTTTCTAAATCAGTTAATGTTTCAAAAATTTGGAAAACCTCCTTCAGAGAAGAAATCCTCTCAGAACTTCCTCCGGCACAAGGATTTTCAACAAGTTATGTAAATGCTTTAGTAGTATCTAATCCTTTCAAATTAAAAAATAAAAATGAAGCTATTATAGGAAAAGATATTAAAAGTATTTTGAACAAAATAAATATACGAACAAATATTTACAATCGCTTGGTGAATATTTGGTTACAAAACCAACTTCAGCATCTACTAGTTCTAAGCCAGCAGATACCTCCACTTCTTTAATCCCTTTGTTTAAACCTTATGAGATCCCTAGAACTTTCGCTACAGAACTTTGGATCCACCAAGCTAAAGACTATCCTCAGTTCTCTGACCTTCAGCGTATGATCCTAGAAATAGAGAAAACCCTGATAGCTCAGGATACTCCAACTAAGGAGTCTTCTGTCCATGTTCTCTGAGAAGCCGATTCTGACCAAGAAACCAATTCGCAGTCAGAACAATTTTATGAAAATCCTTCCCTAGAAATTAACCCTGTCAGAACAAGATCCTTCAACTGGCATCAACCTCAAAGACTTTACTATTCTAGAGCTACCCATCCTGATGTAGCCTTAGAAGAAAGACCCAATGTTATGCAAAACAACTATAATGCCAATAATATCTATGAATGGAACATAGATGGTTGTTCTGAGTATAATATTCTGGCCAAATTACAACAAATGACTATGGTAGCCACTGCATACTGAACTTCTCATAACTGTTCTGACCAGCTTACTACCCATATCTTAGTAGCAGGTTTCACAGGTCAACTTAAAGGATGGTGGGATACCCATTTTAGCGAAGAAGATAAGAACCAAATATATATACATATACATATTTGGGTCGAAAGTTAATTTTTTATTTCAACCAGTTTTCAATATACACCACTTGCACTTTTTGACTCTAGTAGCAGGTCTCAAAAATAACCAAAATAAGAAGCTATACAAGCATACTGATGCCTATCCAAGACCACTTGAGAAAATGTGGATCTTTCTCTATCCTATTTTTTATAAACAACAACTAGGATAACTATTCAGTGTATTGAATATACGTCTCCATTTGCATTTTTGTTGACATGTTATATGCACTTGAATTGTAATGTCCTTAGCTCTATCCTTGGCCTCTCTTTTCTGGTTTTGAAATCTTCTGCTATTCCTTTCCATCCAGATGTAATACACCACTGCTACAAAGATAATTCCTAGGATTGTTCTCCTTGGATTCCGACAATTGACAATGGTTGATAACCAATTCACTTCAAATTCCCAGTTTGTGATGTTTCTTTGGTATCTTAATTCCTTTCCACAAGCTTTTTGAATATTGGCATTCAAAGAATAGGTATGCATGTGTTTCTTCAATATCTCTTTCACATAGCACACATGATTGGGAAACCTGAATTCCCCATTTTGTGAGCCTGTTAACAGTAGCTAACCTTTGTTGTACTGCCATCCATTATATAAACTAGTGTTTTGGCAGGATTCCTTTCAACATAACTAGTGATTTCCATTGGACTTTAGGATAGCTTGGCATAAAATATATATAGGCCTTCTTGATGCTGAATTTTCCATCAGAGACAAAAGAGCTTATCATTGTTAGATTAGATGCCCACCATTCACTAGCAGAGAATATTTTCCTTACTAACCAGCTGGCTTGCTTTGGAGCATTCACGGTAGCAACATCATTATGTCTTATGTAGTGACTGTGGATCCACCTAATCCATAATTTATCTTTCTTTGCCATTATAGCCCATGGGAGTTTGGTTAGAGCAGCCTTATTCCATAATTCATAGTTGATGATGTTTAGACCCCCAACAACTTTTGGTTTGCATAGAGGTTTCCAAGCAATTGGAGTTCTATTAGAGTTGTCATGTACTCCAGTCCATAGGTAACTCCTGTAAATGCTATTACATCTTGATGACCTTCTTTGGAATTAAAAATACTTGTGCCCAATAGGTCAACATTTCAAACAAAACACTCTTGATGAGTTGTAGTCTGATAGCATATGATAGGAACTTTGAAGTCCAGCTTTTGATCCTATCTACAATCTTCTCTATTAATGACATGCACTAGTGGATTGTGAGCTTCCTTGTGGATAGAGGGACTCCAAGGTATTAGAATGGAAGAATACCTAGATTTAGGTGCATCTCAGATATCATTTTTTCATTGAAGGCCACAAGCACCCTTGCTATGTATAAGGAACTCTTGTCCAGATTTGCTTTGAGCCTAGAAACAACATAAAAATGTTCAAATGCTCCCATTATTAACTTCATAGATGTTTCATCTGCCCTACAACACATCAGTAGATCATCAGCAAAATAGATGTGTAGGACTTGTAGCCTTGCACACTTAGGGTGGAAGTTGAAGTCAGGATTTTGGATGAGTGTCTTTAGAGATCTGTTCAAGTATTCCATTGCCAACACAAACAAATATTGAGACATTGGGTCTCCCTGTCGTAACCTTTTTTTTTTTGCTTCAAATCTGTTAGTTAAGCCACCATTTAGTAATAATGTGTAACTAACATTGTTACACATTCCATGATCAGGGTTACCAGTTTATAGGGGATCCCAAATTCTAGTAAGATTGTTCTCAAAAAGCTCCATTCAACTGAGTCATATGCTTTCCTGATATCAACCTTGATCATGCATCTAGGGGAGACTACTCTTTGAGTGTATCCCTTGATTAGCTCATGTGCCATTATAACATTGTCAAGAATGTTTCTACCTTCAATGAAGGCAGATTGTGAAGGCCCTACCAATAGATCAACAACTAGTTTGAGCCTAACTATTAGTATTTTGGCAATGATTTTATAAAGTGTAGAGCAACAAGCAATAGGCCTAAATTCCTTGACATAAGTCAGATTCTGAACTTTGGGAATCAAAGTGACTGTTGTGTAGTTAATTTCTTTCAGCAGTTTAAAATCTCAAAGAATTGTAGAACTGCTTCTGTTACCTCCACACCAATAACTGTCCAAAAATCTCTAAAAAATTCAGCAGGATATCCATCTATACTAGGTGCCTTGTCACTAGGGAGGTTTTGTACCACATGAGCTATTTCCTCAAATGTTATAGCACATTAAAAGTTGCTGCTACTGATTCATGGTTAGACATGGTCCATTTCTAATTATATTGATATCAATACCTAGTAATTCATTTGGCTGCTTCACCTAGTAAGTGCTGAAAAAACTGAGTGAACTCCTGTTGTATCTGTTTAGGCTTAGATATTTTGATATGTTGTTCATTGTAGATACATGTTACCTTATTCCTTGCTTGTCTTGCTCTCATGTAAGCATGGAAGTATTTGGATTTGCAGTCACCTAGTTCTATCCATGTGGCCCTTGACTTCTGTCTTAGTATTTGTTCCTGTACTGCTTCCCATTTCTTTATAAGTCCCAATGTCCTTCTTTCCTCTTCAATCAGTGAGTTGTTAAAGTAGTCTTCATTAAGCTTACCCTGCACCTCCTTCAGTGTTTCTCTCAGTTGAAATAGTTTCTTATCAACTGAAGAGTGTTCCTATTGAAGGCCTCTAATTTGCATCTCCACTAGCTTTAACTTACTCCATATTTAGTACACTGTGTAACCTTGGACCTGCTGACCCCATGTAGCTTGCACCACCTCTTTATATTCTTGTAGCTGCATCGTAGTAAACAGGAGTCTAAATATTTTTTTCACTCTTATTCTAGTAACATCTATTGTTATCATTATAAGTGAATGATCTGAGCAGCCTGGCAACATGTAGATAGGTTCCAGACCATTATATTATTGAAACCAATCAACATTCCCAAACGCCTAGTCTATGTGGCTATATATTCTAATGTTTGCATCCCTCTTGTTACTTTATGAGAACTTGTAGCCTCTCTTAGTGATTTTCCCTACATCAATGTCATCAATACACCTTTGGAAGTCAGTTATCTCTGCTTGATGAACTGTAATTCTATTCAGTCTATCTTCCACATGCAGCACACTATTGAAATCACTTATTATGAGCAAAGGTCCATTAGTTTGTATGTTCCTCAGACTTCCAAAGTGGGGTTCTATCATGAATAATGTGCAATCCATATACAAAAGTTATATAGTTGGAAAAGGATGAATTATTATCAGTGACAAAACAGTGTATCATCTGATCAGAATAGTCCAGCACTGTGACTTTAACATTTGCCACTTTCCATCCTATACAAATTCTAATATTTGGTGCATATGCATAGTTGTCTTTGAAGTTCCAATCTACACCAACCTTCCTCTGTATTGCTTTTGCTCTTTGTTGTTTAACTTTGGTCTCTAGGCAAGCTATCATATCTACTTTATTCAACAACAAGAACTTTTTGAATTCTCGTTGCTTGTAGGACTTATTCAGTCCTCTTATATTTCAAGAGACAATGATAATGGAGGATTATGAGGAATGAGACTAGTTCTCTCAGCTTTACTTTGAGCTTCACCACTACTAGAAGATGTTCCTTGCTAACTATTATTTGATGGCCTTTCCAGGATTGCCAAGGGTGCAGATAGATTCCTTCTAGCTGATTCCTCATAGTTGATATCCTTATGGATCTTCTTGCCAGCTGATCCCTGAATAACCACAACCTTCTTGGCTCGATTAGTCACTTGTATCTCTATTGTTGGTGTCTGTTGTGCAGGTTCCTTCTGAGGCAGAACATCAATTGTGTTATTTCCTATGTCATTTGGTTTTGGCTTCCATTCCATTCTTGTCTTCTTCTTCCTTTTTCTTTTATGTGGTTTTGGTTCCTCCTCCTGTTGTATGTCTTGTTGGAAATTACCAGTACTATGCCCAAACTTATTACAATCCATACACAGTTTTGGTTTCCACTCAAATTCCACTCTCTGCTCCCAAATACTTCTATCTAGTTTCTCAATGGTTATTTCATCTGGTAGTGGATGTATGATATCCATTTCAATAAGGATCCTAACATATGAAATTCTTTTACATTGGGTTGTAATCTTATTAATGCAGATAGGTTGCCTAGTAGACTGGCAATTCTACCTATGTTTTCCTCAGTCCAACACTGGACAAGCAACCCAGGAAGGTTAATCCATATAGGAACAATTCTCATAGACTCGTTCCGAATCTGAAAATCAGGATCCCAATCCTTCAAGATCATAGGTCTATTATTGAAGTTATAAGGTCTATCTTGTACAATTGCAATTTTATCCTCCATAGATTCAACAAAAAAATGAAATAGCCATTGTCATGAAGAAATTTCGTTGGTGCCATCACTAAGCTCCACACTCCATAGACGAATTTGAGCATTTCTTTGAACGAAGGGTTTCCCCTAGTATATATCCAATTGAAGTTGTTTTCCATCGCTTACACTCTTCTTCTATCTCTTTAGTGTATAGCTTGGACACTTTCACTCCGTCTTTGACCATCGGAGGATAGAACTTCAGTTGCATGCCTTGTGTTTGTACTCTGTTACCTTTCACTACCTCTGCCATGGTCTGCTTTGTACTCTGAGACACAGTTGAGTAGGTTAGTTTTCTCACCGCTGTCTACAGTCCTGGCTCTACTACTTGTGATTCCTCCTTCTCTGGTGGGGCTTGCATGACAGTAGGGGCACTCCCCATACATGGCATCCAATGTAACAGTTGCATTGGGGCCAATTTATGGGGAATACTAGTTTCAGGAGTAATTATTCTATTTCTATTATCTACTGGAATTGGTGATTGTGCAGGGAGGGGAAGGTGATTGTTCCGGTGAGTCATCGTGAACGGCATAGGTTAGCTGCCTTGCTCAACTTTCGCCAGAGCCTCTCTCTCTACATTTCTCCCTTTTTTATATATTAATTATTAGAAAATAACTTACTTTAGCATATAGTATATAAAAAATAATATATTAGTAGCAGTTGAAGTATATTATTACAGTATAGTATGATACCCACATGCTATATATCATATAGTAATAGGGTATATGATATCGAAAACTCTGTTAGAAAATTGAAAAAGGACCCATTGAATATTTTTCAAAAAATTAAAAAAATACCAAATTTAATTGTATTGTTACATTATATACTCTGTAATAAATTATATACTATTGAATTAAATATTCTATACCAAAATGGTATATAGTATATTTTTGATATATAGTACAAATTAGTCTTATTCGCTAGTTCAACTCAATTTCAACCTATTTTTCAAAAAATTACTCCATAATTTCCCTCAAATTGACTATTGGTAAGGACCCATTGAATTGTTTTTGAAAAAAAAACAAATTTAACTGTATTGCTACATTATATCTGTAATGACCCGATCGGTCGTTTTGAGATTTTACACCTTGCTCGCCAGTTCTCGGGCATGGCTAGCCCCGTGTGATATATTATGACTTATATAAATCGTTGGTTTCAGTTTTCAGGGTAATTGGAATGAATTTGGAAGAACAGTTCTCAATTTGAAGCTTGAAATTTGAAAGGGCTGACCAAGTTTTGACTTATTTGTATATGATCTCGGATTAAAAATTTATGATTTGGTTAGCTCGGTAGGTTATTTGGGACTTAAGAGCATTATCGGAATGTATTTTGGAGGTCCGTGGAAGGTTTAGGCTTGAATTGGCGAAATTGAGATTTTGGCATTTTTTGGTTGATAGGTGATATTTTGATATAGGGGTCGGAATTGAATTTTAGAAGTTGCAGTAGCTCTGTTGTATCATTTGTGACGTGTGTGCAAAATTTCAGGTCATTCGGACGAGGTTTGGTAGACTTTTTGATCAAAAGCGGAATTTGGAAGTTCTTGGAATTCTTAGGCTTGAATCCGATGTGATTTTGGTGTTTAGTTATTGTTTTGAGCGTTTCGAAGGTTGGAACAAGTTTGAATGAGGTTATGGGATTTGTTGACATGTTCGATTGAGGTCCCGAGGGCCTCAGGTGAGTTTCAGATGGTTAAACGGATCAATTTTGGACTTTGGACTTGGCAGTTTTTGCTGGTTTTTGTTGCAGACGGATTTATTCTTCGCGTTCGCGGTCAGGGACTCGCGTTCGCGAAGGGAGTTTTCTGAGGCGGCAAATTTTGCCTTCGCATTCGAGTTTCGTGTGTCGTATTCGCGATGTTGTGATATTTTGATTCTCCACATTCGCGAGGCTTATGTCGCATTCGCATAGAGGAAGCGAGATAGCTGGGTCCCCAATGCTTTTGTTCTACGCGTTCGTGTAGTAGAGGTCGCGTTCGCGACCTGTTGTGTTTGCTGTGCTTCGCATTTGCAAGAAGGTTATCACATTCGCGTAGAAGAATTCCGGTCAGTGAAGCAGTGTGCTTCACGAACGCGAGGGTTATGCCGTGTTTGCGATGAAGAAATGCCTAGGCAGTCAGATTATATTTTGAAAAACGAGGGTTTAAGTCCAATTTCATAAAAACCATTGGAGAGCTCGGGAGAAGGTGGAATTTGAGGAGATTTTCAGTAAAGCTATCGGGATAAGTATTCTTCACTCTTTAATTCCATGATTTGCTCTTGAATTTCATCATTTAATTTGAGAAATTAGAGTGAAAATTGGGTAAAAATGGAAGAAAAGTTTGAGATTTCTTTTGGGGATTTGAATGGGCAATTAAGGTCGGATTTTGACGAATTTGATATGGGTAGACTCGTGAGTGAATGGGGATTCTATTGATGTGATTTTTATCGGATTTTGAGATGTAGGCCCGGGGGCCAGGTTTGAGCAATTTCGGGATTTTTGATGTAAATTGGATATTTTTGAGTGGACTTTATTCCCTTAGCATAGTTTAATAGTTATATATTGATTGTGGCCAGATTTGGAGCATCCGGAGGTCGTTCGTTAGGGAAAAGGCATCGCGGGCTAGAGGTTGGACCAGATCGAGGTGAGTAATGATTGTAAATGTTGTCCTGAGGGTACGAAACCCCGGATTGTACATTGTTGTGCTATATTGAGGTGACGCACACCCTAGATGACGAGCGTGGGGTCGTGCACTATTGGGGATTGTGACTTTGTCCATCCCGAATGACTTTTTTACCGCGTATTTGACTGAAAACTGTTTGCTATCATCATGTTTTGGGCTGAATGCCATATTTGGGCCTCATGCCAACTATTTGAACTCTTAGGGGACTTTTCCTGATATTTTCTCACTGTTTTGATTTTATACTTGAAATCAATCATGCTATATTCTACTGTTTTCATAACTCAACCATGTTTACTCTACTTTAGCACTTAAATGATATTTTGAGCTGAGCACTATGTTTTACTGTTGCCCGAGTGGCTTGTGAGATTCTGACTGAGTAAGGCCGAGGGCCTATGTTGTGAGGAAACACTGATTATGGTTATGAGGCCGAGGGCCTGAGATTTGTACTCCACGAGGTGGCTTGTTGATATAAGGCCGAGAGCCTAGTGATGATGCCACGAGATGGCTTAATATTGCGCTTGGGCCGTAAGAGGCCCCTCTAGGAGTCTGCTCACCCCCAATGAGCACGAGTACCCATTGTGATATGAGATATAGCCCGAGGGGCTGGTTTTGTTTCCGAGATATTGCCCGAGGGGCGGATTTGTTCACATTGTGCCCGAGGGACGATCCTTTTTGTGTTTATCTTTCCTACTTGCCTGTCATTTGCTTGCTTAATTGTTAAAAAGGCATTTCATGAAGCTTAAACTAAACTAAAGTGATTTTATATATCTTCACTGATTCATTGTTTTTACTGGCTTCTACTGTTTCATTAGCCTGTAATGTGCCTTATGTGATCTCATATTTCTTAGTCTTTATTTATGATTATTACTCACTGAGTTGGAGTACTCACTTTACTCCCTGCACCCCGTGTGCAGATTCAGGCATTGCAGATCCTGCTTGTGAGGGTTGAGAGCTCCCGACAGATTTCGGAGTTCACGAGGTAGCTGCTCGGCGTCCGCAGCCCAGTGCTTCTCCCCCATTATCTCCTTTATTTCTCTTTTAGTGATTCTGTAATAGCTTTGTAGACACTTTAGACTTGTATTAAGTTGATAGATGCTCATGACTGGTGAAACCCCGGTACCGGGCTGTGTTGGGTTTTATTTTCATAAACTATAATGTTCACTACTTATTATTTGGGATTCTATCATGTTTAAGACTTAAAACTTATTGTTTAATTGCTTAAAACTGAAATGGGAAAGTGTCGGCTGGCCTTGTCTTCATGTGAGGTGCTATCACGACCGGTTCCGGCTTTAGGGTCGTGACAAGTTGGTATCAGAGCCTAGGTTACATAGGTCTCACGAGTCATGAGCAGGTTTAGTAGAGTCTCGCGGATCGGTATAGAGACGTTTGTACTAATCCTCGGGAGGCTGCAAGACCTTTAGGAAAAACTTCACATTCTTGAATTCTTATCGTGCATCCTTGATTCAGCTTGAAATGTAACCCTTTGAATTCCTTCCACGCATTCGTATGTGCGCATCAACGCTCAGTGTCAGATATGCATCGATAGTTTGTGATTCCCTGATCGAGGGGTGAGATATGATCTCTGTGTGTTGATGTTGGGCCAGTCTGGAAGATCTGAGGCCGAATGTTTACCTATATCTTGAGCCCTGAGCTGTTGATTGTGTGAGCACGTGTTTCTGGATCCATATGTTCTATTGTGTCCCTATTAAGGGAGGTGATGATTGGATAGTTACGTGATGAGTGTGATGTGACTGCGAGATATATTCATATGATTTGGAAGCGACGAGAAGGGTCTGATGGAGGATAGAAGATCTATTAGGTGCTTGATTTCCATCTTGATTTGAGGTATAGCCCCGAGTTATGGGTGTGTGAAGAATCTTTTCATACTTTCTAGATGGGAGTGAAGTAAATTTCATGTTGCGGTATGAGTTCAGACTCATGAAGATTAAGTGACTGTGTAATGTTTATGAAGGTGGAAGGGTATAAAGAGATGTTAGTTTGAGGCGAAGTAAGTGGGTTATCTCATGCGGAGTGTTCTAAAGTTTGTGTGATCCTTTATGTCATTTATTGGAAGATCTATGTTACCAGTGAAATATATGTGTTGTAATTTGAATTTGGGTTGCCTAAGAGAGTGGGCTTGACTGTTACGAGAGTGAATGCGAGATTTGCAGAAGATTTAAAGTACTAGATGGTCTGTGTTTCACGAGCTTATGAAGGATTGAGTTTAATCTTACTATGGTATTATGGCAGTAATAGATTATATGCATTACGAGTTATTGTGTGTGTTTTGGATCTATGGCTTTGAGCCAAGTGGGGGAGTCTGCTATTGATTAGTTGATTGCACGGTTATGTGCTATGTTGGTTCCAGATTGAGGCATACGAGTGAATTAATTATGGCTTATGGAGGTTGAGACCAAAGATGGCTCGAGTTAAAGAAATTCCAATAAAGTTTACGCCATGATTTATGGGTGTATGAGAATTACGGAACGACTTGAGTTGTTATTGGTAAAGGAGGTACGGTTCATAGAACAGGTAGTTGCTTGCTTGCATTAAGGTGAGGCTACATTCTGCGGTGTCGGAGTGCTAAGGAGGCACAAGTTGTTCTGTTCATTTGATTAGTCTAATTGAGGTTTGAGTAGAGTGGATGACTCTCGAGAATGGTCCTAATGGGTTCAAGATTTTACATGTACTAATTGGAGATTTTCAGTTTGTATATTTGGCTAGAAACTGAGGTTTGCATTGAAGGGTGTCAAGACTCATGGCATTTCTATATCATTATGGATTCTACACATCAGTATCAAGAAGGTGAAGGTAACAAATTTAGATTTGTAGGAAGTCTCTTCAGAGTAAGTAGTTCGAATGTGGTGCTTTTGGGGTTACTTGAGAGAGTATCTAGCGGCTTATGAGCTTTAAGACGGTGTGGTGTTATGCTTGAGTCTCGTATGGTGAGTTTGGGTCGAGGATAGTGGTGTTACATGACGTGTTGGAGAATTTTGGCACAATTAATACAAATTGCTTAGATTTTAGCTTGTTTTAAATGCAATTATCTTTTATACTTATGTAATTTTTAGTGTTTTTGAAGTGTATGAGGTTTAAGGACCTAAGAGCATGGAAATGAAATCAAAAACCACAAAAGGACAAGAAAAAAGCAAAATGCAATCGCGGATGTGGAAATGCGGATCGCAAATCCAACATGCGGACCACATAATGCTCAAAGGAATCGCAAACCCCAACAGTTTGTTGGCCAAAGTCCAGTGCAAGAAATGCGGTCCAGTATGCGATCACATAACAGGTTTGCGAGCCGCATAATGGACCGCAAACGCGTTGTGAAAGCTGTTGAAGGTGGAAAATACGATGAGAAATGCAATCGCATATCTACAATGTGGACCGCAGAACTTGAATGTGATGAATGCCTGAAAACTAAGGTTTGGAAATGCGATGGCCATGAAGAGAATTCAAACACATGTCTGTTATGCGACAGATATGCAGTCGCATAATTGACCTGGAAGGGTATTTTTGTCTGATTTTGGTCCCGAGTTTTGACCCACTATAAATAGATTTATTGGAGTTTTGTGGGGGGATCTTGTCTGTCTTTTGAGCTACAATCCAAGTCTTTAATATTCCTCTCTTTTGGAAGCTTTTGAAGGAATAATCTTGCACTTTGTAAGCTTTATGGCATTAAATATTCTCATCCTTTTGTATTTTAGCATGTGTAGCTAACTTTAAATACTAAGGTTGTGGACCCTAAATGGATGTTTAACATTGAATATATATAATGGTTGGTTGATATATATTTATTTCTCATTATTCATTTATTGTTGGTGGTTACAAACATTAACAAGTGTCATTAAATGTTTTCTTTACTTGGAAAGTGAGAGTTTGGTAGAAGTAAATATCAAAGACTCAAGACTTTAAACCTTGTTTAATAGAATCACTTAGGAATAAGTGGGTTTTATTTGGCATAGATTGATTGTTCTTAATTGCAACTCTTTTATATTTGGAAAAATCATAAAGAGAAAATACTACCCAACTATTGGAAAATATTGGGTAGTCATTTAGAAATCATTTGCATATCTAAAGAACCTTCCATTAGAAATATATCATATTAACACCGATAGCATTACATTCCATTGAAGGGGACACAACCTTGGTTTCCTTAATCAAATTAATTACATTCTCAACATTACAATTAGTTATTTCTTCAAATCATAATTATATCATACTCTTGTCACAATTAACCGAATAGAATTACGACTTAAGTTGGATTTTGTATTTGACACCGACCGCCTTACACTATTTAATGAATGTGTAATTTGAGCGTATCAAATTTTGGCGCCGTTGCCAGGGAATACGGTTTTGAAATTACCAATTAGTGTGTGTTTTACTTTACGTCTTATTCGATTCCATCACACTTTGCTTGTTTATCTTGATGTTGATAGGAAAACATGGCCGAATATGAAAAAGAAATGGAGGAACAAATGGAAGAAAATCCTTTTGCGGACATAGATGAGTACATCAAGGATACAAATGCTATTGTACCTCCGGTTGTTGGTGCTGCAACTTTCAAGGTGGAACATGACTTAATCCTTATGCTCAAAGCGGAGGGTTTTTTTAAGGAATTCCACTGATGATGATCCGACACAACATCTTAGAAACTTCTTGGGTGTGTGTGTGATGCATAAGCAGAACAACGTCTCCGATGATACCCTAAGGTTGAGGGTGTTCAAGTACTCACTAGCTGGGGACGCAAGGAAGTAGCTACAAAATATGCTAGCAAACTCCATTCATTCTTGGCCTAAGCTTGTCCGAGCATTTTTAGCTAAATGGTTCCCACAAAGTAAGAAGTCTGAGCTCCGAGATAAAATTTTCTTTTTCAAGCAAGTACCGGGAGAACATCTACTTGAGGCATGGGATCGATTCAAGTTATATTTGGTGAGGTCTCCCAATCATGGTTTTCCGGATTCTATCTTGTTGGAGAAATTCTACATGGGTTTGGATCCTATGAACCAATCTATAGCCAAGAATGCAGCTTACGGATCTTTTATGGACAAATCATTCGCAAAGGTCACACAAATACTTGACAAAATGGCAAAACATAATCAAGCATGGAACTCAGAAGACACTACAGGTGGAATTGCATATGGTTCTCCTTCCTTGACCACTATGATCAAGGAAAATCAAGAGAGAGATCAAGTGATTGCAGGGCTTGCCACAAATGTCAATGTGTTGACAAAGAGGTTCATCGAAAACCAAACGAAGAAGGTAAATGTGGCGGAGGATGTGCAACCCATATCAAATGAAGACTTTGAGGAGGCAAACTATGTCAACAACTCTCAAGGAGGTTATCAAAGGCAACAATACCAAGGTCAAGGACAACAAAATCAATGGAGGCCTCACCCGCAAGGGCAAGGCAACCAACAGTGGCGAAATGACCAAGGCGGCTCAAATCAAGGAAATTGGAATAACAACAACAACTTCTTAAATCGGAGTTCAAACCCTTATGTTCATCCAAAGGGTCAATATTCAAATCAAGGTTCCTCAAGTGATTCCACGTTGGAAAGCATGTTTGAACGGGTATTGCAAAATCAAGAGAAGTCCGACACTTCTATGAGGAACATGACCGAGCTTGTTGGCTCTCATACCACATCCATTCAAAAGTTGGAGATGCAAATGAGAGACCTCTCTAGGGAACAAAATTTGAAGCAAAAAGGGACACTTTCAAGTGACACAATTGCGAACCCAAAGGGTAGTGGGAGTGGTCCAACTTCTCATATCATGGCAATTACAACTTGGTGTGGGAAGGTACTATAAAGAGGGAGTGAACAAGTGATTGAAGTTGAAGAGTCCGAAGAAGAGGTTGAGGTTGAAGAGGCAAGTGTTGTTGAAGTTCAAAAGGTTCCGGAAGAATTGAAAGTGCAAGAAGAAAACCGGGAAGGGGTAAAGGAAAAGGTAAAAGAGACACCAAAAACTCTACCACCTATTCCTAGACCTCCTCCTCCATTCCTCAAAGACTTGCTAGGAAGGTTGATGATAGAAAGCTCGAAAAGTTCTATGACATTCTCAAGTAATTATCGGTGAATATTCCATTTGTGGAAGCATTTCAAGAGATGTCGAGTTTTGCTAAATATTTAAAAGACTTGATTACTAAGAAAAGAACCACCAAATATGAAGTGGTGAATGTGACTCACCGGGTTAGTTCCATCATTGCAACATCCACTGTTCAAAAGAAAGAAGACCCGGGAGCTTTCACCATTCTTTGTACCATTGGGACACATGATTTTGTAAGAGCCCTTTGTGATAATGGGGCTAGCATCAACTTAATGCCTCTTTCCATTTACAAGAAAGAAGGGTTAGGTATGGCAAGGCCCACAAGTATGAGATTGCAAATGGCTGATCGTTCCATAAAGATACCGGTAGGAATTGTTGATGATGTGCTTGTTAAAGTGGAAAAGTTTCATTTACCCGCCGATTTCGTAATCCTTGATTGTGCGGTTGACAAAGAGATCCCTATCATTTTGGGGAGACCATTCCTAGCCACAGGAAGAGCACTAATGGATTCAGAACGGAATGAGATCAAATTCTATGCGAATGATGAAGAGGTCACATTCCAAGCAAGCAAGGGTACGAAACTACCACATGAATATGAAAGCATCTCGGTGATTGATGTTGTTGATGAAGTGGAAGATGCGGTTGAAATGAAGATGGATGAACAATGCCTCGGTGAGGCATTGATAGCTATTTTGGTGAACTTTAATGGTAAAGATATGGAAGGATATATGGAATCGGTCAATGCATTGGAGGGGCTTGGGTCCTACACTTATGCTCCGGCGAAGTTCTCTCTCAACTTGGAGAATAGAGGCACTCCTCTCGCAAAGCCTTCTATTATTGAGCCATCGCAACTAGAGTTCAAACCACTTCCACCACATTTGAGGTATAAATTTATTGGCTCAAATGATACTTTACAGGTAATCGTTTCTTCTTTGTTGAATGATGTGCAGGTAGAACAATTGTTAGAGGTCTTGAAGGAGCATAGGCAAGATATTGGATGGACAATTGCGGACATCCGAGGGGTTCCCGCCAAAATATGCGAACACAAGATCCAATTGGAGAATGATATTAAACCAAGTGTGGATCACCAACGACGGTTGAACCCGTCCATGCAAGGGGTGGTAAATAAAGAAATCATCAAGTGGTTGGATGCCGGGGTAGTCTACCCCATTGCCGATAGTTCTTGGGTGAGCCCGGTACAATGTGTGCCGAAAAGTGAGGCATTACCATGATTGAAAATGATAAAAATGAGCTCATCCCAACAAGAACGGTGACCGGATGACGTGTGTGTGTGGATTATCGGCAGCTCAACAGTGCCACCTGAAAAGACCATTTCCCTATGCCTTTTATTGATCAAATGCTTGATAGGCTAGCGGGAAGGTCATTTTATTGCTTTCTTGATGGATATTCCGGTTACAACCAAATCAATATAGCATTGGAGGACCAGGAGAAGACAACATTCACTTGCCCTTATGGAAATTTTGCCTTTAGCTGGATGCCGTTTGGTTTGTGCAACGCTCCGGCTACTTTTCAAAGATGCATGATGTCCATCTTCTCCGACATGGAGGAGGATTTTCTAGAGGTTTTCATGGACGACTTCTCGGTGGTAGGTGACTCCTTTGAGAATTGTCTTAACAATCTTAGAGACAAGTGCTCAGGAGATGTGAGGAGACCAACCCTGTGCTTAACTGAGAGAAATTCCATTTCATGGTGGATGAAGGCATTGTATTGGGGCATAAAATCTCAAAACATGGCATAGAGGTTGATCGAGCAAAGATTGAGATCATTTCCAAGCTTCCTCCACCTACTTCAGTTAAAGGTGTCCGAAGTTTCTTGGGGCATGCCGGATTTTATAGGCGTTTCATCAAGGATTTTTCCAAGATTGCAAACCCTATGTGCAAACTCCTTGAGAAAGATGCAAAATTTGTGTTTGACGAGAAATGCCTCAAAGCCTTTGAGGAATTGAAGCAAAAGCTCACCACAACACCTATTTTTGTCACACCCGATTGGTCTCTTCCATTTGAACTCATGTGTGACGCCAATGGTGTAGCTATTGGAGCAGTGCTTGGATAACGTCACAACAAGGTTCTTCACCCGATCTATTATGCAAGCAAGACACTCAATGGAGCGCAAATGAATTATACAATGACGGAGCAAGAACTTCTTACCATTGTCTATGCCTTTGAGAAATTCCGGGCTTACTTGTTGGGATCCAAGGTGATAGTGTACACAGATCATTCTGCTCTTTGCTACCTTATGGCAAAGAAGGATGCAAAGCCTAGGTTGATTTGGTGGGTCCTGTTGTTGCAAGAGTTTGACTTCAAAGTCAAAGATAGAAAGGGGATGGAAAATCAAGTGGCGGATCATTTATCATGGCTTGAAGAGGCAAGGAGACCAAAGGGAGATTTTGAAATCAATGATGCTTTCCCGGATGAATAATATTGGCACTATCTAGCACTTTTGCTCCTTGGTATGCCGATATTGCTAACTACTTGGTTAGTGACCTTATTCCGGATGGATTGGAATCCTATCAAAAGAAGAAGTTTTTGAGAGATTGTCGGCAACACTATTGGGAAGAACCATTCTTGTTCCGTGTTTGTGCTGACAACATCATCAGAATGTGTGTTCCAGAAGAAGAGATTATGCCAATTCTAAAGGCATGCCACGACTCACCCGTTGAGGATAATCATGGGGGAAATCAAACCGCGGCTAAGGTGCTTGAATGTGGTTATTATTGGCCGTCGATTTATCATGATGCCAATCAAATGGTCAAGGCTTGCGACCAATGCCAAAGGCAAGGATCAATCTCCAAGAGGCATGAAATGCCAATGCACTTTGTGATGGAGATAAAGATCTTTGATGTGTGGGGAATTGATTTTATGGGTCCCTTTGTAAGCTCTTATGGTATGAAATATATCTTGGTGGCTATGGACTATGTGTCCAAATGGGTTGAAGCAGTTGCATTACCAAACAACGAGGCAAGGAGTGTGACCATATTCTTAAAGAAAAACATATTCACACGGTTTGGCACTCCTAGAGTCATTCTTAGTGATGGTGGGTCTCATTTCTATAACAAGGCTTTCACGGGGCTACTAGAGAAATATGGCGTCAAGCATAAGGTGTCCACAACTTATCATCCCCAATCAAGTGGCCAAGTTGAAGTTTCCAACTGGGAGATATAGACCATTCTAGCAAAGACTGTTAATGCAAACAAGATTGATTGGTCAAGGAAGCTAGATGATGCATTGTGGGCGTACCGCACGGTGTACAAAACTCATATTGGCACTTCTCCTTATTAGTTAGTCTTCGGTAAAGCTTGTCACCTGCCCGTAGAACTGGAACACAAAGCCATGTGGGCTCTAAAGAGGTTGAACTTGGATTGAGCTGAAGCTACAAATTTGAGGTTAACACAACTCAATGAAATGGAGGAATTCCATTTCCATGCATATGAAAGTGCAGCTGTGTATAAAGAAAGGATGAAGTTCGTCCACGACAAAAAAATCTTGAAAAGGGAGTTCAAGTCGGGTGACTTGGTTTTTCTATTCAACTCAAAGCTCACATTGTTTTCAGGCAAGCTCAAATCAAAATGGTCCGGTCCGTTCAAGGTAGTCAATGTCTCTCCTTTTGGAATTGTGGAACTAGAATCGGAGGATAGGCTCCGAACCTTCAAAGTAAATGGCTAGCGAGTCAAGCACTACTTGGGCACAAATGGAGAAAAACACTTGGTGGAGTAGTTGACTCTCAAAGATGGTACGTGCCCAACTAATGAGTGAATCCAAATAAATGCCAACTTCGTTGTGCTACGACGTTAAATCAAGCACTTCATGGGAGGCAATCCATGTGTGGTAACACCTTTTTTGCTCTTTAAATTTTAATTTTTGTTAGATAGATTTAATTGAGCAATTTAAAGTACGTGTTAGAGTGCAGGGGATTCAAAAGATCATAACGCTAGGTAAAATTACGTGTGAAACGGAATAAAAGTCACCATGGGAAGTTTGCTACACATACGCGGTCGCATTTTAACTATGCGGACCATATTGTGGTTGCATACCCAGACAATGTGTTGGGAAAATTTGGTGGTAAGAATGCGACGAAGAGGTGCACTTTGAGGACCGCATTTCAACTATGCGATCGCGTAGTGCACCGCATTTTGTCCCTCAAGCAGCTCAAGTTGAATCCACCGCATAACACTTATGCGGTCGCATAATGTGTTATGCGGTGACTTACCCACCGCAAACCTCATAGGTAAGTACCCTCACATATCTTCAGCATTCACACACGCTCAAAAGAAAAGAAAAGAAATATTTTTTTTATTAGAAAGAAAACAAAACAAAACGAAAAAAAGGCGGAAGGAGAAGACAAAATTGATAGTGAATCAAAAACATAAGAAAAACACCTGAGAATTCATCTCCCAAGTGTGCTCGTCAATCCATCACTGGTATGTTCTTCCTTTACCTCTTTGTTCCATGTCAATTTTTAGTTTATATTGTATTGTGTTGTCCTATTTTTGTTTCCTTTAGTTTTGTTCCTTGTTCCTCTTTGTATGGGGGTATCTGTTCATAATGCGAGGGGGGTCTTGGATAGGTAGGTATGCTTGGGGTGTTGGGTAGTGAAACTAGGTCCGCCATTGTTGAGGGTTGAAGTCAAAAATTGAGAACGATGACTTCTATGGACCGCATAATCGATTTGCGGTCCGCATTGTTGCCGCAAAAATGAAACCTAGGTGGATGAAGAAGATGACAGAATGCGGTGACTTTACAATCGCATAATTGATATGCAGACCGCAAAGTCACCGCATACTAAGACAGTTTCAATGGTTTTGTAGCATGTTGTTTGCGGCCATTTTGCGATCGCAGATCCATCTTTGCGGTGGACTTTGCAATCGCATAATGTGTTTATGTTTTCCAAGTATTTAAGTATGCGATGGTTATGCGAACCACATAATTGATATGCGATCACATAACCCAACATATACCTATATCATTTCAAGAGGCAGAGAGTTTGCGACAAGTTTGCGGTCCGCATAGTGGTTATGCGACCACATAACCTTGACGCATACTTGGACTTTTTGTATTTTTTCTGTTTTGTTTTCATTGTTTCCCACCATGTTTCTCACAGTTCATTTCTATACAGATATGGCTCCCAAGAAACACACAGCCTTTGCCCAAGAGAGGGCCTCCACTAGTCGTCAAGCACAACAAGCAAAACATTCACAACCGGACCCTACTACTACACTTCCCTCCCAGTCTGATGAGGAGGAGACCTTGCCCTCAATTGACCTACAAGCTGAGGCAAAAAGGAAAAGAGAAGATGACTTCCAGCTCAGGTTTGGGGTCGAAGGGTCCAGGGAGCTATATAGAGAAGGGCTAACAAAACGTAAAATCCTGGCCGAAAAGCAACTAAGTCTGAATAGGCTACAGGAGCAGTACCCCCACATATGGGAGAATATCAAAGCTAGAAAATGGGAGTGCTTTACTGAGCTGCATGATGACTACAATGAAAGACTTGTCCGTGAATTTTATGCCTCTTATGGAGCCTCCAGGACTGCTCACTACAAGCGCAACAGATTTTTCTGCGACACTGTATTGGTTCGGGGGAAGCAAGTGTTCTGGAGTAGTGAGACCATCAATGAATTCTACTTCCCTGACCGGAGCCCGGGCACAGCTAAGTATGCCGCCAAATGGGCAAACCGGGATAATGAGCGTAGTTGGATAGCATCAGTGATAGCCAAGGGGACCCCTACTTGGATTAACCCTTTGCACAAAATATTCAAGGAAGATCTCACACGAGAGGGCAGATTCTAGCTTAGCTTTGTCACCTCTCGATTGATACCGTCCAGAAATGAGACTGACATAAGCATTGAGAAAGCTCTTCTCATTGCATGCATTATGGCGAGAATTAAAATTGATGTTGGTGATTTTATCTTCCGAGAGATAGGGATCCGGGCAAAATAGACAGCCACGTCACTTCCATTCCCGTGCTTGATCATAGCCCTTTGTAAGGCTGTGAAAGTCCCTACCATGTCATACACTGACAAAACAGGGAAAGAGCTGCAGGATATTGATATCACGCGCATTAATGCTGCTACTATTGCATCTACTTCCACTTCACAACCTACCTCTCAGTTCACCATTGCTCAACTTTTTGCCACACTGCCAGCTATTTCGAGGCTTGGTCTCTTAGCTCAACATGCCAATGCTAAGGTCGACCAGCTTCTAAAGAACCTCTCTACCCTCATCAAGCAGGCATTGACTTCTACCCAGTCCTCAGTGACGACCCTCCAACAACAATAGACATCTTATGAGGATCGCCTGAAGCAACTTGAGGTGCGGGTTGAGAAGATGGAGTGGGGTGAGATTGGTGACTTGCCTAAGCTCCGTGATGATGTTGACACGATGAACACTGAGCTCCATAAAATGCAGACTCTGGAGTTCGATCTATCCTCATTCATGCCCAAGGAGGGTGAGCAGGGAGCAGACACAACAGTGGCTGGATTGGATCTTGACTTCTCTATATTGATGAAAGACCCTGCACCTCCGACTGGCGGGGCTTCCCAGCCTCCAGCTCCCCCTGCACGTATTGACATTCCTTTCCAAGAGGATTTCAAACACTCTGCAGAGTCCGAAGGTTGGGAGGTAGACGGGGGAGATACTGATGATGAGTCATGGTCCGAGGAGGATGAGGGCCCTCAGGAGAAGGGTAAGCACGTTGTTGTCCCTATAGTTAAGGATGAAGAACAAACAACAATTCAGAAGGCGATAGCACATTCGCTAGCAGACATGGTCGCCCCAGTAGATCCATCACCATTCAGCCATCAGTGGGCGAGGCTAGCAGCTCACAGGCCCCAGCTCCAGTGTTGGGCCAGCCAGAGATCCTTCCTCCATCAGTGGAGGTCACTCCTCAGGCCTAGATCTCAGCATTCCCAGCTTCAGCATCAGAGGGCGGCCCCACTATCATTCAGTCGACTTCCAACTCCCATAGCGCTTAGTGAGCCTCAAGGAGCCCCTAAACTCTGTTTTACATTCATATGCATTAGGGGCAATGCAAGATTTTTAGCCGGTGGTGGGATAGCCTTGTACAAATTTTTGTGAATCAAACTGTTGTACATATTTTTGGATTATATAAGCAAACTTATGTATATACTTGTGTTGTGATTCTGTATATATTTGTGTTATGTGGTTTTAGTACATAGGTGATCTTTGTATATTAAAAAAAATCAAAACAAGTAGATAGTGGTATGTTCATCTTTAGTAATTAGCAATGAATCCCCCTTGGTTTTTCTTCGCCGGGTTCTTTTCCAAGGTGTAATAGTAGAACCGGGGCAGTAGAATGAAACATTTTGATTGGTTTGGTGTAATTGTCTAGTTTCAAGCATGTGTTCCTGTAAATAGCCTATACCCTTCCATTATGTTAAAAAAACAAATTTGATATCACCTGTGTGAACTTGAGGCTCGCTCTTTGACTCTATGCTTACCTAGAGTTATACATGTAAATATGATGGAAGCTTAGAGTTGCCAAGTGTTGACTCGAGGGCTAAAACTATGTTAAGCCAAACAGTTCATATGCCATGTGTGTGAGTCTTCGTATAAATAATTCTGGTGTTTACTTCTACCATCTAGAACTTTTCCGGTTGGTTTTTCGATGCTAATGATAATTACATTTGGTTGAAGAAATGACCTTAGGCATTCTTTGTGATTTTGGAAAACCATTTAGCCTTTCAAGCTACCCATTGTATATATATTATCACTAATTACCCCATTTGAGCCTTTAACCTTTTCTTTGGCCACCTCGCTACAAACCTTTCCCCTTTTGTAAAATAATTCCTTCTTTTGAACCTGCCCCTCCTTGAACATTGAGAATGAGGCTAAAAGCCTAAGTTGGGGGTGTGGTGTCAAGCCGGAAATTGGCAAGGTTGTACTGTGAGTGTGAGAAAGTATACCTCGAGAGGAAACTATTCAAGCTCCAAAAGCAAAGTAAAAAGAAAAAAAAAAGAAAAAGAAGAAGAAGAAAAAAAGATATGAATGTATATATATAAATATGGAGTCTTGAAGAAAATTAGAGAGGTATGGAAGGCATTTCAATGTGGGAAATTAGGAGCTAAGGAGGGCTATGTGGTTTGAAAAGAAGCAAAGAGCAACAAGAAAGAAAAATGTGAGTAGTGTTCAAGGAGGGTGTAGTCACTTGTACCCAAATGCTTATCCAACCATTCCCTAAACCTATATTACTAGCTTAAAAAGTCCTTATGGGATCTCCAACTGAACGTTCTTAGAATAAAGTGATGAATTAAAATAAGGGCAAGCCTACGGTATGGTATGTTGTAACACTTGAAACTCTTTTTGAGAGTGAGTGTATTTGTGAATTCGTCCCTTTTGTTGTAATTGTAAATATTGTGAGTTTGGGACTTTCTTTCTAGTGAGGGCACATTAAATGTGTGGTTGGACAGAAGTTGAGTTTTTAAGTCAAATGCAAGTGCATTCAGCTGAGGGTAACATTTTGTCAAATTGGTCGAGGCTCAAAGTTTCACAAGTTGATTAGTTTCTTTGTAAATAATGATGGTTCAGGAAGGGTAAGTAACGAAATTGCATGCTTGTAGTACTAACAACTAACACCGTCCACAGTCACTATTATTTCATATCGTTTAGATGGAGTCTAGAATAAGATAGTGCCATTTTATTTGCTTGAGGACAAGCAAGAGTTTAAGTTGGGGGTGTTGATATGCCGGAGAATTTCGGCACATTTAATACAAATTGCTTAGATTTTAGCTTGTTTTAAATGCAATTATCTTTTATACTTATGTAATTTTAGTGATTTTGCAGTGTATGAGGTTTAAGGACTTAAGAGCATGAAAATGAAATCAAAAGCCACAAAAGGACAAGAAAAAAGCAAATGCGATCGCGAATGTGGAAATGCGGACCGCAAATCCAATATGCGGACCGCATAATGCTCAAAGGAATCGCAAACCCCAACAGTTTGTTGGCCAAATCCTAGTGCAAGAAATGTGGTCCAGTATGCGATTGCACAACAGGTTTGCGGGCCGCATAATGGACCGTAAACTCGTTGTGAAAGCTGCTAAAGGTGGAAAATGCGATGAGAAATGCGATCGCATATCTAAAATGTGGGCCACAGAACTTGAATGCGATGAATGCCTGGAAACTAGGGTTTGGAAATGCGATGGCCATGAAGAGAATGCGGATCGCATGTCTATTATGCGACAAATATGTGGTCGCATAATTGACCTAGAAGGGTATTTTTGTCCGATTTTGGTCCCGAATTTTGACCTACTATAAACAGATTTATTGGGGTTTTGTGGGGGATCTTGTCTGGTTTTTGAGCTACAATCCAAGTCTTTAATATTCCTCTTTTTTGGAAGCTTTTGAAGAAAGAATCTTGCACTTTGTAAGCTTTATGGCATTAAATATTCTCATCCTTTTGTGTTTTAGCATGTGTAGCTAACTTTAAACAGTAAGGTTGTGGACCCTAAATGGGTGTTATGTTAATGAGTGTTTAATATTGAATATATATATAATGGTTGGTTGATATATATTTATTTCTCATTCTTCATTTATTGTTGGTGGTTGCAAACATTAACAAGTGCCATTAAATTCTTTCTTTACTTGGAAAAGTGAGTTAGAGTTTGGTAGAAGTAAATATCAAAGACTCAAGGCTTTAAACCTTGTTTAATAGAATCGCTTAGGAATAAGTGAATTTTATTTGGCATAGATTGATTGTTCTTAATTGCAACTCTTTTATATTTGGAAAAATCATAAAGAGGAAATACTATTCAACTATTGAAAAATATTGGGTAGTCATTTAGAAACAATTTGCATATCTAAAGAACCTTCCATTAGAAATATATAATATTAACGCCGATAGCATTACATTCCATTGAAAGGGACACAACCTTGGTTTCCTTAATCAAATTAATTACATTCTCAACATTACAATTAGTTATTTCTTCAAATCACAATTATATCATACTCTTGTCACAATTAACCAAATAGAATTACGACTTAAGTCAAGTAACACACTACTCGAGTAACCTTTTCAGGCCTATTCCCTGTGGGATTTAACCCCAACCTTGTTGGGTTTTATATTTGACACTTACCGCCTTACACTATTTAATTAAAGTGTAATTTGAGCGTATCATTATAGCAAGAAGAAGTGTCAAGTTGAAGGTAAGTCAGAAGAACTTGAATAGATGGGATAGCTTGGTAGTAGGCCGGAGCGGTATGATAAGGATATGATTAGTTCCTTGGGTGCTTACGAGGTAATGCATTTCTGCAGGTGTTTCATGGCAATTCTCTTGGGTTTTAGTGGCCTGCATAGTTTTGTTGAGTTAGAAGGATTCAGTCATGACATATTTGGTTTTGTGCAAAAGGGGAGTCAGAGAGTTCTTGATGATTTCTACTGTGGCTTAGAGGTGTATATTTTTCTACTGATATGAGAAGCATGGGATGTATAGTGACTTTCTTCCAGATAGGCTCAATGAAAGTTCTTGGTTGGTTGAATACATAGTTGTTTGTGGCTCGGAAGGGATATGAAGTTCTCATGTTATCCTAGGATGGTATGGTATATGCAGTATGTTGTGGAGGATTGAGATTTGCATGTGTAAGGTTATGGTTCAGTTCTGAAAGGAAGGTCATGCAATTCTTAGGTAGCTCGGGCAATTTCAGATGATTAAGGAAATGGTATTACTAATTGGTGTGACTTGACAAGGGTATACGTTTCAGAAAAAGGGCAATGTGATTGAGATTGATGATACTTCAGTAGTATTGCGGCACCCACTTATTGGATCGACTGCTGATATTCGTGTTTACTTGGTGGTATAGAAGAATTATAAGAGGAACTCTCATGGAATGATTGGGTATTAGAGGTGTGTTGTATATTCGGACGGCAGAATTGGGATCGGATATGGTGATTTGTGTGCTATATGGAGTTGGAGACTGGGAGTTCTCATAAATAGGTTATGTTGTGGTTGTGGGTCGCGTGTATTGGCACTGCGTAGTGACTATCGGGGTTTGGAGACCTGAATGGATCTTTTGCTTCTGTAAGTTAGAATTTGATGTGATATTGGGTATAGATTAGTTGTCTCAGTGTTGTGTTATTCTAGGTTGTTGCGCTAAGGCAGCGACATTGGCTATGCCGGGGATTCCACAGATTGAGTGGCGAGGTTCGATGGATTATGTTATGAGTAGGGTGGTTCCATTTATGAAGACCCAGCGGATGGATGGGAAGGATTCTTTCTTATTTGGGCCTTCGTGATGGATGTCAGTGCAGAGACTCCTACCATTGATTCAGATTCGGTGGTGAGGGACTTTTCGGATGTGTTTCTTGTGGCTAGGCATGTCGCCAGACAAGGTTGTTGATTTCGGTATTAATTTGGTTCCTGGCACTTTATCGCATGGCACAGGAAAAGTTAAAGGAGTTGAAAGAGCAGCTTCAGGGTTTCCTTGATAAGGGGTTCGTTGGCAGGCCAATGTGGATGTGTGTTCTAACTTGAGTCGGCTTGGTTGGCTCCAAGTTGTATTGTTGAGGGATGTGTTGATTCAATTGTTATTGAGCTTATTAGTAATATAGGGAGATCTATGAGTTACCTTTCCATGTTGTGAGGCATTGGGATTTGTTGGTTATAGGAACATGTGGTGCAGTGTTATTGGGGTCTTTCAGTGGAATTCGAGCGGGAAGAGTATTGGGTATTGCTCGGCGGATGGCACATCGGTTGTGTCCCTTCGGGTTTGTGTAATGTTATGTTAATTGCTTCGCCGTGGTTATGATGAATTGCTTTGGTACTAGACATCGAATTGCGTGTGGTTGTCAAATTTGAGCATAGTGACTTGAGGTGTTTCATGTGGACCAGTGTTTGGATAGGGTCGCGCATTGCAGTGAAGTTATGTGGAGGTATGACCTTTCGGGTCAGATTCGTGTGTTCTGTTTCTATAATGTGTGATAGGTTCCTAGCATTTTGTTGTGGTGGTACTGGTGAGCTTGCAGTACAGCTCTTTTATTTGAGTCATTTCCATGACTTGAGTATGTTCGGATTGTTGCTTATTGGTGCATGGATTGCACGAGTTATGGATTTAGTTTGTATTGATGTGTCATATCACTAGAGTAGTAGTGTTAGATTGGGAGAGATCGTTGGGATCTATAATGGATACAAACGAATTCGATTTCAGCGTGTTGGAAGGATAATATCGATGTTCGGCTCAAAAATTTGCTATGGTCCTTGCCAAAGGAGAAGTGGCTTCACGAATGGTTGATTTGAGGAATGTTTATGACTTTCTACGTGTTCATTTATCATTGGCAGTATATGAAAGTGTTGGAATGAGACTTTAGTTGATAAGAGGTTTACTATCGGTATTCGGTTGTTATGTGTAGCCGCTGTGATTAGAAGTTATCGCTACAAGTGTTTGAGTTATGTGGTATATCATGTAATTGCACCTGAAGTTGCAGGTATGGATTGTTACAGCTTGTTCGGGCTTATTCAGAGTATAGATGTGAGATTCTGATCTTGTGGATGATTTTAGGAGTGGAAATGTGGTTCTAAGGTTTATTGGCTAGGTTGGATTGTGAAATTTCAGTTGCATGGTGTTATCGGACCTATATAAGATAGGGTGGCGTGGGATCACCCTCGGGTATGTGCATGGTAAGGTTATTCAGCGATTGGTTGGCTTTTGGAACAACTCTGGGCACGTTCGAGGATGAACGTATGTTTAAGTGGGGGAGGATGTAACGACCCGACCAGTCGTTTTGAGATTTTGCACTTTGCTCACTAGTTCTCGGGCATGACTAGCCCCGTGTGATGTATTATGACTTATGTACATCGTTGGTTTCGGTTTTCAGGGTAATCAGAATGAATTTGGAAGAACAGTTCTCAACTTGAAGCTTGAAATTTGAAAGGGTTGACCAAGTTTTGACTTATTTGTATATGATCTCGGATTGGAATTTTTATGATTTGGTTAGCTCTGTTAGGTGATTTGGGACTTAGGAGTGTGATCGGAATGCATTTTAGAGGTTTGTGGAAGGTTTAGGCTTGAATTGGCAAAATTGAGATTTTGGCTTTTTCCGGTTGATAGTTGAGATTTTTGTATAGGGGTCAGAATGGAATTCCGGAAGTTGCAGTAGCTCCATTGTGTCATTTGTGATGTGTGTGCAAAATATCAGGTCATTCGAATGAGGTTTGGTAGACTTTTTGATCGAAAGAGGAATTTGGAAGTTCTTGGAATTCTTAGGCTTGAATTCGATGTGATTTTGGTGTTTTGATGTTGTTTTGAGCATTCTAAAGGTTGGAACAAGTTTGGATGAGGTTATGGGATATGTTGGCATGTTCGGTTGAGGTCCCGAGGGCATCGGGTGAGTTTCGGATGGTTAAACGGATCAATTTTGGACTTTGGACTTGGCAGTTTTTGCTGGTTTTTGTTGTAGACAATTTGTTCTTCGCGTTCGCGGTCAGGGACTCCCGTTTGCGAAGGGTGTTTTCTGAGGCGGCGAATTTTGCCTTCGCGTTCGTGTTTTGTGTGTCGCATTCGCGATGTTGTGATGTTTTGATTCTCCACGTTCGCAAGGCTTATGTCGCATACGCATAGAGAAAGCGGGATAGCTGGGTCCTCAATGCTTTGTTCTACGCATCGCGGAGTAGAGGTCACATTTGCGACCTGTTGAGTTTGTTGTGCTTCTATTCGCAAGAAGGTTATCGCGTTCGCGTAGAAGAATTCCGGTCAGTGAAGGAGTGTGCTTCGCGAACGCGAGGGCGCATTCGCGATGAAGAAATGCTTGGGCAGTCAGATTATATTTTGAAAAATGAGGGTTTAAGTCCAATTTCATAAAAACCATTGGAGAGCTCGGGAGAAGGTGGAATTTAAGCTGATTTTCAGTAGAGCTATCGGGGTAAATATTCTTCACTCATATTTGGTTTAATTCCATGATTTGGTCTTGAATTTCATCATTTAATTTGAGAAATTAGAGTGAAAATTAGGAAAAAATGGAAGAAAAGTTTGAGCTTTCTTTTGGGGATTTGAGTGTGCAATTGATGTCGGATTTTGACGAATTTGATATGGGTAAACTCGTGAGTGAATGAGGATTACATTGATGTGATTTTTATCGAATTTCGAGATGTGGGCCGGGGGGCCGGGTTTGAGCAATTTCGGGATTTTTGATGTAAATTGGATATTTTCGAGTAGGCTTTGTTCCCTTAGCATATTTTAATGGTTACGTACTGATTGTGGCTAGATTTGGAGCATTCGGAGGTCGATTCGTGAGGAAAAAGGCATCGCGGGCTAGAGTTTGGACCGGATCGAGGTGAGTAATGATTGTAAATGTTGTCCTAAGGGTATGAAACCCTGAATTGCACATTATTGTGCTATATTGAGGTGACGCACACGCTAGATGACAAGCGTGGGGTCGTGCACTATTGGGGATTGTGACTTAATCCATCCCGAATGACTATTTTACCGCGTATTTGACTGAAAACTGTTTGCTATCATCATATTTTGGGCTGAATGCCATATTTGAGCCTCGTGCCAAATATTTGAACCCTTAAGGGACTTTTCCTGATATTTCCTTACTGTTTTGATTTTATACTTGAACTCAGTCATGCTATATTCTACTGTTTTCATAACTCAACCATGTTTACTCTGCTTTAGCACTTAAATAATATTTTTAAATGATATTTTGGGTTGAGCACCATGTTTTACTGTGCCCGATTGGCTTGTGAGATTCTGACTGAGTAAGACTGAGGGCCTATGTTGTGAGGAAACACTGATTATGATTATGAGGCCGAGGACCTGAGATTTGTACGCCACGAGGTGGCTTATTAATATGAGGCCGAGAGCCTAGTGATGATGCCACGAGATGACTTGATATTGTGCTTGGGAAGTAAGGGGCCCCTCTAGGAGTTTGGACAACCCCAGTGAGCGTGGGTACCCATTGTGATGTGAGATATAGCCCGGAGGGCTGGTTTTGTTTCCGAGATATTGCCCGAGGGGTAGATTTGTTGACATTGTGCCCGAGGGGCGATCCTTTATGTGTTTATCTTTCCTATTTGCCTGTCATTTGCTTGCTTAATTGTTAAAAAGACATTTCATGAAGCTTAAACTAAACTAAAATGATTTTACATATCTTCACTGATTCACTATTTTTACTAGCTTCTACTGCTTCATTATAGCCTGTAATGTGCCTTACGTGATCTCATATTTCTCAGTCTTTATTTATGATTATTACTCACTGAGTTGGAGTACTCACTTTACTCCTTGCACCCCGCGTGCACATTCAGGCATTGCAAATCCTGCTTGCTAGGGTTGAGAGCTCCCGACAGATTTCGGAGTTCACGAGGTAGCAGCTTGGCATTCGCAGCGCCGTGCTTCTCCCCCTTTATCTCCTTTCTTTCTCTTTCAGTGATTCTGTAATAGCTTTGTAGACACTTCAGTCTTGTATTAAATTGATAGATGCTCATGACTGGTGACACCCCGGTATCGGGCTACGTTAGGTCTTATTTCCGCAAACTATAATGTTCACTGTTTATTATTTGGGATTCTATCATGTTTAACATTTAAAACTTATTGTTTAATTGCTTAAAACTGAAATGGGAAAGTGTCGGCTGGCCTTGTCTTCATGAGAGGCGCCATCACGATCAGGTTCGAGTTTAGGGTCGTGACAATATCATATACTGTAATAGTATACTCTGCAATAATTATACACTTTAGAATTAAATATTATATACCAAAATGCTATATAGTATGTTTTTGGTATATAGTATAAATTAGTCTTCTTTGCTAGTTCGACTCAATTTCAACCTAAATTTTAAAAATCTACTCCATAATTTCCATCAAATTGTTTATGGGTAAGGTTGGGTAGAAGGACTCAAGTAGGATTACTTGACTGGGATATCTCGATTGAGCACTAGTCGCGCTCCCCAAGGTTGGAGCGTGACACTACCCCATAGAAGAATATCAAAATTGTGTCCTTCCACAATCTCCATATACCACAAAGGCGAAATACAACACGCACCCATCAATTCCTTGCTCGCATCATCCTTGAAGTCCTCCTCCGTAAGTCATATCTACTCCACAAGCATCCCTTAGTCCAGAAGCTATAACGACACATGACTAGGCGACCCATCGCTGATAGTAGATTCCCCACTTGGCTTTAAGCCACCATCACATAATCCAATAACCCATAGTGACTACTTCTCTTTACTGCCATGATCCCACACTATTACTTAGTTGAATTTCTGGTAAGCATTGATCATTTTATATTTAATGATCATCAGTCAATCATTGTGGCATGCACCCTATTCCAATCACAATATCATTAATCAATCATTGCGGCCCGCAACCCTTTTCAATCATAATATCATCAATAATTGATAACCAACATTCGCTCACATTGACCTTAGTTCCAAATTCCTCAAAATTTCCACAACATCCAAATCTCGAACTTATGCATATACGTATCTGAAATAATATAATAAAAGGGCACCAGACATGATAAATAGAATGTGGTTAAAAAGCTCATAGGCTAAAAGATGGCCCTGGAAAATCATGTAGCTCAACTTATCACAATGGCTCAATAAGATATTTAGCATGTTCTAGCTTAATCATATTAATTATCATGAGGTAATGCCATAGAAACCACCAAAATCATGGAGCAAACAAAATAATTGTATGACTATGGATTTATAATAAAGCTCAACATGGCAAAATAATTTGCCATGTCAAATCAACAAGTCATAACCCTAGGCATGCTCCTAAATCATGAAATATAAATTCTTACTTAGGCATGGAATCAATTCAACAAGGATAACAACTACACATAATTCGATAAAGCATAATTCAAGTCAACAACATCGGATATGGTCAAGACCTAGATATGCATATATGCTCGTCACTTCGCATATATATGACTCCTAAATCATGAATTAAGTAGCAAATAGATCACCTATGAGGAGAATTCCCTCTTACAAGGATGTCACGACCCCGGTTTGCCCTCCGTGAACCATCGTGATGGCACCTAGTCTCTACGACTAGGTAAGCCTAAATTGCGGAAGAAAAACCAAAATTTGTGGAAGTAAAACAATTTAAAACAAGAATAAAGTAGTAACAATGTTTAAATGTGTCGCTCGGCATACACCATGTTTAACTCTCAATACCAAAACATAAATCCAAGACCCGGAAACCCACGAATCATAATCTAAGATCAATACTACATGGATCTAACTACGGAATGTCTAATAAGAACAGAAAAAAATACAGAAGGGCTAAATACTAAAAGTAGGAATAGAAAGGGACTTCTCGGTCTGCAGACGCGGCAGATGTACCTCGAAGTCTCTAGAGCAGTCGCCTCCTCAAGGATGATAGGCCTGAGTAGTGGTACCTGGATCTGCACATGAAAAACATGCGCAGAAGGGGCATGAGTACACCACAGCGGTACTCAGTAACTGCCAAGCCTAACCTCGGTTGGGTAGTAACGAGGAAGGTCAGGGCCCTACTGAGATTAAATAAATATAAAGATGACAGGATAAGATAAGCAGTAAAATTGATAATGTACGGTAAGAATCTACACAGGATAATAAGAGTACAATAACGGAAACAGAGATGAAGGCAACCCACAAGGAAGTACCACTCATAACAAGGATGATAACCAGGGATCTCTTGGTATCTCGAGGATCTCTTGGTATCTCGAGGATCTCTTGGTATCCTTAATATATGCTAGGGATATCTTGGTATCCCGAGGATCTCTCGGTATCCTCAATATATGTTACGAATCTCTTGGTATCCTGAGGATCTCTCGGTATCCTCAATATATGCCAGGGATCTCTTGGTATCCTGAGGATCTCTCGGTATCCTCAATATATGCTAGGGATCTCTTGGTATCTCGAGGATCTCTCGGTATCCTCAATATATGCTAGGGATCTCTTGGTATCCTGTGGATCTCTCAGTATCCTCAATGTATGCTAGGGATATCTTGGTATCTCGAGGATCTCTCGGTATCCTCAATGTATGATAGGGATCTCTTGGTATCCTCAATGTACGATAGGGATCTCTTGGTATCCCGAAGATCTCTTGGTATCCTCAATGTACGTGCTGGGTATCTCTTGGTATCCTGCACTTCTACTCAAATCGTAAATGCGTACACGGAATCTCTCAAGATGTCGTCTCGTAGTCCCAAAGTAAAACACACAACAATGACACAAGGAATACGCAAATAAACTCAACTTCATAACAAGGTAACCTACACAATACTAACCTAACATGTTTCACGTAATACAAATAAGGCAGTTAAAGCAAATAAAGCAATTAAGTCAATTAGGCATGTTTCTCTAACTAATGGTAGGTTTAAAAGTGCAAGTAGAATAAATAGAAAGGGAAAACACAATTAAAGTTACTTAATGAAAACCGGATTTTCAACAATTAGCACAAGTACGCATTCGTCACCTCACGTACAAGGCATTTCAATTATCACAATACAAATCCTAAGGGGAAAGTCCCCCACGCAAGGTTAGACAAGCCACTTACCTCGAACCGGCTCAAAATCAACCCAACACCACGTCTTTGCCACGAGTACTCGACTCCAAATGGACCAAATTTATTCAATTCAATTGCATAATACAAAGAATACTTCTAGTAACTGATTCTACAATTAAATTCTAAGCTAATACGCGAAATTATATAAAATGACCAAAACGCCCCTGGGGCCCGCGTCTCGAAATCGGGTAAAATTTATAGTTTCAGAATCCTCACACTCTCACGAGTCTAACTATACCAAAATTATCCAAATATGATGTCAAATACCCAATAAAAACTTAATTTCTTGGCCTAAGAACCCTTCCCCAATATTCATACAAATTCTGAAATTAAAAGATGAATTCATATTTAGAGTAATGGGTTACAAGCAAAAATGAGTTAAGAATCATTACCCAATTGATACCTCTGAAAATCCCTCAAAATCTCGCTCAAATCCGAGCTCTCAACCTTAAGTTTTAATAAAAATGGCTAAACCCTCGATTTTGAAATCTTATATCTGCGCAAAAAATTCCTTCTTCGCGAACGCGGTCAAAGCCTCGCGTTTGCGAAGCACAAAATAACTTTGACCATTTTTCCTTCTTCGCGAATGCATCCCCTACTCCACGAATGCGATGCTTTGTACAGACGAACCTTCGCGAACGTGATGGGCACCACGCGAACACGATGCACAAAACTCCACTAGGCCAATTCCTCTTCCGCAAACACGAAGCCCAATCATGAACGCATAACACAACCATCCAGCCTCTTCGCGGACGCGAAGGCCAAACTGCCCCCAGTCCTAGCTACTCTTCACGAACGCGAGAACCCACCCGCGAACGCGATGAAGGAAACAAGAACTGACTGCTGCAACATTTTCTGCAATTTCCTAAGTTCCAAAAATGACCCGTTGAGCATTCAAAACACACCCGAGGCCCCCGGGACCTCAACCAGACCTGCCAACCAATCCTAAAACATCATTCAAACTTGTTCCAACCTTCGGAACGCTCAAAACAACATCAAAACACCTATTTTTTATCGGATTCAAGCTTAAAAATTCCAAAAACTCTAAAAACACACTTTCGATCAAAAAGTCTCCCAAACCTCGTCTGAATGACCTAAAATTCTGCACCCATATCCCAAGTGACATAATGGAACTACTACAACTCTCGGAATTCCATTCCGACCCTCGGATCAAAATCTCACTATCGAACCGAAAACTTCCAAAATTCAACTTTCGGCATTTCAAGCCTAAATTAGCTACGGACCTCCAAAACACAATCCGAACACGCTCCTAACCCCGAATTCACCCAACGGAGCTAACAGAACCATCAGATTTCCATTCTGAGGTAGTTTTCACACTGTTCCGACTACGGTTAACTTTCCAACACTTAAGCTCTCATTTAGGGACTAAGTGTCCCAAAACTCTACGAAACATAAAATCGAACATCCCGGCAAATCAAAATAGCAGAAATAGACTCGGGGAAAGCAGTTAATAGGGGATCAGGGCGTTAATTCTTAAGACGACCGGACGGGTCGGCACATCCTCCTACACTTAAACATTTGTTCCTCCTCGAACGAGCATAAAGACATACCTGAAGTAGTGAAAAGATGAGGATAACGGCTGCGCATATCCTGCTCGGTCTCCCAGGTCGCCTCCTCGACCAGCTGACCCCGCCACTGAACCTTTACTGATGCAATGTTATTTGACCTCATCTTTCTAACCTGTCTGTCCAATATCGCTGCCGACTCCTCAACATAGGATAGATCCTTGTCCAACTGGATGGAACTGAAATCCAATACATGTGACAGATCACCGTGTTACCTCCGGAGCATCGAAATATGAAATACCGGATGAACTCCTACCAAGCTGGGAGGTAAGGCAAGCTCATAAGCAACCTCCCCAACACGCCTCAATATCTCAAAAGGGTCAATAAACCTCGGACTCAACTTTCTTTTTTTCCCAAATCTAATAACGCCCTTCATAGGCGAAACCCGAAGCAGAACCCACTCTTCAACCATATAGGAAACATCACGAACCTTCCGGTCTGCATAACTCTTTTGTCTGGACTAGGCTGCACGGAGTCTGTCCTAAATCACCTTTATCTTCTCCAAAGCATCCTGAACCAAATTTGTGCCCAATAATCTGGCCTCACCCGACTCAAACCAACCCACCGGAGACCTACACCGCCTACCATATAAAGCCTCATATGGTTCCATCTAAATGCTGGACTGATAGCTGTTGTTGTATGCAAACTCCGCCAATGGCAAGAACTGATCCCAAGACCCTCCAAACTCAATCACACCCACACGGAGCATATCCTCAAGAATCTGAATAGTGCACTCAGACTGTCCATCCGTTTGAGGGTGAAATGATGTACTCAACTCTACCCGAGTACCTAACTCATGCTGAACGACCCTCCAGAACCGTGATGTGAATTGAGTACCTCTATCTGAAATGATGGACATTGGAATACCATGCAGAAGAACAATCTCCCGGATATAAATCTCTGCCAACTGCCCCGAGGAATAAGTAGTACACACATGAATGAAATGAGCGGACTTGGTCAGCCGAGCCACAATCACCCAAATAGCATCAAACTTCCTCAAAGTCCATGAGAGCCCAACTACAAAGTCCATGGTGATCCGCTCGCACTTCCACTTCAGAATCTTTATCTACTGAAGCAACCCACCCGGTCTCTGGTGCTCATACTTCACCTGCTGACAGTTAAGGCAGCGAGCTACACATCCAACTTTATCTTTTATCATCCGCCTCCACCAATAGTGTTGTCTCAAATCCTGATACATCTTCGCGGCACCCGGATGAATGGAATACTGCGAGCTATAGGCCTCCTCCAGAATCAACTCCCGAAGCCCATCAACATTGGGTACACAAATCCGACCCTGCATCCTCAATACCCCATCATCACCAATAGTCACATCTCTGGCATCACCGTGCTGAACCTTGTCCTTAAGGACATGCAAATGAGGGTCATCATATTATCACTCCCTGATACGATCAAATAAGGAAGACCAAGAAACCATGCAAGCTAGAGCCTGACTGGGCTCCGAAAGATCCAATCTCACAAACTGGTTGGCTAAGGCCTGAACATCCATCGCCATAGGCCTCTCCAATGCTGGTAAATAAGCCAAACTCCCCAAACTCTCTGCCCGGCGACTCAAAGCATCGGCCACCACATTGGCCATGCCCGGGTGATACAAAATAGTAATGTCATAATCCTTCAGCAACTCTAACCACCTCCTATGGCGCAAATTTAGATCTTTTTTCTTGAACAAGTGTTGTAAGTTCTGATGGTCAGTATAAATCTCACAGGGAACCTCGTATAAATAATGGCGACAAATCTTCAGGGTGTGAACATTGGCAGCTAACTCAAGGTCGTGAACAGGGTAATTCTTCTCATGAATCTTCAACTGTCTGGACACATAGGCAATCACCCTACCATCCTGCATCAACACCGCTCCGAGGCCAACCCTCGAGGCATTACAATAGACCGTATAAGACCCTGAACCTGTAGATAATATCAAAACTGGGGCTGTAGTCAATGTTGTCTTGAGCTTCTGAAAACTCGCCTCACACTCCTCCGTCCACTGAAACGGAGCACCCTTCTGGGTCAACCTGGTCATAGGGGCTGCAATCAATGAAAACCCCTCCAAAAAACGACGGTAGTAGCTCGCCAAACCAAGGAAATTGCGGATCTTTGTAGCTGAGGATGGTCTGGGCCAACTCTGCATGACCTCTATCTTCTTCGGATCCACTTAAATACCCTCACTCAATACCACGTGGCCTAAGAATGCCACTGAATCCAACCAAAACTCACATTTCGAGAACTTAGCATATAACTTCTTCTCCCTCAGAGTCTGAAGCACAGTCCTCAGGTGCTGCTCATGATCTTCCCGACTTTGGGAATACACCAGAATATCATCAATAAAGATAATGACGAACGAGTCAAGATATGGCCGAAACACCCTGTGCATCAAATGCATAAAGGCTGCTGGGGCATTGGTCAGCCCAAATGACATAACAAGGATCTCGTAATGACCATATCGGGTCTGGAAAGTAGTCTTCGGGATATCTGGCTCCCAATCTTCAACTGATGATAACTTGAGCGCAAATCAATCTTAGAAAACACCCATGTGCCCTAAAGCTAGTCAAATAGATCATCAATACGAGGC
Source organism: Nicotiana tabacum (assembly GCF_000715075.1). Taxonomy (NCBI): domain Eukaryota; kingdom Viridiplantae; phylum Streptophyta; class Magnoliopsida; order Solanales; family Solanaceae; genus Nicotiana; species Nicotiana tabacum. The sequence continues at coordinate 54,919,270 of NC_134084.1, forward strand.
AAAGGATAACAGTTCTTCATTGTAACCTTGTTCAACTGACGATAATCAATACACATACACATAGAACCATCCTTTTTCTTCACAAACAAGACAGGAGCACCCCAAGGTGAAACACTGGTCGAATAAAACCCTTATCAAGCAATTACTGTAATTGATCTTTCAACTCCTTCAACTCAGGAGGAGCCATACGGTACGGAGGGATAGAAATGGGATGAGTGCCCGGCAAGATATCAATGCCAAAATCAATATTTCTATCAGGCATCATGCCTAGAAGATTAGCTGGAAATACATCGGGAATATCCCGAACTACTGGGACTGAATCAACTGAAGGGGTATCAATACTGACATCTCTCACATAAGCTAAATACGCATCACACCCCTTCTTAACCATGCGCTAAGCCTTAAGGAAGGAAATAACTCTATTGGGAGTGTGATCTAAAGTAACCCTCCACTCAACACACGGTATACCTGGCATAGCCAGCATCACGGTTTTGGCGTGACAATCAACAATAGCATAACGGGGTGACAACCTGTCCATGCCCAAGATAATGTCAAAATCTACCATGCTGAGTAATAACAAATCGGCTCTGGTCTCAAAACCACGAAGAGTGACCAAACACGACCGATAAATGCGGTCTACAACAAGTGAATCTCCCACAGGAGTAGAAACATAAAAAGGAGAACTCAAAGAATCCCGAGATACTCCCAAATATAGAGCAAAATAAGAAGACACATAAGAGTACGTGGAGCCTGGATCGAATAGAACTGATGCATCTCTATGACAAACCATGACAATACCTGTGATGACAGAATCAGAGGCAACAACCTCGGTACGAGTAGGAAAGGCATAGTATCTGGCCTGGCCTCCCCCTCGAGGGTGACCTCTACCTCCCCGACCTCCACCTCTAGCTGGCTGAGCGGGTGGGGTAACAACTGGAGTTGAAATCATAGCCTATGAACTCTATGGGGCACGTTGTGGCTAAGAAGTCTGTGGAGGTGCACTCCTCCAAAGTCTAGGGCAATACTTCACCACACTCAACACAAGATCTAGGAGGACGTGGTAGTGGGAACTATGCGGTACGGTTACCCTAAGACCCCTGAACACCTGAAACACTGTGTGAAATCTGAGATGCAAACTGAGCTGGCTGACCCACAAAACCTCTACCATGCCATACTCTTCCTCCAAAATAAGGACCAGTGGGTCTCTCTAGTCTACGAGGTCTCCTTACTTCCCTATACTCTTTCTCCTGACCTCGTCTGTCCTTTCTCTCCTGGACCCACCCGTCCTCTACTCAGCGAGAGGTCCTCACCACCCGCTGAACTGGGACCACGAGTTGTGTTGCCATGACACCTAGAACATGAAAAATGGGAACTCGGTGCTCTAGAGTGGGGGTGGTGGAAGTCTAGGTCCCTTCCCTGATCTATGAAGTAGTTGGTACAACCTGAATTAACCCCGCCTGAACTAACGTACCAAACATGCTCAGAATTGTGCAAATGTCTCCTAAAAGGCTGGAGCAGTAGTAGCAGTAGGCGCATTCGGTGCCTGGGCTCTGGCTGGAACTACTGGTGGCTCCTCGGTGGCAGCTCACATGGGTGCTCTTGCTTCGTCGTATGTGTGTGCGCGTCCTCGGCCTCTACCTGGGTCCCGACTTCTGGCAACTCTCATAGGGGCGTGGGTGCCTGATCATTTCAGGTAGAGCGTGTCCTCACCATCGGTGAGAGAATAAAAAGATAGAAGTTCAGAATTATTGATGTCAAAAATGTCGCACGGCAGGGAAATCAAATGAAGTGGAATTTTCCTAATGGTTACATAGCCTCTCGTAGATAAGTACAGACGTCTCCGTACCGATCAGCGAGACTCTAATAAACTGGCTTGTGATCCATGACTCCTATGAACCTAGAGTTGTGATACCAACTTGTCACAACCCCGGTTCGCCCATCGTGAACCATCATGGCGGCACCTAGTCTCTACGACTAGGTAAGCCTAATTTGCGGAAGAAAAACCAAAATTTGCAAAAGTAAAGCAATTTAAAATAGGAATACAGTAACAATGTTTAAATGTGCCGCTCGACATACACCATGTTTAACTCTCAATACAAAAACATAAATCCAAGACCCGGAAACCCACGAATCACAAGCTAAGATTAATATTATATGGCTCTATCTCCGGAATGTCTAATAAGAACAGAAGAAAATACAGAAGGGCTAAATACTAAAAGTAGGAATAGAAAAGGACTTCTCAGTATGCGGACACGTAAGATGTACCTCGAAGTCTCTACAGCACTTGCTTCATCAAGGATGATAGGCCTGAGTAGTTGTACCTAGATCTACACATGAAAAACATGCACAGAAGGGGCATGAGTACACCACATCGGTCCTCAGTAAGTGTCAAGCCTACCCTCGATTGGGTAGTGACGAGGAACGTCAGGGCTCTACTGAGATTAAATAAATATAAAGATGACAGGATAAGATAAGCAATATAATTGAGAATCTACCGTAAGAATCTACAGAGGATAATAAGAGTACAATAACGGAAATAGAGATGAAGGCAAACCAAAAGGAAGTACCACTCATAACAAGGATGATAACCGGGGATCTCTTGGTATCCTCAATATATGCTAGGGATCTCTTGGTATCCCGAGGATCTCTCGGTATCCTCAATATATGCTAGGGATCTCTTGGTATCTCTCGGATCTCTCGGTATCCTCATATGCTAGGGATCTCTTGGTATCCCGAGGATCTCTTGATATCCTCAATGTATGCTAGGGATCTCTTGGTATCCCGAGGATCTGTTGGTATCCTCAATGTATGATAGGTATCTCTTCGTATCCAGAGGATCTCTTGGTATCCTCAATGTACGATAGGGATCTCTTGGTATCCTCAATGTACGTGCTGGGGATCTCTCAGTATCCCGCACTTCAGCTCAAATCGTAAATGCATACAGGGGATCTCTCAGGATGTCGTCCCAAAGTAAAACACACAACAATGGCACAAGGAATACTCAAATAAACTCAACTTCATAACAAGGTAACCCAGACAATTCTAAACTAACATGCTTCACGTAATACAAATAAGGCAGTTAAAGCAAATAAAGTAATTAAGTCAATTAGACATGTTTCTGTAACTAACAGTAGGTTTAAAAGTGCAAGTAGAATAAATAGAAAGGGAAAACACAATTAAAGTTACTTAATGAAAACCAGATTTTCAACAATTAGCACAAGTACGCAATAGTCACCTCACATATAAGGCATTTCAATTATCACAATACTAATCCTAAGGGGAAAGTCCGCCACGCAAGGTTAGACAAGCCACTTACCTCGAACCAGCTCAAAATCAACCCAACCCACGTCTTTCCACGAGTACTCGACTCCAAATGGCCCAAATCTATTCAATTCAATTGTATAATGTAAATAACACTTCAAGTAACTAATTCTACAATTAAATTCTAAGCCAATATGCGAAATTATGTTAAATGACCAAAATGCCCCTCGGGCTCACATCTCGAAATCGCGTAAAATTTATAGTTTCAGAATCCTCACACTCTCACGAGTCTAACCATACCAAAATTATCCAAATCCGATGTCAAATTCCCAATCAAAACTCAATTTCTTGGCCTAAGAACCCTTCCCCAATTTTTATACAAATTCCGAAATTAAAGGTTGAATTCATGTTTAGATTAATGGGTTACAAGAAAAAATGAGTTAAGAATTGTTACCCAATTGATACCTCTAAAAATCCCTCAAAATCGTGCTCAACTCCGAGCTCCCAAGCTTATGTTTTGATAAAAATGGCTAAACCCTTGATTTTAAAATCTTATATCTGCCCAGAAAATTCCTTCTTCTCGAACGCGGTCAAAGGCTCACGTTCGTAAAGCACAAAATAAATTTGACCGTTTTTTTCTTCGCGAACGCGTCCTCTACTCCGCGAACGCAATGCTTTGCATAGATGAGCCTTCGCAAACGCGACATGCACCACGCGAACGCGATGCACAAAACTCCACTAGGCCAATTCCTCTACCGCGAACGCGAAGCCCAATCGCGAACGCATAACACAACCATCCAGCCTCTTCGCGAATGCGTAGGCCCTATTGCGAATGCGAAGGCCAAACTCTCCCCCTCCCAGTCCCACTCTTCTTCGTGAATGCGAGAACACTCTCGCAAACGTGATGAAGGAAACCAGAACTGACTGCTGCAACATTTTCTGCAATTTCCTAAGTTCCAAAAATGACCCATTGAGCATCCGAAACACACCCGAGGCCCCCGGGACCTCAACCAAACCTTCCAACTAATCCTAAAACATCATTAAAACTTGTTCCAACTTTCGGAACACTCAAAACAACACCAAAACACCTATTTTTCATCGGATTCAAGCTTAAAAATTCCAAAAACTCTAAAAACACACTATCGATCAAAAGGTCTACCAAACCTCATCCAAATGACTTGAAATTTTGCACCCACATCCCAAATGACATGACGGAACTACTGCAACTCCGGGAATTCCATTCTGACCCCTATATCGAAATCTCGCCTATCAACCAGAAATCGTCAAAATATCAACATCTCCAATTCAAGCCTAAATCTACTCCGAACCTCCAAAACTCATTCTGATCACGCTCCTAAGTCATAAGTTACCTCCCGAAGCTAACTGAACCATCGGAACTCACATCTGAGCCCTCTAACACATAAGTCAGCATCCTATTGACTTTTCCAACTTAAGCTTCCTTAAAAAAGACTAAGTATCTCAAACCTTACCAAAATCATTACGGATTCGATCCGACCAACCCGATATCACAAAACACTTATAACAAAGCATAAAGAAGCAGAAATGGGGGAAAACGGAGCGGTAACTCATGAGAAGAATGGCTGGGTCGTCACAGATTCCCTCTTCAAAACCCTTCAAAAAGCTTTAACTCCGTATAAAAATGGTGGAAAACAACCCAAATTTCACGAATGCAGGTTTATATAGTTTCTGCCCAGGTATTTCTGCACCTGTGGACAAATTACCGCTTCTGCGGTCTGCACCTATGGACAAATCTCCGCTTCTGTGGATTTTCACTTAAATCCTCTCGTCCGTACCAGCAGTCAATCCACCGCACCTGCGGGCTTGCAGGTGCACCTCAACTCCCGCTTCTGCGCTGACCAAATGCATCTGCGACCTTTCCTCGCTTATGCGGTCTTCGCACCTGTCGTCCCCTAACTGCAGGTGTGGTTATGATAGAATTAGCAGCTTCAACTGCATTCTTCAACTTCCAAACTTTCTGATAACCATCCGAAATCATCCCGAGGCCCCTGGAACCTCATCCAAAAATACGAACAAGTCACATATCACTATCCAAATTTATTTCAGCCTTCGGAACACTCCAAACAATATCCAAACACCAAATCACCCTCGGATTCAAGCCTAAGGATTCCAAAACTTCCAAATTCTACAAACGATCAAAAAGTCTATCAAACCTCACCCGAATGACCTGAAATTTTGCACACACTTCACAAATGACACAATAGACCTATTACAATTTCCGGAATTCAATTTCGACCCTGATATCAAAATTTCCACTATCAACTGGAAAATGCCAAAATTCCAATTTTGCCAATTCAAGCCTAAATCTACCACGGACCTCTAAAATATATTCCGATCACGCTCTTAAATCCAAATCACCTAACGAAGCTATCCAAACTATAAAAAGCAAATTCTGAGATCGTTTACCCACAAGTCAACTTCCGGTGGACTTTTCCAACTAAATGGCCAACTTACGAGACTAAGTGTCTCATATCACTCCAAAACTACTCCAAATCCGAACCAACCAATACGATACGATGAAATGTAGCTGAACAACATATAAGAAAGCAGAAATGGGGAGAATGGGACTGAAACTCATAAAATGATCGGCCGAGTTGTTACAGCACCTACCCGAACACGAAGGACAAAACTCCGCCTGGCTCCACTGCTCCCTGAACGTCCACATGCGAATGCTGCACACAATACACGAATGCGTTGAACAAATGCTAGCCAGCCAATTCCTTCTCTGCGATCGCGAGCCTTGCTTCATGATCTCGTTGCACTACACCACACCAGCACATCAACTACTCTAAACTTAACCAAAATGATTCGAAACCACCCCGAATCAAACCTGAGGCCTCCGAGACCCTGTCCAATCATAGAAACTAGTCCCATTACCTTATCCAAACTTATCCAAGGGCTCGAAACACTGAAAATAATATTAAAACCAAGAATCGAAGATCAAAATACTTCTCTTATCTTTCAAACCTTCAAACTTCGCTGGACATGTCCGAATAACACTTAAATATTACAGATCTCAACCAAACTTTGTACACTAGTTCCAATTCACTAAATAAACCTAACCAAAGTCTTGGAACACCAACCAGGCCCTGATAGTAAGATAGTCAACTCCCGGTCTAACCTATAAACTCTCTAAACCTTCAAATTGCTGACTTTCAGCAAATACAACCAAAACCTTCTAAAAACATCCGAATTCAAATTAGAACATATGATTAAGTCCTAAATAATCATACAAACCTATTAGAACCTTCAAATTCCGATGTCGAGGTCATTCACTTAAAAGTCAAACCTTGGTCATCTCTTCCAACATAAATCTTCAAAATTGAGGATCACTCTTCCCTAATCCACTCCGAATGTATCGAAATCAAAACTAACGATACACGCAAGTCATAATGCAGCATATAAAGCTACTTAAAGTCTCAAACCACCAAGTGGAATGCTAAATTCTAAACAACTGGGTCGTTACATTCTCACACACTTAGACATACATTCGTCCTCGAACATGCCAAGAGTCCTCCCAAAGCCTTAAAATAACTATATAAGCTCATCATGCACACCCCCGAGTGATCCTATGCCACCTCTGTTACACCCCATAATATTACGATAATGTTATGCCTTGTAGTATTACATTGCGATGATGTTACACTTCACAGTAATAAGTTACGATAATGTTGTGTCCTGCAGTATTACATTACGATAACGTTACGCTTCGCAGTATTAAGTTACGATGATGTTTCACCTTACATTATTGTACTTTGAAATTGTCGTAAGGTAATTGACATCAATCCAAATAAAATATTATTTGGAGATTATAAAGGTTATGCTATTTCACAAGTGATGAGTAAATTCGTGAAGGTGAAAGGGGAAGCAAGTCAAAGAAAATGAATTTTTGTCAAAGTTTGCCATTTTGGGGTAAAATACGGCCGAGCTAAAATACCCGATATTTATGAACTAGTACCATACAAGGTACCACATGGCCATGATAGTAAGGTGTATAAGGTGTGTTAAAAGTGGGTGGTATTTTAAGTAATGTGAGATAATTCCTAATTATGTGAATAATTGGGTAATTATTGGTTAATGGGGATTAACAAATTAATCAAGTGATTAGTGAATAATTAATCCAAATAGTTGGATAAGTGTTACATCCACCAACGTGGCAGCCAGTAAAATTCAAGAAAGTGACTCTTGAATTAAGAAGAAATATGGCAACAATGTGCATAATGAGTCACAAGACATATAATGCCTTGTTTACACGTAAGGATTCTTGGAATTACCTTAAATTGGTTTCTTATTTGGTATAGTTTCATATGTAAATTTACACAAGGCTAAGTAGATGGGTTCTGATAATTTCACTCTCTTTCTAATATAATTGAAAGATTTCCTTTAAGCCTAAACAAATTGATACATATTTTGGCAAGTAGGAAAGACATATTTTACATGGAGAAGCTGTAATCTCCTAGGAGTTGGATATGTTTATTACTTTGCATCATTATGGATGTGAATTAGACCAGCAACGTTGATGCTAAACTTGCTAATGGATGAAGCTCAAATAGATCGTTTGAAACTTCATAATACGATAAAGCGTGTGATTTGCGATTCTACGGGAGTACGGTGCAATCTTTCTCAAGAATATCTTACGGATTTTCCCTACTTCGATCTTCCATTATGTGATTTGTCGCAGTTGATATATGTTAGAGGAATTTCCAAGAGAATCGGCTCAGGTATATTAAGGCTATCCCTTCTTTCTTTTGGCATGATCCATTCGATACAAATGAAACGAGCAAAATACGCAACTTTCATAAATGACTCTATTCATAGAAATATTAGGGGTGCCTATATTCTTGATTCCCCGTGTGTCATATTATTCTATCATCTATTCATGGGTCTAAGAAAAATACGAAAGTTGAAAAGAGTTTACTTTATGATATTACTCAAAGGCAAAATGGTCTTATGACATTTTGAAAGATTTTATTAACGTACTTTTCATGCATTGCATTCATGTACATATACCCATGACCAGATGGTGTTATATAAGCGTATATATGTATGTATGTATATGTATATGGGATACGTTAAAGGTTATGATATTATATACGCACCGCCACCTGATCAACTGGTGTACGTTGATGATTTTGCCCACAGTAGCCAAGATGATATGATGGGATGCCCTCAAAGGCTGATGATGTTATAAAACATGTACCTATGCACGATATGATATTCATACGCATATGCATGATACTATAATTATTTCATAATTTACAAAGTTATTCAGACTTACAGGTGGAGTCATTTACTCTATATTTCCTCCATGTCTGTTATGTACTTATTATGTGCCTTACATAATCAGTATATTATTCATACAGACGTCTCTTTTTTCCTAGGGATGCTACGTTTCATGCCCGCAGGTCCTGATAGACAGGTCGAGAGCCCTCCAAGTAGGCTATCAGCTCAGCAGAAGATGTTGGTGCGCTCCATTTGCTTCGGAGTTTCTTGTTTGGTTAGTATAAGTTAGATGTGTATTGTTTGGTATGGCGGGAATCTGTCCCAACCTTTATGAAAATTATGTATTCTTAGCGGCTTGTAGACAGATGTCATGTACGTAAAAGATTGTATGGCCTTGTCGACCTATGTTCAATGTTTAAGTGGTTATTTTGGTCTTAGAGGCCCATATGTCTTATGTATAAGTTGGCATTACCTATTGTATTCTACCAACAGCCTCCCCAGCTCAGTTATTTATGATAGTATGACATGGAAAGATATGTTATATTGGTACTCGGTTAAGTAAGGTACTGGGTGCCATCGCAGCTTATGGGTTTGGGTCGTGACAAAAGTGGTATCAGAGCAGTTTTGTCATATGGAGTCTACAAACCGTGTCTAGTAGAGTCTTATTTATGGGTGTGTCGTGCACCACACTTATAAGCATGAGGCTATAGGGCATTTAGGATTGTCACTCTTTCTTCTTACTCTAGATCGTGTGGTATAGCTCATTTTTAAGAATTCAAATTCCGAAATTCTATTTTATTCATAATAAGACGATACCTACATCTGAAAAGAAGGTTAGAAAGAGAGATAGTTGTGGAAGAGCTGAGTCAGAGGAATTGGATTTTTGTATGATGCCTACGATAAGTAAATGTGAGGTCTTTAGCAGATCATGGGTGTACTGAAAGGTGTAAGCTTCCTAATAAGAAGCCTTAAGGAAAGAGTGCCTATCCATCTTTATGGTGAAGGACAATGAGAGATTTGGAAGATAAATACAAGTTTCAACAAGCAAAAAAGCAAGATGAAGAAGGGTACGAGACACCCAATTAATGAAGGTTAACAGTATTTATAATTCAGGCAGAGGAACATAAGCTTTTTAAGTTATATTCAACAGTAATAGAGGTATGTACAATTGGTCACACCCATTTCAGTTATGCCATGTGGGGGCTAACAGGTATAGTTAAGAGAAGGACGGGATATTAAGATCCGACTGGGGTTAGAGTAACCCAAAATGATGAATGGATTATTTGTGTTAGTTGACATTTTGAAGGGTATTACAAATGTGCCAATAGATCTTTGTGGGAGACACCCAGATGGTGCACTCTAGAATATTACGATTAGGTGTGAATACTAGCATGAAAAAAAAATTAGAAGATAGGCACTGAAAGCCTAGATGGGACTAATATTAACTTAGTGTGACTCTTGTCCATAATAGAGCGAGGATGTTGAGCAACCCGAAGAGCCAATGAATGAAGCAAGGAGAGCTAAAAGCGAAAGAATATCATGTTGAAGTTTTCACAAGAAAAAGGATATGCAAAAATATTAGCAGAGTAATGAGAAGAGAGATAAGGAAGCATTATGAATAAGGTGTGATACATGGATAACGACGGTAGGAAAAAAAGAAAAAAGAAGAAATGACAGTATTACAGAATCTAGTCAAGCGAATGAAGAGACGAGAGGTGACAGGCCTTGGGAAAACAAAAGAGTATAGGCCATGAAGTCATATCCTCATTTTAAGAAGTAAGTTCGTGACCCTAACGTGATTACAAATAGAAAAATCTAGACTCCAGAATAATAGAGATCAGTATGGGATGGTGAACAAGATAAAGTAAACATGAATTAGGATTTAGTGATTTGATAATGATCGACATCATGAGAGTTTCAGATTTCGTGCCGGCAATAATAGAATGGACAACAGAAGAAGATTCATGAGAAATTTAGAGAATAGTCATTCAGGAAGACGCTTCCCTAAAGCAAGCAATGTGAGCAAAGTTAAGCTTAAGAGACTGTATGTTCCAGTTACACTAAATGTCACCATCGCGAGTGAGGATGTTTTTTTATCCTTGGTACAAAAAGATTACCGCAAGTGAGTAAGAGTCATCGATGATGTGAAAGGACGCCATAGATGAAAAGGAAAAACATCTATAGGTAGGTTGTCATAGCTCCAAGTCTTAGTACTCCCCTAAAGGGGGGAATATGAAATGATAAAGGAAGAATGCGATAAAAATGAGAAAGGGATGAGATTGCACTTATTCGAATGTTACAGATATGCTATGATTCCAGGACGTTATGTAAGCACGAAGTCAAAAAAAAAAGGAAAGTAAGGGTTCCTATCCGTGATGTTATTGATAGATAAGGAGCCAACACGTGAGATAAGTTAAGACAAGGAAATAACCTAAGAAAGATTACGCAGAATATGAACATGAGATTAGGCCATGATTCTTAAGACAAACAGTAATGAATGAGCATTAAAGGACTGAGATTTATACCTAAAGGATAGGCAACAAAAGTAACTGGGTGCTTGGTAAGCATACCTCAGTAACGATAAATTGAAGTAAAAATTATGTTATAGTATAACCCAGGTAGATGCAGTAAAGTCATACGAATGGATAACCAGATCTATGAAATAAGATATGGCCATATTCACAAGTTTTACAAAGTATCGAGCAAAGAACTTCAGTACACCTATAGAGGCCCAGAGAAGAATCCTATTAAGCCTTGTATATACAAAGTAAGGCCTAGAGATTGACTAAAAGATAAAAGGATAAAGGAAAGATGAATCACATAAGCGCACTTACAAAGCCAGGGTCATACAGGCTACATGACAGGAGGTAGCAACAATTGCGAGATTAGAAAGATTTCAACCACAAGTCGTGATATGAGCAAAAAGACTAAAGGGGGGAATACCCTAGACTTTGGATTTATTCACAGAGCAACTACTTAAATGGAAAGGAGAGTATTAAGGTATTCACAAGAGCTATAAGTTATGAAAATGATAAGAGCATCAATCAACATTCGAGGACGAATATTCCAAAGGGGGGAATGATGTTACAACCCGCAATATTACGATGATGTTACGCTTCGCAGTAATAAGTTACGACAATGTTGCACCCTACAGTATTAAATTACAGTAATGTTATGCTTTGCAGTATTAAGTTACGACGATGTTGCACCCTGTAGTATTATACGTTGAAATTGTCGTAAGGTAATTGACATCAGTCCAAGTAAAAGATTATTTGGAGATTATAAGGATTATGCTATTTCACAAGTGATGAGTAAATTCGTGAAGGTGAAAGGGGAAGCAGGTCAAAGAAAATGAATTTTCGTCAAAGTTTGGCATTTTGGGGTAAAATACGGCCGAGCTAAAATACCCGATATTTATGAACTAGTTCCATACAAAGTACCCCATGGACATGATAGTAAGGTGTATAAGATGTGTTAAAAGTGGGTAGTATTTTAAGTAATGTGAGATAATTCCTAATTATGTGGATAATTGAGTAATTATTGGTTAATGGAAGATTAACAAATTAATCAAGTAATTAGTGGATAATTAATCCAAATAGTTGGATAAGTGTTACATCCACCCAATGTGGCAGCTAATAAAAGTCAAGAGTGACTCTTGAATTAAGAAGAAACATGGCAACAATGTGCATAATGAGTCACAAGACATATGATGCCTTGTTTACACGTAAGGATTGTTGGAATTGCCTTGAATTGGTTTCTTATTTGGTATAGTTTAATATGTAAATTTAAACAAGGCTAAGTAGACGGGTTCTGCTAATTTCACTCCCTTTCTAATATAATTGAAAGATTGCCTTTAAGCCTAAACAAATTGATACAGATTTTGGCAAGTGGGAAAGACGTATTTTACATGGAGAAGCTTTAATCTCCTAGGAGTTAGATATGTTTATTACTTTGCATCATTATGGATGTGAATTAGACCGACAATGTTGATGCTAAACTTGCTAACAGATGAAGCTCAAATATCTCGTTTGTAACTTCATAATACGATAAAGCGTGTGATTTGCGATTCAACGAGAGTACGGTATAATCTTTCTCAAGAATATCGTACGGATTTTCCCTACTTCGATCTGCCATTACGTGATTTGTTGCAATTGATATATGTTAGATGGATTGCCAAGAGAATTTTCTCAGGTATGTTAAGGCTATTCCTTTTTTCTTGTGGCATGATCCATACGATACAAATGAAGCAAGTAAAATACGCAACTTTCATAAACGACTCTATTCATAGAAATACTAGGGGTGCATATATTTTTGATTCCCCGTGTGTCATATTATTCTATCATTTGTTCATGGGTCTAAGAAAAATACAAAAGTTGAAAAGAGTTTACTTTATGATATTACTCAAAGGCAAAATGGTCTTATGACATTTCGAAAGATTTTATTAACGTACTTTTTATGCATTACATTCATGTGCATTGACCCATGACCAGATGGCATTATATACGCATATATATATATATGTATGTATGTATATATATATATATGGGATATGGGAAAGGTTATGGCGTTATATACGCACCACCACCTGATCAGCTGGTATACGTTGATGATTTTGCCCACAGTGGCCAAGATGATATGATGGGATGCCCTCAGAGGCTGATGATGTTATGAAATATGTACCTATGCACGACATGACATTCATACGCATATGCATGATACTATAATTATTTCATGATTTACAAAGTTATTCAGACTTACAGGTGCAGTCATTTACTCTGTATTTCCTCTATGTATGTTATGTACTTATTATGTGCCTTACATACTTAGTACATTATTCGTACTGACGTCCCTTTTTGCCTGGGGACACTGCGTTTCTTGCTCACAAGTCCCGATAGATAGGTCGAGAGCCCTCCAAATAAGCTATCAGCTCAGCAGAAGATGTTGGTGCACTCCATTTGCTTTAGAGTTGCTTGTTTGGTTAGTATAAGTTAGATGTGTATTGTTTGGTATGGCGGGACTCTGTCCCAACCTTTATGAAAATTATTTATTCTTAGAGGCTTGTAGACAAATGTCATGTATGTAAAATATTGTATGGCTTTGTCGGCCTATGTTCAATGTTCAAGTGGTTATTTTGGTCTTAGAGGCCCATATGTCTTATGTGTGAGTTGGAATTACCTGTTGTATTCTACCTACAACGTCTCCGGCTCAATTATTTATGATAGTATGACATGAAAAGATATGTTATGTTGGTACTCGATTGAGTAAGGTACCGGGTGCCCATCGCGGCCCATTGGTTTGGGTCGTGACAACCTCAATCTATATAAACCCATTAACACAATCGTGACTGAAGATTCTACCTTAAATCTTAGCATATAAGTCTTAGAAACTAATTCCAACATCCGAAACTCCCTCTCAAATCTGATTTTCGTATGTGTACACTGTATCAATTTCGACAAGATGCATCAACCATAAGTGTACTTATGAGATGTAACCACTTTATGTACCATATACCTCATATGTCCATAATCATATCTTCTACATGTAATAACTGCTGATTATCAAATCCGGTACCGGTAACATACTTCATATAAAATAAAACCATGTTCCAAACCTTTGAAACACTACTAATGATGAAGGAAACATGTAGAAACTCATAAGCACTTGTCAAATCAACAAGTCATGGAGTTTCTCTTGCCCGACAAGAACTATTGCCCAATTTCGAACAAACTATTGGCATTGCTCTTCCAAACATACCTTATACAAATCTGATTGCACTAATCTCATGTCCAAAATACTCATCTTGCCCAGCACAGGAGGCTTGACCAACAAGCAACAACTCGAGTATGATCAATAATAGAAAGTGAATCGAATGAGAGAGCGATCCGACAAGTTTAACTAATATAACGGCAAAAGTATAATTCTATTAATCCTTACCACAAAGGGGTAAACAAAACACATGAATTAAACACAAAGAATCGCATCCAACATAACTTCACAGCGGCACACAAACCCATCCAAACATATCAACCCACATGTGGATACCCATCGAGCCATAACACTAATACTCACTAAGCCCATATGTATCAATAACAAGCACATAAAGTGCATAAACATAATCATGGAGAGACGGTGTAATGACCCGACCGGTCATTTTGAGCTTTTTCACTTTGGTTGTCAGTTCTCGGGCATGACTATCCCCGTATGGTGTATTATGACTTATGTAAATCGTCGGTTTTGGTATTCAGGGTAATCAGAATAAATTTGGAAGAACAGTTCTCAGTTTGAAGCTTAAAATTTGAAAGGTTGACCAAGTTTTGACTTGTTAATATATGATCTTGGATTGGAATTTTTATGATTTGATAGCTCCGTTAAGTGATTTAGGACTTAGGAGCGTGATCGGAATGTATTTTGGAGGTCTGCGGAAGGTTTAGGCTTGAATTGGCGAAATTGAGATTTTGGCGTTTTCCGGTTGATAGGTGAGATTTTGATATAGGGGTCAAAATGAAATTCCGGAAGTTGGAGTAGGTCCGTTGTATCATTTGTGACGTGTGTGTAAAATTCATTCGGATGAGGTTTGATAGACTTTTTGATCGAAAGCGGAATTTGGAAGTTTTTGGAATTCTTAGGCTTGAATCCGATGTAATTTTGGTGTTTTGATGTTGTCTTCAGCGTTCCGAAGGTTGGAACATGTTTGAATGATATTATGGGATATGTTGGCATGTTTGGTTGAGGTCCCGAGGGCCTCGGGTGAGTTTCGGGTGGTTAAACGGATCAAATTCTTGTTTTGAAAGTTGCAGATTTCTTCAGATCAGTGTTGCAGAGTTTTGCTCTTCGCGTTCGCGAGAGGGCCCTCGTGTTCGTGAAGAGATGTTGAGTGTGGCAGGCTAGTTACCCTTCGTGTTTGCGATGTTGGTCCCGCGTTCACGAAGGTTGAGTCTATTTGTGCATCGCTAACGCGGGGCATGGTTCGCGTTCGCGTAGAAGGGTGAAGCAGACTTGGGCCCCAGACCCTAAAGCATCGCATTTGAAACCGAAGAAATGTGTTCACATAGGCTGAGCTGAGTAAGGAATCGCATTCGCAAGGGTAGCGTTCGTATTCGCGTAAGAGGAATTTTAGCTGTGAATTATTTGTGCTTCGTGAATGCGAGGCTTGGACCGTGTTCGTGAATAAGGAATTTTTGGCCTGGGCAGAATGTTTAAATAGCCATGTTCGTGATTTTTGGTTCATCTTTCACCATTTTTTAGCGATTTTGGAGCTTTTTGAGAAGGAGTGAAGAGGGAATCAAAGGGAAACACTTAGAGGTAAGATTTTTGAACTCAATACTCGATCCTATGTTGATTCTTACTTGTTTAAACATGAAATTTGTGGAATTTAAAGTCTAAAATTAGGGAATTAGGGCTTGAAATTGGAGACTGTAAATTGGGGATTTGAGGGGCCATTTAATGCCCAATTTTGATGTTCTTCGTATGTATGGACTCGTGGGAGAATGAGGATTCTAGTGATATGATTTTTATCGGATTCCGAGACATGGGCCCGGGGGCCGGGATTGGTGTTGTAATTTGATTTCTTTCGAGTGGGCTTTATTCCCTTAGCATATTTTGATGGTTATGTACTGATTCTGGTTAGATTTGGAGCATCTGAAAGCTGATATGAGAGGCAAAGGCACCACGGGCTAGAGTTTGGACCGGATAGAGGTAAGTAATGATTGTAAATGTTTGTCCTGAGGGGATTGCGACTTAGTCCGTCCCGTATGATTGTTCAACCGCGTATTTGATTGAAAATTGTTTGATATCATCGTGTTTTGGAAATGTATTATCATGTTTTGGGCTGAATGCCATATTTGGGCCTCGTGCCAACTATTTTGGACCCTTAGGGAATTTTTACTGCTATTCCTCACTGTTTTTGACTTCATATTTGTACTCTGTCATGTTGTTTTCTACTGTTTTCATAACTCAGCCATATTTAATCCGTTTTGATGTTTTAAATGATATTTTTGGGCTGAGCATCATGTTTTACTGTTGTCCGAGTGGCATGAGAGATTTTTGATTGAGAGAGGCCGAGGGCCTGTGTTGTGAGGATATTATGAGATCAGGCTGCGTGTCGCAGTAGTGTGTTACTGATTTATGATTATGAGGCCGAGGGCCTGATTTGTTACGCCACGAGGTGGCTTGATATGAGGCCGAGAGCCTATTTGATTATGCCACGAGATGGCTTGTTATTGCGCTTGGGTCGTAAGGGGGCCATTCCGGAGTCTATACACCCCCAGTGAGTGCGGGTACCTAGTGTGAGATGTGATATTGCCCGCGAGGCTGTGTTTTTGCACTTGGGCCGTAAGGGGCCCCTCCCGGAGTCTATACACCCCCAGTAAGCGCGGGTACCTAGTGTGAGATATAATATAGCCCGAGGGGCTGATGTTGTTCTATTTTATTGCGCGAGGGGCGGTTCTTGATTTATGTTATGCCTGAGGGGCTGATTACGAGTGATTGTGAGGTAGCCCGAGGGGCTAGTCCTGTTGATATTATGCCTGAGGAGCGGTTTATGGTACATGTTTTGCCCTAGGGGCTATTTACGTTTCTATCATATTTACTCACTATTTTATCACTCGTTTGAAACTATTGAAAATTGTTTTAAAAGGTTTTACCGAAACTGAGCATGATTTACAAAGTAAATGATTTCTGTATTATGTTGGAAATATCCTGCATTTGTTGTAGCGTTTGACGTGGCTTACGTGTTTTCTTACTACTCAGCTTTCATTTACCTTTATTACTTACTGATTTGGAGTACTCACATTACTCCCTGAATCTTGTGCGCAGATTCAGGTATTTTTGAACCCGATAGCGGGTGTTGATTGTTCAGTGACAAAGTCATCGGAGTTAGCAAGGTAGCTGCCCGACGTCCGCAGCACTGCTTTTCTCCCTCTTGTTTTCATTAGACTGTATTTAGTACATTTTCAAAAATTTTGTTATATTCAGACTTTAGTAGATGCTCGTGACTTGTGACACCCCGATGTCGGGCATGTGTATTTATTCCGCACTGTTAATTTAGACTTTCATATGAAATATTTGATTAATTAAAGACATAAAAAATGACTTTTATTGATTAATGGTTAATTCGGGAGTTGTGTCGGCTGGCCTAGTTTCAAGAAAGGCGCCATTGATGACGTCTAAATCCACTACTAAAAAGTAAATGGACACGGTTGCATGCAATATAATTTACCCAGCTATGACTCGGGGTCGAATCCCACAGAGAACAATATGTAGGCGATTAGGAATGTAAGAGAATTATCACTTATCGCGCAATGCCAAATGCTTATAATTGGTTTTTGAAAATGTTTTATACTTAAATGCGGAAATGTAAACTAACCTAGAAAGCAGGTAAAATGATCATTGGCTACAAGTGTGGATGCATCGGGAATTACACTCAAGTAACGATCCAATGTATTTCATGATTTTACAAATATGAGCGAGTTTATGTTAATTAGCCACGGATAATAATTCTTAATTATCTTCTTCCGAAAACTAACAAGACTTCCTAATTGAATTATCCCTAAAACAATTAAGAGATTAAGCACACCCGGAATGGCTACAAGTAGTTCAATCCTATCCCTAGTAGAATCTATAAAATGAGGGTTAAAGCCTTAAGTTCTTGTTAATTAATCATTTTCAACCCCAAATTATCTTTTCCAAAATTAATTCGGAGTTAATGGGCGAGTCCTAGGGTTAGCTAATCCCTTTGGAAACATTAAAGAACAAGAATAATTAAAGTAATAATAACTCACTTCATAAAAGAATAAAAAACATTCAATATATAAGCACAACAAGGTATTTAATCCACACTTTAAATATGAATATTTCCATAAATAAGATTCAAGTGTTGGAAATAAATACTACACACTTAAATATTCAATAAAATGAAAGGAAATAAAGAAATAAACATAAATGGGTAAGAAATCCTTAACCACAAGCTTGAAATCTTCAAAACCAAGTGTGTGTACAAAACCCTAGCTCAAGACTTGTTCTTCTCTAGTCTATGGAACTGAAAATAAGCCAAAGATGTCCCAAAAATCTGCTTAGACGAGTATAAAAAAGGTTTGGGAATGAGAAAATATGAAATGCCTAATTTTCCCAGGTCTGATGCCCATTGACTGCATATGCGGATGAATTCTCGCAGATGCGGTTCCGCAGATGCGGATACCTTATCGCAGAAGCGGAATGTTGAAATATGCTTGACACCGCAGATGCGGACTCCAAAAGCGCAGATGCGCTACCGCAGAAGCGAAAAATGACTCGCAGATGTGATTTCTTCCAAGCTCAGACTCCACCGCAGAAGCGGGTCTTCTCACGCAGAAGTGGGGTCGCTTCTTCGACCATCCTTCCGCAGATGCGGAATCACCGGGGAGTTTTTGCATTATTTTCACCCTTCTTTGCTCAATTCCACTTCAATTCAATTCAAATCACTTCATAACATCATTTACCTGAAAATCTAACAATACACACCATAAACGACCTCATATTATAGTTGAAGGACATAAAAGCTATGGAAAAGAGACTAGATTGAGTGGTAAAATCACCACTCATCAACACCCCCAACTTAAAGCTTTTGCTTGTCCTCAAGCAAATCAAAACCAACACTTCAATGGGGATTTACCATTTAAAACACAAGTGGTATTGTTATTATTTACAAATCACATTCTCCAATTAAGCACCATACTTATGGATTTGGTTGGTACTAATAATTAGGCTCAAGTATGTGTATCTTTCCCGAATGACTCCCTCATTTAAAAACAACTTCAAGAATGTGCAAGGGAGTTTCAAAATAATCAAGTGACAAGAATAAGCCTTAAGAAGTGAGTCAAAAGCACTAGTCCACAACATATGCTCAACTTACTCAATTTCACCAACTCTTCCTAATTCATGTGCCCTCACAAGAAAGAAAGTCCCAAAATCATTATATTTACAATACAAAATAAGGGACAAATTTACAAAAACACTCACTCTCACAAAGAATTTCAAGTGTTACAACATGTCATACCATAAGCTTGCCCTTATTTTAATTCATCGCCTATTCAAGAATGTTCGGTTGGAGGTCCCATAAGGACTTTTTAAGCTTGTAATGTAGTTTTAAGGAAGGGTTGGATAAGCATTTGGATACAAGTGACTTCACCCTCCTTGAACACTACTCAGATTTGTCTTTCTTTTTGCACTTTATTTCTTTTCAAACCACATAGCATCATTGGCATCTAGTTACCAACATAGAACCACCTTAAATACCTCTCAAATTTTCTTTAAGGCTCCATATTTATATACATACAAATATTTCTCTTTTTTTATACACATTTTTGTTTTGGAGCTTGAATAATTTAATATGAACACTTTGAGGTATATGTTCCTACACTCAATGTACAACCTTACCAATTTCCACTTTGACACCACACCCCCAACTTAGGCTTTTAGCCTCATTCTCAATGTTCAAGGAGGGACGGGTTCAAAAGAGGAAATTATTTTACAAAAGAGGAAAGGCTTGTAATGAGGTGGCCAAAGAAAAGGTTAAAGGCTCAAATAGGGTACTAGTGATATTATTTATGCAATGTTAGGCTTGAAAGGCTAAAGAGGTTTTGCAAATAAAACAAAGAATGCCTAAGATCATCCCTCCAACCAAACATACTATCATTAGCATTGAAAGACCAACCGGGCAAGTTTTAGATGATAGAAGCAAACACAAGATTTATTTGTACAAACACTAACACACATGGCACATGAATTAATCAAGATGGATCAATTTCATTTTCTAAAAATAGCATCTAGAGCAATATTATTCAAACTAGTGGGCAAAGAGTCACTAAAAGAGCCAAATATTTATCACAAAAATTATTCTTCACCATGCAACTTACTTGTTTTAGTTCAAAACCAAAATTCGGAAGGGTATTCTTAATTCACATTTCACATACAAGAGAGTAATTTTATTAGTATCAAATAATCCAAAAGTCTCCTCCTAGAAAAACAAGACTAATTCCCTTAAGAAAGTTGTCACGCCATCTATCATAGGGAAAAGTCACCCGGTTCACTTAAAAAATGTTCCTTGGGAAAGAACCGTAGCATGAAGAAAACCCAAGGAAATATTACTTAAGGAAATAAAAATAAAAGAAAACAACACTACTAAAAAGGATACTAAAATAAAAGCGACTAATACTAATAACAACAAGCTACTAAAGAAAATAAATAACTAAAGAAATATAACAATAGACTAATCACACCAAGCTCAGCAAGAGCACCTGCTACACAAAATAGCCCGGCAAGGGCACACAATATCCACAACAGCACAATGAGCCCGACAAGGGCACACAGTATCCATAGCAACAAAATAAGCCCGGCAAGGGCACACAATATCATAACATAAATACAGTATACTCTTATAGCCACCCCCAACTAAGAACATTGCAGTGTCCTCACTGCACAATATCAAATATAAAACATAAATAGTTTGAGGGTCTCCCTAAGGTCTGCATCAGACTAGCAGACTGTGGGAGGACGGTTGATCAATGCTGTGCTGAACTCGTGGCCTCATCATCATCATCATCACTCTCACCAGCAGCCTCTGACATGAAGGAATACGCCTCGCTATCATCTTTGTATGCCACTAGTATCTTCTTGCCTAGGTTTTCCCATTTGAAGATGGCCTTTATGCCTCTCCACATTTTTATCATGAACTTGCTCTTTTTCTTGTTCTTCTTCTTCTCCTTCTCGAAGTCTGACTGGAGATATGCATGCGCCCTGGCCAAAGTGATGTACGCTATCTCAAGTCGGGTCACTGATGTTGCCATCTTCTCATAAGAATTTTTCTGACTCTTTTACGCATCTAAGTAACACTTCATTTCTTCCCTGGAGAAGTATGAGGGCCCAGGCTGGGAGGATGAAGGCCCACTCGAAAGCTGTGACACTAACTCCCGAATAGATGCAAGCTCGGAGTTTAGCACCCCAAATGGTCCCTCAGGTGCAGCTGCCTGTAAAGATGACTCTGAAACAGCAGTCGTGGTGGTGACTTTCCTTTTCTTTCTTTTGACTGCACTACCCTCTCCTGTCACTCTCAGTGGATGAAAGGTTTATCAGCTAGTAGCCATCGAGTGGTGCTACACACCTCAACCTCTGCTCTTATGCATAGCTGTGTGATCAATGAAGGGAATATCATCCCTGCATCCTTGTCTCGCAAATACTCCCTCAGCTTCCGCAGGATATAGTAACTAACATTCACAGGAATGTCGTCCATGAGGCATGCAATAATCAAAGCCCTGGTGTAGGAGACATCTGAGACGTTTCCACAAAGAGACACCCTGTTGCATACGATGTACAACCACATTTTTGCTTCAGCTATGAAGTCAATTGACCTCAAACCTTTTCTCCTATTTCCCCATTTGGCTCTCATGCTTAGAGGGTAGAGTTTGGAGACAAGTCATTCCCCATTGTCAAATTGATCTTTCTCTTTCACCGGCTCTATTGGATAGTTATGAATCCCAAGAGTGTCATTTATCTGTTCTATCCCAAACCTTACCAATTTTCCTCTGATGACGATTTGTGGATTGGCAAAATCTATGCGCTTAAGGTTAGCATAGAATTCGTGTACCCACTCCTCATTGCTTTACATGGAGTGGGAATGAAGCATGACCATCCGAATGTATGGAGACGGGCATAGAACTCTAGGAGCTTCTCGGCCAATTTTTCTTTGTTGATCCCCTTTTCAAGCACTATCTTTTTGTTGACGAGGTCGTCCAAATATCTACGTTGATAGTTAGCCGACATGAAGTGAGATTCATCATATGGTTCCTCAACCTCCTCCTCAATTTCATGTTGTTGTAGGGCATTTTCGTTCATGTTCGTGTCCATTTTAGCTCCAAGTACCTTCATAAAATCAAAACAAAGTTAGTCGGGCAATAGAATCATGTTAAGCAATTCAAAACACTGCAATTAGGCCAAAGAATCAGGTTGAACGGGACCGAGAAGGCCCTGTTGCAAAGCTACTGGAATTGTGCAATCTGCCCAGTTTTCGCATCTGCGGAACAGTAACCATAGGAGCGGTTCCGCTTCTGTGAAAATTTCACCGCATCTGTGGTTTTGCCCAAGTTTCTAGAAATCGCACCTGTGGAACAGTCGATGCAGGTGCGAAACCGCATCTGCAATTTTAGTTCCACATCTGCGGTGCTCAGACAAGGGTTCAAATGCCCAGATTTTTTCATATCTTTCAATTCTTAACCCGATTTTGGCACCTAATTTATACTCAAGACTTCTAAATTAGTGAACTACATGAAATTATGATTCTATTGAGACCGATTTTACGGTACTTAGAAAGAAACTTTTTTTAAGCATTTTGTCGAACATCTTGTAAGCAGCTTAACATGGCCTCTTCTTCACACGATTTGGGTACTCAGATTTCCCACAAATTTGTTTCAACAAGAGCAGCACACACACATGAATCTCTCAACCAATTTCCCTCACTTCTTAAAACTAACAGCAATTAAATCAAAAATAAAAACATCAAATAAAATAAAACAAATATGTGGGGCTATTGGCAATGAAGAAGAAGAGAGAAAGAGAGCAAAGATAAGAGAAGTAGATGAGACTTAAAAGAAAATACTTGAGTCTCGTGTGAGTGCAATAGAAATCAGAAGTAGTGAATGTTTTGGAGATTGTAAGAGCTTGGGGGAGTTAGGACTGGGGGAATTGATGTATAGGATACCTGGGCGAAGAGCAATATGCAGAGTATACGGACTTCTAATTTTTTTAACACTACTTGATTTCTGCTTCTGCGGTTTTTTTACCGCTTCTGCTAAGACGCATATGCGGCCAGGGACCCGCTTCTGCGGAATGGGCCACTTCTGCGATGGAAACTACGCTTCTGCGATACCGCATCTGCGAGCAAAGTTTCGCAGATGCGGTTACACCAGATAACTAGTGCCCAGAATTGCAGCTACTGTTTTTGTGCACTTCCAACATCCCGAACTCTTTAATTCAACTCCAAAAAATATGAAACTTGGCTGATTAGTCAAAAATAATATACTAAGCTATTCTAAAAAAAGAAAAATTCAAAAATGACTAAACATTTTTGAAGAACGATGGGTTGCCTCCCACCAAGCGCCGCATTTAACGTCGTGGTATGACGCAAGTCAACTTTACCACTTTTTTCGCCACTTGTATGATATGAACTGGGCACCTAGCTTGGAATCAAGCTTGTGACCACGAGCGACGGATGGTGGTAACTAGATGATAAAGCCAAGCCTTAAATTCTTCATTTTGCACTTCTTGGCTCTCATGTGAGGAATGCCATTTTGCTTTCTTGTTCCCTCAAATTGTAAGATGTATGGTTGTTGCCTTTCCTACTTGCAATCCCTCATTGACTCGTGTAGTTCGATTTCCATATCACCACACAATTCCAATGTTGAAAAATGCTTGGAATGTGACTTCAAACCTCCAACTTGCAATTTTTCTCGGATTTTGACATCCTCTTCTTCCCCCGAACTAGAGTCAATCTCAACCAAATCTTCATTTACACCGGTTGACTCTAATTTCATATTTTTCTTGGCATCGCTAACAATCATGGAGTCAGTTGGCGGATGTTCAATTCTTGATTCCTCGAAGTAAAGCTCACTTTCTTCCTTGGAATTGGACTCTTCTTGGCTTCCTTCCATACTCTCAAGTTGGTGGGCATAGTGAGCCTCAACCAATATTTTCATTTGATCTTCCAAAGTGCGGATGTGTTCATCATTGTGAGCCAAGCCTTGTTTCAAGTCCTCGAGTGCAAAGTTGTGCTCCTCCTCATTTTCAAGAATGGTCTCCAAGATGAGCATCACCTTCTCATTTTGAGCATTTGAGAGTTCTTCTTGGTTTTGATCAAGTTCCAAGGAAAGATTTTTTGCTTCCACATTTAAGAAAAATTCTTGGCTATCATTAACTTCCGAGGATTTTTGGACCTTTAAAGCTTCAAGCATTTCTCCCATTTGTGAGTGCAACCTTTCAAGTGCCAAGTCATTTTGGAGACTATTCTCCAAAAGCTCATCCAAGGCACTTTGTTCTTTGTTTCCTCCTTCAAGTATGCACTCCAACATGAGCTTGAACTCTCCATTTCGGCCATGCTCAACTTCTTCCACTTCCATAGCCCTATAATTTTCATCACAAAAAGTAGAATAATCATAGCGGGGACTTAGGGAAGGGAAGGACAAATAAGCACAATCATCCCAATGACCATTTTGGAAACCACACCTATTACAAATTATCCACTCATGGGTTTGAGATTGTGCGCACAATCTACCCCCAGAAGAATTTAAACAATTGTGCCACGAGTGTGTCCTCCACAATAAGGACAAGGGTCATCAAAGTATGAACTACCATCTGACAAATTTTCATTATATGATGCCATTTTTCAAAAATAAGAAAAATAAACAAGAAAAGTAGACCAAGTTAAGACAAATTAATTGCACAAATATTCACAAGTTTGGACCAAAGCACTTACGCTTATTTCTCAAACAACCTAAGTTACGCCAAATTGTTCCCCGACAACGGCGCCAATTTTAATGACGTCCAAATCCACTACTAAAAAGTAAATGGGCACGGTCGCATGCAATATAATTTACCCAACTATGAGTCGGGGTAGAATCCCACAGAGAACAATATGTAGGCGATTAGGAATGTAAGAGAATATCACTTATCGCGCAATGCCAAACACTTAGAATTGGTTATTGAAAATGTTTTATACCTAAATGTGGAAATGTAAACTAACCTAGAAAGCAGGTAAAATGATCAATGGCTACAAGTGTGGATGTATCGGGAATTACACTCAAGTAATGATCCAATGTATTTCATGAATTTACAAATATGAGAGAGTTTATGCTAATTAGCCACGGATAATAATTCTTAATTATCTTCTTCCGAATACTAAAAAGAATTCCTAATTGAATTATCCCTAAAACAATTAAGAGATTAAGCACACCCGGAATGACTACAAGTAGTTCAATCCTATCCCTAGGTAGAATCTATAAAATGAGGGTTAAAGCCTCAAGTTCTTGTTAATTAATCTTTCCCAACCCCAAATTATCTTTTCCAAAATTAATTCAGAGTTAATGGGCGAGTCCTAGGGTTAGCTAATCCCTTTGGAAACATTAAAGAACAAGAATAATTAAAGTAACAATAACTCACTTCATAAAAGAATAAAAATCATTCAATACATAAGCACAACAAGGTATTTAATCCACACTTTAAATATGAATATTTCCATAAACAAGATTCAAGTGTTGGAAATAAATACTACACACTTAAATATGCAATACAAAGTAAGGAAATGAAGAAATAAACATAAATGTGTAAGAAATCCTTAAGCACAAGCTTGAAATCTTCAAAACCAAGTGTGTGTGCAAAACCCTAGCTTCAAGACTTGTTCTTCTCTAGTCTATTGAACTGAAAATAAGCCAAAGATGTCCCAAATATCTGCTTGGACGAGTATAAACATGGTTTGGGAATGAGAAAATATGAAATTCCTAATTCACCCAGGTCTGATGCCCGTTGACCGCACCTGCGGATGGATTCTCGCAGATGCGGTTCCGCAGATGCGAATACTTTATCGTAGAAGCGAAATCTTGAAATATGTTTGACACCGTAGATGCGGACTCCAAAAGCGCAGATGCGCTACCGCAGAAGCAGAAAATGACTCGCATATGCGATTTCTTCCAAGCTTAGACTCCACCATAGAAGCGGGTCTTCTTACGCAGAAGCGGGGTCGCTTCTGCGACCATCCTTCTACCGATGCGGAATCACATGCGAGTTTTTGTTTTTCCCTGTTTTGCTCAATTCCACTTCAACTCAATTCAAATCACTTCATAGCATCATTTACCTTATAATCTAACAATACATACCATAAACTACCTCTTATTATAGTTAAAGGACATAAAATCTAAGGAAAAGAGACTAGATTGAGTGGTAAAATCACCACTCATCAGCCATCACGACCGGGTCGGTTTTAGGGTCATGACAAGTTGGTATCAGAGCCTAGGTTACATAGGTCTCACGAGTCATAAGCAGGTTTAGTAGAGTCTCACAGATCGGTACGGAGACGTCTGTGCTTATCCTCAAGAGACAACAGAACCTTTAGGAAAAACTTCATATTCTTGAATTCTTATCGTGCGTCCTTGATTCATCTTGAAATGTAACTCTTTGAATTCCTTGCACGCGTTCGTATGCCCACACGAGCGCTCGGTATCAGCTGTGCATTGACGGCTTGTAATTCCTTGATCGAGGAGTGAGATATGATCTCAGTGTGTTGATGTTGGGTCAGTCTGGAGGACTTGAGGCCGGATTTTGCTTATAGCTTGAGCTATGAGGCGTTGATCGTGTGAGCATATGCTTTTGGATCTATATGTCTGATAGTGTCCCTATTAGTGGGAGTGATGACTAGATAGCTATGTGACGAGTGTGATGTGACTGCAGATGTGTTCATATGAATTGAATGAGACGAGAAGGGCATGCCTGAGTACAGAAAGAATTATTTGGTGCTTGATTTCCATCTTGATTTGATGTATAGCCCCGAGTTATGGGAGTGTGAAGAATCTTTTCATGTTTTTTAGTTGTGGAGTGAAGTAAATTTCATATTGCGATATAAGTTCAGACTCATGAAGATTAAGTGATTGTGTAATTGACGGTGGAAGGATATAAGGAGATGTAAGTTTGAGGCGAGGTAGGTGGGTTATCTCCTGCGGATTATTCTGAAGTTTGTGTGTTCCTTTATGCTATTTATTGGAAGACCTCTTTTACCAGTGAAATATATGTGTTGCAATTTGAATTTGGGTCGCTTAAGAGAGTGGGCTTGACTGTTACGAGGTTGAATGCGAGATTTGCAGAAGATTTGAAGTACTAGATGGTCTATGTTGCACGAGCTTATGAAGGATTGAGTTTAATCTCACTATGGTATTATGGCAGTAATAGAGTATATGCATTATGAGTTATTGTGTGTTTTGATCTATGGCTTTGCGCCAAGTGGGGGAGTCTACTATTGATTAGTTAATTGCATGGTTATGTGCTATGTTGGTTCCAGTTGGAGGCGTGCTGGTGAATCAGTTATGGCTTACGGAGGTTGAGACCGAGGATGGCTCGAGTAAAGAAAATTTCAATAAAGGTTATGTTATGCTTTATGGGTATATAAGAATCACATAATGACTTGAGTTGTTATGAATAAAGGGTGTATGGTGCATAGAACAAGAAGTAGCTTGGTTTTATTAAGGTGAGATTACGTTCTGTAGTATTGGAGTGTTATTGGAGCACAGGTCATCTGGTCCGTTTGATCGGTCTAATTACGATTTTAGTAGAGTGGATGACTCTCGAGAATGGTTCTAATGGGTTCAAGATTTCACATGTAATAATTGGAGATTTTCAAGTTGTATATTTAGCTAGAAACTTAGGTTTGCATTGGAGGGTGTCAAGACTTGTGGCATTTCTATATCAATTATGGGATTCTATATATCAGTATCAGGAAAGAGAAGGTAAAGACTTTAGATTCGCAGGAAGTCCCTTCAGGGTAGGTATTTTGAATGTGGTACTTTTGGGAATATTTAAGAGAGTATTCAACAGCTTATGACCCTTAGGCGGTGTGGTTTTATGCTTGGATCTCGTGTGGTGAGTCTGGGTTGAGGAACTGTGGTGTTATAGCAAGAAGGAGTATCAAGTTTAAGGTAAATCAGAAGGAAACTCGGATAGATGGGATAGCTTGGTAGTAGGCCGGATCGGCATGGTAAGGATATGATTAGTTCTTTGGATGCTTATAAGGTAATGAGTTTATACAAGTGTTTCACGGCAATGCTCTTGGGTTTTAGTGGCATGCGTAGCTTGGTTGAGTTAGAAGGATTCAGTCCTGATAGGTTTGGTTTTGTGCAAAGGGGACTCGGAGAGTTCTTGATGATTTTTAACACGGTTTGGAGGTGTATAACTTCTACTGGCACGAGGAGCATGGGATATATAGTGATTTTCTCCTAGATAGGATCAAATGGGAGAGTTCTTAGCTAGTTGAGTACGTAGTTGCTTGTGGATCGGAAAGGATATGAAGTTCTCATGTTTATCCGAGGATGGTATGGTATATGTGGTATGTTGTGTAGGATTGAGATTTGCATGTGTAAGGTCATAGTTCGGTTTTGAAAGGAAGGTCATAAACTCTTAGGTGGCATGGACAATTCATTTGACTAGGGAAATAATATTACTAAGTGGTGTAGCTTGATGAGGGTGTACGTTTCAGAAATAGGGCAATGTGATTAAGTTTATGATACTTCATTAGTATTGCGGCACTCTCTTATTGGATCGACTGCTGATTTCGAGTTTGCTTGGTGGCACAGAAGAATTTTTGGAGTACCTCTCGTGGGATGATTGGGTATTAGGGGTGTGTTGTATATTCGGATGGTGGAGTTGGGATCGGATATGGTGATTCATGTGCGGTATGAATTTGGAGACTGGGAGTTCTCATAAACAGGTTAGGTCGTGGTTGTGGACCATGTATATCGGTCTTGTGTGGTAACTATTGGAGGGTTGGAGGCCCGAGTGGATCCTGTTACTTAGTATGCTAGATTTTGGTGTGATATTGGGTATAGACTGGTTGTCTCAGTGTTGTGTTATTCTGGGTTGTTGCGCTAGGACGACAATATTGGCTATGCTGGGAATGCCATGGATTGGGTGGCGAGGTTCGACGGATTATGTTTTCAGTAGGGTGGTTTCATTTTGAAGACTCAGTAGATAGTTGGGGAGGGTTGTTTTTCTTATTTGTCCTTCGTGATGGATGTCAGTGCAGAGACTTCTACCATTGATTCACTTCCGGTGGTGAGGGATTTTTCCGGGTGTGTTTCATGTTGTCGGGCATGTCGCCGGGCAAAGTTGTTGATTTCGGTATTGGTTTGGTTCCAGGCACCGTATCTTATGGCACCGACGGAGTTAAAGGAATTGAAGGAGCAGCTTCAGGAACTTCTTGATAAGGGGTTCATTGGTAGGCCAATATGGATGTGTGTTCTACATCGAGTCGGCTTGGTTGACTCCGAGTTGTATTGTTGAGGGATGTGTTGATTCAATTGTTATTGAGCTTATTGTGATCAGGGGAGATCTATGAGTTACCTTTCCGTGTTGTGAGGCATTGGGATTTGTTGGTTATAGGCACATGTGGTGCAGATTTATTGGGGTCTCTCAGTGGAATTCGAGAGGGAGGAGTATTGGGTATTGCTCGGCTGATAGCATATCGGTTATGTCCTTTCGGGTTTGTGTACTGTTATGTCAATTGCTTCGCAGTGGTTATGATGATTGCTTTGGTTCTAGACATCAAATTGCGCGTGGTTTTCGATTTGAGAATAGTGACTTGAGGTATTTCATGTGGACCAGTGTTTGGATAGGGTCGCGTATTGTAGCGAAGTTATGTGGAGGTATGACCCTTCAGGCTAGATTCGTATGTTCTGGTTCTACGATGTGTGACGGGTTCTCAGCATTTTGTTGTGGTGGTACTTGTGAGCTTGTGGTACAGCTCTTTCATTCGAGTCATTTTCATGATTTGAGTATGTTCGGATTGTTGCTTATTGGTGTGCGGATTGCACGAGTTGTGGCTTTAGTTTATATTGATGTGTCATGCCACCAGAATAGTTGTGTTATATTAGGTGAGATCGTTGGGATCTATAATGAATACAACTCGATTTCAGCATGTTGGAAGGATAATATCGAGGTTCGGCACAGAAATTTTCTATGGTCCTTGCCAAAGGAGAAGTGACTTCATGAATGGTTGATCTGAGGAATGGTTATGACTTACTGTGTGTTTCATTTATCATTGACAGTATACGAAAGTGTTGGAAAGAGGCTTCATTTTATAAGAGGTATTATCGGTATTCGGTTGTTTTGGTCAACTGCTGTGATTAGAAGCTATCGCTACGAGTGTTCGAGTTATGTGGTATATCATGTAATGGTAATTGAGTCTGCGGGTATGGTTTGTTACAGCTTGTTCGGTCTTATTTAGAGTATAGATTGAGATTCTGATCTTGTAGATGATTTCAGAAGTAAAAATGTGGTTCTAAGGTTTATGGTGTCACACCCCAAAAATCGAGAAGCACGACCGGCGCTCAACCGAGTAAACTCGACTGAGCAAGACTGTTAGGTTTCTACCCCAAACTAATTCATGAAAAATAGGGAATAGACTCCATTAATTATACTTTGTAAATATTTCATTAACAACTTCCATTTTATTTCCATTAGCAGTTTCAACCATAATGTCCAAAATATTACAATTTTTATAGTTATAATGATGAAAAAAAACATATTTTCCAAATACCAATATTTCTAATTCAATTCCCCATTATCAAACTCCACCCACAACCAATCTACGAAGCCTTTAAATACAACTGAAGAGTAATATGGAAATGTTGGCAACAAGGCTCCGGTTATACCTCGAAATACAAAGTACAAGATAAACAACGGGACAGGACCCCGAAATGAAGTGGGGCTCACCAAGTCAGCTGAAAGGAAGATGTGTCACTAGCTACAACCAACACTACCTGCTATGGAACCACCTACATCCATTTAAAGATATAGCGCCCCCGGCAAAAGGTACGTTAGTGCCGTCGAATAGCACTAGTATGTATAACTAAACACCATCTTATTAGAAAGAACAACCATACAAGAACAAAGAAATCATAAGGATTCAACAAAAGCTTTAAACAATCACCACATTATCAAATAAAAGGAATCACATAGCTTTCACATAATTTCCATAGCTTTAGGTTGGGGCATTTCATACTGTTGCATCATCATTCACAATACCACCACTTTCTTGCGCGGAGTCCGATCATGACCCGATCGGCTAGGTTTCCTCATTTGAGACATGTACCACAGTCATAATTCCATTCTCACTTTTTGGTTTCAATATCAGCACAATACCACCATGTGTGTTGCGTGGCGCCTGATCACGGCACGATCGGCTAGGCCGTCTTACCAAGACATTTTCCCTTTTTTCATCAATCATCTCATTTCAATCTTTATTTAACATATACCAGTTCGTCGGCACTTGGGGCCACAATTTTCACATCATACTTGGCACTAGGCCACATTCCATAACTCACATTCCACATCACTTTCACTTTCAACATCAAACTTGCAATTTAAGATAATGGGCACATACAAGAGCAATTCAAGTTGTAAGCATAGAGAGAGATTCACATGATTTGGCATAATAGTCACAATTTAAACTTGACTTGAAACAATTTAGCATATAGTCCACATTCTTCACATATCACCAATTTACCAAGAATAGCATAATGAACATATTGAGACACACTTTTCACATATATTCTTGCAACACTAATTCCTATGAAATAAAAAATACTACATCAATCAAATTCCATACTTACAATTTTTACATGGACACCATGGGAGCTCAATTTCTAAGAAGAGGGGTTTTTAGCCATACATACCTCAAAGAGCTTTTTCTTAAGTTTCTACAATCCACCAATACCTCTAGCAATCCCAACCTACTTTGAGACATAACAAAATTGGACACAAGTTAGGAAGATATTCATGGTTTCGGCTCATTTGAGCATTTTATCAAATACTAATTGTGCATCTTGATTTCAAAGCTCTTTTATAAGATTTCCTTCATTTCCCAACCAATTTTAACAGGAACTACCCAAATTAGTTCTTTAATATCACATACTACAACTTAGTCCCACATGCATGGCCTATTTCTAATCCCCACAACATATTTGAACCCTTAACCTCTTACATGAAATCTTGGAAGAAGGACTTACCCGGATGGAGGACAATCAAGTGGTTATCTTCCTTGATTCTTGAAAACTTGAGCAAGATTTGGGTAATTATGAATCTAGGCTCCTTCTTTATCTCTCTATATGCTCTCAACTCTCTCTAAAATCAGTAGAAAAATGACCCCAAATGAAGCCCCTAAGCCTATTATCAAAATGGGGTCGGGTTATAAAAATAGGAAAAATAAGCCTCCGAAATCGGGTCTGCAGTCACATAATGGACCACAAAATAGGAATGTGGGTCGCAAAATACATCGCGGAACTGGTGCCCAAATCTAGGCTATAATAGTCCATTTTGCGACCAGATTTGTGGTCGTAGATCAATTATGCGGACCGCATAATGGTTTTGCGATTGCAGAACTGCCACAGTATCGCATTTTTCAGCCTTTGGTAATTTGATCATAACTTTGTGTGGCCGCAAATCCAACCTTTGGTAATTTAATCATAACCTTTTGTAAGAATGTCCAAATGACAAACGGTTTGAAGCGTTAGAAACTAGACTCAAAGGCCTTTCTTTTGATAGGCTGTTAACCACATAAAACCTTATATACATATAGATATGATCATCCAAAAGTGTGGACTTGTGCGAACTCATTTGGAATTTTAGCTTATTATGAAATTTTCCAATTTGACTTAGACTTAGGCCTCCCATTAGACCCCACATTACACATTATAAGACTTATATACTTATTTACCAAATCCAATTGATGTCCATCATGGTAATAACACATAAAATATTATAATTAGCCTACTTGGCACCACGAAATCCTAAATTACTTAGCAAAATTTTTTGAGGCCTTACATATACCAGACTAGACTCTTCTAGAAACCCCAATCTAAAAGTATTGTGCATGTATCACCCCCACTTATGTGTATGGTAAGGTTGCACGGTGATTTGATGATTTTCGGAACAACTCTAGGCAAGTTCGAGGACGAACGTTAAGTAGGGGAGGATGTAATGACCCGACCGGTCGTTTTGAGATTTTGCACTTCGTTCGCCAGTTCTCAGGCATGACTAGCCCCGTGTGGTATATTATGACTTATGTAAATCGTCAGTTTTGGTTTTTAGGGTAATCAGAATGAATTTGGAAGAACAGTTCTCAGTTTGAAGCTTAAAATTTGAAAGGTTGACCAAGCTTTGGCTTGTTAGTATATGATTTCGGATTGGAATTTTATGATTTGGTTAGCTCCGTTAGGTGATTTGAGACTTAGGAGCATGATCAGAATGTATTTTGGAGGTCCGCGGAAGGTTTAGGCTTGAATTGGCGAAATTGAGATTTTGGCATTTTCCGGTTGATAGGTGAGATTTTTATATAGGGGACGGAATGGAATTTTGGAAGTTGGAGTAGGTCCATTGTGTCATTTGTGATGTGTGTGCAAAATTTCAGGTCATTCGGACGAGGTTTAATAGACTTTTTGATCGAAAGGGGAATTTGGAAGTTCTTGGAATTCCGCTTCAATTCGATGTATTTTTGGTGTTTTGATGTTATCTGGAGCGTTCTGAAGGTTGGAACAATTTTGAATGATGTTATGGGATATGCTGGCATGTTTTGTTGAGGTCCCGAGGGCCTCAGGTGAGTTTCGGGTGGTTAAACGGATCAAATTCTTATTTTAAAAGTTGCAGATTTCTTTAGGTCAGTGTTGCAGAGTTTTGCTCTTCGCGTTCGCGAGAGGGACCTCGCATTCGCGAAGAGATGTTGAGTATGGCAGGCTAGTTACCCTTCGCGTTCGCGATGTTAGTCCCGCGTTCGCGAAGTTTGAGTCTATTTGTGCATCGCGAATGCGTGGCATGGTTCGCGTTCGCATAGAAGGGTGAAGCGGACTTGGGCCCCAATCCCTAAAGCATCGCATTCGCGACCGAAGAAATGTGTTCGCGTAGGCTGAGCTGAGCAAGGCATCACGTTCGTGAGGGTAGCGATCGCATTCGCGTAAGAGGAATTTGAGCTGTGAATTATTTGTTCTTCGCAAACGCGAGGCTTGGACCACGTTCGTGAAAAAGGAATTTTGGCCTGGGCAGAATGTTTAAATAGCCATGTTCGCGATTTTTGATACATCTTTCACAATTTTGAGTGATTTTGGAGCTTTTTGAAAAGGAGTGAAGAGGGAATCAAAAGGAAACACTTGGAGGTAAGTTTTTCGAACTCAATACTCGATCCTATGTTGATTCTTACTTGTTTAAACATGAAATTTGTGGAATTTAAAGCCTAAAATTAGGGAATTAGGGCTTGAAATTGGAGAGTGTAAATTGGGGATTTGAGGGGCCATTTGATGCCCGATTTTGATGTTCTTGGTATTTATGGACTCGTGGGAGAATGAGGATTCTATTGATGTGATTTTTATCGGATTCCGAGACGTGGGCCCGGGGGCCGGGTTTGGCTAATTTCAGGATTAGTGTTGTAATTTGATTTCTTTCGAGTGGGCTTTGTTCCCTTAGCATATTTTGATGGTTATGTACTGATTTTGGTTAGATTTGGAGCATCCGGAGGCCGATTCGAGAGGCAAAGGCACCGCGGGCTAGAGTTTGGACCTGGATAGAGGTAAGTAATGATTGTAAATGTTTGTCCTAAGGGTATGAAACACTGGATTTCACATCGTTATGCTACTTTGAGGTGACGCACACGCTAGATGACGAGCGTGGGGTCGTGCACCATTGGGGATTGTGACTTAGTCTGTCCCGTATGATTGTTAAACCGCGTATTTGATTGAAAACTGTTTGATATCATTGTGTTTTGGAAATGTATTATCATGTGTTGGGCTGAATGCCATATTTGGGCCTCGTGCCAACTGTTTTGGACCCTTAAAGGATTTTTACTGCTATTCCTCATTGTTTTTGCCTTCATATTTGTACTCAGTTATGCTGTTTTCTACTATTTTCATAACTCAGTCATATTTACTCCGTTTTGATGTTTTAAATGATATTTTGGGGTTGAGCATCATGTTTTACTGTTGCCCTAGTGGCATGAGAGATTTCTGACTGAGTGAGGCCGAGGGCCTGTGTTGTGAGGATATTATGGGATCGGGTTGCGCGCCGCAATAGTATGGTACTGATTTATGATTATGAGGTCGAGGGCCTGATTTGTTACGCTACGAGGTGGCTTGATATGAGGCCGAGACCCTATTTGATTATGCTACGAGATGGCTTGTTATTGTGCTTGGGCCGTAAGGGCCCCTCCCGGAGTCTGTACACCCCTAGTGAGTGCGGGTACCTTGAGTGAGTGATATATTGATTATGCCACGAGATGGCTTGTTATTGCGCTTGGGCCATAATGGGCCCCTCTCGGTGTCTGTACACCCTCAGTGAGTGCGGGTACTCAGTGTGAGATGTGATATAGCTTGAGGGGCTGATGTTGTTCTATTTTATTGCCCGAGGGACGGTTCTTGATTTATGTTGTGCCCGATGGGCTAATTACGAGTGATTGTGAGGTATCCCGAGAGGTTGTTTACATTTCTATCATGTTTACTCACTATTTTATCACTCGTTTGAAACTTTTGAAAATTGTTTTAAAAGGTTTTACCGAAACTGAGCATGATATTCGAAGTAAATGATTTTTGTATTGTATTGGAAATATCCTGCATTTGTTATAGCGTTTGACGTGGTTTACGTGTTTTCTTGCTGCTCAACTTTCATTTACCTTTATTACTTACTGAGTTGGAGTACTCACATTACTCCCTGCACCTTGTGTGCAGATTCAGGTATTTCTGAACCCGGTAGCGGGTGTTAATTGTTCAGTGGCAGAGTCATCGGAGTTAGCAAGGTAGTTGCCCGACGTCTGCAGCACTGCTTTTCTCCCTCTTGTTTTCATTAGATTGTATTTAGTACATTTTTAGACTTTTTTTTGTATTCAGACCTTAGTAGATGCTCGTGACTTTTGACACCC
Source organism: Nicotiana tabacum (assembly GCF_000715075.1). Classification (NCBI taxonomy): domain Eukaryota; kingdom Viridiplantae; phylum Streptophyta; class Magnoliopsida; order Solanales; family Solanaceae; genus Nicotiana; species Nicotiana tabacum. The sequence goes on from NC_134084.1 coordinate 54,955,472, forward strand.
CGATGTCGGGCTTGTGTATTTATTCTGCACTGTTCATTTAGACTTTCATTATAAAATATTTGATTAATTATAGACATAAAAATGACTTTTATTTACTAATGGTTAATTCGGGAGTTGTGTCGGCTGGCCTAGTTTCATTATAGGCGCCATCACGACCGGGTCGATTTTAGGGTCGTGACAAACGGATAGCATAATACTCTAAAAAAGGCAGGCACGACTAAGGTGCAATAGCAAATCAATAGCTCAAGAGTCATCTTGCTCATGTATCGCTACAAGGCCTAAACAGGACCGCACTAATGCGTGTGAATAATCAAGTAGTCTTATAACCTATCAAAGTATAAGAGAATAACACATGAAATAGATCAGTGCATGAATAAGATCCATTCTACCAGACGACACACCCTTAGAAAAATGCTGCAATGAGTACACAAACCAAATCCAGCGTAAAATATACATTTTCATTGGCCTGCCGATGGGCCTCCAAACTGATTAAGATCATTCCAAAGTAGGTAAATAGCCTTCCAAATGTCCACATTGACTCTATCCATGACATATACAATCGCCTGTCAAAGCCTGAATACACTTCCACAGCTCGTAATCAAGGGATAGCCTACATCTACGAGAATCCAATCTCAAAGCCTCAAGGATATAAAATCGTCATACCTGATCTATAACTTCCCCACTTAGGTAACTGCCACATCACGCTTACACAATCACATCCTAAGAAATACTTTTATAAATCTCCGCACCAAGTAGCAAATCTTGAGCACCATAAATCACCATTCAATTTCCGTAGTAATAGCCAAGCATGCGCAAATAAATACATAATGCGCTTCTGCAACACGCACTTTCCTCAAGCGATCCAAGAAAGTTCTAGTATTCTCTTAAACATCTCAAATCTCTCATGATGTCTAGTACATATGACCTTCCTTTCAAAACTGAATTGCTACCTTGTCCATTCAATCCCATTCTCACACGGCTCTCTACATCTATTATGCTATCATATGAAAATACGAGAATCCCATTATGAACTTTGAATTACGAATATGATACACGCGACATTGACTAGAAACCTTATGCTTAACTCAATTCAGAAGAAATTCACAATACATAACAAACTTCCCATGCGTGTAGAAGACATAAACCGCAAGTCATGGTCAAAACCATCACAAATAGCTTGTTTGGCCAAGCTTCTTTTTGGCCAAAAGTGCTTCTTTTTTTGCCAAAAGCACTTTTGGTCAACAATTGAGGTGTTTGGCCAAGCTTTTGGAAGGAAAAAAAGTGCTTTTGAGGAGAAGCATAAGCAGTTTTGGAGAAGCAGAAAAAAGTAGCTTCTCTCCAAAAGCACTTTTTTGAGAAGCACTTTTGAGAAAAATACACTTATAAGCAGTTTTTAAAGCTTGGCCAAACACTAATTGTTGTTCAGAAGTACTTTTCAAACTAATTAGCCAAACACAAACTGCTTCGCATCAAAAGTATTTTTGAGAAAAGCACTTTTGAGAAAAAAAACACTTCTCAAAATAAGCTAATTTTTGCAGCTTGGCCAAACGGGCTAAAACTCCTCAAAACCCCTTTGCACATAACCAAACCACTAGACTGATTCCCTCTAAACCAACCCAGTCAAGAAGACTATCAACCTAAAAGTCTTGTCACAAAGCACATACAAAATCCTATCATACCAAAGGATCCAATAATCTCTATCACCATACTGACCCAAGAGAGCCTACCTCTCTGGCCTATCATTTGTTGGTTGATCCAGCTGGCGGCTCCTGCCTCTCTATGAGGGGCCCTTTTTTAGACTAGTTTGCTGCTAGGAGTCCCTAGAGTAGAATTAATAATCAATAGAAGTTTACAATCTTCTGTCCTTCATTCTTGCAGATGCAAATCATAGATGACATATTGCCATTTATGCCAGATGATGCTATTCAAACCCAACTTCTTCAAATTACTCATGACCCACCTTTAATCAAAACTATCCCAAGTGATCCCAACATGAAACTTCGTCGTTCTAAGGCTGCACCCAATAGTACCTCAAGCCTAAATGTCTGCACTGAAGAGACCTTCAATAAATCCGAAGCTGTTTCTTCCATCTCTAAACCACTGCATCGCAGAATTGATAATAATATAGGTATACTCCAAGTCTCTTTCACAATCCAATGAAAATCTCAAATCTTTTGTCACATACAAATCTAGGAATCTTTATATACCACATAGTGAATCTTGAACCCATTAGAACCTTCACGAGAGTCACCCACTCTATCCTAGCCCCGAATACATAGCCAAACATGCCAAACAACGAGTGCTCCATTAGCACTTGAGTTCTCAAAAAAGAAATAACCGAGCGAATCATTTCCCTTGAACAGTACATCCATAGAAAAATATCATACCCAAGGCAGATTTTATCATTCTAGATTGTGAGGTTGATTATGAAGTACTGATTATTCTTGGGAGACCTTTCCTTGCTATGGGAAAGGCTCTTTGTAATGTTGAAGCCGGATAACTTACCTTCCGGGTTGATGATGAAAAAGTGGTATTCCGTGTGTGTACGTCCATGCGGCAACCAAATAGCAAATGATCTCGCACGTGTCTCCTTCATAATATGGTTGCGAGCATTATCCTCAAACCATTGTCATATATATCCACATACTTGTTGGTGCTCGAAATCCCAATCTTCATCAGATATAGTCTTCGGTTTATGAGCTGCAAAAACTAGTAGATACATCTTCTTCACGAACAACAAATTTTTCATCTTGCTTCTCCGAATAGTATAATTGCTCCCATTTAAACATACCATCTTGCCCATAATAGCCTCCATTCCATAAAAACTCGGATAAATAACCAAGGCTCTGACACCACTGTTATGTCGAGGAAGAGGCAAACCCGAAAATAAAGAAGATAAAGAACACCAAATTTTAATATGGAAAACCCTTCAAATCGAAGGCAAAAACCACGGGATCACAAAGATCCAAAAAGCTCCACTATAACAATAAGAGGGTTACAAAAGTTTTTCAAATTGATTACACAACAAGTGCCAAACACGGAGCAACAATAGCAACAAGAGCAATAAAAAATAAATTGAAGAAAGAAGAGAAGTCACAAAAACGAAGCTTCTATTCCGGGCTTGAAATCAGGTGCTACGGGCCTCCAATTCCGATCTGCACCGTTCAAATCAAAGATCAAGCTGTTAGGAACACTCAGTCAAATTTTAACCCGATCCAATGGTTAACGAATCAGAAAAAGTAATTTGAAGTTGGCTTATTGGAACAAAATCAGAATCGAAACAAACACTTTTACTTTTCTCCTCTCTTGATGAAAGCTCTCTCACAAACAACTCTTATGTGTTAAAGTCTTTCAAACACTTATACCAATAAGCCTAGAACATTTTTTCAAGATTGCTCTATTTATTTATAATGAGTGGTGCTTTAAGAAGTGATGTTTTCTCTTAAAGCTAAAATCAACTCTAAATAGATAAAAAATCGAATCCAATTCCAAATAGAAATAGAAATCAAAAAAGAATAGAATTAAATCACTGGCCTTTGATCGAACAACATGGGCATGGACCAACAGTTTTCCTCTGTTATTTCTTCTGTAGATCTTTTTTCTTCTTTTCATCATTATTTGTGTAGAAATATAAGAAGAGAACCTGAGATTACATTAAAATTAAATTCATGAATCCAATAATAGAAGCGCATGCAAAAACTTTCGTTATACAACAGTAAATCAAATTAGTGTTAACACATATGTTGCTACATTTTCACTGTGGGTGACAATATTATTATGCTAGATTCCTAAACGGAGGTCTGCGTGAGACCATAATTTATTGAGAAGGTTATGTACTAGATAATTTTGAAAAATTAAACTTCAAAGAAGCAAATGTATCCGCTAATCTCTCCGTCTTTATTACTATACTAGTATTTGAACCCGATGCGCGGTCAAATATTAATTAAATTATATTATAATTTATCCTTTTAGTATATTATATCATGTTGCGTTAATAGAATTTCAACTGGCATCATACTTCTCAATACAATATTTTATTAATTAAACTATATGAAATTAAAGACACACACATTATATAGGCATCATATAAAAGAAATTCTTATTTTTTATTATAATTTTTATTATTTAATATTATTACATTATTAATATGACGATTTGTGTCACGACCCCAAACCGAATCTGGTCGTGATGGCGTCTCTCGTGAAGACAAGGCCAGCTGACACAATTCCCAAATTCAATTTTCACAGTTTAATAAGTCTATTTAAGTCATTTATAAGGATAAATCCCCAACAAGTATAGATTTAGCGAAATAAAACAAGTGCGGAATAAATACAGCCCGACATCGAGGTGTCACTAGTCATGAGCATCTACCAAGGTCCGAATACAACCGGAGTCTAAAAATATACTAAATACAGTAATGAAAATGAGAGGAAGGAAAGCAGTGTTGCGAACGTCGTGCAGCCACCTCGCTAACTCTGACGACTCTGCCTCCAAGCAATCAACACCTGCTACCAGGTTCCGAAATACCTGAATCTTCACACGAGGTGCAGAGAGTAATGTGAGTACTCCAACCCAGTAAGTAATAAGAGTAAATAAAGACTGAGCAGTAGGAAATGATGAATCCACATTTATGATAAACTCAATAAGCACAACAGGCTTTCAAATCAGAATACGAGTCAATTGTCTCATTTAAAATCCAGCTTTTGGTAAAAATCATTTGAAAATGCTTTCCAACAGTTTCAGTAGGGGTTCAATACCATTTATAATAAAAGAAATGAAAACCATAATCGGCCCCTCGGGCAAAACATAGTTCGTATACAGCCCCTCAAGCAAAACAGATATTTATACCCATTTCATAACTTAAAAACATCAGTTTGAATGAAAGTTGTTTAAAGCGTTTGCTCAACATTTTCAATAGATGCTTGATCTAAAGATGAGTGAAAGCAGTAATTAAATCAACATATTCGATAAAAACTCACTTTAAGGAGGAGTGAAAAACAGTAAGTTCATAAACAGGCCCCTCAGGCAAAGCATCACTCATGTACATGTATATTTATAGCCCATTGGGCAAGCCTCTCAGTCACTCATGACTCACTCTTACCGGTTAGCGCTCACACTCAGCAGTCACACTCAATAGGTACCATATAGTAACCGCTGCGGCGCGCAGCCCGATCCATATATCGTTGCGGCGTACAGCCCAATCCATATATATAGTCGATTGTGCTCACTGGGGGTGTGCAAACTCCGAAGGGGCTCCTACAGCCCAAGCGCTATATCGTTGCGACGTACAGACTGATCCAACATATCGCTGCGGCATGCAGCCCGATCTATATACATACATACATATACATATATATTGCTGCAGCATGTAGCCCGATCCATAAATATAAAATCCTCACAGTCAGGCCCTCGACCTCTCTCAGTCATTAACCTCACCATCATACCCTCGGTCTATCTTAGTCAATACCCTCACAATCAGACCCTTGGTCTATCTCAATTATCAACCTCACAATCACTCGAACCATCAGTAAAACAGGGAACTCAGCCCAAACGGTTTCCACATTTTAAGAATTAAAGTGGTAAAACCAGGTTTAAACAATAAACAGGTAAATCATGACTGAGGATATGCTTTCAAAACAAATAGAGTGAGGAAAAATAGTAAAAATGCCCCTAAGGGTCTCAACAGGTCGGCATAAGGCCCCAAACATGGCATACAGCCTAAAATATAATATCAATCTCTAAAATATGGAATATCTTAAGATTTCAAATCAAATACGCGACTTAACAGTCATACGGGACGGACCAAGTCACAATCTCCAACGGTGCATGACTCCACGCTTGTCATCTAGCGTGTGCATCACCTCAAAGTAGTACAACGATGTGAAATCCGGGGTTTCAAACCCATAGGACAGCATTTACAATCATTACTTACCTCGATCCGGTGCAAACTCTAGCTCGCGATGCCTTTGCCCTCGCGAATTGACCTCTGGATGCTCCAAATCTAGCCACAATCAGTACATAACTATTAAAATATGCTAATGGAACAAAGCTCATTCGAAAATATCCAATTTTCATCAAAAATTCCGAAATTGCTCAAACCCGGCCCCCAGGCCCACATCTCGGAATCTGATAAAAGTTGCATCAATAGAATCCTCATCCTCTAACGAATCTATACATACCAAGAACATCAAAATCGGACCTCAATTGCTCCTTCAAATTCCCAATTTATACTCTCCAAAGTCAAGCCCTAATTTCCCAATTCTTGACTTTAATTTTCCACATATTTCATGATTAAACAAATAAAAATCAACATAGGATCGAGTGTTGAGTTCAAAAATCTTACCTCCAAGTGTTTCCCTTTGATTCCCTCTTCAATCTTTCTCTAAAGCTCCAAATATTGCTCAACAATGGAGAAAATAGACCAAAAATCACGAACTCACTTTTTAAATATTCTGCCCCAGGCCTGAAATCCTTCATCGCGATTGCAGGACTCCCTACGCGATCCCGAAGCACAATCTATCAGGCCCTCAAATTTACTCTACGCGAACGCGGTGAGGTCTACGCGAACGTGATGCTCAGAACTTTAAACCTACGCGAATGCGGATAGATCCACACAAACGCGATGCACCACTTGCGCAACTCACGTGATCACGAAAAACAACCTGACCTACCCTCATCACAGCCCAACACGATCGCAAGAATCCCTACGCGATCGCAAAGGAGAAATCTCTGCAACAGCTGAAACTCAAAACCTGCAACTCCAGACAACATGGAATGGTCCGATTGACCACCCGAAACTCACTCGAGGCCTTCGGGACCTCAACCAAGCATGCCAACATATCCCATAACATTATTCAAACTTGTTCCACCCTGCGGAACGCTCAAAATAACATCAAAACACCAAAATCACATCGGGTTCAAGCCTAAGAATTTCAAGAACTTCCAAATTCCGCTTTTGATCAGAAACTCAACCAAACCACGTCCGAATGACCTAAAAGTTTGCACACACATCATAAATGACACAACGGAGCTACTGCAACTTCCGGAATTCCATTCCGACCCCTATATCAAAATCTCACCTATCAATTGGCAAATGCCAAAATCTCAATTTCGTCAATTCAAGCCTAAACCTTCCACGGACTTCCAAAATGCATTCTGATCACGCTCCTAAGTTCCAAATCACCTAACGGGGCTAACCAAATCATAAAAATTTCGATCCGATATCATATACCAACAAGTCAAATCTTGGTCAAACTTTTCAAATTTCAAGCTTCAAACTGAGAACTGTTCTTCCGAATTCATTTCGATTACCCTAAAAACCAAAATCAATGATTTACATAAGTCATAATCCATTACACGGGGCAAGTCATGCCCGAGAACTGACGAGCAAAGTGCAAAAGCTCAAAACGACCTGTCGGGCCGTTACAATTTGTTAGCGCGTCACTTGGCTTAATATCATTGTCCACTATTCCTTTTGACATAATATTTCTTACTTCTCAAAAAATATTTTTAAAATTTTATTTTATTGTTCACAATTTTTAAATTTTCTAAATTTATCAATAATATCTTTGTTTATTATTTACTTAATTTATTTTATTTTTTAAATTAATTTAAAGTTGAAAGATCCACATATTATCTCTATTTTTATCTTTGTACATTTTTATACTGTAATGTTAGAAAGTTTTCTTCATTTTGAATTTTACATATAATCGAAAACACTATCATATTTGAATCAAATTGTAAATTTTGAAATTTCTCAAACTATAAACAGATAAGTAATTTTACTATTTTTTCATAAATCTACTGATGTTCTTAATAATTTCTATTTTTTTTTATCTGCCATAACCAAAAGAACTTTTCTTTTATCTCACCTCTAATTTTTTTTTCTATACATTCGAAATAATATTTTTATCTTTAAATTCAAATTGAAATTATTTTCTTTATAAAAAAAACATTGGCAGTTTGAATAGGCAAACTTTTGTAAATATAGACAACCGTATCAGGAAGAAACTATTCCCAATTTAAATTGGCAGTTTTTTATTATTTTCGTTTTTTATTTTAAAATAATTTTAAAATTTCAACTTTGTTTGAGCTTAATTTCATTTTATTATTCACAATTCTTCAATTTTTAAAATTTATCAATACTATCTTGGTGTATTATTTACTTATTTTATTTATAAATTAATTTAAAGTTAAAATATCCTCGTATTATCTCTATTTTCATCTTTGTACATTTTTTCTACTATAATACTATAATTAATTTTATTAATTTTAAATTTTACATTTAATCGAAAGACTATCATATTTAAATCAAATTGTAATTTTTAATTTTTTCAAAATATAAACAGATAAGTATTTTGTTATTTTGTCATATATCTACTAATATTCTTAATCACTGCTATTTTTGCAGTATGTGCCATAAACAAATGATCTTTTCTTTTATCTCAACTTAATCTGTAAATTCGAAATAATACTTTTATCTTTAAATTTGAATTCAATATTTTTATAATAAAAAATGGCAATTTGAATTGGTAGGTTTTATATATATACATTACCATATTAGGAAGAAACTACTCTCAATTTTTTTTTTGGTTAAAGGGAGAAACATTTTATTGCATACTAAACAGTTACAGGAAAGTTACTGGTTACATGATCACTATCATGGATAGTGGTTGTACTAAGATTACCAAAGTCTTGCCAACTTATTACAAACAGAAACTGATACTATTCTAGTAGTGGTTAGGCCTCCTTTATCTACCTGGATCGTTGTCAAAACAGAAACTGGAGGGGATTCCATAATTAACAAGTGGTTACACATGGCTTGCTTGGAACCTTGTTTTGCCAAAAGATGTGATGCCTTGTTTCCTTCACGGAAACTGTGCCGAACCGCTGGACTCCCCAACCTCCTCAACTGGTACCTGCATGAATCAAGAGTTGATTGATAAGTTATGTGGTTTTGCTGTAATAATTCTATGGCTTCAACTGAATCAGTTTCCACTTTAATGGGAAACAAGCTATACTGAGTTGCTAGTTGGAGCCCATACTCTACAGCCAACAGTTCCGCAGGGTATGAGTCATGGCAGCAACTTTTACATGAAAACCAAGGAACCATTCACCAGCCGAGTTCCTTACGATTGCCCTAGGCCTCCCATACCCTCTTTCTCCACATAGGAGTCATCCGTGTTTAATTTATAGAAACTCGTGGTTGGTGGATACCACTTGATGTGAATGGTGTTCTTGGGGGTGGACTATTAGATGGTCCCGTGCAGAACTTGTATTCCAATGATCTAGTAAAGGCCATTCGGGTATCCAGAAAGGTGGATGTGTTGTTGAAAACATTGTGGTTTTGATTTAACCATATTTGCCATAGAGCAAAGGGGAGAAAATCAGCCCAATCTAAAGGATAATTATGGAGGGGAGGGTTAGTATCCCTCAGAAGTTAAAGCCAGTGGTGGTCGTGGTAGGGCAGTGCATGGGTATTGAGCCGTATATCCATCCAAAACTTTTTGGCTATGTGACATTCCATGAAGATATGGTGGATAGTTTTATCAGCGGTGGTGTAGACCATGCATGTAGGGTTAGAGGAAATGCCAATATGATGAAGGTACGCATTGGTGGGTAACCTATTGTAGGAGCAAAGCCAAAGGAAGAATTTTATTTTATTAGGGATGTTTAAGGACCCAATCCAATTAAAGGTAAAGTTGCTGTGAGAGGGAGTAGATAGTAAAGAGTAGACAGAGTTCGTGGAAAAAATACCATTTTTGTTTAAGGACCAAAAAATAGTGTCTTTCCTATATGGGGAAAGGGTGGTGGACGATGTTCTACACATAATATCTTCAGGAATTTGCATGAAAATCTTAGACCAATCCCAAGTTTGGCCATTCCATATGTGGGAGAGCTTGAGCCCCATGTCGTTTTGGTTCATAGGTCCATGAACTAGGGTTTTGAGAGGTGAAGAGTTGGGAATCCATCTATCATTCCAGAAGTCTATGTTGTTCCCTGGTCTAGGGGACCAAGCAATGGCTTTGGAGCAATATATACCCCCTTTAGAATGTTATTCCAAATGAAGGAGTGGGTAGAAGGACGCTGCTTGGTGCCATATTTATTGATGAGGGTAGTGGCCCATAGTGAATTAGTATGGGAGAATAGCCTCCAGGAGAGGCTGGTGAGCAGTGCAATATTTTTATCATAAGCTTTACGTAGGCCTAGTCCACCTTGATCTTTTGGCTGGGTCACAATGTCCCAGTTGACATAATAGATTTTTCTTTTTAAAGGTAGAGAGCCCCAGATAAAATCACGTTGGATTTTATCAATACCAATGAGAATTTTTTTGGGCAGAAGGAAATATTGCATCGCGAATGAAGGAATAGAATTAAGAGTAGATTTTGCAAGTGTGAGTCGAACTGCCAGTGTCAGGAAGTCGTTTTCCAGCTGGCAAGCTTATTTTTCATATTGTCCAAGATGAACTAGAAATCAGAGGATTTTGGTTTATGGTTTAGTATAGGAAAACCCAAGTATTTTCCAAAGTTCTCAATTGCTTTAATGTGAAAAAGTTGTTGAACAGTAAGACAGATATTATTAATACAGTGCTTGGAGAAGAAGACCTTGGACTTATCACAATTAATTTTTTGACCTGAGAGTTGACAAAAGTAGTTAAGGCTGTGATGGATTGAGTGAAAAGAATTAGTATTAGCTTTGGACATTAGAGTGAGATCATCGGCGAAGAATAGATGAGAAAAAAGAGGAACTTTAGGACTAATATTTATGGGATCCCATGCTTTGATTTCTACTTGGTGGTACAAAGGATGAAGATGTATGGGGACATGGGATCCCCTTGGCGGATACCTCTTGAGGGTGAGGAGCAGTTAGTTTTTGAGCCATTTACTAGAATAGCAATATTACTGGAGGTGATACAGTTCATTATTAGTCTGGTGATTTTTGGGGGGAATTTAAAGAAAAAAAGAGTTCTAAAGACAAAGGACCACTCAATACGGTCAAATGTCTTATCCAGATCAATTTTAAGCACGAGGTTTCCCGGACCCCCTTTAGACTAGTTGATGTAGCTAATAATTTCCTATACAAGAATAGCATTATCACAAGCCCGGCGCCCTTTGAGAAAACTGGATTGGAATGGTCCAATAAGATTTGGAAGGAAGGGTTTGATACGGTTGACAATGATTTTTGTGATAACTTTGTAGATAGTGTTACACAAGCCTATGGGGCGAAAATTCTTGAGGTTGTTGGCATTATGGAATTTAGGTATAAGGCATAGGTAAGTATTATTAAGAGATTGAGGCACTATTTGAGTGGTAAATATGTGGTTACACAATTTGAGAACAGAGTTACCTACTAGATGCCAATATTTCTTGTAAAAGTAAGGGTGTAAACCATCCGGTCCCGGAGCCTTAAAAGATTTAAACGAGAAAACTGGTAGGGGTGGTGTGGATACCTAACCAGTCTGAGTAAGAGTGGTCCGTAGTGTACATGGATTTGAAAAATTGGAAAGTATGGTTTAATAGAGTGTCAGGGTCAGTAATCCAATCCCCTTGCTCATTATTAAAATAGGAAATTTTGTTCCTTCTTCTTCTATTTATAACAGAAAGGTGGTAGAACTTCGTATTCGCATTACCATGGTTTAACCAGTTAATCCTAGCTCTAATTTTCCAGAAATCTTCTTCAGCTCGAAGAACATTATTGTACTCAAGGGTTAGGTCTTTCTCAAGGGATTGGAGGAAAGAGCTTGTAGGGTAATTAGGTGAAAGTTGAATACCCTACAGTCTAGCCAACAGACGCTTCTTTTTATGGAAGATGTTACCAAAAGTGAGTCTACTCCAAGAAGATATATTCTGTTGGAAGTGGTTAGTAGCATCTAGGAGGTCTCTTTGATTCCAACTATCTCCCACAATAGTTCTAAATTCTGGATGGGAGTACCAAAAAGCTTCTACTCGGAAATATTTACATATAGGGGGTCTAGTGAGATTAGTGGATTTGATGAGTAGCGGATTGTGTTCAGAATAAGCTTTAGGAAGATGTGTGATGGTAGCATTAGGTTAAAGCTCTAGCCATTCCTTGTTGGCAAAACTACGATCAAGACGCTCAAGAATTAAACCATTACGCCTACGGCGATGATTGGACCAAGTATAACGGCAACCCTTAAAGCCTAAATCTATTAAATTACAACGATTGATACAAGACCAGAATTTATTAGATCTATTACGATTAATAAGACGACCCCCATGCTTATCCTCTTGGCTAAGAATGTCATTACAATCCCAGCTACAAGCCAAGGAACAGTTTAGGTGGTACACATGTTTTCTAAATTATCCCAAAGGATTCTACGTTTGGCCACTTTAGTACTTGCGTAAATAATACTAAATAACCAAGAGTTAGGGTATGGGTGTACCTGAATCATTGCATGCAGCTCTTGGTCAAATTGCCTAAGGCGGGTAACTGTGACCATGCTAGTGATCCACAGAAGGACAATACCCCCTGCTCTACCCTGGGCTGGCACCTCAAGCATATCATCGAAATGGAACTCATCCCTGAGACGCTCATGATTTTCCATTTTTGTTTCTAATAACGCAACCATGCAGGGAGTCTGGGTAAAAATCAGTTCCCTAAAGTTTCTGCTAAACGTATCATAATTAGCTCATCTAGTATTCCAAACAATGATGCTTGTAGGTTTATTCATTGGGACAGGGTGGTGGTGTGGGTGTAGAGTGGCATGAGTTTCCTGTGGGGTGAAGTGGCTCCCCCTCAGGGTCGGAGTCAGAAGCACAGCGTGCTTTGCTGCATTCCTGTTCACTGTTGGGCATAGGTCGAAGGAACATTTCGTTAGGGCCACCGGACACCTGTGAATGTATGTTTTGTCCTCTCTCTCTGGGAACAGCATAAAGGTTGCTTCTCTGAGGCTTTATATTTCTATGAACGAGCCCCTGGCCAGCGGGATCTCCTCTATTTCCACGGCCTGCTGAGGTAGTTTCTTCATCTCTCCGCCCCCCTGCTCCATTATGATTTCTTCCTGCTCTTGTGGAGGTGGAGCAGCCTGATACTGGACCTGCTGAGGTTGCCAAGGGAAGAAGAGGGTGTTCTCCACGACTGGTGGAAAGAAAGGAAGCTCGTAAATTTGATTCATGTTGAGTAGTGGGTTGAAGTGGGGTGGGAGGTTCCATTGAGGATGCATATTGTGGTATAGTGCTGGTGCAACTACTAGGGCTAGTGGATCCAACACATTGGCCAACCATATGTGATTCATGTAGTTGTCCATCGCTAGCATCATGCCTTCTGAGATCATCTGGGCAAGGAAGCATGGGTTCTGAAGTATGATAAGAACCTCCCTGCCATTGATGTCCATGGTGAAGAACACCGCCTGGCCTTGCAACCCCTACTCAATCCATGAGAGGGGCTGTTGAAAAGGGTGAGGAAGTTGTGTTGCATATATCAGTTGGTGTTGACCTAGCTGGGTAGGAGTGGAGGAAAGTTGTTCATCGTTAATGGGGGTGGAGGAATTAAGAGTGCAGACCTTCTGTTTAGGGGAAACAAGGGTCTTGCCATGGTGAATGCCCAAAGGCAGATTAATAAGAGGAGGAGTGGAAGAGTGTGGAGAGGGACCTAATGCTTGAGGATGTATAAAGGAGGATTTAGTTTCCATGGGATTGGGTAGGCTTTGCGTGTGAAGGGTTGTAGCCGGATTCACTGGTTCTATCTGCATGGCTAGTTGGCCATCTTCATGTGCCAACTGTAGAGGAGACGTAGAGGAAGAGTATTGATTAGGGTTAGTATTTGAAATTAAGGGGCTAGTAATTGTAGGAGAGGGGCTTAATGGTAATAAAAATTCTAAAGTTGCTTGGGGGGTAACTTTGATCGACATGTGGCAGTGACTCTACAGTAGGAACCATTAGTTTTAACGAAAGGGTTTGGGAATTGGAAGAGTTGCCTGCAGAGTATAGACATTCTTGGGAGATAGTTGGAGTGGTCGATGGATTTTTCATGTCTTGATCAATGTCTTGATCAATAAGAATCGATAAAGGAGCGAATTTATTGGGGGATTCAAAATTCTTTTTGTGTCTCAAGTTAGTAGTTTTATTATCAATAGTGTCAATAGCATTAAAGAGCAGTTTATTAGAGTTAATGGGGGGAGCATTGATACTGTGATCAAGTGAAAATGCCATTTTTGGCTTATTCTGGCTATGGCTCCTGTTAATAGAGGGGGTGTAAACTGGATGTTTCGATTTAAAAGCAAGCTTTTGCGAGAAGAGAAATTTACCTGACTCTGCTGCAAAAATATTGACATCTATACCTGGCGTTGCCTGAGGATCCGGCGTTGAGCTTGTGGCTTGTTGTACTAGATTCCTTTATGGGGGCTTCTTCTTTTTATTAAAAGAAACCGTTTGCCATATTTCCAAATCATTAGTTTCCAGCTGCTGGGAGTTGGTCAGGTGTCCATGGAGAATTTGAGGACAATCCTCCATCTTCTTCTGGTGGGGGCATCGCAGCAGCGTGTGGCCTAGTCGCCCACAGTTCTTACAGAGGAAGCCTTCTCCTTCGTAAATAATTTGCTGCATGTGAGATCCAATTTTGATGCATGTGAAAACAGGGTCTTCCAATGGCACTTGAATGCACAAACGGGCATAACGCCCTCTAAGAGTAACACTCGTGCAGGCATCAACCTTTAGCAAGGTTCCAATTGAATTCCATTTTTTTGAAGGAGGGATCAATCGTAGAACTCTGTTGGTAGATGGGGGAGCCTAACCCAGACTGCAGATGTTGTTGCTTTTGCCTATGATGCAATGAAGTTTGGTTCCCAGCGTCTGATGGATAGGTAGTGATCGTTGATAAACCATGAACCATTCTTTAGGACACTGTTCATGTCTTCTTCCTTTGTGAATTTTACGATATAAAAATCTGAACTTAAGTCTATTAGTGGAAAAGGTTCTGAAGGTTTCCACAAGCCTTCTTCCTTTGATAATTTTTTATTCTTTTATTTTAAAATAATTTAAAAAGTTGAAATATCCTTGTATTATCGATATTTTCATCTTTGTATATTTTTTTATAATGTAACATTATAATAAGTTTTCGGTTTTAAATTTTACATATAATCGAAATACTATCATATCATGTTGGCAACTTCCCAATTTAAAATACAATAGGTTTTAGAATAAATAAATTTTAATATATAAAATTGTTGTTTCTATAAAAAAAATAGTTAAGTATGTTTAAATTCAAATTCAAAGATAGTAACTAATTATTAACAGTGCATTATGCCCAATTTTTTTTTAAAATTTAAATTAAAAAAGAAACTCATTATGTCTTCGACTGGTTACAAATGCAGGTCCAACTAAAGACATGGGCTCAGCTAGTTTCCTGGTTTGTGGAGAAAGCTAAGAAGAAGTCTGTTGAAGATCAGCTTATGCGATTGGTTTTTGCTGAAGTATTGTATAGTATATGGAATGAAAGAAATCAAAGAGTATTCAATAAGATACACAGGGACAAGCAGAGCATCATTAGAGAATTAGCCTATCTTTGCAAATGTACGAGCTGTTGGCAAACTCAAATTAGTTCTGCAAAATAAGCTTCTTTAGGTAGTGATGGTAATAGTGTTTTGACATGTAAACTAGTCTCTCGAGGTTATGAGCTCATAATAGACTTGTATACAGGCTGAGTTGGCCTCTATATGCTATAATTTGCTACTTTGGTGATTAATAATATTTGTGAATTACCAAAAAATATTATTATTATTATTATTACCTAGCCTAACTAATTTTGTCCTAAATTACCAAGTGGCCTATTGTGAAGCTACCACTTTTTTCTCTTCTTTTAATAATATATAGATATAAATTATTTGTTTATATACTTATTTATTCGATGTTATTACATGCTGGACCACGCTATTCATATGAATTCCTTGTAACTTGGTTTAAAACTTTCCCGTTCATACCAGAAATAGCGGAATCCCAGAGACACTGACCACGCTTTGGACAATTGAAACTTCGGGGATTCCTAGCGATTAAGCAAAAAGTAAGAAAACTAATTACCTCCAAATGCATGGATCACATCTTGAAATGTAGAGGAGAACGATTGAGATTTGAGCATCAACACAGAATTTGACAGCCTTAAGAGAGAAGATAACTGAAGGGAGTGGAAAAGGCAACCATAGAGCGTAGGAAAAAGTAAAATGAGGAAGAAAAAAAAGTAGTCATTACATGAGAGAGAGCGCACAGTTCATTCTAATGCCAGGACACTACATATTTGTAACCGGGTATATTTTCCTTTAACTAGACAAAATTATCTAGGATTTACAAAAGAAAAATTAGCACTTCCATGTCAAAAGTGACGTATATTTTAATTTAGCGGCTGGAGTTCTTTTTCATGTGTTTCAGCGCTTCCAACAGGATTATATGGGATTTCTTGCCTTCGTCTCCAAATTAACCATCCCAGAGAAGCTGATAATCCAATTATCAGGACAACTAGTAGCGCAAACACTACAACAAGGTAATTTTGCTGCCATCGTATCCTAAATCGTTGCAATGAAACCATATCAAACCAACAACTTGATAGTTACCAAAACCAAAAAAAAAATATCAAGAACTCCTATCTCAATTAATTGTCAAAAAAATTAAAGTAATATTCACCTACCAAAAATATTGTTGTGGTGTGTTATCCAATCTCTTTACATTAGAGTTAATTAAGGTAATATTTTGCTATTAAGATTTTGAGATGCAGCAAATTAAACTTTGACCAAAAACATTTCAAATTATAGTATGCGAATAGGGTAAAAATGAAGTTTTTTGGTTATATATAAGCTATTGAATCTCCTTGCCATAGGGGAAATTTTTTAGTTTAGTAGCAAAGAGGATTCAAAAGTTGCTTTCAAGTCACAAGTTCAGATCTCAATTATGACATTCTAGTATTTTCGAATCCCTTATAAAAAAATTCTGGCTTTGCCACTTTATCCACCAATCCAAGTAAGAAACTTTGAGAAAAATTGAAACAATGAAAAATGGAGACGAAAGTCATCACCTATTCATCATTATCCTTGGAATATGCAGTCGAACTGGTGCGATGCAATGTAGACTCATTCACGTTTCCTAATTTAGAATGTAACTTACAAACATGTGTTTAAGGCAAGATGAAAAGATGCGTGTCATGTTTTTCCCATCTGAAATGCAATGCGGAGATTTATTTTGCATTTTGAAAAGAAAAGGCACATTTGTTTTGACAATTCAGAATAATTTTATAAGTAATGCTATGATGCTAAAAGTTTGTACAGCAGAACTCAATATTTTATGAACATGCAAAGAATGGAGATAGCTTTTATACCTCTTTGGTGGGGGTTCAATGTCCCATTTGACTAATTTATAACTTCCAAATGTATCAGGAAGATGAAAACGATTCTCAGCCAACCGGTTTATTATTTCCTGCAAATAGGTAAATGATGAATAAAGGGTTCTTCAATCAAGAAATAGTCCTCACATATTCTAGATGTTTAGAGTTACTGTTGCAGTGGCATTTGGCATGTAGTTTGCAGATCCTGCAGGAAAGATGGCCCATCTAATGAGGGAATCATTTCCTTCTGTCGAAAAGTTCATTAAGTGAACCTGCAAGGTATCTTCCAATAAGTGACATATCATATTGAACAAAATTAAAATACAGTTAAGTAACTTAAAGAAAATGGGATATACAGTTTTAGATTACATCAGACTGACACAACTTTGGGTCATGCAAAAACTACCTGTGAGACGTTAACCTCCAACTCTTGCGCAATAAAATGGGCAAGCTCTGGAACACGAGGCTTCAATGCTGAGTAATCAACACTCAGTGACATATCAAATGATACGAGTCCAATTTTGATTTTCCCTGCCAATTCAGGTCAAAGATGAAATAATAATAACAATCATAAATATCTGCACAGGGAAAAACTGAGTTCAGTACATTTCAATCTTGCACAGGACCATTCCTAAATATGAGAAATGGTGTAACTCAATGGAATCAAGTGCAGCACCCCCAAAATTGTAAATTGTTACCAAATTAAAGCAACGTGTCAAATTATCAGAGAGTTATGCCAAGGCCAACCCTATGAGGACAACGCCTTCCTTGTATCTGGCAAAGAAGTAGGGAGATGAATTCCTGAGGGCTCATTCGGATGGTGTTAGTAGAATTGATCAACCAGTTGGACCGCCAGAAAAAGTAGCAAAGATTAGCAGAGAAAACATGGAGGATCACAGCATGCGTGGAATGTTTCCGCTTGGAGAAGCCCTATTACTCCTCAAAGTAATCCATGGCCGAGACAGAGAGGGTCCCTGGAGGTGGCTACAAGTGGCTAGTAGAGTTTCTCCTTTTGCTGAACAGTGTCACTGAATGCTCATTTGAAGCATACATAAATGTAACGACCCGATCGGTCGTTTTGATCATTTGCATTTCTGTTCGGTGGTTCGAGGTCGTGAGTAGCTTCATATGATGTATTACAACTTGCGTGTATGGTCGGTTTCGGTTTTCGAGCATTTCGGGATTGATTTGGAAGAATAATTCTCATTTTAGAAGCTTTAAATTGGAAGAGTTGACCAAGTTTGACTTTTGCGTATTTGATCTCGGATCAGAGTTTGGATGGTTCTGTTAGGTCTGGATGGTGATTTTGGATTTAGCGTGTGTCCGGATGTGGATTTGGAGTCTCCTAGGTTGTTTTGGCTTGAACCGGCAAAAGTTGGATAGTTGAAGGTTTGGAAGGTTGATAGATTTGACCGAGAGTTGACTTTGTTGATATCGGGTTCGGATTGCGGTTCTGAGAGTTGGTATAGGTCCGTTTATGTCATCTGGGACTTGCATGCAAAATTTGAGATCATTCTGAGTTGATTTGGTATGGTTCGGCATGAGTTTTGGAAATTGAAAGTTCATTAGTTCATTAGGCTTGAATTTGCGGTGTGATTCGTAGTTTTGATGTTGTTTGGTGTCATTTGGGACCTCGAGTAGGTTTGTCTATGTTTTGGGACTTGTTGGTATGTTCGAACGGGGCCCCGAGGGGCTCGGGTGAGTTTCGGGGTGATTTCGGACCATTTTCCTTCATGTTGTGTTGCTGGTTTTCTGTTGTTGCTGACGTTCTTAGCGATCGCAAGGGGCTAACCGCGATCGCGCAGTGTATGATTGGAGCTGAGTGTTTTTCCTCTTCGCATTCACAACTGGAGGGTCGCGTTCCCGTAGCTTTGTGGGGCTTGGTCAATGCGTTCGCGATGGCAATGACGCGTTCGCGATGAAGAACTGGGAGCTGGTGGTATTGTCTTCGCGGTCACGTGGTCTACGCCGCGTTCGCGTAGGTCTGGCTCAGCCATGCATCGCGTTCGCGAGGTATGTACCGCGAACGCGAAGGGTATTTCTGTGGTCAGTTAAGTTTGTGCTTTGCGATTGCGAAGCTGGTCCTGCAATTGAGAAGGGTTTACCTGGAGCAGATCTATAAGTACTCTATTTCAAAGGTTTTGGTTATTTTATCACATTTTGAGTTATAGAGCTCGGATTTGGGCGATTTTGGGGGAATTTCCACGATTTGGATTGGGGTAAGTATTTTTTACTCGGATTTGTTTATTCTCATGATTCCAATCTCAATTTTAGTGTTTGATTGATGATTTGAATGGGAGAAATTGGAGATCATAGTAAAAACTTTTTTAAAACATAAATTGATGATTTGAAGGCCGATTTGAGGCCGGAATTGGATGATTTTGGTATGGTTGGACTCGTATTTGAACGGGTGTTCGGAATTTGTGAGTTTTGTCGGATTCCACGGTGTGGGCCCGGGGTTGACTTTTTGGGATTACTTTTTATTCTTGTTCAAGATAGAAGCTTTATTATTCAGAATCGTTTCCTATGGCTTTTATTTATGACATCAAGTTATTTTTGACATTAAGTTATTTATATTCCATGTACAAATCATGTTTTAGGATCTTAATTCCTTATTTGGCCAAGTTGGGCGCTTGTGAGACTCTTGTTAATTTGAGTAGCTTTCATGCTTAAATGTTGAATACCCCTCAGCAATTCTATATTAATGATATGTCCTTGTGCACTTTGTTGATGAGTGGTGAGCTTGTATCGTGATAAATCTCTAATACTACTATCCTGTGATATTGTGGCATATGTGGACATGTGTGGATCGATTGTTGTTATCCGGAGCACAAGGATGACAATTCACTGTTGTTGATTGTGCGGAGTGACACGGATGGCTATTGATATATTGTCTGCGCGCAGTGACACGGGTGGCTATTGATATACTGCCTAGGCGGAGCGATACGGGTGGCTATTATGATATTGTCAACGTGGTGACATAAGGGTGGCAATAAGGGGATGTTATGTGATGGCCTGGGGGCATGTTGTTGATGAAAGAGGAGTATTCTGGTTGTTGCTTTTGACTTCCTTGTGTGTGTCATACATATTACGTGATTTGTTGTGTTGTTCCTAATGTGCCACTTGGTGTCTCTGATATTACTTAGATGATTTAAGCTGTGATAATACACTTGCACATGCATATACCATAACATGTCATTAATATCAGTCCAGGAGTATGAAACTTGATGTCCATTGATCATGTACATTTGGACAGGTAGCCGGTGACCATGCCAGCCGGATTGGGATATTGAGCATGTGACCACACCGGGTGGATTGTGATATTGAGCATGTGACCACGCCGGGCGAATTGTGATATTGAGCATGTGACCACGCCAGGCGGATTGTGATATTGGCATATGAGTTATCCATGCGGTTGTGACTTATATTGTGGCACAAGCTCTTCGTCGTGCGAGGTATATCTTATGTTGTGGCACGAGGCCTTTGCCGTGCGAGGGTGATTGTTAATGTGGGTACGAGGTGCCGGGTGTGCGTGATTCTATTTGATGGCTTATTGTCAGAACGGGACCTTTAATTATTCTAAATAGGTATCGTTTAATTTGAAGAGATTACAGTTATGACTTTATGTTATTATTCCATTTGCCCATTTTTGATATTTTTCACAGGTTATTTGACTAGTGAGTGTCTTTACTTGAACCTCGCCAATATTCCATCGAGGTTAGCCTTGATACTTACTGGGTACCAACCATGGTGTATTCAAACTACACTTCTGCACATTTTGTGCAAATCAAGGTGTTGGAGGCATAGGACCTAGGCAGAGTTAGCTTTTTGATCACGAGGATTCAAGGTAGAGCTGCTTGATCGTCGAAGTCCCTTGTAGTCTTTCCTTATCTTTATACTGTCAATTATCTGCCAGAACAGTATTGTATCTTTGTTTTGAAATATTTCTATGTATTCAGTTAGAGTTCGTGACTCTGTATTACCTAGTCTTGGGGATTTGTTGTGATTAACGCCGTGTTGGCTTGTATCACCTTTATTTTCGCATTTATATTAAACTCCGCTTCATAATATCATGTTTTAATGGTTTAACTGTTGTAAGTGATCGACTTACCTAGTTTTAGAGACTAGGTGAAATCACGATCCTTAAGGTGGAATTTTGGGTCGTGACAGTAAACCTTAAAAGTAGGGCTTCAGTGCGAGGAAAAAGGCCTTAAAGTGGGTGCCTAACATCCACAGGCTCTGTTGTTAATAGGATAGCACAAAAATAAATATAGTTAGGAAAGCATTTATTAGTTATTAAGAAAAACGTTATATTATATATGAGTATATCAGTTCTTACGAGTATGAAAATTGAAAGTTATAGTCTAAGAAAACTAATCATTGATCCAAATTACTAATTTAAAAATGCACCTTGAATCAAGACTTACAATATGATCTGAACTTGATTGACACCTCGTGTATTTCACTAAATTGCAATTTTTCCAACAATTGCTATTTTGTGTTTATGGTTATTTATTTACATTACATTTATAGTGAACGTTTTTATAGCATGTTGCAGTTAAAGCCCCACCAAGCACATGGTTTTTTTCTAAGCTTGTCACTTTTGACAGCACTATGCTGGACAGGTGGTGAGAAAAAAAAGAAAAATTCTAGTGAAAAATTCGCTGGACCCATCTGCATCTCTGGAGCACAAATCTATACCAACAAATCTGTGTCAAGCACGGAGGTTTTTAGAAATTGACTTCAGTGAAGAGAAGGCATCTCAAGAGTGGAGTTACTCACCATGTTCTATATACAGCAACTGTTGTACTCCTTAAAATTATAGTTTCCTTCTGTAAAAAAAGTTTGTTTGGGTCCAAACTCCAACAAGGTTAAAAATGTCATGACATCAGAATACGTCTTTACTAGCGAGTGCTTCTCAGGAACTCTGGAATGCTAAGGAGATAGATGAATACAAA
Source organism: Nicotiana tabacum (assembly GCF_000715075.1). NCBI lineage: Eukaryota > Viridiplantae > Streptophyta > Magnoliopsida > Solanales > Solanaceae > Nicotiana > Nicotiana tabacum. Next base: position 54,977,755 of record NC_134084.1, read on the forward strand.
ACTTGATGAAACAATACAAAACGCAAGCTCAAATGTCATTTTGAAAGCTGACATTTGGAGACACAGGAACATTCATGGACCTTAATCAAAGAAAGGATGTGAAATCATCAAAGCTAACCTAATCTTAGGCGATATAGCAAAAAACCAGCATAGCAAATCAGAAACCAAAATGGATTAAAAATATTAGGGGGAAATGATGCAAAACAGCCTGGCGGAATTATAATGGACAGCCCGATGCACAAAGCATCTCGGATTGATGTGGTTCCGGGAAGGGCCGTACCCTAAGGGGTGTGAGTATGATGTAGACAGCCTACCCTAATGCAAGCAATAGTGGCTGCTTCCACTTCTCGAACCCATGACATATAGGCCAGACGGAGACAACATTACCGTTGCTCTAAGGCTCCCCCCTTCCGGTAGAATAATTGAAATAAAACCAGTTCCACTACAAAACTGGATAAAAGCATGACTGAAAGGCATACTAATGGTGACAAAAAGATAGGAGAACAGTTTCTTCGTACCAGGTGCATGCTCCAGAGGTAAACTAGGTGCCAGTGCTGGAGTCAAATTTGCACTGGAGTTTGTGTTGTCCAAGCCTGAGGGCAATGGTGGAGGTGGAGGTGAAGGAGATAAATTTAGTCGGTCCCATAACTCAGAACAATTGGTTTTCCAAAAACCAATCCTTTCATTTTCACGATCGTAGGTTACAAGAGTGTTGCGGACAACAATACCTGTTGCAATTAAAAGCAAAGGCACGCATGTTACAGCTTATACAACTGAAGAATTTGGCAGATGAACTTTCCCAAGATTCTAAAAGATATATATGACAAATACCTCCAAGAAGAGTAGTTGGATCCTTCCCATTCTGAAAAATTCCCAAGCAGTAAGCCCCACGCACCTTTGAGTGCTTTATAGCAATCAGTTACAGTAAGCAAAAGGGCAGAATTAGTCAATATAGAAACACAGAGAGAAAATGGAGCCACTTATCAAAACAAAGACAAAAAATGTAGCCACTAGGAGAGATGAAGCCAAAAGGAGATACAGATTCTAAAGGCAAGGTAGTAAGATAAAAACCATGTGGATTAAGATGCCTACCCTGAATAAGTAGTTTTCAGGAGTGAGAGATAGTTTCTTTCCATTGCTAAATACCATGTCGATAGGAGGAAATGATTTTGAGAGCTCTGAGATGTCACTGCAATATACAAGACATTCAATACAAGAAACAACACCAAAAATAAAGGAAAGAAAAAGTTAATGATCTAACATTACTATAGTTAATTTATTACCTTCCAGCACCAGAAAAGCATATATCTTTATAATTCGGGTCAGGCCCTTCGATCTCTCTTAGAGAATGAAGTTCTTTCATGACCTGAAATAAAATTTTCAGGAGTTGACTCAAGAAAGAAAAAGAAAATGGTCTTAAAAAAAATTCAACAAAGCATCCACCACCCATTGGTAGAATATTGTTAGTAATACACAATCCATCAATCCACTTCTTTTGGCCCCATAATCAACTTATTACTTTACACAAATAAACATATCCAAAAATGAATGATAAGAAGCTAAAAACATCAAAGATTTGCAGAAGCTTTCTAGTACATACTATATTTTAAAAAAAAAAACTTTCAAAAGTTCTTTTTTAGTGACATAATTGGAAGAAAAAATTGCATATTAAAAGGAAAAAACAACTATAATAAGTAGTTAACAAACGTAAATTAACACCTTTAAGATGCTGCAGCACAAGGAAAACGGTTCAGTGAGTTTCGGAATTATAGGATCACAAACCACCTGGATTCTTTGTTTCTCCTTCAAAGTTATGTAGTAAGCACTTAAGCCTTAGCGTAATAACTGAGTGTAATTAACGGGTTTTACTTTTACTTCAAATCCCACATATTAGCAGGCAGTCTCCAACTATGTCGAGCCTGTTACCATAATTATGCAGTTGTTTGTTCCACCAACATGTGGTGTAAATCGTTATTCAGGCAAAGGTGACTTAAATGGTAACATGCAACAAAAAGACATTAACCACAAACACATCATTCAGATGAAGTTCAGGTTTCACAGATTCCATTCTTCTAGTCACAAGCACGCAATTTTAACCAGTACTTGTCTCTGGCAGAGTGCATTAAAAAATGATAAATATGATAGTGCATAATCTAGAAACATCTTACAGCACTCTTGAAGGCCACAAATGCAGCTTCTGGAAGGTAAGCATAGGTAGTACCACTATCAAGCACAGTCCCATGTTTTCCATCAAAAGTCTGAGGATTTAGATTCAGGGCCTTCCCAGCAACATGTATCTCCTTCAGCTCAATATTGTAATATGGACTGTTGCCATCCGAGACTAGAGTAAATGCATAAGACTTATCGAGTGTATTTGTTATAACACCTAAAATTCCCATGTCATTAAAACAATTATATCGAATATATACCTGCGTACAGGATCTGAATGGGTGAAGACCATTTCAGAAGGGGGTTTTATTCCTCCAAGAACCATGGCACCACCACCGAAATCCATTCCACCATAACATAAGGAGAATGAATCACTAATTACATGTTTCTCAACAAGTTGATCCACTATACTTAGATCCCCTCGGCCTAAGCCCATGATACCATCAGCGTGTTGGCTGTAAAGATCACCAGTTTCCAGATTTTCACATCCAAAAACAGCTCGTTGGGGTGCTAGCTCACTTTGGTTTCCGAAGGACACGATGTCCTCTCCGAGCACTCCACTACTAGAACTCATCTCAGCATATTGTCTTTCATAAATACATTGCTCCCTCTCATTGTCACAGGTACAGTCAATATTGCACTTTACAGGTCGATAGGTACTTGACATTTCTGGCTGAAACTTAGGATCCTAATTCAAAGAACAATGAAAGAAGTGCATTGATCAAAACAGAGAAATGATATTCAATCGATTCTGTAGCAAATTAAGCATTTATCAACAAGATTGATGCAAACTCACTGGCAAGGTCAACATTTTTCGGGAAAAAAAAACAGCACGGTGACGAGTGCCAAGTGGCTATATTTACAAAGCAAGCACCAGTTACTGTACATTTCACAATAACAAGCAAAAATTAGAAAGATACATCAAAGCACTATCATGAAAGAAATCAACTCTTTGCGATACAGCAGCATATCTCATCAACAAAGTGAAGCTTAAAAATCGATCTGTGTACCTACTTCAACATTGTTTTCTTCTACTTCATTTTCCTTTTCTTCTTTTTTTTTAGGGCAAATTAGATGAATTTTGTTTAATTTTGTTATACAATGCTCCAATACAACCCGCTGAGAGGTTATTTATAGGAGGGGATTTCAATGGCCACAATTGGGTCGGTTGCTGGTGACTATGGCGAGGTGCATGGTGGCTTCGGCTTTGGGGATAGGAACGGAGGAGGTTCCTCGCTGTTGGATTTCGCTAAGGCTTTCGAGCTGGTGATTGCGAACTCGAGTTTTCCGAAGAGGGAGGAGCATCTAGTAACTTTCTGAAGTTCGATTGTGAAAACTCAGATTGATTACCTCCTCCTCAGAAGGTGTGATAGAGGGTTGTGCAGGGATTGCAAGGTTATCCCGGGTGAGACCCTCGCGACCCAGCATAGGCTCTTGGTAATGGACGTCGGTATTACGATAAGGAGGAAGAAGAGGTATGTTCGTGGTCAACCGAGGATTAGGTGGGGAGCCTTAACTAAGGATAAAGCCCAGGAGTTGGAGGGGAGGTTATCGGCTATGAGAGCATGGAGGAGTAGTGAGGACGCCAGCGCTATGTGGGCTACGACGGCGAACTGCGTTAGGGAGGCGGCAAGAGAGGTGCTAGGGATTTCGAAGGGTCACTCTGACAGGCACCAAGGCAACTGGTGGTGGAATGACATAGTCCAAGGCAAAGTGGAGACGAAGAAGGAAGCGTATATGAAGTTGGTAGGGAGCACATGCGAGGAGGAGAGGAGAGCGAATAGAGAGAGGTACAAGGTAGCAAGAAAGGAGGCTAAGCTAGCGGTCACGGAGGCTAAGAATGCAGCATTTGGCCGACTGTATGAGGAATTGGGGGGAAAAGGCGGGGATAAGAAGTTGTTTCGATTGGCTAAGGCGAGGGAGAGGAAGGCTCGGGATCTGGATCAAGTGAGGTGCATCAAAGACGAGGACGGTAGAGTCTTGATGGGGGAGTCCCAGATTAAACAGAGATGACAGATGTACTTTTAGGGTCTTCTAAATGAGGAAGGGGACCGTGATATAGTGCTAGGGGATCTGGGGCATTCAGAGAGTCTCCGAGACTTTGGGTATTGTAGGTGTATTAAGTTGGAGGAGGTCGTGGGGGCTATGTGTAAGATGAGTCGGGGCAGAGCGACCGGGCCAGATGAAATTCCGGTTGAGTTCTGAAAGTATGTGGGTAGAGCAGGCTTGGAGTGGTTGACTGGTCTATTTAATGTTATTTTCAGGACGAAGAGGATGCCAGATGAGTAGAGGTGGAGTACAGTGGTTCCATTGTACAAGAACAAAGGTGATATTCAGTGTTGTAACAACTATAGGGGTATCAAGTTACTAAGTCATACCATGTAAGTTTGGGAGAGGGTGGTGGAGGCGAGGGTGAGGAAGATAGTGTCTATATCTGACAACCAGTTCGGATTCATGCCGGGTCGCTCGACCACGGAAGCTATCCATCTTATTAGGAGGTTGGTGGAACAGTACAGGGATAGGAAGAAAGATCTGCACATGGTGTTTATTGACTTAGAGAAAGCGTATGACAAGGTCCCTAGAGAGGTGCTATGGAGGTAAAAGGTGTGCCGGTAGCTTATGTTAGAGCGATCAAGAACATGTATGATGGAGCTAAGACTAGGGTAAGGACTGTGAGAGGCGACTCAGAGTATTTTTCGGTTGTTATGGGGTTACACCAAGGATCAGCGCGTAGCCCGTTCTTATTTGCCTTAGTAATGGATGCACTAACACACCATATTCAAGGGGAAGTGCCATGGTGTATGTTATTCGCTGATGACATAGTACTGATTGATGAGACGCGGGACGGTGTTAATGAGAGGTTGGAGGTTTGGAGACAGGCTCTCGAGTCTAAGGGTTTCAAATTGAGCAGGACTAAGACGGAGTACCTGGAGTGTTAGTTCAGCGCCGAGTCGAGGGAAGTAGGCATGGATGTGAGGCTTGGATCACAGGTTGTCCCCAAGAGAGGTAGTTTCAAGTACCTTGGATCGGTTATTCAAGGGGATGGAGAGATTAACGAGGACGTCACTCACCGCATAGGAGTGGGGTAGACGAAATGGAGGCTAGCATCTGGAGTCTTATGTGACAAGAAAGTGTCACCAATACTCAAAGGTAAGTTTTATAGGGCGGTGGTTAGACCGGCCATGTTGTATGGGGCAGAGTGCTGGCCAGTTAAGAACTCTCATATCCAGAAGATGAAGGTAGCTGAGATGAGGATGCTGAGGTGGATGTGCGGGCACACTAGGATAGATAAGATTAGGAATGACGATATTCGGGAGAAAGTGGGTGTGGCCCCTGTGGAAGACAAGATGCGGGAAGCGAGGCTCAGATGGTTCGGGCACGTGCGGAGGAGAAGCCTGGATGCTCCGGTGAGGAGGTGTGAGCTGCTGGCTTTAGTGGGTTCGAGAAGAGGTAGAGGACGGCCTAAGAAGTATTGGGGAGAGGTGATCAGGCAGGACCTGGCACGATTGCAGATTTCCGAGGACATGGCCCTTGATAGGAAGGTTTGGAGGTCGAGCATTAGGGTTGTAGGATAGGGTGGTAGTCGAGCTTCTCCTCCTCCATTCCGGGGGTGAAGCGAGTTTGAGTAGGTTGGTCCTAGACAGGCTTGTGGTTAATGTAGAGTTCACACTAACCTTACTGTTTTCCATAGCTCTAGACCTTAGTTGTGGGTTATGATTATTGCATGTCATCTATTTTATGGTTTTTAGGATGATGTCATTATTTCTATGGTTATGGTGACGTTATTGATGAATTGTCTTTTCTTATTTTCTTTTTTATTTTCATCTTCCTGAGCCGAGGGTCTATCGGAAACAGCCTCTCTGCCCTATCGGGTAGGGGTAAGGTCTGCGTATACACTACCCTCCCCAGACCCCACTTAGTGGGACTTTACTGGGTCGTTGTTGTTGTACAATGCTCCAATACAACCCCACCCCTCCCCCACCCACACACAACGTAAACAAAGAATGAAACCACAATAAGCCCTAATAGACCAACACTAATCAAAATCTGTCCCAAAGAACAAAAATTCCATTAACACTAAAACCTAGCGCAAAACTAACCAATCTTCCTTTTGTTTATTCATTACTCAGTAGCCAGTGCTGTAAACGGAATGGTAAGATATCTGAAGCTTGAGGTTTCTCTTTTTCCATTATCTCTTTCTCAAATGATGGTAACGAAAACAAGGGTTAATAGTATATTAAGCTTGAATTCAGCAGAGGTTTTATGTCCAATAGAAGCTTCTCCTGACTCATAACCTAACATTGGGTACTTTAGATTAATACTATACTTTTGTGGAAGTAAAATAAATATAGTAACTAGATGATTAAAAGAGAGAATGTAGCTGAGAAATGAAGGAACCTGATGGTTGCCACACTGTTCACAGGTAGAGCAAGGGACATAGGTAACGGTACTGCCAGTATCAACTATAAGAGCAAAACTCTGGGGTGGAGTTCCGATCCAAAGACGAGTCGTATAATATCTGCATCCTCTCAATTTAAAAATTAACTTAAAACAGAGAGAGATAGGCGGATATCCATTCATAATAAGGAATTCGGATACAAGTTTCTGACCCGTTAAGGAGGAGATCGTCGTGGAGAGGCATACGAGCACTTGAAGGGCTTTTCTGGAGGTGTCGACGGGAGAGTTGTTCATCGCGTGGTCGGGAGATTTCTTTAGGAGGAAAAAGCGGGAGAAACATGGTACTGCGATCCCCGTCGTTGGTGCTATTAGGTGAGGGGAGAAAAACAAAGCTTTCATTTGAAACGTCTGAAATTCCATTAGAAACGACGACGTGATGAATGAATAGCAGACATATGAAGGAAATTAGGATAGGGAGATTGTGAGTTAAGAGCGCCCGCGCCATTTGAGAGGAGGCGACAAAACAGATTAAGGCCAGATCGGAAGAAGGATTGCTGGAAAGATCAGAGGAAAGGGATGGCGTAAGGTTATTACCTGACAAAGGCCAAAGCCGGGAAGGTGATGCGTTACATTCAGATTTTTTTATTTATTTTTAAGTTTTAAGGCTTTTGCTTTCGGTTTGATTTAAACATTACATAAATATTATATTTAAATTTAAAAAGACACTTGTACCTATTGTTTATCCTAAAAACAAGTAACAATTGAACTAATACAAGGTTTAAAGGACATATGATTTAATTTAACACGAATGATCTAAGAACAACAAATAATTGAATTGAAGAAAAATACAATGATCAAACCAGACGCGATGAATAACTAGGCCTGCCTTGTACGATGAACACCGCAATTTAGATTCAATTAAACCTACGAAATAGGCTCAGTTGCAACTAAATGAACAAGCAGCTAAAGAACACTTTTAAATAGTGATTAGAGAATAAAAATTAACTTTATTGCTTTGATATGCGTGCTTACAGTGATCCTTAAAATAAAAAGTTTCCCCCTTTATATAGTAGTGGAGTTTCAATCCTAGTACAAGTCTAAGTAAGATAAAAATCTTTTTCTTCTGGTAAATCGTGATAGGCCGTTGATACCGGGCAAAATTTTCTCTGTAATATCCCATTAAGGACGGATATTTCGACCCCTCGTATGTTATTTCAAATCGTCTTTCCTCTAGTCCCGGTTCTTTACTTTGGTCAAACTCGATTCATTCAATATTTGGCCGTGTCTGGTTCTTGGCATATCATTTATCCTCCCTGGACTCTGATCTATGGGAGCCCTCGATTTTACCCGAGGTCATATCAGATAAATTGTCCTCTCGTTTCTTTATAGGAAAATCGGGAGTAACTTTATCCCCGATTTTATCCGTACATAGATAGTCCCCTCACTTTTAGGAGAGCAGATTTATAGGAATGACAATAAGTGATTAAATGCCCCGGCTCCTTCCTCTGTAAGCCGCAAGCGAGTTGACAAGTCAACGAAATATCACATCAGTCGCGTCGTTCTGACTTCGGACACGTGTCAGTCGTTGGTTGATCATCCTCGGTGGGCATTGAATGCAAAACATCACGCATTCGTTATTCCTTTCCTATAAAAGCTCTGGTTCCCTTTTTTCACCTTTTTACCTTCCATTTCGAACCTTTTTAAGTTACCCTGCAATTATTTATTTGTTCATTATTTCCTCAGATTTTCACAAATTGTTCTTTGCATCTTCATCTTCATTCTTCAAATTTTCATACTTTGCCTTTAAATTTTCAAGCTATATCATCAAATCTTCATGTCCATATTCAAACCTTCATGTTTTTAGATAAAGATGGCAAAAATCTCAAAATCGGTGCCTCAAAACACTGGTCCTTCAACCTCTATTCCGGCCGCAAATACCGAAAAGACCCTTTCGGCATCAGCTCCGGAACCTCCTCTTAAAGACCTTTATCCTTGGAGGTTGCTCCATAGATAACGACTTTAAGGTCAAAAAAACCTCCAAATATGGGGATCGAGGTAAGGAGGCGTGGAGGTATATATGCTCCATTACTGAAGACATGCTCTCGGATGTCAGGGAAGATTGAAAGTGGGAAGGAAAAGAAGTAGTCATCCCCCGTCCTGATGAGGACATCACAACACACGTGGAGGGGTACTTAAGTGTCTACACGTACCCCTTCACGCTTGGCCCGATGGATACGGTGGTCCTCGACTTTTGTAAGAGGTACGAGGTATGCCTTAGGCAGATTCACCATCCTTTTGGAGGTTCGTGGCCCTCCTCCACCATTTGTTCAACAACACGGAGGAGTCCCGATTCACGATCGACTATCTGCTCCGTGTTTACAGCCTCTGAATCTTTCGAGGGGGTTAATAAAGCTTGCCTGACAGGCAAAGAAGGCTCCCTTCTCGAGCATCGACGAGGATAGGGACTAAGGCTGGCAGGGGAGATTTGTTCGGATAAATACCGAAGATCTCATCCCCTCCAAGTTCCTATCGTTCCTTGAGAAGTGGAACTAAACACGTAAGTTCATCCCCTTTAAAGTTGTCAAAATGACCCTTTGAATTTATTCTTCTTTCTCATCACCCGTCTTTTCTAATATGTACTAGTCGCCCGCATCCCCAACGTAGTCCCCCGTTTCAAGGAGTGGGTCGAGGGAATCTACAAATAATTGATATACTACGAGCGTGAGTAGCGCAAATTTTCTAAGGGCAAATGGGAGGCTCGTTTCCATGGTGAGTGTCCTTCTTCTCTTGATTGAATTTCCTTTTTATTTTATTGTCACCTCAACTAAGTCTGTTTTCTTTTCATAGGTTTGCCAAAGACCACCGAGCTTCGAGAAATTACCAAGGTTGTGGCCTCGTCCCCATCTGCAAAACCCTTTACTTCGGTACAACCTATTGTCGAGGCTGCTACGAAGAAGGAGGAGAAGACAAGAAAAAAGAAAAGGTTTCCTGACCCCTCGGACGCTCCCGGCGAGGCCAAGAAAAAGAGGATTATGGTTAGGGTCAGAAAGAGTACTCGGGCCAGGGTACCAGACCCCAATTCTCTTTACCGGCTCAAGGACTAACCTGAAGATGACGACATGGATTTTGTCGCCCATGAGTGGGCCAACGCTGCACAAGAGCAGGCAACATGAGAGGGAGGTGACCATAAGGCTAAACCCACTTTAGCTCGGGAACCTGAGGAAGAGCCTGTGGCTACTGCCTCTCCAAAAGCCACTCCAGTTTTGAGAGAAGCTGCTGACGTCATTGATGTTTCGGAGTCATCGTCCCACATGGAGCCCCTTTTCACTGAGGCTCAAGTCATTACAGAAAAGTCGACCGAGGCATCATTGGCCGTGGATGAAGCACTTAATCTGTTTTTTGAAGGTATGGACGTTGGTGCGCTAGAAGACTACTCCGATTTTGGCCACCTGGTGATCCCGAAAAGGGATGTGTTGTCGGGGTCAAGTGGGCCGAATTCGATCCCAAAGCTTGTGAAGTAGTTCACCGCCTCGAGCGCAGACCCTGATCGTAAGAAGACAGTCATATTTAAGGTACCGATGAATACCAGGAAGTTATCCAGGTCGGTCGGTGTGTCCAGCTACCTTCGTTCCTTGGTAACTGAAGAGGACCAAGTGAAGATAAATAAGGTGGACATGCCGAGCCTCTTCAATGAAGCATAATAGGCACCGAACAACATATATCTTTTTTTTCTCATATCTTTAAAGCGTTCATTTGCCTTAGCGAATTTTAACGATTTTGCCCATTTTTATGCCTCAGGTCTTGGTGCTTCATCATGAGAGCTTCCATCGGTCTCGGTGGAGGTGAGCCACCTTGAGCTCGAGCTTAAGGAGCAAGTCCGGCAAAAGGACATGTACATGGCTCTTTGTGAGAAAAAAGAGGAGGTCCTCAGGGACCACTCCGTCCTCCAAGCTGAGCTAGAAAAAACTCAAAAGGAGGCCTCGAATGTGAAATGGGAACACGCCCTTCTGGCCGAAAAGGTAAGAGTGATTGATATTAATAAAGAGAGGTTAAGCGCAATTGCTAACGCCGTAACCTCGCAGGTCTAAGAGAAGATAGACCTGAACGACCAGCTTAGGGCCATGATGGATGAGGTCAAAGCCCTAGCCGAGGAGCCAAGGAGAAAAATGGATCTCCTGGCCTCGAAGCGGGATGCCACCAAAGATGATTTGGCATCGACCAAAGTGCAACTCCGAATGATGAGGGGAAAAGTCGACAAGTGGTCTCGGCTAAATAAGGAGCTCCGGATACAACTCGACTCAGCCGTTACAGAACGGGATGCTCTCGGCCAAGAATATATCGCGCTCAAGTCCAAATTGGAGGACGGTAGGAATGAAGCCTCCGAAGTTCAAGACATGTTGGCCCAGTACAAGAACGATGCAGAGGTAGTTGCGTGTAGTAATGAAGGCCGATTATGTGAAGTGGCTATATCAGAGATAGATCCTTGAGGAGATCCATGCCCGGGGTTTTGACCTAGCGGTCGATATCAAAGAACCGAAGAGGCTTGAAACCGAGGCCATAACAAGATACTAGCCCGATGGTTGGGGCAGCGAGTCGGGCTCCGATGAAGACTAGGCGGGAAATGCCTTAGTTTATTTTTTGTTTTCCCTTGTATTTTGCATTTTGGAGCCATTTTATAGTGCCTCTATAAATACCTTTTGGTACATATGTATATAAAAAATATTCTTCAGTTATGCATTGTCTTTTACTTTTTTGTATCTGCTTGTATCTAAGACTTATAAAATGATGTCGATGCCTTAGCATAGAATTTGGCATCGTTTAAATTGTTCGTTCCCTAAAGCCCGGATGAGGCCTGGACTAAGTAATAACTCCGAATTACTCTAGCTTCAAAGGACCCGATAGAAACAAAGTCTTTAAAAATTTTGAACGTTTTAACAGGACACAATCATTTTTTGCCAAAAATGGCTCTTTTCATGGCCGTAATTCAAGACCGGGTAACTTGATCGGGTCTGAAGTAGTCTTTTCAGTATATTAAAATATGTAAGGACCTTACTTTTCAAGTATGGACTCAAATGTCTCCGAGCCATTTAAGTTGGTTGTGGCCTTTGTTGTTTGGGCCCTTCCTAGTTGGCTCGGTGCCTCCGGGATTTAGTAATCCAAATTCCCTATCTTATCGTCGGGTAGCAGTCCCCAATTCGGGGAAGCCCGTAGCCTTAAGGGTTTTGAACCCAACATTTTTTCTAAGTAACTTTTAACAACAATATTGCTTATGCAAATGTGAACCAATGAAACATAGAAGGCAAATTTCTTTTATTACTTTGAACGTCGTGTAAATACTCGATGGTACAAAAGCTATCTTCCATGCTGAGAACGAGCTATGTGGGCCCAGTTAGTTCGACTATTTGACCCTTAAAATTAATCTTAATGTTCAAGCCTTGGCTTTTAATATCGAATAAGAACGCCTTCCACACTCTCGAACTCAGGACTTTAGCTCTTGACTTAGGTTGTGATGGCCCCCTAGTATTCGATACTGAATTTTTGATGGCTCAAATACTATTGATCTGATATTGATGATCCGCAATCTCGATCTCAAACAGATCTTCAAAACTAGGGTAGCACACTTTACAGTTGCCTCATAAAAAACCTTGCCATAAAATCCACTTCGGGTAAAAACCGGTCCAAAGGAAAAAGAGTGTAATATGTGCTTTCAGACCTAATCCTTAGATTTGACTTCGACTAAGTACCTGCACGGGTTAGTTTAAAGTGTAATAAACCACGACTTAGTACCTGCACGGGTTAGTTTAAAGTGTAATAAACCACAAAGAAGGTTGTGTTCATACCTTAGTAGTAGTATCGCTTTAAGCGTGCCACATTCCAATTGTTGGGTAGTTGTACCCCATTTCTGGATTCGAGTTGGTATGAGCCTTTCCCAGTTATACTGGTGACTCTGTATGGTCCTTCCCAGTTCGGGCCTAGTTTCCCGTCATTTGGGTTCTTGGTATGCAGTGTAACTCTCTCAGTACCAAGTCCCCGACTTGGAAATGTCGGAGGTTTGCACTTCGGTTGTAATACTCCCCATGCGTTGCTTTTGGCCGCTACCCGAACTAGGGTGGCTTCTCATCTCTCATCTTCTAAATCTAAGCTCGTGGTCATGGCCTCGCCATTTGACGTCTTTGTAGTGTATTGGAACCTTAGTCTCAGTTTTCCTAGCTCTAACGGAATCAGAGTTTCTACGCCGTAGACTAGAGAGAACGGTGTTTCATAGGTACTTGACTTCGAAGTCATTCGCTAAGCCCATAGGACCTCAGGCAAAATTTCTTTCCATTTTCCTTTTGAGTCGGTCAATATTTTCCTCAGGTTTTGTAGTATAGTTTTGTTCGTTAATTCCACTTGACCGTTCCTACTTGGGTGGTAGGGTGTTGATATAATCTTTTTGATTTTGTGATCTTAAAAAAACTTATTAATCTTGTTGCCGATGAACTACCTCCCACTACCACACGTTATCTCAGTCGGTATCCCTAGCGGTATATTATATGATCCCAGATGAAGTCGATGACCTCTTTTTCCCTAAATTTCTCGAACGCCTGTGCTTCAACCCACTTAGAGAAATTATCGATCATAAGTAAGACGTACTAGGCTTTGTCGGGTGCCCACGGCAAGGGGCCAACAATGTCCATTCCCCATTTTATGAACCACCAAGGGAAAGGACCAGGCGAAGCATCTACCCCGGTTGGTAGATCATCGGGGCATGCCTCTGCCATTTGTTGCACCTTTGAACGAAGGCTTTCGCATCCTTTTCCATCTCGTTCGAGTAATAACTTGCTTTGATCAATTTTTGAACCACTGATTCTGTCCCTGAATAGTTTCCACAAGTACCCTCATGTACTTCCCTCATCACGTAGTCGGTATCCCCGAGACCCAAGCATCTTGCTAACGGTCCAAAAAAAGATATTTGATATAATTTTCCCAAAACCAAGCTAAACCTGGCAGTCTTAGTTCATACGGCCCTCGATTCTTTGGGATCCGGTAGCAATTTCCCTTTCTGAAGGTAGTCGATGTATTTGTTTCTCTAATCCCAAGTTATGCTTGTTGAGTTTACCTCGGTGTGACCTTCCTCTATCACTAAGTTCATCAATTGCACCACTACCCCGAAATTGAATTCATCGGGGTCGACTGATGACCCTAGATTAGCCTACACATCGACCTCGTTAATTTAATCTAGGGGTACATGCCGTAGTGGCCATTCCTTGAACTGGTGTAATGTCACTTGCAACTTATTCAAGTATCTCTGCATCCCGTCCTCTTTTACTTCAAATGTCCTGTTGACTTGGTTGACAATGAAGAGGGAGCCGCACTTGGATTCGATCACCTCAGCCCAGGCTCTTAGCTAATTCTAGACCTGCAATCATAGCCTCATATTCGGCTTTGTTGTTAGTCAATTTCACAGTTCTAATAGACCGCCTTATCACGTTACCCATAGGTAGTTTTAATACGATTCCCAATCTGGACCCTTTCGCATTAGAAGTACCATCCGTGAATAAGGTCCAAACCCTCGAGCTAGTCCCCGAGGCAAGCAATAACTTCTATAGGGGTTTGGACCCTCTAACAGTTCTGGTTTGTATTCAATATCATACCGGCTAACCTCTATGGCCCATTTGGCTAGGCGACCCGAGAGCTTGGGATTATGCATAACATTCCGTAGCAGGTACGGGGTCACGACACATATGGTGTGACACTAAAAACATGGTCTTAGTTTTCTAGATGCGCTTAATAAGGCAAGTGATAGTTTCTCTAAGTGCGGATACCTCGTTTCGATGTCATAGGGTTCGATCGTTAATTTGGTGGCATCGGTATCATCGGGTGCTATAAAGGAACCCGGGACCCCGAAATCATCTTCCTCGTTTGTTGAGTGTTCCCTCTATTTCTCCATCCCAATCAGGGTCGAGACCAGTGATTTCTATTTGGTGTCTTCATTTTCGATCAGGGTCGGGACTGGTGATTTCTATATAGTGCCCCGATCAGGGTCGGGACTGGTAATTTCTATTTGGTGCATTCCTTTTCGACTAGTTCTTCACCTTTTGTTGTTGTGACTGTGGGCACCGCAATCACCTCCTCGACATCAAACATCTCTTTTATGACCGGTTGTTCCCGTAGACCATTTTGATTCCTTTTGGGGTGGGAAATTTCAACGCTTGATACAGGGTCGAAGGCACCGCTCTCATGCTATAGACCCATGGTCTTCCAAACAAGGCATTGTATCTTATGTCCCCCTCGATTATATCAAATTTTGTTTCTTAGGTGGTCCCGACAGTGTTTACCGGTAGGGTTATTTCTCCTTTTGTTGTCTCGTATGCCATGTTGAACCCGTTCAATACTCTTACTGTCGGTACGATTTGGTCTAATAATACCAATTGTTCCACGACTCTTCACCAGATGATGTTGACCGAGCTACCTGGATCAATCAACACATGCTTAACTTGAGATTTATTAATAAGTATGTATATTACCAGTGCGTCGTTTTGAGGTTGAATAATGCCCCCGGCATCCTCATCACTAAACGAGATGGACCCCTCCAAGATGTAGTCCCGAGTACATTTTTCCCTTGTGATAGAACCTTTGGTGCGCTTAATCATAGGCCCTTGTGGGACATTCACTTCCCCAATGATCATGTGAATCATGAGTTGAGGTTCTTCCTTCTCAGATTGTTTATATATTTGGCTCACTCACTTAGGAATTCCCGAAGATGTCCATTGTTGAATAGACGAGCCACTTCTTCCCTTAGCTATTGACAATCCTCGGTCTTGTGACCATGGGTACTGTGGTATTTACATATCAAGTTTGGATCTTTCTCTGTGCAGGACCAGACTGGAGATTCCTTGGCCATTTGATCTCCTTGATGCGGTCGATGGCCGATACTATACTCGCTACATCAACGTTGAAATTTGTATTCCGATAGTCTCGGGGTCTCTATGCCCCCAAGTGGTCTATCGAAACCACTCTTACTCATAAGACCTCGATTGCTAGGACCTTGGTCGCTTTTTCTGTCATTCCTGGTCAGGTGGCGACCGGTCCGTCTTCCCTTCTATCTGAGCTATATGGTTGATAGCGGTCTCGGGTCGACCTTGGCTTCTAATCCAAAATTCTCTTAGACCTATCGTTTACACTGTTGGGGTAAACAGACTCCGAGGGTCCCCCAACTGATCGTCCTTGACTCTAATCTTTGATTGGTACCTGTTATTGTCATGACCCCAAATACCCGGTCGTGATGGCGCTTATAACAATACTAGACAAGCCAACTCAACAAGTAACCACAGTCAATTTCTTTTACTAAAAACATTTTTCTAACATTAATTAAGTCTCAATTTTTTTCATAAGAAATATTTAAACCACTAAAATGTGCGAAAAGCAGTAAAAACATTAAACTAACACAGCCCAAACATCTGGTGTCACGAGTCTAGAGCTTCTAAATGCACTGATCCGACTGTCTAATACATAACAAGTCTAAAATGTAGAAAAACAAGGATAGGAAGAAGAAAAACAGGGCTGCGGACGCCGTGCAGCTACCTTGCAATCTCCGATAAGCTCTGGAAATGCCAAGAACCCTCACTCTGCCGCTCGGGCACCTGGATCTGCACACAAGGTGTAAGGAATAACATGAGTACGCCAACTCAGTAAGTAACTAAAGTAAATAAGGTCTGAAAGTAGTGACGAGCAGTTAAAAATCATATGTAAGAGTTTACAACAGAGTATCAAATCAAACTCAACAGCTTAAAAGCCAATTACTTCGTAAAAACTTTAGTTTCAATAGAAACACTTTGAAATCATTTACTTAGCAGTTTTCAACAGAGGCTTATTATAAAAGAAAAGTGAAATCAGCAAAAATGTCATAAATGAGCCCCTCGAGCAATTTATCACTCATAATTATAGCCTCTCGGGCAAGCCTCTCAGACACTCGTGACTCATCTCTTGCCACACAGTACTCACACTCAGCACTCAGGCTCAATATTATCTCATAATAGTAATAATCATAATAAACGCTGCGGCGTGCAGCCCGATCCATAGTTTATAGTCGACCATGCTCACTGGGGGTGTACAGACTTCGGAGGGGCTCCTACAGCCCAAACGTCATATCGCTGCGGCGCGCAGCCAGATCCAATAAACATATCGCTGCGGCGTGTAGCTCGATCCATATAAGTATCGCTTCGGCGTGCAGCCCGATCCATAACTCACATATATAAATATCCTCACAGTTAGGTTCTCAACTCTCTCAGTCATTAACCTCACAGCCTCTCAGGCACACATTAACCTTACAGCCACTCGAGCATAATAGTGGAAATCAGGGAACTTAGTCCAAACAGTTCTCACATTTAAGAAGTAGAGTGATAAAACCAGTTTTAAACAATAAACAGGTAAAACATGACTGAGGATGTGCTTCAAAATAAATAAAATGAGGAAAAACAGTAAAAATGCCCCTAAGGGTCTCAACAGGTCGGCACAAGGCCCCAAACATGGCATACAGCCCATAATACAGTATAAATTTCTAAAATACGAGATATCATAAGATTTCAAATCAAGTATGCGGCTTAACAGTCGCTACGGGACGGACCAAGTCACAATCCCTACCGGTGCACGCCCACACACTCGTCACCTAGCATGTGTGTCACCTCATTTATCAGAACGATACGAAATACCAGGGTTTTGTACCCTCAGTTCCAAATTTACAATGGTTACTTACCTCAAACTGGATGAAATTCTACTCCGCAATGCCTTTACCTCTCGCCTCGGCCTCGACCCGCGCCGAATCTACCCAAAATCAGAATCATAACATTAGAATATGCTAAGGGATCGAAGCCCAAGCGAAAATAATCAAATTATACCAAAAATCCCGAAATTGGCCAAACCCGACCCCTGGGCCCACTTCTCAAAATTCGATAAAATTTACATCAGTAGATTCCTTATCTCCCCACGAGTTCATACATATCAAAAGTCCCAAAATCCGACCACAAATGGCCCCTCAAATCCTCAAGTCAAGGTCTCTAATACCAAGCCCTAATCCCCAATTTTTAACCCTTAATTTCCATTAATTTCAAGCCAAATCAGTGAAATAAATGTCATAGGATCAATTATTAGGTTCAAAAAGCTTACCTCTAGATGTTATCCCTTGAATCCCTCTTCAAAATGGCTTCCCCAAGCTTAAACCCGAATAAAAATGGTGAAGAACCACTCAAACTTCGCGAAGGGGAGTTTATATACTTTCTGGCCCAGGCTTTTCGCACCTGCGACCCAAATCCCGCTCCTGCGGTCTAGCGGACCGCACATGCGGTTTTCACTTAAGTCCTCAATTTTCGCATCTGGGATGCACAATCCGCACCTGAGCTATCGCAGGTGCGGTTCCTTAATCGCTTCTGTGGTTCCTACCTTCCATGGCTCCTTCCACTTCTGCGACTGATCTTCCGCATCTGCGGGGGTCGCACCTGCGGCCTCCCAACCGCAGATGCGGTTATGACAGCAGTGTCACAACTTCAGCTGCCATTTCCAAATTCCTATCTTCCCGCCAACCATCCGAAATCATCCCAAGGCCCCCGGGACCTCAACCAAAAGCACAAACAAGCCACATACCATCGTCCAAACTTATACCAATCTTTAAAACACCTCAAACAACATCGAATCAACCAAAACATATCAGATTCAAGCCTAAGGTTCTCAAAATCTTCCGAATTACGCTTTTGATCAAAAAGTCTATCAAACCACGTCCGAATGACCTGAAATTTTGCACACACATCCCAAATGATACAACTGACCTATTGCAACTCCTGGAATTCCATTCTAACCCATATATCAAAATCTCGCCTATCAACCAGAAAACGACAAAATTCCAATTTCGCCAATTCAAGCCTAAATCTACTCCGAACCTCCAAAACACATTCTGATCATGCTCATACATCCCAAATCACCTCCCAAAGCTATCCAAACCATCAGAACTTACATCCGAGCCCTTTAACACATAAGTCAATATCTGGTTGACTTTTCCAATTTAAGCCTACTCAAAGAGACTAAGTGTCTTAAACCTTACCAAAACCTCTCCGAACCCGAACCAATCAACTCGATAACATATAATACAGCTGAATAGAACCATAAGAAGCAGAAATGGGGAAAACGGAGCGGTAATTCTTGAAACGACCGGCCGGGTCGTTACATCCTCCCCCTCTTAAACAAACGTTCATCCTTGAACGAGTCAAGAAACATACCTAAAGCCTCGAATAGGTGAGGATATCTGCTCCGCATCTCCCGCTCGGTCTTCCAGGTAGTCTCCTCCACGGGTCGACCTCTCCACTGCACTTTCACTGAAGCTATACCTTTTGACCGCAACTTTCAAACTTGACGCTCCAAAATAGATACCGGCTCCTCATAAGTCAAATCATCATCCAACTGAACCGTGCTGAAATCCAAAACATGATACTGGTCGCCAATATACTTTCGGAGCATAGAAATATGAAATATCGGATGCACACTCGATAAGCTGGGTGGCAAAGCAAGCTCATAAGACACCTCCCCAATCCTCCGAAGCACCTCAAAAGGCCCAATGAACCGAAGACTCAATTTACCCTTCTTCCTAAACCTCATAACACCCTTTATGGGTGAAACCTTCAACAGAACCTTCTCACCAACCATGTAGGACATATCCCGAACCTTCCTGTTAGCATAACTCTTTTGTCTCGACTATGCTGTACGAAGCCTCTCTTGAATCATTTTCACCTTGTCTAAAGCATCCTACACCAAGTCTGTACCCAATAGCCTAGCCTCACCCAGCTCAAACCAACCAACTGGAGATCTACACTGCCTCCCATACAAAGCCTCATATGGAGCCATCTGAATACTCGACTGGTAACGGTTATTATAAGCAAACTCTGCGAGTAGTAGAAACTGATCCCATGACCCTCCGAAATCAATGACACAAGTGCGCAACACATCCTGCAATATCTGAATAGTGTACTCGGACTGCCCGTCCGTCTGAGGGTGAAAAGCTATGCTCAACTCAACCTGAGTACCCAACTCTCGCTGCACAGACCTCCAAAACTATGAAGTGAACTGAGCGCCCTATCTAAAATGATAGAAACTGGGACACCATGAAAATAAACAATCTCCCGGATATAGATCTTTGCCAACCGCTTTGAAGAATAGGTAGTACACACAGGAATGAAGTGCGCGGACTTGGTCAACTAATCCACAATTACCCAAATAGCATCGAACTTCTTCAAAGTCCATGGGAGCTCAACTACAAACTCCATGGTGATCCGCTCCCACTTCCACTCTAGAATATCCATCTGCTGGAGTAAGCCACCCGGTCTCTAATGCTCATATTTCACCTGTTGTCAGTTGAGACACCGAGCCATAAATCCCACAATGTCTTTCTTCATTCTCCTCCACCAATAATGCTATCTCAGATCCTAATACATCTTTGTGGCACCCGGATGAATGGAATACCGCGAGGTATTGGCCTCCTCTAGAATCAACTCCCGAAGCCCATCCACATTGGGCACACATATCCGGCCTTGCATCCTCAACACCCCATCATCACCAATAGTCACATCTCTGGCATTATCATGCTAAACTCTGTCCTTAAGGACAAGAAATGAGGATCATCATACTGGCGCTCTCTGATGTGATCAAATAAGGAAGACCAAGAAATCACACAAGCCAATACCCGATTGGGCTCTGAAATATCTAACCTCACGAACCGATTGGCCAAAGCCTGAACATCAATTACAAGAGGTCTCTTCCCCACTGGAATATATGCCAAACTCCCTATGCTCACCACCTTCCAGCTCAAAGCATCGGCCACCGCATTGGCCTTTCCTAGATGGTACAAAATAGTAATATCATAATCCTTTAGCAATTCCAGCCACCTCCGCTATGTCAAATTGAGATCCTTTTGCTTGAACAAGTGCTGAAGGCTATGATGATCAGTAAACACCTCACAAGACACACCATACAAATAATTCCTCCAAATCTTCAACACGTGAATAATGGCAGCCAACCCCAAATCATGAATAGGGTAGTTCTTCTCATGGGGCTTCAACTGACGAGAAGCATAAACAATAACTATACCCTACTGCATCAACACACACCCAATACCAACTCTCGAAGCATCACAATACACGGTATATGAACCTGAAGCTGATGGCAACACTAACACTGGAGATGTGGTCAAGGCGGCCTTGAGCTTCTGAAAGCTCTCCTCGCACTCATCTGATCACCTGAATAAAGCACCCTTCTGAATCAACTTGGTCAAGGAAGATGCGATAGACGAAAATCCCTGGAAAACCGGCCATAATAGCCCGTATAACCAAGAAAGCCGCGAATCTCTGTAGCTGAGGTCGGTCTGGGCCAACTCTGGACTGCCTCTATCTTCTTTGGATCAACCTGAATACCCTCGTTGGATGCCACGTGCCCCAAGAAAGCCACTGAACTGAGCCAAAACTCACACTTGGAGAACTTTGCATAAAGCTTCTCCTCCCTCAATCTCTGCAACACTACTCTCAAATGCTCTGCGTGCTCCTCCTGACTACGCGAATACACCAGAATATCATTAGTGAAAACTATGACAAATGAGTCGAGATACGGCCAGAACGTGTTGTTCATCAAGTGCATAAATGTTGTTGGGGCATTGGTCAGCCCAAAAGACATCACCAAGAACTCATAATGACAATATCGGGTCCTAAAATCCGTCTTAAGAATATCCGAGTCCCTGATCTTCAGCTGGTGATAACCTGAACGGAGATCAATCTTGGAGAACACTCTCGCTCCCTGAAGCTGGTCAAATAAATCATCAATGCGAGGTAGAGGATACTTGTTCTTAATTGTTACTTTGTTCAACTACCTATAATCAATGCACATCCTCATAATGCCATCCTTCTTCTTCACAGATAGAACAGGCGCACCCCAAGGCGACACACTAGGCCGAATGAACCCCTTATCAAGGAGTTCATGAAGCTACTCCTTTAACTCCGCTGGTTCCATACGATATAGTAGAATAGAAATCGGCTGAGTGCCCGACACCAGATCAATACCAAAATCAATATCCCTATCCGGTGGCATATCCAACAGGTCTGCAGGAAACACATTGGAAAAATCCCTTACAACTGGAACAGAATCAATACTGGGAGTGTCTGCACTAACATCCCTCACAAAGGCTAAATACGAAAGACAAACCTTCCCAACGATATGCTGGGGCTTCAGAAACGAAATCTCCCTACTGGGGACAAAATCAGTAGAACCTCGCCACTCAATCTATGGTACACCCGGCATAGCCAACGTCATTGTCTTAGCATGACAGTCCAAAATAGCACGACACAGAGATAGCCAATCCATGCCCAATATAACATTGAAGTCTACCATACATAACAACAATAGATCCACTCGGGTTTCCTGACCCCCAATAGTCACCACACACGACTTGTACACACGGTCTACAACAACAGTATCACCCACCAGAGTAGATACACGAATAGGTGAAACAAGAGACTCATGGGGCGTATCCAAATAACAAGCAAAGTATGATGACACATAAGAAAAGGTGGAACTGGGATCAAATAACACAGAGGCATCTCTGCGGCAGACTAAGACAATACCTGTAATCACAGCATCTGAAGGAATATCATTTGGACTACCTGGGAGGGCATAAAAACAAGCCCGACCAACACCTGATCAACCTCCCCCTCTAGGGAGACCATTAGCTGACTGACCCCCACCTCTAGCTGCCTGAGTGGGTAGTGAAGTAACTGGAGTTGTAGTCGAGGGCTGACCCCTCTGCTGAGACGGACCCTCCAGAAGACGAGGACACTACCTCCTCATATGTCCAAACTCTCCATACTCATAACAACTCCCCGGTGCTGGAGATGGGGACTGAAGGGAACCCCTCGCACTGGAATGACCAGTAGAAAAACCTGGCATGGAAGAACCCTGAACTGATGGAGCACAGGACGAACTCTGGGCTGGAAGGGCACTGAGTGATGAATGGACCTGATGAGAACTGTGAGAACCATGACCCGATGATGCTCCATGGTAACCTGGGTGAGCTGACTGAGCCTGCCTGAATAGACGACCCCTACCGTGCTGAAACTGACCCTCGAAAGAGCACTACCAAAGCTACCAGATCCCCGAGGCCTCTTGGCCTCCCTCACCTGGCAATGATACGACTCAATCTCGCGGGCGATGTCAATAAACTCCTCAAAAGTAGCACCTGACACCCTCTCCCTAGTCATGAGGATTCGAAGCTGATATGTGAGGCCATTAACGAACCTCCTGATCCTCTCTCGATCTGTGGGACCAACCAGACCGCATGACGAACTAACTCAGAGAATCGTATCTCATACTATGTCATAGTCATATCTCCCTAACGCAACTACTCGAACTACCTGCGCAGCTCCTCTCGGCGAGATTGTGGTACATACTTCTCCAAAAAGAGAACAGAGAACTGCTGACAGGTAAGAGGCGCTGCACCAATAGGGCTATGCCTCTCATAAGCCTCCCACCAAGTAAAGGCAGCTCCAGAAAACTAAAAAGTAGTAAATGCTACACCACTGGTCTCTAGAATACCCGTCGTACGAAGAATCCTCAAACACTTGTCCAAGAAACCCTGGGCATCCTCGCCCTGAGTACCACTGAAAGTCGCAGGCTGAAGTCTACCAAACATCTCCAATCGATGTTGCTCATCGTCAGGCATAACTGGTACCACATACTCCTGAGTTGGTGCAACCAGCTGGGTTGGAGGTTCCCCAGGTGTCTGAAGTCCCTACACAACCTGCTCAGGTGTGCGAGCAACGGGAGTCTGGGTGCCTCCCCTAGCCTGAGAAGTAGCTACAACCGTAGTAACTGAGACCGCCTGAGCCAAGCCAGTGCACACTGATAGAATCTGAGCTAGAGCCTCCTGAAGGCCTGGAATCACAATAGGCACAGCTGGTGCCTGAGCTGGTGCTATTGGAGCGTCCGCAACTGTGACCTGATCATGAATTGGGGCAGCTGGTGGATCTGCAGGTGCTGCCCTAGTTGCTGTGCGAACTACACCCCTACCCCTACCACAACCTCGACCGCATCCTCGGCCTCTAGTGGCCCCAGCTGATTGTATTGGTAGTCGTCCATCCTGACCGGTAGCACGTGTCTTCACCATTTGTGAGAGAATGGAATAACATAAGTTTAGTTCTCGGATCAACAGATTTGCACGATAAGAATTTCAAGAATATGAAGTTTTTTCTAAAGGTTTTGTAGCCTCCCGAGGATAAATACAGAAGTCTCTGTGTCAATCCGCGAGACTCTACTAAACCGACTCATGACTCACGAGACCTATGTAACCTAGGCTCCGATACCAACTTGTCATGACCCCAAATACCCTGTCGTGATGGCGCCTATCACAATACTAGGCAAGCCAACCCAACAAGTAACCACAGTCCATTTCTTTTCCTAAAAACATTTTTCTAACATTAATTAAGTCTCAATTTTTTTCATAAGAAATATTTAAACCACTGAAATGTGCGGAAAGCATTAAAAACATTAAACCAACACAACCCAAACATCTGGTGTCACGAGTCTAGAGCCTCTAAATACACTGATACGACTGTCTAATACATAACAAGTATAAAATGCAGAAAAACAAGGATAGAAAGGAAGAAAGCAGGGCTGCGGATGCCGTGCAGCTACCTTGCAATCTCCGATAAGCTCTGGAAATGCCAAGAACCCTCACTCTGCCGCTCGGGCACCTGGAACTGCACACAAGGTGCCGGGAGTAACGTGAGTATGCCAACTCAGTAAGTAACTAAAGTAAATAAGGTTTGAAATAAGTAACGGGCAGTTAAAAATCATATGTAAGAGTTTACAACAGAGTATCAAATCTATCTCAACAGCTTAAAAGCCAATTACTTCATAAAAACTTCAGTTTTAATTGAAATACTTTGAAATCATTTACTTGGCAGTTTTCAACAGAGGCTTATTATAAAAGAAGAGTGAAATCAGCAAAAATGTCATAAATGGGCCCATCAGGCAAGGTATCACTCATAATTATAGCCTCTTGGGCAAGCCTCTCAGTCACTCGTGACTCATCTCTCGCCACACAGTACTCACACTTAGCACTCAGGATCAATATTATCTCATAATAGTAATAATCATAATAACCGTTGCGGCGTGCAGCTCGATCCATAGTTTATAGTTGACTACGCTCACTGGGGGTGTACAGACTCCGGAGGGGCCTATACAGCCCAAATGCCATATCGCTGCAGCGTGCAACCCGATCTAATATATATATCACAGCGGCATGCAGCCCGATCCGTATAAGTATCGCTATTGTGTGTAGCCCGATTCATAATATATACATATAATATTGCTGCGTCGTGCAACCTGATCCGTAATATTTATAATCCTCACCATTAGGTCCTCAACCTCTCTCAGTCATTAACCTCACAGCCACTCGGGCATAATAGTGGAAATCAGGGAACTCAGTCCAAACAGTTCTCGCATTTAAGAAGTAGAGTGATAAAATCAGTTTTAAACAATAAATAGGTAAAACATGTCTGAGGAAGGGCTTCCAAACAAATAGAATGAGGGAAAATAGTAAAAAATGCCCCTAAGGGTCTCAATAGGTCGGCACAAGGCCCCAAACATGGCATACAACCCATAATACAATATAAATTTCTAAAATACAAGATATCATAAGATTTCAAATCAAGTACGTGGCTTAACAGTCGCTACGGGAAGGACCAAGTCACAATCCCTATCGGTGCACACCCACATGTTCGTCACCTAGTATGTGCGTTACCTTATTTATCAAAACGATACGAAATATCGGGGTTTTGTACCCTCATTTCCAGATTTATAATGGTTACTCTCAAACCGGATGAAATTCTACTCTACAACGCCTTTGCCTCTCCCCTCAGCCTCGGCCCGCACCGAATCTACCCAAAATATGAATCATAACATTAGAATATGCTAAGGGATCGAAGCCCAAGCGAAAATAATCAAATTATACCAAAATCCTGAAATTGGCCAAACCCGACCCCTGGGCCCACGTCTCGAAATTCGATAAAATTTACATCAGTAGATTCCTTATCTCCCCACGAGTTCATACATATAAAAAGTCCCAAAATCCGACCACAAATGGCCTCTCAAATCCTCAAGCCAAGGTCTCCAATACCAAGCCATAATCCCCAAATTTTAACACTTAATTTCAATTAATTTCAAGCCAAATCAGTGAAATAATGCCATAGGATCGATTATTAGGTTCAAAAAGCTTACCTCTAGACGTTATCCCTTGAATCCCTCTTCAAAATGGCTTCCCCAAGCTTAAACCCGAATACAAATGGTGAAGAACCACTCAAACTTCTTGAAGGGGAGTTTATATACTTTCTGCCCAGGCTTTTCGCACCTGCGACCCAAATCTTGCTCCTGCGATCCCGCTTCTATGGTCTAGCGGACCGCACCTCCTGTTTTCATTTAAGTCCTCAATTTCCGTATCTGCGATGCACAGTCCGTACCTGTGCCATCGTAGGTGCGGTTCCTGCCTTCCTTGTCTCTTTCCACTTCTGCGACTAATCTTCCGCATCTACGAGGGTCGCACCTGTAGCCTCCCAACTGCAGATGCGGTTATGACAGTAGTCCCACAACTTCAGCTGCCATTTCCAAATTCCTATCTTCTCGCCAACCAGCTGAAATCACCCCGAGGCCCCAGGGACCTCAACCAAAAGCACAAACAAGTCACATACCACCGTCCAAACTTATACCAATCTTCAAAATACCTCAAACAACATCGAATCAACCAAAACACATCGGATTCAAGCCTAAGGTTCTCAAAATCTTCCGAATTACACTTTTGATCAAAAAGTCCGAATGACTTGAAATTTTGCATACACATCCCAAATGACACAACGGACCTACTGCAACTCCCGGAATTCCATTCCGACCCCTATATCAAAATCTTGCCAATCAACTGGAAATCGCCAAAATTCCAATTTCGCCAATTCAAGCCTAAATCTATTCCGAACCTCCAAAACATATACCGATCACGCTTCTATGTCCCAAATCACTTCCTGAAGCTATTCGAACCATCAGAACTTACATCTGAGTCCTTTAACACATAATTTAACATTCGGTTGACTTTTCTAACTTAAGCCTACTCAAAAGAGACTAAGTATTTCAAACCTTATCAAAACCTCTCTGAACCCAAACCAATCAACCCGATAACATATAATATAGCTGAATAGAACCATAAGAAGCAGAAATGGAGAAAATGGAGTGGTAATTCATGAAACAATCGGTCAGGTCGTTATAGTTATGAACGTCGGCCTATGTGACAAACTGGTACTCCACCAAGTTTTACTTCTATTGTTGGGAAGAAATGGAACTTCGAGGGTTGAGTCCTTGAGTAAATGCCTAAATGACCCAATCATCTGCAATTGGTGGTAGGTACATTAGTTCCATCTGAAACCTCAACACGAACTCCCCAAGCATCTTATTTTCCCTTTGCTTGACTTTGAAGAGGTTCGATTTCCTCGTCTCGACCTTGATAGTGTTGTCTTGGGCTTTAGCAAAGGCATCTATAAGCATAGAAAATGAATCAGTAGAATTTGGAGGTAGGTTATGGTACCATATCATTTCTCTTTTGGAGAAGGTCTCCCCAAATTTCTTCAGCAACACCGATTCAATCTCGCAGTCCTCTAGGTCATTGCCTTTTATTGCGAATCTGTAGGAGGTTACATGATCGTTTGGATCTCTAGTCATGTTATACTTGGGAATATCAGGCACTCAAAACCTTTTCGGAATTGGCTTTGATGTCGCACTCGGGGGAAAAGGTTTCTGAATGAACTTTTTGGAATCGGGTCCTTTCAATAGTTGAGACGCTCCCGGGATCTGATCTACCCTTGAGTTGTAAGTCTCCACCTTCTTGTCATTTGCCTCTATCTTTTTTTTGCTAGACTCCACCCATTGTTTTAGTGCTTCGAGCATCTTCATCACCGCAGAAGTCTCTCCGGGCCCGAACCCATATGGTTCTATAACAATCCGTTCGTCTCTCCGAATATTTTCACTAACCCGCTCGGATTCGGCCGCGTTCTATGCATCATTTTTGTTGGCCCAGGAACAGGTAAAGTTTTGAAGAATGACAAATGAACTCAGTCATGGACTAGGTCCATCATGTGAAACACAGTCATGATCAACCTATACATGTGAAATGCACGTGAAGGAGATAAGTCCCACTGACCAAGCAGCAATATCTCCTAATCTGATCGAAAAGGTTGCATATTAGATAAGGGGAGAAAGTCTCCTTATATGAAGAGAACATAATCCGGATAAAGAGAGTGTTAGAGTTTGATATCGACAAGGACTCAACTACGATAGAAGATCAAAAATTGAATCCCAATCAAACTCTGATTTCTAACCTATTAAATAATAGTGATTGTTCTCTTTTACAGTATGGCACGAACGCAGAAGTTAAACTAAATTGAAAGCAAAAGAGCAATGAAATTTTGCAAGCAATTTATGTAAGATTTGAGTGTGCACTCTTGAAGCTACTTGAACGAGATAGAAGAACCAGTTTCATTGTATTTTTTCTTATTCTAGTTCAATTGTAGTAGGTGGTTCAAAGTTGTACCCTTCCAGCTTTCATAGAAGCAATTGTATTAGGTACTTTGAGAGTTCAAGTTATAGGCTAACTTGAAGTTGTCGCAACAGTTGAGGTTGTGTGCTACAACGGGATTAGAGTTAATCCTTAGGTTTACAAAAGAGTTTTGTAAATGCTGTTTTGGCTCAGTAATTTTAGTGGAAGTTTGGGAAAATCCTACTGAGTAGTAGGTCATGGCTTTTTTCACCTTTTGAGCCAGGTATTTTCCACGTAAAATCTCTGTGTTCTTTATTTTATGTACTTTTAATTCCGCTAACAGTAGTAGTTAGAACACCTAGAAAAATCTGGTTCTTCTAGATCGAAAATTGGGTACCACAAAAATCACCCTCCCCTCTTGTGTGGTATTGATGCTTAAAATATCAATTGGTATCGGAGCGGGTTATCCTTGAATAGGCTAACACCTTAGGAAAAGATCAACATGAGTGCACCACCTGGGAATTAGGAAGGGCAATCCACTGCCAGGCCTCCACTTTTCAATGGTCAGTACTATTCTTGGTGGAAGAACATGATGAGGTATCACATCATAAAAAAATACTATAAACTCTGGGACATAGTCACTGATGGTCCTCTAGCAAATACAAAGACGAATGTTGAAGGAGTGGATGTGCCAAAGACAAGGGCTGACTGTACCGCTGAAGACCTAAAGAAGTGGGAGAAAAATGCCAAGGCCAAGAAATGGCTTGTGTGTGGACTAGGTCTAGATGAGTACAGTAAAATTCAAAGTTGTACTACTGCTAAGGAAATCTGGGACACCTTGCAAGTGGCTCATGAAGGAACACCTCAAGTGAAGTGGTCTAGAGGAACACTGCTATACTCCAAGTATGAGAACTTCACCATGAAGGAAGGAGAAACCATCCAAGAGATGTATACAAGGTTCACCACACTGACAAATGAACTTAAATCTCTTGGAAGGATTATTCTTGAAGAAGACAAAGTTGAGAAGATTTTGACAAGGGTTCTGCCAATCTCTTGGGAAAGCAAAATCACTGCTATTCAGGAATCAAAGAACATTGCTACCCTCAAGCTGGATGAACTAATTGGAAACCTCACTGCCTATGAACTAAGAAGGCAAACCATGAAAATGAATGCACCCAAGAAGGAAAGAAGTCTGGCTCTCAGAATTGATGAAGGTTCAGATCTGGAGGATGATGGAATGGCTATGATCACTAGAAATTTTAAAAAGTACCTGATGAGAGGAAAGGGTTCTTCAAGAGGTACAACCTTCAACAAACCAAGGACTCCTAAGAAACAGATCAATGCGGGCTGCTACAAGTGTGGTAAGACTGATCACATGATCAAGAACTGCCCTCAATGGGAAATTGAGTGGAAGAAGGAAAGGGCTGAATGAAGGAGCAGGAAGAAGGAATAGGTCCAACCAAAAAGGAACAAAGGATCAACAAAGGCTATGGTTGTTGCCTGGGGAGAAACATCAGATGAGGACTTAGAAGATGAAGCTGAAGATGAACAAGCTCTTATGGCCATCCGAGAATCAGATGATGAACAAGAGGTAAGTATTCTTCATCTCAAAGACAAGATTAAATTCCTGTCTAAAGAAAGGTTGTCTGAACTTTTGCTGGATTTCATTGATGAGTTTGAGATAATTAACAATGAAAAGAAAGAGTTGTCTAGGGAATGTATGATCCTAAAAGCCAAGTGCAAAAATCTAGAGTCTAGGGCTAATGAGAGTAAAAGTGAAAATACTGAGTTGAAGAACCAGGTTCTTGAACTTGACACTAGTGTCCTAGAACTTTGGTCTGAGAACTTAAAACTGAAACTAGGAACAGGAAAGAAGAAAGCTGATCACACTCATCTCACCCTAGAAGAAAACATAGGAAAAATGAAGGATGAGCTATACAAGAAAGATGAGCAGATAAGAGTATTAAAAGAATATCTAGGGAAGGTAAAACATGAACTATACAGAACTTGCAAATGGAACAAGGCTTCTAATGCACTCTCCTGGCTACACGAATATCACAGTAGCAACAAAAGAGGACTTGGTTATGGGACTCAAGCACCTAAGTGGGATCCTAAAAGCAAGTACCCCACTCTTCCTGAAAACAAAATTTGCACACATTGTGGCAAGGTTGATCATTACAAAAATGAATGTAATGCAAAAGAAAAGGCCAGTCAAAAGAACAAAACTTTTGTTCAAAGAAAAAATAGGCTGCCTGGGTGGGCTAGAAGGAATATGATTTATCCTTTTGCCCATAGAAAGGGACCCAAACTAGTTTGGGTTCCTAAGACTAACCTCTAATTTCTTTTTGCAGGTCTAAGTGAAGGGAAGCAGCCAAATATGGTACATGGATAGTGGCTGCTCAAAACATATGACTGAAAGCAAGAACCAGTTCTTTTCACTTGAGGACTTAAAAGGAGGCAATGTCTCCTTTGGAAATGGGAAGAAAGGTGAGATCATCGGGGTTGGAAAGGTAGGTAAGACAAACTCTCACTCTATTGAGAATGTCTACTTGATAGATGGCTTGAAATATAGCCTGATCAGTGTGTCACAATTGTGTGACAGAGGTAACCTTGTAGCATTTACCTCCACAAAATGCTTTGTGATTAATCTTACCACTGACAAGATTGTTTTGCAAGGAAAGACAGTTAACAATATTTACATTGTAGATTTGTCCACTCTCTCAGAAAATGAACTAACTTGTCTAAGTGTGCTGGATAATGATTCCCTCATGTGGCACAAAAGACTTGGTCATGCCAGTCTGAATCAGCTAAACAAATTAGTCTCCAAGGACTTGGTGATAGGGTCACTTAACATCAAGTTCAAGGAAGACAAGGTTTGGGAGGCCTGTGCAAGGAGGAAGCATGTAAGATCATCCTTCAAAAGCAAGAAAATGGTAAGCACAACCAAGTTGTTGGAACTGGTCCATATGGATCTCTGTGGTCCAATGAGAACCATGAGTAGAGGTGGAAAGAAATATGTAATGGTGCTTGTTGATGATTATTCTAGATTTACCTGGGTTCTATTTCTAACTTCTAAAGATGAAGCATTTGACATGTTTACTGCTTTTGTTAGAAAAACTCAGAAACAATTAGGAAATCAACTTGCATCAATTAGGTCTGATCATGGAACTGAATTTGAAAATGCTAAGTTTGCTGAATTCTGTGATGAAAATGGTATAGATCATAATTTCTCTGCCCCTAGGACTCCTCAACAAAATGAAGTAGTCGAAAGAAAGAATAGGACTCTTGAAGACATGGCTAAGATTATGTTTCTTTCTAGTAAGCTGCCCCATAGCTTCTAGGCAGAGGCTATAAACACTGCATATTACATTATCAATAGATGCATGACTAGACCTCTTATAGAGAAGACTCTCTATGAGTTACTTAAAGGGAGAAAACCAAATATATCTCATCTCAGGGCATTTGGATGTAAGTGCTTTGTGCACAATAATGGAAAGGACTCCCTAGGTAAGTTTGATCCCAGAAGTGATGAGGGAGTATTCTTGGGATATTCTTCACATAACAAAGCATATAAAGTGTTCAATAAAAGAACTTTGTGTGTAGAAGAAAGTGTACATATAGTATTTGATGAAACTAACATTCTTTCTGAGAGACAAGAACATGAAGATGAAGCCATTGGGTTGGTAAAGGACTTGATTGAAGCCTCAGCACAAGTCAAAGTGGCACCAAAAGAAGGAACAGGTGATGGAACAGGTTCTTCCATCCAGGACAACCTGATAGGGGGAACTAATCAAGGAGGAATTGAAATAAATCCCTTAAAAGAACCTGGTCATGAACCTGTTCCTCAGCAACAGAACATGGGAGAAACATCTAACAGAAATCAGTTGGTTGTGAAACCTCACAAGTATCAAAGTTCTCATCTTATTGAGAACATTATCACTGATCCAACATCTGGAGTCAAAACTAGATCACAATTAAAGAATTTGTGTGCTTTTGATGCCTTTTCATCTCTTATTGAGCCTAAAAATATTGTTGAGGCTTTGCAGGATGCAGATTGGGTGAATGCAATGCAAGATGAACTCAATCAGTTCGAGAGAAGTCATGTTTGGCATCTAGTTCCAAGACCCAATGACAGATCAGTTATTGGCACAAAATGGGTCTTCAGAAACAAACTTGATGAAGATGAAATTGTTACAAGAAACAAGGCAAGACTGGTGGTCCAAGGTTACAGCCAAGAGGAAGGCATAGATTATGATAAGACTTTTGCTCCAGTTGCAAGACTAGAGGTAATAAGACTCCTTATAGCCTTTGCAGCACACATGGAATTCACTCTTCATCAGATGGATGTCAAAATTGCCTTCCTGAATGGTTACCTGAAAGAAGAAGTGTTTGTAAAACAACCTCCAGGGTTTGAGAGCAAAGAATGTCCTGATCATGTGTACAAGTTAGACAAAGCTCTATATGGACTCAAGCAGGCCCCAAGAGCATGGTATGAACGACTGTCCAAATTCCTATTGGAGCATGGTTACAAAAGAGGTAAAATTGACAATACCTTATTCTTAAGGGGAAAAGGTAAGGATCTCCTTGTGGTAAAAATATATGTTGATGACATAATCTTTGGGGCCACCACTGATAAGCTAAGTAAGGACTTTACAAAATTAATGGGGAGTGAGTTTGAAATGAGTATGATGGGTGAGTTTAACTTCTTCTTAGGCTTGCAGATCAAACAAAGTCCTAATGGAACCATGATCCATCAGCAGAAGTATGCAAAAGAGCTTATCAAAAAGTTTAAAATGGAAAAATCAAAAGAAATAGACACACCCATTGCAACTGCCACTAAATTAGACATTGATGAACTAGGTTCATCAGTTGATCAAAAGTTATATAGGGGTATGATTGGTTCACTCCTATATCTTACTGCCAACAGACCTGATATTGTTTTCAGTGTAGGGCTTTGTGCCCATTTTTAGGCAAATCCAAAGGAGTCTCACTTGACTATTGTCGAGAGGATACTAAGATATCTGAAAGGCACCACTGATCTGTGTCTTTGGTACCCCAAAGGGAGTAATTTCAATCTAGTAGGATATGCTGATGCTAATTATGCAGGTTTTCTAGTGGATAGGAAAAGCACCTCAGGTATGACACACTTCCTTGGTTCATGTCTTGTGTCATGGGCTACTAAAAAGCAAAATTCAGTGGCCTTATCCACTGCTGAAGCTGAGTATGTTGTTATTGCCTCTTGTTGTGGTCAATTGTTATGGATCAAACAACAGTTGGTAGATTTTGGCATTGAAGTTGGTTGCATTCTTATATTCTGTGATAACACTAGTGCTATAAATATGACAAAGAACCATGTTCATCATAAGAGGACTAAGCACATAAATGTTAGGCACCACTTCTTAAGAGATAACTTTGAGAAAGGTTTGATCTCCATAGAATTCTGTGCTACTGATAAGCAAATTGCTAACATCTTTACTAAAGCACTAAGTAGAGAAAACTTTGAGAGGAACAGGTTGGAATTAGGGATGATTAAGATCACCAAATAGGTCCAGCTCAGAATGCACAATTAAAAAAATAAAAAAATAAAAAATATTTGGCTAGGAAAACTATTTGTGTGTAAATATCTAGATTAATTTTTACTCAGCTTCATACTTTAATTAGTATACTCATGTGCCATGTACTTATATGATTCACTGATCTCTTGCAAAAAATTTCTCTATTATGGCATTTGAGGCATGTTCAAGAGAGTTCAAAATGAATAACCTGGTTCATCAGTATGATTTCATATGAAAGTTCTGGTATGTTTTCTATACTCTGCACAATTAAAAAGACTAATAATTCAATCATGAGCAGAAGTCCTATATTTGTCAAATTCCTAGAAAATTATATTCGTTAAGCATTAAACCAGTTTCGTTCATCTAGAACTCTACACTGTAAATTTTGCCTAATGTCTAGGGAAGCCAAATCTATCATTAAAAGTTTGGAATTTCATTTTGATTAGACTTCTAATTGACCTTTGAAAAAACTATCGTTACCTATTAATTGTCTAATTCTCTTTTAAAATACACATCACTTCTCCATCCTTCATCATAATTCCAAAACCGTCAAAAATACTTCTTCACTACCAATTGTCGTCCTCTCCGAAATTCCCAAATTCTCTCAAGAAATCAACAACCATGTCTAACCCACAAGATCATCCTGGAACCCCTCCACCACCTTCTCCCTCAAATTTATCCTCATCTACTCCACCCAGTGAATCTCCAAAACCTAGGTTTCGAAGGCAGAAAATGCTTACACGAAAAACTGTAGCATCTGGGGCTCTGAGGAAGGTTTTAAATGAAAGGTTGAAAGCTAAGCAAGTGAAAGAAAGCCCACCTCAAAATTCTGATTCTAGCTTTGAGACTGAATCTTTTCAATCCGCGCCTGAGGGAGATGGACATGGGTCTTCTGACTCTGAGAAGACTCAAGAATTCCCTACTGAGGTAAGTTCATCTGTTATTGAAAACTTAAAAACTAGGTTTGTTCTGGTTAGACCCAGTAGGGATGTTAAGCTGGCTAAGACGAGTAAACGTGGAGGTAAAAAGAAGTCTAAAAAAAAGAGAGAGGGTGCATGTGGTGAAGAGAGGGGAAATGGGAAGGGAGAAGTTCTTGCTATATGTGGGGTTGCACAAGAGAGGTTAGAAGAGAGTGGCATGAATTCAGGGGAAAGTGGGTCTGGGGAGGCTGCTGAGGGGTTGGTTCATCTGAGCAAAAAGAGAGATGAACTCGTTTCATCTACTGAAGAGACCCTAACTGATCTACTAAGAAAGATTGGGGAAAGTTATGAACCAAAGAAACGCAAAACTACTACACCAAAAGCCCCAAATATTCCCAAGTCATCCAAGAAAAGAAAAGCCTCATTCCAAACACCTACTGGCTCTTTAGTGCCTAGGGGTAGAGCTACAAGAAGCAGGGTAAAACAAAGTGAAGCTGATCTACAAAAGGCTTTAGAAGAAATCAAGAAAAAGAAAATGGACAAAGGAAAGGGAAAGATTTCAGAATCCTCAGTGGCTTTTGAGGAAGAGGAGATGGAACTGGTCCATCAGGAAAGGGATACATCAGTGAAGGTTCCTACACCCAAGTCTAAGAAACTCAAGATTTCCTCCACGAAGTCTTCCTTTGTGCCTGTAGCTGCTGAACCCTCACTAGCCAAGAAGACAAGATCTGCAGTGAAAGCTAAACAAGCAAAAGTTTCAGATGATGAAGAGTGGAGTGGAGAAGAAGAAGAAGATGAATCTGAGAAGGAACAGGACAAGTTTGTCATCTTTGGCAGGAAAATTTTTTTGAAAGGTAGATTGTTGAAGGACCTGGTGGAACCAGGCATGATGAGGTTAGTTGACTCTTTAACTGCTCAAGGTTGGAAGGACATGGTCCTTCAGATGGATGGGAGACTAGCCAGAAATGAACTAATTGAGTTCATGGCTAATGTTGTTGTTAAGGATGGGGTTGTTATTAGCTTGGTGAAGGGAGTCCCAATGCAATTTGATGTTGTGAAACTGGGAGAAATTCTGGATATACCCTCTGAAGGGTTTGATGACTACACTAGGTAAAGGTGGCCATGCCTGGACTCCCTACCTACTGCTCTTGAGATCACTAAGAGGTTCTGTGATTCAGAGGATGTGAATGAATCCAGGGCTGTGCAGAAAAGTGAGATGAGGGCTGAGCACAAGGTTGTGTTTGAGTTTGTCAACAAGTGCCTACTGCCCAGACAAGAGAGAAGACATACTGCAAACTACATGGACCTGGTTCTTATGGAGTGCCTTGAGAGAGGAAAGCAAATCAACTAGCCTGCTCTCATTGTCGAATTATTAGACAGGGTCATCAATGGCTCCAAGACTCATGCTACTTCATATAGCTTCATACTGACCACAGTTCTGGATAGGCTGAACGTGCCTTTGAAGAAATGGGAAATGGCCTCAAGCAAAGAACACTTTGGCGTCAAAACTCTTCTTGCTTGTGACTATCCAGTCAATGTCATCCCAGTTGAACCTGGTTCATCTCTGAAAACACCCATCAACAACAAGGTTAGGACTTTGGTTCATGAATGTGCTGCTAAGGATGCTGAAATTGCTAGGCTTCAGGCTCGTGTGGTTGAAGTGGAAGCTGAGAGGGATGGTCTCAGAATTGAGCTTGAAAAAGAAAAGGAGAAGAATGATGGAATTCTTCAGAATATGCTGAGTCTTCTCCAAACTCAACCATCCAGTTCCTCCAAGCCTTAGGACTCCTAGTTTCTGCCTCCTAAACTAGTTCTAGTACCCCCCCCCAGTGACCCAGATTAGGGATTTTTCTGTTTTTGCTCATGGTTTGAATGTTTTTCTTTCTTTTTGTGGTTTGTTTGTAGAAACATATCTCTATCAATGACAACTGCTATTCTCTCTTGTTCAATGATTATTCTGACCTTGATAGTTTAAATATGTTTGTTTGATTACTGATGATTGCACCATGATTTCACTTGCAGTTGCTCCAGTGGCCATGAGTACTTATTAAAATCTGGAATTCACACTGTGTATGCAACTTTTTGATGATGCCAAAAGGGGGAAGAGATATTGTGCTTTATATAGAGATATTGTGCAGAAATAAGTGATATTTATAACCTAATTAACCTGGTCCTTGATGATAAGTAATATTCTAAGTTTAGTGTTGATGGTTAAGCTAAGTTCTTACAGGTTCTTTGATCAGTAAAAAGCACAGAGTTTGTCATCATAAAAAATGGAGAATTTGTTGGCCCAGGAACAGGTAAAGTTTTGAAGAATGACAAATGAACTCAGTCATGGACCAAGTCCATCATGTGAAGCATAGTCATGATCAATCTATACATGTGAGATGCACGTGAAGGAGATAAGTCCCACTGATCAAGCAGCAATATCTCCTGATCTGATCGAAAAGGTTGCATATTGGATAAGGGGAGAAAGTTTCTTTATATGAAGAGAACACAATCCGGATAAAGAGAGTATTAGAGTTTGATATCGTCAAGGACTCAACTACGATAGAAGATCAAAAATTGAATCCCAATCAAACTCTGATTTCTAACCTATTAAATAACAGTGATTGTTCTCTTTTACAGTGTGGCAAATGCAGAAGTTAAACTAAATTGAAAGCAAAAGAGCAAGGCAATTTTGCAAGCAATTTATGTAAGATTTGAGTGTGCACTCTTGAAGCTACTTGAACGAGATATAAGAACCAGTTCCATTATGTTTTTTCTTATTCTAGTTCAATTGTAGCAGGTGGTTCAAAGTTGTACCTTTCTAGCTTTCATAGAAGCAATTGCATTAGGTACTTTGAGAGTTCAAGTTATAGGCTAACTTGAAGTTGTCGCAACAGTTGAAGCTGTGTGCTACAACGGGATTAGAGTTAATCCTTAGGTTTACAAAAGAGTTTTGTAAATGCTATTTTGGCTCAGTAATTTTAGTGGAAGTTTGGGAAAATCCTACTAAGTAATAGGTCGTGGTTTTTTTACCTTTTGAGCCAGGTGTTTTCCACGTAAAATCTTTGTGTTCTTTATTTTATGTACTTTTAATTCCGCAAACAGTAGTAGTTAGAACACCTAGAAGAATCTGGTTCTTCTAGATCGAAAATTGGGTACCACAGAAATCACCCCCCCTCTTGTGTGGTATGGACGCTTAAAACATCAATTTTAACTCTGTAGTTGTGCTATTGCCACTTGCTGAGATTGGAGCATTTCAAAAATCAATCGCAAGCTTACTCCATCACCTTCCCCTTCGGGCACTTCTCGAGCTGACGACCGAGGTGCTCCACAAATGTTATTTTCGGGATCAGATAGCAGGTTAATGTTGATGGAAACTTGTGAGTTGGCATCGACTGGGTCTACAACTGGGACTCCACTGGGATCAGCAAGGGGCACATCTTTGCTAGGCACCAGATTGTTATTTTTGCCATGATGGCCAGACTCAGCCTCAACGTTCAAGTGAGTAGACTGAGAATTTGACATTTTTAAACTGACCTGAAATCAAAATGCAAAGATCAAGTGTAAAATAGAGTGTGTTATGGAGATTCATATTAAATCAGCACTATTATCCTTAGCCCCATGGTGGGCGCCAAACTGTCTACCCTTAAAATGAGTAACAATTAAAATTTACGACGTTTAAAGGATACGTGAATTAATTTAACATGAATGATCTAAAAACAACAAATAATTGAATTGAAATAAAAAAAATTATCAAACCAAACACGATGAATAATTAGGCCTGGCCTTTACGATGAACACCGCAAGTTAGTTTCGATTAAGCCCCCAAAAATGGGCTCCGTTGCGACTAAATGAACAAACAGCTGAAGAACACTTTTGAATAGTAATTAGAGAACAAAAATTGACTTTATTGCTTTGATATGCATTCCAACAATGGTCCTTCAAATAAAAAAGTTTTTCCCTTTATATAATATGGGAGTTTCAATCCTAGTACAAGTCTAAGTAAGGTAAAAATCTTTTTCTTCTGGTAACCGTGATAGGCCGTTAATATCGGGTGAGATTTGTGTCGTAATATCCAGTTAAGGGTGGATATTTCGGCCCTTTGTCTGTTCTTTCCAATTGTCTTTCCTCTAGTCTCAGTCCTTTATTTTGCTTGAACTCGATTCTTTCCATATTTGGCAGTGTTTGGTTCTTGGCGCATCATTCATCCTGCCTGGGCTCTTATCTGTGGGTGGCCTCGGTTTTACCCAAGGTCATATCGGATAAACAGTCCTCTCATTTCTTTACTGGGAAATTGAGGGTAACTTTATCCCCAATTTTACCCGTACACACCTATATCAATAATAATACAATAAAAAAATATTACTAAATAATCTATTTGAGGTACAAAATATAAGATTAAAATGTGTGAGTTCTTGATTAATGGTGATTGTATTTAGATAGATCAATAAAGGTTTTTCCATACCGAAATTCTCATACATATAAATGCAAACATTGTTAGAAGAAAATGCTAATATAAAATAATAATCAATATGATTATAAATCCAAACAATACATACATTTAACCCAAATTTTGATCATCCATAGCATCTTCTTTCGTGTCCTACAAGAATGATCTAATTAATTTAAATATCAAGAGATATAGTCCATCACCAATTTATTAAAATTTTAAGTGGACACAACTTAGTTGAATTCAAAGATCTCCGCAAGCTAATACCTAAATATTAGTACAACAAAAATAAGATAGTCTTAATTATTTTTCTTGCCAACTAATTATCCCAAATTTTTAAAATACATTCTTTTATTAATTGTGATCAATGACTTATTGTTGTCATTCACAAAAGGATCTAACTTTTATTTGTTTTTGAGCTTGTTAAAGAATATATGATATTTTCATATTAAAATTTCTGGCTTTTGACTAAACTTATCTTTCTATATCCATTTTTTCTTAAATTTTCCCTCAAGTATTCCTTCATATAAAAATTCCAGAAAAAAAATGTTCTGCTTTTTTCTTTCAAAAAATATTGATTGTCTTTTGTGCTTTGATTATTAACTAATATTACAATGAATTTTAAAATTCTATAACTAATGATAGTAACATCTAAAATAAAATTTCGAACACCGTATATGTTTATAAAGAAAAATAGAGTTTGAGAACCTAAAATATTCTTGAATATAAAAGGAGTGTCGATTGATATTATCAATTTTAATATCAAGTAGTTCTTACTTATTCTTTGTGGACTTTACCATTTTTAAATTAAATTTATTAGTTTAAGCAAGAGACAATATATATTCTCGATCATTTTTTTATTCAAAGCAAAATTATTGAAATGGGTGTAACTTAGTTCATTCGTATTTAATGGTCATGATTATAATTAGATCTTGATAAATAAGAAATTGAATTTCAATTTTAGGGTTTTCTTCTTTGGATATAAATTAGATTAAGGAGTTGTAGCATTTGTTTCTTTCTTTGATTTTAAATGTCTTAACAGAATCATGTGTTACCTTTCATAACCAAAAGTTGTTTAAGTAGGCTATAATGTGTTACCTTTCATAACCAAAAGTTGTTTAAGTAGGCTATAATTCATGTTGCCATCTACCTCTATTTTACTTGAATTCATTTGCTTATGGATCCCTGATACTCTAAGAGAATCAGTAACATGTGACTTCAAATTAATCTTAGCTTAACTTAACTCTATCTATATTTCTGCTTTTAAGGCCTTCTTGGGTAGTTGATCATTTAATATTGATGATGGTTTTGAGTCACTATTTAGTTGTTGATAACTTTAAACTTTGAACGCAAGTTAATTTCCTACAGTCTGGTTGTAGGCACCTCTTTGTTCTTTAAAAGACATATTTGGCTCTTTGCTTCTATTTTAAACTTTTTGTGAGAATTCCTTTACCTGTATATTTGATGCCATGCCTAAGCTCTGCTCATCTCTCTTGGAAAAACACTTGTCTCGATTGCCCTATTTGTTTAACAATACATGTTTGATTGAACTTCATCTCTAAGAGCATGTCCACAAAAGTTATATTATTGCCTTGTTTGATCAATTTGCATTCGCCTCTGAATATGCTTGTCTAAATTTTACATCAAAGTATTCTTTTTCTACTATCCAATAAGTCTATGAATGCTGCTCCATGACACTAATACTTGACATGAAACTAGTATTCATCGAGTATATCTATTAATTCTCATATGAGTTGTAGGTTCAAGTCTCTTAGAAATCATGCCTTCGGGTCTCAACATTTCTGCTTTGAACATGCTTTAATTTATTCTCTAATTATTTTTGATTAATTCAGGGAATACAAGATCTTGTGTTGCTTGCTTCCTCTGTGTTTTCTAGTAATTACTATAACCATAAAAAGCATGTTAATAAGAACATTTTCAGTTTTCTGTGAAATCAATCTGGATTTTAAACAGTACCATCCCTATGTCTTCTCTCTTATACTGAATTTGGACTCTGCTATACTCTATGTGTACATGATTGGCATACTTGTTGCTTGTATTTTAATTCGATTGGCATTTGGAATCATGCTTTAGGACTTTATTTGACAAAATTCCTGTTTATGTGTGTTTCTTTGGTGCATTAAAACATATTTTGTTTTCAAGAATTCTTGTGAGCTTTACCGTAAGATCTAAATGTAGTTCTGTAGAAGTTTATTTCCAACTTTGCATATAGAGAACTTTCCTTTAGGAATTCATATGTGTGTATAGTTGTTCAATAATAAGTAGTAAGAGTAATAGGGAGGTTTTTGGTCAGAACTAAATTTGGGCGTCGTGTAATTGGAGTATTTTTGTGGAAATTACACATCATATAACCTCTTTACGATTTATTTAAATAAATTACAATTACTTTCAGAAAATTACATAAAATACAATCTATTACAATTTTTTAACTTTCTATTGGATTGTATACTACTTAAATATCCCTTAATTATGTCATTTTAAGACTTCAAAATCGGAATTATCATGACAGCTATCATTATATTAAAGCATAATTATCTACAGGGATTGCTTTTACTTCAATTTTATTAATTCTTTCTCTTTCATCTTCATTCAATCAATATCTCCTTCATACAAGAATGCAATTAACTATTTTTATGGTCTCCGGGATATTTCAAGAATGCAATTAATTTCTCGAGGACCTTGAACGCGAAGCAGTAGGACCTGAAGGCATCGTGAATGCGGTATGGCAATTGCGAACGTGAAGTAGATTTTTGGCAGCTAATCTCTGTGCCTTCGCGATCGCGAGGTTATTTCTGCGATCACGAAGAAGGGATTTCTGGGCAGACTAGTTTTAAATCGGTGGTTTGGCTCACTTTCACCTGATTTCTTCCATGGGAGCCGACTTTGGGGTGATTTTGGAGCGCCATTTTTATCATCAATTATGAGGTAAGTGATTTCCACATGTTGTGAGTTTAATACACGAATTTAGGCTTGTAACTTCAAGAATTTAAGTGGAAAATGTGGGATTTTTTGTAGAAGCCCTAAAATCGATATTTTCGAGTTTTGACCACGATTTTGGGCATGGAATTGAAAATAAATTATATATTTGAGTTCGTGGTGTTATGGGTAATGTTTATCTTCAAAAAAATTCGGAATACGAGTACTTGGGCCCGAA
Source organism: Nicotiana tabacum (assembly GCF_000715075.1). NCBI lineage: Eukaryota > Viridiplantae > Streptophyta > Magnoliopsida > Solanales > Solanaceae > Nicotiana > Nicotiana tabacum. Next base: position 55,019,990 of record NC_134084.1, read on the forward strand.
GGTTGACCTTGTTGAATTTTCGATTGGAGTTAGAAATTGTTATAAATTGATTAAATATGAGTATTGGATTATGTTTTTATTAGTGTTCATGATTGTTTGGCTAGTTTCGGCTCGATGGGCATTGGTTTGAGGTGTTAGAGAGGTGTTGGAGTCGGTTATGGAGCTTCGGAGTGAGGTAAGTCTCATGTCTAATCTTGTGAGGGGAAACTACCCCGTTGGTATTAAATTTGTTATGTGCTACTGGTTGTGGGTGCTACATACGCATGATGTGATGAGAGTCCTTATGTAGCTAAAAACATGTTTATGTCTGGGTAGACTTTGGACTTTATCAAGTAATATTTGAATTATTTAAACTGAATTTGCTAGCTTAATTAATTGAATTTATTATTGCAATTGATTTGGGTATATAACAGGTCGGGCTTTATCACCTTGAGTTGTTTGGCAAGATATTTGATAAACGGTAAAAGTCATGTTTACTTTATGCTCATGTACATGTGTTGTAAGCACGTGTCCCGTAATTCGATAAGTTTCTTCCTTTCCCGGGGTCGGACCGAATACCTCGACAACATATTGAGATGCATCTTTGGTTTCCGCTGGTCGACCCTCGGCAAAGTACACACCACTCTGGATCAGACCGTACAACCTTAGCATAATCGTGCGTAATATCGCTAGGAGTCCGAATATTCATGAGATTCCCCTTGATTGAGACCCGGTACTTATATAGTATTCCTTATCCGTTTGGGATTGTACTTGTTATTTCTGATCTGCTGAGATAACACATGAGATTTGAGAGATTTATATCATTAAAAGAAACGTTGGAGAATTATGTGAGTTATAGTTTTTACCTCATTGTTACTATTGTGTTTCATATTTATTTTTAATTTATTATATTACTTTGTTGGACCACTAGTAAGTGTCGATGTTAATCCCTCGTTACTACATCTTCGGGGTTGGGATAGATACTTACTGGGTACTCATTGATTTACGTACTCATGTTATACTTCTGCACTAAATGTGCAGGATCTGACAGTTTCGTATGGTGGTCATATTGGCGCGTAGGCGCAACTACTGAGGGGACTTTATGGTGAGCTATATTCCATGCTATGTGTCACAACCCACAAAGTCTCTATCATATTTATTTACTTTGTCCTGTCTAATTTACATTCCAGATATTTGTATTATTATTGTTGTACTCCTTAGTAAATACTCCAATACTTGTGACACCAGATTTTGGGATATTCTAGTTGATGTTTATGGCTTTGCTTTAATATTGTCACCTTTTATTTTATGTTTTACTAATATTCTATGTACTTATGACTTCAAAAGTAATAAATAAATAATTATTTTGATGATTCACTGTTGGTTTGCTAACGACGACGTTAGGCGTTATCACTGCCTATAGTGGGTTTTAGGTCATTACAGCTTGGTATCAGAGCTCTAGGTTCACTTAGGTTTCACGATTCATGAGTAAGTCTAGTCGAGTCTTGCGGATCAGTACGGAGACGTCTGTACTTATCTTCGACAGGCTACAGGACTGTTAGGAGCACTTCCCTTCTTGATTCCTCGTCGTGTGATTTGATTCTATTGAAGCTTATGCCTTCATTTCCTTCCTACTCATTCCTATACGATGTTGAGCCTTATTATCAATTGGGCATCGAAGAGGTATCAATCTCAACAAGCCGTACCAAAACATGATCATACACACATGCTATAATCACACAATGCACCGCATAATTCATTTTTCCATAGTAACATCCTCCAACCACAATAGCTGCAATTTACGAACCCGATGCATGTAATATACCTCATGATCCATAAAAGTCCTGTTCCAAACATCACAATACTGCAACGATGAAAGAAATGTGCATAATCTCATAACCACTCATCAAAACAATAAATCATAGAGTTCCTCCGCTCAATAGGAACCATTGCCGCTTTTCGAACTGATTAGTGACATTTTCCCTCCAACATACATTACAAATCCATTTGCGTTGATTTCGGGTCCAATTACTTCGTCTAACCCAGTACAAGCTACTCGATCAACAAGCCACATCAAAACCATCTAAAACCTCATATGACGTCATCAATGCACCAACAAGCCACAACTCAAATATGACCAATAAGGAAAAGCGAACCCGAGTATAGAACTATCCAGCCTGCATAGCTGATAAAACAACAAGACAAATGTTATGAACCTATCTCAGAGATGAGGAACGAAATACACAAAATAAGTATAAGAAATTGTACCCAACATCTCACTCACTGTTGCGGCGTGAAACCCGATCCACAAATGATACTGTTGCATAGCGCAACTTGATCCAAACATCATACTTGCGGCAGCGTGCCACCCAATCCACACATAACAATCTGCATGGGAATACCCACCGAGCCGATATGCTCATACTCGCTAGACACATGTATAACCCCCACAAGCATGCCAAGTGCATACACATAACCCTGGGGACATTCACTACAAAGAGCCAAGCCCGACTAAGGTGCAATAAACAACCAACATCTCGAGAGCTATCTCGCTCACATAACACCACAAGCTTTACAAGATCATAAAACACATGTGAATAATCAACTCATCTCACAACTCACATGGAATAAAAGAGTAACTCATGAAATAGACGAGGGAAGGAATAACATCCACAACGCCCGAAGACTCATCCATAAGCAATACTATGCCGAGTAAGCATATTTGATCTGGTGTAGAATATACATTCACATTAGGTCTACCAACGGATCAAAGCCGATTTCGCTCATCCTAAAATAGGTCAATCACCTTCTAAAGATCCACAATGGCCATATCCATGACACATACGATCAATCATCAAATCCGAAACAAACTTCCACACTCCGCAACCAAAGGAATAGAGCGTCTCTCAGACATAAACTCTTCAATCAGCAACAATACTGAAATCTTCATACCTAATTTCAATCTCTACCACTTAATGACTGATATGTCACCTTTATATGATTATCCCGTGGGAGATACTCCCACAACCTTCCGCACTAGATAGCAAAATCCGCATATCCATGGCTACCAACCATACTATTTATGTAATGCAAATCAAGAATTCGCAAATCAATGCACAATTCTTCTTCCACAGAACACCATTCTTGGGTGACACTAAAATAGTACTAGCATACTCTAAACATCTGAAATCTCCCCCTCCCCCGCTCCTCCGAGCTCGTGACATCCCTATCAAAACTGAACAACAACCTTGATCATTCAATTCAAATTAGTTACCGAACACCGCACCCATCATGCTATTATGCGAGAGTGTAAGAATCCCATCATAAATACTGAACCACAGGTGGAATAAACACTCCATCGACTAGAACCTTTCGCTTAACTCATTTCAGGAGAAAGAATCACAACACGCAACCTACTTCCCATAATCGTAGAAGACACAAACCTCAAATCGTGGTCGAAACCGTCAAAACCTATTCAGGACCAATTTGCACATAACCAAACCATCAAAATTGAATCCTTTCAAATCAACAAAATTATAGAGATTGCCAAGCTCGCAAGTATAGCCACAGAATACCTGTATAGCCTTATTGCATTGAAAGAATAGATCATTTTCCTTTACTATATTGATCCAAACCACCACTAAATTGACTCGACTCCTCAGTTTTCTCTTGACTTACCTTCAAAATTAATACCTCTCCTTCCAGCACACCATGGACTCATCCTGAGTAACCCCAAACCTTAAGACCCATCATCTTTGTACCCATAAGTCATTTTATGCCCTCTTATGCAGCCAATAATACCTCTAACGGATACACCCATTCTAAAGAGATCTTCTATGAATCCGAAATTGTATCTTCCACCTCTCTAACACTGCACCATAGACCTATGGCAATATATAAATATTCCAAACCTCTTTCACATTCCGCTGTATAACAAATTCCTTAGCCACGCGACGAACCCGACAACCTTTAGGCACCACACTTTAATTCTTGAACTCACTAGAACCATTGTTGATATTCGTCCACTCTGACCTGGTCCCGAATTTATAGCCAAACATCTAGTGCTCTGTTAGCACACAAATACTTTAAAGAGCAACCGAATGAATCCTTTCCCTTGCACATCACATTCACAAAGAGGTGAAAAGTCTGAGTCATTCACATAAATCGATAAGGCAAAATGTAGCACACATCCATCAGATTCCTTGCTCGAATTTCCCCTTGATGTTCTCTTTCTCAATCATAACTAATCCACCAACGTACTGATAACTAGAAACTGCAAGTACATATAACCACGTGACCCAATCATCAACAATAGGCTTCCCCACTTGACTTTAAGACACAATAGCAAAATCCAAGGACCCATAATGACTTCTCCTTCTAGCTACCATGATTTCACATCGTTACTCAGCAAAATTATCACAAGCTCTTGTTGTACTAATCATAACACACCACAAATTACCATCCCCAAATGCATTCTCAACCTCCTAATAGTCGCACCATCTTCTTCATGCAATCCAAGCCTACATCATATTACATGCCTCTCATGGGAAAGAAAGTAGAACTCTTCATAGGAACTTCATCAGAAATCATGCAACCTCTAACTTGCTCACACGAGATAGCCCACTTGTGTAATTCCATATCGACATCTTCCAACGATATTGCCCTGGTTACAACCACTATGAAATTAGTAAATCCTCTATATCCCATACTCGTCCACCAACTGTAAGAGTCTATTCATTTCCATTAAGATCAATTAAAGATACAACAATGTGTTCAAAACTCGAAGTCATATTACACCCCAAGACGATAATCAAGCATTTGTGTTCCCTCTGTATTATAAGCAACTCCATTCGTCATCTTCGTCAGAAGCCATCACCAGAAGCGAAATACACAGACTTAGTGATTTGTCCACCATGACCCAAATTGCCCTAAACTTTCTCAAAGCATGTGGCTATCCTACCACAAAATACATACAATATGTTGTCACTCCCACTCCAATTAAACTATCTTCCTAAGGACACTGATGGGCCTCTAGTATTCCTCTACCACCAATAATGTCGCCCACATCACGATCCATCTCTGTAGCACTTGAAAAAATAGAACTCTATCAACCCTAAGACTCCTCAAGGATCATCTCTCTCGAACGATCAACACTGATAACATTGATTCAACACAAAAGTCGCATCATACCATAGCTCCGAATAACCGCTTCTTAGGTACCATTTCACAACACCGTTCCCCAAAGACAACAAATGAAGACAATTATACTAACAAGCCTTAATGCGTTCAAACAAGGACGACGACACCACAACATAGACAAGAATTCTACCAAGTTTGGAGATATAAAATCTTTCTACTCCATTAGCCAAGGCCTGAACACCCGTATCCCAATTACCTCACCGACACTGGAATTAAATACTAAATCTTCCGATCAGGAACCGAATAATCCTTTTCCTGGAGCAATCAGTGCCGTAACACATGAGTAAACACTTTGCCGTTCACCCAATACTACATGATAGCAATGCATGAACATCATAATACACTGTGTAAAGCCTCAAAACCATCGGCAACACTAACAATGGGCTAAAACAACAAAGCACCCCTCCACAAGGCAACGATAATAGTCCGCCCGTATACGTAGGGAAAAACATCTTGCACCACATATGTAGAATCTCCACAACACGTTGGAGCCCAACTAATATCCCATGCTCGACATCGCGTATGAATGAGTAGGAAGAAACAAAAGACATAAGCTTCAATAAAATCAAATTGCACGACAAGGAATCAAAAATAGGAAGTTCTTCTAACAGCCTGTAGCCTCTCGAAGATAAGTACAGACATCTCCGTATCGATTCGCAAGACTCAGTGTCACGACCCAAAATTTCCACCTTCAGAACCATGATGGCGCCTAACATCCACTTGCTAGGAAAGCCGATGCTAATAAAGAAATTAACAGCTTTTTAACAATTAATTCAAGGTAATGACATTAAACGAGAAATAAACTCCAAATGTAACACAATGTAAATATAAGCAATGCGACACTAACTACCCCCAGAAATCTAGAGTCACAAGTACACGAGCAACTATAAGTCCACAAACATAGTTTGAAATAAATACGACTATTCGAAAGAGATAAACAGTAAACATAGGAAATGGAAGGGGACTTCAAGGTCTACAAACGCTAGGAGACCTACCTCAAGTCTCTGAAGTGAATGTGATACGAGCCAACGCACCTCTAAGCACCGCTGGGACTAACATCAGTATCTACACAAGAAGTGCTGAAGTGAAGTATGAGTACAACTGACCCAATGTACTCCGTAAGTGTCGAGCTAACCTCCACAAGGTACTAACGAGGCTATGACAAGACGCCTGCATAAAAACCCTATATATATATATATATATATATCAACAAAATAACAAGTAGAACAATAAAATATTAGCTGGGAGGGGACATGCGAAAGGGGAAAATATCATAAAAACGGCAAGTACAACATCACAAAATAACATCTTCTAAATTAAGAAAAAATACAACCAAGTAAATCACCAAAATCGTAAATCAAATAAGGCAATGATATGAAAATGGCACGACATCGCCCTTCATGATTTTACTCTCGTCCTCACCATGTAATATCATAAATGAAATGGCACGGCATCACCCTTCGTGCTTTTACTCACCGACACGGCATCACCCTTCGTGCTTTTACTCTCAAATCTCTTAATAGATTACAATAAATGCAAATAAGGTACGACAACACCCTTCATGCTTTTCTCTCTTCCTCACCAAGCATCAATACCAATCTGAATAATAAAAGTAAGGTGGAAAAAGATTTTACTTCAATTATGGTATTATGATATCAACTCAACTTTCAAAATGTTCAATATCTTTGAAATAAACAATAAATATGAGATGAATAATTAAAAGAAGTAATAATATAACCTAAGCATGGATAACATAATCAATGAAATATATTGCGAAGAAACAATTTTCACCCTCATGCTTTAACCCAATGACAATACATAGATACTCGCCACCTCACATATACGTTTTCCCCACACATAAAACAGGTAGCAAATAGACCAACAAGTCAAGGTTAACAATGATACTTACCTTACTCCGCAACCAAATCAATACTGAACCGCGACTTTTCCTCTAGAATTAGCCTCAAAACCAATCAAATCTAAACAATATAGTTCAAATAATTCAAAATAGGCATTAGAAACCACCTACCAATAAAAATGATTCAATCTTTAATGATTTTGGAAAAAGTCAATAAAAGTCAACCCCGTGCTCGCTTGGTGATGAACCCCAGATTCAGACCTAAACCAATTACCCATTCACCCCCGAGTCCGGTTATGTAATTGATTTCGAAATCTAACCTCAATTTGAGGTCTAATTCTCAATTTCTTAAAATTCCCAATTTCTACCTAACTCCCTAATTTCTACCATGAAAAAGCATAGATTCAAGATTAAAATCAATGGGTGTTTATGGAAATATAAGGAAACAAGTTAAAATCTACTAACCTATGTAATTGGGATGAAAAATCCCTTCAAATTCGCTTCTAGGGCGAGCTCAAACTTAAAAATGGTGAAAAATAAGAAGAAATCCTGATTTTTAAACTTTAAATCACTAGGCTCCAGGTGTTCTTCGCGATCGCAGCACAACGTTCCAAATGGCCTTCGCGTTTGCGATATACGCTCTGCATTCACGACGACCTCACCCACCTTGCCTTCGCGTTCGCGAGCCTAGTCCCGCGTTCGCATAGAGTATAGACCAACCTGCCCCTAAACCCATTAACCCATCGTGTTCGTGTGAGTACGGTCGCGTTCGCGAAGAGTAATACCTTCACCGCTTCGCATTCGTGACCGCATCCTCGCATTTGCGTAGAAAGAATCCACCCCAACTCAATTTTCCCTTTACGATCATGAGAGTAGCTTCACGATCACAAAGAACAAAACACTGTATATCAGCAGATAGCTGAACCAACACTTTTCATAAGTTCAAATGGTCTGTAGCATAACCGAAACTCACCCGAGTCCCTCAAACTCCAAGCCAAACATGCACACAAGTGTATTCACATCATAGAACTCACTCGCACGATCAAAACATCAAAATAACACTTAGAACTACGAATCAGACATCAAAATGCATGAAATTTTGAAAGAAACTCAAGAACATCCAAAATTCACAACCGAGTGTCTGAATCCTATCAATTCAACTCCATTTTGCACCAAATTTTGTAGACAAGTTTTAAATAGTAAAATGAACCAATACCAAGTTCTGGAACTGAAATCTGAACCCGGTAGCCATAAAGTCAACCTGCGGTCAAACCTAGGAAATCTTTAAACCTTCAAATTACTAGTTTTCAACAAATCAAGTCAAATCAAGTTAGGGACTTCCGAATTCAATTCTAGTCATACTACCAAGTCTAAAATCAAGATACGGACCCACCGGGATCGTCAAAATACCGATCCGAGATCGTTACGCAAAATGTTGACCGTAGTCAACTCAAGTTATTTTTAAAGTTAAAAATCAAGATTTTCTTCAAATTTTCATATAAAACTATCCGGTAAAAGACACTGTTGATACCCAATTTTTCCCTCATATATTTCAAAATGCATATATATTTTCAAAATAGTGCATGAGCATCAACCAGTATTTTTCCATAATTTTCCTATAATTTAAAAAGGATTTTAATTAATTTATTCTAGCATTTTATTGTATAAATAATTACTAATTGCATCACATACGGTTTTATGATAATTTTATTACTTAATTTTATCATTTATATTTGTACTAAGTTTTAATTATTCCATGAATAGCCATATGTACATGTTAGGGTTATAATTGCAATAACTTTGCAATAATGGCCCCATGTGTGCATAAATACCTTATTTCACAAGAAAATAATCTTTTATACTTTTATAATACTAAGTATTTATTTTAAATCATTTTTATGCATAAATAATATTTTTATCATTTATAAATTATTTTATAAAATTATTTTATTAAGTTAATTGGGTATTTAAATAATAACCCCTTTTTCTTAATCAATTTCGGACCCCAGCCCAATTAAACCTTAGCCCAATACCCTAATCTAACCCAAACTCAATAACACAATTATTTTACCCCCCCCCCCACCCACCCCAACCCTTTCAACGGTCCAGGACACGCTTTCCTTTTTTAATATACCAAACCCCCAAACCCTACCTTATTTTACACAAACCGCCGCCCCTGAATCCCTATATTCTCTCTTCTCTCTCAGACGCTCCCTAACCCTAGCCGCCGTCACCGAAAAACCTTCCGTTCCATGGGGTTTCCCTTTGACTTTATGCCCCAGCCGGTCACTTACCTCTTTTGGTTGTTTGATTTTGCTGCTATCTGAAGGAATCTCGAAGAGATTCAATCAGAGTCGACCTAAACTCTTCACTTCTTCGATGAACCTACCTTGTGTTCATCGCTATGTTTGTGAGTATTATTATCATTATGATTATGATTTGAAACTCCGGTTCTTAACTGAATTTTTCTCACCTCGTTCCATTTTTTAAAAAACCTTAACTCTTTCTACTTGAGTCTGTTCAGATCCATGTAGATCTGAGATGATTTTAAGTTTATCTGGTATTTTCTTCAAAAACCTTCTGTTTCTTCCTTATTATTAACCGATTCTAATGCTTCTCTAAAACTAGGGCTTCATTTCTTTGCGTTTCTGCAAAACTTTCTAAAGAAGTTTGAGTGTTTGATTCCGTTATTCTTTGTTTGCTTGACTACCTATGTTCTAAACCCTAGGGTTTCTGCTTATTTCATTGATTATTTCAATATTTGCCCGTTATTTTCATCTCTGTCAATTAGAAGAGATTGACTGATTTTATTAGGGTTCAAATTATATTTTCTGTCGAGATTGGTACTTCTTTGAGATTTTTTACTTATTTTCCTTATTTGTGACTCCTATTGGTACTACTTGCCTTAATTAATTTATTGACCGGATTTGATTGCTTTATCCAACTCCTAGATGGCCTATGACTTATTTCTTGCCTTATTTAAACCCCAATCTGGGCTGTTAATTGATTCTCCCTATTTTATGGGGTCTTTCCCGGATTCTTCTGTGATATTTGATCGAGTTTAGAAGCCCCAATCAACTGGTTGATTTTATTTGTATACCTTATTTTTGAACTCAATTATTCTTTGCTTTCTTTGCTTTACTCTGCTAAGTGCTGTATAAACCCCATTCTAATTTCTTTAAAACACAAGAACACACTCAGAAAGATACGGAAACACACACACAAACTCTTATTCACACACACTCTCCATTGTAGTTCTTTCTGTTACTTATTTTTTGCTGCACTGTCTAGCCGGATGAAAGCCAAGGCTAGGCTATTGGATTCAACTTGCTTTCACCTTCCTGTTTGCTATCTCTTAACTGGTATGCCCCTATTTCTGTTACCATAATCTTTTCTAAGTGCTATGTGTCTCAGTATACTTCTGCTTTGATACTTGCCTCTTAGCCATCTCTTTCTCAACTACTATGCTTCATTTCCTATTCTCTATGACTTATATGATTAGTTCACCCTGAACCTCAACATGTGCATGTTTATTATATGCTTCTTATTTATTTTAACCAGTATGCTTTAGTCTTGTTACCTCTTTGTCCCATGTGACTGTGTGGTTAGTGTTTCAGCATGCTTCTGTTTCTCTTAAGTAGCATGACTTAGGTTCTGTCCTGTTCTATGTGATAGCATGTTCCTGTTAGATCCATGACACTTATTTACCTAGTTCTCAATTAGCATGGCCCAACTCCTATCCTGTTTTATGTGCTGATAGTCTGCCTTAGCATGTTCCTGATCAACTCATGGTTTATGTGTACTCCTTTCCATAATAATGTGCTTTAGATTATCACTATCTTTTTTGTATGGCTGTCGGATTAGGCATTTAATTTCAGCAATTTCTATCTGTTAAATACATGTCTATATGATTCTATTTGGTAATAGTTAACAGACTAAATCAGCTCCAGCAATATGAAACCTTGTTTGTGACTCTGTTCTGTCTATGATTCCTGTGTTCCTGTTTGTTTAACTACTGGTAACTAAGTCTAAATCAATCTGATGAAACATGGTCCTGTTCTGTTTGCAACCTGTTTCTATTCACTTCTGAAAATAAACTATTTTTTTTATAAAACCATCTCCTACTCTTGTATACTATTTTCCAACTCTTACTCTTAGTAAACTATGGTCCTGCCACCCCCAGTGTGAGCACTGCTTAGAGTTTATAAGACTCCTTTGAACTCTGATACATTGGGGCTAGTTTTCCAATCCTTGGTGAATTTTGTAGAACATCTGATTCTGGTGTGAGCATTGCTCGGGGTCCCTGAGGCCCTTGGGAACTTTGACACATCAGAAACTAGTTTTATGTTTTATGGATGGGTTGCCACTACGCTTAGAGATGCTATGTTTGAAGGTCTGGTTCCCAGGTTGATATTGGGCCTATGAAGGCTCCCTATAGTATAATGATTCTTTAATAATGTAATTTATTCATTTTGGTCTGTAATAATAATCTTTGTAAAAATAGATATTAGAGTTATTAGTGAAGATAAGAGGGATTTTTATATATCTTTATTGGGATCGGGTAGAAATCATGCCTATAAGATTGTTGTGATTATTTATATGCATTAGAAATCATGCCTATAGGTTGTTGTGATGATTGTTTACTTACATGCATTAGAATCTGTGCCTATAGGACTTATCTCATTCTTTAAAATCCTGAATTTTCATACTTTGCATCACTAGAAATCCTGCTTCTAAGTCGTTTCTCAATTTTGCCTCAATAATCATATTTTCAAAACCTTCATGTGTGCATTAGAAATCATGTTTCTAGGAATTTCCTTGTTGAACTCGCTTGGAAACTGATTAACGCTTTTACTTGCCTAGAAATCATGTCAATAGGAAACACATATAAAAATCAGTCTTGACACTTAGACACTATGCATATAGGAAATAAGTGTAAAAACAGCTTCAACATTAGATATCATGTCTACAGAGAAAAGTGTATAAAATCAGTTTTCTGTGTCATGAAATAACATTTGTGAGCAGTTTTCAGTACTTAGAAAGCATGCATGTAGGGTCTAAAAGATAAAATATGCATGTTAAGAATCAATCACTGGTTTATAAAATTATGGTCTAATTAATGTTTAGATGCCATGTCTATAGGATTCTGCCAGTTATCACTTAGACAAACCTGTAGGACAATTAAATCCTGGGTTTGAAATTGTGATTTTCTTGCTACTTGAAACGTGCTCAGATTCAGTAAGTGACTAAAAAAAATCAGTAGGCAAATTAATAAGTGTTCACTGCCTTGCCTTAACAAAACTGCTTCATATTCTGTGCTAATTTAGATATCCTGCCTCTAGGACCTTAATCGTTTTAAAACTGCTTGTTCGAATAGCGTGCATCTGTTTGTCTATTTGTGGAGATAAATATAAGCCCCCTTAGGTGATCTTTTATGTGGCAGTCCTACTTGTTTTTGTTTGGCGCTTAGTTTTCTCCTTTTAAGCACCATAGGTGAGTCTAGAACCACCTTAAATAGAGGTCCTAAACACCTCCAGGGCCACAGGTAAGGGACGGGTAGTGCACGCATAGGATACGTATTCGATGCTGTTAGAATGCTTAGGTAATAATAAAGGGGAGGGTAATCGAGTAGTAAAGGATATGACGACCTGTGCGCTAATGTTATGTGTAGCACTCCAATTTCGAGACGATTACCAAGTATTGCACAGAAGTGATCCTATAGGCTAAAAACCAAGGACTCTTTTACTCCTGGTTCTTAAATTTAATATCTGCTTGTTTATCTGCTTGTAAGACTAATTCGCATAAATTGAGTTTGGCTGGGACCCACCATTGTGGACCTCGAGGGGTGCCTAACACCTTCCCCCAAGGTAATTTTGAGCTCTTACCCAATCTCTGGTGATGTAAACTAGTACACAAGTTATTTATTCTAGGTGCTCTAACGCACCTTAATCTCTTAGGTGGCGACTCTTCAAATCTCTTACCCAATTCCCAAAAGGAAAGGAGTTGTCCCCAAAATGTCGAAGCCCGGACTCCGCGAGGAAAAAGGGGGCGTGACAGACACTGACTGCGCATGCAAATTGAGAAACACTAAATGGAGGTAATAGAGGTCTCAGAACATGAAATTATGCACGTAAATCGAGAAGGCTAAACGGAGATATTAGAAGTCTCGAAATACAAAAATGAAGGTTAAAACTCAAAGTGACCTATCAGGTCATCACATTATCCATCTCTAATACAAATGTCCGACTCAGACTCCCACGTGGCTGCCTTGATCGGCTGACCTCTCCACTACACTCGAACTGATGGATAACTCTTAGACTCAACTTCGGGACTTGTCGGACTAGAATGGCTACCGACTCCTCCTCATAAGTCAAATCCTTGTCCAATTGGACTGAGCTAAAGTCTAATACATAGGAAAGATCACCGTGATATTTTCGAAGCATGTAAACATGGAACACTAGGTGAACTACTGATAAGCTAGGTGGTAATGCAAGCTTGTAGGCCACCTCACCAACTCTCTCAAAGATCTTGAAGGGTCCGATATACCTAGGTCTCAACTTGCTCTTCTTCCCAAACCTCATCACACCATTCATGGGTGAAACCCGGAGCAAAACCCTATCTCCAACCATGAATGCAACATCACGAACTCTCCGATCAGCATAACTCTTCTGCCTAGACTGTATTGTATGAAGCCGATCTTGAATCATCTTTACCTTTTCCAAGGCATCCTGAACCAAACCAGTACCCAACAACCAAGCCTCTCCTAGCTCAAACCAACCAACTAGAGAATGACAACGCCTCTTATATAAGGCCTCATAAGGAGCCATCTGAATACTCGATTAGTAGTTGTTGTTGTAGGCAAACTCCGCAAGCGGCAAGAACTAATCCCAAGAACTGCCAAAATCCATAACACAGGTGTGAAACATATCCTCCAAGATCTAAATGGTGCGGTCGGATTGCCCGTCCGTCTAGGGGTAAAATGATGTACTCAACTCAACTCATGTGCCTAACTCACGTTGTACGACCCTCTAGAAATGTAATGTGAACTGTGTGCCCCAATCAGAAATAATGGACATTTGCACATTGTGAAGACGAACAATCTCGCTGGTATAGATCTCAGCTAGCCACTCTAAAGAATAAGTAGCCTCCACCGGAATAAAATGCGCCGACTTGGTTAACCTATCCATAATGACCCATACAACGTCAAATTTCTTCAAAGTCTGTGGGAGCCCAACAACAAAACCCATGGTATTAGGCTCTCACTTCTACTCGGGAATCTCAAGTCTCTGAAGTAAGCCGTCGGGTCTCTGATGCTCATACTTCACTTGCTGGCAATTCAAACACCGAGCCACATACTCAACTATATCTTTCTTCATTGTTCTCCACCTATAATGCTGCTTCAAATCCTGATACGTCTTGGCGGTACCCAGATAAATGAAATACCGCAAACTATGGGCCTCTTCAAGAATCAACTCACATTTTCCATCCACATTGGGCACACAAATCCGACGATGAATCCGCAACACCCCATCATCTTCCATAGAAACCTCCTTGGCATCACCCTGTTGCACCATGTCCTTAAGGATAAGCAAATGGGGGTCGTCATACTGATGCTCTCATACAAAGAAGATCGAGAAACCACACAAGCAAGAACCCGACTAGGCTCCGAAATATCTGACCTCACGAATTGGTTGGCCAAAGCCTGAACATTTGCTACTAGCGGCCTCTCATCGACTGAAATATATGCAAGTCTACCCACACTCACATCCTTTCTACTCAAGGCATCAGCCATCATATTGGCCTTTCTGAGATAATACAAAATGGTAATATCATAGTTTTTAACAACTCTAACCACCTCTGTTGCCTCAAGTTGAGTTCATTTGCTTAAACAAGTACTGCAGACTACGATGATCTATGAATACCTTGCACGACACACCATTCCAAATCTTCAATGCATGAACAATCACTGCCAACTCTAAGCCATGAATAGGTAATTCTTCTCATGAACCTTTAACTATTGAGACATGTATGCAATTACCCTGCCATCCTGTACCAATACCTACACCAAGCCTAATACCCAATGCCTTACAGTACATAGTGTAGGATCCTGAACCTATAGGCAACACCATACTAAGGTTATAGTCAAAGAAGTCTTGAGCTTATGAAAGATCAACTCACACTCATCGGACCACCTGAATGGGGCACCCTTACAGGTCAATCTAGTTAATGGGGTTGTAATAGATGAAAACTCCTCCACGAACAGGTGATAATAACCTGCCAAATCCGGGAAGCTCCGAATCTCTGTAGCTAAAATAGGTTTAGGTCGGTTCTGAACTGCCTCACTCTTCTTAGGATCTACTTTAATGCCCTCGGCAAATACAACATGCCCTAAAAATGCAACCGAGTCCAACCAAAACTTACACTTTGAAAACTTGGCATATAACTGACTATCTCTCTGAGTCTAAAGTACAATTCGAATATGATGCTTATGCTCTTCTCTACTGCGAGAGTAGATCAAAATATCATCATTTAAGAAGATCACAAAAGAATTCAAATAGGTTAAATACCCAATTCATCAAATTTATAAATGTTGCTGGGGCATTTGTCAAGCCAAATGACATCACACTAGAAACTTAAAATACCCATACCAAGTCTGAAAAGTTGTCTTAGGGACATCCGATGCCCTAATCTTCTATTAATGGTAGCCATATCTCAAATCAATCTTCGAAAACACTTTGGTGCCCTGAAGCTAATCAAATAAGTCATCAATCCTCAGCAAGTGATACTTGTTCTTGATAGTGACTTTGTTCAACTGTCGATAATCAATACACATCCTTATCGTACCATCCTTCTTCTTCACGAACAACACTGGTGCACCCCAGGGCGAGACACTAGGTCTAATGAATCCTCTAACAAGCAAATCATGCAACTTCTCCTTCAGTTCCTTCAACTCAGGTGGGGCCATATGGTATGATGGAACAGAAATGAGCTGAGTGCCCAGAGCCAAATTAATACAGAAGTCGATATCTCTGTCGGGTGGCATCCCCGATAGATCTGTAGAAAATACCTCTGGAAACTCGTGCACAACTAGTATGGAATCTAGGAAAGGATCCTTCGCGCTAGGATCACGGATACAGGCGAAATATGCTAGACATCCCTTGTAACGACCCGACTGGTCATTTTGAGCAATTTTGTCTGGTTCGGCAGTTTGAGGTCACGAGTAGCTTCATATTATGTGTATCGACTTGTGTGCACAGTCCGAGCGTGAAACCGGAAAGCTTTTATGTGAAAATATAAAAATATATAGTAATTTCTAGAGTGAAAATTTGGTTTTTAATTGACTTTGGTCAACATTTTTGGTAAACGGACCCGGATCTATGTTCTGACAATCTCGAAAGGTTCACGATAAGATATGGGACTTGGGAGTATGCCCGGAATTAAATTCCGAGGTCCCTAGCCTTAGAAAATAATTTTTGAAGAAAATTGTTGTCCTGATTTTTAAAGGAAATAAATAAATGAATTAATAATTGAACTCGTTGGTATCGGGCCCGTATTTTGATTCTGGAGCCTAATATAAGTTTGTTATGATATTTAACTCCTACCTGTGATATTTAGTGAGAGTCGGAATTGATTTGACGTAATTTGGATGTCCGGTTGAAAAGTTAGAAAATCATGAGTTTTGAGGTTAAATTCATAGTTTTTGATGTTATTTTTATGATTTGATCGTACGAGTAAGTCCGTATAATGTTTTTAAACTTGTGTGCATGTTTGGTTTGGAGCCCCAAGATCTTGGGTGAGTTTCGGATAGGTTTAGGCTATGTTGCGCTTGTTTTTGGATGCTTCATCGTCGTTTCTTCAAGCAACAATAATACCACATTGAGAAAATGATATCCAAATTTAGTTTTTATTGAACCATTAGATCTGTATCAAAATTACGGATCCATAGAAAAAATAATCATCGAATTTTGACATCGTATGAGGAAGTTATGCTCATTTTCGTGTCGGGAAAAATTGTTGGTTTCTAGTGTGGTCGCAATGCAAACTTTTTCATCGCAATTGTGATGCCCAGTTTGCAAATGCGAACTTTTTTGTCACAAATATGACTTCTGCCAGGCCTGCCTTGTTTGCAAATTGCGAGGGTTCACAATTGCGAACCCCGGGTCGCAAATGCGACATCTGAGGCCTGTTAAGTGAGATTTTCACCCATTTTTCAATTTTCTCAAACCCTAAACCTCCATAGGCGATTTTCCAAAGACCCAATCTTCTCTAAATCATCGGGTAAGTGTCTCTAATCAATTTTCAACTATATTTTGTGATTATATCTTAGATTTAACATTAAATTCATGAGAATCTAAAGGAAAATTTGGGGAAAATTGTGAAATCTTTCAAAAATGTAAAATGATGATTTGAATGACCAAATGGTATCAAAATTAGATAATTTTTGTATGGGTGAACTCGTAGCGGAATGAATGTTCGATTTTTGTAAATTTTGTCAGGTTCCGAGGTGCGGGCCCGAGGAGTTGACTTTTGTTGACTTTTTGCAAATTGTATAAGAATCATAGTTTTGTCAATTGAAATTGTTTTCTCTTGCATTGTTTGATGTATTCAAGTCATTTTTGGCTAGATTGAGCTGAACATTGATGAATTGGTAAAGGAAAAGCTAAATTGAGTATTGAATTGGCCGGATTGAGGTAAGTATATTGCCTAACCTTGTGGGGGGCTTCCCCTTAGGGTTTGAGTCTTCTATGCTAATTGTAGGTCGTGCACGCGAGGTGACGAGTGTGTGCTCGAACTTATTTGTGGGAAATTTGCCTCTATAGTTCTTAGGTCCTTATGTTCATTATGTGCAAAGTATTCTGTCATGCTTGAGTTACCTAATTGCTTAAATTACCTCTATATGCTCCATATGATGTTGCTAGCTTTCCTCTAATTCTTACGTGTTACTTGACCCCTAGTTGCCTTAATAGAAGTTATTGCCTTCCTTATTGTTTTGATACTTCTTGATTGTGAGTTCCCCTATGACTTCGTGTAAATATGTTACATGTCCATTTGTTGTGGTTACCGATGTAATTATCACGTGTTTATTATGTCTTGTTACTTTGTTAAGGTTAGTGTGCTTCTTGATTTTCTTTTCGTGATCCTTATTATGTACTATTCATGCTTGACTTGATGAGTATTCATGTTGGACTAGGCTTATGGTAAT
This sequence comes from Nicotiana tabacum, assembly GCF_000715075.1. Lineage (NCBI taxonomy): Eukaryota > Viridiplantae > Streptophyta > Magnoliopsida > Solanales > Solanaceae > Nicotiana > Nicotiana tabacum. The sequence goes on from NC_134084.1 coordinate 55,038,229, forward strand.
TCCTTGGTATTTGACCGTTGTTGAGTATTGACTCAAGTTGGGATTCATTTTGTGAAGTTAATTGTTGGAACAAGATTGGTTATTATTGATTCCCTTGCCGAGATGTATTGTTTATGATATTGTTTCCCTTGTCGGGATGTTATTGCTTATGATATTGTTTCCCTTGCTGGGATATTATTGTTATACTATTGTTCCCTTGTCGGGATTCTTTTGTGATTGGTGTTGATTTGTATACTGGGATCGGGTTGCACGCCGCAAAAATATTATATGGGATCGGATTGCACGCCACAACAATATTATATGGGATAGGGTTGCACGCCGCAACAAGGAGTAATAAGGGTAGACAGGTGGGGTCGGGTTGCACATCGCAACATCATTATATGATTTGGATCGGGTTGCACGCCGCAACATCATTATATGATTTGGATCAGGTTGCACGCCGCAACAGTATTATATGATTAGTATCGGGTTGCACGCCGCAACAAGAAATAATAAAAGTGAATATTTATTCTAATGATGAGAACGAGCGTAAAAGCACGGGGGATAAAGCACGAAAGGTGATACTGGGCACTTTCTGTTTGCTGTGTTTATTTGTTGTTATCAATTCAAATGTTTTAACTGTTTAGATTCCTTTACTGCTATGATTCTTTGTGTTGGAATTTATAGTGTTTTCAATACCTCATCGTATTTATATATACATATTTCAATACTTCAAATTTCAAAATTTGTCAAATTTTTAATTCAATTAGTTACTCAATTAAATTCCCTTAAACCATCTGAAGTTGTAATTTATTTAAAAGGGAATTTCTACTAAGTTAATTTATTAAATCCCATGTTAAAAGTAATAATTCATTCAATGTTGTATTTTAAATTGAAAATTGTACTTTCTTTATTTAAATGATTTCTAAAAATAACTTCATCTTTTCTTGCTGAATTCCTAATCGGTTTAGAAGTTGTATTCTACTTTATGTTATGTAAATGAGACTCCTGGAGCATCTTAATTGCATTAGTCATGGGTCCTATGTGCTGAGTAACATGAGAACGTGGTTGTACAAAGTGAGACAAAATATGTGGGCACAAGGTGCCGGATGTGCTAAAGGTTTGGAAGTTGAGGTTATGATATGAGACATCGAGTTCTGAGATGGCTGGAGTTGTGCACCGGAAACGATATGATTGATTGAGTTGACACGGTCTTCCTTACTTGAGATCATTCTACTTCTCTATGATCCAGCTGTGTTTGTGTTGATTTATTTGGTTATCTTTCGTTTCCATCTGAGTCTCCTTCTATTATTTTGATTGTTTGTAGATTGATTTATCCCTATTGTTGATATTATTTCGTTACCCTTATCTTGATATATGTTATCATATCCTGTTTAATCTGTCTGACCAGTACGTGTCTTGACTGTTCCTCATCACTACTCTGATCGAGGTTAGTCTTGATTCTTACTGGGCACTGTTGTGATGTGCTCATACTACATTTCTGTACATTTTTGTGTATAGATCTAGGTATTTGATCGGTAGTAGCCGTGCGGGTTGTTGCGGTGGAGACTCAAGGTAAACCTGCTGCAGCGTTCGCATGCCTCAGAGTCACCTTCACTTGTACTTACTTCCATTTGTTCCTTTTGTTTTGGAACAGTGATATATTTAATTTGTATAACTACTCTTAGAAAGGCTTATGACTTGTACCACCGGTTTTGGAAATTGTAATTTGTTAAGAGTTATTTAAATTAAAGATAGCAAATATAACTGTTATCTCAGTTAATGTTAGGCTTACCTAGTTTAGAGACTAGGTGCCATCGCGACTCCTTTGGAGGGATTTTGGGTCGTGACAAGTTGGTATCAGAGCTCTAGGTTCATAGGTTCTACGAGTCATAAGCAGGTTTAATAGAGTCTTGCGGATCGATACGGAGACGTCTGTACTTACCTTCGAGAGGCTACAAAACTATTAGCAAATTCCACTTCTTTCATTCCTTATCGTGCGATATTGATTCAATTTGAAATATATAACTTATGTTCCTTTACATCCACTCATGTGTAATATTATGCTCTCGGTGCCCGCTATGCAGTAGTGGTTCGTGATGTTACAGACAGGATATGAAGGAGTCAGGGATGCTCAGGCATTGCCTCGACGTGTTGTCCAGACTAAAAATACAGAGGCATTGAGAGACTATTCAGTTGTTCGTATAGAGGCGCAGCGGTTTCCAGCATTTGATTGAAGAGTGCAAGCTTGGGAAGGTTTAATTGTTTGACTAGTCGTCGCGATTGTGGCAAGGCCACGAAGTGGGTGGTGATTGGGAATAGTTGGTGGTATTGGAGTACCTTGTGATTTGTGTTATACGAGCTTTGAAGGTTAGTTTTGTGGATCATCAGACATTGTTTTCTATGGCTTTACGCCAAGTGGAGGAGTTCAATAGCAGCATTCAGATTGTTGTATCTACACAAGAAGTACAGAAGTGTAGTATGAGTACAACCGGCCCAATTTACTCTGTAAGTATTGAGGCTAACCTCGATGAGATAGTGAGGAGGCTATGACAAGACACCCACGTAAAAACCATATACATACACACACACACACACACACACACACACACACACACACACACACACACACACACACACATATATATATATATATAGCAGCAAAATAACAAGTAAAACGATAAAATATTAGCTATGAGGGGACATGCAAAAGGGAAAAATATCATAAAAACGACAAGTATGAAATCACAAATAACATCTTATGAATTAAGCAACAATATAACCAAGTAAATCAACAAAATCGAAAATCAAATAAGGCAATAATATGAAAATAGCACGGCATCACCCTTCGTGTTTTTACTCTCGTCTTCACCATGTAATATCATAAATGAAATGGCACGGCATCACCCTTCATGCTTTTACTCTCAAATCTCTCAATAGATGATACTGAATGCAAACACGGCACGTCAACACCCTTCGTGCTTTTCTCTCTTCCTTACCATGCAACAAAACCAATACGAATAATAAAAGCAAGGCGAAAAATAAGTTTACTTCAATTATGATGTCATGATATCAAACTCAACTTTCAAAATATTCAACATCTTTGAAATAAACAATAAATACGAGATGAAAAATTAAAAGAAGTAATAATCTAATCTAAGCATGGAAAACATAATCAATGAAAAAATATAATACAAAGAAACCATTTCCACCCGCATGCTTTAGCCCAATGACAACGCGTAGATACTCGTCACCTCACATATATGTTGTCCCCACAAATAAAACAGATAGCAAATAGACCAACAAGTCCTAATCCCTCAAGTCAAGGTTTTCCACGATACTTACCTTACTTCGCAATCAAATCAATGCTCAATCGCAGCTTTTCCTCTAGAATAGCCTCCAAACTAATCAAATCTAACCAAATATAGTTCAAATAATTCAAAATAGGCTTTTGAAACTACCCACGAGTGAAAAAGATTCAATTTATAATGATTTTTGGAAAAAGTCAACCCCGGGCCCCCTTGGTCAAAACTTGAGATTCGGATCAAAATCCAAATACTCATTCACCTCCAAGCCCGGTTATGTGATTAGTTTTGAAATCCGACCTCAATCTGAGGTCTAAATCTCAATTTCTCAAAATCCCCTATTTTCTACCTAAATCCCTAATTTCTACCATGAAAAAGCACATATTAAAGATTAAAAACAATGGGTGTTTATGAAAATGGAAGGAAAGAAGTTAAAAGCTACTAACCTATGAAGTTGGGATGAAAAAGCTCTTCAAAATCACTTCTAGGTCGAGCTCAAACTTGAAAAATGGTGAAAATGAGAAGAAATCCCGATTTTGAAACTTTAAATCATTGCATCAGGTGTTCTTCGCGTTCGCGAAGCACTTGACGCGATCGCGAAGCACAACGACCTAAATGGCCTTCGTGTTCGAGAGATACGTTCCGTGTTTGCGATGGCTTCACCCACCTGGCCTTCGCATTTTCAAGCCTAGGCCCGCGTTCGCATAAAGTATTGCCCAGTCTGTCCCCAGAACCATTAACCCATTACGTTCGCGTGAGTATGGTCGCGTTCGTGACCGCATCCTCACATTTTCGTAGAAAGAATCTACCCCGGCCCAATTTCCCCTTTGCGATCGCGAAGCACAAAACACCAGATATCAGCAAATAGCTGAACCAACACTTTTTCCTAAGTTCAAATGGTGCGTAACGTATCTGAAACTCACCCGAGTTTCTCGGGCTCCAAACCAAACATGCACACAACTTTAATAACATCATATGATCTCACTCACATGATCAAAACATCAAACTAATACTTAGAACTACAAATTAGACATCAAAATGCATGAAATTTTTAAAGAAACTCAAGAACTTCCAAATTCACAACCGAGCGTCCAAATCCTATCAAATCAACTCTGTTTTGTACCAAATTTTGTAGACAAGTTTTAAATAGTATAATGAACCTATACCAAGTTTTGAAACCAAAATTCAAATCTGGTAGTCATAAAGTCAACCTACGGTCAAACCTACAAAATCCTTAAACCTTCAAGTTACTAGTTTTCAACAAATCAAGTTAGAGACTTCCGGATTCAATTCTGGGCATACGCCCAACTCCAAAATCACGAACAAACCCACCGTGTTTTTGCTTACACAAAATGTTAACCGTAATCAACTCAAATCATTTTTAAAGCTAAAAATCATGTTTTTCTTCAAATTTTCACATAAAAACTTTCACGGAAATAGACATTGACTGCGCACGCAAGTCAAAAAAATACTAAATAGAGCTAATAGAGGTATCAAAATGTGGAAATAAGGGCTAGAACTCAAAACGGCCTATTAGATCGTCACAACTCATGAAACGTGAGACCTTAGTGAACCTAGTGCTCAGATACCAACTGTCACGACCCAAATCCCACAATAGGCTGTGATGGTACCCAACGTCGTCATTAGGCAAGACAACAATTAAATCATCACATCAACAGTTAATCCAAATGCACTTCGAAAAAATAAAACAAATAAGAGTGGAAATCGTTCGTTTTTATAAATAAATTATAGATATTATTATTATTTTAAATGTTTGAATAAGGCAAAAATATGAACCAGAAAAATCATAGCAAAATACAATCAAGAGCAAAATCTGAATCTCTAAAACCCGATGTCTCAAGTGCATGAGCATATACTAGGGAGTATAATACTAATACAACATCTGTTTGAAATACAAAATAGACAGGATAAAATAAATGAATATGATGGAGACTCTATATGTTGCGGATTGTAACATGGAATGCAGCTCACCATAAAGTCCCCTCGGCAGCTGCACCTATGCGCCAAGATGACCACCAAAAGAACCTGTCTCAGCCACTGCACAATTAGTCCGGAAGTATAGCATGAGTATATAACTCAATGCACACCCAGTAAGTATCTAGTCCAACCCCGAAGGAATAGTGACGAGGGATTGACATCGACACTTACTAGTGGTTTAATAAATCAAATATAATAAAAGTAATAGGTATGAGGCATAGCAGGTAAAAGCAACAAAGTAAATATACGTGCATATCACGATCCTCAACAGAAGGATAAATATGAAGTTCTCAATAACCGGATACTACCTCGCATGGGATACATAACAGTCAAAAATTAGATAAAATGTCACATCTTAAGTAAGGGTGTTAATCGGGCCGGTCCGGCTCACTAATAACTCGTTTCCACTCGGCCAGCCTGGTTTAGTTAGGGGTGGGATGGGTTGGCTGGGGTAGGGGGTTGTGCCGGACGGGGTCGGGCCTTTTTTTGCTACTGGTGCACCGGAATCCAGCGAGCCAGCTAACCCTTCCAGCCTGGTTTATGCTGTAACTTTTTAATTCTAACTGTCGCCAATAGTCAAAATAAAAAATGAATGTTGGGCAATGGCCATTTTTTGCACTTTTAGCTATTTCGGCCTATCTCCTTACTGAAATAGCCCCTTCATCCCCTAATAATCGATAAATTACATTCTTAGCCTTTTAATAGCTATAAATAGCCCCCCTCTTCTTCATTTTTTTTCACAACTTGCTCTCTTATTCTACTCTAATTCTCTCTCAATTCCTTTTGATTATTAAATTGCTTATTGCTCTCAAGTTCTCAATTAATTAATATTTCAAGTTTATCAATTACTTATGGTAGTCACTACAATAGTACAATTATCAAGTGAAGTGCGGTTACCATTTTTGTTTGGTTCAAGTTAAATTATGCCCCGTGCTTCTAGAGTGTGCTCACATATTTGGGAACACTTTGAGGTGGTAGAAGAAAATGAAGAAGTTCGCAAAGTTCAGTGCAAGAACTGTGGTCTAGTCTTTAATGGTCGTCGAAAGGGGGAAGATACAACTGGTTTAAGGAGGCATATCAAGTGTTATCTTGAGTGTCCTCCATCAATTCGCATTTTAAGTTGATTTGAGACAATTTGTGTTATTTTGAATTTGTTAGACTTATTTAAGCTTAATGTGTTAGTGTATTAGACAAGTTAATTTGAAGTATTATTATGCAATAAAAATATGAAATGAAAGCCTTTGAAGATTGATCCTTACATATTGGTCTTATTAAATAATTTTGTAGCTACTTAATTTCAATTTTCAAATTTTATATTTCAAATTTAAAACTTTACATGTTAAAGTTTAAAAGTTTAATTTTAAGCCTTAATTCTAAGCCTTAAAAGTTTGCAAATACTTAAGTATCAATAACAGTAAATACGAACAAAATATACTTAAAAAAAATAAGTAATCTAGTCCGGCCCCATTAAGACCGAACCCGGACGGGCCTACCAAAACCCAAAAAATCCCAGCCTACTACCAGCCCCGGAACCCAGCCCACTAATAGCCTGGAACAATAATCGGATGGGGCTATTTTTTTCGTGTCCAACCCGGACCAGCCTGTCCGGTTAACACCTTTAATCTCAAGTAAGGAAATCTCATAGGTACTCTAATTCCTTACCAAATATTATGCACGATTCTGCTGAGGCGAGCGACATAATCCCATAAGAGTAATGGCACGATTTCCTGTCGTGGCGCATGGCCCGATCCTATAATAGTACTGATGAGGAATTCACTCTGATCCCACAATAATCGTGTACACTACCAAGGGTCGACTGACACGAACCATAGATGCATCTCATAATACTATCGAGGTCGTACGACCCAATCCATAATAGTACTACTGAGGCGTTCAGCCCTTTCCCATAGGTATAGTGAAACTTGACGGGTCACTGGCCCCACTCACGAATATATGTGAGAATTATGGAACTCAAGAAACTTTTTTGACAATTTCGTACAACGCAGGAGAAATCCGTAAAAGGAAGTGCAATTTCTACTGCTAATCAAGTAGCTCGTCAAATATCTAAAATAGCAAGTCTGATATTTACGCAAGTCTAGTCGCATGCAAAAATGTAATTTAAAGCATTTAAACATACAAGAATAACTCAAAAGCATGACATGAATCTAAGTCTATATATACCTAATCAGAAATCCTATAATACGCACAAACATTCGTTACCTAGTACGTGCGTAGTTCCCACAACTAGTAACACATAGAAAATATAACACCTACGGTGTAATTTTCCCATCACAAGGTTAGACAACCGGCTCCAACGCCCCTCTAACTCCTCAAACCAATGCCAAACCATTCGGAACTAGCCAAACAATATGCAAACCAATCAAAAATATACTCAAAAACTCGTAATTTAACCAATTTATAACAATTCCCAACTCCACTCAAAAAGTTAACAAAGTCAATCCCCAGGCCCACGTGCCCGGATTTTGAAAATTTCAAAGATAAATATTACTCATAATACCAGGAACTCAAATATATAATTTATTTCCAATTCCATTTCTAGTTTTTCTTCCAAATCCACAATTTCTACAAATTTTCATGTTAAAATTCATATGTAATTCGTGTATTTAACATTCTGTTTGGATCATTATTCCCCATCATTTTATAATGTGTTGTATTGTATTGTATCATATTATTTTATGAATACAATGTTTGAATAGATTGTGTTGTTTTCTATTGTTAAATAATATTTTACTATTTGATTTTACTGTATCGTACTGTACTGTAACTGCTAAGTTTACTAAAATACCCTCAATTGTTTAAATATTAAATTTATCAAAAATTATGCAAAAAAATAATTTTAAAAAACAAAACAAAAGGAGGCAAAACACCTTGAGAAAGCAGAACAAAGGAGCGAGATAGAAGAAGGCAAAACAAAGGAGCACAACTAATTAGAATTGAGTTAAAAACAAATTAGGAGAAAAAATAAAATAGAAGGCGGCAAAACACCTTTAACGTTGGCGGCAGATGTTTTGGAAAAAAAATAAAGTAGGTTATAGGTTTGAGATTTGGAGTTAAAATAGAAAAAAGGTAAAGACAAACAATCCCACCACACCAAATCAGTTGTTTCAAAAAGGGGACTTTTTATTGTTCCGGAACAATGAATTTAATAATATAATACAACCAATTTTAATAAAACAACCAAAACAAACAATATTTTGGGATAACAATACAATACGATGCAATGGGGAACAACTATCCAAACAAGTTGTAACTCACAATGAGTAGGAATCACTTACCTTGTAATAGATAATGAAAATCTGCCCTCAAAGAGCTTCCAAAACCGGCCAACCCAAGTGAAAAATGATAGAAATGAGCTAAGTCTCGTGTTAAATCCATGTTCTGCCTAGATCTTTCCTCTTCGCAATCCCGGAAGTTCCTTTGCGATAGCGAAGGCCAAACTGGCCTTGCCCCAAAATTCCTTCTTCGCAAACGCGAGGTCCCTCTTGCAATCGAGAAGCTCAACCTTCCCAAGCCTTCGCAAACACGAGCCCAGTTCCACGAGCACGAAGGTCAAATCCTTATGCCTCAGAAAATCCTTTACGAGATCGCGATTAACAAACTTCTAAACCCAGTCCAGCCCCACTAACTCATCGAATTTGCGACCATCACCATGTTCGCTCAAACGCGAGCACAACCTTATGAAGCTCCATGATCGCGACACCTCTTACGTGATCTCGCATAATAAAGTCTCTACAAATCCACTTAACCCTTCGCGATCGGGAGGCAAATTCTGTGATCGCGATGCACACCAAATAAACAGAAAACCAACAGCTGCAAATCATAGAGAAATGATCCAAAATCACCCCAAAATGCACCCGAGGTCCCCGGAAGCCCGTCCAATCATACCAATAAGTTTCAATGCCTCATCCAAACTTATATAGAGGCTCAAAATTCCACGAATAATATTAAATCCACGAATCGACGATCAAAACCCTTTTTTAACTTTCAAACATTCAAACTTCGTCGAACACATCCGAATCATATGTAGAAATTTCAGATCACGACAAAATTTCACACAAAAGTTTCAATCAATAAAATAACCTATCCAAGGTCCTGAAATACCACCCGAAGTCCGATAACACTAGAATTGTAACGAGCCGGTCGGTCATTTTAATAATTAATGCCTTGATCCCCTATTAACTACTTTCTCCGTGTTTGTTTCTGCTATCGTGAGTTGCTGGGAAGATTCGTTTTGAGTTTCAAAGTGTTTGGGACACTTAGTCCCTAAATGAGAGCTTAAGATTTAGAATTTAGACCGTAGTTGAGCAGTATAAAGACGGCCTCAAAATGGAATTCTGTCAATTTCGTTAGCTCCGTTGGGTGATTTTGGTCTTAGGGGCATGTTCGGATTGTATTTTGGAGGTCCGTAGCTTATTTAGGCTTGAAATGCCGAAAATTGAAATTTTGAAGTTTCCAGATCGATAGTGAGATTTCGACATCAGGGTCGGAATCCGATTACAAAAGTTGGAATAGCTCTGTAGTGTTGAATGTGACCTATGGGCAAAATTTAGGGTCAATCGGACTTGGTTCGGTTAGATTCGGCATCAGTTGTAGGATTCTTGAAATTTCAAGTTCTTTAGGCTAGGATTGGAGGGTGATTCGAGGTTTTAGTGTTGTTTGATGTGATTAGAGGGTTGGACTAAGTTCGTATGATGTTTTAGGATTAGTTGGCATGTTTGGTTGAGGTCCTGGAGGCCTCGGGTGAGATTCGGATGCTTAATGGATTGGAATTTGGACTTAGGCAAAAGCTGAGGTTGCTGAACCTGTCATAACCGCACTTGCGTGTGTGGGACCGCAGGTGCGTCACTGCAGAAGCGGTTTGAGAACCGCATGTGCGGTCTGATGCACAAGTGAAACTGGTCACAGATGCGGCTCAAGGTCCGCAGAAGCGGACCGTATCTGCAAGTAGAGGGTCGCAGGTGTGATTTCTGGCCATTTAATGAAAATTCGTAGGTGCAGAGTAGGAGCTGCAGGAGAAGTCAACCCCTCACAGATACAGAAATCACTAGGTAGAAAAAGAGAAAATCTAGGGTTTGAGTTCATAAGTTGGAAAATCGATTTGGAGCTCGGTAGAGGGCGATTTCTGGAGAGATATTGAAGAAGGAAGATTGGGTGATAAATCCTAACTCTAATTTGGTTATAATACATTAATCTATTGTTAGTTTTATCATTTAATTTTGGGATTTGGATAAACAATTAGGTATGAGTTGAGAAAAGTTCTTAGGCCTAATTTTGAGATTTTGATCGAGGTTTTGGTATCAGATTTGAGTGATTTTGGTATGGTTAGACTCGTGAGTGAATGGGTATATATAATTTGTGATTTTTATCCAATTCCGAAACGTGGGCCCGGGGAGGATTTTTGGACGTTTTTCTATTTTCTTACCTTAGCTTCGATTCCTTTAGCTAAATTCGTTGTTTGTAGTTATATTTAGATTATGAAATTGATCTTATTAGATTTGGGCCACTTCGAGTTGGATACTCGTGGCAAGAGCGTGATTTCGGATAGAGTTTGAGCTGGCTCGAGGTAAGTGGCTTGCCTAACCTTGTGTGAGGGAACTCCTCTTAGGATTTTGGTACTGTTATTATATGAGTGTCGTGTACATGAGGTGACGAGTGCGTACATGTGCTAATTATTAAAAAACCTTGTTTTCATTAGGTAAATATCTATGTTTTCTTGTAATTGAGCAATAATTATACTTGAAGCCTCTTGTTTAGTTTAGGAAAAGCCATCTTATGTGAGTTAATTGTCTTACCTGCTTCAGCTGTTTGCTTGTACTTTGTGCAGCATGTTTAGAGTAGAATTTCCTATTTAATTCTTGAATAGAACTGTAAATTCTTTCTTGAGACTGTTGTGTGTATACTTTGGGACTACGGGACGATTTCCGGGGAGATCTCTCTGCATGTTTATTTTGAGACTACGGATCGGTATTCTGGGAGATCCCCCTGCACTTTTACGTTCGGGACTATAGGACGACACCCGGGAGATTCCCCTGTACTGGATATTTACTTTGGGACTATGGATTGGTATTTCGGGAGTTTCCCCTCCATATTTATGATTTGGACTACGGGTAGTTTCCCCTCCATATTTATGATTTGGACTACGGGAGGATATCCCGGGAGATCCTCTGTACATTTACGTTGGGGACTACGGGACGATATGCTGGGAGATCCCCTGTTACTATCTCTGTGTACTGAGTATATTCTGTTTGTGATTTTACTCTTTATCGACTGTTAGTGTTTTTAATTATATTGTGGCACATCATACTGTTTTACCTTGTCTTATATATATATATATAACCAGTAGGGCCCTGATCTTCCTCGTCCCTACCCGACCGAGGTTAAACTTGGCACTTACTAGGTAACGTTGTGGTGTACTCATGCCCTTTACTACACATGCTTTTCATAAGCAGATCCAGGTTCTTCTGCTCAGTCGTTCTACCAGTAAGGCGGGCGACACCAGAGACTTCGAGGTATATCTGCCGCATCCGCGGACCTAGAAGTCCCTCTTTATTCTTCCCTTCAGCTTAGGCTTCCTGTATTTCTTTTGACTAGATATTCTGGAGTTAGAACACTATATAGTTTCAATATCTTGTGATTTCATGAGATTCCAGGTTTTGGGAATTTGTTTCAGTATTGTGAGTATCTATTGTATATGCCAAGCGGCATCTTAAATGCTTTTATTATGTTTTATCCATAGTTTTTGCTAGTTTCGTATTTCGTTGTTTTCTTTTTTCCGCAATTTGTTAGGCTTACCTAGTCGTAGAGACTAGGTGCCATCACAATAGTTCGCGGAGGTCAAACTTGGGTCGTGAAAAGTTGGTATTAGAGCTTTAGGTTCATAGGAATCATGAATTACAAGCCGATTTATTAGAGTCTTGCGGATCGGTACGGAGACGTCTGTACTTATAGCTATGCAACTTTGAGGAAAATTCCACTTTATTTGATTTCCTTGTCGTACGAGATTTTTGATATCAAAATTCTAAACTTCTTCTTCTATTCTCTCATAGATGGTGAGGACACATGCTACCAGAGATGACCAGGCACCCGTTCCCGCTGCTAAAACCATCAGAGGTCGGGGCTGGGGTAGAGGCCGATGATGGGCATGTGGTGCAGCCAGAGCACCTACGCAAGCTACCACAGAGGAGCCACCAGTAGCTCCAGCCGGAGCCCAAGCACCTGATACGCCTACTGCTACTATTATTCCAGCTCTTAAGGAGACCCTTGCACAATTCGTGAGCATGTACACCACTATAGCTCAAGCAGGGTTGATTCCCCTTGCTACAGCCAGATCTCAGGCTGGGGGAGGAGAACAGACTCCTGCTGCCCACACTCCTGAGCAGCGGGTCCAGTTTGATCAGATCTCAGAGGTTATACCGATACCGCCTATAACCCCAGTTTAGCCCGAGGACAGGGCAGCAGCTTCCGAGGATGAGTAGCGGAGGCTTGAGAGGTTCAAGAAGTACAAGCCTCTTGTATTTAGTGGTCTAGCATTAGATGATGCTCTGGGATTTCTGGAGGAGTGCTACCGTATCCTCCACACTATGGGTATATCAGGATCGAGTAAAGTTTCTTTCACTGCCTTCTAGCTTCGAGGAGCAGCCTATCAGTGGTGGCGTACTTTTGAGTTGGACAATTTAGTTGAGGTAGCATCCCTTACATGGACCCAGTTTTCAGATATATTTTTGAGAGAGTATGTTCCTCAGAGCCTTAGGGACGCATGGCATACAGAGTTTGAGCATTTGCGCCAGGGTACTATGACTGTTTCAAAGTATGATGTCTGTTTCACTGACTTGGCTAGGCATGCACCGACCTTGGTTTATACAATTCGTGAGAGAGTTCGCCGGTTCATTGAGGGGCTCATTCCCAACATCAGGTCTAGCATGGCTCGGGAGTTGGAGATGGATATTTCTTATCAGCGGGTGGTGAGTATTGCTAGGAGAGTATAGGGTATGCATGCTTGGGATAGAAAGGAGAGGAAGACCAAGAGGTCTCGAGAATCGGGCCATTATTCTGGTGCCCATGCCCCAACTGCAGTTTTTCATGGTAGTGGTTATATGAGTTGCCCCATTCATTCAGCTCTTCCAGTAGCCAGTGGTATTCCAGCTCCTCCAAGACCTTAGGAGCCTTATTATGCACCTCCAATATCTAGTACGCCTCCTGCATGGGGTGCTTCCAGTGGTCAGACCAGCAGATCTGGCCCAAGCTAGTCACAGCCGTCGCGCGCTCCCAGAGCTTGTTTTGAGTGTGGCGACACACTGCATATGGTGAGGGATTGCCCCAGACTTAGGATGGGTGCACCTCCAAAGACTTCTCAGCCACAGCGTGCCCCACAGAGTTCTTAGGCTATGATTACAGCACCAGTTGCTACCCCACTTGCTTAGCCAGCTAGAGGTGGAGGTCGGGGAGGTATAGGTCGCCCTAGAGGGGGAGGCCAGGCCAGATATTATGCCATTCCTGCCCGTACTGAGGCTATCGCCTCCAATTCTGTCATCACAGGTATTTTCCTGGTTTTGTCATAGAGATGCATCGATTTTATTCGATCCAAGCTCCACTTATTCTTATGTGTCCTCTTATTTTGCCCCGCATTTGGGCGTATCTCAAAATTCCTTGATTTCCCCTATTTATGTTTCTACTCCTGTAGGAGATTCTCTTATTGTGGACCGCGTTTATCGGTCGTGTTTGATTGCTCTTAGTGGTTTTGAGACTAGAGCCGATTTATTATTGCTCAGCATGGTAGATTTTGATGTTATCTTGGGCATGGACTGGTTGTCACCCCATTATGCTATTCTTGATTGTCAAACCAAAATCGTGACGCTTGCTATGCCAGGTGTACCGCAAGTAGAGTGGAGGGGTACCTTAGATCACACTTCCAGTAGAGTTATTTATTTCCTTAAGGCTCAGTGATTGGTTGACAAGGGGTATGACGCATATCTAGCTTATGTGAGAGATGTCAGTATTGATACCCCTACAATTGATTCAGTCCCAGTAGTATGGGACTTCCCTGATGTGTTTCCAGCTAATCTTCTGAGTATGTCGCCCGATAGAGATATTGATTTTGGCATTGATTTGTTGTCATGCACTCAGCCCATTTCTATTCCTCCGTATCTTATGGCCCCTCCAGAGTTGAAGAAGTTGAAGGATCAGTTACAGGAATTGCTTGATAAAGGTTTTATTCGGCCAGTGTATCACATTGGGGTTCTCCTATATTGTTTGTAAAGGAAAAGAATGGTTCTATGCGTATGTGCATTAATTATCGCTAGCTGAACAAAGTTACAATGAAGAACTGGTATCCTTTGCCTCGTATCGATGATTTGTTTGACCAGTTACATGGTGGTAGAGTGTTTTGTAAGATTGACTTGCGTTTAGGTTACCATCAGTTGAATATTCGGGAGACAAATATCCCGAAGACTGCCTTTCGAACTCGGTATGGTCATTACGAGTTCATTGTTATGTCATTTGGGCTAACCAATGCCCCAGCAGCCTTTATGCATTTGATCCACAGTGTGTTCCGGCCATATCTTAACTCGTTCGTTATTGTATTTATTGATGATATTCTAGTATACTCCCGGAGTCAGGATGATCATGAGCAGCACCTGAGGACAATGCTTCAAACATTGAGGGAAAAGAAATTATATGCAAAGTTCCTGAAATGTTAGTTTTAGTTGGATTCAGTGGCATTCTTAGGTCATGTGGTATCGAGTTAAGGGATCAAGGTGGATCCGAAGAAAGTGGAAGCAGTCAGAGTTGGCCTAGACCATCCTCAGCTATAGAGATCCGCAGTTTTCTTGGCTTGGCGGGTTATTATCGTCGATTTGTTGAGGTGTTTTCATCTATTACAGCACCTATGACCAGGCTGACCTAGAAGGGTGCTCCGTTCCAGTAGACGGAAGAATGTGAGGAGAGCTTCCATAAGCTCAAGACAGTTTTGACTACAGCCCCAATATTGATATTGCTTATAGGTCGGGGTCTTATATTGTCTATTGTGATGCCTTGAGGATTGGCCTTGGAGTGGTATTGATGCAGGATGGTAGGGTGATTGCCTACGCGTCCAGACAGTTGAAGGTACATGAGAAGAATTATCTTGTCCATGATCTCAAGTTAGATGCTATTGTTCACACCTTGAAGATATGGCATCATTATTCGTACGGTGTTCCTTCTGAGATTTATACTTATCACCGTAGTTTGCAGCATCTGTTCAAGCAGAAGGATCTTAATTTGCGCCAGAGGAGGTGGTTAGAGATGCTGAAGGACTATGATATCACTATCTTGTATCACTCGGGCAAGGACAATGTGGTAGCCGATGCTTTGAGTCACCGGGCGGAGAGTTTGGGGAGTTTGGCTTATTTACCAGCAGCGGAGAGGCCCATGGTGATGGATGTTCAAGCCTTAGCCAGCCGGCTTGTGAGATTGGATCTTTTGGAGCCAAGTTGGGCTCTAGCTTACATGATTTCTCGGTCTTCCTTGTTTGATCATATCAGAGAGCATCAGTATGATGACCCTCATTTGCTCATCCTCAAGGACAAGGTTCTTCATGGTGATGCCAGAGATGTGACTATTGGTGATGACGGGGTATTGTGGATGCATGGTCGGATATGTGTACCCAATGTTGATGGGCTACGGGAGTTGATTCTAGAGGAGGCCCACAGTTCGCGATATTCCATCCACCCGGGTGTCGCGGAGATGTACCAGGATTTGAGATAGCACTATTGGTGGAGGCAGATGAAGAAGGATATAGTTGGGTTTGCAGCTCGGTGCCTCAATTGTCAACAGGTGAAGTATGAGCACCAGAGATCGGGTGGTTTGCTTTAACAAATAGAGATTCCGTAGTGGAAGTGGGAGCAAATCACCATGCACTTCGTAGTTGGACTCCCACGGACTTTGAGGAAGTTTGATTCTATTTGGGTGATTGTGGATCGGCTGACCAAGTCCGCGCATTTCATTCCTGTGTGTACTACCTATTCTTCAAAGCAGTTGGCAGAGATTTATATCCGGGAGATTGTTCGTCTGCCTGGTATTCCAGTTTCCATCATTTTAGATAGAGGTACTCAGTTCACATCATGGTTTTGGAGGGCTGTACAACATGAGTTGGGTACTCGGGTGGAGTTGAGCACAACATTTCACCCCCAGACAGATGGACAGTCCGAGCGCACTATTCAGATTCTTGAGGATATGCTTCGTGCGTGTGTGATGGAGTTTGGAGGTTTTTGGGATCAGTTCTTGCCACTGGCGGAGTTTGCCTAAAACAACAATTATCAGCATTCAGATGACATCGTATGAGACTTTTTATGGTAGGTGGTGTAGATACCCGGTGGGTTGGCTTGAGCCAGGTGAGGCTAGATTACTGGGCACCGACTTAGTTTAGGATGCCTTAGAGAAGGTTAGGTGATTCAGGATAGACTCCGTACATCCCACTCCAACTAGAAGAGTTATGAGGACCGGAAGGTTCGTGATGTTTCCTATATGGTTAGAGAGAAGGTCTTGCTTCAGGTCGCCTATGAAGGGCGTTATGAGATTTGGGAAGAAGGGAAAATTGAGTCCGAGGTTTATTGGTCCTTTTAAGGTATTGAGACGTGTTGGGGAGGTTGCTTATGAGCTTGCCTTACCTCCCAGCTTGGCAGGAGTTCATCCGGTATTTCATGTTTCGATGCTCTGGAAGTATCACAGTGATCCGTCGCACATGTTGGATTCCAGTTCAGTCCAGTTGGACAAGGATCTATCTTATGTTGAGGAGCCAGCGGCGATATTAGACAGGCAGTTTCAAAAGTTGAGGTCAAAGAACATTGCATCAGTGAAGGTTTAGTGGCGGGGTCAGCCGGTCGAGGAGGCGACTTGGGAGACCGAGCAGGATATGCGCAGCCGTTACTCTCATCTTTTCACTACTTCGGGTATGTTTCTATGCTCGTTCGAGGACAAACGAATGTTATAAGAGGGGAGGATGTAACGACCCGGCCAACCGTTTTAAGAATTAACGCCCTGATCTCCTATTAACTTCTTTCCCCATGTTTGTTTCTACTACCGTGAGTTGTTGGGAAGATTCATTTTGAGCTTCAGAGTGTTTTGGACACTTAGTCCATAAATGAGAGCTTAAGCTTTATAATTTGGACCATAGTCGGAGCATTGTGAAGTCAGCCTCGGAATGAAATTTCGTCGATTTCGTTAGCTCCGTTGGGTGATTTCGGGCTTAGGGGCGTGTTCGGATTGTGTTTTGGAGGTCCGTAGCTTATTTAGGCTTGAAATGACAAAAGTTGAAATTTTGAAGTTTCTGGATCAATACTGAGATTTAGATATCGGGGTCGAAAACCGATTCCGAAAGTTGGAATAGCTCCGTGGTGTTTCATGTGACTTGTGTGCAAAATTTGGGGTCAATCGGACTTGGTTTTGTTGGTTTCGGCATCAGTTGTAGGATTCTTGAAATTTAAAGTTCTTTAGGCTTGGATTGGAGGGTGATTAGTGGTTTAAGCGTTGTTTGATGTGATTCGAGGGTTGGACTAAGTTCGTATGATATTTTAGGATTGGTTGGCATGTTTGGTTGAGGTCCCGGGGGCCTCAGGTAAGTTTCGTATGCTTAACGGATTGGAATTTGGACATAGGCAAAAGCTAAGGTTGTTGAACCTGTCATAACCGCACCTGCGTGTGTGGGACCGCAGGTACGATCTGAGGCACAAGTAAAGCTGGTCGCAGATGCGGCTCAAGTACCGTAGAAGCGGACCGCATCTGCAAGTAGAGGGTCGCAGGTGCGATTTCTGGCTGATTAATGAAAATCCATAGGTTCGGAGTAGGAGCCACAGTAGTAGGACCGCAGGTGCGGTCAACCCCTCGCAGATGCGGAAATCGCTGGGCAGAAAAAGAGAAAATTGAGGGTTTGAGTTCATAAGTTGGAAAATCGATTTGGAGCCTGGTAGAGGGAGATTTCTGGAGAAATTTTGAAGAAGGAAGATTGGGTAATGAATCCTAACTCTAATCTGGTTCTAATACATTAATCTATTGTTAGTTTTATCATTTAATTTTGGGATTTGGATGAAAAATTGATAAAAAGTTGAGAAAAATTCTTAGGCCTAATTTTGGGATTTTGATCGAGGTTTTGATATCAGATTTGAGTGATTTTGGTATGGTTAGACTCGTGAGTGAATGGGTGTTCATAATTTGTGATTTTTACCCGATTCCAAGACGTGGGCTCGGGGAGGATTTTTGGACGTTTTTCTATTTTCTTACCTTAGCTTCGATTCCTTTAGCTAAATTCGTTGTTTGTTATTTATATTTACATTATGAAATTGATTTGTTTATATTTGTGTCACTCGAAGTTGGATACTCGTGGCAAGAGCATGGTTTCAGATTGAGTTTGAGCTAGTTCGAGGTAAGTGGCTTGCCTAACCTTGTGGGGGGAACTCCTCTTAGGATTTTGGTACTGTTGTTATATGAGTATCATGTACGTGAGGTGACGAGTGCGTACATGTGCTAATTGTTGAAAACCCCCCATTTTCATTAAGTAAATATCTATGTTTTCTTGTAATTGAGCAATAATTGTACTTGAAGCCTCTTGTTTAGTTTAGGAAAAGCATGCTTATGTAATTTAATTGTCTTACCTGCTTCAACTGCTTGCTTGTACTCTGTGCAACATGTTTAGAGTAGAATTTCCTGTTTAATTCTCGAATAGAACTGTAAATTCTTTCTTGAGACTGTCGTGTGTTTACATAGGGACTACAGGATGATTTTCAGGGATTCCCTTGCATGTTTATTTTGGGAGTACGGATCGGTATTTCGGGAGATCCCACTGCACTTTTACGTTTGGGACTACGGGACGACACCCGAGAGATTCTCCTGTACTGGATATTTACTTTGGGACTACGGATTGATATCCCAGGAGATCCTTTGTACATTTACGTTTGGGACTACGGGATGATACCCTAGGAGATCCCCTGTTGCTATTTCTGTGTACTGAGTATATTCTGTCTGTGATTTTACTCTTTATCAATTGTTAGTGTTTTCAATTATACTGTTGCACTTCATACTGTTTTAGCTTGTCATATATATATATATATATATATATATATATATATATATATATATATATATATATATATATATATATATATATATATATAACCAGTAGGGCCTTGACCTTCCTCGTCACTACCCGATCGAGGTTAGGCTTGGTATTTACTAGGTACCGCTATGGTGTACTCATGCCCTTTCCTGCACATACTTTTCGTGTGCAGATCCAGGTTCTTCTGTTTAGCCGTTCTACCAGTGAGGCAGGCGACACCAGAGACTTCGAGGTATATCTGTCGCGCCCGCAGACCTAGAAGTCCCTCTCTATTATTCCCTTCACCTTAGACTTCCTGTATTTCTTTTGACTAGATATTCTGGAGTTAGAACACTATATAGTTTCAATAGCTTGTGATTTCATGAGATTCCGGGTTTTGGGAATTTGTTTCAGTATTGTGAGTATCTATTGTATATGCCGAGCGGCATCTTAAACATTTTTATTATGTTTTATCCGTAGTTTTTGCTAGTTTCGTATTTCATTTTTTCCTTTTTTCCGTAATTTGTTAGGCTTACCTAGTCATAGAGACTAGGTGCCGTCACGACAGTTCACGGTGGGTGAACTTGGGTCGTGACAGGAATTCACTAAAAGTCAAACTTAGCAAATTTCTAAACTTTAAAAATACAAACTTCTGACATTTAGTGCCGAAACGCTGCCACACCATCCGATACTTAACCCGCACATACGTCCAAGTCCAAAATCACCTTAATAACCTATAAGAATATTCAAATCTCGATTCCGAGTTCATTTACTCAAAAGGCAAATCTTAGTCAACTCTTCTAACTTAGAGCTTCCTAATTGAGAATTATTCTTCCAAATCAACTCCAAACTTCTCGAAAATCAAAACCAACCACACATGCAAGTGATAATACATAAAGTGAAGCTACTCAACGTCTCAAACTGCCGAACGATATGCTAGAGCTCAAAATGATCGGCCGGGTCGTTATAGATAGCCGTAGCGTTATTCCCAAAATAATTAAGTCATCAACATATATCAAAACATTTATGTGAACCTTACCCTTTTTGCAGAGTAAAGAGCGAGTTGTCAGAAAGAATTCATAGTCTTCTAGAGCAGTGAATAACTTAGAAAACTAATATCGTGGTGCATGTTTCAATACACAAAGAGTTTTTCCAAGTCAACATGCCTTCCTTGGACCTACCACCTGAAATCTAGGAGGTATTTTCATGCACGCTTCTTCTTCCCGTGGAGGAATACATTTTGCATATCCATTTGGTGCAACTCCTAGTGCCTTACAGCCGCAACTTCAAAAAATGTGCGTATAGTCACCATCTAATCCACGGGAGATAACATCTTAGTATAGTCAATACCTTCCACTTGATGATTGTCGAAAATAACTAGACGAGACTTATACCGTTCAATATTACCACAAGAGTGTTGCTTTATTTTGTAATCCGCCTGCAATCAAGGGCTTTCTTATTAGAGGGCAGATCTTCTATTACCCATATCACATTTTTCTCTAAAGCATGTATTTTTTATTTTATTGTCTCCCTCCACCTTTTATCATTCATAGCGTCCAACTTCTTCTCCTCTGTTATTTCTTTTTGTCTACTTTCGGTCCCCACTTCCTATGGTTCATGTTCCTCTTGCTCTACTTTGCCCATTTGAGCACTCTCCATGCCCCCTACTTCAAACTCATCATTTACATACTCCTCACGGACACTCTTCTATCGGTACCATTGTTCAATCCAATCATTGATTATGTGAAAGGAAATTTGGACTCATAGAAATCAACATTCCGGGAGGTAAAATACTCTTTTGTCTCCAACTTATACAACTTCTATCTCTTCTTTACATAGGGATACTCAACAAATATACACATATGACTCCTACTTGAAAAATTAGGCACATGTTCTCCCTATTTGTGCGCATAATATAGTGGTCCAAATACCCGAAGATGCTCGTACTCAGGCACTCATCCATACAAACTTCATAAGGAGTCTTTCTAGGTAAAATAGAGGATCCGATTAATTAAGTGACATGCAGTTAAAATATATTTCCGTCAAAACTACCTTGAAAATGCAAGGCTTAAGCTATATTTAGTATATGACGATATTTTCTTTTCACTCTACTATTATGTTGTGGGATTCCAGTGCAAGAAGTTCGAAAAACAACACCAAACATTGTGAAAAATTATCAACTACAGTAAAAACAAATATGATGCACCGCAAGAAGTCATTCTAAAACTACTCAAAGAAAATTTGTCTCTTCTTTGCTTTTCTCGATGACATACATATTCAAAACATTACTACTTCTTCTAAAATCTATAAAAGAAATTAATTTGTTAGGGATGTCTCAATCGCTTGTTCCAAAAATCTAACGAGCCTTCAACTTTCGCCTTTAGATGTTGTATTTGCGGTTGGTTCCAGAAACAATAGAGTCCATCTCTCCATTCACCCGCTCCAATCAACATCCTCTATATGCGGTCCTATATAATGTAGGGAATAAACCCCCATAGAAATAATATTCATGGTAATAAAAGCGGAATAATAATGTAGCACCGAGATACGATAATTAACAAGAATAAAAGAGTAAAATCGATACCAAGATTTTTACGTGGAGAACCCCTTTTAATAAGGTAAAAACCCACGGCCCCAAGAGGAGCAACTGATATCACTATAGTAAGGAATTTTACACTTTGTAGGTCCGAGTAAAATACTCCAAAGACACTACAATACCCAAAAGAAATAACCCTCTTTTGATATTCTCACATCACTACAATATCACTCGCTCTCTATTTTTCTCACAGACTATTTTCTTATACCCAGTCTGTTAAACCTCACTCTTTCTTTCTCTCTTTATTGGTGTATAAAATGAGAGCCTAAGCTCTCCTTTTATAGGCGGAACCTTACTCTCCCACGCCTACTGTTTTTGACATTTTTCTCTTCTGCAGATTTGGTATGCCTACCAATCTTGACTTTTAAAATCTTATAGATTTCACTCAACCAAAATCAGATTTGGTATCATTATTGCTTTCCCCTTTTTTCCTTTATATATTATTTAATGGGGATGGACCCCACAATCTCCCCCTCTAGACCTATTCACCTGAAGGAGGTAACACCAGAGGTTCTAGTTTGAGTTTATGCCGACAAGTTCTTTGAATAGCTTAAACTTGTCTCTTGGTACCACTTTGGTCAGCATATCCGAAAGATTCTCACTTGTATGGATCTTCTTTACCTGCATAGACCCATCCTCTATCCTTTCTCGAATCCAATGATATCTCATGTCGATATGCTTCGTCCTTGCATGATACATGGTGTTTTTGCTCAGGTCTATTGCACTTTGACTGTCACAATAGATGACATACTCCTTTTGGTGCAATCCAACCTCTTGAAGGAACTGTTTGAGCCATACCATCTCTTTGCCAGCTTCAGTAGTGGCAATATACTCTGCTTCAGTTATAGAGAGTGCGACACACTTCTGCAACCTCGACTGCCATGATATAGCTCCCCCTGAAAATGTAAACAAATATCCAGTAGTGGATTTTCTGTTATCAATGTCACCTGCCATATCAGCATCTGTATAGCCCTTCAAGATTGGATGCGATACTCCAAAGCACAGACAATCTCCCGGGGTACCTTTTAGGTACCTGAGTATCCACTTGACTGCTTCCCAATGTTCCTTTCCAGGATTTTCAATAAACCTACTGACAACACCAACTGCGTGAGCAATATCAGGTCTAGTACATACCATTGCATACATCAAGCTTCCGACTGCTGAAGAATAAGGAACTCTAGCCATGTTCCCTTTCTCCTCCTCTATTGTAGGACACATCTTTTTGCTCAACTTTAGATGACTAGCAAGAGGTGTGCTGATTGTCTTAGCATTCTTCATGTTGAAGTGTTCTAGTACACGTTCAATGTACTTCTCCTGAGATAGCCACAACTTTCTACTTGTTCTCTCTCGAACTATCTTCATCCCTAGAATTTGTTGTGCTAGGCCCAAGTCCTTCATATCAAATGACTTGGACAAATCTCTCTTCAACTTTGCGATCAGCCCCTTGTCTTTTCCTACAATTAACATGTCATCCACATACAACAACAATATAATAAAGTTATTCTCAGAAAATCTTTTGAAGTATACACATGGATCAGAATAGGTCTTTAGGTATGTTTGACTTTTCATGAATGAGTCAAACTTCATGTACCACTGCTTTGGTGTCTGCTTCAATCCATAAAGACTCTTATTCAATTTGCACACCATGTGTTTCTTTCCAGCTACTTCAAATCCTTCTGGCTGCTCCATATAAATTTCCTCTTCCAAATCTCCATGAAGAAATGCAGTTTTCACATCCAACTGCTCCACTTCAAGATCTAGGCTAGCTGCTAAGATCAAAATTGTTCGAGTAGAAGTCATTTTGACAACAGGTGAGAAAATTTCATCAAAATCAATACCTTTATTTTGTTCGAAGCCTTTAACCACCAATCGAGCTTTGTATCTGACCAGCTTGCCATTTCCATCTTTCTTGAGTTTAAAAACCCATTTGCATTTGAGTAGTCTTTTACCCTTTAGACAAGAGGGGTTGCTCTGATGGTAAGCAACCTCCACTTCCAACCAAGAGGTTGTGAGTTCGAGTCTCCCCAAGAGCAAGGTGGGAAGTTCTTGGAGGGAAGGATGTCGGGGGTCTATTTGGAAACAGCCTCTCTACCTCAGGGTAGGGGTAAGGTCTGCGTACACACTACCCTCCCCAGACCCCACTAAGTGGGATTATACTGGGTTGTTGTTGTTGTTGTTGTAAGTTCAACCAGCTTGTACGTGCCATTTTTCTGTAGAGATTCCATCTCTTCTTGCATGACTTTCATCCACTGGTTCTTTTATGGATGGGACAACACCTCCTTAAGACTTTTTGGCTCCCCCTCATCACTGATGAGGACATACTCTGTGGAAGGGTACCTGCATGACTCTACCCTTGGCCTCTCTGATCTCCTCAGAGGTTGAGGTTGTTCTTCTTCCTGAGTGGGGTGCTCCATTTCCTCGATACCTTCATCAAGTTGCTCCCCATTCTCAATAACCTCACCAGGTTGCTCCCCCTACTCGGCAACCTCGTCGGTCGTACTTTCTGCACTTGTGAGATTGTTAGAAGTAGAAGGAATAGTAACAAGGTTAGGAATTATACCATTCTTCGCCTTTTCTGACATATCAGCAGCAGTTCCAACTTCACTTTCTCGGAAGACTACATCTCTGCTTCTAATGACCTTCTTCTTTACAGGATCCCACAATCTGTACCCGAACTCTTCATCTCTATATCCGATAAATATGCAGGGAACAGATTTATTATCCAGCTTTGTTCTCTACTCTTTTGGTACATGTGCAAAAGCTCTGCAACCGAAGACCTTCAGATGCGAGTAGGACACCTCCTTGTTGGTCCAAACTCTCTCTGGGATGTCAAACGCCAACGGAACTGATGCACTCCTATTGATCAGGTAACAGGCTGTTTGAACTGCTTCACCCCAGAATGACTTAGGCAGTTTAGCCATTCTGAGCATGCTTCTCACCTTCTCCACAATGGTGCGATTCATCCTCTCGGTTATGCCATTGTGCTGTGGGGTTCCAGGAACTGTCTTTTCATGTCTGATCCCATTACTTGAACAATACTCTTCAAATTCCCTTGAAGTGTACTCACCTCCATTGCCACTTCGGAGACGCTTTAGTTTTCGACCAGTCTCCCTTTCTACTAGAGCATGAAACTTCTGGAAAACTTGAAACACCTGATCTTTGGTTTTCAAAATATAAACCCATAATTTTCGTGAAGCATCATCAATAAAAGTAACAAAATATTTGTTACCGCCCAATGTTCAATTTCCATTGGGCCACAAACATAAGAATGTACTAAATCAAGTATATTCAATTTTCTTTCAGACGATGTCTGAAATGAGACTCTATGTTGCTTACCAAATAAACAGTAGTCACAAGGTTTTACCGTTGTACCTTTGGCATAAGAAATGAGTGATTTCTTGGCAAGAATCTGCAATCCCTTCTCGCTCATATGACCCATTCTTTTGTGCCACAAATCTGCAGAAATCTCATCTTGTACTGCGTTCAATTCACCTTGGCATATTTCTGCATTTGTCCTGTACAACGTGCCACGAGCAACTCCCTTTGCAATCACCAATGATCCCTTAGTGAGTCTCCACTTTTGATTCGCAAAATAGTTCTCGTATCCATCTCGGTCTAAAGCAATTCCCGAGATCAAGTTCATCCACAAATAAGGTACATGACGCACATCCTTTAGAACCAATGTGCATCCGACATTTGTCTTGATACAAATGTCACCAATCCCCGCAATCTTTGAGTAACTTGTGTTACTCATTCTCACTGTGCTGAAATCACCTGCTATATATCTGCAAAAAAGATCTCTTACCGGTGTGTCATGGTAAGATGCCGCTGTGTCAACCACCCATTCCGACTTTGGACTTGACAGGTGTATGCATTCCTCTTCCTCATTTATAAAGAGGATAACATTATCATTGTTTTGCACCATGGCGGTTGTGTTGTCGTCATTCTTTTGGCCACTGGTTTCACATTTGCCCTTCCTTGGATTTGGGCAATCTCTTTTGAAGTGACCTGGTTGATCACAGTTGTAGCAATTTCTGGCTCTTGATTTGGATCGGTTCTTTGACTTCCCACGAGCTCCGGATCTACCATAGTTGCTCGAACTCCTTTGATAACTCCTGCCTCCACTTTCTGTGATGAAAGTCTGCCCTTGATTTTCAGGCTTCTTTCTCATCTTCTCATTGAGTAGAAGAGCTAATGTGACATCTTTCAACTCAATTGTAGTCTTACCGTGCAAGATGGTTGTTGCCAAATTATCGTATGAAGATGGCAACGAGTTCAATAGCAAGATGGCTTTATCTTCTTCCTCGATTTTCACTCCGAGGTTGGCAAGTTGTGTGATTAGTCCGTTAAACACATTTAAATGTGACAAAAAATTCGTACCTTCACCCATGTGTAGGGCGTATAACTACTTCTTCAGGTACAATTTATTTGTCAATGTTTGGGACATGTATAGGCTTTCCAACCTTGTCCAAATTCCACATGCAGTGTCTTCATCAATGATGTTATTTACCATATCATCTGATAAGTGCAACCTGATTGCATTAGCAACTCTTTCATCTAAGTCAGCCAAATCCTCAGCTTTCATGGTATTAGGCTTTTTGGAATCAGCATCTAGTACCTTGTGTAATCCTTGTTCCCCTCATCCTTCTTTGTCATGTTAAGAAACCGTTATCTCCGTTGAATTTTGCTACCTCGTACTTTACTCCGGACATTTTTATTTTTCACCGAGTATAGTACTACAGACAGTGAATAGTATTTCTTTGAACGAGCAGAACCTGTGCTCTGATACTAGTTGTAGGGAATAAATCCCCACAGAAATAATATTCACGATAATAAAAGCGGAATAATAATGTAGCACCGAGATACGGTAATTAAAGAGAATAAAAGAGTAAAATCGATATCAAGATTTTTACATGAAAAACCCTTTTAATAAGGGAAAAAATCACGACCCCGATAGGAGCAACTGATATCACTATAGTAAGGAATTTTACACTTTGTAGGTCCGAGTAAAATACTCCAAAGACCACTACAACACTCAAAAGAAATAACCTTCTTTTGATATTCCCACCTCACTACAATATCACTCACTCTCTATTTTTCTCACAGACTATTTTCTTATACCTTGTCTGTGAAACCTCACTCTTTCTTTCTCTCTTTGTTGGTGTATAAAATGAGAGTTGAATCTCTCCTTTTATAGGCAGAACCTTACTCTCTCACGCCTACTGTTTTTGACATTTTTCTCTTCTACAGATTTGGTATGCCTACCAATCTTGACTTTTGAAATCTTATAGATTTCACTCAACCAAAATCAGATTTGGTATCATTATTGCTTTCCCCTTTTTTTCCTTTATATATTATTTAATGGGGATGGACCCCACATATAAGACACAAAATTTTAATAAATAGAATAAAACAATCTGAGCGATCTATAAATTACAACATACAAATAAAGTTGCACTTAAGTCGAGCACATAAAGAACGTTTTTCATGACCAAATTCCCATCTAGTCTTGGATCATTAACAACAGAGAATCGTTCTCTAATGCTTTCCCACAAGTCTTTAGCTACTTCCATATGTGATATGATTGAACGCAGAGTGGGTTCGATTGTGTTCCGTGTCTACACTACTAGAAATCAGGTGATTTTCGTCCACAATTTCCGACCAAATTCCGATCGTTTTTAATTGGAAGGAAAAATAATGGTCGCAAACGTAGACCGACCGCAATTGGTCAAAAATTTCCGACCGAAATCGGTTGGAAAATTTAATGCATTGACTGCTAGTCAAACTTTATTTTACGACCGAAATCGATCAGATCATTAAATATATATTTTTTAATTTTAAAATTTTCGACCGAAATCGATCAGAAAATATTATTATTATTATTATTTTAATTTTAGTTTTCCGATCGAATTCGGTCGAAAATTTAAAAAAATAATTTTATTTAATTAAATAATTATTTGTAAATTATTAATTTATTTAAAAAAATAAATATAAATTCATAATTTCCGACCGAATTCGGTCAAAAATTTAAATAATCTGGAGAATTTATTGGAAATTTCCGACCGAATTCAGTCAAAAATTATGAATTTCTAGGCAAAAAAAAAGTGATTTCCAAATGGTTTTCATTAACAAAATACTACCAACTAGAACTTAAAACAACAAAAATAGTCCTAAAAAATATCATCCATGATCATATAATTCTAAAAAGTTAATACTTGTTATAAAATATTACTCAAAATAACAATATGGAACAAGGAAATAAAAGCAATTTAGTAAAACATGAACAAGAAATGGAGATAGAGAGAAGGAAGAGATTTTCTTCTTCAATTATGTGTATTTTCCTATCTATTACAAGGCCTTTATATAGGGATGAAAAGTGAAGAAAATATGTCATGGAATATGTCATTGAACATAGAAAATATGTCATTGAATATGCCATTAAGCATTTGACATGAAGATCATGGAGGAAGAGTAGACATCCATAATATGATATTTATCATAACACTCCCCCTTGTATGTCCATAAATAATGTGCCTCATTAAAACCTTATTAGGAAAAAACCCTATGGGAAAAAAAATCCTAATAAAGAAAAAAGAGTACATGTGTTTAGAAATACGCCTTTTGGTTGCCTCGTTAAAAACCTTGCAAGGAAAACCCAGTGGGACAAAACCTTGTAAGGAAAAAAGAGTACATCGCGTATTAACTCCCCCTGATGAGAGCATCAATTCACATCCCAATCTT
Source organism: Nicotiana tabacum (assembly GCF_000715075.1). Classification (NCBI taxonomy): domain Eukaryota; kingdom Viridiplantae; phylum Streptophyta; class Magnoliopsida; order Solanales; family Solanaceae; genus Nicotiana; species Nicotiana tabacum. Next base: position 55,066,931 of record NC_134084.1, read on the forward strand.
GTACACTAGTTTCTTGAAGGTTAATGTCGGTAGAGATTTGGTGAACAAATCAACCATATTATCACTTGAAAGAATCTGTTGCACATTGATATCACCATTCTTTTGAAGATCATGTATGGAAAATAACTTTGGTGAAATGCGATTTGTCCTAACTCCTTTTATGAATCCTCCCTTCAATTGAGCTATTCATGATGTATTGTCTTCATACAAAATTGTGGGTAGTTTGTAACACTTCAAATTATTTTTGGCTCGAATAAGATGTATTATAGACCTCAACCATACACATTCTCGACTTTCTTCATGAATAGCAATTATCTTAGCATGATTAGATGAAGTAGCCACGATTGATTTCTTAGTCGATCGCCAAGATATGACAATACCTCCACATGTAAACACATAGCATGTTTGAGATCAAGTCTTGTGTGTGTCAGATAAATACTCTACATCGGCATAACCAACAAGATCGGGATTGCAATCATTGCCATAAAATAAGCCCACATTGGTAGTCCCTTTTAGATAACACAATATGTGTTTGATTTCACTCCAATATCTCCTTGTAGGAGCAGAGCTATATCTTGTTAAGATATAAACTAAAAATGTTATGTCACGCCTTTTAGTGTTAGCAAGATACATTAGTACATCAATTGCACTAAGATATAGTACTTCAGGACCAACAAGTTCTTCATTATTTTCATGAGGTCGGAATGGATCTTTATTTATATTGAGTGATCTCACAACCATCGGGGTACTAAATGGATGTACTTTATCCATATAAAATCGCTTTAAAATCTTTTTAGTGTATGTTGATTGATTGATAAAAATTTCATCTTTCATATACTCAATTTGTAAACCAAGACAAAATTTTGTCTTTCCAAGATCTTTCATTTTAAATTCTTTCTTTAAATAGTTTACTGCTTTAGGAAGCTGCCTGGGAGTTGTAATGATATTTGAATCAACATACACAAAGATTATAATAAATTCAAATCCAGATCTTTTTATAAAGATACAAGGACAAATTAAATCATTCCTGTACTCTTCTTTCAATAGGTATTCACACAGGCGATTATACCACATGCGCCTTGATTGTTTCAATCCGTATAAGGATTTTTGAAGCTTTATTTAATAGATTTCTTGGAAACATTAATATGCTTCAGAACAATTTTAATCCTTCAATGATTTTCATTATACGCATATCAAGTTTTCATGTATTGTCAGATTAAAACTTGAAATAATTATATTCACCATAAGAGAACATGTATCCATATAATCAATGTGAAGATATTTACTAATTTTCTTGTGTCACAAGTCGTCTTTATGTCTATCGACATGAAATTTTTGCACAAGAACATATTTATACCTCCATTGGCTTTATACTTGCAAGTGTTGGGACTATCCGCCCAACTTCACATTTTTTCAAGTGAAGTCAATTTTCATTGCGTATTTTTCATTTGGCCAATCATTTATCTGTCCAAATTTCATAACAGATTTGAGCTCAAGATCCTCGTCAATATTAATAATATTGAGCTCTACATTATGTTAACAATATTGTCGACGATCATTTTATATCGGTTCAATTATTACACAATAAAGACATAACTTATTGAGATCTCTTTATCTCATTATTTTCAGGTACCTGAGCCTCTCACATGAGGTCTTACAAAGTGTTATGTCGTGGTGCTCTTCTAGAGCACTTGCCTCCTTATTATGACCATTTTGCCCCTCTTCTTCTTCAAGGAGTTTTATCTTTGGAACCGATTGGTCTGTTATGCTTCATGCGTGCCATAGACTCTGTCCCTCATGGACTTTATTCTATTTGGAGCATTAACAGCTGAAATATGACATTTAGCTTTGGGACAGCAAATGTGTCTGGCAATAATTTATAAATTAATTATCACTTGAACTTCAAGTTCATATTTTCTTGTACGAGGATCTATATGTATTCATAATAATTCATTTCACGTATCACTTTCTCAGCTATCCATTTTTTCCCCTAATGTTAGGATCACCAACACATTTTCCAACCTTCTTTGGGAACCCATCTTTGTGCATTGTGGTGGCATAATTAAATTATATAGCACATTCATATTTCTATATAGAAATTCTTTGGTTCCTGACCCTGAACCGATTGTGATAGGGAGAAATTTTCATAACTTGGCTAGATGCGTACAAGTGCTGGTGTATATTAAATAATACATCTCATACCAAATTTCATTTTTGGGAGTTTTGTTCTCATAACCAATAATTTAGCTATAATTGGAGGCATACAATTTCCGCTAAACCAACTTGAATTTAAACCAGTATTATCAAGATAAATCATCATAATTTACATTCTGGAATTGTGCTCTAATAATTTGAGCAAGCAATCTTGCAAAAACCAAACTGCAAGTTGATAACAAATGCACATGTGACCATAAAATAGATGCATCTATTAAAATCATATAATAGTAAACGGTCCACATGGCAGGTGACTGGGCCCATATATATATATCACCTTTTATTCCTTCCAAAAATCAAGGGATTCAATCCCAACCTTTAACTGGTATATCATGAGAATAAGCAGCACAAGAGAATTCTTGAAGAATCTTCTATTCTTCAATATATTTCAATGTAATTCTTAATTAATTTTTCGCATCATAATTGAACCGAGATGGTCAACTGGTCATGCCAATTAATATTTATTTTAGTAAACCTCTAGTTTACTTGTGGCATATGATTCCAGCATCATGCTTATATTTGTGTAGTACAAATAGAAAGAAGATCGGGTAACCTTTCATATTTACCCGGTATGATTATAGAAATATGAAGATATTCAATCTTCCTTTCATTTATAGTCTCAATATGACAATCACTTTGACTTATATATTTGAAACTCAAAAAGTTTCTTTTGAGACTTTACAATATCAATGTCATGAATAAGTTTATTCATCCGGGTAGTAACAAATTAGTTTTTCGGAGTTCTTAATAACTTTTGTACTACAAGATTTTTTATCATACCATTCATATGGTAAATATCTCCTTCACAGATAAAATTATATCATAATAAATTGTCATGGTCAAAATCATCATAAGCAAAATCATTTCTTGCTTTAACTTTGCCTTTAATAACTTTTATAAGGCATGAGAAAATAATATTTGGCGTACCACATGTACGCGACCAATGGCATATTCATGTAACCACACAATAATATTTATTCTCTTTATTTTACTCAAACCTCCCTTAGAGGTGAGTTGTGTGGTGTTCATATAATCATGAATTGCATGTCTTTATCCATTGCTTTTATCACATATTGTCACATTCAACTTTAGGAATGAGTTTGCATTCTCAATGCTTATCACAAGTCACATTCTCTTCAAGGAATGGATCATAATCAGCGATGTGCTTTATTATTTTCATACCAATTTGATGGTAAGCATTGCCTTCACATTTTGAAGGACTATTTTGAGAACCCTTATTGTTCTCCTTTTATAATCATAGTGATGATTATTATTATTTTGATATTTGGAACACTCACGTTCATTGTTCAACCACTTGTCTTCATTGAAACTTATTATGCACTGCTATCACATTCACTTCAAGAATGGAGCAAATCAAGTGGGACAATTTTCATGCCTTTTCATGATAAATATATTATTTTTCTTTAGTCATCATTATATCATCAATATGGTACAGTGAGACTCAAATCCAATGTCTTACCAAAATAAAAACATGTTAGGTCATGACAAATTGGGACTCAAACCCAACTCTTATCATTATGAAGCATCAGGACTTGATCCCGATGTCTTAATCAATAGCATAATAGGCTAAACAATATTGAGATTCATTCTCAAGCCTTAATTTCAATCACATGCCAAGAAAGTTGTACACAGCTAATTTGTAACTTAGCAAATCAAATTTATTTTCTTAAATAAGTGTACAAATCTCAAATCAGTGTAAAGCTCTATCAATTATTTGTAGCATCTATATGAAATACAACATTTTGTAATCAGAATATTTCTTCTAAATTATATTAGAATTTAAATGGATCATAAAATAATTGTCATAATATTTATTGGGCCTCTCTAAAAAATATTGTTGTTTTCGGGATATACCCTACCAATTGGATTTGATTTAATGTCATGACTTTCCTTCACTCAATTCAACCAAGCAATTAGTGAATAAATTTATCAAAAGTACAACATATAGGTAACAACACATATATAGTACTAATACATAAATTCAGCATTTATATTACCTGAAAAGTGTCATTATAGGTAACAACTTACCAGTTGTAGCTTATGCATCATTCATATAAAATACTTGAAAATGGTAAGCCAATAGCAAACATCAAGTAGATCATGGATACTCGAAAATACCTCATCTAGTAGTCATACTAATCATTGTTTCTTTCAAATGATACGATCATAAATTATGAAGTATACTTTCTCAATAGCTGGTTTGTTTTCCAAATTTCAAAGAAGTAATTAATCAACCTAGATAAAGATGTGAAGTATTTCTTGTTTTCTTCAAGATGATTTATGCTTCTAATCAGTATGACCCAAATTATTTTATTATTATTATTTTTTTTTTAACTATATGCAAGTGTAAAACCCAAAATAGAAAATATTCATCAAAGTAAAAGAAAATGTTAAAAGCGACAAGACATATTGAAGATAGTTAACACACAAATATACATAAGACAACTTATATAACATATTCTTGGTTACCATGACATGCATCATATTAACAATTAACTGGTACTATGATTTTCACTTATAGAACTTCAAAAAATTTATTTCATTCATGTGATATAAAAAATGTAATATTAATATGTTCTTATGCAATACAGGTGTTAGTACGAAGTTGTGCGCATATGAGATATTAAAGAAATAACAAGTAAAAGATAATTATACCTTCGTACGTTTCATTACTTACCATATGTAGTTTCTTTTTACATCTAACCATGAGATGATATGTATGGCTTCTAATTGCAATCTTTTCGAATGTAGACAAAATTTTGTAGATATATATAAAATTGGTGAGAGACTCGTGCTGATAACGTGTTATAAAATATTACTCAAAATAACAATATGGAACAAGGAAATAAAAGCAATTTAGTAAAACATGAACAAGAAATGGAGATAGAGAGAAGGAAGAATTTTCTTCTTCGTGTATTTTCCTATCTATTACAAGGCCTTTATATAGGCATGAAAAGTGAAGAAAATATGTCATGGAATATATCATTGAATATAGAAAATATGTCATTGAATATGTCATTAAGCATTTGACATGAAGATCATGGAGGAAGAGTAGACATCCACCATAATATGATATTTATCATAACAATACTATATTTGAGATATTCTCATTACAAACTCCATAAATTAAAATACATAAATTAAATAAAATCTATCCGAAATGAAAGTCTAATCGGACTACAAGAATAATTGTAGTGTAGTCACTTTGTCTAATAAATTTATCCCTGAAGAATTTCCACATTCATGTACCTGTGAAACAAGAGTCATAATTTTAGTCATACTTTTTGATATCACGATTCAGAAAAAAAATGAAACGTTAATCAAAAAATATATATTAATTAGTAAGATGTATGTATTCTACATCATTAACCTATGTATTCTACGTCTTCAGTCTTTTATGTAGACGTCAGTAATGGGCCAACAGTAAACATGGAAAGAAATTGCTTGAGGACCAAAGCCGAAAAATCAACAGAACAGAGACATGGTTTGAAATACCCGAGCGCAACCTATAATTGAGGAGACCAAATATACTCTACCAGTTTCATACATTTTCAACTTCATTAACCTATGTATTCTTCGTATTGTCTTTTCTATGTAGCAGACAGTAATAGACCAATTAAGAACCAAAATTGATAATGGAAGTCCTGCAACTTATTTTAACGCAATATCAGACACCAGACTGTTATCTCAACCCAAAAGAGTGTAAAAAGAGATCAAGCAATCTAGTTGTTGCAAAGCATTAAATTACTACCTGAGCAGGGTCTATTTCATATGAGTGAGTTTCTTTATCTTCATCATGTCCACCTTCAATTTACCGACGGATTTGCTTACATTAAACCCATCCCATCTAGGCATCCCCTCGTTTATTACTAACCAATAAAGAGAATATGATTTTATTTGTTAGCAATTTGTAGCAGAAAAGCAAAAATCAGTGACGAAGTTATGGGCTTCAAATTTTTTCATGATTCTACCTCACAAATCTGAAACAATGCATACGAACTTCTTGATACTCAAAACAGAATGTAAAATAAGTAAGTCCAACGCATTAAACACATACCTCAAGTGAAATCCTAGCCTTAGCTATGGCTTCACCACTGAAAGATATCATTACGTAATGTAAAAGCAAATATACATAAATTTGCAACAGAAGTTACAGTTTGATTATTGGACTTGCACTTACCATTAATCTAAGAAATAGGTAAAAGTTGTGCAATCATTTTAGTGGATCATGTATTTGAAAACTGATGCAACAGTATAATGCTTTTACATTTACTTTATACACTCACATCTAGAGGAACCATTACTATGAACAGAGGTTGAGTTTCTAATAGCCAATACTTTAAACTCTTACTAATTGAGAAGGCTACTGGAAGCAACAGATACGAGATACAAAATTAGGCTACCCAAGCTAGATGAAATAATATTGCTATTCTTGAACACGACCACATGAATGGACGGGGAGAGTCAGAAGCGGATCCGGGATTTAAATTCTATGGGTTAAATTTTTAAGGTTTTTAAGATTGAACCCATTATATTTTTTAAGTTATGGGTTCATATATACTATTTTTGCAATTTTAATGAATTTTTACATACAAATTTTAATCCACGTCGAAAATTATGGGTTCAGTTGAACCCAGTACACTACATCCGCCTCTGGGGAGAGTAAGTCAAATGAAAAATAGCACCTTTAAATTCTAGAGAAAAGGAAAATATCTCGCCTTCAACACACATTCAAACACCTTCAACATACAGTCAAGCTAATTTTTATAAGTAGCTGGAGAAGTAAAAGGCTGTTAAATTCAACCTTTCTCAAAATGAACAAATAACTAGATTATACCTATTTTCAGATTTAAATAGTAACATCAAAAATAAAAATCTCATTTCCAGAAAAATAAAATGAAAAAAATTTCGAAAGAAAATAAGACACATACCTTGAAGAATCTCAAAAATTCGAAAATGAAATGTCTGAAAGAAGTAAAAAAAATTAGATGAGCCTGGGTATTCTCAGTCAAAAATAATAAACAAAAAATTATAACGAACAATTCCAGATTACGGAGATAGATACCTCCGATTGTATAGTTGTACTCTCAAATCTGTTAAATGCCGCAAAATCTAGCCGGAAAAATACAAATCAGAAGAATAGAAAAAGGGATTGCACTATCAGATGACTACAGTTTTTGGTAAAATTAAGACAGACAGTTAGGGTTTGACGCTCTGGAAAAATCTGGTCCATTCCGTGGTCGGCGCGCGAAACTTCCGGTACATCCCCGCCGTTAAGGCATCGAAGGCGTGGAGAGGAGTCCCAAGTAGCTGGGTTAAGGTGTATTAGGAGAGAAAGACAGCTGTAGCAAACTAGGGTATTTGAGAATCCTTGGAGTCCCAAGTAGCTGGGTTAAGGTGTATTTGGGAAATTTTGGGAAATAGGAGGGAGAAATTACCGCGTCTGCTTTTGGAGCCAAAAAGAAAGAAATTTTAGGCAACAAAACCAAACAATTTAGTTGAGAAATTAAATTTTTCTTAATAACAAAAATATTTTTCGCATCAATAAAATTGCTAAAATCTCTATATTAGATAAGTGCAACAATACTTTAATTCGTATGATGAAAATAGCGAAAATCTAAGTGCTTAGTTTTGTTAGTATTATTTACATCCTTTCAAAATTTAAATTATCTCAAATAAAATGACAAAACAAAAATTATGTGTATTTAATTATAAAACTTAAATATCTAAGTGCTACTACTGCCCTATTCTTTATAATTGTCAATTTTTTCCATCCACAATAAAATCACAACAACCTCAATATTAAGAAATGATAAATAAAGAGGATGAAAAGGAATACTATAAGCCTTTGGGTGAGCTATTTTAGCTGCAAGAGGAACAGGGCAACTTGAGATAGACGAAAGATAAGAATGTAATTTCAAACAGGTTCGATCGGACCAAAGAGCAGTATACGCCTTTAAATTCTTTGCTAAAGATAAAAATACGAACTAAGAATGTCCGACACTAGATGTCTATAGTATATAAGCTATATTCGATATAACATTTTCTCTCTCTCTCTCTCTCTCTCTCTCTCTCTCTCTCTCTCTCTATATATATATATATATATATATATATATATATATATAAATGTATATAGAGAGAGTATAATGTAGTATATATACTAAGTGTATAGTATATAAACTATATTCGATATAACATTAGCTATATTAAGATGTCATAATTAATATTTTGTCAAAGGAGTCTATTTCCTTTTCTTTCTTTCTTTTTTATTTTATATAATTACCTACGGTGAATTGACTAGCTTATCACCATATGAAGATGATCTTAGATATCAATAACTCAAATATTATTTAAAACAAGTATGTGAATCAATGAAAATCAAACTAATATTTTACGAAAACCTATCCTATAATTCTTCTTATTGTATAATTTATGTGTAATATTATATGTAATTATTTCAATATTACTTAAGGATATCACTAATGCATTTCTACTTAGTGTAGTTATCATTTTATAAACTAATCAATGAGTAATATTTCTTGAGAATACTGCTAATACACTTCTACTTAGTAGAATTTTCAGTGTATAGGCTAATCAATCACTAATTTTCCTTACTGGTATTACTAATACACTTCTACTTAGTGTAATTCTCAATGTATAAGCTAATCACTGATTTTACTGCTTCATTATAGTCTGCAAATGTGCTTTACGTGATTTCCTGCTTTAAGTCCTTATTTATGATTATTACTCACTGAGTTGGAGTACTCACTTTACTTCTTGCACCCCGTGTGCAGATTCAGGCGCATCTGGTCCCGCTCCCGAGTGCTGATCTTTCGATCTCAGGCGGATCCGAGGAGTCTTTGGGTAGTTGTCGGCGTTCGCAGCCCGAAGCTTCTTCCCTATCTTATTCTCCATGTCCTTAATTACTGTATTAAACTCTGTAGATTTCTCTAAGTATTCCAGATTGTTTAGATGCTCATGACTAGTGACACCCCGGTATCGGGCTGTGTTGGGTTGTATTCCGCATATTATATTATCATCTTCTTAAACCTTGGATTATTTTATCATGCTTTAGACTGTTTCTTACTGTTTAACTGTTAAATACTAAAATGGGAAGTGTCGGCTGGCCTTGTCTTCACGAGAGGCGCCATCATGACCGGGTTCGGGTTTAGGGTCGTGACATTACTGATATTACTAATACACTCCTACTTAGTGTAATTCTTAATGCATAAGCTAATGAATCAGTAATAGAGTTTAAGACTATACTAATACATACTTAAATAGTATAATTATTAATGTATAGGCTAATGAATCACTAGTGTTACTTCAGGATACCACTAATATTACTTAACGATACCACTAATAAACCTCCGCTTACTTTAATTATCAAACTAAAGATAAACAATCACAAATATTTCTCACAAATGTCATTAATACACTTCCATTTGGTGTATAATTATCAATGTATCGGCTAATCAATCACTAACGTTACTTATACAAGGGTACCATTAGTTCATTAATTATTAACGTTACTTAAGGACACCGTTAATACATTTCTACTTACAGTAATTATCAATTTATAAGATAAACCATCATTAATATTTTTTACGGAAACGACTAATACACCTCTTCTTAGTATGTAATTATTAATGTATAGGTTAATATATGTAGTTAAGGATACTACAAATTCACTTTTAGTTTGTGTAATTATAGATTATTAAGCTAATTACCACTAATATATTTTTAAGTTGTGTATTACCCTCACTTAGTATAAATTTCAATAAATAGGCTAATCAACCACTAAGATAATTAAGTAAATACTTACCGAGGGACTTATCGACAGCCTCCTTCAGTATTGTGTAATAAAAAATACAAAATAATTATCTATAAGATTATATATTTAAATTACCTACGGAAGTCCATCGGTACTGTAAGAACAAAATTCAAATTATTATGTAACTTTACTTTCTTTTTCTACTTATTATATATATATATATATATATATATATATATACACACACACACATACATACATACATACATACATACATATAAAAGTAATTTTAAAATACACACACACACGAATATATATATATATATATATATATATATATATATATATATATATATATATATAAGTATTAAATATTATTTATTTAAAACCTCTTTATTATTTACACACAAAAATATTATTAAATTTATATTTTAATTTGTACAAAAGCATTTTTCCGACCGAATTTGGTCGGAAATATTGAATTATAATTATTTTGGTTGTTTATATATAATTTTTGTCTTGGGAGAGAAACAAAAAATTCAAACTTTTCGACCGAATTCGGTCGAAAATTTGAAAATTTTAATAAATAGTTAATTTTGTACATTATATACAAGTATGACCAAATATTTGACCAATTTCCGACGGAATTCGGTCGGAAATTTGGTAAATTTTTAATAAATAATTATTTTTGTACATACAAATATTTGACCAATTTCTGACCGAAATCGGTCGGAATTTTTTTTTTTTTGCTGATATAAGTATTAAATATTGTTTATTTAAAACCTCTTTATTATTTACACACACAAATATTATTAAATTTATATTTAATTTGTATAAAAGCGTTTTTCCGACCGAATTTGGTCGGAAATATTGAATTATAATTATTTTGGTTGGTTAATTAAATATATATAATTTTTGTCTTGTGCGGGAAACAACAAATTCAAACTTTGCGGACCGAATTCGGTTGAAAATTTGGAAAAAAATTAATAAATAATTATTTTTGTCATTATATACAAGTATGACCAAATATTTGACCAATTTCCGACCAAATTTGGTAAAATTTTAATAAATAATTATTTTTGTACATTATATACAAGTATGACCAAATATTTGACCAATTTCCGACCGAATTCGGTTGGAAATTTTGTAATTTTTTAATAAATAATTATTTTTTTACATAATATACAAGTATGACCAAATATTTGACCAATTTCCGACCAAAATCGGTCGAAAATTTTATTCTTTTGCTGGTAGTCAATTTTTGTTGACTTTTGCGACCAAATACTCTTATTTCCGACCGATTTCGGTCGGAAATTTTTTCGACCTTCGGTCGGAAAGCCTTGGACGAAAATCACCTGATTTCTAGTAGTGTTAGGACATCAACAACGAGTTAATAGTCCACTAATCTTTCAATATCTAGAGATTGCTCATTAGGTCTCCTAATTGTCCCTTCTATAAACCTAGACTTCTTTCTCGCCCTCAAGGCGGTCCTCAGGGACAGAGCCCATTCATAATAGTTCGCATTTCAGTTTCACTTGCGTTATCAATATTTCGGGTTTGTCATTCGATGTTATATCATAAAGAGAGATTATATTTCTCGGGTTTGTTCCATCACTAGCACTGCTCTTGCTTGGACTACTTCCCTTACTATTGTTCTCCGACCATGAGTATGATGGTCTAAGGCTGTGGCTCCAATGGCACGCCATAATACAAAGAGAATTAGGCTTGGAGAGGAAGGAAAAGCGTGCTTCTTCCATTGATATTGGACAGCATATATACAAGTTAACAAATAACTCTAGAATCCCTAACAAAAATGGAAAAGATTACAACAAATTCTAGTTTACTAGTTTAATATAAACACTAAATATTTACATAGCCTCCTATTTTGCGTCACATATCAGTTCTGTGATTCACAGACTTTCTCGTAAATTGCTCTAGATATTGGCATGTTTTAGACAACTCTACGATTAATCTGCGGCATGTATATCCATTTTGCCGTTTGCAGAATGCGCTGCATAATACTTACCACTTCCATACGATGAGAAAATCAAGATCAGCACCATCATCTTTATCAAGGAAAAAAAAACATAGTATCGAGTATATTTTCTTTCAGTTTTTCTATTTTCTTGTATTAAAATTGCATTGAAGAATGAAACCGAGAACCAAGAACAAAATTACATCATTGAAGGTGTCTCAAATACTAAAACCACCAACTAGATAAACACACTTGAAAGTCCTCTAACCCCGCAAAAACCAAAAAGTTGAAATTATTTGTTCGTAAACAATATCAACATTTTAAAGAATTTCTAGAAATCGACAATCTTGAATTTAACTTTTGGCATTGTATTTTGCAACAAAACTAGTATGGATTATGCTTTCTCAATTGTCAGCAAACTGGCTTCATCACCTTTTGGCTCCAAGCATTTGAACGACGGCATTTTGATTGCCATTTTTACACTGCGTGAAGTGGACCCCTCTTCGATATCAACCATTATTTTCGGTGACTTCAACGATGGACCTCTAGTAAAGAATGGTGATACAATCTTTCTTCCTTCTCCATTTCCGGTTCTGTACCCGCTTCTAGTGCTACCAAATCTTGATAAAGTGACTGCGCAACTCTTTGTCCGGTTCAGCAATGCCCGGTTCATTACCTCTTTCCTAACATTCTCCGGTAATCTAAGAGTATGCTGGTCCAAATTCTCCCCCGCTATCACCAATGAGTGGCCGGTCGAGAATGATCTAAACCTGCTCAATGTCCTTGGTCTCTTCATAGAAAGCGACCTTGGCGGCCGCTTCGGCACGTTGATACTCAAATTTCGCGTAACATTACAGGTCTTCTCTTGTTGTACCATCAAATTTTCATCAGTCTCTATTTCTATTGAGACTTCGTTATTGCTTTCCTTCCCGACACCTTTTCTGTACTCTATTTTAGTGCTACCATGTCTTGGTAAAGTGACTGCACAACTCTTTGTCCGGTTTAGTAGTGCCCGGTTCATTACCTCTTTTCTAACATTCTCCGATAATCTGAGAGTGTACCTGTCCAAATTCTCCCCCGGTACCACCAATGAATGGCCAGTCGAGTGTGACCTAAACTTGTTCAAAATCTTTGGTCTCTTTATAGAAAACGATCTTGGTGGCTGGTTCGGCACGTCGAAACTCAATCGCTTAACACTAGAGGGATCCTCTTGCTGTTTTATATTTTCATCACTCCCTATTTGTATTGAAACTTCCTTATTTTGCTGCAGATTCTCTGTCCCTTCTTGATCAATGTTTAGTACCTCATGAGCTTTAACCGGTGGTTCATCAGGTTGAGGAATACTAAGGTCAGCTCGACAAACGGGGCAAGTGACGTGAGACTTGAGCCAAGCACCGATGCATTCAGGGTGGAACACGTGATCACACTTTGGGATCAACCGCAGCTTTTCGTCGTCTTCAAACTCGTTCAAGCATACTGCACACTCCAAACCACCCTTGCCAATATGATGATCCTTCACTTCGGCGTATGCAAAGGTGGGGAAAGTCTCGATGACTGAATTGTCGAGTCCACGTGTTGCAGCAGAAGGGCGTCGGCGCGTGGAAAGTGTTTGGAGGATGCTGTTACCATTAGTGGAGATGCGGTAGCGAATGTAAATCGAGAAAAGTGCAACGAAAAACAAGGCAGCTATGAGAACCACTATGATAATGGCCATTGCTGGGCTAATACTTGGACGTGGGTACCGGACACGATTCTCGGGATTTGATGGCAGCGCTGCCGCATTTGGAATCATAGGACGCGATAATACCAACAAGATGAGGAGATAAATGGGAAGTGAAACGAATCCATCATGAGCTTTCACCATGGCTCATATAATGCAGTTAAATATAATCCCTCTGTTTTTTGGCGATGTAATGAATACTGCGGGTTTGATGGGTGGAAAAGTCAGTTGTAGTATTTGAAGGAGGAAAAGAAAGAGAGAAGGGGAGAGTTTAGCTTCTATTCGATTAAAGGTTTGCATAAATTATTATAGGGATCAAACTGGGTGCTGATCAACCGAGATGTTCTAAAACTGGACCTACTTTTGGTCATAAATGGATGGCTTCAACGTGGGCTTGGAGGATTTTAATAAGGCGAGTAGTTTGTTTTTTTGCTTTCATTATTTGGACGGAATATATATTTGCTTTAAAACACATTCACTTAATATTGTAAAAATTGCACGGGCGCCCTATTTAGTCGCTCCCATTTAACCTATACCTATTTTTTTTTAAACTTTTAATTTGTATCCAGTTTTTAAATAACTTCAGCCTCCTCCTCCTTTTCTTCTTTCTTCTTCTTTGCCAAAACCTGATACCAGCCGTGAATGCAAATCCAGTTCCGTTGCTTCCTTTGATTTCGATAACTGGTGCGTATTGTCAAACTTGAAAATATCAGATACTTGAGCAGCCACTAACCGTGGATAAACTCATATTCATATGAAAACTTCAGCCCTATTTACGTTGTGGCAATGCAAGACATGACTTGCAGCCACGATAATTAACCATAAAAAGTTGGTTAGTTTTCCTTCAGAATATTGTGAAACTTTCGACCAGACTTGCAGCCACGATAATTAACCATAAAAAGAAGAGGAAATTGTAGCTAGATAGAAACTGCTCTAGAGCTGAAGTTTCCCAGTTACAACACAGAAACTTCAGCTCTACACAGAAACTTCAGCTCTAGAGCTGAAGTTTTCCAGTTACAACACAGAAACTTCAGCTCTAGAGCTGAGCTTCAGGCCCGGCTACTAGAATGCTGAAGTTTTACATGATTGACTTTACTACTTCAGCCCCGTGTGCTGAAGTTATGCGAAAAAGCTGATACGCTTGCAAATTTTTTTGCAAAGCGGACACAAGTTAAAATGTGACACAAAAAGCGGGTATAGATACAAATGCCCCCTTAAGATTTGGGGTGAGGTTCAATTCTATTGTTTACTTTTAGAAAATCTGTACCAACCCAAATTTTTTTCTTAACGGTTCAATTTTTTATTTCACTGTTTGGTATACTAAAAATAATACTTTTCCAAATTATTGCAATTGATTCGATTCCTTTTTATTAGTATCAATTCAGATTAGGTTCGATTAACTTCTAATATATTTATTTCGTTTTTTGTAAAAGAATTTTAGGTACGCTCCCTAAAAATTTTCGTTAAGTATTAGCTGACTCTATATTTAACAATGTCCAAATTAATTAATATATAATAGGAAGTGAGAAATAATTGGTTTGATGTGTTGCAATGAACAATATATGTTGGAGGAGGTTGGACTTGGAACGAAGGTGTTTAACAGTTCGACGGAAATATTAGGAACGAAAAGAGTTGGAAGAAGTATCGTACCTACCAGCTTGTTTGGATTGTTGTTATACGTCGTTTCATAATGTATCGTATTGTTTTGTATTGTATTCTTTGATTAGTACAACAATTGAATAGATTGTATGCGTGACAACAATTGAATAGATTGTATGCGTGACAACAATTGAATGATGTCACGCACCTATCATATGAAAAATAAACTTGCAGTATTACTAAGAAAAAATAGAATAGAGAGTAGAATTATTGTATAAAAAGCAGGATAAAAGATAAAATATGATTATTTAAAAATAAAGAAGGACAACATGAGAGAAAAAAGCAAGGAAACGATGTCACCACGCCAAATTCGTTATTCTATAAAGTGACACTTTTCGTCGTTACGTAACGACGGATGCAACGATACAATAAAATAAAATTTAAGTAACAATCAAAACAAACATTGTATTTAAAGTAACAATACAATACGATATACAATAGGTAACAACCATTCAAATAAGCTGTAAAATTATCTTTCATTTTGTAAGTATTTATCCCTTTTCTTCAGAAAGTACTTAATTATCTGATAAATCTTGAGTATATTCTTTTGGGAGAATTGCCATCACTAAAATGATCTTACATTTTGTAAATTTGGTTACGATTAAAACTCGAAATACTTTCTAAATCAATCTCATGTCAACTCGTTCCGGGTTGTTTGAAGCACAACTTAAGGGAAAATTCATAATTACCCTCCTAATGTTAAACGATTTTGCGAGATGCACCTTTTACTTTTACGGGGACCTACGATCCTCAGCTATATTTGAAGTATAATAATAATATCTCTTAAAGCCAATCCTAGTTTCAAAAATAAAGTGTAAATTACGCACCAATCTTAATATGCCACGTGTAAAATCAATTAATTTTTATTTTTTTCATTTTTCTTCTCTATTAATTTTTTTTCGTTATCTTTCTTTTCTTTTTCTTTTTCTTTCCTATTTCACTTTATTTTTCTTCACTATCCTTATGTCTATAACCCACTTCACCTTCATGCTTCTAGATAGTCGGATACACCTTACTAAAAGATTGTTGACCTGTCAGAGATGGAGACTAGCACCAGACCATGCTTGAATCTGATTTTAAAAAAAAAGCAGTGACATGAAAACGAAAAAAATCCTCCCCCCCCCCCCCAACTAGAGCTCTCCAACAACAGAAGAAGTCATGGAAGCCTAGACTAAAACTTTTAAACTTCTCTCATCTTTCTCAAACAAGATTCAAATCTCTTTGGCAAGTTGAAATTCGAATCTAGTATTGCAAAAATTGAAATTGATTTTCTATTTTTTGTGATTTTAAATTTTTTTTTATCAATTGAGAAATTGGTCGTAGTCAAAGAATAGTTTTGATGGAAAATATTAATGTATAGGTATGAGATGTTACTGAAAGCGTTGATGATCAAACTCACCAAGGATAAAGATTGATTATTTGGCTGATTTTACTTTTGGTAGAAAGTAAGCTTGTGGCGGTAGTTATGGTGATAGTGAAGGAAGAGGAGGTGGCGAAAAAGAAAACAAAAGATAATGGAGAAGTAGAAACAAAGAAAATGGCGTTATTGTAGTGTAGATAGAAGGATTGGTTTTGCTGGTGGTAGTGAACACGGTAGTGTGGCGGCGATAAAAGTGACACTAATGTGATATGTGATAATGAAAAAGACAAGAAAAGAAAAAAAGAAAATGATAAGAGTATCTCCCCCCCCCCCCACTTCCCCCCTCCCCTCCACCCCTCTTAGTATTCGAATGCAAGGTATAAGAATTCGAACATTGGAGTTCCTATTGACACTTCTAAAAAGACCTTCGTGTCCTTCTCACTTGTTTCTCAAAAAAGACCTTCATGTCCTAAAAGAATGATCTGACCCTGATGACGATATAAGCCGAGCTGTT
Organism: Nicotiana tabacum; assembly: GCF_000715075.1. Lineage (NCBI taxonomy): Eukaryota > Viridiplantae > Streptophyta > Magnoliopsida > Solanales > Solanaceae > Nicotiana > Nicotiana tabacum. Next base: position 55,084,168 of record NC_134084.1, read on the forward strand.
GGTGGATATCCTTCATCTATCCGCCCGACCGATATTCATGTTGTAAAGGAGGATTGTGACTGGAAGAATATTGAAATTTTAACCCGTTGTGAAGTAGAAAGGGTTATTTTCAGCAAACCAGGGTATGTTTTCGTTTACACATACCCTTTTATTTTAAGACTTGGCAAGAAAATAGACCCAATCTTCCTAGAATTTTTCCGGAACTACTAAATTTTTTTAGCTCAAGTGAGATGGACAATATGATGTACGGTGGCGTGGCTCTAATACTTGTGTTCCCGGGCTCAAGAAGACCTTACTATTGCACACATAATCAATCTCTATGCCCCTAAAAAAATTTTAGGAGGCGTGATCAAACTTAGCAAATGCGGCCACAACATTGTCGTCACTAATATAGATGATGATAATGAACAGAGGTGGATGGAGAGGTTTGTTGTTGTTGCTCCCAGAGATATTTTATCGGCAGCATCTCCCAACCACGAAGCTTGAAACTATACTCGTAAGTTTTCTCAAAATTTTCTCTTTTTACTGTTTTGAAGATGTTTTCTCTCTTTATTAAGCTTTCTTTCCTTCTATTTTAGCCACCTTTTGGGTTCCCCCAGCAGTTGGAAATCTAACCTAATGGGTGCAAGTTTATTTGGATATTTCCACATGGGATTCCCACACATGGAAGGAAATTTCAATAGAAAGAACTTGAAGGACAAGAGCCATGGTGAGAAAAGCTTCACCTTTCCCTTTTCAATATTTGCCTCCACATAGAAATAAATTTCTAACCTTTCATATTATTATTTCAGGCCTTCCAAATGGATCTTCTATTTGACACACCGTCTAGGTTTCACATGACCTGAAAGTGGCATAACAATGACTTTAAGATGCCCTAGACTGCAAGAGAGTTGGCGACACAGCTCTTGCTTCCGATAAAGGTGCATCATTCCTCACTCCTCAGCCCAAGGGGAAAAAATCAAAAAGAAAACATACCTCTAAGACTGAGGCTAAGGAGAAGCCCATGGTCACAGAAGAGATTCTAGAAGGACCGACCATATTGGTCCTTGATGGAGATGAAATTGAGGACTACACCGAAACAGTTTCTCTTCAGAAGAAAATGAAAAAACACCCACACCCCAACCGAGAGACGTAGAGGGATTCTTTCGAGAGTTTGAAATGGCTGAATCCCTTTTCCAATCTCCGGTTGTCACCTCTGGTCAGAATGGTTCTACTTCTGATGCTCGCACAACTTCGAATCTATCGCCAACTCATGTCCCTCTACCGGCTTCCATTGAGCAAGAGCAAGACGCACGTTCCCCCGATCACCCGATCAGGGGAACATTGAAAATGCTTTTCTGGCATCCATCCAAAACCCTAACGGTAAACATAGTGTTACCTTTACGGTTTTGGATGAAAGCCACTTGCTCTACAAACTGGTTGGGGTAGCCAACTACTTGAAGCCTCTTCCTTCGAATAAAGATTGGACAAAAATGAATTCTCTCCATGTTAAATGCCTAATTAACAATAACATCATCTCTCTGATCTGGTTTCATTCATCTTCCTCTACCTTTTTTTTGCATATATTAAACAACATCTTTGATAACTCCAAATTTAATTTTTTCAGGCTAACCTTCTTGCCTCCGAGGCCTTACAAAAGATGATATTGAATAAAGAAGTACTTACGTCTGAGCGGGATAAACTTGCGAAGCGCCTCTAGAGACCTGACTTGCTTAAAGCGAACTCGAAGCCCAGTTGCAACAAACAAAGCAAGAAAATATTGATCATAGTCAAGAGGCGATCCAGTTACATGTTAAGCTTGACGATTTAAATATTAAGTGTGCAGAGTTGCAGGATGTAAATTTGGCGATCGAGCGTGAGTCTACTTCCATGGAAAGAATCAACAACTTGGAAGCTCTTATCATAAAGATTTTAAAATTACACGATTGTATAAATATATTTCATTGTCAGTACACAAAAATAATGAAGCTCATATTAAATTGGATAGAACTTTTGCTAATTATATGCACTTTACTCCTAAGGCACATATTGTGTAAAATCTAAACGGACCAAAGAAAAGATGAATCGCTTAGTAAAGACGATTCTTTCTAAATTGCGTTCCAAGACCAAGAAAGCTACTGCGGGTGAAGAGAAGAGGGAAAGAATGGATAAAAGGCTTAAAAAGGTGATGGAACAAAACTGCAAACAAGCTAAGAATACCGACCTTTCCGGAGCCTATGACATTTTGAAGGTTGGTAACAAGCAGTTGCAGTTGAAAATCAAAAAAATCCAAGCTAGATTCAGTGATCAAGAAGATATTTTCTTGCTTGAGAAAACTCATGTCATTTATCACAAGAGGAGGAAGACTCTGGAGGATGCCAAAATGGCATTCCCAATATAAACGACCGCATTGTCGAAGCCCTTACTTTGGAAACAACTAACTTCGAGAATATTCCTGCCCGACCCACTGCTTCAAGCTCTTCGAGCACTTGCTCTGAGTCCTCGGAATTTGAAGTGGAAGATAAAGATGATGGTGAAGATATTGGACCTAATGCTGAGCAACCTTTACCTCCAAAAGATGCAGAAGAGACTTCCCATCCTTCGACCTTTGCTGAGAAAACAGATTGATGTATTTTTTTTTATATTAACCTTTTTAATCATCCCAGAGTCTCTTTTGTGCCCGAGATTTTTAAATAAAAGATACCTTTATTATTTAACTTCTCCGAGTTTTGAAAAAGAGATATCGTTTTTTGTTCTTTACTTTTTCATTGATAAAGTCCTAAGAACTTTCTTATCCGGTTAACTTTAATAGCAGATACTCAACCTTTAATTAGAAAGGTTTCACAAGAGAGTGCCCTTATGTTTATAGTGGTCTTGAAGAGGGCGTTTTCTATCCATTCCGGCACATGCATTTAATGTTTAAACAACATTCCAATAAAAAAAGACTATGTCTATTGGACAAGAAATAAGATATAAAAACAAAAGACTTTTATTTATTCCTTCTATTTTTAAAAGTACATTTACATAAGCAATAAATTTATATTGAGTAAATTAAACTTCCAATACATATGGCTAATTTTTACTTCATATTTCTATGGGGCTGGACATACAGTCCCTGGTCCTGACTCGAGGTCTTTCGTAATGACTGAATTTTTAAGTGCAAGATAAGCTTCCCGGTTCTAGCAGTCCCCCATTTCTATTTGTCTTTTGAGGCTAGCATTGACACTTTTAGTGTTTTGATAAGAGTATCTTCTCCCCTCCACATCCACTTCCCCCTCCCCTCCACCCCTCTTAGTATTCGAATGCAAGGTGTAAGAATTCGAACATTGGAGTTCTTGTTGCCGCTTCTAATTTTTATTCGAAGTACGCTTTATGTTGCTGCCTCATTAAAATCTTTCCAGAAAATCCATTTGGGACTAAAATTGGACGAAGAAAAAAAGAGTGCAATGCGTACTTTCAGTATAATCAACGATCTTCAACAATAGTTTCTTTTAAGATAAGTCACGTTCCAGTTGCTTGGTAACTTAACTCCATCTTGATTTTTCAATTAATACGAACCTTTACTGGTTATAGGCCAAATTCGGTAAGGCCCTCCCAATTTTGTCCCGACTTCCCAGTGTTGACCCCGGGTATTATGAGTTACTTTTCATAAGACCAAGTCTACGACTTTAAAATAATGAAGATTTGCTCTACGATTATAGTACCTTTCCACCCTCAGCTTCTTTGCTATCATTCATACATAACATAAGTTTCGATTCTCTTCAAGCAAATCCACCTTAATCAACATTGCTTCGCCATTTTCTTGCTCGCTTGACCGGGAAAACCTCATAGTTGTTTTACCTATCTCCACCGGAATCAAATCATTCGCACTGTACACAAGAAAAAGGTATCCCTCATGTGCTTGATTTTGTCGTCTATCGATACACCCATAGTACTCTTGGTAACTCCTCAGGCCACTTGCCTTTTGCATCCTCTAATTTCTTTTAGAGGTTTTGAATTATCACAATCTTAGTTAACTCTACTTGGACATTAGCACTTGGATGATATGGAGACGTTGTATCCTTTTAATCTTCAATCCCTCTAAGAATTTTGTGATTTTAAAACCTATGAATTGAGGCCCATTGTCACAAGTAATTTCTTTTGGCACTCCAAACTGGAAAATAATGTGATCCAAATAAAATCTGTCACCTCTTGTTCTCCAACTTTCTTGAAACCACCTGCTTCAACCCACTTAGTAAAATAATCAGTCAAAATTAAAAAAAAAATTACATGTCCGGGTCCCCGAGGCAAATGACCAACTATATCCATCCCCTATTTCATAATACGGCTAGGGCGACACCACTGAATATAATTATTCTGTCGGCTGATGTACCAACTGAGAATAACATTGGCATTTATCACATTTTTGCATAAGAATCTTTGCATCTTTCTCCATTCTAAGCCAATGGTAATCGTCTCTCATTAATTTGAGCACTAATGAATATACTCTGAAATGGTTAAAAGAAACTCCATCATGAACTTCTCCCATTAAATAATGAGCTTCTGCTATCCCTAAGCATCGAGCCAACAGACCTTGAAAAGATCTTCGATTTAGTTGTCCATCAATTAAGACAATATCGGGAAGCTTTTGTTCGTAATGCCCGAGAGGCTTTTGTGTCATCGGGCAATATACCATGCCTTAGATATTCTATAGATTTGTTTCTCCAATTCCAGATTAGATTTGTTGAATTAACTTCGCAATATCCATCTACATCTAGGACTAAATACAACAGCTGAACAACTGCACTAGAATCATCGTCTTTCATCTCCATTGAAGAACCCAAGTTAGACAATGCATCAGCCTCCATGTTCTTCTCTCTTGGAATATGGATTACTAACCACTCCCTGAACCTGGAAAGAAAAACTTAGACTTTATTCAAATACTGCTGAATACGATCTTCTTTGGCATAAAAACACCATATATCTGATTAACCACCAACTAGTATCGCAATTTACTTCATTCACTTTGGAGCCCAGTCCCTAGTCTAATTCAAATCCCGCAACCATAGCTTCATACTCAGATTTATTGTTAGTTAACGGAACAGTTCGAATGGCCTACCTCAGGATTTCTCCCAATGGAGTAACTTATATTATCCCAAGATCGGACCCTTTTACATTGTACGACCATCTGTAAATAAGGTCCAAACATCAGAAATAATTCCCGATACCAAAACTGCTTTTCTTGTAGCTTGGGGCATCATTCCTAAATTAAAATCAGCCACAAAGTAAGGCAAAACTTATGACTTGATCGCGCTCTGTGGTTTGTGTTCAATATCAAATTCACTAGTTTCAACTACCTACTTAGCTAATCTACCCGATAACTCAGGTTTATGAAGGATATTTCTCAGGGTAAAAGTCGTCACAATGGCTATATGGTGGCATTGAATGTAGGGTCTAAGCTTTCGAGAGACGACCACGAGCGCTAGAACCAAATTTTTCAGGTACGGATATCGTGTCTCCACACCTGACAATATTTTACTAACATAATATATAGGAAATTGCATATATTCTTCTCCCCGAACTACAACTGCACTCATCGTGACTTCTAACACCGCCAAATAGACTAGCGACTGCTCCCCTTCCTTAAGTTTAGACATTAAAGAAGGACTAGACAAGTACTTCTTCAATTCTTTCAATACTTGCTGGCACTTTGGTGTTCACGAGAAATCATTCTTCCTTTTTAATAGCGAAAAAAACCGACAACACGTCTCTGAAGACCTTGATATGAATCTACTTAAGGCTACCAACCTGTCGGTCAACCTCTGCACCTCTTTTATGCTTTTTAATTTATCAGAAATATTCTCTATGGATTTATTCTTATTATGATTTACTTCAATTCCTCTTTGCGAAACCAAGAAGCCAAGATATTTCTCAAACCCAACTCCAAAGACATATTTCTTCGGGTTAAGCTTCATGTTGAACTTCCTTAAGATGTCAAATGTTTCTTGAAGGTGAGTCAGATGATCTCTGCACTGAGAGACTTAACCAGCATGTCATCAATATAAAATTCCATTATTTTACCAATTTGACATTCAAACATCTTATTAATGAGCCTATGATAAGTGGCTTTGGCATTTTAAGCCCAAAAGGCATCAAATTGTAACAGCACGTACCAAAATTTGTAATAAAATGAAGTTTTCTCTTGATCCTCTCGTTGCATCCTAATTTGATTATGCCCAAAATTTCATCAAGGAAACTCATCAACTCATGCACAGCTGTGGCATCAATCATTTGATCGATGTTCAACAATTGGAAAGAGTCCTTAGGGCAAGCCTTGTTTAAATCCTTATAATCTATACACATTATGAATATATTATTCATTTTTGGTAATACTATGTTAGCTAACCAATCACGATACTCTACTTCATGTATTGAACCTATATTACGCAACCTAGTTACCTTCTCTTTCACAAATCTAGTTTTGATCTCGGCTATCAACCATTTTTTCAGTTTTACCAGAGAAAAATTAGGGTCCAAACCTAGCTTGTGAGCATCCACTTCTAGTGGGATACCTTTCATATCTGAATAAGACCACATAAAAAGTCAATGTTAGCCTTAAAAATTTATTGACTTCAAACCTGAGTTCGGGACTTAACCCTATTCACAAGTAAATCTTTATATTCGAAAATTCTGTGAACAAAGTAACTTGTTCAAGCTCTTTAACGGTTGATTTTGTTTCATCCGTTTCTTCTGGTACCTTAAAAGACCTGGGTACCTAATAAATATCCAGCATCTCCTCCTCATTATCTCCTTGCACCGAGACTGAAATGGAAGTTGACACTGGTTCCTGTAATTGCTATTTTTTAATTTCTGCTGTCTTACTGCTAGAAAAAAGTGACGACATTCATTTCCCTTACAGCAGGTTGATCCCCTCTAGTATGCTTAATCACATTCGATGTTGTTTAGCAATTGATGATAGGTTGATGAACCAACCTTCATTTCATGGATCCATGGTCTACCAAGAATCACATTATAACCCATATCACTATCCACGACTTCAAACAAAGTGGATTTTGTCACCCTTTATGCATACGTAGGCAATATGATCCCCCCTCGGGTCATCACACTTGTTAAGTTAAACCCAGCCAAAAGCTTTGTCAGTAGAACTATGTTTTCAGCCAGCTTTTCTTGTTCTAGTACTCTCAATTAGATAATATTAGCTGAGTTATCTGGATCAACCAACACACGCTTAATTTTAAAATATAAAGTATTTAAAGATATTACCACAACATCATTGTGTGGTAAAATAAGGCCATCATCATCTTCCTAAGTGAAGGTAATTTCATCATCCTCTGACATTTTTCGAATAGTCTTGCCATGAGTGACAAATATCTTCATCTTTTTTACAGTCGAGAATTCACCCTATTCACTTCAACCTCTCCAAAAATTATTTTTATTGTAAGATGGGGAGAACCTGTTGGCTTTGTCGATTACGATATATCTTGAATCTTACCATAAATGTTCTTAGCGTGATCACTTAAGAACACTTTAAGATGACTATTTTTCAGCAACATTGCTACCTCTTCAAGACGATGTCGGCAGTCCCCAGTCCTTTGACCATGTACACCATAGAATTCACACCACAATTTAGGATCCCTTTGACTGAAGTTCGATCGAACTGGTTTTGGGAACCTTTCTTCCTTTATATTCCTCATGGCCGAAACAATTTCCACCAAGTTAATATTGAAATTGTACTCCGACACCCGATGATATCCTGAATAACGACACCCCAGTGACTCTTTATCTTGTAAGTCTCTGCTTCTTTGTCCATGATTAATCCTTCTGTCCAGTACATGTCTTCCCAGTCCTCTTCAAGATCACTCTTAAATTTTTCTGGATCTCAATCACGATTTTGACCCTTGAAAGAAGCTGAAGAGCCTAATTGATTATCTTCAATCCTAATTTTAGATTCATAGCGATTATAGACATCAGCCTATGTGGTTGCTTGAAATTCCAATAGACTTTCCTTCAGCTTTCTCGAGGCATCAAAGCTTAAGGGATTGAGACCCTTGGTAAATGCTTCCGCTGACCGTTCATTCGGTACCACTGGCAACAACATTCTCTCCTTTTAGAATAGGATCACGAACTCTCTTAGCAACTCCAAGTCTCCTTTAGCTATTATGAATATATCCTCTTTCCTACTTTGGACTTTCCTCGCTGCAGCATGCTCTTAGATGAAAGAATCTGCAAGCATTTTAAAAGAATAAATTGAGTGTTCAGATAAAAGAGAATACCATGTTAAAGCCCCTTTTGTTAGTGTTTCGCCAACTTTCTTTAGCAACACTGATTCGATATTATGAGGAGCCAAATGATTTCCATTCATAGCTATGGTGTAGGTTGTGATGTGTTCATGTGGATCCGATGTTCTATCGTATTTCGGGATATCTGGCATTTTGAATCTCTTTGGGATCAACTCCTAAGCCGCACTAGGCTTGAACGACAACTGAATATACTTCTTTAAGTCCAGACCCTTCAAAACCGGAGGTGCCCCCCGATGTGATCCATCCAATCGTGGAACTCCTTAGAATTATGATCCATTTGAGCATTCATTTCTCTAATGAATCTCATGAGTTCAGTCTTGAAAGGATCATCTGTGTTGTTTTCCTTCTCGGATCTGTTGCCTACACCGCCTGCTTGGTTGTTATTCGATATGAACTCCTCCCTTGAAGCAATGTTACTGGTTTTTGATGTTGTTTGGTTTGTAGGCACGCTAGGAGGAGCTCGAACTCCACCATTGGAATTACTGAAGCAATCGAAAGCGCTTGCTAGAGCTCGGTCATTATTCGATCGTGTCTCAAGAGATGATTCATGATTTTCCTTTGTTGTGCTTCAAAACTTTCACAATATCAGCAATGGGTTCATCATCCATATCATCAAGGGTAGGACTCCTCGCCCGCCAAGTATTTTTTCTACCTGGTTAGAAGTTGACTCATTCACATAGATACGTGTTTTACTGGTTGAATCATCCTGTTGATCTCCATCACAAAAAATTGTCCACATGCTCATTGTCGTTATTTGTTCCAACATTGAGTGAATTATTGACATCATTGGGTGCCATAGTTGTTCTTTACTTACAATAGAAAAACTTAAAAATACATTTGTAATAGATGAGCAGATTAAAATAATACCACAATTGTCTAAGCTCCACGGTGGGGAACAAACTATTTATCCACAAACAGGTACATTAAATTTGTAACGTGGTTTAGACACATGAATTAAATTAATCTGATAAGATAAAATAACAAAGATAAAATAGAGTAAAATAAGGATAATTAAATAGAAGACAACATGGGCTTCGAATTGATCTCTCGGGATCCAAGAACAATGTGAAAATCTTAATAACAATAAAATAAAACTTTATAGAATAAGAGATTAGTATAAGCCTTTTTCATACAAGTATTTTGTGTCCTTCGATGAGTAAAAATTTCACTATTTATAGCTAAATCAGGGGAGACAAGATCCTCAAATCATGCTCCTCTTTAAGGGTAGTAAAAACCCCTCTTGATAGCTGCATAACGGCTAAAAATAAATCCTATAATTTTTGTAACGGATGCTCATTTAATGCTGGCTTCTTTAACCGACACCTTACTTTTAAATTCTCTTCCCTGCCTTGATGCATTCAGAACTTATGTAATGCCGGTCATATTAGGGCTGTGCACGGATCGGATCGGATCGGATTTAGCATATTTCGGATTGGAATTTCGGATTTCGGATTCTAGAAAATGCAATCCGAATTATATCGGATCGGATCGTCGGATCGGATCGGATATCGGATCGTATTATTATGCCTCAAAGTTAAACTAATATGTATATTTTCTTTGTAAAAGAGGCAATACATTAAGAAAAATTCATGTTTATGCAATTATGAGAGTACTATGGTGCCAATTTAGCTAAATCTAGCAATTGTAAAGATAATAACTTGGAGGTTGATGTAAATTAAAGTGTAGTATTTATACATGTCCTAATAATTTCGGATTGGATTGGATTAAAATATACCAATCCGAAATCCGATCCGAAATCCGAAATTTTAATAAACATAATCCGAAATCCGATCCAATCCGAAATTCGAAATTCAAAATTGAATGGATCGATTCGGATTTCGGACATCCGATCCGAATGAACAGCGAGTCATATGCTTATAACCTGTGTTAGCCATTTGCTGACTGTCTTTTATCGGTCTTCATAGCCACGTGTCTATTCAAAAAGCATTCACGTGTAATATGTGAATTGGTCTATGTACTCAGTTACAATTCTCAATCTTTATAATAATAGATAATATAATAAGAATACATGTGAAACTAATGCAAATAATGGAAGTACTTGAAAACGTAGGTGCTAGCAAATGAGAACAGCGTTTTTGGAATATATCATTAAGTCAATAACCATGTGCTAATAAGTCCAAACTCAGCTCCACCAGTACTGAGGGAAGGTGGACTATAGTAATCTTTTTTATTATTATAATAAGAATACATGTGAAAAATGTTAAAGTTATCTTCTGAAAAGAATTTGATTCCGTGACCCATAAAATAATACAAATAATCTTCGGAATAGGACCAAATATTATATTTCGTTTATTGTTTAATCTTATCCTCCTCGGTTATACTTCACATATACCCGTGTCATTCATCAAAATTCTATATTAATCTTTCTTTTAACGGACATGACGTGTGTTATCATGTGAGTGTATTGAGAAAAATTGTATTTATATATGTAAGTGACATGTTGAGACACGTGAACTGGTCAAATAATCAAAAAATTATAATTAGTCAAAAGGCATGGGCAACAATAGAAACGAGCAAAAGCAAAGGAAGAGGCACGGGAGGACATTCGAAGGATTCAACGCCCGTACCTATTTAAGTCATTTATCAAAAGGAATAGATCTGACCATAATAAAGAGCATAGATACAGAATTCGACATACATTAAATACTAGATACGTTAGAGAATTTGTATTGATTACAATGATTGTGTAACGTAGCATTCAATGTCTTTAATTATTCATAATAGCCTCATTATGATTTGGGAAAAACACATATCTTCAAGATACCTATAAAAGGGAGGTATCTGGTCACTTGTAAACACAAGATACGATTGGAATATACTTTGATTCACTTGTTTTTCTCCTGATTACACTCTGGTTACCCAAAAATTACTTTCTTCTACATATTCTTTTGATTATCAGTAACCCGCGTTCTTCTAAATTCTAGCTTTGACTAAAATTCTATTTTTTGATTAAACAAATTGGTTCTGTTGCCGGGAATCTGATAATCTATTTTCTTTTCACTTGACCTTCCTTGTTGCATCAATTATGTCGAATAACAATGACAACACCCCAGGAAACCAAGAGAACCAACAAAGTCAGGGAGATCCACAAAATATTAACATTCAAGTTCCTACTCCGCAGGACTCTCCACGGCAATCTCGTGAGGGTACTCCTGATGGATCTCAAATAAACGAGTATGCTCAATTTAAAAATGCTGAAGCTGTTGATGAAGCTTTGTAGAAATTAATTACTGCTCAGGTCAACAAAGCTGTTGAGGCGCTTGTTAACCAGTTACCTGTTGCAACACCCACACCTTCTCCAAATAATAACACTATAGAAAACCCTCGTTCCGGGCTTGTTAACTCAGGCAGCGGTGGAACTCCCAGTAAACCGCAGGAGAGAGAACTAGGTAATGTAATTAATTCTGATTTACAAAATTTAGTACTAACCTTGCAGAAATAGCTCAAGGAGCAAAGTGAACGCATAGAGCAGATACCCGGGGTACCGCCCATAATCAAAGGGGTAGACATGGACAGATATTCGCAACAACCCTGGAAGCCAAGTGCTGCCCCACTCCCAATTCCAAAAAAGTTCAAAATGGCTGATATTCCAAAGTATGATGGAACAACAGACCCACGAGACCACGTGACTGCATTCACAACGGGCGTAAAAGGCAATGATTTGACGAAGCAGGAGATTGAATCGGTATTAGTCAAGAAATTTGGTGAAACACTCACCAAAGGAGCACTAACATGGTATTCCCTTTTACCTGAAAATTCTATAAATTCTTTTGTTGAGCTTGCAGATTCTTTCATCAAGCACACTCGGGAGCCCAAATAGTGGAAAAAAGAATGGAGGATATTTTCAAAATCAAGCAAGGAGATTCAGAATTGCTTAGAGAATTCGTGGACAGATTTCAACGTGAAAGAATGACATTGCCGCGTGTACCTGATAACTGGGCAGCTATAGCTTTTACAAGCAATTTGAATGAAAAAAGCTCGGAAGCTACGAGGAGACTCAAGGAAAGCCTTCGAGAATTCCCAGCTACAACGTAGAATGATGTTTATAACAGGTATAGCACGAAGTTGAGGATTGAGGAAGATACTGTTCCATGATCTCAAAAAGAAGAAAGTATACGTTCAAGACGCGTAGAGACCGAAAAAAGATCCGGTAAAAATAGGTACGAGCCCTATATGGGACCTGCGGGAAAAGACTCACGGTCAAAACAGGATAATCAAAGGCACGATCACAGATCAAGAAACAGAGAATCAGGTTCTTCATCTAGAGTTAGGAACGAGCGAAACAACTATGAGTCATGAAATGCTGATAGAAATTTAAAAGCGAGATTCGGAGGTTACAACTTCAACGTCAGCACCTCCGAGCTCGTAGCTGTTTTGAAAAGCATGGGAGATAAGGTTCGATGGCTAAAGGAAATGAGATCGAATCCAAATAGGCGCAACCTTGACCATTGGTGCGAGTTCCATAATGACCACGGGCATAAAACAACAGATTGCAGCTTTTTACAAAGTGAAGTTGACCATTTATTAAAACAAGGATATCTTACTGAGTTGTTCAGCGAGAAAGGCAAGCAAGCTTACATGAAGAACATGCAGGAGCCTCCAAAACCACCTTCTCTCAAAAGAACTGTTAACGTTATAAGTGGGGGTGAAGACATCAATGGTGTGTCATATACTGCAGCTAACAAAACTTCCAAAGTAACTATTACCCAAGGGAAACGGGTGCGACATGTTTTAGAAGAAGGTAATATTACATTCAATGATGCAGATACAGATGGTGTATTAACCCCTCATAACGATGCACTGGTAATATCTTTAATTGTGCATGATACTAATGTGAAATGAGTTTTGATTGATCCAGGTAGTTCCGTAAACATTATTTTGCTAAGAGTGCTACATGAGATGCAAGCTGAAGATAGAGTAATACCAAAGGCGCATACTCTATCTGGATTTGATAATTCCAGTATCGTCACGAAAAGAGAGGTAACACTCACCACTTTTGCTGAAGGGGTCATCAAAGATACAAAGTTCTAGGTAGTAGATATGGAGATGGCTTACAACATGATTCTAGGGAGACCATGGATCTATGAAATGGATGTTGTTCCTTCAACCTTGCATCAAGTTATCAAATTTCCATCGCCATGAGGAATCTGTCAAATTCACGGAGATCAACATACATCCAGGGCTATTAACTCCGTTGCAGATACAAGCACGAGAAGTGAAGGCAAATAGCAATCACAGAAGGCAGTTGAGGACATCACAACACAAACCTCAACTGAACAAGGGTGAACAGATGTAGACTCAAGGTCTGATACCATTCAAGAACCAAAAAAGAATAAAAATATGAAAACAACGATAGAGGAATTAGAACCTGTCGTGTTATTCGCTCAATGGCCTGATAAAAAAGTCTATGTCGGAGCTAATCTTGACCAAGGAATGAAACGTAAGTTAATTGAATTTTTGAAAACTAACATGGACTGCTTTGCTTGGTCCCACTCCGACATGACAGGAATACCACCGGAGGTGACGACTCATAAACTAAATAAAGATCCATCATATCCTCATGTGAAGCAAAAGAAAAGAAAACAGGGAACTTTCAATAATCAGGTGATTCAAGAAGAAGTCCAAAAATTGCTAAAAATTGGTTCCATTCGAGAGGTAAAGTATCCTAACTAGTTAGCCAATACTGTTGTGGTTCCAAAGAAAAATGGTAACTGGCGGGTTTGTGTAGATTATACAGATCTTAACAAAGCCTGCATTAAAGATTCTTTTCCACTACAACCACACATAGATCAATTGATTGATGCAACTGCAGGTCACGAATTATTAAGTTTTTTAGATGCATATTCAGGTTATAATCAGATTAAAATGGATCCAGGAGATGAAGAAATAACTTTATTCATAACAAACAGGGGGACTTACTGTTATAAAGTAATGCCCTTTGGTCTAAAGAATGCAGGTGCAACGTATCAGAGGTTAGTTACCAAAATGTTTCAGGAATATTTAGGAAAGACTATGGAGGTATATATAGATGATATGCTTGTTAAAACTCAGTACTCAAAAAATCACATATCACACTTATCTGCCACATTTTCAATTTTGCGCAAATTTAATATGAAGTTAAATCCCGAAAAATGTGCATTTGGCGTTGCATCAGGCAAGTTTTTGGGTTTTCTTGTTTTTAACCGTGGAATTGAAGTAAATCCTGAACAGATTAAAGCTTTTGAGGAAATCCCTGACATACTTTCAAACAAGAAAAAAGTTCAAAGATTAACAGGGAGAATTGCGACCTTGGGAAGATTCATCTCTAAATCATCAGAGAAGTGTTTTAAATTCTTCTCAGCCCTTAAGAAGCAAGATCATTTTGAATGGAATGAGGAATGTCAACAAACACTTAGGAATTTGAAAACGTACTTATCAAATCCACCTTTGTTGGAAAACCCAAAGGCTGGGGAAAAGCTACTCCTCTACATTGCTGTTTCGGAAGTGGCGGTAAGTGCTGTTTTGGTCCAGAAGAGCAAGGTAAACAATCACCTATCTATTACGTAAGTAAATCTTTGTTAGATGCAGAGACGAGGTATCCTTAGTTAGAAAAACTTGCACTTGCGTTAATCATGCCATCTAGAAAGTTAAGACCTTACTTTCAGTGTCATCCTATCGTTGTGGTAACTACTGTCACACCTCCTTTTTCCGCACCCGAGAGGGTAAAAGGGAGTTTTTTCCAATTAAAGGACAATCGAAACGGGATTGGTTTATTTATCTCAGAGTCGCCACTTGGGAGATTTAGGGTGTCCCAAGTCACCAATTTTAATCCCAAATCGAGGAAAAGAATGACTTCATATTACAGTCTGCGTACCAGAAATCCGGATAAGGAATTCTGTTAACCCGAGAGAAGGTGTTAGGCATTCCCGAGTTCCGTGGTTCTAGCACGGTCGCTCAACTGTTATATTTGGCTTGATTATCTGATTTTATACAAATATGAACTTATGTGCAAATTTTATCTTTCACCGCTTTCATAATTATTATTATTTTTACAAGGAATTGCAACGTCGTGAAAACATACCTCGAACCACGTTACATCAATGTACACGTGATTGTTGACATATCTCGACTCGGTTGAGATTTGGATTTGGGTCACATAAATGTGCACCCGAGTTAAGGAAAATAAATTATTAAAGGCGCGCTTAAAGCAACTAGCGTATTGTTATTTTGGGGAAGGCCATGAAATTCGCTAAACGACCTGTCCCGAATTCTAAGTATTTTAATATATATACGTTTAGAGGGCCCCGCACTCTGTACATTTTTGTTTGTCGAGGCTCGTCTCATTCCTTATAAAAAGAATTTGCGACGTCATGGAAATGCATCTCAGACCACGCCACAATCAATGTACCCGTGATTAGAGACACATTTCGACTCCGTTGAGATTTGGATTTGGGTCACATAAATGTGCACCCGAGTTTAAGAAAGTAATTTAATTAAGTCGCGTCTAAAGAGGCTAACGCGTTATTATCTTTGGGGAAGGCAGTGAAATTCACTAAACGATCCATCCCAAAATCTAAGTATTTATTATGACTAGTTATTGAGGGTCCCGCGATTTGCATTTTTATTTGGCAAGGCTCGTCTCGTTTTATTTTAAGGATAAACCTACAGCAACTACATTTTTCTATTAAGTTCGTCTCTAAAATAAAGAAAACTCTTAATTAATTACATGGTAAAAAACATAATTTGTTAGTTATTAGTTTGTGACTAACGCAAATGAAAACTTGCAGCAGAGTTTGTACAAAAGGGATTGCTTTCGTTCTATATTCTATTACTCAAGAAGGCTGAGACATGAGATTGACGCACAATAATATCGAAACAGATTATTCTTAGGCGAAGTATTTAGACGTATTCAACCTTATTCATTTGATTAATTATTTCTTACATGTTTGACATTAAAAAAAACGGGACAACTGAAACTAACCCTGTCTAACTTAAACGGTATTACCATGTGTTTAGCTATACTATTTTTCTTTTGCTATAATCCAAATTGCCTAATATGCCTTCGAAATACCCATTACCTACTGGTGAATTAAGATGACACAAATGTGATCACTGCATTTATTTTAACAGTCCTTATGTGAAACCCTTGTTGGCCGAGTATAACTAACTTCTTTTCTGATTTACATACAATGACAGGTTACAGACCAAACTCAATAAGGCTAAAAATTGTTTCGTTACATAGTTTGAAAGCCAAACTTTACATGTTGAACATATAAGTATTCTAAACTACAAACAGCAGAAAAGTGGTAACTATGCTAGTGTTTGGACTGCAATACTTCTCATGCTCTTATTCAACTCCAAACTTCACCATTTACATCAATGAATTTAGAATGGGTACCTGGATGTTTGAACAATAAGAAGGAGATGAAGAAAAGTATCAGCAACAGGCAACCAAACAGCAAGCAACACAACAACAATAACCAGCCTCAGTGATGAAGCTCACAAGTGGTCGAGCACCAAACAAACCAAACCCAGGAAACAGAGTAGTAAAATGCAGCCGAGAAAACCAGAATGTTCAATGCAGTAGCAGCAGAAATTTAATAACCACAAAAGCTCAGCAAACAACCAACAGCAATCAGCAAAGACAGCTTGACCAACTTCAACTCTTACACAGTTTTCAGATGATACTTATTCACAGTATTCTGAAATTTCTTTCTGTTTTTTTTCTTTCTCTGAAGACTAAAAGTCCAGCCCTTTCTTAACTAAAAATCACTCTATTTATAAGCCTAAAAGAGAACCCCCCCAGGTCTGCCTGGAATTTCCAGCCTAAGGTCTGCCCATCCCCTTCATTCCCCATGCCTAAGCATCTTCTTGATGCAAAACATTTTGTTCCCCACGCCTGGCCTATTGCTCTATTCAAGAGTCATGGGTTTAGTTAAGTATTAAACTCCCCTACTCTTTTGTTTTGTCCCCACTAATACTAGATTAATAGTATTTCTGATTAAACAATTGATAGCCCATTAATCCTGAATATTTAATCAGTCTTTGCCCCAACCAAAACTATCCCACAGACCCTTGATCATTGCTGTCTTGCCTCACCCTTTCCTTCTATTGTATCTGCCAGTTACTAGTTCGAATCCCCCCTCCCACAGCTAACAAACCAACCTATAATCAGTCCAAACACAAGCCTTCTTGAACTTAGATTTGGGATTTGAAGAGTTCTGCTTATATTCGACCGGAACCAAAGCTGATTAGGGTATGAGGGACGTTAGGGGAGTGACTAGGGTGAATTTGGGACTCATCCGGTGACTTAAGGTTTTGGCTCGAATCTTTGATCGAAGATTCGAGCACCTGGGAGGTGATTCGAAGTTAGGTGATTAGGTATTTGTGTTCAGGGGGGCTCGTAGGTCCAGTGGTGTAACTATGGTAGCCACCGGCATCCTGGCCGCCGGATTTATGCTGAAAGGGCACCAGGGCGGCTGCTAGGGTTTCGGGGGTTTGGGGTCCCTTCTGAGAGAGACGAAGGAACGGGGGTGGGTGTTTGGATAGGGGGTGGGGTAAAAGGGTTAGGTTTATATATGCATTGAGGGTTTGGATCCTGGCCGTTGGATCAAGTGAGATCTATGGCCAGGATCTATTCACTTGGGAAGAACGATGTCGTTTAGGTGTGGGGTAGGTGCGACCGGGTGGGGGACTGGATCGGGTCAAATTTTGACGGGTCTAGGGGAAGGCCTGGATCCGTTGGATCAAAGGGGTTGGACGGCTCAGATCAATTGCCTAAGACGGCGTCGTTTGGGTAAATGAGCAGCCTGATCAAGACCGTCCGTTTGAATCAGATCAACGGTTCCAACAGGGATGCTGATACGACGTTGTTTGGGGTCCATGCTTGGGCAGGCCTGGTCTGAATTGGACCTGGGTGCTGGTTTTGGGCTGCTTCTGGGCCTTAAAATTTTGAAACAAATAGGCCCAATCCGATTTTCTAAATAATTTGCACTCTTTTCCTTTGTTTTTCTAATTTTAAAATACAACTAAATTAAAATGAGTTTAAAAACACACATTAATCAACACTTAACACAATTATCACACACATATTACAAATTCTTTAAATGGTTAAATCACAGCCTAAAATAAAAGACGCATATTTTGTGAATTTTCTTTTAATGACTGAATTATGGCTTAATTAACATGACATACATATTTTGTATTTTGCTTGATAAAGATGAAAAAATGGACAGAACCACAAATGACTACCAGCACATATCACGTAAAAATCAAAAAATTGTACAGCGAGGTGTCAATGATTGTATTTTGGAGTGATTGTCCGTGGAGCAAAAATCACGTGCTTACAGCTGCCCCTCTTTGCCCGAAGACACGAAGGGTTTTCGCGCAAAGACAAAGCGGGCGATTTTTGCTCGCCCGAGTACTCCGTGTGAAGCATTTTTTTGAAAAAGATTTGACCGAACCTTTGCTTCCGAGGTTTCCTACATATCCTGGGCTGAACAGGAATCAGGTCAATGTAGTTCGGGAAGCTTCGGTAGCTGGGACTACCGTGTGACTGTAACATTCGCTGTTGTCGTGTGCTGTTGCATGCTGTTGTATGCTGTTATCGCTTACCGATCTCCCTGTTACATTGTGCCAAAAGAAAAAAACAAGAAGCTAGGCTAGACTATGGATCATAAGATCTCATCTATCTTCAACTTGTTCTTGTCGCCTTGCTTTCTTGTCGGCTTGCGTTTTCCTCCGATGCTTTTATTTTGTGAACTTGGGGATGACACTGGTCCTCTGCCTTTCTGAATGCCGGTTTTCATCATTTTGCTTGGTCCGCTGGGGACCTGGCTTTCTTCATTAAGCTTTTCAGTGGTTCCTTCTGGTGGTACGACTCTCTTCATCAGATTTGCCATGCTGGGCATGATTTAATGTTCATAAGCTGCTTCTTTCAAAACGCGTCCTTACGCGTCCTTTTGACTCGTGCGCCTGAGTTTGCAACCTTCTACTTCCCGGTGCTGGGGATTTTTGTTGTTTCCTGCTGGATATTCCTGCTGTAACCTTCGGCCTTCCGGTGGGGTTACTGCTTTCAAAATCTGGAATATTTAAACTAAAACATGAAAAGTATTCCTCTCGTTATACAGGTGGGCGCCTATTTAAACTAAGACATGAAAATATTCCTCTCGTTATACAGGTGGGCGCCTATTTAAACTAAGACATGAAAATTATTCCTCTCGTTATACAGGTGGGCGCCTATTTAAACTAAGACATGAAAATTATTCCTCTCGTTATACAGGTGGGCGCCTATTTAAACTAAGACTGAAAATTATTCCTCTCGTTATACAGGTGGGAGCCTATTTAAACTAAGACTGAAAAGTATTCCTCTCGTTATACAGGTGGGCGCCTATTTAAACTAAGACTGAAAATTATTCCTCTCGTTATACAGGTGGGCGCCTATTTAAACTAAGACATGAAAATTATTCCTCTCGTTATACAGGTGGGCGCCTATTTAAACTAAGACATGAAAATTATTCCTCTCATTATACAGGTGGGCGCCTATTTAAACTAAGACTGAAAAGTATTCCTCTCGTTATACAGGTGGGCGCCTATTTAAACTAAGACTGAAAAGTATTCCTCTCGTTATACAGGTGGGCGCCTATTTAAACTAAGACTGAAAATTATTCCTCTCATTATACAGGTGGGCGCCTATTTAAACTAAGACTGAAAATTATTCCTCTCGTTATACAGGTGGGCGCCTATTTAAACTAAGACTGAAAAGTATTCCTCTCGTTATACAGGTGGGCACCTATTTAAACTAAGACTGAAAATTATTCCTCTCGTTATACAGGTGGGCGCCTATTTAAACTAAGACTGAAAAGTATTCCTCTCGTTATACAGGTGGGCGCCTATTTAAACTAAGACTGAAAATTATTCCTCTCGTTATACAGGTGGGCGCCTATTTAAACTAAGACTGAAAAGTATTCCTCTCGTTATACAGGTGGGCGCCTATTTAAACTAAGACTGAAAATTATTCCTCTCGTTATACAGGTGGGCGCCTATTTAAACTAAGACTGAAAATTATTCCTCTCGTTATACAGGTGGGCGCCTATTTAAACTAAGACTGAAAATTATTCCTCTCGTTATACAGGTGGGCGCCTATTTAAACTAAGACATGAAAATTATTCCTCTCGTTATACAGGTGGGCGCCTATTTAAACTAAGACTGAAAATTATTCCTCTCGTTATACAGGTGGGCGCCTATTTAAACTAAGACATGAAAATTATTCCTCTCGTTATACAGGTGAGCGCCTATTTAAACTAAGGTGGGGCAACGTGACCTTTCCGATGGGGGATGATTTTTTCCTTTTCTTCTCCTTGCTCTATGCTCCAACAACTGGTCGGTGGACGACGCTGCTTGCTGGGGGTGGTTTTCCATTTATCCCCCTTTCTGCTTTCTCTTTTCAGGACATGCTGTGTGAGTCTGTTTTTAATCCCAAAACTACTCCCTTCAGGAGTTTACTTCCTCCCGGAACTGCAAGGCATAGAATTGCATTGCCCGGGGTTATCTTGCACCGGATTGATTTCCTTTTCTTGTGGCGTCTGACCACTTCGGATTCGGGTCCGAGATTTATCAACATTCTGCGGGGAAACCTTTTCGGAACTTGGTTCACAAGTCCTTCACCCGTCATTTTCCGCTCTCTTTATGTCACCCTTCTTTCTACACAATTCGTCCTTTGGTTTCGCAGCCGATGCCTTTTGTCTTATTGCCTCGGCTCTTGGCCTACCCTTTTCGTATTTTGCTTTCGTACCCCTTCGGCCTCTGGTAGTAAACTTTGAAAAATCTTTTCCAAAACGAATTCTTAGAAAGAAAAAATGAAAAAGATAGAAAAGGAGGAAAATCTTTCTGAACCAATACTTGGTGGAAAAAGGAAAAGAGAAGAACTTATCTGGATAACATGACTGGTCCTTGTGATCATGACGTGCACCATAGATTCCCGACCCAGTCTATTTGTATCAATCAACTTGCCTGATGACCTTACTTGCTGGGGATAAATGGGCGTCCATTTCTTTGTGAACGTGGATCCTTTTATTGATCTGTCTTGTCGCCTCATAGTGCCCTTCGAGGGGTTTTCACTAATGAGACTCTCTCTTTTCTCTCAGCTCCCGGCGCCTTATGGTGCATGTGAAGGTTTTCACCGATAAGACTCTCTCGTTTTATATCCCTCATCTTTCGTCGCCTTGTGATGCCTGCGAAGGTTTTCACCGCCAAGACTCTCTCATTTTATTTTTTCAACGGAGGATTGGAGTGCTGTCGATATGACCCTCTCTTCTGGAGATTCCTCGGGAATATCAATTCATTTCCAGTTTTATGCTCCTCTTCTTTGCCGGGGATCAGTGTATTATTCTCGGCTTTATTTGCCTGACTTGGCACCTCTTGGATATTGATCGGGAGGTCTTTTGGACGTCGATGTTGGTTTCGGTGTGGGGCTAAAAGAAAGGCTATCAAAATGAAATAACTTGATGGGTGATACGCTACAACTTTTGGAATCAAACCTTTGTTGGAACCTTAAAACATAACCTCTGCCCCAGTTTTCTTGCTTGGGGGATTTTATTTTTACACTATGTTGAGCTATGTGCGTTATGCACACTGTGCCTATTATGCACACTTATGGACATTATGCACACTATGACCGAGCCGTGAGGCGCCTACGTATCCTCTTTGAGGAATCAGGTCAAACGTAGTTCCCACAGTTTTGTATTTCTCGTGATTTTTATCTTCTTCTTTTTTTTCTTTTTTTTTCTTCTTTTTTTTCCATTTTCTCTTAAAAAATTTCTTTTCTTCTTCTTTCTCTTTTTCATATCTTTTCCGTTAGTGATTCCAAAAGAGGGGTATGAAAGAATAACTTAAGGCTCAAAAACAAAAAAAGGGAAACAAGGGTTAAAAGTGTTTGGATAGAATAAAGAATTGCCTCCGTCATTTCATTATCCAATAAGTACCAAGTACAAACAAACGAACCAATAATTGCCACAATCAAAGAAATTACGCATAATATCTCTTGACTGCATCTGAATTGATAGCCATGTCAACACTTCTCCCCTCGATATCCATCAAACACAAAGCACCGTTGGACAACACTCTGGTCATGATATAAGGCCCTTGCCAATTTGGGGCGAACTTGCCTTTTGCTTCGACCTGATGCGGGAGGATCCTCTTTAATAACTGCTGCCCTACTTCAAACTTCCTGGGGCGTACCTTCTTATTATATGTTCTTACCATTCTCTTCTGATACAGCTGACCATGGCACACTGCTGCCAATCTTTTCTCGTCTATCAAGCTCAACTGTTCCAATCAAGCTCTGACCCATTCATTATCATCAATCTCGACTTCAGCGACAATCCTGAGGGACGAAATTTCGACCTCCGCTGGTATTACGGCCTCAGTTCCGTACACCAACAAATAAGGAGTTGCACCTATGGAAGTCCGAACGGTAGTGCGATAACCCAACAAAGCAAAGGGTAATCTCTCGTGCCATTGTCTAGATCCTTCCACCATCTTCCGCAGTATCTTCTTGATGTTCTTATTGGCTGCTTCGACCGCTCCATTCGCCTTGGGGCGATATGGGGTAGAATTGCGGTGTGTAATCTTGAATTGTTGGCATACCTCTTTCATCAAGCTGCTGTTAATATTCGCACCATTGTCCGTAATGATCACTCTTGGGATCCCGAATCTGCAGATGATATGGGAGTGAACAAAATCCACCACTGACTTTTTAGTCACCGATTTGAAGGTTTTAGCTTCGACCCATTTGGTGAAGTAGTCGATGGTCACCAAAATGAACCTATGGCCGTTGGATGCTGCCGGCTCGATAGGCCCAATGACATCCATGCCCCATGCAACAAACGGTCAGGGTGCTGACATCGTATGTAACTCTGTTGGCGGAGAATGAATCAGATCTCCATGTATCTGACACTGATGGCATTTCCTCACAAAAGTGATACAGTCATGTTCCATGGTGAGCCAATAATACCCTGCCCTAAGGGTCTTCCTTGCCAACACGTATCCGCTCATATGTGGCCCACAAACTCCAGCATGTACCTCTGCCATAACCGTTGTGGCATGACCAGCATCTATACATCTCAACAATCCCAAATCCGGGGTTCTTTTGTACAACACTCCTCTGCTGAAGAAGAAACCATTTGACAGGCGCCGAAGGGCTCTTTTTTGGTCTCCAGTGGCCTGTTCCGGATATATCCCCATTTTGAGGTACTCCTTGATATCATGAAACCAGGGCTCGCCATCCGCTTCTTCTTCCACCGTGTTGCATTAAGCGTGCTGATCACGAACCTGGACGTGCAGAGGGTCAACATACATTTTGTCAGGGTGGTGCAACATTGATGCTAAGGTGGCCAATGCATCCGCAACCTCGTTATGAACTCTCGGGATATATTTGAACTTCACCGATCAAAATCGCTTGCTCAGATCTTGCAAGCATTGTCGATATGGTATGAGTTTCAAATCCCGTGTTTCCCATTCACCCTGAATCTAATGTACCAAGAGGTCCGAGTCTCCCAAGGCTAAAACGTCTTGGACATCCATGTCTGCAGCCAATCGCAGACCCAAAATGCAAGCTTCGTACTCGGCCATATTATTGGTGCAATAGAAGTGTAGTTGAGCCGTAACAGGATAATGGCGCCCTGTTTCCGAAATGAGTACCGCTCCTATTCCAACCCCTTTCACGTTCGCAGCTCCATCGAAGAAAAGCTTCCAACCCGGTTCCTCGGGTAACTCCAGCTCGTTTGTATACATCACCTCTTCATCGGGAAAATACGTTCTTAACGGCTCGTATTTTTTATCAATGGTATTCTCTGCCAAATGGTCGGCCAGCACCTGGGCTTTCATGGCTGTCCTCGTCACATAGACGATATCAAACTCTGTGAGCAGAATTTTCCATTTGGCCAACCTTCCTGTGGGCATAGGTTTCTGAAAGATATACTTCAATGGGTCCAAACGGGATATGAGATAAGTAGTATATGAGAACAGGTAGTGCTTCAACTTCTGAGCTACCCAAGTTAGGGCGCAGCATGTTTTCTCGAGTTGAGTGTACTTGATCTCATATACTGTGAATTTCTTGCTAAGATAGTAGATGGCTTGCTCCTTCCTTCCTGTGTCATCATGTTGCCCCAGTACACAACCAAACGAATTTTCCAGGACCGTCAGATAAAGAATTAAGGGTTTCCCTGGCTTAGGCGGGACCAACACGGGTGGATTAGACAGATACCCTTTGATTTGGTCGAAAACCTCTTGACACTCTGCCGTCCAACTTACCGCAGCATCCTTTTTCAGCAACCGAAATATGGGCTCACAAGTTGCTGTGAGTTGAGCGATGAACCTGCTGATGTAATTGAGTCTACCCAGCAAACTCATTACCTCTGTTTTGTTCTTTGGCTGTGGCAAATCTCGGATGGATTCGATCTTGGATGGGTCTAACTCAATCCCCCGTCGACTGACGATGAATCCTAATAGCTTTCCTGAAGGAACCCCGAATGCGCATTTGGCCGGGTTGAGCTTGATATCATACCTTCGGAGTCTTTGAAAAAATCTCTTTAGGTCTGCTACATGGTCTTCTTGATGCCAAGACTTTATGATCACATCATCTACGTACACCTCAATTTCTTTGTGCATCATGTCGTGAAACACAGTAGTCATTGCTCGCATGTACGTTGCCCCGATGTTCTTCAATCTGAACGGCATTACCCGATAGCAGTAAGTTCCCCATGATGTAATAAAAGCTGTCTTTTCCGCATCTTCCTCGTCCATTAGGATCTGATGATAACCCGCATAGCAATCCACGAAGGATCCAATCTCGCGCCCGGCGCAATTATCGATCAAGATATGGATGTTGGGCAATGGAAAATTGTCCTTGGGACTTGCTTTGTTGAGGTTGCGGTAGTCGACGCACACCCTGATTTTCCCATCCTTCTTTGGAACTGGTACCACATTGGCCAACCACTCGGGATATCGAGTGACCCGAATGACCTTCGCCTGCAACTGTTTAATCACCTCTTCTTTGATCTTTACACTCATTTCTGTTTTAAATTTCCTTAACTTTTGCTTGACCGGAGGGTATGCTGAGTCAGTGGGCAATTTGTGAACCACTAAATTGGTGCTTAATCCCGGCATATCGTCATATGACCATGCAAAAACATCTTTGAATTCCATGAGGGTTTTGATCAATTCTTCCCTGACATTCGGCTCAATATGGATGCTGATCTTGGTTTCTCTGACATTATCAGCGTCTCCTAGATTCACAGCCTCAGTGTCATTTAGGTTAGGTTTGGGTTTTTCTTCAAATTGACACAGTTCTCGGTTTATCTCTTCGAAGGCTTCATCTTCGTCATATTCAGAGTCATCGTCACAAACGACCTCTTGTATCATTAAGTCGGATTCAGATTGATTTATTAGACTAGGTCAAAGATCCGCTGTGCATGCCATGTCATTAGAACCAGTAAAAAGAGAACTGTTCAGAAAGAAAAAGAACAAAACAAAATTAAAATGAGACAAAAGAAGAAAACTTTATTAAACTTGCGGGATAAAAGGGTTCACACTGTTACAAAACAGAAGTAAAATTTGGATTATACCCTGGAATAATCCGAACAAAACAAAACAAACAAAAACATAAATTAAAGCCTACTACCAAGACTCCCCTCGGACAGGAAGAGGAGTAACTGTCCAATTGTTGGTTTTGGCCTCAGGCCCCACAAACTGTATCTCTGCTCTGCTGGAACCTTCTCCAGCTTCTACCATACTGACATCAGCGAATAGCCTCTCGAAACTCTAATTCAGGTCTCCATCAATACCAATCAATGGTCATAAAATCTTTGGGACCGGTGGCCCTTTGGAGCTTGCTCTGACGAAAGATCTTGAAAGACGTGGCATGGGTTTGGGAAGATACCAGACTTTCTTCTTCATTTTCCGCGCTTGCTTTGCATCTGCTGCGGTTGGTTTGAACCCCAATCCGAAAGTTTCCAGATTTTTAGGCAAGGAGACAGGTTGGACAATCCCCTGAAGCTCGACTCCCAGGCCCTTTCCCGGCACAAATCCATTACCCAGCATTTCCGAGACCATCATGACTGTCGCGGCAGCTACCCTAGGGTGCGGGATGATTTCTCCTTCAGCAATTTTGTTCGCCGACCCTGTATCGAAAATCTGGTAGACCCAAGGACCTTTGTCATCATCGGTCTCTATGAAGGGTACGATGGCGCCGCCCATGGTGCACATCGTGTCCTCATCGTGTAGTACGACCTCCTGCCTATCCCACTCGAACTTGACCATCTGATGGAGGGTGGAAGGCACTTCTTTGGCAGCGTGAATCCACGGTCGTCCTAACAGAAGGTTATAAGATACTGTGGCATCTAACACCTGGAACTCCATGGTAAACAGGACTGGGCCGATGGTCAATTCGAGTACAACGTCCCCCACAGTGGCTGTTCCATTTCCGTCAAACCCTCGGACGCAGATGCTATTCTTGCGGATTCTTCCGTGGTCGATCTTTAACTGGTTCAGAGTGGATAATGGACAAATATTGGCACTTGAACCGTTATCCACCAATACCCGAGTAACTACCGAGTTTTCACATTTGACAGATAGGTAGAGAGCTTTATTATGCTCCGTACCTTCCATTGGCAGGTCATCATCTGAGAATGTTACCCTATTCACCTTGAAAATCTTGTTGGCAATGGTTTCCAGGTGGTTTACAGAAATCTCGTTGGGCACGTGAGCTTCGTTTAATATCTTCATCAAGGCCCGACGATGCTCCTCAGAATGGATTAGTAATGACAGCAGTGAGATCTGGGCCGGTGTTTTCCTCAGCTGTTCGACCACGGAGTAGTCCTGCACTTTCATCTTCCTCAGGAACTCCTCAGCCTCTTCTTCGGACATAGGTTTCTTGGTTGCAGCTGGGTTGGTTCTTCTCAGCTCCACCAGAGCAAAACATCGACTTGATCGAGTCAGCCCTTGCGCTTCACAACTAACTTCCTCCACCTGTTTTCCTTTGTACATCACCACTGCCTTCTCGTATTTCCAAGGCACAACCTTGCTATCAATCATCGGCAGCTGGACTACAGGCTTTATAGTGACCAGTTCCCTGTACACCCCTTTTAACACAACTGCAGGCGTGGGTGGAGTCCCTGATGTTACCAACTTGTTGGGCTCGAGTTTGCTTGTTACGGCGGACGGGCTCTTTCCCAATATCACTACTGGCTTGACGCCTTCTCCTTGCGACTGTACCCCCGTTCCTCCATTGGTTGATCCTTCTTTCGGAGCAGCCTGGATCATCATCACTGTCTGTGAGGGCTGTCTCAACTCTCCTCCCTCATACACCAACTCGATCATGTGCGTCTCGTGGTGCGCTGGCAGTGGGTTCTGATTGATGTTAGGTGCCTCCGGTGTCTGGACCTCGATTTTGTTAGTATCAATGAGGTCTTGTATCGCCTGCTTCAGTCTCCAACATTTTTCAGTTTCATGTCCCAGCATTCCTGAGCAGTATTCACAGCTTATTGACCTGTTCATATTTTGAGGCGGGGGGTTCTGCTCTCTGGGTTCGACAGGACTCACCAAACCCAACCGTCTCAATTTGTGGAATACGGCGGTATAGGACTCTCCCAGCTCAGTAAAGGCTCTATGTTTATGTAGCCTATCATTTTTAGCAGCTTGACTCCCTCGAAAACCTGTCCCTGGAGGGTTCCTGTATGCTCTGGGTGGAGGGTAGGTATTATGTGGAGCTGGGTATGTATTGTGTGGAGCTGGCGCACGCCATTGTGGCCGAACCGGAGGTTGGGTGTATGTCTGGGCTTGATGGACGGTGAAATGCGGTTCTTGGGGTGGATAGTAGTGATGTGGTGGGTTGTATGGGTAGCTTGGCCTGTGAGGTCTGGGTTGGTTGTAGTGTGGCTTGCCAGACCCGGACCAACTGCCTGCCTCGATCGTGGCAATTTCTTCTTTCTTTCTTCTCAGCGCACCTCCCGTGCCGTTCTGAATAGCCTGGGTCGTTGCCTTGAGTGCTGAGTAATTCAGGATTTTGTCAGACCTCAGACCCTCTTCTATCATGACCCCTATCTTCACCACTTCGTTGAAGGATTTTCCAACCGTCGTCACCAAGTGACCAAAGTAGGTTGGATCTAATGTTTGCAAGAAATAGTCCACCATCTCTCCCTCTCTCATGGGAGGATCGACTCTGGCCGCTTGATCTCTCTAGCGGAACCCGAACTCGCGAAAACTTTCCCCGAGTTTCTTCCCGGTCCTCAATAATGTGAGACGATCAGGGACTATCTCGAGATTGTATTGGAAATGACCCGCGAAAGCCTGCGCCAGATCATCCCAAGTGTACCATCTGCCGGAATCCTGCCTGGTATACCATTCTAGTGTAGATCCGCTCAGACTTTGGCTGAAATAAGCTATCAACAGCTCATCTTTGCCGCCTGCCCCTCTCATTTTGCTACAGAATCCCCGCAAATGTGCCATGGGATCACCGTGCCCTTCATATAAATCGAACTTAGGCATCTTGAACCCAGCCGGGAGTTGGACGTCCGGGAAAGGGCATAGATCTTTGTAAGCCACGCTGACTTGGTTGCCCAATCCGTGCAGGTTCCTGAAGGACTACTCCAGGCTTTTGAACTTCCTCAATACCTCATCCTGTTCAGGGGTTTTAACCGGCTTTTCAATCTCTGCCGGTACTTCCAAGTGCGGATTGTAGGCCTGTGGTTCGGGGGCATGGAATATGGGCTCAGGGGGATAGTATTGCGTATCGTGAGCCTGAAACAATGGCTCACTGGTCGTTCTTTGCAGGGTTGCTGACGTGGGTACCACAAAAGTGGGAATATTTGGTGTTGGGAGAGGTTGATGGGGTGGTGGAGCTTGGGAATCATGGGGGCTTCTTTCCTGATAATAACGGGGATTCGGGAGGCTTGTTGAAGGACCGGAGTGAGGGTATTCCGGCATGTGCCCCAGTGGCTCAGGGCTCTTTTGTGCTTTGGCTAGAGCTAGCTGCATTGCATTCATCTCTAGTCCCATCCTTTCAATCTTTTCCATCGCTTCTTTTAACAACTGGCTCATCGGCCTTTCTTCCTCGTTACTATTCTCTGAAGTAGTCATGCTTGTTGCTACTGGTCCTTTGGATCTGGTTTGGTAAGAGTGTGTTGCCAGAATTCTCTAATCAACTAACTGTCTGGTATCAGACAACAACAAACTTTGTTAGCGTTAGAGCTTAACAGATTTGATCATAACACATAGAGGATGCAATGCTCCTATGCAGTTAACCGTTTCTACATGCTTTGCTTCGAACAACATGCGTCAGCCCGGCTTGCTCATTTGTCCCTTTTTAAAGTACTTTGGGAAACCCTGTATTTTATTTTATTTTTGTATTTTCTTTTCTTTCTTTATTAAAAGCGGTCGAATCTTATGGGGATTGCCTACGTATCACGTCCCCGCGCGAATCAGACTAGGCGTAGTTCTGCCATAAAGTAAAGAAACACAAAATTCTTTTGGAATCATTAAATTCATTCTCAAAATCTTGCTATTACAAATTACTTCAAACCGAGAATAGCAACAGTACAGACTCCACAGTTTTACTTGACTTGGCTAAAAGAAAAGAAAACAACATATGGGAAAGCACAAAGCCAAATGAACAGGACTCGTCTGAAGATTAATTTCCCAACTTAGGGGCCCACGAGGCATCGCTCGGCCTTTTCGTGGTTCTAGGTACGAGTTCCCTTTCGAGCTGCTCCAACTCGTGCATGGTCTGCTTGACATAACCCATCACTGCTGAGAGAACGGTAACGCTGGTCATGTTCTCACACCGTAGACACCGTCTGATGATGGCGTGGGCAATGGCCCTGATCTTATCTCTGGTTTGTTTCTTCTCTATGATTAGGCATCTTATCTGATCACTGCACGTCTTGAATACCTGAGAATCCTGTATATGCTGATTCTTCAGCTGCCGCACTTCTGTCTTCATTTGGGCCAACAAGTCGTAACAGTATCTACTCTCCAATTGGAAATCCTCGGCCTGCTTAACTGCTTTAAACTCAAGTGTAGCCATCTCTCTCTTTATTTTGGCAACAGTTTTCTCGTGGTCACGTTTCAATTGGTTCAAGTATCGGCGATGCTTATCTACTCTTGTTCCCCACTGTGCCTTGAGCTTTGCCATGACCTTTTCGGATTCGTCTAAACCATCTTGCCATTCCGTGATTTCTCTTTTCAAACCCTTTATCAACTGCTGGTCTGATTGACTTCTGGGCTGTTCATCAAGAGACAATCTCAATTTTTGGATTTGGGCCTTAAGTTCTTCATTCTCTTGGATCAATCTATTCTTTTCGCTTCGATCCGCCGCGATTTGTACGTTGTTATTGAATTTCAGACTGTCAATTTGTAGCTTCAAATCACCGATCTCTACCCGATAACCCTTCTCTTTTGCTAACCAGTTCCATTGCCCTTGGGACGATTCTACGAAATCTTTGAGATGCGGTCTCTTAGCCGGTCTTTCGTAGGACAGGCTACCTCTAAACCAAGCGTGATACCCCGGGGCGACTTCCCCTTTTGCTGTATCAATCACACAAGTGTTTGTTGTCAGATGTTGGCACTCACTCCAGATTTGGCGAACTTCTTCTTCAGGGAAATGACCGTTCGGACTGATTTCAATCACTTGGGTACTCAAATCTTCATCTTTCGGCACCACTTGATACCTCCCAAGTTGCCTCAAAACCCGATATGGTGCATAGGGTTGGATGCTTTTAAGTTCCATCAACAGAAAGTGGGGCCTGGTTGCCGGCATGTATATGATTTCCTCAATAGGTGACCATCCGAGCGTCCACTGGATTTGGCTGGCAGTGAGAGTTCAGAGAAATGAGGTCCATGATGTGACTCCCTCAGGTAAATTGAACCCTTTGATTCTCGTGTAGAATTCTCCAATACAAGTTTTCTCGGGAGAACCATAACCCAAGAGCGAGGAGCGATGGCATAAATGATCGGTCATCCACATTTGCAACAGTAGGTTACATCCTTCGAAAAAGTCGCCCCTGGCTTGACAACCAGTGAGAGCCCGGAAAATGTCAGCCATAATCATAGGCGCCAGAGTACTTTTATCTTGGGTAAGCAAAGTATTGACGACCCCAGTTACTTTTAGATCAATGTTTCCATCTTTTCTTGGGAACACTATAAGACCCAGAAAGGCTGTCATAAAAGCCACTAGCCTGTGTTCGTCCCACTTTTGTTGGTTGCCTCTACTGCATAGTTTGAAATCCGGCTTATTGAATCCGCCCACGTGGCCGTATCTAGCATATATAAGGTGGAGACTGCAGAATCTTTTGGCAAGATCTGGATGGTGGAACGTTCGAGGTATTTTTAGGAAATCCAGAAACCGGTGTACCATGACAGCCCTAGGTGCAATCAAGTATTTGAACCTTAAAGGAGCTTCATCACTTCCGATGTATCCTGCTATTTCTTCCAATGTCGGGGTGAGCTCAAAGTCCGAAAAATGGAACACGTTGTGTGCTGAATCCCAACAAGTGACCAATGATCTGATAATATCACCCCGAGGCTGAACGTTTAGTAGATCCGGGAGATCTTTCAGATATTTTCTTACTTTATCTTGCACTTCTTTGCCTAAGTCGTTCCACCATAATTGCAACTCAAAAGGGATCTTGGTCATTACTGAGAAAGGTTCGTTTTGTATCGTGCTCATCCTGCACATTTATTAGGGTGATTATGCCAAGTGAAGAAAAAAAACTTTATTTAGACTCAAAAAAAATAAAATTATCTAGATCTTATTTTTTCAAAGACTCCTCTTTTTTTGCAGAATGGGAGGTTGGACCCGATGAGAGTTGCCTACGTATCTCACACCCTGCGAGAATCAAACCGGCATAGTTATCGCGGATCAGAAGTAGGGGGAAACAAATAATTTTTTTTTTGAATTTGTGAAAGGACTACTTTAAAAGGAGAAAGGAGGTATTTTTTTTTAAAAAATAATTAAAATACTTTCTAAAGAAGTTAATAATGGAAAATATTTTTGGATTTTTTTTGTTTTTGTTTTTTGAAAATTGGGGGTCTAAAAACTTTTCTAGACTTTTTGGCAAGACAAATATTTTTGCAACAAATAAAGACATATATATATTTTTTTGGAAATAAAAAACTTTTGAATTTATATATACATGTATATATTTGTGACAAATAATGAAATACTTCTTTTTTTTTTTAATTATTATTATTCGAATTTTCATAAAAATAAAAATAAAAAATTTTAACAACAAGACTCTTTTTCATCTTCATTTTTATGACAAGACAAACTATATATTTTTTCTATATTTTTTTTTGAAAAACAAAACAGAACAACGACTTTTTTTTCTATTTTTCCTTTGCTTTTAATAAAACAAACTAATAAGACATTTTTTTTTCATTTTCTCAAA
The DNA here is from genome assembly GCF_000715075.1 of Nicotiana tabacum. NCBI lineage: Eukaryota > Viridiplantae > Streptophyta > Magnoliopsida > Solanales > Solanaceae > Nicotiana > Nicotiana tabacum. The sequence goes on from NC_134084.1 coordinate 55,116,890, forward strand.
ATTTCGGCAGAGTTTTGACAGTATTTTTGCATTGGGTTTTTCAAAAATAAACAATTAACTCCTTAACCGCTATTTCCTTTTTTCCAATTTCACAATATTCATAATATTCAAACACCGGTCAGCATGCGGGCGCGAGACAAATAAATGCACGGAAAACAAATAGGATGCATTAGGATGGTCCTTTCATATAAGGTTGCTAGTCCTAGACGGACCCAACCCCTGTGTTGAGTCCCCTAAGTCAAATGCAACGTGATGCAAATAAGCGTTCCTACTAGGGATCCGGCATGGAGTTTCGTTATACTAGGTTTATAACCTGGGTATATGTTCTAGACTGTGTACCCGAGCGGACAACTCGAGTCGAGGAGGGGGCAACTTACCGGGAACCAAAAGGCCGTCCGGCTTCGTAACTTATCCGTCCTCTTTCTTATTTCGGGTATTGACACTAACGGAATAGGGAGCCTCGACCAGCGAGCTTCTCCCCGGAGGTAAGAAGAGAGAGGTTTCGGCACAGTTTATATACAGTTCAAATAATATCGAAGCGGTAAAAACATCATTTAGCACATTAGGCATGTATCATGTAACGAAATCAGATAAAAACCAAATATAACAATTCATCTAAGCTCGAATTTCTAACCCTGAACCAGAGATTCTGGGTCATGGATCCCCAGCTGAGTCGCTAGAGCTGTCACACCTCCTTTTTCCGCACCCGAGAGGGTACAAGGGAGTTTTTTCCAATTAAAGGACAATCGAAACGGGATTAGTTTATTTATCTCAGAGTCGCCACTTGGGAGATTTAGGGTGTCCTAAGTCACCAATTTTAATCCCGAATCGAGGAAAAGAATGACTTCATATTACAGTCTGCGTACCAGAAATTCGGATAAGGAATTCTGTTAACCCGGGAGAAGGTGTTAGGCATTCCCGAGTTCCGTGGTTCTAGCACGGTCGCTCAACTGTTATATTTGGCTTGATTATCTGATTTTATACAAATATGAACTTATGTGCAAATTTTATCTTTCACCGCTTTCATAATTATTATTATTTTTACAAGGAATTGCAACGTCGTGAAAACATACCTCGAACCACGTTACATCAATGTACACGTGATTGTTGACATATCTCGACTCAGTTGAGATTTGGATTTGGGTCACATAAATGTGCACCCGAGTTAAGGAAAATAAATTATTAAAGGCGCGCTTAAAGCAACTAGCGTATTGTTATTTTGGGGAAGACCATGAAATTCGCTAAACGGCCTGTCCCGAATTCTAAGTATTTTATATACGTTTAGAGGGCCCCACACTCTGTACATTTTTGTTTGTCGAGGCTCGTCTCATTCCTTATAAAAAGAATTTGCGACGTCATGGAAATGCATCTCAGACCACGCCACAATCAATGTACCCGTGATTAGAGACACATTTCGACTCCGTTGAGATTTGGATTTGGGTCACATAAATGTGCACCCGAGTTTAAGAAAGTAATTTAATTAAGTCGCGTCTAAGGAGGCTAACGCGTTATTATCTTTGGGGAAGACAGTGAAATTCACTAAACGATCCATCCCAAAATCTAAGTATTTATTATGACTAGTTATTGAGGGCCCCGCGATTTGCATTTTTATTTGGCAAGGCTCGTCTCGTTTTATTTTAAGGATAAACCTACAGCAACTACATTTTTCTATTAAGTTCGTCTCTAAAATAAAGAAAACTCTTAATTAATTACATGCTAAAAAACATAATTTGTTAGTTATTAGTTTATGACTAACGCAAATGAAAACTTGCAGCAGAGTTTGTACAAAAGGGATTGCTTTCGTTCTATATTCTATTACTCAAGAAGGCTGAGACATGAGATTGATGCACAATAATATCGAAACAGATTATTCTTAGGCGAAGTATTTAGACGTATTCAACCTTATTCATTTGATTAATTATTTCTTACATGCTTGACATTAAAAAAACGGGACAACTGAAACTAACCCTGTCTAACTTAAACGGTATTACCATGTGTTTAGCTATACTATTTTTCTTTTTCTATAATCCAAATTGCCTAATATGCCTTCGAAATACCCATTACCTACTGGTGAATTAAGATGACACAAATGTGATTACTGCATTTATTTTAACAGTCCTTATGTGAAACCCTTGTTGGCCGAGTATAACTAACTTCTTTTCTGATTTACATACAACGACAGGTTACAGACCAAACTCAATAAGGCTAAAAATTGTTTCGTTACATAGTTTGAAAGCCAAACTTTACATGTTGAACATATAAGTATTCTAAACTACAAACAGCAGAAAAGTGGTAACTATGCTAGTGTTTGGACTGCAATACTTCTCATGCTCTTATTCAACTCCAAACTTCACCATTTACATCAATGAATTTAGAATGGGTACCTGGATGTTTGAACAATAAGAAGGAGATGAAGAAAAGTATCAGCAACAGGCAACCAAACAGCAAGCAACACAGCAACAATAACCAGCCTCAGTGATGAAGCTCACAAGTGGTCGAGCACCAAACAAACCAAACCCAGGAAACAGAGTAGTAAAATGCAGCCGAGAAAACCAGAATGTTCAATGCAGTAGCAGCAGAAATTTAATAACCACAAAAGCTCAGCAAACAACCAACAGCAATCAGCAAAGACAGCTTGACCAACTTCAACTCTTACACAGTTTTCAGATGATACTTATTCACAGTATTCTGAAATTTCTTTCTGTTTTTTTTCTTTCTCTGAAGACTAAAAGTCCAGCCCTTTCTTAACTAAAAATCACTCTATTTATAAGCCTAAAAGAGAACCCCCCCAGGTCTGCCTGGAATTTCCAGCCTAAGGTCTGCCCATCCCCTTCATTCCCCATGCCTAAGCATCTTCTTGATGCAAAACATTTTGTTCCCCACGCCTGGCCTATTGCTCTATTCAAGAGTCATGGGTTTAGTTAAGTATTAAACTCCCCTACTCTTTTGTTTTGTCCCCACTAATACTAGATTAATAGTATTTCTGATTAAACAATTGATAGCCCATTAATCCTGAATATTTAATCAGTCTTTGCCCCAACCAAAACTATCCCACAGACCCTTGATCATTGCTGTCTTGCCTCACCCTTTCCTTCTATTGTATCTGCCAGTTACTAGTTCGAATCCCCCCTCCCACAGCTAACAAACCAACCTATAATCAGTCCAAACACAAGCCTTCTTGAACTTAGATTTGGGATTTGAAGAGTTCTGCTTATATTCGACCGGAACCAAAGCTGATTAGGGTATGAGGGACGTTAGGGGAGTGACTAGGGTGAATTTGGGACTCATCCGGTGACTTAAGGTTTTGGCTCGAATCTTTGATCGAAGATTCGAGCACCTGGGAGGTGATTCGAAGTTAGGTGATTAGGTATTTGTGTTCAGGGGGGCTCGTAGGTCCAGTGGTGTAACTATGGTAGCCACCGGCATCCTGGCCGCCGGATTTATGCTGAAAGGGCACCAGGGCGGCTGCTAGGGTTTCGGGGGTTTGGGGTCCCTTCTGAGAGAGACGAAGGAACGGGGGTGGGTGTTTGGATAGGGGGTGGGGTAAAAGGGTTAGGTTTATATATGCATTGAGGGTTTGGATCCTGGCCGTTGGATCAAGTGAGATCTATGGCCAGGATCTATTCACTTGGGAAGAACGATGTCGTTTAGGTGTGGGGTAGGTGTGACCGGGTGAGGGACTGGATCGGGTCAAATTTTGACGGGTCTAGGGGAATGCCTGGATCCGTTGGATCAAAGGGGTTGGACGGCTCAGATCAATTGCCTAAGACGGCATCGTTTGGGTAAATGAGCAGCCTGATCAAGACCGTCCGTTTGAATCAGATCAACGGTTCCAATAGGGATGCTGATACGACGTCGTTTGGGGTCCATGCTTGGGAAGGCCTGGTCTGAATTGGACCTGGGTGCAGGTTTTGGGCTGCTTCTGGGCCTTAAAATTTTGAAATAAATAGGCCCAATCCGATTTTCTAAATAATTTGCACTCTTTTCCTTTGTTTTTCTAATTTTAAAATACAACTAAATTAAAATGAGTTTAAAAACACACATTAATCAACACTTAACACAATTATCACACACATATTACAAATTTTTTAAATGGTTAAATCACAGCCTAAAATAAAAGACGCATATTTTGTGAATTTTCTTTTAATGACTGAATTATGGCTTAATTAACATGACATACATATTTTGTATTTTGCTTGATAAAGATGAAAAAATGGACAGAACCACAAATGACTACCAACACATATCACGTAAAAATCAAAAAATTGTACAGCGAGGTGTCAATGATTGTATTTTGGAGTGATTGTCCGTGGAGCAAAAATCACGTGCTTACAACTACCTACCCTTTACGTAACATATTACATAAGCATGAGTTATCAGGCAGGTTAGCTAAGTGGGCAATAGAGTTAAATGAATACGAAATTGCATACCAACCTAGAACTGCTATAAAATCACAAGTATTAGCTGATTTCGTGACTGATTTTAGTTAAGGAATACAGTTAGAAGTAGAAAAAGAATTACAGGTGTTCAATGGAGCTAATTCAGGAACTTGGACTTTATTCACTGATGGCTCATCTAATGTGAGAGGAGCAGGTTTGGGGGTCGTATGGGTACCACCTACGGGTGAAACCATTCGGCAAGCTATTAAATGTCATTCCATAACTAACAATGAGGCAGAATATGAGGCTATGATTGCAGGTTTAGAACTGGCACGGAAACTTGACATAAATTAGATTATAATCAAGAGTGATTCACAACTCGTAGTTAATCAAATGTTGGGGACTTATACAGCCAGGGAAGCAAGGATGCAACAGTACTTGGAAAAGGTACGAGAATTGATAAAACAATTTCAAGATTGGAAAGTTAGAAAAATACCCAGGGACGAAAATCTTGAAGCAGACGCCCTAGCTAATCTCGCATCTGCGGCCGACGTGGCAAACGATGCAAATGCCTCAGTGATACATTTATTTCATTCAGTTCTTGATCCTGATGCGAATGAGGTAAATTTTAATAACTTAACCTGGGATTGGAGGAACGAAATTGTTGCTTTTTTGTGGTATGAAACCGTCCGTGATAACAAGAAAAAAGCTTATGCGCTTCGAAGACAGGCCGCTCGGTACTGCTTAAAACAAGGCAATCTATATCGTAAAATGTTCGGTGGTCCCTTAGCAAGATGCCTTGGACCTTCACAAACAGAGCATGTAATGAGAGAAATACATGAGGGTCATTGCGGGAATCACGCAGGTGGAAGATCACTAGTAAGAACCTTAATTAGGGCAGGTTATTACTGGCCTAAATGGAAGAGGAGGCAGAAAGTTTCGTGGCCAAATATGATAAATGCCAGAGGTACTGTAACAATATGCATAGACCTGCAGAATTATTACATTCGGTCATTACGCCATGGCCATTTATGAAACGGGGAATGGATATCGTAGGTCCATTACCGCAATCAAAAGGACAGGTAAAGTTTTTGCTTGTTCTCACTGATTATTTACTAAATGGGTAGAGGCAGGTGCATTCAAATAGGTGCGAGAAAAGGAAGTCAGAGACTTTATTTGGCGAAATATCATATGTCGGTTCGGCGTACCAAAGGAGATCATATATGATAATGGTCCTCAGTTTATTAGAGCTCAGATCATGGAATTTTTTTAGAGCTGGCAAATTAAAAGGATTACGTCAACACCCTATCATCCGGTGGGTAATGGACAAGAAGAATCAACGAACACGGTCATTATCAACAATTTAAAGAAACGACTAGAGGAATCAAAAGAAAACTGGCCTGAAGTGTTACCTGGAATTTTATGGGCATATCGCACAACTGCAAAAATAAGTACAGGAGAAACACCGTTCTCATTGGTTTATGGAGCTGAGACTTTAATTCCAGTTGAGATAGGGGAACCAAGTACACGGTTCACACAGGTGACACAAGAATCTAATGACGAGGAGATGCGGGTCAACCTAAATTTACTCGAGGGGCGGAGAGAAGCTGCTTTAATAAGAATGGTAGCACAAAAGCAAGTCATAGAACGATACTACAATAGAAAAGCACGCCTCAGGTTCTTCAAAATTGGGGACTTCGTGCTTAAAAAGGTTTTTCAGTCTACAGAGGTAGCTAACACAGGGAAATTAGGTCCAACATGGGAAGGACCCTACACAGTGCGTGATGTTGCAAGAAAGGGGGCATATGAACTGGAAACAATGGATGGCAAGATACTACCTTCGTATTGGAATGCTGTTCATTTAAAGAGATACTATTTCTAAGGAAAACCCACAGTCAGGTATAACCATTTTAAATTTCATTTTTGAATTGTTAAAATTTTACTAATGATTTTAGATGATAGTCAAAAAGCTAACCCGTACTAAATGATGCGTCATGACCTGTAAGGCACATAGAGTAACCTAAAATTTCTGGCCTAAGGTTACAATTATTCTGATAGAAATGCAAACGGGTTATGTAGTCTTCATCTATAATCGTCCTTCCGAGTCCCGTATATTTTTCCTTTTCAGGAAAAGGACCAAATGAGAGAAACTATCAAGTGTTCGAGGCTTCATACTTCAACACTCAAACACTTGGGGGACTACATAATATACACGGACATGTGTATAAAGAAGGCAAAGAAGATTAAGGAAAAATCAAGCCTGAAAGAGTCAAGTGCAAAGTAAAAGTCATAAAGCCACGAGCTAAGTCCAAAGAAAAACCTCACTATAGTTAGGGTAAAGGCTATGTACTAAAACGGGTTATAAGGAAAAACCCCGTGTCTATTATTCTTCTTTTAAATCTGTTACAAGAAAAACAGTTAAGAGAAAGTTATAGATGTAATTCAAATACATGTAAAATTTTATTCGGAACTAGACAAGGTTCAAAAATAAAAACTTGTCAAAGTTATTTCAGAGAAACATGTGTATTCCTATTTCTTTTATCGTATGATAACACCATTATGAAGTTGAGACGTCTTCTTCATTAAGTGTCGGAATATAAAAGGACCCTCTTTTATAAAACTCATGTTTAAATTAATCATGAGGTTAGTAGAAGCATTTTCGGAAAACAAAAATGCAAATTATTCTGTAAGTCCTTAAAAATAAAGGCGAGAATAAAGCAAACAGAAGTTTAAGATAATAACATGAAAAACTTCTTAATATGTAAAAAATAAATAATCTAAGACTAAGTTCGAACTTAGTCATAAAACTACGAAATTGTTTAGATTGCCCCATAAAAAGACTTGGGGACTGGCGTTTCCAAAATCAACTCTCAAATGAAGCTAAGGGTTTGATTACAATTTTCCAAAATCAAAACAAAAACAAAATCATTTGAATGATTAAAACCGGTCACTGAGAAGTTTGTGGTATTGAGGGAGTAACGTCAATAGCAGCGGGCTCAATTTGGGTAGGTGCATCAGCAGGCGCGGTTTCAACGTGGCTTGCAGCAACAGGCTCGATCGGGCTTGAAATAGTCGAGATACCCGTATCAGCTTCAACATTCATGAGAGCTTCAGCCACGGGAACTTCATCCACGGGAGAAGGGAAGTCCTGAGTTTGTTGAGCCTTTTCAATGATTTCGTTGATTTTAGCTAACTCCAACTCCAGGTTGAAGTTTTCTTGGCCAGCTTCAAGTAGGGTATCACGACGGGAATTCAAAAATGCCCAACTTGCCTCAACAACAGATTTTTCTTCAAGGATCTCATAATCCTTTTCCCAAGCAGCGATCTCATTTTTTAGCTCTTCATTTTCAGCCAAGGCGGAGCTGTGGGAAGATTGAAGAGAGGCGTGGGAGCATTCTAAAGCACGCACCTTATCAACAGAGATTCTGAGGTCCTCTTGTGCTTGAGTCAAATTTTGCACAAGCTCTCCAGCGTAAACTTCCTTTTGGTTTAAAAGTATCTTTAATTCTCTGATCTCTTTACTAGCTTTAGATAGCTTCTCTGAGAAGGAGGACTCGAGACGCTCTTTTTCTTTTCTGCTTGGTTTGAAGAGGTTTTTGTAACCGCCAATTCTGAAGTTAAAGCCCGTACTCGCTGCTCTAAGGTATTCTTGCTCTCTTGTAAGTTCTCTATATCAAGCTGTGCACTCTCAAATTGCCCCTTCCAATTAGTTACTTCCAATTGAGAGTCGCGTGCTATTTTCTCCAAAGAGGCAATTCTTTTCATCAATTCTGTGCCAATTAGATTGGCCTAAAAGAAAGAAATAAGAATCCCAAAGATGAAAAATTTTGCAATGTAAAAAGGGAGAGAAGAAAAATACCTTCAGAGTGGCATGCACGATATCATTCATTAAAGTTAGGGAACTGTGGCTCTCCAGTTTTGCTTTTTCAATTGGGCCAATAAGAGGCTCTAGCCATACATCCGCCTGACCTGACTTTCTCAAAAGGTTGCTCTCAGCAGGAACTTCAATAATTACCCGCCTTATAGCAACACTTCTACTTGAAGAGCCCGTTTCAGTATGATGAACGATAAAAGGGGGAATAGTCAAAGGAGGAGCCGGAGAAGAGGTAAAAGCAGTAGAAGAAGGAACGGAAATAGCTGGGGCCGGTAAAGAAGGAATCGCAAGAACGGGTAATGAAAAAGACAATAAATCTACTTCATCTAAAACAGGCCCGACATCTTCACGACCAAATCCACTGACAAAAATTTGGTCAATAGACTCACGAGTATCATGGGGAGTGACGTCATCATCAATAATTATTATTGGGGTTTTAACAGGTTCGGTAAGAGAAACCGAAACTTCAGCTTTGTCGTCGGAAACGATGCGTCTCCTAACTCGTGGCCTCATTACCAGGGAACTCTCATTTTCCTCTTCTTCAGAATTTTCCTCTTCAGCAGCCTTCCTTTTCATAGAAGAGGAACCCAAGACTATTTCTCGGTCTCTTTCTAAAGAGATACGGGTTCCCGAAGGAGTACGGGTTCCCAAAGAGACACGAGAGGCTGCAACTGCTTCAGCAGTAACCCCTCGAATAGCAAATCCTGACAAAAAGAAGGATAAAAGTTAAAACAATAAAGGACAATATAGACACGAAAAGAACAAAATGTGAACTCTTACCATGAGTCTTTACCTTCCAACCAAACCGGTTAGAAAGTGTTTTCCAAGATCTACCATCCGTTGGTGCGATCTTCAGCAATTTATCTACCCAACCACGGAAATTGGAAACATCCCCCACAACTCCCATGGTTGCTAAAAAGAAGGGGGGGGTAAAATTAGTAAAGCTTTTAAATTTGGAAGAAGAAGGTACGAGAGGGATAAAAGACCTACGTGCAAAATTCCACTTCTCAGGGAAGGGAACATTATCTTCACCCACCAAACCAACAGTGGGGGAAGCAACAAATCGGGCATACCAGCCACGATCCTTGTCATCTTCAGGGCTCACCAAAACCCTCTTACTCCTGGCTACTAGTGTAAAAACACCATTGCGAAAAAGCCTAGGTGAGTAAAGATGAATCAAGTGAGGAAAAGTAAAAGGAGCTTCGGCTTTAGTGGCTAAATGCCTTAAAAAGGCAACAACCCTCCATATGATTGGGCCAATTTGACCCAAACAGATATTGAAGAAACGACAAAATTCAAGAATGACTGGGTCGATTGCTGGTCTAAACCCTAAAGTAAAAGGGTAAGTGTAAACAAAAGAGAACCCAGTTAAATAGGAAGTAATTCTTTGATTCGGATTAGGGATAATAATGGGAAAATCATTACTCCAATGACAGTCCTTACGAACCATAGGAGTCAAAACCTCTGTAATTTGAGTAGGGTAAGCATCGACACGATCTAATGCGGAAACCTGATTTCTAAGAGATTCCCTGTCATGGTAAAAAGACAATTCTGAAGGGACTATCTCATCTACTAAAGGTTCACATAAAGGTTCAGAATGATCTTTACCCCTAGATGAAGATTTGTGAGAAAGGGAACCTCTGGTTCTAGAGGAAGGACCAGAACCAGAGGAAGGCATAGACGAACCACCTCGAGTAGATCCTAAACTACGAAGTCTACCTCCCCTTCTGTGCCTAACAGGGGCATTGGGGAAGGAGTCAGTAATGTAAACTCTCTCAGGGTAAGGGCTTGGAGAAGACATGTCAAAGAAGAATGATTTAAGGAAGAAGTAAACAGAGATTTGGAGAAATAAGTGTTCAATAAGCTTTATGTGATAAAAGACAAGGAAAAAAGTTATATTTATACCGATAAGCAACCGCCAAAGGTAAAAGTGCGGAGGTGGAAAGACAATAATTATGATAACTGGCACTTCATTAATAGTGGAACCGTAAAAACCTTGAAAAAGACTGCAAAAACTGCAGAGCCAATGGAAAATCGATACGTGTACGGAATATTAAATGGAAGTAACAATTGAAGCGTCAATTTTGTTATAGCATTAATGGTGACAAAAATTCTCGTTTTAATGAAATCCACTTCCCAGATATTCAATTGATGAATAAATGGAAAGTGGGGGGACTATCTGTATTGGGAAAAATTGCATTTATATATGTAAGTGACATGCTGAGACACGTGGACTGGTCAAATAGTCAAAGAATTATAATTAGTCAAGAGGCATGGGCAGCAATAGAAACGAGCAAAGACAAAGGAAGAGGCATGGGAGGACATTCGAAGGATTCAACGCCCATACCTATTTAAGTCATTTATCAAAAGGAATAGATCTGACCATAATAAAGAGCGCAGATACGAAATTTGACAGACATTAAATACTGGATACGTTAGAGAATTTGTATTGATTACAATGATTGTGTAACGTAGCATTCAATGTCTTTAATTATTCATAATAGTCTCATTATGATTTGGGGAAAATGCATATCTTCAAGATACCTATAAAATGGAGGTATCTGGTCACTTGTAAACACAAGATACGATTGGAATATACTTTGATTCACTTGTTTTTCTCCTGATTACACTCTGATCACCCCAAATTACTTTCTTCTACATATTCTTTTGATTATCAGTAACCTGCGTTCTTCTAAATTCTAGCTTTTGACTAAAATTCTATTTTTGGGTTAAACAGTGAGTAAAAGAACCAATCAAGCAACAAAAAAACTTATGCCGTAAAGTTGCTGGTTATGATTTGTCTTTACTAATCATTGCAGATACTGATTTGTACAGATTCGATTCTCGGGTTCTCCTAAGTATGTTTCTTCTAAAGCTTTTCGATTTTAATTTTAGTGTTCCTTAACTTGATTAACTCATAATTTTATTTTTGAATTTGTAAAAGCAATGCAATCTATGGAGAAACTTCGATTGGGCAAGAGTGAATTTCTCCCAAAAAATTTTACCAAAATTGAACTCTCTTAGGAATTTACAACAAGATGATAAGCTCAATCTTTAACACATGGGTTCTTGAAACTTGGATTGAGAAACTCTAGCTGGATTTAATTTGTTCCCGGAATTGGCTACCGGTAATCAAGCTCCGTCACCGGGAAATCAATCTCAGGTGTATGTGAACAATCAAAATAATAACAACAATTTGAATAATCTGAATGAATTTTTTCCCAGCACGCACAATAGAATTTTCATGGAGACCTCGATTTTGAAGGTGGGGTGGATGCTACTACTAGAAATTCGGTAAAAAGCGACCACAAAAAGCGACAAAAGTTGGTCGCTTATAGGCCTAAAAGCGACCAAACATGCCTGGTCGCAATATTGCTGGTCCCTTTATTTTAGGGACCAAAGTTGGTCGCTAATTAGCGACTAACTTTGGTCTCTAAGATAAAAGGATCAAATATTCCGGGTAAAGACTATAGCGACCAACTTTGGTCGCTTTATTATTTTAATAATATAATTTTGGCGACCAAAGTTGGTCTCTAAATGTAAAATACGTTTTTTTATTTATTATTAATCATAAAAGCGACCAACTTTGGTCTCTAATCCAGATATTATATTTTAAAATCTGAAAATTAGAGACCAAGATTGGTCGCTTTTTTATTAATTTTTTTAATTTTTTTTTAAAAAATAAGCGACCATAGTTGGTCGCTAACTTCAAGAAATATTTTTTTTTAATTATAAGCGACCAACTTTGGTCGCTATATTTCCAGAACATATATATATATATATATATATATATATATATATATATATATATATATATATATATATATATATATATATACACACACACACACACACACACACACACACACACACACACACACACACACACACACACACATAAAAGAACCCGTCCCTGTGTTCCGAGTGCTTCATGTTCTTATATATATATATATATATATATATATATATATATTAATTGATATAAGTCGAGACGTTTTAATTTATTGTTAATATATATACATGCATATGAGTAGGTTATAAGTCGATGAATCAATTTACAAGTGTATCAATACCTAAAAGAACCCGTCCCTGTGTTCCGAGCGCTTCATGTTCTTATATATATACACACACACACATACACACGCTTCGTAGTACTGTTTAACTGCATATATAGCATGTTAGAGTATATTTTAGTCTATTCATCCTTTGTATTACAAAATTGTTAACGGGTTACATTTATATTATTTAGATAGTAAATACAAAAGTGATTTTTAATTTTGACCATTGTTGACCTGAAAAGAGACCAACTTTGGTCGCTAAATATACATAAATTTAAATTTTGGTCGCTAAATTTAAATAAGATTTATTTATATTTTATATAATATTTAAAATAATAATATAATTGTTAAACGTTAGAACTGGGTCCCAGATTAGCGACCAAAGTTGGTCTCTATTTTTGTAAGCGACCAACTTTGGTCGCTAGCGACCAAAGTTGGTCGCTATCTGCTTACCCCTTAATTAGCGACCAACTTTGGTCGCTAATTTTAAATTATATTTATTTATATTTTATAATTTTTTAAAATAATATTGTAATTATTATAATTTTATAAGTAGGTCCCACTGTAGTGACCAACGTTGGTCGCTAATCTCAGCATATCTTTGACCAAGCAAGTCTGACCAGTCCGGTCAATATTTTGACGAATTTAGCGACCAAGTAGCGACCAACCTTGGTCGCTAATGTATATCAAATAATTATTTTATTATTTTCGCGAATTTAGCGACCAACTTTGATCGCTTTTCTTGACAGACCAACTTTGGACGCTAAAATTTGATCGCTTTTTTCGGGAATTCTAGTAGTATGCAGAAGTAGAAAGCCGGATTAGATCTTTAATTGGGAATAGAGGGTCCGATAGGTTACGGGTAACCCGAACAAGGATGTGTTTTTTCTTATTGGGTTGGTTCTTTCACTCACACGTTGGCATGTATCATGTCCATTAAAATAGGGGTAAATATACAACTTTGATAAACGATAGTGGCATGTGAACGTAAAGTATAACAGAAAATATGATTGAACAATAAACGAAATTAGAAGGGTGTATTTGGTCTTTTTTCTAATAATCTAAGTGGTTGAATAATATAGGTGTTGGCAAATGAAGAACAGACCAGTTGTTGCCAACTCTTTGGAATATAACCATTTGCTAAGTTCAAACTCAGCTCCCCCATGAGTGGTGCTTTTGAAAATGAAATAGTAGTTATAATACCATAGAAAGTGCCATTTTAACAAAAAGGATGTTGCGCCATCGTCCTAATTTGTGTGCTACTTTTTATTTTTTAGTCCGTCCCAAAAAACAATGCCATCTTTTTTATTTAGTAACAAAATTTTAAATTGCGCATTTTATCCTTAATAAGATAATTTATAACCACACAAATATTTATGACATATTTTAGATCATAATTTTCAAAAGTATTCATTTGATCATTTCATTCTTAAATTTCGTATTTAGTGAAACACCATCACAAAAATTGATATGGCGGAAGTAATTTCTATTGCTCAATCCATTTCATTTTATATAATAACCTTTGATTGGACTCACTATTTGGAATAAAAAGAGAAACTTTTGATACATATCAAAATTCAAAAGTACCCCTAGAATTTGTGCTTTTAAATATGGCACAACTTATTGTAGCTATATGAACAAGTCATAAGAATAAAAACAAAGTATAAAGTTAAAAAAAATTAATAAAAGGTGTCATTTTTTTTTAACATACTAAAAAGGAATTCGTATCATATAAAATCAAAATAGAGGGATTAATATCCTAGTTCTACAGAGAGTGCCAGTTAACAATAGTGAGTTTCGTGCTGGGAGTGGAGACAGGTCCACTCTGCGTATAACGTGGTAAGTGAAATGAAAAAATATAAAATGTTTAATTGCATGGTTACCTAATATCTTGTCATGTTAGTTAAATGTGTCGCGTTCTTGTTTAAAAAATAATTCAGAGCTTGCACCTTATTTAAAAATTTATCACCTTTAAATAAACAGGTAACATGTTTTTGTGCCTGATAATTGAATTGTTGGGAATTTAATTTAAAATATAAATCTTAACTTATTCACGGTTTCATGGATACTTCCTTTCAGACATCTAAATGTGATTTGATTCCTTTAGACCCAGTCAAGTCAAAGATTGAAGCATGAAACCAAGATTCATGATGACCATAGACCTCCCTTGTTGACGAATAGGGGACTTTTAAAGTCTTTATTTAAGTTTCAAAGACTCAAGTCTAAAGAAATAAGTAGGAGGTACACTTTTATAATTAATACTATTACAACAACAACAACCCAATTAAATTCCACTAGTGGAGTCTGGAGAGGGTACTGTGTACGCAGACCTTACCCCTACCTCAATGGAGTAGAGAGGCTGTTTCCGAAAGACACTCGGCTCAAGAAGACTAAAAGAGGCAATATATCAGTACCATCAAAAGAAATCATGAAACAAATAACAGCATCACCAGAAAATAGATGAACAACAAAACAATAACTAGTAGATACAGCCCGACACTAAGAGGAACGAAAAAGTAGTATGACTCAGCATTAACTACTAACAGTCTAAGACTAAGTCCTAACAAACTAGCCTCACTCTGGAGCACTGTAGAAATATGCACAACTACCTCCTATCCTACAACGTTAACGCTCGACCTCCACAACTTCCTGTCTAGGGCCATGCTCTGTAATCTGAAGCCACGCCATGTCCTGCCTGATCACCTCTCTCCAATACTTCTTAGGACGCCCTCTAACGTCAACCGCTCACACCTCCTCACTGGCTCATCTGGGCTTCTCCTCTGAACGTGCCCGAACCATCTAAGCTTGCTTCCCTCAACTTTTCATCTATGGGAGCCACGCCCACCTTCTTCCAGATATCTTCATTCCTAATCTTATCCATCTTAGTATGCTCGCGCATCCGCCTCAACATCCTTATATCAGCTACTTTCATCTTCTGGATATGTGATTTCTTAACTGGCCAACATTCAACACCATACAATATGGTCGGTCTAACCACCGCTCTATAAAATTTACCTTTGAGAATCGGTGACACTTTCTGTCACACAGGACTCCAGACACTAACCTCCACTTTACATTTAATACTAATAACACATATTTTGACAACTCTAAAGCTTTCTTATTTACACAACCCCCCTTCTCCCCTTCCGTCCTATACTTCTTCGTTGTCATGACCTCAAAATCCTACTTGAGGTAGTCGTAATGGCACCTAATCTATAAGACTAGGTAAGCCTAACATACAAGAGAATTGATAGAAATGATGACTACAACAACAACAACAACAATCCAGTGTAATCCCACAAGTGGGGTCTGGGGAGGGTAATATGTACGCAGACCTTACCTCTACCCGAGGGGCAGAGAGGCTGTTTCCAGGAGACCCTCGGCTCAAAGAGGCAACAAGAGACACTATATTAGTACTATCAATAGACTCATAATAAAACAACAAAAAATACCATAAAATCCATAACATAACATAAATACCATAAAAAACAAAGTAACATCAATATAAGAGATATAGGAAATACGAGAAAGATGTAAGGTATTAATACACATCAGATAAAGCCCATCATCAGTAGTTGATCAATAGCATCCTAAGACTAACTCCTAACTGGCTAGTCTCACTCTAGTGCGCTGTAAAAAAGACATCACAATTTCCCCTAACCTACAACTTTAATGCTCGATCTCCACAATTCCCTATTTAGGGCCATGTCCTCAGTAACCCTAAGTCGCGCCATATCCTGCCTGATCACCTCTCCCCAATACTTCTTAGGTCTCCCTCTACCTCTCTTCGTACCCGCCACCGCCAGTCGTTCACACCTTCTCACCGGTGCATCAGTGTTCCTCCTCTGAATGTGCCCGAACCATCTGAGTCTTGCTTCCCGCATCTTGTCCTCCATGAGGGCCACACCCACCTTCTCTCGAATATCTTCATTTCTAATCTTATCCTTCCATGTATGTCCGCACATCCACCTCAACATCCTCATCTCTGCAACCTTCATCCTCTGGATGTGTGAGATCTTCACCGGCCAACACTCGGTCCCATACAACATAGCAGGCCTAACCACTGCCCTATAAAATTTACCTTTCAGTAACAGTGGCACTTTCTTGTCACACAGGACTCTCGTTGCTAACCTCCATTTCATCCACCCCACCCCTATACGGTGTGTGACATCCTCGTTGATCTCCCCGGACCCCTGAATAAACGACCCCAGGTACTTGAAACTACCCCTCTTAGGGATGACTTGAGAATCAAGCCTCACTTCCACTCTCGCTTCCGTCGGCTCTGCCCCAAATTTGCACTCAAGGTATTCCGTCTTCATCCTGCTCAATCTGAAACCTTTGGACTCAAGGGTATGTCTCCAAACCTCTAACCTCTCGCTGACGCCGCGTCGTGTCTCGTCGATTAGGACTATGTCATCAGCAAATAGCATGCACCATGGCACCTCCCCTTGATATGATGCGTTATAGCATCCATCACCAGGGCAAATAGGAAAGGGCTGAACGCAGACCCTTGGTGCAACCCCGTAATAATCGAAAAATAATCGGAATCGCCTCCTGCTGTCCTAACCCGAGTCTTAGATCCATCATACATGTCCTTAATAGCCCTAATGTAGGCAACCGGGACCCCTTTAGCCTCTAAGCATCTCCATAAGACCTCCCTAGGAACCCTGTCGTACGCTTTCTCTAGATCGATAAACACCATGTGGAGATCCTTCTTCTTATCCCTGTATTGTTCCACCATCCTCCTAATAAGGTGGATAGCTTCTGTGGTAGATCGCCCCGGCATGAACCCGAACTGGTTGTCTGAAATAGACACCGTCCTTCGCACTCTCATTTCTACCACTCTCTCCCAAACTTTCATGGTATGACTTAGTAATTTAATACCCCTATAGTTGTTACAGATCTGGATATCGCCTTTGTTCTTATACAACGGGACCATTGTACTCCACCTCCACTCTTCGGGCATCCTATTAGTCTTGGATATAACATTAAGCAACTTAGTAAGCCATTCCAAACCTGCTCTACCCACACACCTCCAAAGCTCAACCGGAATTTCATCTGGTCCGGTAGCTCTGCCCCTTCTCATCTTACGCATTGCCTCCATGACCTCATCGACCTCAATGTCCCGACAATCACTTAGTTCATGGGGGCTGTCGGCGTTCCTCAATTCACCTAGTACAATATCCTGATCCCCTTCCTCATTTAGAAGTTTATGAAAGTAGGTCTGCCATCTCCTCTTAATCTGGTCATCCCCCAACAAAACTTTGCCGTCCTCATCTTTTATGCACCTCACTTGGTCCAAATCCCGAGCCGTCCTCTCTCTCACCTTAGCGAGTCGGAGTAACTTCTTCTCCCCGCCTTTGTTCCCTAGTTCCTCATACAAACGAGCAAAAGCTGCCGTCTTTGCCTCCGTCACTGCCATCTTTGCCTCCTTCCTAGCTACCTTATATCTCGCAATGTTCGCTCTCTTCTCCTCCTCTCCAGTGCTCCCCACTAACCGCAGGTAAGCCACCTTCTTCGCTTCCACTTTACCTTGTACAACTGCATTCCACCACCAGTCTCCTTTGTGGCCACCAGTGCGGCCTGAAGATACCCCTAACACCTCTCTCGCCGCCTTTCTTATATAGTCCGCCATCGTCGACCACATAGTGTTTGCGTCCCCACTAATTCTCCAAGCTCCCATTGCCGACAACCTTCCTTCCAACTCCTAGGCTTTAACCTTAGTCAAGGCGCCCCACCTAATCCTCGGGCGGCCTCGTACTGACCTCTATTTCCTTCTTATCATAATACTAATGTCCATCACCAAGAGCCTATGTTGCGTTGCAAGGGTCTCACCTGGGATAACTTTGCAATCCTCGCACAACCTTCTGTCGCATCTCCTGAGGAGGAGATAGTCAATTTGAATCTTCGCCACCGAACTTTGGTAAGTAACCAAATGCTCCTCTCGCTTTGGAAAACTCGAGTTTGCAATCACTAGATCGAATGCCTTGGCAAAATCCAGCAGTGAGGTGCCCCCTCCATTCCGTTCCCCGAAACCAAAGCCGCCATGCACCTCAGTATAACCACCTGCAGATGACCCAATATGACCATTGAAATCCCCTCCTATGAATAACTTCTCGGAAGGCGGAATACTACGAACAATGTCATCCAACCCTTCCCAAAAACGCCTTTTAATCTCCTCATCACAACCTACTTGCGGTGCGTACGCGCTAACGACGTTTAAAGTACACTCACCCACCACCAATTTAATAGTTATTAGTCTATCATTCACACGCCTGACCTCTACCACCGACTCCCTAAGATGGCTATCTACTAGGATACCCACTCCATTCTTACCCCTCATGACTCCAGAGTACCACAACTTATACCCATCCGCGTTTCTCGCCCTCGATCCGACCCACCTAGTCTCCTGGACACACGCTATATTAATCTTCCTCTTCTGAAGGATCTTCGCCAACTCTATAGACTTACTCGTTAGCGAACCTATGTTCCATGACCCGATTCTCAACCTATAGGCTCCCTTAGAAATGATGACTAAGAATATTAAATAAAGCTAATAAGTCTCATGCTAGCATCAATACTGAATAACAATCACAATATTTCAAAAATCCGATGAAACTGAGTCATAAGCGCTACAGATAATGTACTAGTAATCTCTAATTCAACTCAGTTTGAAGCAAAGATAAACAATAATTAGGCAATAGAAGAAGGTGACTCCGAGTCCTGCGAACATCAAGCAGGTATACCTTGAAGTCTTCGATGTAACTAGGTCCACTCACTGGTGTCGGTAAGAGCAGATGTACCAGGATCTGCACAAAAATGTGCAGAAGCATAACATGAGTACACCACCACGGTACACAATAAGTATTAATCCTAACCTCGGTAATGACGAGGCCAGGTCAAGACATCTACTAGGACAAAGAAATCTTAATAGAGTTCTAATAACGGAAAGAAAAGAAATATATAACAACAGAACAGTACAATGATATAAGGCTGACAACGGGGATTAGAGCAATAAGGGACAATAAAGAGTGAGCATAAGATAAGAATAACAAGAGATCAAGTACCATAAAAGTGCAACACTAAAACAAAGGAAGGAAAGCCAATAATCGTTCAAATTAATAAGTCTTTTGACATAGAGTGTTCAACAAAAATCACAACCGAGGTATCACACCTCATTTTTGCATTTCACAAGTCATAATCACAATATTTCTTATATCGTCCCGTGAGCCTTACATTTATATTTTTAAAAATATTTTTTACTGAAATAGTTACACACGCTTTAGCCCCCTTATCTTACCGTATGGCTTCAAGTAATTCCCTTACTAGAAACATGCGTATGAATCAAATCTTATCTCACCACATGCATATTAACCCCTATCCTTATACCACCGCATGTGCGTCAATATCACAACACAATAATCAGCACCACATGTGCCCATATGCCACAACTTTGCTAAAATTAATAATACCATGTTACCACAACACATAGTCCACGGCTCAACCATAACATGTAAAAGAATCTCAATAATAATAAAATGAATAAGAAACAATGCAACGAGGAAAAATATCTCAATAACCAACAACTTCAACCATAATATGTTAATAGATTTTACAACTACAACTTTAATAACCCAACAATGAAGGTATTCTCATAAAATGACAACTTCAAATTCAAGTACATAACATAAGTTTAACAATGAAAGAGATAGCATGAAATAACACCTACGACTAAATGCATGAGAATAATTCAACAATGAAGAAAATAGCATGTAACTACAAATAAAGGCATATAAGAGCAACCTTAACAGTACAAACTGGAACATGTAATAACGACTTCAAATAAGGCATGTCGGAATAAAATTAACAATAAAGGATGAGATAAATAATAATAACTTCAGTTAGGTTCTTATAAGTAATCTAAGAGTCTAAACCGGTCAAATACCACATATAAGCTCATGTACACAATCTTCACCTCAAGTACACGTCTTTCACGTAGTTCAAATATTACAATCAACCTAAATCCTAAGGGGGTAGTTCCCCCACATAAAGTTAGATAGGATACTTACCTTAACTAGGCCAAATCAACACTCAAAATA
Source organism: Nicotiana tabacum (assembly GCF_000715075.1). Lineage (NCBI taxonomy): Eukaryota > Viridiplantae > Streptophyta > Magnoliopsida > Solanales > Solanaceae > Nicotiana > Nicotiana tabacum. The sequence goes on from NC_134084.1 coordinate 55,137,300, forward strand.
GACTTCCCTTAAAATTTGCCTTTACATGGCTCAAATCTAACAAAAAATGACTTAATATCATCAAACGATGCAAAAGAAACTAATTACGATTAATACAGCTATGATCTTTACACAATTTTTCAAAAGTCAACAAAAGTCAATCCCGGGACTGCCCGATCAAAACCCGAGTCCAAGAGTAGATCATGACTAATCATAACCCTACGAGTCCATATACCCAATTCAATTCTCAAATCCAAATTTTTATTTTTCAAAACATAGACAAAACTTCCCAAAATTTCTCTTTGATTCTCATAATTTTAATGTTAAATCTCATATATAATCATGTAAAATAGTTGGAAATTGATCAAAATCACTTACCCAATAATTGTAGGTAAAAATCCTCTCTCCAAATCACCTCCTACCGAGTTTAGGGTTCTAAAATGAAAAAATGAGATCAAATCCCGTATTTCCAACCCTTTTGTACAGCTGTGGATGTCGCAATTGCGACACTGTCGCAATTACAAAGAAATACTCGCAATTGCGATGCCTAAAAGACTAAGGGGAAGTCGAAAATGCAACACGGGCTTCGCAATTGCGAAGCTTGTTGCCATCGCAAATGCCACCAAATTGTCGCAATTGCAAAAGTACCCAGACTAGCCTACACTTCACAATTGTGAGTGAGACATCACAATTGCGATACTTGCTCCCAACTGATCACTTTGCAATTGCGAGGTTGGTACTCACAATTGCGATAACTGCAGCACCACCATACCAGCAACCCAAAAATGAGTTCAATCCAATCTAAAACACGTCCGAAACTCACCCGAGCCCTCGGGGCTCTAAACCAAACATCCACATAAGTCTAACAATATCATATGAACTGTTCGCATTATCAAAATGTTGTGCCTTAAGAAAGGACACCAACCTACTAGAAATACAATCTAAGGTACTCTTCATTCCAACCGCAGAAATACTATCATACCCAATGTCACAGCCTTGGCGTGACAATCTAGAATAGCGTGATAGGGTGACAATCAATTCATGTCCAATATCACATCAAAGTCCGCCATACTGAGTAGAAATAGATTAACTATGGTCTCATAACCACCAATAATGACTAAAAACGAATGATAAGACCATTGGTCAACATTCGAGGACGAATGTTCCAAAGGGGGGAATGATGTTACGCCCCGCAATATTACGTCGATATTACGTTCGACAGTAATATATTACGATGATGTTACCCTCTGCAGTAATATACTACGATGGTGTTACGTCCTGCAGTATTGAGTTACGACAGTGTTGTACCAAACAATATTAATTTATAGTGATGTTACGCTCCGCAGTACTACATTATGACGATGTTGCACCTTATAGTGTTGTACGTTGAATTTGTTGTAAGTTAATTGACATCAGTCCCAGGAAAAGATTATTTGAAGATTATAAGGATTATTGATATTCAAACAAGTAATAAGTAAATTCGTGAAAGTGAGAGGGGAAGCAAGTCAAAGAAAATAAATTTTCGTCCAAGTTTGGCATTTTGGGATAAAATATGGCCCAAGCTAAAATACCCGATATTTATGGACTAGTACCATACAAGGTACCACATGGCCATGATAGTAAGGTATACAAGGTATGTTAAAAGCGGATAATATTTTAATTAATTTGAGATAATTCTTGATTATATGGGTAATTAATTAATTATTGGATAGTGAAAGATTATCAAACTAATCATGAGATTAGTGGTTAATTAATGGTGATTTTGGATAAATATGAACCCCAAAAACGTGGCAGCCACTTATCCAATATTGTGACTCTTGTATTATACTTGAAAGGTGGCAAAATATAGTAAAACATGTGACATTAGGCATCCAAAAGTGGGGCCCATGAAGACAACCAATTTAAAGAGATTCCTTATCTCATTTTTGGGGGAAAATATGCCATTAATAAAGGCTTGTAATTCACAAAGAAAGCAATGAAGAGTTCTTGGATTTGTAGAGAAAGACTTCACTGCATATCACATTCACCTTATATCAAATTCACGAGTAACGATCTTTAGCAAAGGAAATCATACAAAGTTATACTACACAATAGAAACAGGATTCTTAATTCTAAAAGAGCACGGTACAATCTTTTTCAAGAATATTATACGAATTTTTCCCCACTTCAGGTATGTTAAGGCTATCCCTTCTTTCTTTTGGCATGATCCATACGATACGAACGGAACGTGAAAATGCATAAATTCCATGAATGACTCTATTCATAGAAGTATTAGAGATATTTGTGTTCCTGAATTTCCGTGTGTTATAATGTCTTATCATCTGTTCATGGGTCTCAGAAAAATACGAAAGTTGAAAAGAGTTTACTTTATGATATTACTCAGAGGAAAAATGGTCTTATGACATTCCGAATAATTTTATTGACGTACTTTTAATGCACTGCATTCATGTGCACTGACCCATGACCAGATGGCGTTATATACTCGTATATATGTAAATATATGTATTTGGGATATGGGAAAAGGTTACGACGTTATATACACATCACTACCTAATCAGCTGGTATATGATGATGATGTTGCCCATAGTGACTGAAATATGATTCAAACGACGTTATATACGCATATATATATGTATGTACTCAAACGGCATTATATATGCGTATAAATGTATATGGGATATGGGAAAGGTTATGGCGTTATATACGCACCACCACCTGATCAGCTGGTATATGATGATGATTTTGCCCATAGTGGCCGGTATGATATAAGGGAATGCCCTCAGAGGCTGATGATGTTATGAAACATGTACCTATGCACGACATGACATTCATACGCACATGCATGAAGCTAAAAGTAATTTATGATCTACAAAGTTATTCATACTTACAGGTTGAGTCATGTACTCTATATGTCTTCCATGTCTCTTATGTATTTATTTATGTGTCTTACATACTCGGTACATTATTCGTACTGACGTCCCTTTTGCCTGGGGATGCTACGTTTCATGCCCGCAGGTCCCGATAGACAGGTCGAGAGCCCTCCAAGTAGGTTATCAGCTCAGCGGAAGATGTTGGTGCACTCCATTTCTTCGGAGTTGCTCGTTTGGTTAGTATGATTTAGACGTGTATTGTTTGGTAGGGCGGGACTCTGTCCCGACCCTTATGACATTTATGTATTCTTAGAGGCTTGTAGACATATGTCATATACATAAAAGATTGTACGGACTTGTCGGCCTATGTTTTGAGTTTATAAAGGATCATGTTGGCCTATTAGGCCTGTATGCATGTGTATATGATGATGTATTAAGAAAGATACATTATGTTGGTACTCGGTTGAGTAATATACCGGGTGCCCGTCCCGACCCATCAGTTTGGGTCGTGACAAAAGTGGTATCAGAGCAGTTCTTTCCTAGGGAGTCTACAAGCCGTGTCTAGTAGAGTCTTGTTTATGGGTGTGTCGTGCACCACACTTATAAGCAGGAGGCTATGGGGCATTTAGGACTGTCACTCTTTCTTCCTACTCTAGATCGTGTGGTAGAGCTTACTTATAAGAATTCAAGTCCCGAACTTTTATTCGTAATAAGACGATGCCTACGTTCAGAAAGATGATCGATAAGAAATATAGATGTGGAAGTGTCGAATTAGAGGAACTCGACTTTGTTTCATGCTTATGATAAGTAAATATGAGGTCTTCAACAGATCATGTAAGTACTAAAAGGTGTAAGCCTCTTGATAAGGAACCTTAAGGTAAGAATGCCTATCTACCTTTATGGTGAAAGACAATGAGAGATTAAAAAGATAAATACAAGTTTCAACAAGCAAAAGAAGCAAGATGAAGAAGGGTACGAGGCCTCAGTTAATGAAGGTTAACAACGTTTATAATTGAGGCAGAGGAACATAAGCTTTTTGAGTTATATTCAACAGTAACAGAGGTATGTACAATTGGTCACACCCATTTCAGTTATGCCATATGGGGGCTAACAGGTATAGTTAAGAGAAGGATGGGATATCAAGATCCGGCTGGGGTTAGAGTAACCCAAATTGGTAAATGGATTACTTTCATTTGTTGGCATTTCCAAAGGGTATTACAAATGTGCCAATAGATCTTCTTGTGAGACACCCAAATGGTGCACCCTAGAATATTACGATTAGATGTGAATACTAGCATTCAAAAGATAAGCAGTGAAAGCCTGGATGGGATAAATATTACCTTAAGTGTGGCTCTCATCCCTAGTAGAGCAAGGATGTTGAGCAACCCAAAGAGCCATTGGATGGAGCAAAGGGAAGTTAAAAGCGAAAAAAAATGTCGTATTGAAGTTTTCACAAGAAAAGGGATATGCAGAAATATTAGCAGAGTAATGAGAAGAGAGATAAGGAAACATTATGAATAAGGTGTGATACATGGATGAGAACGGTAGAGTATTACAGAACCAATAGTCAAATGAAGGAAGAGACGAAAGGTGATGGGCCTTAAGACATCGAAAGGGTATAGGCCATAAGGTTACATCCTCATTTCGAGAAATAAATTCGCGACTCTAACATGATTAATAAAAGGAAAAGTTAGACCTTAGAGTAATAAAAATCAGTATGGACTGGTGAATAAGATAAACTAAACATGAGAAAAAGACTGAGTGACTTGATAATAGTCAGCATCATGAGAACTTCAGATCGCGCTCCGGCAATAATAGAATGGACAATAGAAGAAATTCATGAGAAATTCAGAGAATGGTCATTCAGGAAGATGCTTCCCTAAAGCAAGCAATGGGAGCAAAGTTAAGCTTAAGGGAATGTATGTGCCAGTTATACTAAGTTTCACCCTCGTGAGTAAGGAATTTTGCTATCCTTGGTACGGAAGGATTACCGCAAGGCGAGTAAGGGTTATCGATGATGTGAAAGGATGCCAAAGATGAAGAGTTAAAATATCTATAGGTAGGTCATTGTAGCTCCACTTTTTAGTAAGTCCCAAAAGGGGGGAATATGGAGTGATGTGTCATTAAGTCAGAATTAAGTGGCTCTAGTGACTATGGAATGGTAAAGGAAGAATGCAATAAATGAAAGAAGAATAAGATAGAACTTATCCAAATCTTACAGATACGTTACGATTCAAGAATATTGTGCAAGCACGACGTCAAGTAGAGGAAGTAAAGGTTCCTGCCGAGCTGTTATTAATAAATAAAGAGCCAGTACAAAATGTAAGTTAAGACAACGGAAATAACCTAAGAAAGATTACGAGGAATATTGATATGAGGATGGGCCAACGAGTAGTTAGTAATTGGTCAGAAAGATCCCAGTTATGGTTAAACAGGAGGTTACAGACAAGTCATCAAATCGTGTGAGATAAACATAGTAGAACACAACATGGAGAATTCAGCCTCGAAGAATATCATTATAATACTTGAGATATATTCAAATAGGAGTCGAGGTAGTTCAAGGTACCGTATAAGTATTACGGTGATAGAAGAAAGTGCAACTGGGAAGACAGTAATATCAGTTCAGAAGCAACCCTACAAGCACAAGGACACGGAGGTAAGCAACTGCGGATAATTATAGGCAAGGAAAGACATCAAAAGGTCTATAATAAGCTCACATCTTTTACAAAAGTCAAGGGTTCTCCCTAAGTACTACAACGAAAGACTAGTTGAGGAGATAAGAAAGAAGGCTTCAACCTAAACACCACGACCTAAAGAGGAAATGATCGTGTAACAACAATCTCGCAACAACATTGTAAACATTCCAAAAGGAAGTGGCACCTACCGTGGCTAATGAACGGGAAGTAAAAGTTAAAGGTAATAATCGAGAACATATGAGTTGTATAAAAACTCTGGCAAGTGTGGGCACTAAGATAAGCTAAGTATGGACACAACAAGGGGCAGAAAGACCAGGAAAAGTAATAACTTATGTTGAAATAAAGCTAAGATGGAACAAAAGAATTATTTAATTAATGATCCAGAATTAGTACGTTATGGATACACTCAAAATTTTGGAGCATTATCCAGACATCATATTTGTTGACAATCATACAGCCATAGAAGACTCCGGTATAAGTTATAAGAAAGAATTAAGCCCAGGGCATAGACAAAGGATTGAATTGTTAGAAGATTGTATCATGGATATTCCATAACGCCCATAAAAGGCTAAGGTAATAACTGATACCATGAGCCACAAATCGGAAGATAGCTTAAACCTACGTAAAGGCTTATCAGAAGGAAAAGGAAACTAAAGAATTACATCACCTAAGTAAATCAGGAGTCTGATTATTGAACCTAGAAAAATTATAGAAGTTGTGCTGGAGGACATGAGAGAATCACTCTTAATATCAGATGTTCAAGAGAAATAACACAACAACCATAATCTATAATGACTCTACAAGGAAGCTATTTAGACAAAGTACCAGCCTCATAAGAAGTTACTACGAAATTCCTGATTGTGTATGTTCCAAAGGTGCGAGTATTATAATAGAGCTTCAAGTTATGGACGTGAATTACAACTAGATGGAAGGGAGGTTATGAAGGAGATAAAAGATATGATATGAGATTTTAAGTAAGTAAGGTAAAAGTAAACAACATACGAGATACTCAAATGCAGAATATGTGAATAATCCATACTTCGGATAGAAGGCCAGAAGTGCTGGGATTCAATATCCAAGAATGATAGCGGCATAGTCAGTAGCATATCTCATAGCCTATGGTTTCAAGGTATTGAGGAGGCTAATTAAGACATTAAAGAAGAGTTAGAGACGATATGATGTCTCACTTGATGTCCCAAAATAACATAAGGAAATCTATGATGCAAGCAAGTTGAAAGGTTGCAAGTAATATAAATAGAGTTGTATAGGTCCCAAGGCATTGTATGGTGAAGCGACAAGATTCTAGAAGGCAAGAGTAACGATAAGAAAGGGCGAGTAAAAGGGTAACAGAAATGGATAAGTCCTCAGGATTAAGCCCATGACAACAAGAAGAACATATGGTTTCTCTAAATTATACAAAGCTCACTATAGCCTAAATAAACTCAAAGGAGTCTAAGACTAATAGCATTTAGAATGCCACCCTGGTAATAGAATGAGATTGTGATTGTGATAGCTAAAAGATGACGTTTGGGCCTTCGATTTAGTAATGATTCAACGAAGAAAAGAAACGGATCTTATGATTTGGACAAGATTAAAATACTCACGCAAGGTGAATCACATTGGGATGTTGTGAGGTATGGTTATGGAAGCAGGGTATCACCCCAGGTGGATCAATCTAATCATTTCAGACGTTCCCCGATAAAACGTGAATCCTAGAAGCAATATTACATAAAAGGTTGAGTTATCAGGGGTATATTGTAGATCAATATTGAGGTGAATCAACAATGGATGGACAAAAGCTACAAAGTAAGAGATAAGATTAGGCCGTCATTCTAAAGAAGAACAATAATAAGAAAGCATTAAAAGGACTTAAATTTATACATATGGAATGAGCAACGAGAGTAAGCTGGGACTTGGTAGCAGACCTCAGCAATGATAAATTAAAGTAAGAGCTATGACAGTAAATTCATACGGATGGTTAAACGGACCTATGCGATGAGATTTAGCAATATTCGTAAATCCAACAAAATATCAAGCAGAGGATTTCTATTGATGAAAGAAGCATGCAAGAGGTTTCAGTCTTGTATATACAAAGTAAGGCCTACATATTGACTAAAAGGTATATGGAAAAAGGAAAGATGAATCACATAAGTGCACCTACAAAGCCAGGGTCATACAGGCTGCATGACAGCAAGTAACAGAAGTTGCAAGATTAGGAAGATTTCGACCACAGGTCATGATATGAGCAAAAAGACTAAAGGAGGGAAATACCCTAGACTTTGGATTTATTCACAGAGCAAATGCTTAAATGGCAAGAAGAGTATTAAGGTATTCACAAGAGCTATAAGTTACGAAAATAATAAGAGCATCAGTCAACATTCGAGGACGAATGTTCCAAAGGGGGGGAATGATGTTACGCCCTGCAATATTACGTCGATATTACGTTCGACAGTAATATATTACGATGATGTTACCCTCTGCAGTAATATACCACGATGGTGTTACGTCCTGCAGTATTGAGTTACGACAGTGTTGTACCAAACAGTATTACATTACGGTGATGTTACGCTCCGCAGTACTACATTATGATGATGTTGCACCCTATAGTGTTGTACGTTGAATTTGTTGTAAGTTAATTGACATCAGTCCAAGGAAAAGATTATTTGAAGATTATAAGGATTATTGATATTCAAACAAGTAATAAGTAAATTCGTGAAAGTGAGAGGGGAAGCAAGTCAAAGAAAATAAATTTTCGTCCAAGTTTGGCATTTTGGGATAAAATATGGCCCAAGCTAAAATACCCGATATTTATGGACTAGTACCATACAAGGTACCACATGGCCATGATAGTAAGGTATACAAGGTATGTTAAAAGCGAATAATATTTTAATTAATTTGAGAAAATTCTTGATTATGTGGGTAATTAATTAATTATTGGATAGTGAAAGATTATCAAACTAATCATGAGATTAGTGGTTAATTAATGGTGATTTTGGATAAATATGAACCCCAAAAATGTGGCAGCCACTTATCCAATATTGTGACTCTTGTATTATACTTGAAAGGTGGCAAAATATAGTAAAACATGTGACATTAGGCATCCAAAAATGGGGCCCATGAAGCCAACCAATTTAAAGAGATTCCTTATCTCATTTTTGGGGGAAAATATGCCATTAAGAAAGGTTTTGTAATTCACAAAGAAAGCAATGAAGAGTTCTTGGATTTGCAGAGAAAGACTTCATTGTATATCACATTCACCTTATATCAAATTCACGAGTAACGATCTTTAGCAAAGGAAATCATACAAAGTTATACTACACAATAGCAACGGGATTTTTAATTCTAAAAGAGCACGGTACAATCTTTTCCAAGAATATTATACGAATTTTTCCCTACTTCAGGTATGTTAAGACTATCCCTTCTTTCTTTTGGCATGATCCATATGATACGAACGGAACGTGCAAATGCACAAATTCCATGAATGACTCTATTCATAGAAGTATTAGAGATATCTGTGTTCCTGAATTTCCGTGTGTTATAATGTCTTATCATCTGTTCATGGGTCTCAGAAAAATATGAAAGTTGAAAAGAGTTTAATTTATGATATTACTCAGAGGCAAAATGGTCTTATGACATTCCGAATAATTTTATTGCCGTACTTTTTATGCACTGCATTCATGTGCACTGACCCATGACTAGATGGCGTTATATACACGTATATATGTAAATATATGTATTTAGGATATGGGAAAAGGTTACGGCGTTATATACGTATCACCACCTGATCAGCTGGTATATGATGATGATGTTGCCCACAGTGGCTGGAATATGATTCAAACGGCGTTATATACGCATATATATGTATGCACTCAAACGGCATTATATACGCGTATATATGTATATGGGATATGGGAAAGGTTATGGCATTATATATGCACCACCACCTGATCAGCTGGTATACGATGATGATTTTGCCCACAGTGGCCGGTATGATATAAGGGAATGCCCTCAGAGGCTGATGATGTTATGAAACATGTACCTATGCCCGACATGACATTCATACGCACATGCATGACGCTAAAAGTAATTTATGATCTACAAAGTTATTCATACTTATAGGTTGAGTCATGTACTCTATATGTCTTCCATGTCTCTTATGTATTTATTTATGTGCCTTACATACTCGGTACATTATTCGTACTGACGTCCCTTTTGCCTGGGGACTTTGCATTTCATGCCTGCAGGTCCCGATAGACAGGTCGAGAGCCCTCCAAGTAGGCTATCAGCTCAACGGAAGATGTTGGTGCGCTCCATTTGCTTCAGAGTTGCTCGTTTGGTTAGTATGATTTAGACGTGTATTGTTTGGTATGGCGGGACTTTGTCCCGACCCATATGACATTTATGTATTCTTAGAGGCTTGTGGTCATATGTCGTGTACATAAAAGATTGTACGGCCTTGTCGGCCTATGTTTTGAATTTATAGAGGATCATGTTGGTCTATTAGGCCCGTATGCATGTGCATATGATGATGTATTAAGAAAGATACGTTATGTTGGTACTCGGTTGAGTAAGATACCGGGTGCTCGTCCCGACCCATCAGTTTGGGTCGTGACATACATATACATGAGCACTCAAATAATCATGAGATATAAAAGTAAGATAACACATATGAATAAATGGAACCCGGATTAAATACGACTGATGCGTCCTTATGACAGGTCAGAACAATACTTGTGATGACCACATCCGATGCAACCGCCTTCGTCCTACCAGGAAAAGCATAGAAATGAGCCTGGCCTCCCCCTCTAAGGCAACCTCTACCTGCCTGACCTTCACCCTTAGTTGGCGATGAGGTGGAGAGGCAACTAGAGTAGCAACCATAGCATGTGAACCCTGTGGAATCCATGGATCTGTGTAGCTTATGGAGTTTCACCCCTCCTAAGTCTGGGGTAGTCCCTCACCATATGTCTGGTATTACCACACTCGAAACAAGCTCTCGATGGGCGTGGATGCTAAATCTGACCCTGGCCTAGTCGACTAGACTGACCACTGCAGGCATCCCGTGCAGGAGGTATACTGGAGTGGCTGTGCATCATAGGAAATTTGAGACCTTGGAATAGTCGGAGCAGTGCAAGTAGCTGAAAGTGCTAAATGATCTGGGCGACTCACATACCCTCTGCCATGATAGGTTGAAACTAGAGCGTGGGCACCACTAAATCCTCCAGAACCTCGAGGCCTCTTGGCCTCCCTATCCTCTCTCTCTCGACCCCGCATACCCTCCATCCTCTGAGAGATTTCTACCACCTGCTAAAGCAGAGTATCCGTCTACAACTCCTAAGCCATACTGAACCTAAGACCATAACTGAGCCACCGGATGAATATGTGGACTCACTCTCTGACTTTAGAAACCAAATTAGGCACATGTCGGGATAACTCACTGAATCTGATGGAATACTCTAACACTGACATAATCCCCTGACGCAGTTGCTCAAACTCTGTGGGTCATGTATCCCGAAAGGTTTGGGTAACAAACTCTCTCAAAAACATCTCTGAAAACTGTGCTCGAGTGAGTGGGGTTGCATTAGTTGGCCTACCTTTCTCATAAGCCTGCCCCCACCTATGCGCTTCTCCTGACAGCTGAAATGTAGTAAAAGCAATTCTGCTCACCTCCACAATACCCATGGTATGGAGAATACGATTGCACTTCTCTAAGAAACCCTACGCATTCTCAGTAGTTGTGCCACTGAAAATAGGAGGATCATATTTTTTTAACCTCTAAAGTCACCTCTACTCCTCCTCAGATGCCTCTGGACTGACCTCAAGCTAAACCAGAATAACAGGCTATGCTAGAATGACAATCGGGACCTGATCAATGTGGAACCACTGCTCTGGGACACGGGCCACAGAAGTCTGAGCTCCTCACCCAACCTGAGATGTAGCTGGTGCAAGGTAGATCAATCCCGCTTGAGCAAAAGTGCCGAACATGCTAGAAAGTTGTCCTAGAGTCTCCTGAAGTCCAAGGGTAACAACAGATGCCTCGGGTGCCTGTTCCCCAACCAGAGCTACCGGTGGCTCCTCAGTCGCTGCTCGGGCAGGTGCTCTGGCTGCAGCACGTGCCCCTCCTCGGCCTTTATCCCGGCATTGTCCTCTCACTGGTCTAGCAGGGTGTGTGGGTGTATGGTTATCTGATCTAGCAGTGTGTGCCCTCACCATATATGAGAGAATAGAAACACAAAGACTCATATTTCGAAATCAACAAATTTGCATGATAAGGAATCAAAAAAGTGGAATTTTTCTAATACTTCTGTCGCCTCTCGAAGATATGTATAGATTTATCCGTATTGATCTGCAAGACTCTACTAAACTTTGCTTATGACTCGTAAACCTATGAACCAACAACTCTAATACCCACTTGTCATGACCCCAAAATCTCACCTAAGGTAGTCGTGATGGCACATAGTATCTAAGACTAGGTAAGCTTAACATACATGAGAATTGAAACAAATATTAAATAAAGCTGATAAGTCTCATGATAACATCAATACTAAATAACAATCACAATATTCCCAAAATCCGGTGAAACAGAGTCATAAGCGCTACAAATAATGTACTAGTAATCTTTAAATACAACTCTGTTCGATGCGAAGATAAACATTACTAAGGCAATAAAAAGAGGGTGACTCCGAGGCCTGCGAACGTCAAACAGGTATACCTTGAAGTTTCTGATGTAATTGGGTCCACTAATATGCGTATGGCAAGAGCATATGTACCTAGAACTACACAAAAATGTGTAGAAGCATAGCATAAGTACACCACAAAGGTATCCAGTATGTATCAAGCTTAACCTCGGTAGAGCAGTGACAATGCCAGGTCAAGACGCCTACTAGGACAAAGAAATCTTAATAGAGTATAATATAATCTAATAACGGAAAGTAAAGAAATAGATAACAACAGAACAATATGATGATATAAGGCTGACAATGGGGATTAGAGCAATAAGGGACAACAAAGAGTGAGCATAAGATAAGACCAACAAGAGATCAAGTACCATAAAATTACCATGTAGAAACAAAGGAAGGAAAGACAATAACCGTTCAAATCAACAAGTCTTTTTACATATAGTGTTCAACAAGAATCATAACCGAGGTACCATACCTCATTTTCACATTTCAAAAGTCATAATCACAATCTTCCTTATATTGCTACGTGAGCCTTGCATTACATTTTTAAAAACATTTTTCCCTGAAATAGCTACATGCGCTTTAGCCCTCTTATCACACCGCGTGGATTCAAGTAATTCCCTTACTAGCAACACCCATATGAATCGTAACTTATCTCGCCGCATACACATCAACCCCGATCCTTATAATGTCGCATGCGTATCAATATCACAACTGATAAGTAGGGATTATAATATATTATTTGCTCTCTTTTACTTGTGTTTTCGGCCAAAAATATTTGAAGGTATTCCCGAAAACTAATAAAATATGCTTGCCTGCAAAAATTGTTTAAAATAAGCTAAAGGAATCAAAACCAACTCACAAAGGAGTCAAAAGTTGAACAAAACAATGACTGGACAAAGAAGCCTGAAGCGCGGACCGCACCAATATTGTGCGGCCACAAAAGCCATGGTGCGGCCGCGATCAAAATTATGCAATCCGCATAAGGAAGATTCAGAGAGTTGTAAATTCAGGCTATAAGATGAGCGCGGACCGCACAAGAAATGTGCGGCCACGAAAGTCCCTTGTGCAACGACATTCGAAATTGTTCAGTCCGCAAGATGAAGAATCAGAGAGTTAATTTCAAGCCAAACTTAAGCAAGTGCGGATCGCATCACTTCTATGCGGCCGCATAATCTAGAGTGCGGCCGCACTTGGAATTATACAGTCCGCGAAAGTTCAGCTTAACCCAGATCCAAAAGATAAAAATGCGGACCACATCAGAATTATGCGGCCGCGAAAGCAAGAGTGCAGTCGCACTCAGAATCATGCAGCTGCACAACCTCCATAGAGATAATTTTGTCAGATATTTTCAGCTTAGTATAAATAGAACTTTTTATCATTTTTAGGTTATGTTATGTTTTGTATGAGCACGTTGTTGATACCCAATTTTTTCCTATGTATTTTTATACTCAAAACACTTTTAAAATAGCGTGTATGCATATATAAGCATGCCCAAGAGTTTTGGTATTTTTCCCTAATTTTTAAAGATTTTTTAAAATCACTTTATTGTCTATTTTAGTAGTGCAAAACCCATAATTATTCCCAAAATCATCAATTTTGGTGAACAATTTATTTCATTTCCATATTTATACCAAATATAGTTAAGATAATGTTTGCATATTTTTACAAATTTATTTGGTATGTTAAAAACTAAATTGTATATAATTGCAATTGTAGCCTACTTTAAGATTAATAACATTTTATAATTGTAAAATTGGTTCCAATATTTTTAAATTAATATTTATATATTATTTGTTGGCTCAGTACTTTTAATTTGCTTTCAAGATCATTTTACCATTTTTATAAAAATAAAAAGGGAAAAATTGGCTATTTAAAATCTGGCCCATTTTTATTTCAATCATAGCCAAATTGGTCCCCCCTAATTGACCCAATTTTGAAACCCAATTGGACCGGCCCAATTCTGATTTAACCCAACCCCTTTGCCCATTTATCCAACCCGCCCGGTTTTCTTTTAATCCCAGCCGTTGATCCTTTAGATCAACGGCTCCCCTCATCCCCTTCCTTTTTTAATTCAAACGACCCCTTTACCCTACCTCATTCTCACCAACTGCCGCCTCTGCAACCCTCCACTATCTCAAACTCTCTTGAGGGTTCTCAAACCCTAGCCTCCTCCTGCCTTGTTCCACCGTGTTTTCACCGGAATCCATGGCTTCTCAGGCCATGAACAACCTATATTCACCTCCTCCGACTCTTGCATGCCTGATGCTCGAAGGTTTGAGGCCAGACCTCAAAGGTCTTCACTCAGACCTTCACCGATTCGAAGATTCCGGCCATCTCCGACTTTGCTCCGGTGGCTCTTGGTCTTCTGAGCCTGTTTCTGACCTCATCCGACTTAGATCAGACCTCTTTCCAAGCCTTTCTCATTCCAGGGTTCCTCTGAAACCCTAGCTATTCGAGGTTTTCTCTGATTGTTCTTTTAAATCTATGCTATATCTGTGCTTTATTGGAGTTTTAAAACACTTTCCCCAATTTTTCTTTCAAAAATTACTTCTTTCCGATCTAGGGTTTCTGAAAAGCTTAAAATGTTTTTCTGACTCTTCCTTTACTTTTCTTTGTATGTATGTGTCTATACTGTGTTCGTATGTTTTCTTTTCTACCACGCCTGTATTGTCCTTCTACTTTTCTTTTATACATGTTACTCATGTGCTCACATGATTATCCTTGTTATGTTTTCATTACTCTTCTACTATATGTGTTTACTGTTAAGTTCTTCGATTTTTGTTTGCTTTACTGGACTCTGTTCGTGTTCTTGCTAAATGTGTTTCATCTACTACTTCTTAAGTTTGTATCACTTTTTCTTCTGAACTTGTTTAAGTTCTGAGTTTTTTCTCAAAACGTGTTCTCCATGCTTTTGACTGTGTATCATGTCTGTTTGTTTCTCATAAGTCTTTGGAAAAGACTCCTGAGCCTCTATTGAATGGTTTGCCTTCTCATCTCTATTGTCTGACTCAACTCGAAACCCTAAGGTTCGGGGATTTCTTGGAATTTTGATCTTTTGTGTGCGAGTTAGGTTCCACTTCGGGACCCTGAACTCTCAGACTCATTGTGAGTCTGCGAACTAGACTTATACCTCTTCTTGCTTATGATTCTGAACCTTTATTTGTTAAACTCTCTTCTAAATAATTTGACAATCCCCTCTGGTATTCACATATTTGTGTGCTTTATATATAAGGACTCTGCCTTCAAAGTTTTTTTTACCAACTAATTGATTGATTCTGAAATCCTCTAATGGGGGGGTTTGATTGATTGTTACTGATTTTCTTTGATTGAACCTCCTTTACCTTTTCCTGACTTGGTTCATTCGAATTGAACTTGTAATTTTGATTTCCCTGGCTATTTGATTGATTCCCTTTCCTTATTTTTTCCAAGCCGTGTACTATTGAATTTTTTCCTTTAATAACTTCTCTGTATTTACCCCTTTTGTGCTACTTTGAAAAGGTTTTAATCAAAATTTCTTTCCTTAATTGGATTTTACCCGTTGAAATCAGAATCCCTTAACTAAAGGGAGATTGATCTCAATGTTATTTCCTTACCTTTTCTCACTTGTTTTCTGCACTATAAAGGGGGCACGACCCTTCTGCACTTGGATCCTTAACTTACAATTCAATACTTTTACAACACACTTTGAATTGCATACTCTTACACACACACTCTCAATTCAGCAATTTACACACATAATCTCACAGCTCTCTTCTAAGATCTTTTGACTATTTGTTGGCTTTACAAGACTACTGCTTTCTTTTCTTGTTTCCCTAAAACTAGTATGTCCTTTATTTAATTTTCTGCCTCACCTTTATGTGCTTCAGACTGTTGTTTACTCTACTGCCTATGTTCAGTAATTTGTGTTAAATATTTTTCTTCCATGCTTCTATTTCTGCTAAGAATCCTCTACCCCTATCCTTTTCTATGTGCTGAGTTAAGTTCTTGGCCTGACAGTATCCTAATTACTGTCCAGGCCTTGGCTTGATCCACAATGGATCCTAACTCTCAATGCTTGACTAGCAGGCTGGTCCAGGGTGTGCCAACATCCCGATTGCTGGGCATGACCACTAGCTTGCCCTGTCACTCTCTGATTCCCTTCCCCCTTGTGCACTTACACCTATTCCTAGAATCTTAAGTTCTGCCCCTCTCTTTTGAGCCCTGCTTTGGGACCTTGAGTTCCCTCTGAAATTGGACATCTGAGAGCTGGCATTTTCCCATTGCACTATAATCTAATTCTGCAATATATTTGGGGTGTAAGCACTGCCTGGAGTTCCTGAAACTCCTTGGATCTCTGAAACACCCCGGATGAGAGAAGGCTTTGGAATCTGATCTTGGGAAGTTGGTTTATTTCATATTTTTGACCTGAGGTCTGAATTAGGCTCTCATTGGTTAGAATCTTTAATTTCTGATATATTTTTTTTTCTTATTCATTCTGGTCTGTAATAATCTTGTAATAAACATTTAGGGTCGGCTAGTGGAAAAGGGTAGGGGACTATGCATGCAAGGGGTAGATACCACGTTCATAGGGAATTACTATACTTCTGAAATTCTGCACTCAGTAGATACCATGTTCATAGGGATTACTATTTTTCTAAAGTTCTGCATTTTATAAATCACTGAAACTCTACATTCTCATATAGATACCATTTTTATAGGTTTTTCTGCATTCTTATATAAATACTATGTCTATAGGGTTTTCTGCAATTTCATAACAGATGCCATGCCTATAAGCCGATTCTAAAATTCTGCATCTTCATATAGACGCCATGCCTATAGAACTTTCTGCATTCTGCATCCGTCATTAGGCAAACCTATTATAGGATTTAAATACCTAATCAATTGCATGTAGACAATCTGCCTATTGGATTCCTGCATAAGCAATAACAGTGCTCAAATCAGTAACACCTAGAAAGTATGTCTATAGGAGCTGTTAACTAAACCTGAATCGTCAACTCGCTTATAAGCCTAAAATCAGTAGCAATAATGTTTAGCGCCTGCAGATCTTATGTCCCTGTAATTGACAATTATTTTTCTGCAATTAATTTACTTCTTTATTTTTGAAACTAATAGATATCATGCATATAGGTTCTGTTTAACGCCTAGGCAAGCATTCAGGTAAATTTTTATAATTGCATCAGTTTTGATAATTACAACCAGTAGGCAGGCCTAATTCGGACTTCTTATCTGAAAATATGTGATAATTAGCCATCCTTCCTACCTTAAGTTTAATACAGACCAAACCAGTATTTATAAGTCATGCTAGATAATCTGCTGCTTTGAATGAGGAGGCTGACTTGAGCCTTAACTGCTATTTGTTTCCCTTTTAACTGCTATATGTTATTGCTTGTCACCTAGATTTTTATCCTTTTGAAAACTCCGCAAAAGCCCCAACTCCCTCCCCTTTAGAATTTGGAGTCTCATATGCCTCCGGGACTGATAAGAATGGTACGGGTAATAGCATGCAATAAGTAACGATACCATTTCACGCTTTAACACCTTAACGGGGTGGGAAGGGTAGATATGGATATGATGACCAATGCGCTAATATCACGTGCGACCCCTCTTCTGAGGAGTGATTGCTGGGTATTGCATTGAAGTGATCCATATAAATTATAAACTTAGGACCCCCTCCATTTATTTGCTTTCATCTCTTCTTGTAAAACTATTCAAATCTTGTTTTTTTTATAAAACTTTCTTCCCTCTCTACCTACCTTCGAAAGTTTTCAACCTGATTGCAATGTTGTATGCGAATCCTTATTTGAGCCTTGATTGTTTACTTGTAAAGTCACAATTGTAACATGGCCGGGAACCACACTAGTGGATCTTGAGGGGTGCCTAACACCTTCCCCTCGGGATAATTTCTAGCCCTTACCCTAATCTCTGATCTCTTCATCTCAAACCCTTCTTAAAGTGTCCTAATGCACTATAATCATTAGGTGGCGACTCTTCAACTTCTAAACCCAATTCTCGAAAGGGAATAGAGTTGTCTTCCCAATGTCGTATACCCGATTTCTGACCCTACGGTTAGAGAAAAGGGGGCGTCGACAACATGGCAACTCTGCTGGGGATTTTCTTTAGGCTTTTACCATTGCATGTTGCTTGTGACTTTACTATCTCATTAATTGCTTTATTTACTGTCTTTTATTCGCTACGAAACTGACTTGACTCGTCATGTCTTTTCTTTCCTTTAGCTGCTTTCCTTTACTGCT
The DNA here is from genome assembly GCF_000715075.1 of Nicotiana tabacum. Classification (NCBI taxonomy): domain Eukaryota; kingdom Viridiplantae; phylum Streptophyta; class Magnoliopsida; order Solanales; family Solanaceae; genus Nicotiana; species Nicotiana tabacum. The sequence continues at coordinate 55,155,779 of NC_134084.1, forward strand.
TTATTTCAATACTGTTGTAATTACTGCAATTATTGTAATCATTTATCTTATGAACGTGAAAATACATGTCAATTTGTTTCATTCTTGTAAGCTGCATCTTCAACATCATATTCCAGTTGTGCCAAACAAATACCATAGCAACGCTTATAATGAGTGGTTGCGATCTTCCAATATTATCACCCTTTAAATTCGGCAAAAACGTATTTGCGATAAAACCAGTCGATCAACGATGCAGTCGACGGTTCCGTGCCTTTCCCTCTTGAGTTGTCCACTCAAGGGTACCTGTCTAATACCCCGATAGAAACCTTACTCTGTCTAACTGTGCATGCATCATGGTCAAACCTAGCCGAGTCAGTTATGTTGTCCACATAATGACTCATTAAGATAGCCTTTTCCAAAGTCCATCGGGTTTCCCTGAAACCGAAACGGACACCTACACGTTCTGTGCATTTATTTGGAGAACTAAATGCTTTTTATGCTAACTATCAGTTTAAATAGTCGAGTTTGGCGGGGTAGGGGTCTAACACTTTGTTTTGCAGAAAATGAGGCACGAAGTCCCCAGATTTGGCATGGTAACCAACATTCATCCAAGGCTGCTGAATTGGTGGGAAGATCTCCACTCCAGTGATCAGACACTCGTCCGCAAATACTTAGGGAGTCTGCCTTCTCTTCTAGAAATCCAGCCTGACAACAAAATCATAGAGGCTGCAACTCTGTTTTGGGATAGTGACAGGTCTGTGTTCCGCTTCGGGGACCTTGAAATAACTCCTTTGCTCAAAGAAATAGGAGGCTTAGCTGGTATTCCTTGGGGGACTCTGAGTTTGCTTATGCCAGAGAATCGCAGGGGTAGGGGTTTCCTTAAGATGATGGGACTGAAGAAGAACCCAGACTTGACCTGTCTGAAAGACTCCTACATCTCATTCGACTATCTGTACGAGAGGTACGGCCATGGCAAATCATACCGCACCTACTCTGATGAATTTTCCCTCACCTCACTGGGGCATATTCACATAAGGGTCTTCGTATTCATGTTTGGTTTCCTGGGGATGATAGTGTTCCCTATGAAGAAGGCTAGGATCCACACCAGACTGGCCATGGTAACCAAGACTCTGATGGAAGGAATTGGCGGACAACCTTTCAGTATAGTGCCCATGATTGTTGCTGAGATATACCGGGCTCTGGACAACTGTCAGCGAAAAGCCAGTCATTTTGAGGGATGCAATTTATCACTTCAGCTCTGGCTCATGGAGCCCCTCCAGAAAGGAAAGTACCGACAAGAGATCTTACACAGAGACTGGGATGATCACATTGCCTTCCACCAACCAAGGCGTATGAATTATATGCCTAACATGTTCGCTCAGCCAGAGGACGCTGAAAGATGGGTAGAGCTATTCAAGAATCTAAAAAAAGACCAGGTATAGTGGATGGTCGAATGGTTCCCTACGGAAGAATTCATTGTTCGATCCCGAGACGCACCATTTCTCATACTCATTGGTCTAAAAGGAACTTATCCCTACGTTTCCCTCCGAGCCATGAGACAGGCGGGAAGAAAGCAAATCATACCAAGGGTCGACAAAATGAGTCACTTTAGGGCTAATTTCCAGGACGATGATAGCCCTCACAAATGCCAAGCTCAACACATGTGGCATTGCAAGCTCATTTTGGGGAAAGAATCTATTGAGCCAGACAGGTATCACGCTGGTTGCGTGCCTCACTATTCGAGTTGGTTGGAAGATTATCACAATGGTATGGGTCAACTCGGGTTCATTCACAGACACAGTCATCGACGAAAAAGCTGAAGCACGGGTTAAGTACAATCAACTGCACAAGAGAATTCGAGAGTGTGAAAGTGAGCATCGGGAAAAACAAGAAGCCCATCAAAAGTTAATCGAGGAATGGAAGGATATGGCTGTCAGTGCCAACAAATGACTAGGGTATTTTGAGCGGGGTCTAGTGGAGCTAGAAGGAAAGTTCCTCAAGAGGATTGAAGATTGTCGAAACGCTGAAGGGAATGTAGGCAGACATTTGGCCCAAACGTATCTGCTGCTAGGACTGCGCGAGCTGGTGAAGCTGTTCGAGGGGAATAAAAATGCCAAATCTGGGGAAGGTCCTTCTGGGACCAAGTAGTTAGGAGTCTTTTATTTTGCTTTTAATGATGTAATAAAGCCAATGGCCATTAGTGACATTTTATTTTCTATTATTTACCATCGTTGTGAACTCGTCTTATTTTTATAAATAAAATGAGGTATTTAGCATTATAAGTTCTCCAAATTAATTTGTCGCTAGGCCTACCTCGGGCACAACGAGGCACCTAAATTAGGACGCGATTTATATTCTTACACAATGTGTTTAAATATTGCAACATTTTCTTCTCATAACAAGCACTAACTTGTTACCTTTTTTGTTTTTCTTTATTTTTATTCCCCTTCCCAAAGGTTAGTTCGTGCATTCTGGCACCATCATCATACAGTACGAGATCCAAGGGCCCTCCTCCTCCTATCCGAAACAAGAACAAAGGTAGAATGGGAGATTCAAGCGCCAGAAAGGAAATTGAAAGAATTGAGATTCCTCAGGGTACCCCGGTTGCTAAGGAAACTGCTGTCCAACTTGAGCAGAAACTGTTGAAGTTCCAAGAAGAACTGGATCAAGTTCGGAACTTGGAAAATTTATCATTCACTCTCACCGCTCCTGATGTCAACTTTTCAAATTCTCAAAATCCCGCACCTCTACAGATTAACCCACAACCACAGATGCAACCCACTCATGCTCAACATTGCAACACATGCCACACTCCACTACCCATTCCTGAACCACTGAACACCACAAACGACCACCCCTACAACACTCCCATCTACGTAGATACCATACCCCACTACACTCAACCAATCTCAAGTGCACCTAAGTATGATGACAAGAACTCTCTTATCAGAAACTTGGCAGCAAAACTCAAGAAATTGACCAGCCGAGTCCAGGGCATGGAAGGAAACAAAGGCATAGAGGGGCTGAATTATGAGGACCTCTGCATTCAGCCAGATGTTGAACTTCCGGAGGGATGCAAACCTCCCAAGTTCAAAATGTTCGATGGAACAGGAGATCCCAGAGTCCATTTGAGGACATATTGTGATAAGCTGGTCGGAGTCGGAAGGAATGAGAAAATCCGTATGAAACTCTTCATGAGAAGCCTGGAGGGGGATGCTTTATCCTGGTACATCAGTTAGGACCCTAAGAAATGGACAAGCTGGGTAGGTATGGCATCATATTTCATGGATAGGTTCTGATTCAATACAGAGGATGCACTGGATGTATTCTACATCTAGAATCTGAAGAAGAAGCCTACCGAGACATTCCGCGAGTATGCTACTCGTTGGATATCAGAGGCTGCTAAGGTCAGACCGGCTTTAGAAGAGGAACAGATGAACAGATTCTTCGTCCGGGCTCAGGACCCACAATATTATGAGAGGTTGATGCTGATCGAGGGCCAGAAATTCTCCGATATCATCAAGCTGGGAGAAAGAATTGAGGAAGGCATTAAGAATGGTATGGTTACTAATCTTGAAGCATTGCAGGCCACCAACAAGGCTTTACAGTCTGGTGGCACGTCCAAGAAGAAGGATGTCAATGCCGTGATGGTCGCACAGGGAGCCAAATCACCACTAAAATACCACACTTACCCGTCACCTCTACTTACATATCAGCCTATCCCGAATTACCAAGCACCCGCACCCTCTTACCAAAATCCACTGCCCGTTTGCCAATCATCTCCACCTCCCGCATATCAACCCACTTCACCCAGATACTCTCAACCTGCACCTGTTTACCAAGCTTATAATGCCCAACCCTCTCACTACCAATCACCGCCCACTCGCCAAAATTTCCCTAGACCCAGACCAAATTTTGACCGCAGACCTCCCAGACAATATACAGCCATCACTGAGCCAATTGACCAGCTGTATGAGAAACTTAAAACTGTTGGTTACGTCTCCCCTATCCCTGCCATAACTCCAGAAAATCCTTCCTAGTGGGTCAACCCTAATAAGACCTATGCGTACCACTCCGGCATGAAAGGTCACACTATTGACGAATACCGCTCGTTGAAGGACAAGATTCAAACTCTGATCAACAATAAGGTTATCATAGCAAATGAGCCTGCTCCTAATGTTCGCAACAACCCTCTGCCTGATCACAGAGGTGGGGACATTCACATGATCGAGATCGAAGATGACTGGGACCCCAAGGGATCGATAGGACTGATTGCTGAGGATGGTGAGACAAAGAAACCAGCAGTCACACTTAACCCAATTGTTGTGCAGAACCAGCCCTTCAGGGGAGATGAAGTAAACATGTCTATACCTCTCGAATTTGAAGCACCTTCTACTACGAAGGTGGCCGGGCCAATTGAGGTTGAGTTTGGGACTCCAAAGACACCTGTACTCTTTGAAGTTACTGTGTTACCACCGAGGGTACCCATTCCTGTAGCAATGTCAGACGTAACTCTGTTCCACTCAAATGCCATACCATGGGATTACACAACTGAAGCAAGGAGGAAAGGAAAGACCAAGATGGGAGAAGCAATTGCTGCGTAGGGTATGACCAGAACATGCAGGGTTTACACTCCAGAGCACCTAGCTGAGTCCAGTAAGCAAGCCTCGGGATGGACTACTGAAACTGGTCCTGATGATCTTTAGAGGAAAATACAAGCTAAGGAGTATTCGGTCGTTGAACAGTTGAACAAAACACCAGCACAGATCTCCATCCCAGCTCTCCTACAAAGCTCTGACGCACACAAAAATGCCTTGATGAAGATATTGAGCGAAGCTTATGTGCCCAACAACATAACTGGGGGCGAAATGGCAAATATGGTAGGAAAAATACTGGAAAGCCACAAAATCACCTTCCACGAAGATGAACTGCCGTCGGAAAGACTAAGTCACAACATGGCCCTACTCATCACCGTGCAATGCGAGGATTACTTTGTCACTAGAGTCTTGATCGATGGAGGCTCCAGCCTCAACATCTGTCCGTTAATAACTCTCAGAACATTGGGAAAGAGCCTGCACGAGATCAAAGATGGGGCCATCAATGTCAAAGCCTTCGATGGATCCCAAAGGTCTACTATCGGAGAGATCAGCCTATGCTTGCAAATGGGGCCAACCTGGTTCAACGTTGACTTTTAAGTGATAGATGTCCCAACATCCTACAATTTGCTATTGGGACGACCATGGATCCATGCCACTGGAGCTGTAGCATCGACCCTGCATCAGGCAATGAAGTTCGAATGGAATCACCAAGAGGTGATCATTCATGGCGATGGTAGCAACCCCATATATAGTCGCCAGACCATCCCGATGATTGGAGGCAGAAGGAGAATAGGCGGAGAAACATACCACCACATTGAAAGAGTCAACGCTGTAGACAAAGATAAATGGTGGGATAACAAGATTGAAAGTATCCTGAATTGGTGTGGATACGAACCTGGAAAGGGACTCGGCAAAAACCTCCAGGGAATCGCCAAATCCATCAAGCTGAAGAAACATGGCACTACATTTGGTTTGGGGTATGAGTACACTTGGGAGGAGTTCAATCACTGGTCGCCACCATGGCGCGGTCCCTACTACCCACTGGAGCATCCGATACCTCACCTAGAGCAGACTTTCCAGCCGACAGATATTATATATGGGTCGGAGGAAGATGAAGCATTGGCAGCCGTGAAGAATCTGTTCCTGGAGGATGATAATATAGATTACAGTGTTATTTTCGAGGAGGAAGGGGAGGAAGGCCCTTCTATACAAGTTGTGAACCGAGGAGAGCGCCTCAGCAATTGGTCAATCAGAACCACCAGGGCCCGGAAAGCTTCGGGGTTGCAAGGCTAAACAAAAGCACCATGTATCACATTTTTACCTTTTACTAGCTGATTTTATTTCCGCATTGTCTTTTAATTTTGAAAAGAGCTCTGATACTCAAAACAATTATGAATTTAATCGAAGTATTTCAGTTTATTATATATCTCGCTCTTATTTTTTCCTATCATTCACTTTATTTTACACAACATTACTATTACTTGCCTTGATGATGAACCAACGATTGTGACTTGCAACGAGACAACGCAACAAATGGATACGGACTCAGAAGAGGATGATATACCAGAAGAGGTTGTCAGGGGAGTTGAGAATTTTGAAAATAGGCCTAAGGCTAACTTGGACGAAACTGAGGTCGTTAATCTGGGAGATGCAAAGAATGTCAAAGAAACACGCATCAGTGTTCACCTATCACCATCAAAAAAGAAAGAGTACACGGAGTTCCTAAAGGAATATGAAGACATATTCGCCTGGTCATATGATGATATGACTGGTCTCAGCACATCCATTGTAGCTCACAAACTGCCAACAGATCCAACATGCCCGCCGGTAAAGCAGAAGCTCAGAAAATTCAAACCCGACATGAGTTTGAAAATCAAAGAAGAGGTTACCAAGCAAGTCAAAGCCAAGGTTCTCAGGGTAGTAGAGTATCCGACATGGTTAGCCAACATCGTGCCAGTGCCAAAAAAGGATGGGAAAGTTAGAGTTTGTGTTGACTACCGGGATCTTAATCGGGCCAGTCCCAAAGACGACTTCCCCTTGCCTAACATACACATTCTTATCGACAACTGCACCAAGCATGAGTTGCAGTCTTTTATTGATTGTTTCGCTGGGTATCATCAGATATGGACGGATGAGGAAGATGCAGAGAAAACGTCTTTCATCACGCCGTGGGGAATGTACTGTTACAAAATGATGCCATTCGGTTTGAAGAACACTGGTGCCACCTACATGAGAGCCATGACTACCATCTTTCATGACATGATACACAAGTAGATTGAGGTATATGTGGATGACGTCATCATCAAATCCAAGAAAGCCAGGGATCGAATGGCAGATCTAAGAAAGTTCTTCAACAGACTAAGGAGGTACAATCTGAAACTTAATCCTGCCAAGTGTGCATTCGGGGTTCCTGCTGGAAAATTATTGGGTTTCATCGTGAGTCGTCGAGGAATAGAATTGGATCCATCAAAGGTCAAAGCTATCCAAGAATTGCCGCCGCCAAAGAACAAGAAGGACGTGATGAGTTTCCTGGGAAGACTCAACTATATCAGCCGGTTCATAGCTCAATCCACGGTCATTTGTGAACCTATCTTCAAAATGTTGAAGAAGGACGCTGCTACCAAATGGACTGATGATTGTCAGAAAGCTTTTGACAGAATCAAGGAAAACCTATCAACGCCGCCGGTCTTGGTTCCTCCTGAGCCAGGCAAACCCCTATTGCTTTACCTTGCGGTATCGGATAGAGCATTCGGTTGTGTTCTAGGACAACATGATGAAACAGGGAGAAAGGAGCAAGCCATCTACTATCTCAGTAAGAAGTTCACACCATACGAGGCCCGGTATTCTCTTTTAGAACGCACTTGTTGTGCTCTGACTTGGATCGTGCAGAAGTTGAGACATTGCTTCTGTGCTTACACTACTTATCTCATATCCAGAATGGACCCCCTGAAGTATATCTTCCAGAAGCCTATGCCCACTAGCAATCTCACCAAGTGGCAGATCCTGCTAAGTGAATTCGGCATTGTTTACGTGACCCAGAAAGCAATCAAAGGGAAAGCCTTGGTGGACCATCTCGCCGAGAATCCCGTGGATGGAGAATACGAGCACCTAAAAATGTATTTTCCCGATGAAGAGGTATCTTTCATAGGAGAAGATATTGCAGAATCCTATGATGGTTGGAGGTTGTTTTTCGACGGAGATGCAAATTTCAAAGGAGTTGGCATAAGAGCAGTCTTAGTATCAGAAACCGGCCAACACTACCCGGTATCCGCCAAGCTCAGGTTCCCTTGCACCAATAATATGGCCGAATATGAAGCCTGCATCTTGGGGCTCAAAATGGCCATTGACATGAATGTTCAGGAGTTGCTAGTGATCAGAGATTCAGACTTGCTCATATATCAGGTTCGAGGAGAGTGGGCAACCAAGAACTCTAAGATACTTCCCTACTTGCATCATATACAGGAGTTGAGGAAAAGGTTCACAAAGACAGAATTTCAGCACGTCCCCAGAGTCCAGAACGAGTTTGTTGATGCATTAGCTACTTTGTCGTCCATGATCCAGCATCCAGATACAAATTTCATTGATCCCATCCCAGTAAAGATTCATGATCAGCCAGGTTATTGTGCCCACGTTGAGGAAGAAGCGGATGGAAGACCATGGTTCCATGACATTAAGGAGTACCTGACAACATGGGAATATCCAGGACTTGCCAACACTACTCAGAAGCGTACACTTCGTAGGCTATCTAACAACTTTTTTCACAGTGGAGGAATCCTGTACAGGAGGACTCCCGATTTGGGTTTACTAAGGTGTGTCGAAGCAAAAAAAGCATCCAGGCTATTGGACGAAGTGCATGCAGGGACCTGCGGGCCGCACATGAATGGTTTTGTCCTAGCAAAGAAGATACTCCGAGCAGGGTATTTTTGGATGACTATGCAAACAGACTATATCCAGTATGTTCGCAAATGGCATCGCTGTCAGATACATGCAGATATGATAAAGGCGCCTCCAAACGAGCTTACTGCAACAAGCTCACCATGGCCATTTGTCGCTTGGGGAATGGATGTTATCGGACCTATCGAGCCTTCCGCATCAAATGGGCACAAGTTCTTCTTAGTGACAATCGATTATTTTACCAAATGGGTCGAAGCAGTATCATACAAGGAAGTTACTAAGAAGGTTGTGGCGGGTTTCATCTGCGACCGCATTGTTTGTCGGTTCGGATTTCCGGAATCAATCATCACTGATAATGGTTCCAATCTCAACAGCGACTTGATGAAAGCAATGTGTGAAACTTTCAAGATCAGACACAAGAACTCTACAGCCTACAGGCCTCAGATGAATGGAGCTGTAGAAGCAGCCAACAAGAATATCAAGAAGATACTAAGGAAGATGGTCGAAAAGCACAAACAATGGCATGAGAAGTAATCATTCGCATTATTGGGATACCGCACTATGGTCCGCACATCGACCGGAGCAACTCCCTACATGGTGGTTTATAGTACAGAGGCGGTCATCCCCGCCGAGGTAGAAATTCCCTCCTTAAGGATCATACAAGAAGTAGAGTTGAATGATGCAGAATGGGTAAAAGGTCGCTACAAGCAGTTAGCCCTTATAGACGGGAAAAGGATGAATGCAGTTTGCCACGATCAGTTGTATCAGAACAGAATGTCCAGAGCCTTCAACAAAAGAGTTAAACCAAGGAAGTTTACACCGGAGCAGCTGGTGTTGAAGAAAATATTCCCACATCAAGATGAAGCCAAGGGGAAGTTCTCTCCCAATTGGCATGGTCCGTACATGGTTCACCGGGTTCTAACTGGAGGAGCCCTTATTCTTGCAGAAATGGATGGATAAATCTGGCCGAAGCCAATCAATTTAGATGCAGTGAAATGATATTATGTGTAACCACTTATGATTTCCTTAATGATGTAATTTGAACTACGCTTGACCTGATTCCCGTTTAAGAGGGGATACGTAGGCAGCCCTATGGGTTCGGTCATAATTTAATAAAAATTCCATTTTCTCCCCGCTATTGGAACTGGGGCAGAATTTTGAGGAGGACCCTTAAAATTCCGAAGTTAATTTTAGTTCATGCACCGCCAGAAGCGCCAACCCAGTAAACTGGGGCAGAATTTTGAGGAGGACCCTCAAAATTCCAAAGATGTTTTAGTCATTCAGCACAGCCGTCATAAATGTCCGTTCAGCAAACCGGGGCAGAATTTTAAGGAGGACCCTCAAAATTCCGGAGAAAGAGAGGTTGCAATGTCTTGAACCACGTCGCAGTCGTTGGATCATCTAAAGAAAACTATTTTCGATTATATACTTACGTTATATTTACTAAATCATGCATAACTATTATCCAGATTGCTGTTGTTTAGCGACACTACCCCAATGACACACAACATCAAGAGCATGGGGAAGACGAACTAACCTTTCCCCTCACAGAACTCACGATTTTCTTTGGATGCAGGCACTCAACTTCCAATATCGTCAGGTATATTTATGTACGCATGCTTTCCCAAGAATGCAACTTCTCAGAATCATCATCTGCCCGCAATTGCTATCCGTACACAATCTCCCCAGCAGTCATATTTGTTGTAATCGGCTATCAGCTAAGAGATCTTACTACTAATCATCCCTTTACATTCTTGCACTGTATAAGACTACCTTTCTGCCTTTCGAGACTAAGCTCTGTTTCCATCCGCATTTTTTGCATAAGGCTACCTTTCTGCCTTCCGAGACTAAGCATTGTCTCCATCTGCATTTCTCTGCATTGCATAAGGCTACCTTTCTGCCTTTTGAGACTAAGCCCTGTCTCCATCTGCATTTTGCATAAGGCTACTTTTCTGCCTTCCGAGGTTAAGCTCTACCTCCATCTGCATTTCCTGCATTGCATAAGGCTACCTTTCTGCCTTCCCAGGTTAAGCTCTACCTCCATCTGCATTTCCTGCATTGCATAAGGCTACTTATCTGCCTTTCGAGACTAAGCTTTGTCTCCATCTGCATTTCCTGCATTGCATAAGGCTACCTTTCTACCTTCCGAGACTAAGCTCTGTCTCCATCTGCATTTCCTGCATTGCACAAGGCTACCTTTCTGCCTTTCGAGACTAAGCTCTGTTTCCATCTGCATTTTGCATAAGGCTACTTTTCTGCCTTTCGAGGTTAAGCTCTACCTCCATCATCATCTACATAAGGCTGCCTTTCTGCCTTCCGAGACTAAGCTCTGTCTCCATCCTGCATGACTGAAATATCGCCACTTTATCTTCTTGCATCGGCTGAAAGATCGCCACCTTATCTTTCTTGCATCGGCTGAAATATCGCCACCTTTTGTTTACGTCTTGCATCGGCTGAAGGATCGCCACCTGCTGCATTTCATGGGCTGAAAGATCGCTAAATTGTCCGAGGGCGTCATTGTTGGGAGGCACCATTTTCATAGCCCGAGAACGCCATGCCATGGCCTGAGGACCCATTTTATCTTTTGCATATCATTATTCAAAGGCATCATGGTTCGGAGGCACCATTCTCATAGCCCGAGAACATCATTTCATAGCCTGCGAATCCTTTATCATATGCTTCATGGCCCAGGACGTCATGGTTCAAGGATGTCATCCTAACCGTCCGAGGACATCATTCATGGTCCAATGGGAACTTGCATCACGTTTAAATTTATGCACAATATGCGCTCGTATTGCTTACTTGCAGGTACATCAGCTAGCAACGACCGTCTCAGCAGGAGCGATCTCACTCCGGTTCCCGCAGCTTATCGATTTTCAGAAACCCCTCTCAATCTAAACATCGCGTTCGTCCGTTTCAAATCTCTATCGGCATATTCCGTCAATGGTTCCGGAACTACATATGACCTGATTCCTGTAAGACCAAGGATATGTAGGCAGCTCAAGAGCCAGAGCTCGGTCAGAATTCCTTTCAAATCTCTACTTCCAGTCAAAATTGGCCATCTTATCTTTACCCGACCACCCTTTCATCCTCCTCGGGTAAAGAGGGGCAACAGTTGATACCCAATCTTTCTCTATGTATTTTTTATACTCAAAACACTTTCAAAATAGCGTGTATGCATATATAAGCATGCCCAAGAGTTTTGGTATTTTTCCCTAATTTTTAAAGATTTTTTAAAATCAATTTATTGTCTATTTTAGTAGTGCAAAACCCATAATTATTCCCAAAATCATCATATTTTGGTGAATAATTTATTTCATTCCCATATTTATACCAAAATATAGTTAAGATAATTTTTGCATATTTTTACAAATTTATTTGGTATGTTAAAAGCTAAATTGCATATAACTGCAATTGTAGCATACTTTAAAATTAATAGCATTTTATAATTGTAAAATTGGTTCCAATATTTTTAAATTAATATTTATATATTGTTTGTTTGCTCAGTACTTTTAATTTGCTTTCAAGATCATTTTACCATTTTTATAAAAATAAAAGGAAAACAATTGGCTATTTAAAATCTGGCCCATTTTTATTTCAATCATAGCCAAATTGATCCCCCTAATTGACCCAATTTTGAAACCCAATTGGACCGGCCCAATTCTGATTTAACCCAACCCCTTTACCCATTTATCCGACCCGCCCGGTTTTCTTTTAATCCCAACCGTTGATCCTTTAGATCAACGGCTCCCCTCATTCCCTTCCTTTTTTAATTCAAACGACCCCTTTACCCTAACTCATTCTCACCAACCGCCGACTCTGCAACCCTTCACCATCTCAAACTCTCTCGAGGGTTCTCAAACCCTAGCCTCCTCCTGCCTTGTTCCACCGTGTTTTCACCGGAATCCATGGCTTCTCAGGCCATGAACAACCTATATTCACCTCCTCCGGCTCTTGCATGCCTGATGCTCGAAGGTTTGAGGCCAGACCTCGAAGGTCTTCACTCAGACCTTCACCGATTCGAAGATTTTGGCCATCTCCGACTTTGCTCCGGTGGCTCTTGGTCTTCTGAGCCTGTTTCTGACCTCATCCGACTTAGATCAGACCTCTTTCCAAGCCTTTCTCATTCCAGGGTTCCTCTGAAACCCTAGCTATTCGAGGTTTTCTCTGATTGTTCTTTTAAATCTATGCTATATCTGTGCTTTATTGGAGTTTTAAAACACTTTCCCCAATTTTTCTTTCAAAAATTATTTCTTTCCGATCTACGGTTTCTGAAAAGCTTAAAATGTTTTTCTGACTCTTCCTTTTCTTTTCTTTGTATGTATGTGTCTATACTATGTTCGTATGTTTTTTTTTCTACCACACCTGTATTGTCCTTCTACTTTTCTTCTATACATGTTACTCCTGTGCTTACATGATTATCCTTGTTATGTTTTCATTACTCTTCTACTATATGTGTTTACTGTTAAGTTCTTCGATTTTTGTTTGCTTTACTGGACTCTGTTCGTGTTCTTGCTAAATGTGTTTTATCTACTGCTTCTTAAGTTTGTATCACTTTTTCCTCTGAACTTGTTTAAGTTCTGAGTTTTTCTCAAAACGTGTTCTCCGTGCTTTTGACTGTGTATCATGTCTGTTTGTTTCTCATAAGTCTTTGGAAAAGACTCCTGAGCCTCTATTGAATGGTTTGCCTTCTCATCTCTATTGTCTGACTCAACTCGAAACCCTAAGGTTCGGGGATTTCTTGGAATTTTGATCTTTTGTGTGCGAGTTAGGTTCCACTTCGGGACCCTGAACTCTCAGACTCATTGTGAGTCTGCGAACTAGACTTATACCTCTTCTTGCTTATGATTCTGAACCTTTATTTGTTAAACTCTCTTCTAAATAATTTGACAATCCCCTCTGGTATTCACATATTTGTGTGCTTTATATATAAGGACTCTGCCTTCAAAGGTTTTTTTACCAACTAATTGATTGATTCTGAAATCCTCTAATGGGGGGGTTTGATTGATTGTTACTGATTTTCTTTGATTGAACCTCCTTTACCTTTTCCTGACTTGGTTCATTTGAATTGAACTTGTAATTTTGATTTCCCTGGCTGTTTGATTGATTCCCTTTCCTTATTTTTTCCAAGCCATGTACTATTGAATTTTTTCCTTTAATAACTTCTCTGTATTTACACCTTTTGTGCTACTTTGAAAAGGTTTTAATCAAAACTTCTTTCCTTAATTGGCTTTTACCTGTTGAAATCAGAATCCCTTAACTAAAGGGAGATTGATCTCAATGTTATTTCCTTACCTTTTCTCACTTGTTTTCTGTACTATAAAAGGGGCACGACCCTTCTGCACTTGGATCCTTAACTTACAATTCAATACTTTTACAACACACTTCGAATTGTATACTCTTACACACACACTCTCAATTCAGCACTTTACACACATAATCTCACAGCTCTCTTCTAAGATCTTCTGACTATTTGTTGGCTTTACAAGACTACTGCTTTCTTTTCTTGTTTCCCTAAAACTGGTATGTCCTTTATTTAATTTTCTGCCTCACCCTTATGTGCTTCAGACTGTTGTTTACTCTACTGCCTATGTTCAGTAATTTGTGTTAAATATTTTTCTTCCTTGCTTCTATTTCTGTTATGAATCCTCTACCCCTATCCTTTCTATGTGCTGAGTTAAGTTCTTGGCCTGACAGTATCCTAATTACTGTCCAGGCCTTGGCTTGATCCACAATGGATCCTAACTCTCAATGCTTGACTAGCAGGCTGGTCAGGGGTGTGCCAGCATCCCGATTGCTGGGCATGACCACTAGCTTGACCTGTCTCTCTTTGATTCCCTTCCCCCTTGTGCACTTACACCTATTCCTAGAATCTTAAGTTCTGCGCCTCTCTTGTGAGCCCTGCTTTGGGACCTTGAGTTCCCTCTGAACTTGGACATCTGCGAGCTAGCATTTCCCCACTGTACTATAATCTAATTCTGCAATATATTTGGGGTGTAAGCACTGCCTGGAGTTCCTGAAACTCCTTGGATCTCTGAAACACCCCGGATGAGAGAAGGCTTTGGAATCTGATCTTGGGAAGTTGGTTTATTTCATATTTCAGACCTGAGGTTTGAATTTGGCTCTCCTTGGTTGGAATCTTTAATTTCTGATATAATTTTCTTATTCATTCGGGTCTATAATAATCTTGTAATAAACATTTAGGGTCGGCTAGTGGAAAAGGGTAGGGGACTATGCATGCAAGGGGTAGATACCACGTTCATAGGGAATTACTATACTTCTGAAATTCTGCACTCATGTAGATACCATGTTCATAGGGATTACCATTTTTCTAAAGTTCTGCATTTTATAAATCACTGAAACTCTGCATTCTCATATAGATACCATTTTTATAGGATTTTCTGCATTCTCATATAAATACTACGTCTATAGGGTTTTCTGCAATTTTATAACAGATGCCATACCTGTAAGCCGATTCTAAAATTCTACATCTTCATATAGACGCCATGCCTATAGAACTTTCTGCATTCTGCATCCGTCATTAGGCAAACCTATTATAGGATTTAAATACCTAATCAATTGCATGTAGACAATCTGCCTATAGGATTCCTGCATAAGCAATAACAGTGCTCAAATCAGTAATACCTAGAAAGTATGTCTATAGGAGCTGTTAACTAAACCTGAATCGTCAACTCGCTTATAAGCCTAAAATCAGTAGCAATAATGTTTAACGCCTGCAGATCTTATGTCCCTGTAATTGACAATTCTTTTTCTGCAATCAGTTTACTTCTTTATTTCTGAAACTAATAGATATCATGCCTATAGGTTCTGTTTAATGCCTAGGCAAGCCTTAGGGTAAATTTTTATAATTGCATCAGTTGTGATAATTACAACGAGTAGGTAGGCCTAATTCGGACTTCTTATATGAAAATATGTGATAAATTAGCCACCCTTCCTACGTTAAGTTTAATACAGACCAAACCAGTATTTATAAGTCATGCTAGATAATCTGCTGCTTTGAATGAGGAGGCTGACTTGAGCCTTAACTGCTATTTGTTTCCCTTTTAACTGCTATATGTTATTGCTTGTCGCCTAGATTTTTATCCTTTTGAAAACTCCGTAAAAGCCCCAACTCCCTCCTCTTTAGGATTAAGAGTCCCATATGCCTCCGGGACTGATAGGATTGCGACGGGTAATAGCATGCAATAAGTAACGATACCATTTCGCGCTTTAACACCTTAACGGGGTAGGAAGGGTAGATATGGATATGATGACCAATGCGTTAATATCACGTGCGACCCCTCTTCTGAGGAGTGATTGATGGGTATTGCATTGAAGTGATCCATATTAATTATAAACTTAGGACCCCCTCCCTTTATTTGCTTTCATCTCTTCTTGTAAAACTATTCAAATCTTTTTTTTTATAAAACATTCTGCCCTCTCTACCTACCTTCGAAAGTTTTTAACATGATTGCAATGTTATATGCGAATCCTTATTTGAGCCTTGATTGTTTACTTGTAAAGTTACAATTGTAACATGGCCGGGAACCACACTAGTGGATCTTGAGGGGTGCCTAACACCTTCCCCTCGGGATAATTTCTAGCCCTTACCCTAATCTCCGGTCTCTTCATCTCAAACCCTTCTTAAAGTGTCCTAATGCACTATAATCATTAGGTGGCGACTCTTCAACTTCTAAACCCAATTCTCGAAAGGGAATAGAGTTGTCTTCCCAATGTCGTATACCCGATTTCTGACCCCACGGTTAGAGAAAAAAGGGGCGTCGACACACGTGAGATGGCTGAGCATTCTATTTTTTGAAATTTTGTACTAGATTCACCTTTTAACATTAGATTTTCATGCTATAAATTAATACTATGGATTTTAACTTCATTTCATCTTTAATTTCTGTTATTTCCATGAGTAGCTAACCCATAGCTAGGGTTGTGATCCAACCCTAATGTAGGTATTTAATGAGTATTTGATTTTAGGGTTTGAATGTGAATGGGTTAGTGATATTTAGCCTAGTTCTTACTAGAACTATAGAATTAATGGTTGCAGACATTGATTCATGCCTTTATGACTTACTTAGTCTCTACTTGAGAAAGAGGGACTAAGTCTAGGACCAACTAGGTTAACAAGGAATTGGGGTAAACTCAAAAAATTAATAGACCCAATTAAAGGATTAAACCTAGAGATAGTAATACCCGACTTGAGCTAATATCACTTGATTTGTATGAATACCCATTTGGACTTGAGAAAGCCAAATTGAGCAAAATCACTCAAACTACCGAGAGGTATAGAGTGAGTACCTAGGTGTGATAGCTATATTACAATCCCAAATAATCAAGCTTGCCCTAAATTTTGCTACCTGTTAGATATCCACCTAGGTAGAAGTCACGACCCTAGTCTCTTTAAACACTTAAAAAACAACAACAAAAATATTGTCCTTAATTTCAATCATTGCAATCCTTAGAGTAAAGTTAGAAGTAGAAATCAAACCCAAACTTGTGGAAGTGTAATTAGACTCAAAGCCCGCATCTAGCTTAGATATAAACCTAATTCCAAACATTAACTCCCTGTGGATTCGATCCGGACCTAGTTGGGTTAAAACTGCATCGACCACCCTCGCTACTCAATAGTAGTGTAGGCCTAGACCCGATCAATTTTTGGCGCCGTTACCGAGTAGTTAGATGGACTTAGCTATATATCTAAGTATTTGTGTGTTTTGATTTTCTTTCCTTCCATTTTTCTAATTTTGTGTGTGAATTGCTTTTATGTACCAATTGTCTCTTAGACACGAAACCCTCTGGAATATACCACTAGGGGAGGAGGAAGAGGTTCATTATGAACCTCAAGTACAAAGGAGAGGCCGCCTACCTCATGATAACATCCCGCCCCTACCTCCTCCAAGGGTAGCATACAGGGTGTTGCCCAACGAAGGCTATGCGAGTGGAATAGTCCTGCCCCGAATTAGGGTGGGAAACTTTTAAATAACCAATGTCATGTTTACACTGTTGGAACAAAGGGGTTTCTTCATCGGAGCTCCACACCAAAACGCCTATAAGCATCTCAAAGGTTTTGTTGACACGTGCTGGGGGAACAAGCAGACTAATGTCTCCGAGGACGCATTGAGATTAGGATTTTACCATTTTCTCTAAGGGGGAAGGCTTTGGATTGGCTAGAGAGGTTACCCAATCATTCCATATACACTTGGGATGAGTTGGCAATGCTAAAAGATGAGATCCTTACTTTTAAATGAGAGACAAATAAACCTTTACATGAGATTTGGGAGAGGTACCGAACATTGGTCAAATAGTGCCCTAACAACAACATGACCGAGGCCATGATCCAACAAACCTTTTATAGGGGGATCAATACAACTAATCAGTGTGTGGTGAATGAACTTGCCAGGGGTAATTTCATGAACACGCTGTATTCCAAAGCTTGTAAAATATTGGATGAGATGGAGGATACCTCTTCGGCTTGGAAAAGAAGAGCTAATGTTCCTCAAGGTGACCCAAATGATATTCACATACATAAGGAGCTACTTGATCATGGACAAGCTATATCGGAGTTGACAACCACAATGAATCAATTGGCCAAGGCTCAACTTCAACAAGTTCAAGAGCCAAAACAAGTGGATGCCATAGAAGAAGTGAACATGATGGTCAACAAGAGAAGGCAATGAGGTCAACAAGTTCAAAACAATCCAGATCAATTTGAGCAAAGTGGTAGTGGGTACAATCAAGATGATTCATATGATGATCAGAGTGAAGAGGTTCAATATGTCAACAATTATCAAGGTCAATGGAGTAATGATGTGAATCAACAACAGTGGATATCACAGGGAAACCAAGGAAATTAGGGCAATCAAGGTCAACAAGGAAATTGAAATAGTGGCAACAACAACAACCAAGGCAATTAGGGGAACAACAACAGTCAAAATTGGGGAATCATGGTAATCAAGGAAATTGGGGTGGCAAAAATAATAGTAATTGGGAAGGCAATAACAATGAAGGGGGTTGGAACAACAATAATCAAGGAAATCAGGGGTCAGGCTTTCAAAGGCCCCCGATGTATCACCAACCGAACAACCCTCCTCCATATCTGTCATAAGGTCCTAGTTCTTCCAACAATGAGATGGGACAGATTGAAAACATGTTCAAGCAAATGATGGAGAATAATGCCGACTCCGATGAACAATTAGCCTCCCACAACACTTCTATCCGCAACTTGGAAGTCCAACTTGGTCAAATTTCTCAAGATTTGAATTCTCACCCTAAGGGGGCACTACCAAGTGATATGGTAGTAAACCCGAAGGGTGGGAACAATATAAGGCATGCTATGGTGGTGACTACAAGAAGTGGGAAAGGTGGAGTTTCTAGTACCTCAAACTTACGAAAGATTGTAAATGATGATGTGGTGATGCAAGATCATGATGAGCTAAGCAATGATGTTCAAGTAAACGATGAAGTGAGGATGGATGTTGATGAAAATGTGGAGGAGACACAAGATGATGTGAACCCGTCTAGGGAACATGTGATAGACATACCGGATCTGGTAGTGCCCAAAGCCAAGGCTCCTTTGCCAAGGCCTCCTCCACCATATCCTCAAAGGCTTGCAAAGAAAAACAATAAGAATCAATTCAAGAAATTCATTGATATGATGAAAAGTTTGTCCATAAATGTGCTATTGGTGGAAGCCTTAAAACAAATGCTGGGATATGCCAAGTTCATGAAGGACTTTGTAACAAAGAAGAGATCAATGAACTGTGAAATGATCAAAATGACACATCAAGTGAGTGCCATTGTGAACTCCATGGCTCCAAAGTTAGAAGACCCTAGTGCCTTTACAATCCCATGCACTATTAGTAGTGCCGATTTTGCCAAAGCTTTATGTGACTTGGGGGCAAGCATCAACTTGATGCCCTATTCTGTGTTCAAGACATTGGGGATTGGAAAACCAAGACCCACATCCATGAAGTTGTAAATGGAGGACCGGACAATGAAGAGGCCATTGGGGATAATTGATGATGTGCTAGTTCGGGTCTACAAGTTCATACTTCCCGCAGATTTTATGATACTTGATTGTGTGGTTGACTATGAGTTGACAATCATATTGGGGAGACTTTCCTAGCTATAGGGAAGGCCTTAGTTTATGTGGAATCTGGGGAGCTCACCTTTTGAGTGGGCGATGAAAAAGTTATGTTCCATGTTTGTAAGTCAATGAGGCAACCTAATAGAAACGAAGTGTGTTCGTTTGTAGATCTTGTGATCGAAGTAATTGTTGATGATATACATGCTGTGATTAATGTTGAAGACCCATTGGAAGTTGTGTTATTGAATCATGATGAGGATGAGAAGGAAGGCTTGGTAGAATGTGTCAATGCTTTGCAAGGAATGGGATCATATACATATGAGCCCCAAAAACTTTCCTTGGACCTTGAGAACCGGAAGACTCCGCCAACAAATCCCTCAATCGAGAAGCCTCCCACATTGGAGTTGAAGCCCTTGCCTTCACACCTCAGGAATGAGTTCTTAGGCCCTTGTTCTACTTTACATGTTATTCTTTCCTCGTTCTTAACTAACGTACAGGTAGATTCCACCCTTGCGATGCTCCAAAGGAGGAAGAAGGCAATAGGTTGGACATTGGCGGATATTCGGGGTATAAGCCCCACCTTTTGCATGCACAAAATAATATTAAAGGAGGATGCCAAACCCTCCGTGGAACATCAAAGAAGGTTGAATGAGGCCATGCAAGAGGTAGTCAAGAAATAGATCATCAAGTGGTTGGATGATGGGGTTGTCTACCTCATTTCTGATAGTTCATGGACTTCACCGGTACAATGTGTCTCAAAGAAGGGGAGCATGACTGTGATTACAAATGACAAAAATAAGTTAATCTCCACAAGAACTGTCACCGGTTGGAGAGTATGCATGGATTATAGGAAGCTATATAAAGTGACTCAGAAAGATCATTTTTCGCTTCAATCAGATATTGGATAGGCTAGCCGAACGTGCTTATTATTGCTTCTTGGATCAGTATTCCGGATATAACTAGATTCCTATTGCACCTGAAGACTAAGAAAAGACCACCTTCACTTGTCCGTATGGCACATTTGCATTCTCGAGGATGCTGTTTGGTTTATGTAATGCACCGGCTACTTTTCAGCGGTGTATGATGGAAATATTCACGGATAAAGTGGAGGACTTCCTCGTGGTTTTCATGGATGATTGGTCTATTGTGGGGTATTCTTTTGAATCGTGTTTGGATAATCTTGATAAGGTATTGACACATTGTGAAGAGAC
This sequence comes from Nicotiana tabacum, assembly GCF_000715075.1. Classification (NCBI taxonomy): domain Eukaryota; kingdom Viridiplantae; phylum Streptophyta; class Magnoliopsida; order Solanales; family Solanaceae; genus Nicotiana; species Nicotiana tabacum. The sequence goes on from NC_134084.1 coordinate 55,176,559, forward strand.
CAACTTGGTGCTTAATTGGAAGAAGTGCCACTTTATGGTCGAGGAGGGCATTGTCCTTGGCCACAAGATCTCCAAGAATGGTATTTAAGTGGATAAAGCAAAAATTGAAGTGATATCAAAACTCCCTCCTCCTACTTCCGTAAAAGGAGTGAGGAGCTTTCTAGGTCACATGGTGTTTTACTGTCGGTTCATCAAGGATTTCTCAAAAGTGGTGAACCCCTTGTGCAATTTGGAAAAAGATGCCAAATTTGTGTTCAATGATGATTGTATGAAGGCATTTGAGCTACTCCAAAATAGGTTGACTACCACTCCCATCATTACCACACCAAATTAGAGCTTACTATTTGAGCTCGTGTGCGATGCTAGCGATGTAGCGGTAGGAGCAGTATTGGGGCAAAGAATCAACAAGATCTTCCATTCGATCTATTATGCTAGTAAGACCATGAACGATGCCCAACTCAACTACACGGTGACCGAGAAAGAACTCTTAGCCATTGTCTTTGCTATGGAAAAGTTTCGCTCGTACCTCATAGGTACCAAAGTGATTGTTCACATCGATCACGCGGAACTTCATTATTTGATTAGTAAAAAGGACTCAAAGGCTAGATTGATGCAGTGGGTACTTCTTCTACAAGAATTTGATCTTGAAATCATAGACCGCAAAGGGAGTGAGAATCTAGTGGCGGACCGCTTGTCCCGATTGGAAGAGGAGGGGAGGCCCGATGATGGCCATGAGATCAATGATTCGTTTCTGGATGAAAAACTCCTTTCCATCTCTTTGACCGGGATGCCTTGGTTCGCTGATGTGGCTAACTATCTTGTGAGCGGAATTGTCCCGAATGAGTTCTCTTCAAACCAAAGGAAGAAGCTCAAACGAGACTGTTTGGATTATTTTTGGGACGAGACATATCTTTTCAAAATTTGCACTGATGGTATTATTCGAAGATGTGTCCTAGAAGAAGAGCAATTGGGTATTCTTAAAGCTTGCCATTCTTCGCCCTATGGTGTTTACCATGGTGGGGCGAGAACTGCTACAAAGGTCTTAAGCTGTGGATTCTATTGGCCTACCTTGTACAAAGACACTAGCAAGCGCGTTAAGCGTTGTGATGATTATTAAAGGGCCGGTGGGATTTCCAAGAAGAATGAGATGCCTCTTACTACCATTCTTGAGATTGATATTTTTGATGTGTAGGGCATCGACTTTATGGGTCCATTTGTGAGTTCGTGTGGGAACACCTATATTCTTGTTGCTGGAGATTACGTTTCCAAATGGGCTAAAGTTGTGGCTTTGCCCAACAATGAAGCATGGAGTATGGTGGCTTTCTTGAAAAAAAACATATTCACAAGGTTCGGCACCCCAAGAGCCATCATTAGTAATGGGGGTTCTCATTTTTGCAACAAAGCTTTTGACATTTTACTCTCCAAGTATGGTGTCACTCACAAGGTGTCATCCCCTTATCACCGCCAGGAAAGTGGATAGATTGAAGTCTCCAATAGGGAGATCAAGAGTATTCTATCCAAGACTGTCAATGCAAACTGGACTGATTGGTCAAGGAAACTTCACGATGCTCTATGGGCCTATAGAACAACTTACAAGACTCCAATTGGTATGTCTCCTTATAGGTTGGTATACGGGAAAGCATGTCACCTCCCGATGGAATTAGAGCATAAGGCCATGTGGGTGTTGAAGGAAATCAACCTTGAGTGGGATGTAGCTGCCAATTTTCGGGTGGAGCAGTTGAATGAACTTGATGAGTTTCGGTTCCATGCTTACTCCAGTTCATCCTTGTATAAGGACAAGATGAAGTACCTACATGATAAGTATATCTGGAACAAAGAATTCAAAGAAGGTGACCTTGTTCTCTTGTTCAACTCTCGGTTACGGATGTTTCCGGGAATGGTCCTTTTTAAGTGGTACATGTGACTCCTTTTGGTGCTCTAGATTTGAAAAAAAATAATGGTGAGAATTTTAGAGTCAATGGGCATTGGGTGAAGCACTACCTTGGTAAGGTTGATGATGGCCACATTGTTGCATTGATCCATTTCAAATGAATGATGGTAACATTCATTCGTGTCGCAACGTTAAATCAGGCGCTTCTTGGGAGACAACCCATGTGTTTTTTCTCTCTTTTGATTTTCTTTTTTGATTAGGCATTATTTTGGACTAACTAGTTGTGAAGTGTATGCAGGAAATTGGGTGTGTAGTGCAGGAAATTGACAAGGAAAAAATTGGTCAAGTGGTAAAATTGTGCGGACCGTACAAGCCCTTCGCGGCCGCACAATTCTGTGTGCGGTCACACAGCTGGAATAGGGAAAATGTTAACCCTCTGAAGTTTATCCTGACAAAATCCCTTAAGGATTCGCGGCCGTAGTCAAAATTTCACGGACCGCACAAATTGTGCGACCGCAACCATTTTTATGCGGACCACGCCACTGATTCAACCACTGAGTGAGAAAAAGGTAAAGAGTGCGGACCGCACCAAAATTGTGCTGCCGCACTCAAGTAAGTCGATGGGCCACCATGTTCAAAGTATAAATAGGACTTTTTGAGACTATTCACACTTTACACATTCTAACCTCTCAAGCTAGACTAAAGCACAGTGCACTCTTTCTTGTTTTCAATCTCGTCCCATATTCATCAAGTGTTGATTTCTTACTACATTTCACTACTGGTATGTTGATTTCAATGAATTAATTTCATCTTTTTCTTTTCTTTTCTCCTTGTTTTAGTTTTCTTTTTTTTATCTAGGGTTAAATTCATGCCAAAAATGTCAAATTGATGCTTAATTATTTCTTAAAAGAATGTGGGTAGTGTTTGAATGCTTAATACGGGCTGGGGTTAGTAGATTTTATTATTTAATTGCCACAAATCATGCCTAATTAGTGAAAACCCTAGTATAAATCATACTTTTGAGCCGCTCTGATTTGAATTTTGCGGCCGCACTCATTTTTGTACGGTCCGCGCAAGGGTATGCAACCGCATACAAAATTGTACGGTCCACGATACCCTAGATTGAAGGCACTTGTGGTTGCTAAGATTGTGAGGCCGCACTCAATTTTGTGTAGTCCGCGGTTGGTTTTTGCAGCTGCACTCAATTTTGTGCGGTCTGCACGGTTGAACTTCAGGGACCCAACAAAATGATTATGCGACCGCACTCAAAATTTTGAGGTCTGTGATGGGTGTTGTGCGGCCGCACTAAATTTTATACGGTACGCGGTTGGTTAACTTCAGAGAACCAGTAGTCTGAACATGGGATCTTCGTGACCACACCCAAAATTTTGCAGTCCACAATGGGCAGTCCGCGGATGCACTCACTTTTGTGCGGTCTGCGCTGCCCTATTCTGTGAAGCAGTGTCTTTCTTTTCAACTGTAATTCAATAACACATGTTGAACCCCAATTCTAACTGACTTTCACTACTTGTGTGTTGCAGACAATGGTGCGTTCACGTAGTCAAGGTGATACTTCCAAGGGGAGGGCAGAACCCTCCCGAGGTCGGGGTCGAGGCAAACCTAACCTAGCACTATTAGTTCAAAAGGTCATAAACAAGAAATCCACAGCTAGTAGAGCCCCTGATTCCTCAGGCACCAGTGAATACCTCCCATACCGGGAGATGTCTGAGGGGGATTTTGTACAACCACAACCGGGGGCACAATCACAACAATTCCCCGATAGGCTTCGTTTAGTCAATGAACCTACCTCCTCCTCTAGTACTTCTGCTGACTCAAAGGGAGGTAGTTAGGAATCTGAACCATCTTCCCCACCTACTACAACAACTACCCTAATCAATTTAGATAATGATGATAAAGTCCCGGATGACGGGAGATGGGGTGATACAATTCTGGGAGGCCTGGCTAGATCAAGGAAGCCAGAGGTATGAGCTGATAGATTTGTAAGTGAGAATGTGTATTCCAAGTTTTGGGAATGGTGGACCCAAAGGTCGCTTACTCTTGAGCGACAGTTCATAACCAAAGACCTAAGCCAACACAATCTGAAAGTCTTAAAGCAATTTACGGAGAGAAAAGGGTGGAAATGGTTCACTAGCCAGTTGCAAGATGCTAATGAATACCTCGTCAAGGAATTTTATGCCAATATTACCCACATCAGAAATGGTACAAAGGTGACGAAGGTCCAGAACTTGAAAATTTGATTTGATGGCCACATACTAAACAGTTATGTAGTGTTTGAGGAGGTTGAGGCTGTGCAATACCTGGAGAAGCTAGCCTTGGGTGATGTAGTTCGCCCATGGCTAGCTGAGATACTTGCTATTCCGGGGACAACACCTACATGGCTCACAGCAGGAGTGCAGATTGTCAGAGCCACCCTTAACTGTGAAGCAAAAGGGTGGCAAACATTCGTGTGTAGCCATCTTGACCCATGCCAGCATGAGAATGTCCTTCCACTTCCTCAGGCAATATTGGTAGCTACATCATAGCAGGCTATCCTATTAATGTGGGGAACTTGATGTCCTACAACATCTCGAATGCAGTCCAAAAAGAAGAAAGATCGTATCCCTACACCAACTTCCTCATTGAGTATTTCCAAGATCAAGGGGTAGAGATGAGACATTTTGATGTGGACGTGAAGGCTAAAAAGCCTTTCTCATGGTATCACCTCCAGGGAGCGGGCAACCCTAAATTCAAGGGTAAAGCCACTGCCTCCACTGGCCAGTCTGAAGAGCCAGGGGTAGTGGCCACTGGGTCAGTTACCGAGCCCTCCATAGCAGCCGATACTTCTACCGGAGCAGTAACCATGCCTCCTCCATCTTTTGGACCATCTATCTCAGTACCACTGTCAATGACTTCATCTTCTACCTACTCTCAGACTACACTGAGGGTTTCCCAGACACTATCCAGTCTCAACAACTGGATGCAGGCAACTCACTGCCATATCTAGTGTAGTGGCAACACAGTCTTCAGCCCCAGCTGCGCTTCAGGTACCTCCATCAGTGGAGGACTCATTAAAGATGACTCTGGACAACCAAAAGAATATTCTGGATGGCCAGAAGAAGATCCGGGAGACTCTTAATACACATAGGAAGATAATCAAGGATTTGGGAAAACAGGTGAAGAAGATGCGAAAGACTCAAAAGGAGTCGGTCCAGAAGTTGAGCAAAGAGGTTGAGAAGATTGCTTCTGCTGGTGATATCCGACTGGACCTTCTTATGGAGCAGACAGTCCCAACAACACATGCAGCAGAGCCGGTGGCCCCAGAGGCAGCAGCCGAGCAGTTTGAGGAGCCGGCTGCAACATCACGCACTGTTGAGGAGCTGATTCAGATGCTCAGCAACCCCGTGGTCCCCCGGTCATAAGATGTGGAGATCCAGTTAGAGGATACGAAGGGTGCTGATGTTGAGGACCCGATGCATATAGAGACCACATAGGGAGTTTTCTCTACTCTCTACCACTTTTCCCTGTTCTTATTTGTTATGAGCATTGAGGACAATGCTATTTTTCATTTGGGGAGTGGTCCATTTTGATTTGATGATATTTGGTATGTAATAACCATTATACTATTTTTCTTTATCTTTATTTTCACTGTTGGTATGTATATATTTTTACCATTTGATGTATATATTCATTTCCATTTATGTATATATTCGCTTTACCTCAATTTTGTATATATTCAGTTTAATTTCTGTAGTTTACTTCATATCTTCTTTCATTATTTTCCCTTAGTAGCATAGCTTCTTATTTACTTTTGAAGCTACTTTTTGATTTATTAGCTTCTTTTTTAAGTTTTGTGTTGACAATAAGCTTTTGGTTTTCTTTATCCCATAGTTCTTTCCAAAGGTGGATGTTGTGTGAACCGAGTGGCTCTTCCCAACGATGGATGGCGTGACATCCTTCTTAAGGGATTGAGTCCGTTTTCTTTATGTTTTGATATATATAGTAGTAATGAATAAAAGTGTCTCAAGCAGGCTTCACTTGGTACTAACACATTTACCTTCGACCTTATGGTTAGAAACAAGTTGATTGGCAAGAATAGCTCTAGTTGTGACCTTTAGGCTCTTGTGTTGACTAAAACAATAATCGAGTGGTTTCTTTTAGCCATTTGTGATGTTCAATCTTAGTTAGGGTTGTTGTGGGCCCTCGACTCTATTCTCTTTAACAATCCAGCAGCTTGAGAGGTGAGGTATTGAATTGCAAGTCCATGTTTCATGCCAATAAGTCTAGAACTTGCCCTGAATGTTTGTCTAGGCGAAATTCTAAGTATAGCTCAACTTGAGAAATGATTGTAGGCTCTCCTTGATCCAATTTGAAACTTGAAAGCTTCCGTAGCTTACCAATATGATATCCCTAGTTAATCCCTTTTAGCTGAAGCCCTTTTTCTTTCAATAACCACGTTACAAGCCTTTATCCATTCTATAATGACCCTCTCTTGGAACCCGATCTTTTCTTGGCATTCTTGATAGACAACATAAGTTTGGGGGAGAGACGAGGAATGTGAAAGTGATAAAAGGTACAAAGAACAAAAAAAAATGAAGAAAAGGGAAGGCAAAGAAAAGAAATATGTCAAAAAGAAAGTGAATAAGGTAGAAAGTTGAAGGGATTCAAATAAAGTAATGATGAAAGGCATGGAATGATTAGAAAAGGAGAAAAATAATTTTCATGAGCAAGAAAGAGTGACAGTGTGTCTCTCTAGTTCCCCTAAGGAAGAAGAAAATGACTCAAAGAGTCAAGAAAGTATGAGCCGAAATAAGAAAATGGAGTGCTTAAGGAAAGATGAAACCATCATATGCTGATAAGCCCTACCTTGATCCAAAAGCCTTTATTACATTCCTGAAAAATTCCTATATAATTTCGAGTTGAGTGAGCTTACATTAGTGGTGATTTACATAAGGGGCAAGCTTATGGTACTTAGATTCGGACTTGTGTCATTCTTTTGAGAGAGATGAGCGTACTTCTTCACAATCTGTGTTTTGAGTGTTACATTCTAAAGTGAGATTTGCTTATGGAGAATAGAGAAGAAGGAGTTTGGGTTCCACAATGACCTACGTAATAGAGCAAGATTCCATGGTGAATTAAGTCAACTCTTGATGCTCTAGTGTCACATTAGAACTATGGTACTCAAAAGGTCAAAACATAGTGTTGTTGATAATTCATTTGTGTTGAGGGTAATTGTTAATCACCATTGATGTATGATTGATTCACCTTAGGCTAGCTGAAATATCCTTCTGTTTTAGTGGAGGTGGGAATTACCTTATTTTCTTGAGGAAAAGCAAAAGCTTAAGTTTGGAGGAGTTGATAAGTAGGGATTTTAACCTATTATTTGCTCTCTTTTACTTGTGTTTTAGGCCAAAAAGGTTTGAAAGTATTTCCGAAAACTAATGAAATGTGCTTGCCTGCAGGAATTGTTCAAAATAATCCAAAGGAATCAAAACCAACTCACAAAGGAGTCAAAAGTTGAACAAAATAAAGACTCGACAAAGAAGCCTGAAGCGCGAACCACACCAATATTGTGCGGCCGCAAAAGCCATGATGCGGCCACGATCAAAATTATGCAGTCCGCATAAGGGAGATTCAGAGAGTTGCAACTTCAGTCTATAAGATAAGCGCGAACCACACCAGAAATGTGCGGCCATGAAAGTCCCTTGTGCGGTGGTGATCAAAATTGTGCAGTCCGCAAGATGAAGAATCAGAGAGTTGATTTCAAGCCAAACTCAAGCAAGTGCGGACTGCATCACTTTTATGCGGCCGCATAATCTGGAGCACGACCACACTTGGAATTATGTGGTCCGTGAAAGTTCAGCTCAACCTAGATCCAAAAGAGAAAAACACGGACCCCATCAGAATTATGCGACCGCGAAAGCAAGAGTACGACCGCACTCAGAATTATGCAGCCGCACAACCTCCGCATGAGCAATTTTGTCAGATATTTTAAGCTTAGTATAAATAGAACTTTTTTATCATTTTTAGGTTATGTTATGTTTTGTATGAGCACGTGAGACGGCTGAGCATTATTTTTCCGGAAATTTTGTACTAGATTCATCTCATAACATTAGATTTTCATTCCATGAATTAATATTATGGATTTTAACTTCATTTCATCTTTAATTTCTGTCATTTCCATGAATAGCTAAACCCATAGCTAGGGTTGTGACCCAACCCTAGTGTGGGTAGTTGATTTTGGGGCTTGAATGTGAATGTGTTAGTGATATTTAGCCTAGTTCTTGCTAGAACTATAGAAATAATGGTTGCAAACATTGATTCATGCCTTTATGACTTATTCTTTACCTGAGAAAGAGGGACTAAGTCTAGGACAACTAGGCTAACAAGGAATTGGTGTGAACTCAAGAAATTGATAGCCCCAATTAAAAGGTTAAACCTAGAGATAGTAATACCCGACTTGAGCTAATATCACTTGATTTGTATGAATACCCATTTGGACTTGAGAAAGCCAAATTGGGCAAAATAACTCAAACTACCGAGAGGTATAGAGTGAGTACCTAGGTGTGATAGCTATATTACGATCCCAACTAATCAAGCTTGCCCTAAATTTTGCTACCCGTTAGATATCCACCTAGGTAGAAGTCACGATCCTAGTATCTTTAAACACTTGAAAAACAATAACAAAAATATTGTCCTTAATTTCAATCATTGCAATCTTTAGAGTAAAGTTAGAAGTAGAAATCAAACCCAAACTTGTGGAAGCGTAATTAGACTCAAAGCCCGCGTCTAGCTTAGATATAAACCTAATTCCAAACATTAACTCCCTGTGGATTCGATCCAGACCTAGTTGGGTTAAAACTGCATCAACCACCCTCGCTACTCAATAGTAGTGTAGGCCTGGACCCAATCAATTTTTGGTGTCGTTGCCTAGTAGTTAGACGGACTTAGCTATATATCTAAGTATTTGTGTGTTTTGATTTTCTTTCCTTCCGTTTTTCTAATTTTGTATGTGAATTGATTTTATGTACCAATTGTCTCTTAGACACGAAGCCCTCGGGAATATACCCCTAGGGGAGGAGGTAGATAACGAACAAGTGGACGAGGTTCATCATGAACCTCAAGTACAAAGGAGAGGCCGCCAGCCTCATGATTACATCCCAAACCCCTCCCCCACCTCCTCCAAGGGCAGCATACAAGGTGTTTCCCAACGAAGGCTATGCGAGTGCAATAGTCCCGCCACGGATTAGGGCGGGAAACTTTTAAATAACCAACGTCATGCTTACACTGTTGGAACAAAGGGGTTTCTTCACTGGAGCTCCACACCAAAACCCTATAAGCATCTCAAAGGTTTTGTTGACACGTGCTGGGGGAGCAAGCAGACTAATGTCTCCGAGGACGTATTGAGGTTAGGATTTTCCCATTTTCTCTAAGGGGGGAGGCTTTGGCTTGGATAGAGAGGTTACCCAATCATTCCATACACACTTGGGATGAGTTGGCCGAGAAGTTCATCGCAAAGTTCTTTTCTCCGGGACATATGGCAATGCTAAAAGATGAGATCCTTGATTTTAAACAAGAGCCAAATGAACCGTTACATGAGATTTGGGAGAGGTACCGAACACTGGTCAAAGAGTTCCCTAACAACGACATGACTGAGGCCATGATCTAACAAACCTTTTATAGGGGGATCAATACAACTAATCAATGTATGGTGAATCAACTCGCTAGGGGTAATTTCATGAACACACCGTATTCCAAAGCTTGTGAAATATTGGATGAGATGGAGGATACCTCTTCGGCTTGAAAAAGAAGAGCTAATGTTCCTCAAGGTGGCCCAAATGTTATTCACCTACACAAGGAGCTATATGATCATGGACAAGCTATATCGGAGTTGACAACCACAATGAATCAATTAATCAAAGCTCAAATTCAACAAGTTCAAGGGCCAAAACAAGTGAATGCCATGGAAGGAGTGAACATGATGGTCAACAAGAGAAGGCAACGAGGTCAACAAGTTTAAAATAATCCGGATCAATCTGACCAAAGTGGTAGTGGGTACAATCAAGATGATTCATATGATGATCAAAGTGAAGAGGTTCAATATGTTAACAATTATCAAGGTCAACGGAGCAATGATCCGAATCAACAACAATGGAGATCACAGGGAACCCAAGGAAATTGGGATAATCAAGGTCAACAAGGAAATTGGAATAGTGGCAACAACAACAACCAAGGCAATTGGGGGAACAACAACAATCAAAATTGGGGTAATCAAGGAAATCAAGGCAATTGGGGTGGAAACAATAATAGTAATTGGGGAGGTAATAACAATCAAGGGGGTTGGAACAACAATAATCAAGGAAATCGAGGGTCGGGCTTTCAAAGGCCCCTGATGTATCAACAACCAAACAACTCACCTCCATATCCGTCACAAGGTCCTAGTTTTTCAATAATGAGATGGGACAGATTGAAAACATGTTCTAGCAAATGATGGAGAAAAATGCCGACTTCGATGCCCAATTAGCCTCCCACAACACTTCTATCCGCAACTTGGAAGTCCAACTTGGCCAAATTTTTCAAGCTTTGAATACTCTCCCTAAGGGGGCACTACCAAGTGATACGGTAGTAAACCCAAAGTGTTGGAACAATACGGGGCATGCTATGGTGGTGACTACAAGAAGTGGGAAAGGTGGAGTTGTTAGTACTCAAACTTAAGAAAGATTGTGAATGATGATGTGGTGATGCAAGATGATGATGAGCCAAGCAATAATGTTCAAGTAAACGATGAAATAAGGATGGACATTGATGAAAATGTGGAGGAGACACAAGATGATGTGAACCCATTTATGGAACATGTGATAGACATACCAGATCCGGTAGTGCCCAAAACCAAGGCTCCTTTACCAAAGCCTCCTCCACCATATTCTCAAAGGCTTGAAAAGCAGAACAATGAGAATTAATTCAAGAAATTCATTGATATGATTAAAAGTTTGTCCATAAATATGCCATTGGTTGAAGCCTCAGAACAAATGTCGGGATATGCCAAGTTCATGAAGGACTTGGTAACAAAGAAGAGATCAATGAACTATGAAACGATAAAAATGACACATCAAGTGATTGCCATTGTGTACTCCATGGCTCTAAAGTTATAAGACCCCGGTGCCTTTACAATCCCATGCATTATTGGTAGTGCCTATTTCGCCATAACTTTATATAACTTGGGGGCAAGCATTAACTTGATGCCCTATTTTGTGTTCAAGACATTGGGGATTGGGCAACCAAGACCCACATCCATGAGTGTAAATGGTGGACTGGACAATGAAGAGGCCATTGGGGATAATTGATGATGTGCTAGTTCGGGTCGACAAGGTCATACTTCCCGAAGATTTTGTGATACTTGACTGTGAGATTGACTACGAGGTGCCAATCATATTGGGGAGACCTTTGCTAGCTACATGTAAGGCCTTAGTTGATGTGGGAGCTGGGGAGCTCACCTTCCGGGTGGGCAATGAAAAAGTTATGTTCTATGTTTGTAAGTCAATAAGGAAACCTAATAGAAATGAAGTGTGTTCGTTTGTGGATCTTGTGACCGAAGTAATTGATGATGACATAAGTGTTGTGATTAATGTTGAAGACCCGTTGGAAGTTGTGTTATTGAATCATGATGAGGATGCGAAGGAAGGATTGGTAGAATGCGTAAATGCTTTGCAAGGAATGGGATCATATACATATGAGCCCCAAAAACTTTCCTTGGACCTTGAGAACCGGAAGACTCAACCAACAAAGAACTCAATCGAGGAACCTCCCACATTGGAGTTGAAGCCCTTGCCTTCACACCTCAGGTATGAGTTCTTAGGCCCATGTTCCACTAACATGTTATTCTTTCCTTGTTCTTAACTAATGTGCAGGTACATTCCACCCTTGCGATGCTCTAAAGGAGGAAGAAGGCAATAGGTTGGACATTGGTGAATATTCGGGGTATAAGACCCACCTTTTGCATGCACAAAATAATATTGGAGGAGGATGCCAAAACCTCCATGGAACATCAAAGAAGGTTGAATGAAGCCATGTAAGAGGTAGCCAAGAAAGAGATAATCAAGTAGTTAGATGCTGGGGTTGTCTACCCCATTTCTGATAGTTCATGGACTTCACCGGTACAATGTGTCTAAAAGAAGGGGGCATGACTGTGATTACAAATTACAAAAATAAGTTGATCCCCACAAGAACTGTCACCATTTGGAGAGTATGCATGGATTATAGGAAGCTCAACAAAGTGACTTGGAAAGATCATTTTTCGCTTCAATTTCTTGATCAGATATTGGATAGGCTAGCGAGAAGTGCTTATTATTGCTTATTGGATCGGTATTCCGGATATAACTAGATTCTTATTGCACCTGAAGACCAAGAAAAGACCACCTTTACTTGTCTGCATAGCACATTTTCATTCTCGAGGATGCTGTTTGGTTTATGTAATGCACCGGCTACTTTTCAGCGGTGTATGATGGCAATATTCACGGATAAGGTGGAGGACTTCCTCGTGGTTTTCATGGAAGATTTGTCTATTGTGGGGTATTCTTTTGAATCGTGTTTGGATAATCTTGATAAGGTATTGGCACATTGTGAAGAGACCAACTTGGTGCTTAATTGGAAAAAGTGCCACTTTATGGTCAAGGAGGGCGTTATCTTTGCCCACAAGATCTCCAAGAATGGTATTGAAGTGGATAAAGCAAACATTGAAGTGATATCAAAACTCCCTCCTCCTACTTCCGTCAAAGGAGTGAGGAGCTTTCTAGGTCACGCGAGGTTTTACCATCGGTTCATCAAGGATTTCTCAAAAGCGGTGAACCCCTTGTGCAAGTTTTTAGAAAAAGATGCCAAATTTGTGTTCAATGATGATTGTATGAAGGCATTTGAGCTACTCAAGTATAGGTTGACTATCACTCCCATCATTATCGCACCAAATTGGAGCTTACCATTTGAGCTCATATGCGATGCTAGCGATGTGGCGGTAGGAGCGGTATTGGGGCAAAGAATCAACAAGATATTCCATCTGGTATACTCTGCTAGTAAGACCATGAACGACACCCAAGTCAACTATATGGTGACCGATAAAGAACTCTTAGCCATTGTCTTTGCTATGGAAAAGTTTCGCCCATACCTCATGGGTATCAAAGTGATTGTTCACACCGATCACGCGGTACTTCGTTATTTGAAGAGTAAAAAGGACTCAAAGGCTAGATTGATGCGGTGGGTACTTCTTCTACAAGAATTTGATCTTGAAATTATAGACCGCAAAGGGAGTGAGAATCAAGAGGCGGACCACTTGTCCTGATTGGAAGAGGAGGGGAGGCCGCATGATGGCCTTGAGATCAATGATTTGTTTCTAGATGAACAACTCCTTTCCATGTCTTTGACCGGGATGCCTTAGTTCGCCAATGTGCCTAACTATCTTGTGAGCGGAATTGTTATGCTTCCTCATAATAGATAAGAAATTATGTACCTTAGTCATCTCCTGATGTGGATAGCGAGTCTCCACTGCTAGAAAAATTTTACTAACATAATAGACAAGAAATTGTGTACCTTTAGTCATCTCAGACTAAAACAACAGTTACCGCCACTTCGGAAACCGCTAGATATATCAGCAATTGTTCACCTTTCCCCTATTTTGATAGCAACGGAGGGCTTGATAGGTAGAATTTCAGGTCTTTCAAGGCCCGCTGACATTCTGGGATCCATTCAAAATTGAGCCGTTTGGTTTGTAGGAACGTCGGGAGGAATCAGACCCCTTCCATTTGCGTTGTTAAAAGCGCCCGACAACTCTTACTCCAATTCCGTCATCACCTGATCCTATCTTGAGAGGTGGCCCATGATGGCTACCTTTTTCTCTCTTAGGATTCTTACTGCTTTCGCAATGTGTTCCTCTTCTGCGTCATCGGGAGTTGGCTCTCGTACATGTCGGGGCTATTATCCTCCACATGTTAGGGTTGTCTTATCCTCCTCGTTGTGGATATCATTGATTGAATCCTCGTGTTGAGGTAGATTTTCATGTTCCTCAACGTTGTGTGTGATGTTGCCATCGTTAGCTGCCATTTTCGATTTCTTGCTAAGAAACAAAGAATCAAACAAGTTAGTAGTAAATGCAAGGATCAACTTAATTACGCAGCTTTCTAAGCCCCATGATGGTCGCCAAACTGTTTACCAGTAAAACGATACAATTGAATTTGTTACGTTTATAAACAAACAAGTTGATTTGATCCAAAATGATAAATAAACAAGATTAAAAATAAGACTTAGCATTTGAAATTGAAGGAAATGATAAGCTTGGCTCCAAGAGCAATGCCTCCGAGAACAGAAATGAGAACAATGTAAAAGAGCAAATAAGGTTATCTCATTAAGCTTGAGAATGGAATATAGCACAAGCTTTTCCAAGAATTTTCTCTCTTACAATGGCTGTTATGCCTACTATTTATAGTTATACATATGGAAACAAGATCCTAGGATCAAGCCCCTCTTAAATGACAATAAAGAGGTCATTGATGAATATGTAACAGCAGGCCATGAATGCAAATATTCTCTGCAACGGCTGCCCACTTAATGCTAGGGAATATTCTTCATTGAAGTTCAAGTTACTCACCTTGATCATGCTCCCTTCGGGGTCTATTCGATGCCAATTTTCGCTGTTGTTCTCAGTATTGGTTGTTACTCGATTTACTTTCTACATATCTTCAGTTCCACGTGTCATGCTATCATTCGATCATTTAATATAAGCCAATTTTACCTTATACGGATTTAGTGCACTTGATGGCAAAGTTGAGCAGCAAGCAACGTGCTTTTGACAAATGGAAAGCAACAGCCGCCGTGAAGGCCGAGTTTCATCCTTTTTTCCACCAAACTTTGTAATTTTTATGTTTCTTTGGATGATTTGTCGTTTGGATACCATGTCTATGTGGAGCTAAACTTCACGTTCTAAGGTTGTGGTTCTTTCATGTCTGTTGTTATTTGAATATTGATTTTGATTTCTTAGTTTATAATATTGGTTTATTTATTCAATCTCGTGCTTAATTATTTGATTGCTTGATCACCAATTAAATATTATCTACGAATCTAGAATTTAACTTGAAAGTGAGAATTCTATTTTGAATATATGATTGAGTAGAGCAAGTTCTTGAATCCGGGCATCGGGGAATTGATTCACGGTTAGAATAAACATATGCTAATTGCCTTGCTTGGTTATAATACGGGAATTATAAATGTATTTTTTGTTGATTCTAACTCTATAGACATATAAGTGTTACGTTAACTAAAATAGGCGAGTAAGAGATCGACAGATTCTTATGAGCAATATTAACTGACAGATTCTTATGAGCAATATTATATTAACTCTATCAACCCCTAAGCTAGGTAAATTAGTTAGTCAATTTAATTGAAGAATACAATAGGAATGTTAGATAGCCCATAACCCTAGAACTTTTTTGTCACATTAATAACATAAAGCTCCTTTGTTCAGAGTTCACTATTTAGGTTTTCTTTATTCTAATTAGATTAAATTCAAATACTTCTAGGTTTAATCCTTGTCTAGATAATTAGGATAGTCTAATTTAGTTAATAGTTGATTACAAGTATTTACGGGTTCGACATCTGACTTCTAGTCACTTTATTACTAGATGACAGCGTATACTTGCGTGTGCGTTTGGCCGCAACACTTATTGACATGGAGAACACGTGCAACGCGCGTACCCTAAAACCAGTACTATATTAAAAGTACGAAAGCCCTTAGCGAAATGTCATTCGTCTTTTTTGCCCTTTGTAAATATATTTTATGTTGGATAAAATTATAATACGTAAATACAACAAACCAAAATTATCGAAATTAAACCAACAATTACTGTCAATTTAGACTTAGGATTCTTTTGCCAAAACTGTGCCGAACACATAATAAGCAGGCAACTTTAATCAATATCTCTAACAGATAGTATCCAAGCAATTACGGTCACTTTAGATTTAGGATTCTTCATCCAAAATTTGCGCAGCAATTAATGCTAGAGAACTAGGATTCTTTTACTAAAGTTCTGTATAATATCATTTTATAGTCTTTAAGTCCGCCAGTTAATAATATCCCCATTCTAATTTTCTTTTGGATGATGTTTCTTTCAAGACTCTTTCGGCTTCCTCCCATAGAAAGCAAACACAATCACATAACGCTTTGCCTTGATTTTAGTTTTTGTCGAGTGTGTTTTTGTTTGATACATCACTTGATATGCTTGTCGTTGTTCTACATAATATATTTGTATATTCTTCTCTTTTGTTTTGGATATTCTTAAACTTGAAAGATATGAAGTCTAACTTGTAGGAGTTTCAAAAATTAATTTCAGGGATGGATGTGTTGCTAGACGAGACTAAAGGTCAAAGCCAACTCAAATCATTTGATATTTGAGGGTTCAGAAAAAATGTTGAGAGTAAAAGAGACAAAATATTTATCCAAGAAAGATTAGTTATTCTTTGACTTTTTATTGGTCATGTCTTATTCGGTGATGGCTGTTTACAAAGGTGGGGTGGATTTGGGAGCTAGGTTGGGAGATTTAACTTGAATGTTTTATCTTGTATCGATGGCACAAGAAATTTTTTGTCATTTCAGTTTATGCAAAACCAAGTAAGCCACATGTCAAACTATGCAGTCTTTCATTATGATGTCAATATACACTCTAATAAACCTATTAGATATAAATACTCTTCAATTAACATTGTGATGTCAATATACATTATACTATTAGATATACAGACTATTTTATTAATATTTTCTTGCAGACTATTCGTTTCACATGATTTATTCTGTTTATACCGATTGGGTTGATCACGTACACTCCTCCTTAACTAATAAACCATATTTTAACAAATGATAGTGTCTTAAAGAAGTTTTAGACATTTGTAGTGCCTTCAAAATAGCTGGTTCAAAAATTTAATGGAATAGCAATTTTTTTTTTCCTCAACTCATCTTTTTTGCTTGATTATATAAGCTTTCTTTGAATGATACAGATGTTATGATCTTCATTTGTCAGTAAACTACGTTATAGACTATTATAACTTTAAAAAATAGAGTATGAGATATCAAAGTAATATAATACATGTTAGGACGCCATTTTGGTTGAGTTCCGTTGCCCAAGCAAATCGGTAGCGGAATTAAAAGAACAACAAATTATATGTTATAGTAATTACGTTACGGTGATTTTAAACACTAAGTTGCATGTTCTCAGGGATATGTTTTAATAAAAATTAGAATGTTCTTTACAATTAATCATCATTAGTTAGTTTATACATATCTGTTGATAAGCTAGCTCTGCTAAATTAGTATAAATAGTTGAATATTCTTTTTTACTACAAAATGTCATACATGACTATAATTTTTATGGCAAATCTAGAAAATTTACAAGTCTGGTAGAATAATCATACAATTTATAGATAAATAATATATTTCAAGGGTCTATTTTAATCTAATTTGGTCATTCTAACCAGTAAAGTCTTAGTACCCACTTTATACATAGATAACGTATAGGGTAAAATATGCTATGACACGTGGCCGTCCAAAAGGAGGATACATTGAACCCAATACGAGGGAATGGTCAAGACCGAAGGCAACTATTCCGTTTGTCATTGGAAAGAATAACGCCCATAAAGATGTGATAAATACTCTTTCCCCGGTACAATTTAATAGAGAATATTTCGTGACATTAAGAGCGATTGCCCGTTACAGGGAATTTGACATTTATGTTCACCATTGCATCTTCATCAATGACCCTCATAATTGACATAAAGAGGGGAACGATCCTAGGACCTTATTCCCTAGACGTAACGATCCTAGGACCTTATTCCCTAGACGTAGCTATAAACAGTGAGCTAAGTTATCATTGTAGAGGACACGAATTTTCTAGCAAACTTATGCTACACTCTATTCAAAGCTTAATACAATCTTATCTTCTTGCCTTTTGATTTCATTATTGTTGCGCCCAAAAACTCTGTTCAATTGTTTTATTATTTTAGGATCAAATTAATTCATTTGTCTAGAAATCACGTATAAATTAAATTGTACCATTTTACGGGTAAACAAACAAGACAAGAAAGTTTTTTTTAACAAGAATTGTGTCTACTATTAGTCTCACTACAGAGGAATAAGAAATGATGTATTTATGTAATCGTCACACGTAGATGAAGTAATGTAGAAAGAAATTTTTATGTATAATAAGATACAATCAAATTAAACTTTTGTAAGGATTGTTTTGTAGGTATTTTTCGAATTTGGGCGCCTTATGTGATACAAAGATATTTATAGGATAAAGGTACAAGTTTTAGCACTCTAATAAATTAAATAACATGTGGATAAAGAAGTTTTTAATAACATATCATACAAAAATTTTATAATAATTAACATGAAATATATATACATATAGCAATGCAGGTATCCAATTGGATGTAAATCTAGGAGTTTTTTTTTTAATTTCAATCAAATACTGTTTAAATAATACTTTTGTATGATGAAGCAAGTAGTGGAACAAGCTGAAGTAAGAATCACTCTATCCTAACTCCTAAAAATGATTAACGTTTATAAGTTTTAGGAACATATAATTTTTCAATAAGTTTTATTTTATAACGCAAACACATATTTTGGATATTATTCATGTTCCTTTAAAAAACTTACTATTATTTACGCACAATATACGTGTAACGCGATAATTGTTACGCAACGCCTTTCTGATGTTCTTTGGAAGGGCAGCGTAAGACTAAGCAACCGATGTCAGTGCGGTTGCTGTCCGCCAATGAGGTCCCCTCCGTACGCTAGACTAGATTGTCAGTGCCGTGCGGAAAAACCAATGTCACGAACAATTGCGAAAGCTGAGAGAAAATTGGGTTTTGAATGATGATGATGATTTTATTGATGACTGAAATGTTGATTACAAAGATGCAGTGTCGAAGGGGAGAGACACAAGAAAAATGCTTGCTTGAAAATGTTTGATTGTTTGGTCCCCCTTAATAATGCTTAAAAAAAATAAACCAACATTACATGACTAGTCCTAATAAAGCTGTAGAAGCACATTGAATGAAAATGATGTAAACTAGCCTATAATTACAATGAAAAGGACTTAGTTTATTACAAGGTAGAACTAAGTCCGATGGCAGCAACTTTGTCTTGCGGGTCAGGGTCTGCGCGCGCGACACTTGCTGTGTTGGCCTAAGGCTGGGCGCCGGTGCTTGGCATCAGGGTCTGTGCGCGAGGCACTGCTGGAATGGGCCTGCAGCTGGGCGCTGGCGAGGCATCGGGATCTGCGAGCGCGGTGCTGTTGTCATTGGCCGGTTCGCTAGCGCCATGTTGTCATCTGCGCGTGCGGCGCTGGCGAGAGGCATCGGTGGGGCGACAGAGGCGCATGCGCGCTTGTCACTTGGCGCAGCCAAGACCACGGGGCCGACCATGGCGCTAGGCATTGTGAGGCTTGCTAGGCCGCCATAGGGCATGGCCAAGGGGTCATGGGACGTGTCTGGAAAGAAGCCCATGACATTCTCCCCCACCTTAGTTGGCGCAGTCCTCGGAGCCTTATGATGATGATGATGATGATGATGATGATGATGATGATGATGATGCTTCTGGTGGTTGTTGGATGGGAGGTCTGCGCCCCTCTGTTCTATGAGCTTGCTGTTGTAGCGACACAATGATTTCATGAGACTGACATGGAAGACTGGATGGATCTTCCACCAGGATGGAGTTTTCACCTGGTATGTGGACTTCCCAATGCGTTTTTCGATGGGCAGGGGCCCGATGTATTTTTGTTGCAGGCGAGGGTCATGGGTCCTCTCTGCAAACAAGTATCGCTTTGGGATGCATAACATTACTTTGTCCCCTGTTTGATGTTGGGCAAAGCAAAGATTTTGTTCGGTGAATCTTTTTGCACGCTCTTGGGATTTTACGAGATAGCTCCGCACTATCCCCATGTTGCGCTCCCATTCGCTCGAGAAGTTGGCAGCTCGAGGAGATTTCGGCATGGTTGATGCATTCACCATTTGCGGGAGAAGCGGTTGTTGTCCGATAACAATTTCAAAAGGGGTTTTGTTTGTATGATGGCTCCTTTGAGAATTGAAACACAGTTGAGCAGCATCCAGGAGCTTCACCCAATGCTTATGTGATCCGGTTGCAAAGTTGCGGAGATATTCCTCCAGCATGTCATCGAACCGGTCTGTCTGGCCAGCCGATGGTGGATGGATGTCTGAGTTGTGACTCAATGTTGACCCAAAGCACCTGAAGAGATGGGTTCAAAAGTTGCTAGTGAAGCGTGAGTCGTGCCTACTAACAATGTCTTTGGGCAGGCCCCAATGTTTGACAATGTGCGAGAAGAAGAGTCGAACTATATCTTCTGCTGATGCGTTTTGCGGGGCTGCTATGAAGGTTGCATAGCTTGAAAATTGATCTATGACAACCATGATGGATGCAAGATTACCGACTTGGGGCAATCCCGTGATGAATCTGAGGGAAACACTTTCCCATGGTCTCTGAGGGACATGTAATGGCTGCGAGGGTCCCGTCTGTGATGAGTGATCTGACTTGTCCTTGTGGCATGGCTGACAAGTCTTCACACGCTGAGGAGCGTCACCAGTCTTTTGAGGCCGATGACATGATGGCTGATTGTTGCTGCGAAGGGTAGCCGGAACCAGGGGTTCATGTCTGTTGACTACCTTCTCCAACTGCATGGCCGAGATGTTTTCAGCGGCCATCTTTATGGGAAAGCATGGTATGGTGCAGGGCTTGGCCCCATTTCCTCCCATCATCAGGAGCATGTTGGCATATGGTACCGGTATGGTGTTGGTTTGCCTTATGAGCTCCAAACCCACTATGATGTCGAAGTCATCTATGATTGCGATGCGCAGGTCGATGCTTCCCTTGTATGGGCCAAGTTTCACTGGGACATTTGTAGATGTTCCACACAATGTCTGGGGTGATGAGTTGATAGCCTTGACGCGGTCTTTGATCTTTTGCACAACAAGACCCAGGCGCTCTACTTGAGTTGTTGACGACAAGTAGTTGTGGGTGGCACCCGTGTCTATCAATGCGTGAAGGGGCTTGCCGTTCACTTTCAATTCGACGAACATTAGGGTCCTCGCTTGCTTAGGAGGTCTTTCGTCCATCTTTTCCTTCCCTTTCTTGGTGATTGGGACTGAGATTTTCTTAGGAGGACATGCACTGGTCCCCGCTAAGGCATGCGGGATAAAGCCAACAATTGCATTGAAGGGGCCTACCTGGTCTTCTTCTGATGTGTCTGATGCGTCTGACTCATCCTCGACAGTCTGATGAGCATTGACCTTTATGTTTGGGCATTCATTATTCCAATGTGCCCCTCCGCAATGACGACATTCTGATGGAGGCTTTCTCCCCTGATTGTTGTTGATGGATGCAGCACTGTTGCTGTTGGAGGGAGGAGTTTTAGTTTTGGATGCACTCCGATCTCCCCCACTTTTGCTTGGGCCACCATTGCTGGGATGGTTCCCGTTGAATCCCCCTCGGATAAACGACTGGGGCCTGTCATTTT
Source organism: Nicotiana tabacum (assembly GCF_000715075.1). NCBI lineage: Eukaryota > Viridiplantae > Streptophyta > Magnoliopsida > Solanales > Solanaceae > Nicotiana > Nicotiana tabacum. The sequence goes on from NC_134084.1 coordinate 55,198,012, forward strand.
GAGTTCCCAAATGATAATCGCCAAGGCATTCTGCAGCTTGAATGGCCTTATGCAGGGTGTTTACCCGTTGTCTTTGTAGTTCCATACGGGCATGAGGTTTCAAACCTTCTATGAATGCGAAGAGTTTGTCTTTGTCCCCCATGTCGCGTATGTTTAGCATGAGTGCGGAGAATTCGCGCACGTACTCCCGCACTGATCTGGTGTGGCGAAGTTCCCGTAGCTTTCTCCTTGCATTGTATTCCACATTTTTGGGGAAGAACTGCAGGCGTATGGCTACCTTCAATTCATCCCATGTCTAGAGAGTATCTTCACCGGCCTTGATGGCTTCGTATTTGACCCGCCACCAAAGTTTGGCATCGCCCTGAAGATACATGGAAGCAGTCGCTACCTTTTTGGATTCTCCCAAATGGCCCATGGCATCGAAGTATTGTTCGATGTCGAAGATGAAGTTTTCCACTTCTTTAACATCCCGGGATCCGTCGTATGGCTTTGGCTTCGGTATCTTAAGCTTTTGTGGAATGGGGGTGAGGTTTGCTGCACCCCTGATGTGGTTGTCGCCTCCTCGAAGTAGGCTCTGTAGGGCAGCATTGACAACATTGAGCTTGCCTGTCAAGTCGTCTATGGTTTGCTGCATGGCAGTTAGTCTGTCTGCCTCTGTTGCTGATGGGCTAAATCGTCGGCATGCTCATGTTGGAGGTCCTCAAATTTGCCATGAATATTGGCAGTCTCGATGGCTGTCGTTTGTCGGCCATCGTCAGAGTCACGACTGATGTTTGCAATGTCATTTTCTGCCTGCCGCATTCGGCGGTCCAGGTCGTCCAACCTTTGCACTAGGTTGTTGTTTTGATCAGGCACCGTATCCACGATGGGTCGTAATCGGTCAACCGTCTCTTTTAGGGATGCTAGACGCTCCCCATGATTCACCATGGTCAGAAATGGTGATGATGGCAAATGTGTTCCCTCGTCCGATGTCGAGCCTAGGCTCTAATACCAACTATTACGCAACGCCTTCCTTATGTTCTTTGGAAGGGCAACGTAAGGCTAAGCAACCGATGTCAGTGCGGTTGTTGTCCGCCAATGAGGTCCCCTCCGCACGCTAGACTAGATTGTCAGTGCCGTGCGGGAAAACCAATGTCACGAGCAATTGCAGAAGCTGAGAGAAAATTGGGTTTTGAATGATGATGATGATTTTATTGATGACTGAAATGCTGATTCCAAAGATGCGGTGTCGAGGGGGAGAGACACCAGAAAAATGCTTGCTTGAAAATGTTTGATTGTTTGGTCCCCCTTAATAATGCTTAAAAAAAATAAACCAACATTACATGACTAGTCCTAATAAAGCTGTAGAAGCACACTGAATGAAAATGATGTAAACTAGCCTATAATTACAATGAAAAGGACAGAGTTTATTACAAGGTAGAAATAAGTCCGATGGCAGCAACTTTGTCTTGCGGGTCAGGGTCTGCGCGCGCGTTGCTGTGGGCGCGCGCGACACTTGCTGTGTTGGTCTGAGGCTGGGCGCTGGTGCTTGGCATCAGGGTCTGTGCGCGAGGCACTGCTGGAATGGGCCTGCAGCTGGGCGCTGGCGAGGCATCAGGATCTGCGCGCGCGACATTGTCAGGGCGCGCGACGCTGTTGTCATTGGCCAGCCCTTGGGCGTTGGCGAGAGGCATCGGTGGGGCGACAGAGGCGCATGCGCGCTTGTCACTTGGCGCAGCCAAGACCACGAGGCCGACCATGACGCTAGGCATTGTGAGGCTTGCTAGGCCGCCGTGGGACACGGCCAAGGGGTAATGGGGCGTGTCTGGAAAGCAGCCCATGACATAATATATGTAACGCGCGTAATCAAACACTAGTTATGCAAATTTTAAGTGTGCATTTCAAAAAAGGCACGAGTACGGAGGGGAATTACATGTATTATACCCTTGTAAATCGTTAAAATCTCTCTCCTCTGTGTCCCCACATTATCTACACACTACCATAAGCAGCAATGTGTGCATCCCATCACATCTCCACTCTCGCATGGCCATGGCCATGTCCACACTCCTATCCTTCTCTTTCCACTCACCAAAACCTCCGCAAAAACCCAATTCGGAACCCATCATCTCTACCAAACCAATCTCTCTTTCCAGAAGACTAGTGTTCCTCGCTGGTTCTTCTACTTCCCTCTGCCTTTTCCTCTCTCAATTCCCGCTAATTCCAATATCCTCGGCTGAAACGAAATCCTCGTCATCCTTCCTTTCAGGCATTTCTAATACTAAATCTTGGTTCCAGTTTTACGGTGATGGTTTCTCCATTCGTGTCCCACCTCAATTTGAGGACCTCACCGAGCCTGAGGTATGATCCTTTTTAGCTCTTCTTTTTGTTTCATTTTTTAAGAAGGATTTAACTTTTATAAACTGATAATATAAAGATATTTACACTAGGATTTGGTTTAGAACCAAGTTATGCAGGGATTGTAGTGCGAAGACTAATAATGCACTGATTGTTATATGCAGTGTTTAATTTTTTATTGTGCATTTGGTTCATTGTATTAAAAGTTAGATTTAGAAACCTCAGGGGTAGTTTTTCCATTTTAAATGCCTTATTCATGTATAATTAATCACAGTATTGCTTATACCACATTGGACTTGGTATAAATAATACAGGAATTGGCGTATAAGCTTCACATGTATTAATTATACTGGAATTGATAATTGCTACCAACTTTGGATAAACAATGCATATATTTAATATTTTATACCATGAATATTTGTCTGATGCATCTAACTGAACATGCCTTATGGTAACAACGCATATATTGCTATCGATATAACTTAATCCAATGTAGTAGGTAATTCACCTTAATTTCCAGGTTATCAACTTGTTCTTAATATAAACAATGATCTGTCGATGGTTTTTAAATGACTTGATAGTATAAAGATAGTCTTACAGTATCATTATGTGTAAGTTAATACCATAGAAATTAAAGTGGAAGTATGTGTTAATTGGAAATTGGAAAATTCTTTTAGGCGTTTCCTTATTTCGATCATGTTTCAGTAAGGTTTTAATTGTTAATTTTATGGTTCAATCTGATAAAGCTGAGAAAGATGAGTAGATCAAAAAGAAAAAATAATACCATAAAGCAGTATTAACTGGTTCAAATATGTGTTAAACGAGAATGTGGTATTTGGTCTATTTAACATGTCCCTTCGTAGCATAGAAAATTTGATAAACTAGAAAAAAGATTGATAAAATGTCTGCATAGTAGCATCAAGGATGCCTTTACCAAAGAGAAAGAACAAACTGATCAAGAATGTCTAATCACAGGTTTCTGGTTATAATCAGAGTAGGACTGATTTGTACTTTAATGAGAAGGTTTGTTTTGTTTTTTAAATTCTGAAAGGGTTGGTCTCTGAGAGTTTAAGCTGCTTTTTCCAGGATTATAATGCTGGCCTATCACTCTACGGAGATAAGGCTAAGCCGAAGAAATTTGCAGCACGTTTTGCTTCTTCTGACAGGTAGATTTTCGGATCTCCAACTATTGTCTGCTCCTTGCCTTATCACTGTTATTGTTGGAATCATTTTTCAAAACTTTATGGTTGCAGTAAATTTGTTTTACTATAATATTCCACACATAATCATACTTTACAGTAAGCCTTGAAAGTAAAACATCATCTCTTCATATTTAAATGTTATTTGGCATAAATTCTACCAGACTACTTGCTGATACTGGTTCACTTACAGACATGATACACCCATACTTGAGTTGAACACTTCGATATAATTGTGATGCTTGTATGCCATGAATGAGTTGCGTTCTCTATCTCATTTCGTTACTGTCTAGACTTCTACATTAACTGCATCTTAATTCTCTTAGCAATGGTTATGACATCCTAAATTGGAGGAGATATTCCACAAAGCAATCACGAAAGATGTGTGATTTTCTTTTCATAAAGCAAGTAAGATGCATGCTTCTCCATAGAAGTCGGTGTGCTTAGTTTTGGGGGAAAAAAAATCTTTGGCATCTCTTTCTATTTGTAGCATTCAGGATTCTCCTGTGACTACTGTTTGATTAGGGACTCTTTGCTGCACTTGGGATCTTCTCCTCTGGATCTCATCTGCTTTTCTTAGTCTTCCAATATATTCTCACTCTCTCTCTCTCTCTTTTTTTTGTTTGTATTCTTGAAACTGCAAAAAACTGGTGGGGCAGGTCAGGGCAAAGGCTTCCCTGTCCCAAACCTGCCGCAGCCTGCCTCGCTACTATCCCTAGACACTTGTAAAGGGATTGTAGGTCATTGAAACATTATCAGATTAAGAGAGTTACACATCATAAACATCCAATGCATCTCTGAAGCCCTGTTATTGAATAGCACAAGTATTTCCTCATTAACTCGTCATCTGGATTTTTCATTTAGGCTGATGAGATCAGTTTAGCTGTCAGAAGAGCCATTATTTTTTTACAGAAAAAGAAGAGACGATGAGATTTTGGGTATATTTTGTTTGACTATTCCCTCAAGATTTTGGGATTTAATAGTTTCTACATAGAGTCCAAATTAGGATACATGCATAATTAATCTTCGTACTGGATAAAGAATAATATATTCCTATCTAACCCGTAATTGCAGGGATATCACATCAGATTCTTCAGAAAATTTTTGTTTGACTATTCCCTCAAGAATGATAGATTTCTTCCCCTCCCCCTCCTCCCTGATTTGATGATTATTTAATGTACAATTGTCATAAATATTTGATATAATTACCTCATACCCAATGCGTAATCGCAGAAGGGTAAATACTACCCACTGGTCACACTAAAACAATCAATTTAATGTTAACAAAAAATTGAATTTAGAACACAGATTACATAACCATGGTTAAGTGATAAATAAGTGTATGAAAGACAAGCGTCTTGCATTTATTGGTATTGGTGTAAATACCGGGTGCAAGTAAATTTTGACATCACAGAAATCCGGTGGATATGCTCCTTAAGTAAAAATAATTCTTTAATTTGTGAAGAAAACAATGCAGTTCAAAATAGGGACTTAAATGCCCATGAAAAATAGATAAGAAAACTTTTCCGGGATGGTAATTGAAAATTGAATGTTCAGAGGAAGGATTTGGTATTCAAACTGCAGTACTCTTTAGAAAAAGAAGAGGAGACTTTTTAAATGATTTACTATATTATTCACTCAAGGTTTGGGGGTTTATATAGTTTTTACATAAGCTCTAAATTATGAAAATGTACATTAATAAAAGCTTCCTACTTAATACAAATAATATCTACCTAATATAAGCTGTAATTACAGAAATATCATATCTCTATATTGTCACAGATCCTTATCATAATTGTATAGATTGATATAGTTTTATAGATCCTTCATCCTTTACAAAATTTTACAAATTCTTACCAATTTTTATCAATGTTGCTCTGCCTCTCAAAGGGTTTCCTTGTGATTCTATTTTCTTTAGTTCTCTTCTTCTATGTACTGCATTATCTTTTCCTCCCAGCAATCTTTAAGGAAGAAAATAATCTAATGAATAATCTTTGCTCTCTTCAACAATCTCTCTTCAATTGTATTATTTAATACTTTTTATATTATTGTTGGTTTATGTGATATACAGATCCGAAGTCTTAAGTGTTGTGATTCGCTCATCTAATCAGCTGAAAATCACCTTCTTAGAGGTTCGTAAAAGGCAATACTGGTGCTTAATTCAATCTCTATCCTGTGAATGTTTGTAAACATAGTTTTTTCATGAGATTTGTTATTGTGCTGTTAGTATCTGTAGCAACTCCATGATCCTCTTCATGAGATTAGATCTTATGCTGTACGTATATGTAGCAACATTCTGATCGTGTCCTATTGTATTAACTTTCACAGGCGAAAGATATTACAGATTTAGGTTCGCTTAAGGAGGCAGCTAAAATATTTGTTCCAGGTATTGTTGTAAATGGCCGTCATATTCACCTGTTTTGCAAGTTTGCTCTTTAATGAATCATATTTCTTAATTACTGATTATCAGTATGGCAGCTGGCGCAACACTCTACTCCGGCCGCTCAATTAAAATTAAAGAAGATGAAGGTTTCAGGTATATTCATACTAAAACATGTTTATGCTTCTTTAGGATCAGTATTTTGATTTTCTACTGGAGGAATGGCAATGGTTGGAAGGCTGAACTCTTGCAATATTTTACCAGTCAAAGTAACCATTTTCTGATCAAGAGATTTCCCACCGAAAATATGCTTTGAAGACAATCTCTCCTCTCTTTGAGCTTTCTTTTAACTCACTGCAAAACTTCTTGCATCAACATGAAAGTATGATACCTTCTCTCTCTGTAACACAAAATGATGGAGATACTTCCATTATTATCTCTTATTTCGGGAATCATTGGTTTATTTATTTCAGTAGCACTGGTTTATGTATTTCAGGACATACTATTTCTATGAGTTTGCTAGAGATGAACAACATGTTGCATTAGTGGCTGCTGTTAACAGTGGAAAGGTATCTTGTTCCTCTTAATTTTATAAGGGCTCTTGTATTTTACTGTAGTTTCATCAAGATTTATAGCCTGTTTGGCTAAGTTTTTTTTTGGCCAAAAGTACTTTTTTTTTGTCGCCAAAAGTGCTTTTTTCTAAAGTTAAGGTGTTTGGCCAAGTTTTTAATAGAAAAAAGTGTTTTTGAGTAGAAGCAGAAACACTTTTTAAGAAACCAAAAAAAAAACAAAAAAAACTTTTCCCTGGAATCAGTTTTTCGAAAAATACACTTAAAACATTTTTTAAAAGCTTAGCCAAATATTAATTACTGCTCAAAAGTGATTTCAAATTAATTAGTCAAGCACAAACTGCTTCTCACTAAAACTACTACTTTGAAAAGCACTTTTCAGAAAAAAAAAATAAATATAATTTTAGAAGCTTGGCCAAACAGGCTATTAGTCTCCTTTTAAAGCTGTATTATTGTACCCTATGTTCTGGATTCCTGACTAGGATTCACCAATCCAATCAATTTTGCAAAGTGACCTAAGTGTGTTATGCCCGCGCACTACTTGGAATTGGAGCCTCCACTTGGACCAAAAATTAAATAGGCATCTTTTCCTTATTATTTTCTTTAAGCGCAAATTTACTTTTGCAGGCTTATATTGCTGGCGCCACTGCTCCCGAGAGCAAGTGGAATGATGATGGTTTGAAGCTCCGATCTGCTGCGGTATCACTGATGGTCCTATAAGCAGAATACCATAATTTAGCAGGTTCTATTTCGACAATGTTTTCCTATGTGATGTATCATACCTAGTTCATTTGTTGGTCAGAGTTTTCTTACCTAGTTCATTTGTTATCTCAGGCAGGAGTTGTCAGTATGTATCATCCATTCTTCTGGATTCAATATCAAAAAGCAAAGTTCCTGCTACTTTGCAAAGCGAAGACATTATAGCCTCAGCTTAAGCAGACTGGAGATCAAGACTCTGCACTGTGGTTAAGCAATAATGAAATTGCATGGATTCTCCTAATATTTCATGACAGATGATCATAGATTGATGTCATTTTACTCATAATTTTTTTTTTTTTTTTTTTTTGTGTGTGTGGGAAGGGGGGGGGGGGGGTTACTTTCGTTCTTTTTTATTTTTGTTGTATTCTTTCGTTGCTTCTAAAGAATTCGATTTCATCGGAGCCGAGATTAGTTTTGAGCCTGACTGCTTGTTTTACTCACAATTTTTTCCCCCCTTCATTTTGCGTTCTTTGCATAACTGTATAACCTTTTGTTTAAAGGTGAACAAATGACAAATGGCAATTGATAATATTAAAAGAGAGAAACTAAATAATTTGTTATGTTTGTTTATGGAACCTTATCATGTTTCCCGAATCTTTGATATGGTTAAATGTTATAATGAGTTTTCCTAACGTTACAATGAAATAACATGCTTTTTGTGAAATAAAATTTATCTTAATTAGACAACTACGTCTCAATCTTAAGTTGTTCGAGTCGGTTATATGAATAATCACAACTAATGTTACTTTCTTTTATGTCCATCTCAATCAAATATTCAAAAATCTAAGTTCTCTAATATCAAAACTTTCTACATTTTTCTATGGCTTTCCTATATCTTATTTTAGCTAAATCAACTTAAATTTCAAAGGATTGCTTAATGTCCGTGATTCTCTATAGTGGTGTCAAATGAGGTGGGTTGGACTAATTTTGAGCGGGTCAAAATGGACTAAATCAATAAATGAGCAAGGAAATGACCTCGCCCAAAAGTAACTTAAGCTGAGATGACTGGGTCAAATTGGGCTACAATTTGAGTCATAGCTCAAGTCGCCCAACTCTTACCAATTGTAACGACTCAGCCGATCATTTGGTGTACTTGAGCCCCATTTTTCCTTTTGAAGCTTCCCGTATGTGTATTTGTGAGATGATTGATTTGGTTTCAGGAAGGTTTTGGATTGATTTGGAACACTTGGTTCCTAGTTTTGAAGCTTCAGTTGGAAGAGTTGACCAATGTTTGACTTTTATGAAAACGATTCCGAAATAGTATTTTGATGGTTCCCATAGGTTCGCATGGGAATTTTGGACTTAGGCGAACGCCCAGAATTGAATTAAGAGGTTCCTGGGATGAATTGACTCTTTTGCTGAAGTTGGTAAGTTAAAGACATTCTAATAGAAGTGCGACAAATGCTAGCGCCATGCACAGTTAGTGCATCAACCAGCAGAATTGCTACATTCAATGTTGTCTCCGTGGCCATTCACGAAATGGGAGATGGACATAGTCGGTCTCTTACCATAAGGGCCCCGAAAAGTATGGTTCCTTTTGGTATTAATTGATTATTTTACTAAATGGGTTGAGACAGGTCCTTACCAAAAGATCGCTGAACGTGAGGCGGTTGACTTCATATGGGACCACATAGTCTGCCGGTTTGGAATACAAAAAAAGATTGCTTGTGACAACGAGCCACAATTCATAGGTTCAAAAGTCACAAAGTTCTTGAAAGGGTTAATGATCAAACGAATTACGTCTTCATTTTATCACCTGAACGCAAATGAATAGGCAGAGTCAACCAACAAGGTAATTATTCAAAATCATAAAAAGAAGTTAGAAGATGGCAAGGGAAAATGGCTAGATGAGCTACCGGTTGTGCTATGGGCATATCAGACCACGACGAAGTAGAGCACGGGTGAGACACCCTTTTTCCTCGTATACGATTTGGAGGCTTTGATACCGGTAGAAATGGGGGAGCTTACCTTAAGGTTTTCCCGGGCAAATAAAGAAGCGAACAACAAAGCATTGCTGGTCAAGCTATATCACTATATTGGTTAACGCTGGAAAGCTGGGATCAACATGGGAAGGACCTTACCGGGTCTCAGCTGTAACCGACAAAGGCTCATATGAACTCAAAATCAATATGAAGTCAAATTGCCGAGCAACTAGAACATGACTCACCTCAAAAGGTACTATTGCTGAAGATCTTTGTTGGTACTGAAAGTATGTGCTACACTCTTTTTCCCTTCGTCCAATTTTTTCCCAATAGGATTATTCTGATAAAGTTTTTAATGAGGCAACAACGTAGAGCATTCTACGAAGGGAGGATCATTGGCAAAGCCAAAATCTTCAATATCAAGGCACTAAAATTCGTGTGGCAAACAGCTTGTAGATGGTTAAATAATTTTTTGGTTTGATGGCAGGCCTTGTCTCCCAAAATATAAATAAATTATTTAACCGTTCACAAGTTGTCTCGAAGCAGCAACACAAAGCATAAAACGAAGAAAAGGCCTTCGATGAATGCAAGACTTCCAGTGTCCGAATTCTCGTACTTAGTATTCAACAATGGGGGAGAATAATACATGATACGACACCAAGAGTGCCACCAAAAAAGGGGACTATTAGAACCGAGATCAATGTCTTATCGGGACCGCGGACTGCACAACCCCGTAAAAATAAGTTGTATAAGTTAGCCACATATATTGGCAGCTTTATTTACTTAATCAAATGAATATTTATGTAAATGTAGTTTTGAAGATAGAAGGAATAAATCAAAGTCCTTTTGTTTCAATCTTATTTCTGGTCCGAGTGATAAATTAATTTATTTTATCATTTAAGTGTTAACAAAAAAAACTTCAAATGCTTGTGTCGTAATGAACGGGAGATGTCCTCTTCAAGAGCACTATAAATATAAGGGTTCTCTCTTATGAAACCCTCACAGTAAAGGGTAGATTTTGGAAGTATTATGCCTAGAATCAAAAGCTACGGATGCAAAATATTCCCAAAGATTTATTAATTAAATGAAAAAAGAATATTTTTGCACAACATTAGGCAAAAAAGTTTCTTTATTAAAGAACCAAACTTAATAAAAAGTTTTGACATAATTATAAAGGTAATTTTTTTTTTTACATCATTCTTTGCTGCCAAAATCCGAAGGGAGAGAGGGGTCTTCATTTTCCTTGGCGGAAGAAGGCTGTTCCGCTGCTGGTTCGGGGCCTTCAACTTGTTCGGTATCCCTTCCGGTTCCCGAATACTTGGAACTAGTATTTGATGGTACAAGCACTGCTCGGAATCCACTAGACCCTCATGAACTCTGAGGTGCCAGGGGTGCATAGTGGGGCTTTATCTATAAAATGAGGTTCACTCTAAGCCGTTGGTCACAGACTTTAATTAATCCTCATAGGGTTACCCCAAATAAAGTTGGCTTCATTGTATTCCTTAACCCCCTTGTTATTATTTACCCGTTATAATTTTATCTTGTTAATATCCGGTAATTATCTTCTTGTTCCTTCGTATGCATGTTCGAATTAGGCCTGCTGAGTTCTTTGGAACTCAGGCCCTAAGTTCTAGACCTGGACGACTTTTCCCTTCTTGTATGGGTCATTAATTTTGATTTATATAATTATGTGTTAGAATGGAGAGATTGACGAGGACGTCACTCACTGCATAGAAGTGGGGTGGATGAAATGGAGGCTAGCATTTGGAGTCTTATGTGACAAGAAAGTGCCACCGATATTCAAAGGTAAGTTTTATAGGGCGGTGGTTAGACCAACCATGTTGTATGGGGCAGAGTGCTGGCCAGTTAAGAACTCTCATATCCAGAAGATAAAGGTAGCTGAGATGAGGATGTTGAGGTGGATGTGCGGGCACACTAGGATAGATAAGATTAGGAATGAAGTTATTCGGGAGAAGGTGAGCGTGGCTCTTATGGATGACAAGATGCGGGAAGCGAGGCTCAGATGGTTCAGGCACGTGCGGAGGAGAAGCCTGGATGCTCCGGTGAGGAGGTGTGAGCTGCTGGTTTTAGTGGGTACGAGAAGAGGTAGATGACGACCTAAGAAGTATTGGGGAGGGGTGATCAGGCAGGACATGGCACGATTGCAGATTTCCGAGGACATGACCCTTGATAGGAAGATCTGGAGGTCGAGTATTAGGGTTGTAGGATAGAGTGGTAGTCGAGCTTCTCCTTCTCTATTCCGGGGGTGAAGCGAGTTTGAGTAGGTTGGTCCTAGATGGCTTGTGGTTAATGTAGAGTTCACACTAACCTTACTGTTTTCCTTAGCTCTGGACCTTAGTTGCGGGTTATTATTATTGCATGTCATCTATTTTATGGTTTTTAGGATGCTGTTATTATTTCTATGGTTATGTTGACGATACTGATGAATTGTCTTTTCTTGTTTTATTTCCATCTTCCTGAGCCGAGGGTCTATCGGAAACAGCCTCTCTGCCCTATCGGGGTAGGGGTAAGGTCTGCATACACATTATCCTTTCCAGACCCCACTTAGTAGGACTTTACTGGGTTGTTGTTGTTGATATAAAAATTAAAGACTATATATATATACACACTTTGGATACTAACCTTACTATTGGATATCGTTTGATATTTTGGTTGTTTAGAAATTATAGGCAAATCAAGATTTGTAGGTAACAAGTTAAATTAGAAGTTTTACTTGCTGTAGTTACTTTAACCTTTGAGCATTAATAATTTGGGACTAATCATTCAATAAGCAAATAGTTTTACTTTATTTATCGCTGATGACTTTCAGTTTTAAGTTTTGACAGATTCAAAAAATGAAAACAAAAACCCTCCTTGGAAGATCTTCAATGGATCATGTATAATACAAAACCGTTTCAAAAAGTAAAACAAGTCATGTACAACTGAGTTTGCAAGGAATAACAAAACGAGTTTGAAATACAAAGGCCTTCTACTAAAGCAGTATTATAAAACAAACAAGGTATATCCGTTTCAACCAAAAACATATTTTAAGGTAATCTCTTGTTCTATAAGTTATCACAAACAAATATCACTCTTTTAAAAGGAAATACACCGCCCTTTTCCGCAAAAAAAAAAGTTTTCAAACAACACTTAAAAATTTCTCATAAATCTCACTTAGCAACTTTAACCACTAATCAACTAGAATATAAACATTTCTTTCCATGAACTTAGCTTATATTTAAGGAGCTACCTCAGTTAGATTCTAAGAGATACTTAATCCCTTCATCTTAGTAACTAAAACCCTTACACAAATCTCACCAGTTAGCAGACCATTAGGATAATAATTTTTACAGACTTATATATACCCTAATATACCTTAAAATATTAGGTGGCGGTTCTCTTTTTGTCAACTTCAAAAGAACCATTAGTTAAATTTTATTTTGACCTATGTAAAATAGGGTGCAACAGGGTCAAGACGTCCTCTTTTCGTGTTTTGAGTGCGCGAGCAGGTTGGTAACGTGTTTTATAATTGAAAGCTCATGTAGGCCATCTACATTGGGCACACATAACCAGCCCTGCATCCACAACACACCGTCATCCCCAATAGAAAGCTCCTTGGCATCGCCATGCTGAACCGTGTCCTTGAGGACAAGCAAATGGGAGCCGTCATACTGACGCTCTCTGATGCAGTAATATAAAGAAGTCCGAGAAACCCTAAACCCTAAACCCTAAAAGTCGGAGAGTTACCTGGTAATGTGTTTCAGGTTGCTGACGCTCTCTGATGCAAACAAGAATTCGACTGGGCTCCGAAACATTCAATCTAACAAATTGGTTGGACAAGGCCTGAACATCCATGGCTAGTGGCCTCTCTATTGCCAGTAGATATGCTAAACTGCCCAAACTCTCAGCCTTTCAACTCAAGGCATCGTCCACCACATTGGCCTTCTTGGGGTGATATAGAATAGTGATATCATAGTCTTTAAGAAACTCTAACCATCTCCACTTCCACAAATTAAGATCTTTCTGTTTGAGCAGATGTTGTAGACTCCGGTGGTCGGTATAGACCTCACAAGGGACACCGTAGAAATAATGCCACCAGATCTTCAATGCATGAATAATAGCTGTCACTTCCAAGTCGCGGACCAAATAATTCTTCTCATGAGTCTTCATACGCGTAGGCAATCACCCTACCGTCTTGCATCAACACCGCGCCAAGGCCAACACGTGACGCATCACAGTACATAGTATAAGACCCTGAACCCGTAGGCAACACCAATACTAAGGCTGTAGTTAAAACAGTCTTGAGCTTTTGAAAGCTCGCCTCACACTCCTCGGACCATCTGAAAGGAGCACCCTTCTGGGTCAATCTGATCATAGGTACAACAATAGATGAGAAACCCTGCACGAAACTGCGATAATACCCGGCCAAACCAAAAAAAACCCCAATCTTAGTAGCTGAAGATGGTGTGGGCCAACTCTGAACTATTTCAATCTTTTTCGGATCTACCTTAATCCCCTCACTCGACACCACATGATCCAAAAAGGCCACCGAATCAAGCCAGAATTCACACTTTGAAAAATTTGCATACAACTTCTTCTCTCTCAAGGTCTGAAGCACGATCCTCAGGTGTTGCTCATGATCTTCCCAATTGCGGGAGTACGCCAAGATATCGTCAATAAACACAATGACGAATAAATTAAGATATGGCTTGAATACACTGTTCATTAGGTGCATAAATGTTGCCTGGGCATTGGTCAGTCTCGAATCGTTAATTGATGATAACCCGACGACAAATCAATCTTTGAGAACACCCTGCCACCCTGTAGCTGATCAAATAAGTCATCAATGCATGGCAGTAGATACCTATTCTTCATTGTAACCTTGTTCAACTGCCAATAATCAATACACTTGCGCATATAACCATCCTTCATCTTCACAAACGAGACTGGAGCACCCCAAGGCGACACACGGGGCCGAGTGAAACCCTTATCAAATAGCTCCTGCAACTACTGCTTTAACTCCTTCAACTCCACTAGGTCCATATGATATAGTGGGATAGACATGGAATGAGTGCCCAACAACATGTCAATAACAAAATCGATATCCCTATTGGATGGCATGCCGGGAAGATCCATTGGAAATACATCTGGGAAGTCTTTCACTATCGGAACTGACTCAACAGTAGGAGCATCAACACTAATATCTCTCACAAAAGGCTAAATATGCATCATACCCCCTTCTCAACCATCCACTGAGCCTTTAAAAATGACACAACCCTGCGAGGAACATAATCCAATATACCCCTCCACTCTAACCATGGCAACCCTGGCATATCCAATGTCATAGTCTTGGCGTGAAAATCTTGAATCGCATGATAGGGCGACAACCAGTCCATACCCAAGATAACATCAAAGTCTACCATACTAAGAAACAATAGATCGGATCTAGTCTCAAAACACCCAATAACAACTAAACACGACCAATACGCACGGTCCACAATAATAGAATCTCCCACAGGCGTGGACACATAAATAGAAAAATTCAAAGAATCACGAGATGTATCCAAATACGGATAAAGTAAGATGAAACTTATGAATAAGTAGATCCCAGATCAAATAAGATCGATGCATCTCTATGACAAACCGGAACCATACTTGTAATGACTGCATCTGAGGCATGCTTCTGTCCTACCCGGAAAAACATATAATCTAGCCTGGCATCCCCCTCTAGGGAGACCTATCCCTGCCTATCCCCCACCCCTAGTTGGCTGTACGGGTGGAGTGGCAATTGGGGAAGCAACCATAGCCTAAGAAGTCTGTGGACCTGACTGAATCTGTGGAGCCTGAGTTGTTTATAGAGGTGCACCCCTCCTGATTTTGGGTCAGTATCTAACCATGTGACGGGTATCACCACACTCAAATCAAGATCTCAGTGGGTGTGGCTACTGGGATTGGCTCAGGCCTGGTCAGATGGACTGACCGTTGAAGGCACCCCGTGTAGGAAGTGCACTAGAAAGTTGCTGAGCAAAGTGTGCACCTAAGACCTCGGAATAACCGGAGCACCACTAGAAGTTGGGAGTGCTGAGTGAACTGGACGGATCATATAGCCTTTGCCATGATGAGCTGTAGCTACAACGTGACCACCACTAAATCCTCCAGTACCTCGAGGCCTTTTTCCCTCCTTGTCCTCTCTCTCTCACGACCTTGCATACCCTCCAACCTCCATGCAATCTATACCACCTATTGATATGGGGTATCTTTCTCTAACTCTCGATCCATGTTGAATCTAATACCACAATTGAGCCCATCGATAAATTGATGGACTCACTCCCTAACTGTAGAAACCAAGGCAGGTGCATGTCTAGACAAATCACTGAATCGAACAGCATACTCTGACGCTATCATAGTACCCTGGAGCAACTACTCAAACTCCATGCGCCATGCATTTCGAAGGGTCTGGGGAACATACTCTCTCAAGAACAACTCTAAAAACCGAGTCCACGTAAGTGAAGCTACATCGGTTGGGCTACTGTAAGTAGGGATTTTGACCGCTTAATTTCTCTCTTTTACTTGCGTTTTAGCTCAAAAATGCTTAAAGGTATTCCCAGAAACTAACAAAATATGCTTACTTGCAGGAATATTAGGAAACGAGCCAAAGAAGGCAAAATCAACCCAAAAGGAGTCAAAAGTGAACAAGAGCCAAAACTGGGCAAAGAGGCTAGCAGTGTAGACCGCATAATTCTAGTGCAGCCGCAGAATGAGATTCAGAGAAGGGGTTTTAGACAACTCAGACAGTGCAGACCACACCAAAAATGTGCGGCTGCAGAAGATCAAGTGCGGCCGCAATCATTATTATGCGGTCCGACAAGATTGAAGAAATAGAGAGTTGATCAAAGTCCAAAGGATGAAGAGTGCGGACCACATCACTTTTGTGCGGCCGCAAAATCCTAAGTGCGACCGCAACCATTTTTTTGTGGACCGCAAAAGACCTCAAGTTCCAGTCCCAAGTTCCCAAGTGTGTGAACCACACTAGAATTGTGTGGCCACGTAAGTCCATTTTACGGTCCGCATCAGAATTATGCGGCTGCATAACCTCCGTAGGGTAATTTTTGTCAGATATTTTTATCTTAGTATAAATACAACTTTTGTCATTTTTATGTTAAGTTTAGTTTGCAAAGGTGCACCTGAGCGTTTTTCTTTACTTTTTTGAGTAAAGTTGTATTAGATTGACTTCTTAACATTAGTTTTTCTTTGTTTAATCTATGATCATACATTCTACCTTAATTTCTTCTTGTATTTCTTTATTTTTGATGAGTAGTTAAATCTTTAGCTAGGGTTGTGGCTCAATCCTAGTGTGGATACTTAATGGGTATTTAATTTTAGGGCTTATTTTTGATTGGGTTAGTGATATCTAGCCTTGTTTATGCTTAAATTCTAGAATTAATGGTTACAAACATTGATTCATGCCCTTTTGACCTAGTCTTTGCTTGAGAAAGAGAGACTGGGTTTAGGAAAACTTGGCTAGCAAGGAATTCGGGTGAATTCAAGAAATTGATAGCCCCAATTAAAAGGTCAAATCTAGAGATAGTAAGACCCAACTTGAGCATATATCACTTGATTTGTGCAAATACCCATTTGGGCTTGAGAAAGCCAAATTGGGCAAAATCTTTCAAACTACCGAGATGTATAGAGGGAGCAATTGCGTGTGTTTACTATACCACGAACCCGAAAAATCAAACTTTCCCTATGGTTTACAACCCGTTAGGTAGCCACCTAGGTGAAAGTCACGATCCTAGATTCCTTTATCATTTGAGAAATAGTCAAAACCAAAAACACTATCTTCTAGTTATTATTTGCAATCGTTATCTAAAAATAGAAAACAACCAATGAATATGTGGAAGTCCAATCTAAGGAACATCATACATTAGCTCTAGTTATATACCTAATCCAAATTCTAACTCCCTATGGATTCGATCCCGACTCGTATTGGGTTTATTATTACTTCGACCGCCTCACTACCTATTTGTGGTGTGAGTTTGGGCGAGATCAATTTTTAGCATCGTTGCTAGGGAGTTAAATGGATTTAGCTATATATCTAGGTTTTTGTGTGTTTTGTCTTTCTTTCCTTCTGAGTTACTAATTTGTGTTTGAATTGATTTTAGGTACGAAAATGGCTATCAACAATGATCACATTGGAAATGTTCCATTGGGGGAGAACATGGACGATGATGCAATAGATGAGGTCCTTATTGAACCTCAAGCTAATAGACAAGGCCGCGAGCCTCACGATAATGTGCCTGTCCCTCCCCCACCTCCACCAGGAGCGACAACCCACAAACAATTGCCAAACAAGGGTTATGCAAGTGCTATAGTCCATCCTCGCATTAGGGCGACCAACTTCCAAATCACCAACGCGATGCTTACACTACTTGAACAACGGGGTTTCTTCACTTGGGCTCCGAATCAAAATTCCTACAAGCATCTCAAGGGGTTCGTCGATACTTGTTGGGGGAGCAAGCAAACAAATGTTTCTAAGGACACGATGAGGTTGAGGCTATTTCCCTTTTTTCTACGGGGAAAAGCATTGGACTTGTTAGAGAGGTTGCCCAACCATTCCATCACCACTTGGGATGAGTTGGAAGAAAAGTTCATTTCCAAATTCTTCTCTCTGGGACATATGGCAACGCTTTGGGATAATATTCTTGCCTTCAAGCAAGAACCCAATGAGCCATTGCACGAGATTTGGGAAAGATATTGTACCATGGTTGAAGAGTGTCCTAACAATGATTTGACCGAGGCCATGATCCAACAGACCTTCTACAGGGAGATCAAAACAACTAATCAATGTGTGGTTAACCAACACCCTGGGGGTAACTTCATGAACACGCCATATGCCGAAGCTTGTGAAATTCTTGATGAGATGGCAGATACCTCTTCGGCGTGGCAAAGGAGAGCCAATGTGCCGCAAGGTGACCCTAATGTTATTCACCTACACAAGGAGCTACATGACCATGGGCAAGCTATAGCCGAGTTGACAATTACCTTAAAACAATTGTCCAAGGCTCAGCTTCAACAAATTCAAGGGCCGAAACAAGTGCATGCAATGGAAGGTGTGAATATGATGGTAAACAAAAGATTGAAACAAGGTCAACAAATGCAAAACCGTCCGGAGCAATTTATGCAAGATGATAGTGGTTATGATCAAGGTGATTCATTCAATGAGCAAGATGAAGAAGTTTAATATGTCAATAATTATCAAGGTCAAAGAAAAATGCTTAAAGGCAAAATCAACAACAATGGAAGGTCACAAGGGAACCAAGGTAATTGGAACATCCAAAACCACCAAGGCAATTGGAGTGGTGGTAATTCTAATAAAAGCAATTGGAATAATCAAGCAAATCAAAGTAATTGGGGTAATCAAGGCTAGGGCTGTGCACGGATAGGATCGGATCGGATTTAGTATATTTCGGATTCGGATTTCAGATTCTGAAAAGGGCAATCTGAATCCGATCCGAATTAACATTGGATCGGATCGGATTTTAAACTTTGGATCGGATAATTTTTCGGATTGTCAGATCCGATTGTCACTCATTGGAGTACTTGTTCGAAGTACATAAACAAATGCTGGCAATTACTTCCAAATACAAATTGAGCAATCACTTTCCAAATACTTGTTCGAACTTAGCAATGTTCAATTTACACAATTGACTACTCATGAAACTTAACAATGCAACTGAGTTCAATTTACACAACTGAGTTCAATTTACCCAACTGGGTAACAATGTTGGAACTTAACAATGCAAATAAAACATAATTCATATCCATTCATCTCCAGTTCTCCACACAACTGTTACTGGACAGTAAACACCATTCATCTCCAAAAACAACACAATCTGAAATATTACATAATACAACAATTGTCTTTCAAAGTTTCAAACCAAACCAAATTGAAGACCCCAAACAAAACACAATCAATTGTCTTTCAAACCATACTGTCATAGAAAAATAAAACAAACCAAACTACTAAAGTCCCAACAGTTCTTTAACATATTACACAAAACAAAAGAGTTCCAAGTTCCAACTTTTAGGAAGCCGCAACAGTCAACACAAACCAGCAACACAACCAGCAACCAGGCCAAATGTAGCTCTCAATCTCAGATTATCAGTAGGATTGTGAGACAAGTTAAAAATTTGCAATTTCAAACAATTCAAAGAGCATTTTTAGAGAAAGAAAAAGACAGCTCAAAGCTTCAAGCTATCCAGAATTCCAGATTCCAGAAACATACAACAAAAAAAAGAGCAAGTGTATAATGAAATACCTGAGCTTGTACAACAAATGGAAAATCACTATATGTCGACAATGCAAGGCTCTCTTCCCGTGTTCATAAATTCTGTATAATAAGATAGTAACACAAGAAATTAGTTTAGAAGTAATCTAAATAAACATACAAATAAAGTATACATTAAACACAAGTAATAAGATAGACTTACCAGCTTCAAGTTCAAGATTATCTAAATCTTATTCAATTTTAACCGAAGTTGTTGATTCATTACGAAGCCAATCTTGGACACACACAAGAGCTTGAACCAATCTAGGAGTCAATGAACTCCTAAATGGATTAAGTATGCGTCTGCCGGTGCTAGAAATCGGAATGGCTAGCACATCACGTACCATCTCAGCAAGAGGGGGAAATCTAGGTGAGTTCAACTTCCACCACCTAGAATGTTAAACTTTTCATGGTCTTCCTCAACATCTTCACCGAAATATTTATCTAACTCCGTTTTAGAATCAACTCTACCACATTTCTTATGCTTCTTTAAATCTAGCATGAATTTTGAGAGCAATGATGAAGAAGATGGACCATAACATGGAGAAGATGGAGAAGATGGGCATGAACCAGAACCACCATTTTTCATTGCAGACACATTAAACAAAGTATCCATGTATGTTTTCACATCCACTTGTATTTTCAAACCTACTGTTTCTCCAAACATAGCACCAAACGCAAATGAAAGAGTATTAAACTTATGGCGTGGATCAAGCACACATGAGATAAAAATCATTTTGTTCATCTTATGTGGATCCCCCCAATACTTGTCAAATTTCTCTTTCATATTCTTTTCCATTTCTCTCAAGAAAGCATCTTCATTTTGCATCAACTCTTTCAAAGAAGAATCAACAACACATATTTCAAGAAAGTGCACATTAGACGTAATATAAAATGTACCTAATAATTTCAAGGTGAGTTCATAAAAAATTTCCAGAAACTTCACAATACGTCTTACACTATCCCAATCACTACTTAAAAGTGGACTTTCAGGTTGTTAATCCTCACAAATGCAGTTAGAAATACATGACATCAAACCATAATCAATATCACAATACTTTGTAAAGGCTTCCTCATAAACTGTAGCAACCTTCAACATCAAATATGTGGAGTTCCACCTAGTAGGAACATCCAAGAACAATGATTTTTTAGAAGTTATCCTATCAAGATCACAACATTCTTTAAACTTTTTCCATCTTGCGGGAGATTGTCTTATGTACCTAACAACTTGTCTTATTCGTTCAACAGACACACTCCCATCTCTCAACCCATCTTGAACAACTAGATTGATGATGTGAGCCATACATCTCACATGAACATGCTTACCTTCCATCAAGTTAGTGTTCCATCTAGTAAATTGCTTGGATAACTCTCTAACCATCACATCATTAGAACTCGCATTATCAACTGTCACAGTAAATACTTTATCCACTCCCCATTCAATTAAACACTTAGCAATAGCACTAGCTAAATCTTGACCTTTATGACTAGTAATTGGACAAAAATTCAATATCCTTTTATGCAATTTCCAATTATTGTCAATGTAATGGGCTGTAACCCACATATAATTAATTCTTTGAATTGAAGTCCATGTATCAGTAGTAATGCATATTCTCTGTTTTGATTCTTTAAGAATAGACTTCAAAGCAAGTCTCTCTTCATGGTACATCTCAAGACAATCCCTAGTCATAGTAGTACGAGATGGGATATGAAATAAAAGTTGAAGAGTTCTCACAAAGTCTCTAAATCCATCTTTTTCAGCAAAAATAAAGGAAGTTCATCTTTAATGATCATACGAGCTAAATCCCTCCTACATGCCTCTTGATCAAATTTCCAAGGGATAACTAAAACATCACCTGTTAGACCATGCGGTTGAAAACCTAATGTTTTCTGGCTACCTTTTGCCTTGTAGGGATTGGTCAGACATTTGTGAATATGCAATAACAAATTGCTTGTGCCGCTGTGCTTGGTATCAGCTACATATTCTTCTGAACAAAACTTGCATCTCGCTTTTTTCACACCCTCGGCATCAGTGAACTTGTTGAAGTAGCGACAAGCCATTGATCTTTCTTTAACCATTTTTCTTTTCTTCGAGCCAGGTTCATATTCACTGTTGTTGGTTGTTGAATCAGTTGAAGCATTACTTTTACCAACTTATTCAACAATTTGAAGTTTATTCACTGTCTCTGCCTCGTTTTCCATCTACCAAAACAAACAAAAAACCAAAATAAAATCAGAAATAGAAGAATAGAAAATGAAAGAGAGATAAAAAAATAGAACATAAAGACAAATCCATACACACCTACAAAGATTGAAAAAACAACATGAAAATTCAAAATAAAGATGTTGTAATCTCTCTCTAACTCACACAAAAAAAGACATAAAAAACATACATTATTTGATTTCTGCCGTGATATGAAAGGTGGAAAACATCACATTTGAGCAATAAGAGAGAGGGGGAAAGTAACAATGAACCAATAATAACTAATAGTTAGAGAGAATTCCAGGCTTACCGTCTATTAGGGTTTTGCGTCGTTTGCTCTTGATTGGAAATCGAATGTGAAGACTTGAGAGTTGAGAATTCGAGATTAGTTTTCTACTTCGAGAGGACTTGGAGTTCACTGACTTGAGACTTCGAGAGGACTGAGATGAAGAGTGAAAACGAGAGGTGGAAGCTTAGTCGGACTGAGATGAAGAGTGAAGACTTCGAGAGGACTGAGCTGTGAAAAGAGGCGGAAAAGAGCACTGAACATCGATATAACCTAGGGTCAGTCTGATAAATGAATAAGTTTACTTAACCCTAAAATTTTAGGGTAGTATTTATATATAGGCCCATATAATTTTGGATTTCGGATCGGATCGGTTTAAAATCATGCCAATCCCAATCCAATCCGAAAATCCAAAATTTTATAAAACATAATCCGTATCCAATCCAAAAATCCAAAAATCCGAAAATCCAAAATAGAGTGGATCGAATTGGATTTCGGATATCCGATCCAAATGCACAACCATAATCAAGGAAATTGGGGAAACAACAATCAAGGAAACTGGGGAGGCAATAATCAAGGAGGGTGGACCAACAAAAACAACGACAACCGGGGGCCAGGTTTTCAAAGGCCTCCGATGTTCCAACAACCAAGTAATCTACCTCCATATCCTTCTCAAGGCCAGAACTCTTCTTCTAATGAGATGGGTAGAGTTGAAAACATGTTAAAATAGATGATGGAGAAGAATGCCGACTCCGATGCTCAAATAGCCTCGCACAACACTTCTATTCGGAATTTGGAGGTTCAATTAGGCCAAATCTCACAAGCTTTGAGCACTCGTCCTAAGGGGGCACTACCTAGTGATACGGTGGTGAACCCGAAGGGTGGGAATAATACGGGACATGCCATGGCCGTAACGACTAGAAGTGGACAAGGTGGAAATGCAACCACCTCAAATCAAAGAAGGATTGTAGATGAAGATGTTGTGGTTCAAGAGGATGAAATCCCAAGCAATGTGGTTCAAGCCAATGAAGAAGTGAGAATTGATATTGATGACACCATGGAAGAGACGCAAGAAGAGGTGAACCTGTCTAGGGAACATGTGATTGACATGCTGGAACCGGTGGCGCCAAAGGCTAAGGCACTAATGCCAAGGCCTACTCCTCCATACCCTCAAAGGCTTGCAAAGAAAAACAGTGAGAACTAGTTCAAAAAGTTTATTGATATGATGAAGTGTTTGTCCATAAATGTGCCATTGGTTGAGGCATTGGAACAAATACCGAGATTTGCAAAATTCATGAAGGATTTGGTAACCAAGAAAAGATCGATGAATTGTGAAACAATCAAGATGACTCACCAAGTGAGTGCTATTGTGCACTCAATGGCTCCAAAGTTGGAAGATCCAGGCGCTTTTACCATCCCTTGCACTATTGGAAGCGCCAATTTTGCCAAAGCATTATGTGATCTCGGGAAGAATGAACTTGATACCTTACTAGGTGTTCAAAACTTTGGGAATTGGGCAACCAAGACCCACATCCATGAGGTTGCAAAAGGCATATCGGAAATAAAGAGGCCTTTGGGTATTATTGATGATGTTTTGGTTATAGTTGATAAGTTTATCCTCCCAGCGGACTTCGTTATCCTTGATTGTGAAGTGAACTATGAGTTGTCTATCATTTTGGGTAGACCTTTCCTTGCTACGGGGAAGGATCTTGTTGATGTGGAAGCCGGTGAGCTCACTTTTTGGGTTGGTGACGAAAAGGTGGTCTTCCATGTGTGCAAATCAATGAGGCAACCTAATAGTAATGAAGTTTGTTCATTTGTGGATTTGGTGACCGACGTGATAGTTGATGATTCTAGTGCAACAATGAATGTTGAGGACAAATTGGAAGCCATTTTGCTCAACTTAGATGATGATGAGGAGAGTGATGGTTATGTGGAGTGTGTAAATGCATTGCAAGGCATGGGGCCGTACACTTATGAGCCCCGAAAGCTATCTTTGGATCTTAAAAATCGGAATACTCCCCCAACAAAGCCCTCAATCGAGGAGCCTCCTACCTTGGAGCTAAAGCCATTGCCCCGGCACCTCAGGTATGAATTCCTTGGCCTTTCTTCTACTCTACCACTATCCTTTCTTCGTGCTTAACTCACATGCAGATAGAGTCCACATTGGAGGTGCTACCAAGGAGGAAAATAGCAATCATTTGGACTTTGGCGGATATCCGGGGCATAAGCCCCGCCTTTTGCATGCACAAGATTATTTTGGAGGAGGGTGACAAACCCTTAACATCGTTGTGTAACCCATTATGTTAGCTCGTGGACCTCTCCGGTGCAATATGTCCCAAAAAAAGGGGGCATGACTGTGGTGACAAATGACAAGAATGAATTGATCCCAACAAGAACCGTCTCCGGGTAGAGAGTGTGCATGGACTATAGGAAGCTTAACAAAGTTACTCGGAAAGATCATTTCCCGCTTCCATTTCTTGACCAAATGCTTGATAGGTTGGTCGGGCGTGCTTTTTATTGCTTTCTGGATGGATACTCTGTTTATAACCAAATACTTATTGCTCCTGAGGACCAAGAGAAGATCACTTTCACTTGCCCCTATGGTACTTTTGCATTCTCACGGATGCCTTTTGGGTTGTGTAATGCACCGGCAAAGTTTCAACGATGTATGATGGCTATTTTCACTGACATGGTGGAGGATATTCTTGAAGTCTTTATGGATGATTTTTCTGTGGTTGGGAATTCGTTTGAAGAGTGTTTGAACAACTTGGATAGAATGTTGGCTAGATGAGAAGGGACCAATTTGGTATTGAACTGGGAAAAGTGTAACTTCATGGTTGAGGAAGGCATTGTCCTCGGCCACAAAATTTTAAAATATGGTATTGAGGTTGACCAAGCTAAAATTGAGGTGATCTCCAAACTCCTTCCTCCTACATCCATGAAGGGAGTGAGGAGCTTCTTGGGTCATGCGGGTTTTTATCGCCGATTCATCAAGGACTTTTCCAAGGTGGTAAACCCTTTGTGTAAACTTTTGGAGAAGGATTCCAAGTTCCATTTCAATTAAGATTAAGATTGCATGAAGCATTCGAGTTGCTTAAGTTCATGTTGACTACTACTCCTATTATCACCGCACTGGATTGGAGCTTGCCTTTTGAGCACATGTCTGATGCTAGTGATGCGGTTGGAGTGGTGTAGGGGCAAAGAATCAAAAAATCTTCCATCCGGTCTACTATGCTAGTAAGACCATGACTGATGCCCAAGTCAACTACATAGTGACCAAAAAGGAGCTACTTGCTATTGTGTTTGCCATGGAGAAGTGTTGGCCGTATTTGATGGGTACTAAGGTGATTGTTCACACCGGCCATGCGGCACTTCAGTATTTGATGAGCAAGAAAGATTCTAAGGCAAGGTTGATGTGGTGGATGCTTCTTTTGCAAGAGTTTGATCTAGAGATTCAAAACCACAAAGGTAGTGAGAATCAAGTGGCGGACCACTTTTCCCGTTTGGAGGAGGAGGGGAGGCCACATGATGGCCTTGAGATAAATGATTCATTTCCCGACGATCAACTCCTATATGTTTCAATGACCGGGATGCCATGGTTTGCCGATTTTGCCAATTATCTTGTGAGCGGCATTGTACCGAATGAATTCTCTTCAAACCAAAGGAAGAAGCTCAAACAAGATTGCTTGGATTATTATTGGGATGAGCCGTATCTTTTCCGGATATGTACCGATAGTATGATCCGGTGATGTGTGCCAGAAGAAGAACAAATTCTTGAGGCTTGCCACTCTTCACCATATAGTGGTCACCATGGTGGAGCGAGAATGGCTACAAAAGCTTTGACTTGTGGATTCTGTTGGCCTACCCTCTACAAAGACGCTAGTGATCTTGTAAAGCGTTGTGATGAATGCCAAAGAGGCGGTGGAATTTCTAAGAAGAATGAGATGCACTTACCACCATTTTAGAGATTGATATCTTTGATGTTTGGGGTATTGATTTCATGGGACCGTTTGTGAGCTCTTGTGGGAACACTTAAATTTTGGTAGCTGTGGACTATGTGTCGAAATGGGTTGAAATCGTGGCTTTACCCAACAATGAAACTCGAAGTGTGGTGGCTTTCTTGAAAAAGAACATCTTCACAAGGTTTGGTACTCTGCGGGCCATTATTAGTGATGGGGGTTCGCACTTTTGCAATCGTGCTTTTGATACCTTACTCACCAAGTATTGTGTCACTCATAAAGTCTCCACCCCCTACCACCCTCAAGCAAGCGGACATGTTGAAGTCTCCAACTGGGAGATCAAGAGCATTTTGTTAATGACTTTGAATGCCAACCGGACTGATTGGTCAAGAAAACTTGATGATGCTCTTTGGGCTTATAGGACAACCTACAAGACGCCGATTGGAATGTCTCCATATCGATTGGTGTTTGGGAAGGCATGTCATCTTCCAGCAGAACTTGAGCATAAAGCCATGTGGGCGTTAAAAGAGTTGAACCTTGAGTGGGATGTCGCTGCAAACCTAAGAGTAGGACATTTGAATGAGCTTGATGAATTCCGGTATCATGCCTACACAAGTTCATCCCTTTACAAGGAGAAGATGAAGTACCTCCATGACAAGTAAATCCACAACAAGGAGTTCAAAGAAGGTGATTTGGTGCTATTGTTCAATTACCGGTTGAGGATGTTTCCGGGCAAGTCTAAATCAAAATGAAGTGGGCCTTTTGAAGTAGTGAATGTAACCTCATTTGGTGGTCTAGATTTGAAAAATAAGAATTATGAGGTTTTTAGGGTCAATGGACGCCGGGTTAAACATTATCTTGGCAAGGTTGATGATGGCCATATTGTGGCGGTTCTCCATTTCTCATGATTGGTAATCTCCGTCGTGCTGTGACGTTAAATCAGGTGCTTCTTGGGAGGCAACCCATGTATTTTTCTTTCTTTTATTTCCCTTCTTTTAGATAGGTTTGGTTTTGTACTAACCAGTTTGAAGTGTATGTAGGAATGGGTGTGCATGAAAAATTTGGTTGTGTCAAAATGCATGGTCTCTGAAATTGGTCTGTCAACACTTAAGGAATTGCGGCCACACAAATTTTTGTGTGATCCGTGCTGATGCTGCGGCCGCAATCATTTTTGTGCACTCTGCAGCCAGTCATCTCAAGGGTAGGTAAGAAGTGCGGTCCGTATCAAAATTATGCAGCCGTACTCATGTAAAAGACGGAGTACTATGGGTCACAAGTATAAATAGAACTTCTCTCTTCTTTTTACACTTTTTGCTCCTCTAAGATCTAAATCAAAGTTTGCACAATTAATATCCCGATTTGCACTGAAATTGTTCACTCAATTCATTACCTACATCTTCATTATCGGCATGTTCAATTCCTCATTAGATTCTTTATCTTTTATTTGCTTTTGTTCTTAGATTTAGGGTCAATTTCATGCTAAAAAATGTCAGACTTTTGTTGTTTTTATTTAGAAATCATGTGGGTAGCTTTTTGTATGATAATTGGGGTCTGGGTGTTGTGCTAATGAGGTTTGATTGCTAAAACCATGTCAATTAGAGAACAAAAATGCATGAACCCTAGGTTAGTGCCCGTTAATTTTGAATTGTGCAACTGGACACATTTTTGTGCGGTCCGCAGTGGAGGCTATGCGGCCGCACATACTTTTGTGTGGTCCACAGTCCTCTGAGTTCTGAAGTAGTGAGCTTAACTTATGCAGCCGCACTCAAATTTTGCGGTCCACAATGGACTTATGCGGCCACACTCATTTTTGTGTTGTCCGCAGTGATGGAAGTTCAGAGATCCCAGCAGTCTGAACCTGGGGCTCTGCGGCTGAACTCATTTTTGTGCGGTCCGCACTGCGCTTCTAAGAAAATTTTACTACAACTTTCCATCATGCTTATGTATACATTTTGAGCTTCAATTGTGACTAACATCTAATTCTTATGTGCTACAGATAATGGTTCACTCACGTGGTAGAGGAGATACACCACAAGAGAGGGCAGAACCCTCCCGAGGTGGAGGTCGAGGCAAGAGAAATCTACCTCTAGCAATTCAAAAGGCTATCAACAAGAAAACAACCACCAATAGAGCCCCTAACACTTCGGAGACCAGTGAGTATGTCCCATCCTGGGAAGCTTCTGAGGGTAACTCCACGCAAGCATGGTCGGAAGCCCAATCACAACAAAGACAACAATTCCCTTGGCGACTTCATTTGGTAGATGTGTCCTCATCAGCTGCCAGTTCATCCGAGGGTTCGGAAGAGGGTAGTCAAGATTGTAAACCCTTTTCCCCACATGCTCCCCCAGTTCCAATAAATATAGATAATGATGATGGGAGAAGGGGAGACACTACAGCGGCAGGGCTAGAGAGGTCAAGACGACTAGAGATTTGGGTGGACCGTTTTGTTAGTGTCAATGCCTTCGCAAAGTTCCGGGAATTGTGGCCAAAGAGGTCACTCACTCTTGAGTGACAGTTCTTAATGAAAGACCTGAGCAAACACAACCCCAATGTCCTTAGGCAATTCCAATAGTGGAAAGGTTGGAGCTGGTTTACCAACAAAGTTCTAGATGCAAATGAGTACCTGGTCAAGGAGTTCTATGTAAATGTTGCTCATATCAAGCAGGGAATGAAGGTGATAAAAGTGCAGAATTTGAAGATCCACTTTGAGTCCTGTGCACTGAACACATATGTGGGGTTTGAAGAAGTTGAGGCAGTGCAGTATTTGGAAAAGTTAGCCGTAAGTGATGCAGCTCGTCCGTGGTTGGCTGAGATTCTGGCAATTCCAGGGTCAACTCCTCTATGGCTCACAGCTGGAGTTCCAATTCTTAGGGCCACCCTAAACTTTGAGGCAAAAGGGTGGCAAACGTTTGTGCATAGCCGCATTGACCCTTTGCTCAATGAAAACATGCTCCCAATTTCCCGTGCATTTTTGGTGGCCTCGATTATGGCTGGGTATCTGATAAATGTTGGTGCCGTCATGTCCACTAACATCACTCTAGCTGTCCAGAAGTGTCATGACCCAAACCGATGGGCCGCGACGGGTGCCTGAGTCCTACCTGTCAAACACCCCTAAGCATGCGTCTAAGATATGAACCTAAATAACATCTACTGCATTACGAAAATAACATACGTGAAAGAAACCTGCTATGAAGGAATATGTACGTATACATGCAGGATACAGTGGGCGAGCCGGCAAGGCTGCTATAGACAACTATACATAAAAAACTGAAAGCCGACAAAGCCACATACAACCCAACTAGACATACTGTCCACAGACCTCTAACAGAAACATAACTGTACAAAGACGGGACTGAGCCACGTCATACTCATATACATATATATGTACAAACGTATCGTACCAATATCAAAAGCAACTCCGAATCAAATGGAGCACGCCAACTCTCGCTGATTCGGATCAAATGGAGCACGCCAACTCTCGATGATCAGGGATCCTAAGAAGGGGCACCATCAGCTTGCCTGCCTGTACCTGCAGGCAGGAAACGCAGGCCCCGTGGAATAGGGCGTCAGTAGGAAAAATGTGCTGAGTATGGAAGGCATGAAAATTAGAACATAAAAGACATAGATGAAACATGGAATACAGAAACACATCTTTAAATTTGAATAACTTTGTAAATTTTTAAACATTTATAATGTCATGCACGTGTGTGTAAATGCAATGCCATGCATAGGTATAGGTGTACATAATATCATCAAGCCACTGAGGGCATCCCATCATATCATCTCAGCCACTTTGGGCAACATCATCAACATATACCAGCTGATCAGGTGGTGGTACGTATATAACGCCGTAACCTTTTCTCATATCCCATATACATATATTTACATATATACGCGTATATAACGCCATCTGGTCATGGGTCAATGCACATGTATAAATGAGTGAAATGCATGAAAAATATGTAATAATCTCAATATTTCTTCCGGATAAACTTTTTCAACTGTGTATTATTCTGAGACCCATGAACAGAAGATAATAATAATTTTCATGGGGAGTCAAGAATATAGACACCTCTACTATTTCTATGAATAGAGTAATTTATGGAAACTGTGTGTTTACTCGTTTCTTCAATATAATTGGACCATGCCAAAAGAAAGAAGGGGGGGGGGTTAACATATTTGTTCTTGGAATTTTTCGAATAAAATGAAGCTTCTGCTTCTGAATCCTTGAACGAAATTTTACACTTGGATCCTCTGAAATTGAAACGAAATTGGTTTGAACTGAAATTTTGGACGAATATTTGATTCAGTTCTTACGTTTTTGGCTTCAACCCACAAGCAAATTGTTGTTTTAGATCTTTTTTTTACAAAGAAGTCATACCAAGCCTTCCTGGATAATGATTAATGTTTACAAGATACAAGTCTTATTAAGACTTTTAGCTTAAGTTATGATTATGCTATATTCATAGGTGGCCATTTGGCAAAAGTGACCAAGAGTCACCTTTTGCTATTGTGGCTTCTTGCCACGTTGGGGGGGAGGGTTAATATTTTAATTTTTTATCCACTTATTAGTTAACTGGGTAATGTCCTATTACCCGGTAATTAATCAATTACCTGCATAATTTAAAAATTATCCCAAATTACTTAAAATTCTACTTATTTTTAATACACCTTCTACACTTTATATATTATAATACCGTGGTTATATGGTACCTTACATGTACTAGTTCATAATTATTGGGTATTATCGCTCGATCCGTATTTTATTCCAAATTGGCCACTTTCAACGAAACTCGTTTTCTTTAATCCGTGTACCTTTTTATCCTCCATAACACTTATTTATCGCTTGTTATAAATAGTGTAAGTACTTTAACGTCAAGATGATCTCATCCCCGAGTCTACGTCGGTTAACTGAAAACGAAATTTTAACGTACGAAAATCGCGAGATGTAACATCCTTCCCCCCTTAGAAACATTCGTCCTCGAATGTTCAACTCCCCTTGTTCTGTATAACTTTGGCAGGGTTGTTTTTGTAACAACATCACTACCAATTCTCCTCGTAGAAGTTTAATAACCCAATGCCACACATGACCACAATTATGAATAATGACCATGGCCTCACACGACCAACGACAATAGCCAATAAAAGAATTTGTACACGTACCTTATGATTATGACGTCTCAGTCGGATCATTCCCTGGAGGAGGAAATAAGTAGGGATATCTAGACTTCATGTTTCCCTCGGCCTCCCAAGTCATTTCTTCCACATTGTTGTTTCTCCAACGTACTTTCACGGAGGCTACCTCCTTATTCCGCAACTTGCGGATTTGTCGGTCTAGGATGGCAACTGGAACTTCCTCGTATGATAAGTCTTCCATAATTTGTACATCATTCGTGAGCACTAATAACTGCGATTTTTGCATGTTTTTTATACCCATTCTTACCTGAGCTTTGTGCATTTATTGCCATATAATAGTCCCAAAATGCTTACAAATGACACTTGATTGCAGGTTTGAGCGACAAGATGACAAATACTAAAGATCGGCTCAAAAAGGAGTGAAATCTACCAAGTGTCAAGAGACAACTGAAACGGGGGATCAAAAGGCCCTGCGCGGTCCGCACTGTTCTGTCACGCGGCCGCGCAGGAGAGTTCAGAAGCTGGGCATATCCAAGTTCAGCCTGCGCGGACCGCACTGTTTTGCCACGCGGCTGCGCAGAAAAGTTCAAAGGCCATGATATTTTTAAGATAAGCTGCCTGGTCCGCGCCTCTTCTCGCGCGGTCCGTGCCCAGTTCCAACGCAGTCCGCGTCCCTTTTTGTGCGGTCCGCGCCTAAGAGAATCAGAGAAGCAATCACTCGAGACAAAAGCCCATGGGACCGCGCACCTAATCAGTGCGGTCCGCGTGGATGAAGTTCATGCGGCCGCACGTCACTTTTGTGCGGTCCGCGCCCCCAGTACCAGATGCAAGTAATGAAGACCCAGAGCCCTACGCGGCTGCACGTCATTTGTGCGCGGTCCGCGACAGACCCTCAGGGGTATTTTTGTCTGATTTTTCCTGTGTAGTATAAATAGAACATTTTACTCTTTAGCAGCAGTTTTTGGAAGGCGGTTCGAGAGCAGAGAGCAGCTGAACTCGTGTTACCCTATTATCAGCCTATTTTGGGCCATTTCTTCTAGTTTTAAAGTGGAATCAAGTAGATTAACATTGTAGTTAACTATTATGTCAATTTCATCTATTATTTCTTTGATTTTTGTTACTACTATGTCTAGCTAAACCCATTAGCTAGGGTTGTGGCTCAACCCTAGTGTGGGAAATTGATGGGTGTGATTGTTTAGTGCATGAATGATGTTGGGTGTTTGCTATTTGGATTAATCTTAAGTTTTCACTAAGATTTGGTGGTTGCAAACACTAAGTCTAGCTTAGTGGGTCTTGACTCTTCTTGAGAAAGAGAGTCTATGACCTCAAGATTAACTCCAACAAGGAATCGGGATGGACCCATGAGAATGGTAGTCCCAATTAACGGGTTAAACCTCGAGAGAGTAATTACCCAACTTGAACCATAAGTTGCTTGGGCAAATTAGCCTACCCAATTGGTCTCGAGAGAGTCAATTGGGCAAAATCACTCTCTCTACCGAGAGGTGTGAGAGTGGGTGTAAAAGGTGCAACGGTTATAGCATAAGCCCCATATTCGTCATTCTTGCATTAGGAATTTCTACCCGTTAGTGGACCACCTAGGTAAATGCTGCATCCCTAGTGCTTTTATCTATCTTGCATACAATTTAGAATCATAATTTTAGCATAACCTCGTTTTACAACTGTAGTTGATAAATTGTAGCTCTTAAACAAAAGAAAACCAAAAATGTTAGAAGATCAATTATGAGCTAAAACACTATCCTAGACCATACAAATACTCGACTCCAATTTGAAGTTCCCTGTGGAAAATCGACCCCGATATCGCTATTGGGTAAAGGTATTAGCGCCCACTCATCCTTAGGTTGAGTCTGCTGCGATCACTTTTTGGCGCCGTTGCCGGGGAACTTTACGGTGTTGACTATCTGTGTAGCTAGTATTGTGTTTTGCTTCTCTTTCCTTCTTATTTACTAATTTTGTGTGTTGATCAATCAGGTACCATAACTCTTAATGCAAATGACCCTCTCGCCAATGTGATAGCGGGGGAGGAGGTAGAAGATCTAGAACAAGATGAGGTCTTACCTCAACTTCCACGGAGAGGCCGGAATGTCAATATAAATGCAAATGAGAACAACAACATTCCAGACCTTCCTACGCAACCGCCGAGAGTGGCTCCCAGAGTTCTACCAAATCAAGGATATACCAGTGCTATTGTTCCTCCCCGAATCCGGGCGGAGAACTTTCAAATCAGAAATGTTATGCTAACCTTGCTCGAGCAACGAGGTTATTTCACGGGTGCCTCCGATCAAAATGCCTACAAGCACTTGAAGGGGTTCGTGGATACTTGTTGGGGTAGCAAGCAGACAAACGTGTCCGAGGACGCGTTGAGATTGAGGCTTTTCCCGTTCTCTCTTCGGGGTAAAGCATTGGATTGGTTAGAAAGGCTCCCCAATCATTCTATCACAACATGGGATGAATTGGCGGACAAATTTATTGCCAAGTTCTTCTCTCCAAGTCATATGGCGGCTCTTCGGGATGAAATTCTAGCTTTCAAGCAGGAGACAACAGAAACTTTGCATGAAATATGGGAAAGATATAGAACAATGATGAAAGAGTGCCCTAATAATGACATGACCGAGGCTATGATTCAACAAACATTTTATCGGGGCATCAACACCACAAATCAATGCATTGTGAACCAATTGGCCGGAGGGAATTTTATGAAACTTTCTTACCAAGAGGCATGTGATGTACTTGATGAAATGGCCGACACCTCTTCGGCAGGGCAAAGCCGAGCAAACGTGCCACAAGGTGACCCCACGGCCATCCATTTGCACAAGGAATTGCACGATCATGGCCAAGCGATAGCCAAACTTACAACAACTATGAATCAATTAGCAAAGGCGCAATTGAAACAAGTCCAAAACCCGCACCAAGTCAATGCAATGGAAGGTGTTTCTATGTTGAAAAGGAGGCAAAGAGGACAACAACCTCAAGGTAATTGTGAACAATATGACAACAACAATGATGGTGGTGGGTATTCGAATAAAGGTTTTGATGACCAAAGTGAGGAAGTCCAATATGTCAACAACTACCAAGGGAATAGAGGCAACCAAGGGAATCAGCAATGGAGACCCCAAGGTAATTGGCGCAATCAACAAGGCGGCAATTGGAATTACAACAACAATCAAGGAGGCAATTAAGGGAACAATAATTCTGGGAATCAAGGAAATTGGAGCGGGAACAACAATTGGAACAACAACAATGGTGGTCAAGGTAATAGGGGGCAAGACTATCAAAGGCCCCCAATGTGTCAACAGCCCAATAACCCGCCTCCGTTCCAATCTCAAGGGTCGAGTTCGTCGGGAAATGACATGAGTTGAATAGAGAGCATGTTCGAACAAATGATGAAAAAAAGTCAAGATTCCGAGGCCCAATTAGCTTCGCATAACACATCTATCAGGAACTTGGAAGTGAAATTAGGCCAAATCTCTCAATCTTTAAATACTCGCCCAAAGGGTGCTCTACCAAGTGACACGATAGTAAACCCCAAGGGAGGGCACAACAATCATGTGATGGCAGTGACAACACGAAGTGGAAGAGGCGGTGATGTGCATGCCTCAAGAGATAACCGAGTTCCGGTAGATGAAGATGAGTTGCAAAATGATGAGATCCCGTTGGTAGTTGAGGATGTTGTCGAACCAAGTGCAAATGATGATGGGAGAATTGCAATTGATGAGGGTGAGGAGGAGACTCAAGAGGCCGTGAACCCGTCTAGGGAACACGTCATTGATATGCCCGAACCGGAGGTGCCAAAAGCCAAGGCACCCTTGCCTAGACCTCCTCCTCCCTACCCTCAACGGTTGGCCAAGCAAAAGGGTGACAACCAATTTAAGAAATTTATTGAAATGGTGAAAAGTTTGACTATCAATGTGCCTTTGGTGGAGGCACTCGAGCAAATGCCGGAATACGCAAAGTTCATGAAAGATTTGGTTACAAAAAAGAGATCAATGGAGTGTGAGACAATCAAGATGACCCATCAAGTGAGCGCAATTGGGCATTCTATGGCTCCAAAACATGAGGATCCCGGCACATTCACTATCCCATGTACCATTGGAAGTGCCGACTTTGCAAAAGCCCTTTGCGACTTGGGGGAAAGTATCAATTTAATGCCATATTCGGTCTTCAAGACCTTGGGAATCAGACAACCTCATCCAACCTCTATGAGGCTTCAAATGGCAGACCGATCAATGAAGCGGCCTTTGGGAATTATTGATGATGTCCTTGTTCGTGTTGATAAGTTCATATTGCCAGCCGATTTCGTGATCTTGGATTGTGAAGTGGATTTTGAGGTGCCTATCATTCTTGGGAGGCCCTTCCTAGCTACGGGAAAGGCCTTGGTTGATGTGGAAGCGGGAGAATTGACCTTCCGTGTTGGTGATGAAAAGGTGGTGTTCCACGTATGCAAATCAATGAGGCAACCAAATAGCAACGAGGTGTGCTCGTTTGTTGACATTGTCACGGCAGTGATAGTGGATGACACAAGCGCTATGGCTAATGTTGAGGACCCACTTGAGGCCGTGCTATTGAACATGGATGTTGATGATGATGCTAGAAGGGTGGAGTGTGTGAATGCATTACATGGCATGGGCTCATATTCTTATGAACCGAGGAAGTTATCTCTTGATCTTGAAAATCGCAAAACTCCTCCCACCAAGCCATCTATTGAGGAGCCACCGGTGTTGGAGTTGAAACCACTTCCTCCTCACCTCAGGTATGAATTTCTTGGTTCTAATTTTACTTTGCCGGTTATACTTTCTTCTTGCTTGACTAACGTGCAGGTTGAAGCCACTTTGGCGGTTCTTCAAAAGCGCAAGCGGGTAATTGGATGGACCTTGGCGGATATTTGGGGTATTAGCCCTGCGTTTTGCATGCACAAGATAATATTGGAGGATGATGCTAGGCCGTCTCTTGAACATCAAAGGAGACTCAATGAAGCCATGCAAGAGGTGGTTAAAAAGGAAGTCATCAAGTGGCTTGACGCCGGTGTGGTGTATCCAATTTCTGATAGTTCGTGGACTTCTCCAGTACAATGTGTGCCAAAGAAGGGAGGAATGACTGTGGTGACTAATGACAATAATGAACTTATTCCGACTCGCACTGTGACGGGTTGGAGGGTATGCATGGACGGAAGTTGAACAAGGTGACTAGAAAGGATCATTTCCCATTGCCGTTCTTGGACCAAATGCTTGATCGTCTTGCAGGCCGGACTTTCTATTGTTTTATGGATGGGTATTCAGGCTATAACCAAATTCTCATTGCCCCGGAAGACCAAGAAAAGACAACTTTCACATGTCCTTATGGCACATTCGCCTTCTCTCGAATGCCATTTGGGTTATGTAATGCACCGGCGACTTTCCAACGATGTATGATGGCAATCTTCACCGATATGGTGGAAGACATTTTGGAGGTCTTCATGGATGATTTTAGTGTGGTCGGGGACTCTTTCGGTGATTGCTTGCAAAACTTGGATCGTGTATTGGCCCGATGCGAAGACACAAACTTGGTTCTAAATTGGGAGAAATGCCATTTTATGGTAGAAGAAGGCATTGTGTTGGGTCATAAAATTTCAAAAAGAGGGATTGAGGTTGATAAAGCGAAAATTGAGGTTATCTCGAAGCTCCCTCCCCCTACTTCTGTCAAAGGGGTGAGGAGTTTTCTTGGACACGCGGGTTTCTACCGAAGATTCATCAAAGACTTCTCTAAGGTAGTTAACCCGTTGTGTAAATTTCTTGAGAAAGATGCCAAATATGTGTTTGATGAGAAATGTATGGAGGCTTTCGAGCTTCTAAAGCAAAAATTGACGACTACCCCCATTATTACCGCACCAAATTGGAGCTTGCCCTTTGAGCTCATGTGTGACGCTAGTGATCTTGCGGTGGGGGCGGTCTTGGGCCAAAGAATTAACAAGATGTTCCATCCGGTGTACTACGCAAGTAAGACAATGAATGAAGCTCAAAGGAACTATACGGTCACCGAAAAGGAATTGCTTGCCATTGTTTTTGCCATGGAGAAGTTTCTCCCATACCTTATGGGGGCCAAAGTGATTATTCATACCGATCACGCCGCCCTTAGGTATTTGATGACGAAGAAAGATTCTAAAGCGAGGTTAATGAGATGGGTGCTTCTTCTTCAAGAATTTGATTTGGAGATCATTGATAGAAAAGGTAGTGAAAACCAAGTGGCGGACCACTTGTCTCGATTGGAGGAGGAAGGGAGGCCTTTGGACGGCCTTGAGATAAATGATGCTTTTCCGGATGAACAACTCCTCTCGGTTTCAATGCTAGACATGCCATGGTTTGTCGACATTTCCAATTACCTTGTTACCGGTGTGGTTCCGTATGAGCTCTCTTCTAACCAAAGGAAGAAGCTCAAGAGGGATTGCTTGGATTACTATTGGGATGAGCCGTATCTTTTTAAAATCTGCACCGATGGTGTAATTCGCCGGTGTGTTCCTGAAGAAGAGCAACTGAGTATTGTGGAAGCTTGTCACTCTTCGCCCTATGGTGGCCATCATGGCGGGGCAAGGACGACGTCTAAAGTGTTGAGCTGTGGTTTCTATTGGCCTTCGTTGTTCAAGGATGCCGGTGACTTTGTGAAAAGATGTGATGAATGCCAACGTGCCGGAGGGATTTCGAAGAAAGATGAGATGCCCCTTAACACAATTCTAGAGGTTGACATCTTTGATGTTTGGGGGATAGACTTTATGGGACCATTTGTAAGTTCCTGTGGCAACACTTACATCTTGGTAGCGGTTGACTATGTGTCGAAATGGGTTGAGGCCATAGCTTTGCCAAATAATGAAGCTCGAAGTGTGGTGGCATTTTTGAAAAAGAGTATCTTCACGAGGTTTGGCACTCCACATGCCATAATTAGTGACGGGGGTTCTCATTTTTGCAACCGGGCTTTTGACTCTCTGCTAGCCAAGTATGGGGTAAATCACAAGGTAACCACTCCTTATCATCCTCAAGCGAGTGTCCAAGTTGAGGTGTCCAACCGTGAGATTAAGAGTATTTTATCCAAAACTGTCAATGCAAATAGGACTGACTGGTCGAAGAAATTGGATGATGCTCTTTGGGCTTATCGTACAGCTTTCAAGACGCCGATTGGTATGTCGCCGTATCGGTTGGTGTTTGGGAAGGCTTGTCATCTTCCGGTAGAATTGGAACATAAAGCTATGTGGGCGCTGAAAAAGTTGAACTTAGAATGGGATGTAGCTGCAAATCTTCGGGTGGAGCAATTGAATGAACTTGATGAGTTTAGGTTTCATGCTCACTCCAGCTCGTCCTTGTATAAGGACAAGATGAAGTACCTTCATGACAAGTATGCCAGAGGGAAGGAATTCAAAGTGGGGGATATGGTTCTTCTTTTCAATTCCCGGTTGAGGTTATTTCCGGGCAAGTTGAAGTCCAAGTGGAACGGCCCTTTTGAAGTGGTTGGGATAACTCCCTTTGGTGCCATTGATCTCAAAAATAAAAATGGTGAAGTCTTCCGAGTCAATGGGCATCGCGTCAAGCATTATTTGGGAAAGATTGATGACAGCCACGTGGTGGCACGCATTCATTTGAAATGACTGTGATGGTAACATGCGTCGTACCGCGGCGTTAAATCAGGCGCTTCGTGGGGGGCAACCCATGTCTTTTTCCTTTTCTTTGTTTTTCTATTGTAGAGTAGGATTTTTGAGCTGATAATTTATGAAGTGTTGCAGGGATTATGTTGAACCAGTGCAGGGAAGAAGTACAAGAGAAAAAATGAATGATCAGTCCATGGAAATTGCCCCACGCGGCCGCGCATCAAAGCAGTGCGGTCCGCGTGGGCTTGAGCAGCAGTGAGTTCATCCTCAGAAAAAAATTCAACGCGGACCGCATCCCTTTCTGTGCGGTCCGCGTGTGAGAAGCTAGAATTACCAAGTCTCTGATAAACTCCCATGCGGCCGCGCATCAAAGCAGTGCAGTCCGCGTGGGCTGAGTAGTCAAAATGTGACTAAAAGAAAACCAGCGCGGACCGCGGCCCTTTTTGTGCGGCCGCGCTGGTAGGTAAGCTGAAAGCCCCAGGGTTTTTCTATAAATAGAAGCCTTGGGCCTCATTTGAACCTTTTCGCAAATTTTCATCTGGAGCTCTAAATTTTCACTGTTAATCCGCACTCCCTGCTCATTTAGTCGATTTTTCACTAATCCCTGGTAACAAATCTTGTTCATTTCATGCATAGCCTAATTTTTTGTTTCTTCTCATTACTCTCTACTAGTATAACTTCTTACTGTTAGTTTGGATTTCTATTGTTTAGTGAGACTTAGGGGCATAAATCCATGTAATTAATTGAGTAGGGACACTGAGGGGTCAAATTCCGATCAAAATGGGACTTAAAGAGAAAAAAAATTTCCGCCTCAGTTAAATTTGCCCTATGTGGCCGCACAACATTTTTGCACGGTCCGCATGGCTTTTTTTTTGTGTGCTATGATGAATCGCCTCCATGCGGTCCGCGTGACATTTCTATGGGGTCCGCATGAGTCCAGCGCGGCCGCGGTCTAAAACAGTGCGGACCGCGTGTGAAAAGTTAAGAGAAGTCACCATTTTGGCAGTTCACCTGTGCGGTCCGCATCCATTTCTGTGCGGTCCGCGCTGAAGCTACGCGGCCGTAACATAAAATAGTGTGGACCGCGTCGGTTCATTCAGAGAAACCATTGTGTGAATCAGTAAACTGTGCGGACCGCGTGCCTTTTGGTGCGGTCCGCGTTCCTCTGTCTGTGAAACTGTGTCTGCAATTCTTTCATTCAATTGAACTGTCCATTTCATATCATGTGCTTTTACTAACAATGCTAGACATGTCTTCCTTGCAGACAATGGTTCAAAAACATGTGGCTAAGAAGCGAACGGGGAAACAAATACAATCCGGGAAAGGTGGTTCCTCCCGTGGGGGAAGGGGAAAGGGAATTGTAAAGCTAAATCCTAAGACCAGGGAAGCAGATAAAGCTGCATCTCACTCCACGGGGAGTGAGTATGCTCCGTCACGGAGCATTACCTCGGAGTCTTCTCCAACACATAGGGCCACTTCATTCCAACTCCGTGACCCTCTTTCCCCGGATCATGATGATATAGCCTCTTCCAAGGAGCCGGTCGATGTTATCTCGGACTCGTCTGATGAGTCTGGAGCACAAAAAACTAAGGAAACAGAAAGCTTCCAAGGAGT
Organism: Nicotiana tabacum; assembly: GCF_000715075.1. Lineage (NCBI taxonomy): Eukaryota > Viridiplantae > Streptophyta > Magnoliopsida > Solanales > Solanaceae > Nicotiana > Nicotiana tabacum. The sequence continues at coordinate 55,238,331 of NC_134084.1, forward strand.
CAGTTGCACAATTGAGAGGGGATGTGGACAAGCTGCTAGCGGATCAGATGCCATTCGACTTATTATTTGGAGATTCAGCTGGAGAGCCAGCAGCAGAGCAGCCACAGGCAGAGGAGGATAGGCCAAGGAAGAAGAAGAAGCTCCCTAATACAGAGGGAATAGTGATCGAGGTGGCTCCCCTGTCTAGTACAGCAGATGTTGAGCCCTCTTCAGTTCCACCAGTTGATGAGCAGGATCATAAGCAGACACCTGTCCCAGCAGCACAGCAGCAGCAGGCTGGGGACCAGTTTGATGAGGCTTGAGGGGCCGCTCTATATCCTTTGCTTATTTTTTATTTTTGATGTCTTATTTGGTAGTTAGCATTGGGGACAATTCTATCTCTTATTCATGGGGGTGTGGCCCTACCATTTGGATTAACTGTCAGGATGACTGTATATATTATTTTACCTTTTTTTAATTTCTATATATTAGTAGTGGATAGATGGTTTGTGTATAACTGTTCATTCCAGATGATCTTCAGAGTTTATGTATATATTCATTTCCCCCTGGTTGTATATTCTACTCCCCGTTTGTACATATTCATTAGGTTTTCATCTTGATTTTCTGTTTTTCATTTTAGTTGCAAAGTTAGGCTCGTAGCCTTTGTGTTTTGTTTTGGCGTTTGCAATAAGCCCTTGGTTTTCTTAATGCCACGGTTCTTTCCAAGGGTAGATATTGTGCGAACCGGGTGACTCTTCCCAATGATAGATGGTGTGACAACCTTCTTAAGGGTTTGAGTCCGTTTTTGATTTTTCTTTTCTTTTTTGATTTTCAAGTTTTTGTAGTTAAGGATACCTCAGGCAAAGCCTCACTTGGGCCTAACACATTTGCCTTTGATCCTATGGTCGAAGACATTATGTTGTGTTTAGGATGGTGAAAGTTGTGGCCTTGAGACTCTTGTGTTGACCAAATAATCATCACGTGGTCATTTTGGGCCATGGGGCGCTTGAATCATATCTAAGGTTGTTGTGGGCCCTCGACTCCGTCTTAGGCAACCCTTGAGTGTGTGTGGTGAGAATTCGAATCGCGAGCCCAAGTACTGAGCCGATGGTCTAGAACTTGCCCTGAATGTTTGTTGAGGCGAAATCATAGGTAGAACTTGACTTGAGACGTGAGTATAGGCTCTCCTTGATCCAAAATGCAAATTTTGAACACTTTTCATGACCTACCAATGAAATAATCCCTAGTTCAACCCTTTTGAGCCTTAAATCTTTTTCGTTCATGAACCAAGCTAAAAACCTATACCCGTTCCTAACGAAACCCCCTCTTGGCACCAAAATCTTCCCTTGAGTAAATGGCAAATGTCTAAGTTTGGGGGGGGGGAGAGACAGGAAGGGAATCAATGTGCTAAAAAGATGCAAAAGCAAAAGAAAAGGAAGTCAATGAAAAAGAGAAAAAGACAAAAAGAAAGACAAAAATGAATAAAAACCAAAAAGGGAATCCAAGGATGACAAAAAGAAGTGAAAAAGGTGTAGAAAAGTGATAAAAAGGAGAAAGGATTTGAATTGCAAAAGAAAGAGTGACAATGTGTCCCTCTAACCCCTTGAAAGAAGTGAACTACTCAATTGAGTCAAGAAAGTGTGCCAAAATAAATCAAAAGAAGGGCTTAAGGGAAGATTAAACCCATTTGAACAAAAACACGTCCTACCTTTACCAAAAGCCTTCACAATGACTCCTCAAAAGCCCTATATGATCTTGAGTTGAGGGAAGCCTACATTAGTGGATACTTACATAAGGGGCAAGCATATGGTACTTAGAGCCGGACTCAGGGCCTCTTCTTTGTGAGAGACGAGAGAGAAATCCATTCATCTCGATTTGTGTGCAAATACCCTAATAGGTGAGATTCACTCAGGGAAAGTCAAGGATGTGTGAGTTTGGGTTCCATGATGACCAAAGAAATTGAGAAAGGTTCCGTGATGAAATGTGTCAACTCTTGATGCTCTTGTGTCGCACTTGATCCACAAGTTTGCAAGTTTAAATATGTTGAGGATGCATTTGCATTGAGGGCAATTGCTAGTCCCAATTGATGCCTGCTGAGGTTACTTTAGGATAAACAGGAATTACTTGGTTGTTTTCCATTGAGGGGTAGGTCTCATTTTATTTGCTTGAGGACAAGCAAAGGTTTAAGTTTGGGAGAGTTGATAACTGCGATTTCTGCATGTTTTTTATACCCATTCTTACCTGAGCTTTGTGCATTTATTGCCATATAATAGTCCCAAAATGCTTACAAATGACACTTGATTGTAGGTTTGAGCGACAAGATGACAAATACTAAAGATCGGCTCTAAAAGGAGTGAAATCTGCCAAGTGTCAAGAGACAACTGAAAGGGGGGATCAAAAGGCCTTGCGCGGTCCGCACTGTTCTGTCACGCGGCCGCGCAGGAGAGTTCAGAAGTTGGGCATATCCAAGTTCAACCTGCGCGGACCACACTATTTTGCCACGCGGCCGTGAAGAAAAGTTCAGAGGCCATGATATTTTTAAGATAAGCTGCGCGGTCCGCGCCTCTTCTCGCACGGTCCGCGCCCAGTTCCAACGCGGTCCGCGTCCCTTTTTTTGCGATCTGCACCTAAGAGAATCAGAGGAGCAATCACTCGAGACAAAAGCCCATGTGACCGCACACCTAATCAATGCGGTCCGCATGGATGAAGTTCATGCGGCCGCACGTCACTTTTGTGCGGTCCGCGCCCCCCAGTACCAGATGCAAGTAATGAAGACCCAGAGCCCTACGCGGCCGCGCGTCATTTGTGCGCGGTCCGCTCCAGACCCTCAGGGGTATTTTTGTCCGGTTTTTCCTGTGTAGTATAAATAGAACATTTTACTTTTTAGCAGCAGTTTTTGGGAAGGCGGTTCGAGAGCAGAGAGCAGCTGAACTCGTGTTACCCTATTATCAGCCTATTTTGGGCCATTTCTTCTAGTTTTAAAGTGGAATCAAGTAGATTAACATTGTAGTTAACTATTATGTCAATTTCATCTATTATTTCTTTGATTTTTGTTACTACTATGTCTAGCTAAACCCATTAGCTAGGGTTGTTGCTCAACCCTAGTGTGGGAAATTGATGGGTGTGATTGTTTAGTGCATGAATGATGTTGGGTGTTTGCTATTTGGATTAATCTTAAGTTTTCACTAAGATTTGGTGGTTGCAAACACTAAGTCTAGCTTAGTGGGTCTTGACTCTTCTTGAGAAAGAGAGTCTATGACCTCAAGATTAACTCCAACAAGGAATCGGGATGGACCCATGAGAATGGTAGTCCCAATTAACGGGTTAAACCTCGAGAGAGTAATTACCCAACTTGAACCATAAGTTGCTTGGGCAAATTAGCCTACCCAATTGGTCTCGAGAGAGTCAATTGGGCAAAATCACTCTCTCTACCGAGAGGTGTGAGAGTGGGTGTAAAAGGTGCAACGGTTATAGCATAAGCCCCATATTCGTCATTCTTGCATTAGGAATTTCTACCCGTTAGTGGACCACCTAGGTAAATGCTGCATCCCTAGTGCTTTTATCTATCTTGCATACAATTTAGAATCATAATTTTAGCATAACCTAGTTTTACAACTGTAGTTGATAAATTGTAGCTCTTAAACAAAAGAAAACCAAAAATGTTAGAAGATCAATTATGAGCTAAAACACTATGACCATACAAATACTCGACTCCAATTTGAAGTTCCCTGTGGAAAATCGACCCCGATATCGCTATTGGGTAAAAGTATTAGCGCCCACTCATCCTTAGGTTGAGTCTGCTGCGATCAAGCACCACTCGGGTATGATCACCAATGCACTTTCATAACATAGATATGTGAAAAATCGGAAGGACAGACTCCAATTTCGAGGGCAATTCTAACTCATAAGCTACTCGGCCCACTCTCCGAGTGATCCTATAAGGCCCAATATACCGTGGGCTAAGTTTGCCTTTGTTACCAAACCTCATCACACCCTTCATAGGCGACACTTTTAAGAATACCAGTCATCAACCCCGAACTCTAATTCTCATTGTCGCACGTCAGAATATGACTTCTGACAACTCTGAGCTGTCAATAGTCGATCCCGGATAATCTTTACTTTTTCTAGAGCTTGCTGAACTAGGGCTGGCCCATGTAATTCAGATTCTCCAACATCAAACCACCCTATAGGCGACCTACACTTCCGTCCAAAAAGAGCTTCGTATGGAGCCATCTGAATACTGGAATGATAGCTATTATTATATGCGAACTCAATAAGCGGAAGATGATAATCCCAACTACCGTTGAAGTCTATTACATAAGCTCGTAACATATCCTCTAGTGTTTGAATAGTACGCTCAACATGTCCGCCTATCTGGGGATGAAATGTTGTACTAAGAATTACTTGAGTCCCCAATCCTTTTTGTTAGGACCTCTAGAAGTTAGTTGTAAATTGAGCTCCTCTATCCTAGATAATAGATACAGGGACACCGTGCAGTCGTACTATCTCCTTAATATAAAGCCTTGTATAATCCTCTAAGGAATATGTAGTTCTGACGGGCAGAAAATGGGCTGACTTTGTAAGACTATCAACAATCACCCATATTGAATCGAACTTACACTGGGTACAAGGTAAGCCTACGATGAAGTCCATACTGATTATTTCCCATTTCCAAGTCGGAATCTCCATAGCCTGCAATAATTCACCGGGTTTTTGATGCTCAATCTTAACCTGCTGACAGTTAGGACACTGAGCAACAAATTCTGCTATATCCTTTCTCATTCCGTCCCACCAATACACTTCCCTGATATCATGATACCTCTTTGTTGCTCCTAGACTGATAGAATAACGAGAATAGTGAGTTTCTCCCATAACTGCCGACGCAGCCCTACAACATTAGGCACACATAATCGCCTTTGATATCTGAGGACCCCATCTTCTGTAATTTCAAACGGTGTCTTCTGCTTCTGAAGAGTGGTATCCCTATAATGAACTAGCATAGGATCTACGTACTAGCATTCCTTTACTTCAGTTACTAAAGAGGATGTTGCTGTATCCTGAAGAGTAATTCCAACGTCACCTGAGTCCAGTAACCAAACTCCAACTAGCTAGTTGATGAACCTCATGGGCTATTCCCCTTTTTTCTGGCTGTAAATACGACAAGCTACCCATAGATCAATGGCTGAGGGCGTCGGCTACTACGTTCTCCTTCCCAGGATGGTATAAAATATCAACATCATAGTCTTTAAGTAGCTCCAACCATCTCCTTTGATGAAGATTCAATTCCTTTTGCTTGAAGATGTACTGGAGGCTCCTATGGTCCGTACAGATATCAACATGAATGCCATACAAGTAGTGCCTCCACATCTTTAGTGCATGAATCACCGCAGCTAACTCTAAATCGTGGGTCGGGTAGTTCTTCTCGTGATTTCTTAGTTGTCTAGAAGCATAAGCCATAATGTTACCATGCTGCATCAGCACACAACCCAATCCAATGCCTGAAGCGTCACAATAGATAAATAACCATCGGTCCCTTCTGGGAGCGTTAGAACCGGTGCTGAAGTTAACCTATCATTTAATGCCTGGAAACTCCGTTCACAAGCATCAGTCCATTGAAACCTTTCTCCCTTGTGAGTCAACTTTGTTAAAGGTGCTGAAAGGGAAGAAAATCCTTCCACAAATCTCCTGTATAACCTGCCAAACCAAGAAACCTACAAACCTCTATCGATTTTGTGGGCGTTGGCCAAGTCTTTACAGCCTCAATCTTTTGTGTATCCACCCGGATGCCTTCACACGAAATGATATGCCCAAGGAAAGTTACAGAGTTCAACCAGAATTCATATTTAGAAAATTTTGCATACAACTTCCCTTCTTGTAGAACTCTGAGCACAATACGCAGATGACCAGCATGCTCATCCTTTGAACTAGGATACACCAATATATCGTCAATAAATACAATTAAGAACAGATCTAAGAAAGGCTTGAACACACGGTTCATCAAATCCATGAATACTGCTGGGACATTGGTCAGACCAAACGACATAACCCAAGCTCAAAGTGCCCATATCTTGTCCTGAATGTTGTCTTTGGAATATCTTCATCCTTAACCCTTACCTGATGGTACCCGGACCTCAATTCTATCTTTGAAAAACACATGGCACCTTGAAACAAATCAAATAAATCATCAATTCTTAGGAGCGGGTACTCATTCTTGATCGTCACCTTATTCAGTTGCTTATAATCAATACACATTCGTAAGGAACCATCTTTCTTATTAACAGACAAAACAAGTTCTCCCCACGGTGACGTGCTAGGTCTGATAAAGCCTTTTTCAAGTAAGTCTTTTAGTTGTTACTTTAACTCTTTCAACTCTGCGGGGGCCACTCTATAGGGAGGAATATATATTGGGTGAGTATATGGTAGTAGGTCAATAGAAAACTCAATTTCTCGCTCTGGGGGGAGACCTAGAAGCTCATCAGGGAAAACATAGGGAAACTCATTCACCACAGGGATGGACTGAATGGTTGGTGACTCTACTTCCACATCCTGAACCCGAACTAAGTGATAAATACAGCCCTTTCAGATCATCTTCCTTGCCTTGAGATAGGAAATAAATCTACCTCTCAGCGATGCCGTGTTACCTTTCCACTCCAAAACAGGCTCCCCTGGAAATTGAAATCGGACTATCTTTGATCTACAATCAACATTGGCATGACAAGAAGCCAACCAATCCATACCCATTATAACATAAAATTCTACCATATCTAACTCGATTAAGCATGTTACGGTAGGTCAACCATGAACTACTATTATACAACCCCTATATACTTGCTTAGCTATCACCGAGTCCCCAATAGGTGTATATACCTCAAAAGGTTTAACCAATTCAGGTTTTATTCCAAACTTACCAGCAACTAGCGGAGTAACGTATGATAAGGTGGAACTTGGGTCAATCAGTGCATATACATCATATGAGGAGACTGATAATATAACTGTAACAACATCAGGCGATGACTCCTGGTCCTGTCGTCCTGCCAACGCATAAATGCGGTTCTAAGGGCTGCTCGAGCTAGATGCTCTGCCTCTACCTCTACCACGACTCATTGGAGATTGGGGACCTTGCCCAGGGGGGCGTACTGATGATGACGAACCAGCTACAGATCCCGTTGGCTGAGCTATGCTTGCATTACCTCTCATCAGACAATCCCTCATAATGTGGACCAGATAACCACAAGTATAACAAACACATAACCCCATTCGGCACTGTCCGGTATGTTGCTTACCACATTGATTACATCGTGGCAAATGTGGCCTTATCTGATTTGACTCACCCCTATACTGAGAACCTGAGGCCCTGAAATTCTAGCTAGACCCTGAATATGTAGAACAATCAAATTTCTTACCGTCAAACTGAGGGGGCACGCTAGCTGAGGGCTGGGATGGATACCTCGAGTACTGCTGCCTCTAACCACCTCAAAACTCACTAGAAGGACCCGAAGACCTCGCTCTCTTATTCTGGGCCCTATCATGCTCACGATCGGCCCTCTGTTTCTATTTATGCTCCTCTACACCCTGAGCATATGCTTGAATACGAGAAATATCCATGTCTAGCTGAAGCGAGACCGACATACAATCGTTAAGCAAGTAAGGCTCTAATCCTATCACGAACCGCTGAACCTGATCCTCCATCTTAGATACAAAGTGCGAGCATACCTACCCAACAAATCAAACTATAGACTGTACTCCCGAACACTCATGTTACACTACCGAAGGGTCAAGAACCTATCAACTCTGGCCCGTCTAAGCTCTGGTGGTAGATAATGACGAAGAAAAGCTTCTACAACTCCTGCCATACTGATGGAGGGGCATCCTCACCTCTAGATAATTCCCAAGACTCATACCAATTAACTGCAACATCTCAGAGTATATAGGAAGCTAGCTCAACTGACTGAGTTGCAATGGCCTTCATTACCCGTAACGTCCTCTGCACTATATCAATAAATACCTAAAGGTCCTCATTTGGATCTGCTCCAGTGAATAACGGAGGGTCTAAATTAATAAAGTCACAAACTCTCGCATTCACAGACCTATCTTCATGACCAATACCTACTTCCTAATGCCAAGCCTGTGCGGCTACTAATCAGGTCAATAACTAAATAACATCTCTCATCTTCTGACCCGGTGCATCCGACTGAGGTGCTAAATGTACAAGGGTGGGCGCTGGATCTGTTGCCTCTCGGAGCTCTTTTGGAATGGGCAGGGTATATGAAGTCTGAGATGGAACCTCACCATGAGACTCTCCCCGAGCCCTGGTAACTTGTGGCACTCGACTAGTAGTATCACCGGCCACAGACTTTCCCTTCTGGGAAGCCTTACTCTTTGGAGGCATTACTGAAAATATAGCATATTGTTAGGAACATGAATTCTTGTATCGCACAATCTGAGATAAAAAGAGAGGATAACATCCTATATGTCCTGTAGCCTCATGTCTATAAGTGTGGTGCACGACACACCCATAAATAAGACTCTACTAGACATGGTCTGTAGACAACCCTAGGACAGAACTGCTCTGATACCACTTTTGTCACGACCCAAATTGATGGGCTGCGACGGGTGCCTGAGTCCTGCCTGTCAAACACCCCTAAGCATATGTCTAACATATGAACCGGAATAACATCTGCTGGATTACAAAAATAACATACATGAAAGAAACATGGAAACATATGTATATATACATATACATGCATGATACAGTAGGCGAGCCGACAAGGCTGCTATAGACTACTATATATCCAAAACTGAAAGCCGACAAGGCCACATACAACCTAACTAGACATACTGTCCACAGACCTCTAACAGAAACATAACTGTACAAAGACGAAATTGAGCCACGTCATACCCATATACATATATATACAAACGTATCATATAAAAATCAAAAGAAACTCCGAATCAAATGGAGCACGCCAACTCTCACTGATCAGGGATCCTAAGAAGGGGGACCGTCAACTTGCCTACCTGCACTTGCAGGCATAAAATGCAGGCCCCGTGAAATAGGGTGTCAGTACAAAAAATGTACTGAGTATGTAAGGCATGAAAATAAGTACGTAAAAGAATAGATGAAACATGGAATAGAGAAATACCTTTAAATCTGAATAACTCTGTAAATTTTGAAACATTTATAATATCATGCACATGCATATAAATGTCATGCCATGCATAGGTATGGGTGTACATAATATCATCAAGCCACTGAGGGCATCCCATCATATCGTTTCGGCCACTATGGGCAACATCATCAACATATACCAGCTGATTAGGTGGTGGTACGTATATAATGCCGTAACCTTTTCCTATATCCCATATACATATATTTACATATATATGAATATATAACGCCATTTAGTCATGGGTCAATGCACATGTATAGTGAGTGAAATGCATGAAAAATACGTAATAATCTCAATATTTCTTCCAGATAAACTTTTTCAACTGTGTATTATTCTGAGACCTATGAATAGAAGATAATAATAATTTTCCTGGAGAATCAAGAATATAGACTCCCCTACTATTTCTATGAATAGAGTAATTTATGGAAACTGTGTGTTTGCTCATTTCTTCAGTATAATTTGGACCATACCAAAAGAAAGAAGGGAGGGTCTTAACATACATGTTCCTTGAATTATTCGAATTAAATGAAGCTTCTGCTTCTGAATCCTTGAACGAAATTTTACACTTGGATCCTCTGAAATTGAAACGAAATTGGCTTGGACTAAAATTTTGGACGAATTTTTGATTCAGTTCTTACATTCTTGGCTTCAACCCACAAGCAGATTGTTGTTTTAGATCTTTTTTACAAAGAAGTCATACCAAGCCTTCCTGGATAATGGTTAATATTTACAAGATACAAGTCTTATTAAAACTTTTAGCTTAAGTCATGATTATACTATATTCATAGGTGGCCATTTGGCAAAAGTGACCAAGAGTAACCTTTTGCTATTGTGGCTTCTTGCCACGTTGGGTGGAGGGGGATGGGTTAATTTATTAATTTTTTATCCACTTATTAGTTAACTAGATAATGTTCTGTTACCGGTAATTAATCAATTACCCGCATAATTTAAAAATTACCACAAATTACTTAAAATTCTATTTATTTTTTAAAATACTTCATATATACTTTATATATTATACTGCCGTGGTCATATGGTACCTTCCATGGTACTAATTTATAATTATTGGGTATTATTTCTCGACTTGTATTTTATTCCAAATTGGCCACTTTTAACAAAACTCGTTTTCTTTAATCCGTGTACCCCTTTATCCTTCGTAACACTTATTTATCGATTGTTATAAATAGTGTAAGTACATTAACGACAAGATGATCTCATCCTTGAGTCTACGTCGGTTAACTGAAAATGAAATTTAACGTACAAAAATTGCGAGATGTAATAAGAAGTGTGAGAGATCCTATCCTTGCCCAAACTTCTTCACTGAGTACTTCAAGGATCAAGGGGTGGAGTCCAAGCATTATGATACACATGTGAAGGCCAAAAATCCTTTCTCTTGGTACCAACTTTAGGGAGATGAGAACCCGAAGTTTAAGGGTAAAGCTACTACCTCCACTGGCTAGTTTGAGGAGCCAGCGGTAGTGGTTACTGATTCAGCTACCGAGCGTTCCACTGCAGCAGGTTCCTTATACAAGGACATCATTTATGCCACCATCATCATCCTCCGGTCCACCAACTTCTGCTAGATTAGCAGTTTCATTTCCAATGCCAGCTTCATCTACCTATCCTCAGACTACACTACGAGTTTCCCAGACATTGGCGAGTCTCAACAACTGGATGCAGGCAGCTACTACAAAGCTAACTGCTTTTTCTAGTGCTGTTGCAGCACAGTCCTCAGCCCCAGCGGCCCCAGCATAACTACATGTACCTTCGTCAATGGAGGAGGCATTGAAGAAGATTGTGGAAAACCAAAAGAGTATTACAGATACTCTGGAGGCACATGGGAAGATCATTGCAGACTTGACCAAGCAGGTCAGGAAGATGAAGAAGTCTCAAGCATCAAAGAGGTCCGTGGAGAAGTTGACAAAGGAGGTCAAGAAGATTGCATCTGCATGAGACCTTCCATTGGACCTACTCATGGAGTCTACTATTCCAGCAACACAGACAGTACCATAGGCAGCAATGGCCAGTCTGAGGAGCCGGTTGCCACTGCCCACACAGCTGAGGAGATGATCCAGATGCTCAGCAACATAGTTGACCTTTTAACCTGGTGGTGATGAGATACAACTTGAGGCTGAGGTTGCTGAGGATCCCATGCAACTGAGACCACATAGAAAATTCTCTTAACTCTCTACCATTTTCCTGTTCTTATTTTTGTTAAGCATTGAGGACAATGCTTATTTTTCATTTGGGTATTTTTCATCTGGGAGGTGGTCTATTCTGATTATTTGACATTTGGGGTGTAATAACTCTGATACAATTTTCTTTTCATCTTTATTTTCATTTGGTATGTATATATTTTCTCCATTTGATGTATATATATATTTTTCCCTTATGTATATATTCATTTGACTTCGGTTTGTATATATTCCCTTATCTCGCTTTCTGTAGTTTATTTCATAGCTTCTTTAGTTGTTTTTCTTTAGTAGTATAACTTCTTATTTACTTTAGTAGCTTCTTATTACGTTTTGAGTGAACAATAAACCTTTGGTTTTCTTAATGCCACAGTTCTTTCCAAAGGCGGATTATGTGTGAATCGGGTGGCTCTTCCCAACGATGGATGGCGTGACAACTTTCTTAAAGGATTGAGTCCGTTTTCTTTTATGTTTTGGTATATATTGTAGTAATGAATAAAAGGGGTCTCAAGCATGCTTCATTTGGTACCAACACATTTACCTATGATCGAATGGTTAAGAACAAGTTGTTGACAGAAAATAGCTCTAGTTGTGACTCTTGTGTTGACTTAAGCATTCATCGAGTGGTTCAAATCGAGCCATTTGTGATTCTCAATATTAGATAGGGTTGTTGTGGGCCCTCAATTCTGTTCTCTTTACCAATCCAGAAGTGTGAGAGGTGAGATGTTTAGTTGCAAGTCCAAGTATCCGTGCTAATAGTCTAGAACTTGCCTCGAATGTTTGTCTAGGCAAAATTTTATAGTGTAGATTGGCTTGAGAAATGATCATAGGCTTTTCTTGATCCGATTTGAAATTTGAAGTCTTTCATGGCCTACCAATGTGATATCCCTAGTCAACCCCTTTGAGCCAAGCCCTTTTTCTTTCAATAACCACGTTACAAGCCTTTATTCATTTTACAATGACCCTCTCTTGGCACCCATTATTTCCTTAGCTTTCTTGAGAAACAATTGGCAAAAACATAAGTTTGGGGGAGAGAAGAGGAGTTTGAAAGTGATGAAAGGTACAAAGAAGAGAAAGAAATGAAGAAAATGGAAGGCAAATAAAAGAAAGAAAGAACAAAAAGAAAACAAAAATGCCAAAAAGAAAGTGAATTAAGTGAAGAGTTGAAGGGAATCCAAAAAAAAATAAGGAATAAAGAATGGAGTAAATAGAATAAGGAGAAAAATAAATATCATGCTCAAGAAAGAGAGACGTTACGTCTCTCTAGTTCCCTCAAGGAAGAAGAAAATGACTCAAAGAGTCGAGAAATTATGAGCCAAAAAGAGAAAATGGAGTGCTTAAGGAAATATGAAACCATCCTATTCAAACAAGTCCTACCTTGATCCAAAAGCCTTCATTACATCCCGCAAAAGCCCTACATGATTTCATTTTAAGTGAGCTTACATTAGTGGTGATTTACATGCGGGCAAGCTTATGGTACTTAAAGCCTCTCTTGAGATGTTCTTTTGAGAGAGATGAACAAACTTTTCACAATCCTTGTTTCGAGTATTGCATTCTTGTTTATCCAAAAATTAGAGTAACAATTAAATTTGTATTGTGGTTACAAATATATGTGATTTAATCCAATACTAACTGATAAACAAGGAATCAAAGGTATAAATTAAAAAGTAGAGCAAGTCAAACCAATGTGAAAACAAGTCTCGATCTCGAGTTAAAGCAGCCTTGAGGTAGATTAGCAAGAGCATTAAAATAATAAAGCAACTCTGATCAGCAGTAAGCAAGAAAGTGAAATATGTATATTCTTTTGTCAATGATTGATGCGTTACAAATGACTGGGCTTCCCTTTATATAATAAGGAGTCCTAAATAAGGTACATTTCCATTTCTAGTAGGGAATCTTATTGGACAGATGTCTAACCGCCTAGTACAAATCTGTTCCAAAATTTACGCTGTGATCTTAGGGCTACTGCGGGAATCTCGGTCTTTCTGTTATAAAACCATAACGGTATTATCTCAAGGTTGGTCATACTTGGCCTCGGTGTTCATCGAGCACTTCGATCTTCGAGTATTGTACTCCGCCATCAGACTCGAGCTTGGTCCATTTTGAGTTTATTCTTGAAGCAGCCCCCCGAGCCTACGAAATCGGGCACACCTGATTTTGACCGTATACAGATATTCCTCGCATTTCTTAGAATAAAATGATAAGAAACGACTGGAGCCTCGATTTTTTGAAGTCCTTGATGATAACGTCATCCACGTGAAGTAGGCGCTCGAAGTGACCGAAATGTCATGTCGGTTCGTTTCCCCAAAACATTAAATGCTTCGCAGTGGTGGTCAGCCACTAACGCCGTTGAACTGTCGCCGCTTGCCTATAAATACAAGTCTCTAATTCGAATCAAAAGCTTTACTTCCATTTTCAAACCACCATCAAAATCTCTTTATCTCTCCCCCTCTTCATCTGTCTCTCTCATTACTTGTTACTCCCGCCTTCTTAGTGCCTAAAAATACCAAGCTCCACCTATTTCTACTTCTTTCAACCTTAATTAATTTCGAAAACTTCCAAAACAGTTCCTCAAAAGGAGAAAGCTTCATCCTCTTCTTCTTGGCCGGCCGGTGATAAAGCGCCGACTCTTTACGAGATTATTCCTAGTCCTTGTGTCTTAAAGAAAGATTTCAAAGTCAAAAATCCCCCCTCGATTCCTGCTGATTCGAGCATGTATCGAGGTATATTTGCTCGATAACGGAGAAGTACCTCAAGGCCGTGAAGAAGGATTGGTTAGGGGGACGAGGTCATGGTACAGATCCCTGACCCCGAGAAGAGCATCACTATTCATGTGGAGGGGTTCCTAAGTGTTTACACTTACCCCTTTACGTTGGGTCCCCTCCATCCTATCGTGATCGACTTCTACAAAAGGTATCAGGTCACCCTCGGCCAAATCTACCCTTCTTTCTGGCATATAGTAATCATGCTTCGCTAATTCTCCAACATGGCCGAGGGCTAGAGTTCACCCTCAACCACCTTATCCAGTTGTATCGGCGTGAGCTTTTCTGAGGGTTGATCAAGCTCCAACGCAGATCGACCAAGGTCTTTGTTTACCATGAAAATGGTAATAACAATTAAATTTGTTGATGGGACTCTAAAAATACGTGATCTATGTTTATGCTAGTTATTAAGCAGTTGATGCTAGATATGTGAAGAAAAAAGAGGAAATGTGAGCTAAAATGGAATTATAATCGAATCGGGGGGTTTAGCTTCCTATTTGGGCATCGGTCTGACCGATAAGGGGCATCGAGGTTGATGCCTGGGCTCGGGCTCGAGCTATCAGAGATAATCGGGAAGGGATAACAGTTAGGATATGATTAAGGGAGGCTCTTTATTGCCAATGACTAGCGATAAATGAAGAACAAGTGTGAAGGCAATAAGTATGAGCAATAGTGCCGGGAGAATACGTTAGAGAGAAAAGAGAGAGAGAGAGAGTTATTATTTATCTTGAGCAGAATAGTTGGAGCAGCAATAGCAGCCTCCTACAAAATGGTAAGGATCCCCTTTATATAGAAGGGGAATCCTAACATAGTACAAAATGCATTAATTGTAAAGGTATGGAGATGGGACGGCTAGACGTGACACCTTGATACAGGTTCTGGGTAGGCCGGCTTTTTCAAACTTAGCCGCGTGCCTTGGGAATTCACCATTTTTACTCTATCCTCGAGCGATATTCCCTTTAGGTCGGGCCTCGACGAGCTTCGAAGGTGGGGGGGGGACTCGGTTACAGCTTCGCGTCCTCGAGGCCTCAAGGTGACCTCCCGAAATGCCTTATTAACGAGAAATTGTTTCCCCCGATTTCACCGTATACAGATAGTCTCCGCGTTTCTTAGAGAGAAGCGACAAGAAATGATTTTGACATTCCATTCTTCGGGCTTCCCGTAATGACGTCGTGCTGACGACACAAGCCTCCATGATTACCGAAATGTTTCGTCTTTTTGCTTTTCCCGGACCATTCAACACATTGCGTTTTCTCATTCTTTAGAGCCATAATGTTGCCGTTGATTTAGCTCCTATGGACGCATTGAATGCGCCTGTCGTTACGTTTTTTGAGGGCGATAATAGCACCGTCGGTTACGTTGCCCCTTCTTCTATAAATGGGGGCCTCCTGGGAGCAGTCTTTTATTCAAGTATCTTTCGATACCTATCCTTTCCTCCTTTCTTGTTATCTTTACTCTTTGTTGTTCACCATTTTTGAGGCCCATGGCCTTAAGATTTTATGGCGATATCACGCATGCTACAGCCTACCTCTCGGACCTTCTCTGGTCTAGCGAGATTACGCTGTTTTTATATTGTTGTTGTTGTGTCTTTGTTGGCTCAGGTTGATGAAGCAGAGGGCCAATTTCCTCTGACCCGAGGAAATATTTGGATTACACATTACTGCTCGAGAGGGGGCTCGGATTATACACTGTTGCTCACCCTCCTGCCCCGGCTTGGCGTATTATACCCCTTTGGATTCCTTGGGGTATGGAGGCGCTGTCTACTAACTTTTGCCTCCCATGCCGGGGCAATGTCTCAAGAAATTGATTTACAGTAATAGCCTGGCGAAATCCATACTAGCCAGATTTTTCACCCAGCCACTTCTTCATTCCTTCCTGCCTTTTTCGCGTCACTTTGCTCTTCTCCATCGCTTTCCCCTTCGTCGTCTCTCCTTTAGAAGATGCCATTCTGGGGAATCGAGATCAGACTCCCGAGGGGATTGTGCTTGGAAGATATTGTCTTTGAGGATGCGTGCTTGAGGAGATGATATTGAAATTGTCGTTGTTGAGGATGCACCCTTGACAACAGGCTAGGTTCTTAGGCTTTTATTGTGTGTACACCCTTCTGCTTATTTTTTCCCGTGTAAGGACCCCTCATGGGCTTTTGTAATCATATGTAAGGATCCCTCGTGGGATTTTGTAATAGAATATTTCATGAATACAAAGATTTTTCCCCGATTTGTCTTTGATGCTTGCTACATTCTTTTATGTTTGTGGAGACTTCGAATGCATGACTCTGTTTGTTGTCGCTAATACCGAAACCAGATGCAAGTATTCCTTCTGGCCTTTGGTTGATAAAAATGGATTCGCGAGGGATCCTTTACGATCCCTTAGATCGAACCTAAATAGGGTCGATAGACTCGGGTCGCCGGGACCTTGACTTCGAGTACAATGAGAATAATGTTTCGGGCCTTGGAATCATGACTTACTAGTTAAGTTCTGTGGTAACCTTTGAAAAGAAAATTGCTCAGGGGCCCGTGGACGGGGGCTGTCTTTGATCTCTTGAGGGCAGTCCTCGAACGGAGATTCGTCAAAATTAAGACCACCTAGAAACGCACTCTGGCTTAGTGTGAATAGTCTTATGGCATTGTAGATAGATTTTGAAAGAGGGTTTGTCCGATCTTGGACGGTACCCAAGGCCAATCCCATATGGGTATCGTTCAAATGCTTATTTCCTTGGAGTCTGATTTCCTTTCGACAAGAAACCCCCGAGGTCGAGTATCACCTAGGGTCTCGTCATGATGCTATTGGCTTCCTGGAGCCTAAACTTCCCTTTGATGGAGATCCTCGAGGTCAGGTACCGCCTCAATGTTGGCGAAGGCGTCATCGGCTTCCTGGAGCCTAGCCCTATTCTGATGGAGGTCCTCGAGGTCAGATACCACCTCGGGACTAGAGAGGGTGTTATCGGCTAGTGTTCATAACAAGCTTTGAGGTAGGCGAATCGTCGCCGTTTTTCCACATATAAATAGGGTCATTTCTGCCTTTTCGGGGATTACCCCATTTTAAGTAATTGTCCTTCTCTTTCTACGCTAGCCTTTCGGCATTCCAACACTAACACGTCTGCACATATTCTTGCTTTTTAGTTCTATAATTTTGTGCCCGCCATGACGGCTATGTTGGAGTCTGTCCGACAGGGAGCGGAGAGCTCTGCCTTCGGTCTTTAGGACCATCGAGGTCTACTAACTTTGTTGTGTCGATCGATTACATCTTTCATTGTTGATGATGGGGAAAATGAAGACAGGGTATGGATGAGTTGCTTCATCCGGGTGCGGACTGCTGACATTATCCCCAAAGAGCTCATGCCATTCACTGGGGAATGGAGCTATGCTCGTAAGTGGTACATTTTGTGCTTTATTAGTTCTATCTATGGTGAAAGACGGTTTCGTAATCGTGCCTTCCTCTCTTCCTCTGCAGCGGTTTCATGGGCGTCGGGCGACATTCTTAATCTGTCGGACTGGGTCCAAGAATTGGCGACCCACTCGACCTGTGAGGAATGCATTTGGCGAGCTTTGTCTCGGGGTAGATGGGAAGCAAAATACGATGGTGAGTGTTGTGCTATTCCTTACTTGCTATCACCTTCCTTTTTCATTGATAGTATTTCGGGAGATACTAGAAACCCGGGGTCGCATACACCGAGTGACCGTGCTTTGACCGGAGTAGTCTCTTTCAAGGCTGAAGGGACTGGATTGGCAGGTGTGCGTTCGACCTTCGAGGAAGCCCAGCAGCTTCACTTTGCGGTGAGTTTCGGCACAAGTTTTTCGAGCTTTGTGCCTTCTTTTCCTTACTGAGTTTTTTTTGCAGGCACCCGACAAGCTCGAGTCTGGGCTGCTTCGCTGTGAAGCCAGGCTATGGAAAGCTCTAGATGAGGAGAGATCCCTGAGGCTCCTTTGTGATGATAAAGAGGTCGAGTTGGTGCATTTTGTAGTGTGAGGTGAGCCAGAACTTAAACTATGAAAACCACCTGAAGGAGTAGGTAGTTTTCTATTCCGGATGAGTGTGCATTCCGCCTTCTGGCTCTTGGGGCTGATACTTAGTTTATTTCAGTTGTAGAAAAAAGATGGAGGCCCTGAAATGCCTTCGAGATAAAGTTGGCTGGGCCAGGTATGAGTGTGATGAGTTGAAAGCTCGGGCGGAGGCTCAAGCTTTAGGGGGGAAGGATGCTCTGGCCAAAGTTCTTGATTTTGAAGCTCAACTTCACCTAGCTCGCGACAATGCTTTGGTTTAGACAAAAATGATTGTAGAACTCGAGTCTGGGCTTTCAAAAGTCAGGGCTGAGGTCATTGATGCTTGGATCGAAGCAGCACTGAGCTAGACTAAGGCTGATCAGGGGACGATGATTTATTTGATGGATGCTACCGATGCCCAAGTAGAGTTGAAGAGGGTCCTCGATAGTGAAGAGAGGATCAAAGAATATGCTCTTTGCAGATCCCGAAGAAGGGTTCTCGAGGAGATTGGTGCAAGTGGTTTTGTTCTCCCGGAAGATTTGGCACGAGCGAGGGCGGACGAGCGTGGTGCTCGGTCACTTCTGTCCGACGCCGAGGAGAGTGAAATTGAGGCTAATAGTTTGTAGCCCTTAGGGGAGGGGCGTAGACTTTGCAATTTTGTATGCGATATCTTCAGAGCGTGTTTGTAGATAGAGAGTGCACTTTTTCACGTATGTAAATAAAAGAAAACTTGAGGCTTTATTTCTTCTATACCCCTTTCTTCATCGCTTTTGACCAGGTGGACTGGTTTCAGAGTTGGCGAGAATCCTTGGATTCGTGATACGGCTATGGGGCTAATTAGGCAGGCTCGGGGGCTCTTATGCGCTCGATCGGTGCGACCTTTAGTGTAAGCTGGCGTTAGAGCTCTTATGCTTTTGCTCAACTATTTTGGGTTTAGTCTCTGAGTCGGGGTTCGACTCGAGCTCATTTGACCCTCAAGCTTTTGTATTTGCATGGGTAGGAGACAATGACTCTTACGCCTCGGGTCGAAGCGACTTTTTGTATGCACGGACCTGAGACTCATTAAGCTGGTAACAATGGCTCTTACGTTTTGCCCTTAGGCAACCTTTTAGTGTGTGTGGCCCTGAGGCTCGTTAGGTTGGCGACAATGGCTCTTACGCTTTGCCCTTAGGCATATGTAGGCTTTATCTTCCTCTCGTTAAGGACTTTTGAAATTATTTTGCCTGACCCGTCGTCGGTTCAGGAAGAACCTAGATTTCAAGTCGTTTGCGGCGATGTTCGAGCACCTTAAAAGGTTTGGCTCGCAGGCTGAGTATCTCGAAGCCTTGTGATTTGGAGCTGACATGGTCAAAGCTCTTTTGCCTATCGAGATTAGCTTGTTTAATCAGTTCTTTTCGAAGTAGATTCGAAGTAATGGCCTATGATTTTGTAGCGATGGTCGAGCATCCTCGAGTCGTGTTAGTTTGGCTGGTACAGTTGTATGACCGTAGTCATTTGTGCTTGGACAAAGCCATTTTTGGTCCCGATTGTAGTAGTTTAGGCGTCTATATCAAGGGTATGCCCTTTCGGGAGTCTTACAAATGTGATATATAGCCCACACTTCGGGATTGATTTTATGCCTGTAATAAGGTCTTACAAGATTTTCATGCCTTTTGAGGTCTTATAGTTTTGTTGATACAAGGTACAAGTATGATTCATGCCTTGCTTGAGGTCTTAAAACTTTTTCATGTTGTTGAGGTCTTACAGGTTTTTCATGTCATTGAGGTCATACAGTTTTTTCATGCTGTTGAGGTCTTACATGTTTTTCATGCCATTGAAGTCTTACAGATTTTTCATGCCGTCGAGGTCTTATAGGTTTTTCATGCCGTCGAGGTCTTATAGTTTTTGCATGCCGTTGAGGTCTTACACTTTTTTCTTGCCATTGAGGTCTTACAGTTTTTTCATGTTGTCGAGGTGTTACAATTTTTTCATGCCGTCGAGGTTTTACAGTTTTTTCATGCCGTCGAGGTCTTATAGTTTTTTCATGCCGTTGAGGTCTTACAAGACCGAGTCTGCCCGCTCGGAGTGTTATGGCCTCGTGTTTTGATGAGTTAATGGAGGTGGCATTTTGACGGCAGTCCCCGAGTCGTCGAGAGTTTCTTCACTCGGGAGCCATTTTTTGTAAACTTTGCATTGCCTCATTGAGGGCTTACAATTTTGTAAATCCTGACCCTGACGTCGTGTACTTTTATTTTGAGATTTCAATGCCAGTCCCCGAGTACTCGAGGTACTTTTGGCATTGGAGATGTTTAGCAATTTCCGCGTTGCCTTATCTGAGGGCTTACGATTTTGGAGTCCCGACCACGAGGTCATTTAAGTGTTGAATTGTTGACGCCAGTCCCCGAGTGTTCGGGACATTTCCGGTGAAGGATCTGTTTTTGCGAAGGTGTTGAGTCTTTTTTGGAGCACGAGATGCCTTAACAAAAGATATTCTTCGATTATTTGATACAAGTGTACATAGATTCGCCGTCGGGGCCCCAGCTATATGGACATGGTTCGTTCGACCGTTTGGCCCAATACATTACTTTCTTATATGGACCCCATTTGGCGTTTCTTGGTTTTTCCGAGTGGGGGGGGGGACGCCCACATTGTTTGGGGTTGATTGCAAAAAAAGCCTCGAACAATTGTTGAGTTTCCCTTAGGTAGCATGCAGATGTTGCCTCGTTAAAAACCTTACCGGTAAAACCGTTTTTTGGGATAAAAACTTGATCAAAGGAAAAGAGCGCAATGGATGCTTTAAAACCTTAAAGGTCTTCGAGTTGGGTTAGTGTTCAGACTGCTTTGATCGGGCACCTACATAAAGGTTAGTCTGAAATACGAAATGAAAAGGGTGATGGTCGTACCTTAATGTGAGACATGCCGACGATGTTTTGAGGATCGATATGTTGCAAACACTCGAGATGAGAATGCAGTATGGTCCTTTAATTCATTTAATCGGGATTGATCGAGGGCGTGGCTCAATTACCTTTTTTCTCTTTTGCGGGCAGAGGTGCGAGCGCTGGTGCCACGTCGTGCACCACAAACATTTCCCTTGCCAGATGCTGTTCACCGTGTTTTAATTCCATCCTTTGTTAGGAATTTCATCATTTGGTGAAGCATGGATGGTACCGCTCTCATGAAGTGTATCCACGACCATCCGAATAAGGCGTTATACCTCATGTCTCCTTCGATGACATGGAATTTGGCGTTTTGGGTCGTGCCGGCCATGGGGACCGGGAGGATGATTTCTCCTTTCGTTGTTTCACTTGCCATGTTGGAGGACTCGAGTGGCAGGCACAATTTGGTCGAGCAGTCTGAGCTGCTCAATTACCCTCGACTTGATAATGTTGGCCAAGCTACCTCGATCTACGAGTACACGTTTTATTTGAAAGGAAATTACAAGGAAAGAGATTACCAGTGCATCATTGTAAGGTTGAGACAAAGTATTGGTGTCCTCTTTACTGAATGTGAGGGCGTCCTCGGGAATATATCCAAGGTTTTGGTTTTCTTTGGTGATGGATATTTTTGTCCTTATCATTACGGGTTCCTGCGGGACATCAACGCCTCCCATGATCATGTGGATGACGTGTTGTAGCTCATTTGCCTCGTTCTTCTTGGTCGCCTCTCTTTCCCGGAACTGATTCTTGGCTCAATCGCTAAGGAATTCTTGGAGATGCCCTTTGTTAAGTAGTCGGGCTACCTTTTCTCGGAGTTGGTGGCAATCCTCAGTCCTGTGGCCGTGCGTGTTGTGAAACTCGCACACTAAGTTGTGATTTCTTTGTGAAAGATCTGATTGTATAGGCTTGGGCCACTTGGCGTCTCTGATTTTACTGATGGCGAACACGATGTCCGATGCATCGACGTTGAAGTTGTATTCCGACAAGTTAGGTACACCCGTTGGCCCTGCGTTCCTATCGAATCTGGCTCTGTTGGTGAGTCCTCAAGGATCCTGTCCTCGATCTATTCTCCGATCGTTGCGAGGTGGGTTGCGCCTCGAGGCGTTCCTCCTATATTCGATGTACGACTGGTATCTTTCTTTATTTGATTTTGGTTCCTTTGTCGGGAGCCTGCTTAGGTATACTGAGCCCGAGGGGGCTCCCATTATCCTCGGACCTGATTTTTGGCTGGTATCGGTTGTGGACATCTGACTCGGTCACAGCTGGATACTCAATCAAATTCTGTTTCAGCTATTTTGAAGCCACTGAGCTTCGTTCATTTAAACCTTGAGTGAAAGCCTGCACTGCCCATCTGTCGGAGACTGGCGGTAGCTCTATCCATTCCATTTGAAAGCGAGACACGAATTCCCGCAGTATCTCGTTCTCCCTTTGCTTAATTTTGAAAACATCGGACTTCCTCATCGCTACTTTTGTGGCACCGACATGTGCCTTTACAAAGGAGTCTGCTAACATGGAGAATGAATCTATGGAGCTTAGAGCCCAAGTTGTGATACCACATCATGGCCCCCTTCGAGAGTGTTTACCCGAACTTTTTCAACAATATGAACTCGATCTCGTCGTTCTTTATATCATTGCCCTTTACCACGCAAGTGTAGGCAGTAACGTGTTCATTGGGGTCTGAGGTCCCGTTGTACTTTGGGAGTTCAGACATTCTGAACTTCTTTGGAATGGGTTTTGGGGCCGCTTCTTCGGGGAACGACCTTTGTATGAACTTCTTCGAATCCACTCCTTTCAGGACTGGGGGTGCGCTCGGGATCTGGTTGACCCTAGAGTTGTAGGTCTTAACCTTCTTATCATTGGCTGCTATCATTTTCTCATCCGATTCGACCCTTTTGGTGAGGTCTTTGAGCATTTTTACGATGGCAAGGTCGGCTATCGATCTGTTATTGCTCAATCTCTCAGGTACCTATTCCGCTGGGGGAGGTGTCCTCGGGGATACAATGCTGGGAGTCTTCGGGTGTCTTTGCAGCTGAGCGATAGCCAACTGTTGTGCCTGCAAAATTTTAAAAATAACATGAAGGCTAACTTCCCGTTCTTCCCGAGCTGAGGTTTTTTGGGCTTCCTGTTGGTCGCCATTTGTATGCTCCTTTCGGTGTGTGAGGTTTCGTCACCTGCTATGCGCCTTGCAAACCCGCGTCCGCTGGAATCGGTCTAGGTGCGTTATCAGGGTTCTGTGGTGGTGCGACAATAATTGGAACATCCACACCATTTTCTCCGTGGTTTTCAAGGTTGTCGTTCTCAAATCTGTTCATTGAGCCCGACATTTTGATCTGAAATCGAAGATCTTGGACAAGAAAAAGTGTGAAATATAACTTGCGTTGTGTAACGAAACCAGCAAGAAAATAATCACTATTATTTTTAGCCCCACGGTGGGCACCAAACTGTTTACCGTGAAAATGGTAATAATAATTAAATTTGTTGATGGGACTCAAAAAATACGTGATCTATTTTTATGCTAGTTGTTAAGCAGTTGATGCTAGATATTTGAAGATAAAAGAGGAAATGTGAGCTAAAATGGAATTATAATCAAATCGGGGGGTTTGCTATTCGGGCCTCAGACTGACCGATGAGGGGCCTCGAGGTCGATGCCTGGGCTCGGGCTCGAGTTATCGGGGATAATCGGGAAGGGGATAACAGTTAGGATATGATTAAGGGAGGCTCTTTATGGCCAATAACAAATGATAAATGAAGAACAAGTATGAAGGCAATAAGTATGAGCAAAAGTGCCAGGAGAATACGTTAGAGAGAAAAGAGAGAGAGAGAGAGAAAGAGTTATTATTTATTTTGAGTAGAATAGTTAGAGCAGCAACAATACCCTCCTACAAAATGGTAAGGATCCCCTTTATATAGGAGGAGAATCCCAACATAGTACAAAATGCATTAATTGTAAAGGTATGGAGATGGGACGGCTAGACGTGACACCTTGATACAGGTTTCGGCCAGGTCGGCTTTGTCAAACTTAGCCGAGTGCCTTGGGAATTCCCTATTTTTACTCTAGCCTCAAGCGATATTCCCTTTAGGTCGGTCCTCGACGAGCTTCGGGGGGGGGGACTTGGTCACAGCTTCGCGTCTTCGAGGCCTCGAGGTGACCTCCTGAAATGCCTTATTAACGAGAAATTGGTTCCCCCGATTTCACTGTATATAGCGTTCTTTGCCAACAATGATGAGGATAAGAACTGGGCTGGATGAGCCAGTTCATATGAGTGAGGACCTGTGACGTCAGCCCCGAGGGGAAAATACCATACCCAGAGAAGTGGAACTCTAATCGTGAGAGAAGTTTTTCCCTAATAGCTTCTTGTATTCCGTCTTTGCATTGCGTGATGCCTTCACCTTTTTTGCAGCGGTTACTTGGATTCCCATGCGGTTGCCGACCTTGAGGACTGGGTCCGTAAACTAGTTGCAACCTCTTTGTATGACGAATGCCGATAGCGTGAGTTGGCGAGGGGCATATGGGAATCCAAACACCACGGTAAGTTCCATTTGCAAGTTTTCGATACCTCCCCCTTTATTGGATACGTTACTTTACTCATACCTATTTTTCATTCATGTAGGCATTGCAGATATCTCTGAAATGAGGCCAGCCCCGACAGGGGAGGAGACCGAGTCCCCAATTCTGAAATCGGGGAAAAATAATAAGACGAAAAGAGTTTCGAAGCCCGAAGACCCCCAAGATGGAAGGGGTCCTACCCAAAGGCACAGGAGGAATCTCATCCATGTGGACATTGACTCAGTCCACCAGCTGCATGATGAAGAAGAAGACGAGGGAAAAGAGTCGGCGTTGGTGACCCGAGCCAGAAAACCAACCAATGCTGCCAAGCCCTCTGAACCGGAAACTCTGCCTCGTGGTGAGGAGGCTCTAAAGAAAGACACGGGCAAAGCCTATGAATCACTTGAGGTCGAGATTGTTCCTTGACCATCAACAAAGACACCTAAGGGACAGGTTCCTAAATCCCCAAAGCTGAATAGAGCGCCCCGAGTGATTTGCTCAGGCACATGATAATAGGTCACTCTTCCTACCGGCTTATTGTGAGGAGGCAATAAGGAAAGCCCGAGCTCTGCGAACACCTAACTTAGGCGGAGTCCCCGGTGAAGATGATCCTTTTAGGATTGCTTTACTGGGTTTGATGATGTCGTCGAACTAAACGACGCATCTACTCTCTTCGAACAGGCTTAATGTTTTTTTTCTCAAGCAAGTATTAATTCCTATTGTTGCAATTTCTTCTTCTCCCCTTACCCTAACTGATATCTCTTTTTCTGCGTAGGTCTTTACTAAGTGTAGGGCCGACCAAAGCCAATGTGAGGCTGAGCTCAAGAAGGCCTCGAATGAAGGGAAGGCCTTGAAGCTACTTTGCAGTCAAAAAGAGGAGGGACTCAAGGACCATCGGGCAGACTTGGCTAAGGCTCGTAAAAATGAGGCCGAGCTAGACAAGCAGGTAACTGCCATTTTGAAAGAGTATGGTCTACTTGACCCAACTATGTAGGCTAACACTTCATTGTCTCAGCTACAACAAAAATTGGAGATGGTTGGGCTACTTCGAGGGGAGGTCAATTATGTCAAGGTCGATTGTAACCGGTGGAAAGAAAATATGGAGCGCCTTGTTGCAGAGAAAGAGGCTATTCTAGCCAAATTGACATCGGCTGAGACCCAGCTCCAGGGTGCTAAAGAGAAAAATTCAGCCCAGGCCAAAAGGATCGACGAGCTCGAGGCCAAACTTGCCGAAGCCGGGGCCGAGGTTGCTGAAGCTAGGGCTGAGGTCGAGAAGACGAAGGCCACAGCTGATAAAACCGTTGCTGTGTACTAAAGGGATGTTGAGGTTGCTCAAATGGAGCTAAGGGAAATCTCCAACCGGGAAAAATGGAGTAATGATTTGGCCAAGTGCCAATCCAGGAGGGAGACCCTCGAAGAAATCCATGCTCGAGGTTTCGACCTCACTGAAGAGATAGCTCAAGCAAAGGCACTCGAAGCTGATGCGAAATTCCTCATCTCCTCTGACGATGCCGATGATGATGAAGGTAGCTAAGGCGGGTCCAACAATGAAGAGGGGCCTGAAGAGGAATCTCCTTTCGAGGGAGAAACCAACCCCGGGCATAGATAGGAATTTTGTTTCTTTTTTGTATTTTTCTTTTTGTAAGTCCTTTTTTCGGTTTCTTGTACATATCCTTTTTCAAGTATATAAAAAAAAACTTCCTTGAATGTCTTCTCAATGTTTCTTGCCTTACAAAATTCTTGCAATAATTTAATTCAAATGTTGTGTGTTCGAGATTCTATCTCGGATATCTTTCTTGAAGTTGTCGTGGTCGAGTTCGAATAAGGTCCGAACTTTTGGGGCATAAACCCTTAAGGGCTTGTGCTGGTTATGGTGAATCCCCGAGCCATAATCAAGTTATTGTTTAATTGGGATCTGGATAATCGAACCCTTGGGTTCGGATCGGGTGAGAACAAGATCTCTAACCCTGAGTGTGTTGGCCCTTAGGCTCTTTTAGATCGGGCTGTTATGGCCTCTAAGAGAAGGCTATTATTTTCCCCTTTTCGGCTTAAAAGACTTAGTAAAAATTTCTTTATGCCTTGGCATGCATTTTTTTTATCCATTGGATTTTTCGAGGGTTTAGTGTCGATCAGAACCCTTTTTGTTTTTTGTGCCTTAGCACAAGTTTCTATTTGAATAATTTGATACCTCTTAAGGTGTTACGAGGGCTGATTTTTTTGAAGCCCTTTGATTATTTTGCTGGAGATAGCCTTTATTAACTAGTTTTCAGAGAATTCGAAGGCCTGTTTTTATTGCGGGATTCAAACGTCTCCAAGCTGCGTTATTTTGGCCGTAGCCTTTAGTATGGCCATAGCCTTCGGGTATGTCTCTTGGACTTGTTTCACAATAACATTTTGAACTTGTTCGAAATGTTAGTCTCCGAGTATGATAGCCTTGGACTTTACGTCGAGGGGTGCCTCTTTGAGGTCTTATGAATTCGAGTTTAGACAACTCGAATGTGTTGACTATCTATGACAGTCCTCGAGTATTCGAGACGTATTTGCATTTTGGCCCTTGAGCCGTTTCTCAGAGAAAGAATGCTTCTTTGAAAAATCCATACATGCATACATGTTTTGCCATCGGGGCTCGACTATTCTACATGGACACGGTTCATCTAACAGTTTAGCCCATTACAAAGTTTTCCTATCGAGGCCCTCTTTGGCATGGAGTATTTTTCTTGAAAATATAACCTCCGAGGGTGATGCCTCCCCTCAGTATTCGAGGTTGATTGAAAAGAAGCCTTGGATACTATTGAATTCTCCTTAGGTAGCACATAGTTGTTGCCTCGTTAAAAACCTCGCCAGGAAAACCCATTTGTGATAAAACCCGATCAAAGGAAAAAAGAGTGCAACATATGTTTTAAAACCTAAGGTCTTTGCGTAGAAGGGTTCTCTCGACGTACTCGATCGAACACCCGCAATAAGTTAGTATCAAATACAAATGGAAAAAGGGAGAAGGTCATACCTTAGCAATAATATCGTTTGAGTAGCGATACATTCCAATTGTTTGGCAATTGTTCGACTTCCATCGTGCCAAGTTTGTAAGATCCTTTTCCGATGACTCAATATGGTCCTTCCCAATTCGGGCCTAGTTTCCTTTCATTCGGGTCTTGAGTATTGAAGTTCACTTTCCTTAGAACTATGTCCCCAATTCCGAAATGTTGAAGGTTGGTTCTTCTATTATAGTATCTCTCTATTCTTTGCTTCTGTGCAGCCATCGGAACAAGTGCAGCTTCCCGTTCTTCATCTAGTAGCACGAGGCTA
Source organism: Nicotiana tabacum (assembly GCF_000715075.1). NCBI lineage: Eukaryota > Viridiplantae > Streptophyta > Magnoliopsida > Solanales > Solanaceae > Nicotiana > Nicotiana tabacum. The sequence goes on from NC_134084.1 coordinate 55,266,182, forward strand.
GTATTCATAGCCTCGTGATTTGATTCCTCTGATGCATGTCAAAATCTAGCACTGGGTTTCCTGAACTCGACTGTAATTAAGGCCTTACAGCCATATACTAAAGAGAACGGGGTTGCCCCTGTGCTGGACTTCGATGTCGTTCGATATTCCCAAAGAACCTCGGGTAGAACTTCTCTCCATTTCCCTTTTGTGTCGTTCAACCTTTTCTTTAAGTTTGAATGATAGTCTTGTTTGTCGATTCGGCCTGTCCGTTTCCGCTCAGGTGATACGGCGTTGATAAGATCCTTTTTATTTTGTGTGATCTGAGGAACTCCATTATCTTATTGCCGATGAATTGCTTCCCTTTGTCGCATACTATTTCGGTAGGTATCCCGAATCGACACACGATGTCGTCCTAGATGAAGTCTATAACCTATTTTTCTCTGTCCTTCTCGAAGGCCTGTGCTTCTACCCATTTAGAAAAGTAGTCAATCATAAACAAAATGAATTTAGCTATACCTAGGGTCGTTGGTAGAGGGCCGACGATGTTACATTCCTCATTTCATGAAAGGCCATGGGGACAGGACTGAATGAAGTTACTCTCCGGGCTAATGAATAATAAACCTTTGACATTTATCACATTTTCTAAAAAACTCCTTAGTGTATTTTCCATGCTATCCCAGTAATACCCTTCTCTAATGATTTTGTGAATCAAGGACTCGGCCACGGAGTGGTTTCCACAAGTGCCTTCGCGGATTCCTCGTAGAACACAATCAGTGTCCCTTGGCCCTAAACATACCGCCAATGGTCCATCGAACATCCTCCTATATAATGTTCCATCTTCATCCAATGTGAACCTAGTAGCCTTGGTTCGTAGAGCCCTCGACTCTTTATGATCCGATGGGAGCTTTCCATTTTTCAAATATTCGATATACTTATTCCTCCAATCCCAAGTCAAACTTGTAGAATTTATCTCGGCATGACCCTCCTCGACCACAGATCTCGATAACTGGACAACAGTTCCCGGGAAAATATCATCTTGTTCGAATGATGACCCCAAGTTTGCAAGTTCATTGGCCTCATTATTTTGTTCTCGAGGTACATGGTCTAGAGTCCACTCCATGAAGCGGTGCAAGGTTACCTGCAGCTTGTCCAAATACCTCTGCATCATATCCTCTCAAACTTCGAAACTTTTGTTTACTTAGTTCACCACCAATAAAGAATCGCACTTGGCTTCAACTACTTATGCCCCCAAGCTTTTAGATAGCTCGAGACCTACAATCATGGCCTCATACTCGGCCTCATTATTAGTCAACCTAGAGGTTTTGATAGATTGTCTAATAGTGTTACCTGTGGGTGGCTTCAAAATAATGCCAAGCCCCGACCCTTTCATATTCGAGGCACCATCCGTGAAGAGGGTCCATACCCACGATGATGTACCCAATTTTAGTAGAAGTTCTTTCTCCACTTTGGGTACGAGGGTTGGCGTAAAATTGGCCACGAAGTCAACTAAGATTTGAGACTTGATGGCTGTTCGAGGTTGATATTCGATATCATACCCGCCAAGTTCGACAGCCCATTTGGCTAACCGACCCGATAACTCGGGCTTGTGCAAAACATTTCGGAGAGGATAAATGGTTAACACACATATGGGGTGACACTGGAAATATGGCTTTAACTTTCTAGATGCACTTATTAATGCAAGTGACAATATCTCTAAGTGTGGGTACCTAGTTTCAGCATCTCCTAAGGTTCGACTTACATAATAAACAGGGAAAGCATACCTTGATCTTCTCGAACTAGCACACCACTTACCGCTATTTCGGACACTGCCAAGTATAAGTATAGCTTCTCATCTGCTTTCGGAGTGTGGAGCATATGTGGGCTCAATAAGTGCCGCTTCAATTCCTCCAACATTTGTTTACATTCTAGGGTCCATGCAAAATCATTTTTCTTTTTGAATAAGGAAAAGAACCCGTGGCTTCGATCGAACAACCTTGAAATGAATCGGCCCAAGGCAGCTATCCATTCGGTTAGCCTTTGTATAACTTTCACACTGTCTTCGATGGCTTTAATCTTATCGGGGTTGATTTCATTCCCCGATTTGATACCATGAAGCCGAGGAATCTGCCTGAGCCGATCCCGAAGGCATATTTTTTGGGGTTAAGTTTCATGTTGTACTTCCTCAAGATTTCAAATGTTTCCTGCAAATGAGTCAAATGTGCGCAGGGACTTAACCAACATATCGTCAATGTAAACTTCCATTGATTTACCTATTTATTCCTCAAACATTTTGTTAACTAGGCGTTGGTATGTAGCTCCTGCATTTTTTAGCCGAAGGGCATTACATTATAACAATAAGTTCCATACTTAGTGATAAACGAGGTCTTCTCCTGATCTTCTGGGTTCATATGAATTTGATTGTATCCAGAATAGGCGTCGAGAAAAGTAAGGATCTCGTGGCCAACCGTGGCATCGATCATGCAATCGATGTTAGGAAGTGTAAAAGAGTCTTTATGGCATGCCTTGTTCATATCCTTGTAATCTACGCACATTCTAAGTTTTTTCACTTTTTTAGGGACTACAACTACATTGGCAAACCATTCGGGGTATTTTACCTCCTGAATGGACCATATTTTAAGAAGTTTAGTTACCTCATCCTTTATGAACGCATGTTTCACCTTGGACTAGGGCCTTCTCTTTTGCTTCACTGGTTTGAATTGGGGTTGAGGCTCAGTCGGTGTGTTGTTATTTCTGGTGGGATCCCTATCACGTCTAAATGGGACCAAGCAAAGCAACCCATGTTATCGATAAGAAATTGAATGATTTTTTTCCTAAGTTCGGGGGTTAACCCCGTTCCCAGGTATACCTTTCATTCGGGTAGATACTCGATCAGTATCACCTATTCCCGTTCCTCAACCGCTGACTTGATTGCATCTAATTCTTTGGGAACAACGACGGTCCGGGGAGTAAGGAAATTCTCTTCTCCTTCTTTGATTACCTGTTTCTATGATTCGATCGAGGCCAGAGACAGTAATTGCTATTTGGCCACCTGCTTATCTTTGGTGCGCGATTTATTTTGAGGTCGAAGGTGCTGATATCGGCGTCACCTTGTTGACTGCAAACATTTCCTTTGCTGCGTGTTATTCCCTATAAATTGTTTTCACAGCATCTATTGTCGGGAATTTTATCATTTGATGAAGGGTCGATGGTACTGCCCTCATGTTGTGGATCCATGGCCTTTCAAGCAGTGCATTATATCTCATGTCACCTTCTATGACATGGAATTTTGTATTTTGGATGGTCCCGACCATGTTTATTGGTAGGATTATCTCCCTCTTCGTTATTTCGCTTGCCATGTTGAATCCGTTTAGGACCCGAGATGTAGGCACAATTTGGTCCTGCAGGCCGAGCTGCACTACGACCCTCGATCTGATTATTTTGCTAAGCTACTTGGATCTACTAAAACACGTTTAACTTGAATTTTATTTAACAAACTAGAAATTACCAGGCCGTCATTGTGCGGCTGAGAAATGCCCTCTGCTTCTTCGTCGCCGAATGATAGGATGCTTTCGGGCGCATAACTCCGAATCCGCTTTTCTCTGGTGATCAATACCTTGGTACGTTTGAATATAGGCCTTTATCGAACATCGACCCCGCCAACAATTATATTAATTACATGTTCCGGTTCTTCCTGCTCATTCTTTCTGTTGGCGTCTCTTTCTCTAAAGTGATTCTTAGCTCGATCACTGAGAAACTCTCAAAGGTGGCCCTCGTTGAACAATCGAGTTGCCTCTTCCCTCAGCTATCTGTAGTCTTCGGTCCTATGGACATGTGTGTCGTGATATTTACCCATCAAGCTTGGGTTTCTCTGAGAAGGATTGGTTTGTATAGGTCTAAGCCACCTGGTGTCTTTGATCCTCCCGATAGCCGATATAATCCCCGATGCATCAACACTAAAATTATACTCCGATAACCGAGGCAATTCTCCGGGATTGGTATGTTTATCAAAACCATTCTTACTCGTAAGTCCCTAAGAATCTTCCCCTCGATCATTTCTTCGATCATTCTGAGGAGGATTGCACCCCGAACCATTATTTCATCGATCTGCGACATATGGCTGATACCATTCTCTGTTCAACCTCGGTTCCCTATCGGTATCCCTTAAGGATTTAACTGCCAATTTGTTTGGATGAACTAAACTAGAGGGGGCTCCCAGCTGGTCGTCCTCGACCATGATCTTTGATTGATAATGATTATGCGCATCTGCCCAAGTTACAGCTGGATACTCAATCAGATTTTGCTTCAATTGTCGTGACATTGTCGAACTCCGCTCGTTCAACTCCTGTGTGAAAGCTTGAACTACCTAATTATCCGTAACCGGTGGTAACTCCGTTCGCTCCATTTAAAATTGGGACACGAACTCCCTTAGCATTTCGCTATCCCTTTGTCATATCTTGAAAACGTCCGATTTTTTCGTTGCAACTTTTATGGCCGCGGCGTGCAACTTCATAAAGAATCAGCTAACATGGAAATGAATTGATGGAGTTTGGTGGAAAGTTGTGATACCAAATCATTGCTCTCTTTGATAGAGTTTCCCCAATTTTTTTCAACAAAACAGACTCGATTTCATCGTCTTCTATGTCATTTCCCTTTATCCCGCACATGTATGTAGTGATATGTTTATTAGGATCAATGGTCCCATTGTATTTAGGTATATCTGGCATACGGAACTTCTTTGGAACAGGCTTCGGGGCCTCACTCTGAGGAAAAGGCTTTTGCACGAACTTTTTTGAATCCAAACTCTGTAAGAACGGGGGTGCCTCCGGTATCTGATTAACTCGGGAGTTGTACGTTTCCATCTTTTTGTCATTATATTCGATCTTTTTTTCTCCCAACTCGATTCTTTTAGTGAGCTCCTCGAGCATTTTCATAATTGTAGGATCAGTCCTCGATCCGTTATCGCTCATCCTTTCCAGCACTGGCTCAGTATGGTGAGTGATTTCCGGCTCGACCACACTCGGAGTTCTATGTTGGCTCTGAAGCTGAGCAATAGCGGCCTGTTGTGCCTATAACATCTCGAATATTACTTGGAGACTAACTCCCCCGTCTCCTACACCCTATGTTCCTTGGCCACCAGATCGGCCTTCCCTGCATACACTTCCCCCGGGATCTGCGCCTAAGTCCGCGTTCAAAGCAATGTGCGAACTAACATCGACTAGATCGACAACCGACACTTCCTCAGGGTTAATCAGTGGCACACTAGCTCCTGGAGCAACTACATTATCGTTTTCCCCATGAAATCCAAGACCATCATTGCCATGTACGGGTGCGTTTTGTGAGTTTGACATGTTTTAACCTGAGAACAAAAATTCTTGACAAGAACAAGTGTGAAAATAATGTGTGTTATCAGAATTAGTACTAAAATAATTGTTGATACCCAATTTTTCCCTGTATATTTTATATATGCAAAATACTTTCAAAATATCATATGTATACATATATAGGTATATCCAAACGTTTTAGTAATTTTTCTAATTTTAGAAGATTTTTAAATCAATTTATTACCCTATTTTAGCAATACAAAAACTAATAATTATTCCCAAAATCATCATTTTGGTAAATAACTTATTTTATTCTCACATTTATACTAAAATATAGCTAATGTAACTTTTTGCACATTTTTGTAAATTTATTTAGTATTTTAAAAGTTAAATTGCATTTAATTGCAATTTTAGCCTATTTTAAGATTTAACTGCGCGTATAATTATAAAATTGGTTCTAGTATTTTTAATATAATATTTATATATTATTAATTAATTTAGTACATTTAATTTATTTTCAGAAATCATGTTACTATTTTTATAAAATAAAAAAGGAAAAACTGGCTATTTAAAATACAGCTCCATTTTGTTTCAATTATAGCCCAAATTGATCCCCCAAATAACCCAATTTCAAATCCCAAATTACCCAGCCCAATTTTAATTTAACCTGATCCCTGACCCACTTATCCGATCCACCTGCCCTCTCTTTAATCCAGGCCGTTGATCATTTTGATCAACGGCCACGATCATTCCTTACCTTTATAATCCCCAATGACTATCCTAATCCCCTCATTCTCTTCTATTAGTCGCCTCTAAAATCCCTCTCCTCTCAAACTCTCTCGAACCCTCTCAAAACCCTAGCCTCTCTCACTGTCTTCTACCTCAAGCTCACCGGAATCAATGGCCTCTCAAGCCATGGATGGCCTAAACTCATCTCCCTCTGCTCTCAAACACTTGGTATTCGAAGGTCCTAGGTCTGACCTTGAAGGTGTCCGTCCAGAACTCTACAGATCCAAGGTTCTATGGCCCTTGCCGGTTTTGCTCTGGCGTACAATGATGTTTTGAGCATGGTTCTAACCTCTCCAACTCAGATCGAATATTTTCAAAGCCTTTCTCGTTTTAGGGTTCCTCTGAACCCTAAGCTATTCGAGGTTTTCTCTAATTTATTCTTAGATCTGTTCTATATCTGTGCTTTACTTGACTTTTTAAACGTTTTCCCCAATTTTTTCTTTCAAAAATTACTTCTTTCCGATTTAGGGTTTCTGAAAAAGCTTAAAATGTTTCTCCAACTCTTCTTTTCCTTTATTTGTGTGCATTTGTCACGCATGTGCTTCTACCGCTTTCTTATGTTATACATGTTCTTCTGTGCTTTGTTTTTCTACTGTGTTTTGTACCATGCTCGCAAGTTTATCTTGCTATATTTTCCTATATGATCTTTTGCTATGCTTTTCCGGTATTTTTGTGTTTTTCTACTGTATTTATTTCCTACTGAGTTCTTAAATTTTGTTTGCCTTCTACTGAACTCTGTTTAAGTCCCTTCTAAAAGGTTTTCTTAAATACGTTTCTTTAACTGTCGTGACTATTATCTCATTGTGCTCCTACAATCTGTCTGCTTTGAATGTTATTTGTATTTGCTTGTCTTCTCATGAGATTCTGAGAAGAAATCTCTGAGCCTGTTGCATCCTCATCTCTATATTTGACTCGAGTCGGAAACCCTAGAATTTGGGGGTTTCCTCCGAGTTTGATCATATGACCAAACTAGGGTTCTGTTCGAGGACCCTTGACTCTTTTAGACTTATTTCTGGGTCTATGAACTACGTGTGAACTTCTTTTGTTTGCACACAATTCTGATTCTCCTACACTGGACTCTTCTATTGAATAGCATGACAAATTTCTTCATGTTTAACGTGTCTGTGTGCTTTTATATATGAGGAATCTTTCTTCAAAATGGTTTTCCAACTTGTGATTGATTTAGAATTCCTTTTAATAAGTTTAATTGATTGGTACTGATTTTCCTTAAGTCGAAATCCTTCCTATCTTTCTGACCTGGTTCATTCATACGTAATCCTCAATTTCTGATTTACTAGCTGTTAACTGATTTCCTTTCCTTATTTTCAAAAACCGTGTACTATAAAGACTTTGTCCTTAAATAAACCTCTATGTATTTACCCCTCTTGTACTGCTCTGGAAAAGTGTTTGATTGACCCTTTTCCTTACTTATTTTGCCCTTTTGAAATCAGAATACCTTAATTAAAGGGAGACCTTGTGTTATTGATTTCCAAACTATTTTCTTACCTATTTCTACTTGCTTTCTGCACTATAAAAGGGCACGACCCTTCTGCGCTTTAGCACACCTTCAATTCAATACTTCTACACATTAGACTTCACAATTCTCTTCTAAACTCATAACATTCTGATTGCTCGTTTTCACTTTGGCTTTACAATACTACTGCTTTCTCTTTGTTTGTTTTCTCTAAAACTGGTATGTCCTAATTTTAGTTTCAGCATCACCCCAATGTGTTTGCTTAAAGTTTTTATATCCATAGCTACCTTACTGCTTATGTAGAGTTCAATATTTAACTTAACATGCCTATGTTCTACTACCTGTTTCTACTGTGAATCTTTGCTCCCTACCCCATTACCCCTATGTGTTTGTAAGTGGTGACTTAGGGCATGGCAACATGAGTTGTTGCCCATGGCTTGAGTTCTGAACCAGTGAGGTCCTAACCTCTAACAGGCTGGGGGGTGTGCCAGCATATCCCATTGCTGAGTATGCCCATCAGCCTGCTTCTCTTGTGTTCTTGCAAATTCCCTACTCCTCTATACCCCTATATGCACTGATTTTTAAGTTGTTCCCTTTTCCCTCTTTTCCCCTTTCAGAATTTCACTTCTGCACTTGCACTCTCTCCTAGCTTCTAGGTTCTGCCCCCCTCTTGTGAGCCCTACCTTGGGACCTTGAGTTCCCTCTGAACTTGGACACTTGATGGCTGGCCCTTCCACACTGCACTATGTTCTTAATCTGGTAACATTTGGGTGTGAGCACTGCCCAGAGTTCATATGAGGCTCTTACGAAACTCTGACACATCCAAAGATGAGAGAAAGGCTTTGGATTATGATCTTTAGAGTTGGTTCATCTCATACTTCAGACATGGAGTCTGAATTAGGCTCCCCTTGGTTGTACTTTTAAGTTTACTTTTCTTATTTCATTCTGGGCTGTAATAACTTGTAATAACTATTGGGGATGGCAAGTGAAAAGGGAGGGAATCATGCATGCAAAAGGGTAGATATCATGTTCATAGGAAATTATCATATTTCTGTACTTCTGCATTTCATATAGATACTATGTCTATAGGTTTCTACACTTCTCCATTATATAGAGACCATGTCTATAGGTTTCTGCACTTCTGTATTATATAGAGACCATGTCCATAAGTCATTTAAGAAATTCTGCAGATAATATGCCTATAGGACTTCCTGCAATTTGCATGTGCATCTGTCATTAGGCAAACCTATTTATAGGAGTTAAATAACTAACTGCATATAGATGACTTACCCATAGGATTTCTGCATGTCAATAACAATGTTTTTAAAGTCAACAACGCCTAGAAAGCATACCTATAGGAATTAACAACCTAGTACGAAACGTTTTCGTTCACCTATAAGTCTAAACTCAGCAATATCATTGTCTAACATCTGCAGAATCTTTTGTCAAAACTCGTCTTCCCTGAATAACTGACGACCTCTTATAAAATCAGTACACTTCATCTTTTCTGAAACTAGTAGATATCATGCCTATAGGTTTCGTGTAACGCTTAGGCAAGCCTTAGGATAAAAGTTATTACTGCACCAGTTTTTTTTTTGTTAATTACAACCAGCATGCATGTCTAATTCGGATTTCTTATCTGAAAATATGTGATAAATCAGCCTGCTTTCCCTTTTAAGTTTTAATCAGACCCTAATCAGTACATGCAAGACATGCTAAACTAGATGCTTTTCTTTGATTTGAGGAGGTTTATTTGAGCCATACCTGTTTATGTGTTTTCCCAATACTTGCTATACATGTTTTGGTTGTCGCCTTAGAATTTTGTCCTTTTAAAACTGCAAAACCTCATACCCCTTTCCCCTTTTAGGATTAGTAGTCCCAAGTACCTCCGGGACTGATAAGAATGGGTCGAGCAATAGCATGCAATAAGTAACGAAACCATTCCGCGGTGGGAAAGGGTAGATATGGATATGTTGACCACATGATAACATCTCGTGTAGACCCTCTTTGAGGAGTGATTACCAGATGTTGTGTGGGGTGATCCATATTATTTGTAAACCTAGGACCCCCCCCCCCTTCCTTCACTTGTTTATTTTCATTACTTTTAGAATTTTTGAACTGTTTTCCTCAAAAATTCAGCTTTTTTTTGTTCCTTTAAACTTTAATTTATTTGCAACTATTATGTGAAAAAAAACCCTTTATTTGAGACTTCTACTTGCCTACTTGTATCTTAAAGTCACAATTGTAGCATGGCCGGGAACCATACTAGTGGATCCTGAGGGGTGCCTAACACCTTCCCTTCGGGATAATTTCAAGCCCTTACCCAATCTCTGGTTTTCCTAAATCAAACTCTTCTTAGTGTCCTAATGCACTTTAATCATTAGGTGGCGACTCTTCAATTTAAACCCAATTCCCAAAAGGGAGCGAGTTGTCCTCTCAAGTGTCATAAACCCGATTTTGCGAGAATAAGGGGGCGCGATAGCATGGCGACTCCGTTGGGGATATTTAGGCTTTTACCATTTTAGACTATTATTGTGATTTATGCTTCTTTATGCGCAATTATTTGTTTATTTCTTTTAAGCATTCAATTTTCTTTTCAATTGTGAAACTGACTCGTCTCTTGTTTCTTTCCCTTGTCTCCTTTACTGCTTTCCTCTACTGCACTCCTTTATGACTATTTTAAATTATTGTAATTATTACTTTATGAACATGCAAATATGTGACAACTTGTTTTAATCATTGCATAAACATGTTTTCAACATCATATTCCACTCGTGCCAAACAAATACGATAGCAACGCTTATAATGAGTGGTTGCGCTCTTCCGATATTTTCACCCTTTAAATCCAGCAAAGGCGTATTTGGAGTAAAACCAGTCGATCAACGGTGTAGTCGACGGTTCCGTGCCTTTCCCTCTTGAGTTGTTCGCTCAAGGGTACCAGTCTAAAACCTCCATAGAAACCTTACTCTGTTTAATTGTGCATGCATCATGGTCAAACTTAGCCGAGTCAGTTGTGTTTTCCGCATAATGATTCTTTAAGACAGCCTCGTCCAAAGTCCATTAGATTTTTCAAAAACCCAAACGGACACTACCATGTTATGTGCATTTATTTGGAGAATTAAATGCTTTTATGCTAATTGTTGGTATTAAATAGTCGAGTTTGGTGGGGGTAAGGGCCTAACCTTGTTTGTTTTGCAAAAAATGAGGCACGAGGTCCCCAATTTTGGTATGATTAGCACGCCCCCACGCTTGCTAGACCGGTGGAGGAGTCTTCCATCAAATGACCAAATCAACGGGTGGAAAGAGAGGGCCGCCAAAGCTAGCGAAAAGTTGGATATCTGGAGTACAGTCTGCTGGAATTGGAAGGGAAAGTGAGGAAGAGAGTCACCAACTGCCAGAATGCTGAAGGAAACGAAAGAGAACACATGGAAAAGGCATTTCTACTAGTGAACCTACGCGAATTGGAGGATCTGATCAACAAGAGCATTCAACCTGAGGAAGGTCCTTCTGGGACCAAATAGATAGGAATTTACTTTTCGTTTTATGAATGTAATAAGGCCCATGGCCACTAGTGACATTTTATTTCCTATTATTTAGCGTCGTTTTGGGATTCGTCTACTTTTTATCAATAAATTGAGGCATTTAGTTTCTAAGTTCTCCAAATCAATTTGTCGCTAGGCCTACCTCGGGCACAAAGAGGTTCCCCAAATTAGGACATGATTTACATTCTTGCACTATGTGTTTAAATATCGCAACATTTTGTTTTCTTATAATCCTCACTGACTTGTTACCTTTTTTTTTGATTATTTATTCCCCTCCTCCAAGGTTAGTTCGTGCACTCTGGCATCGTCATCATATTCCACAAGATCAAAGGGCCCTCCACCCACTCCTCCTCCAAATCCTATCAAAAACAAGAACAAAGAAAAGATGGAGGATCTGAACAACTCAACTGAATGGTAGAAGTCACTCATGGTACTCAGGTCTCCAAAGAAAGTGCGTCCCAACTCGAGCAAAAACTGTTGAAATTTCAGGAGGAACTTGATCAGGTCCAGAACTTGGCAAGCTTATCATTTTCCCTTACCACCCCAGATATCAATTTTCCTAACGCTCAGAACCCCACACCTCCACAAAACATCCCAAAACCACAAAACCATCCTGCTCCTCACGACCACTGCAACACTTGTCATACTTCCAACAATACTCCACTGCTCATCCCAGAACTGGTGAACTCCACAAATGACCATTTCCACACTCATAACACCCCCATCTATGTGGAAACCATGCCGCACTCCACCCAACCCATTTCAAGCACACTCGAGTCTGATGATAAAGACTCACTCATCAGGAGACTGGCTGAAGAGCTTAAGAAGTTGACTAGCCAAATTCAGGGCATCGAAGGAAGCAAAGGAATTGAGGGGATAAACTATGAAGATCTCTGCTTACACCCCGATGTTGAACTGCCCGAGGGGTACAAACCTCCGAAGTTCAAGATGTTCGATGGTACAGGAGATCCGAGAGTTCATTTGAGAACATACTGCGACAAGCTGGTCAGAGTAGGAAAGGATGAAAGGATCCGCATGAAACTTTTCATGAGGAGTCTGAAGGGAGATGCTCTGTCTTGGTACATTAGCCAAGATCCGAATAAGTGGTCGAACTGGGTAAGCATGGCATCTGATTTCATGGACAGGTTCAAGTTCAACACAGAAAATGCGCCAGATGTGTTCTACATCCAGAACCTAAAGAAGAAACCCGCGGAGACATTCCGCAAGTATGCTACTCGCTGGAGATCAGAATCTGCTAAGGTCAGACCGGCTTTAAAAGAAGAACAAATGAACAAGTTTTTCGTCCGAGCTCAAGACCCACAGTACTATGAAAAGTTGATGCTGAATGAAAGCCAGAAATTTTCCGACATCATCAAGCTAGGTGAGAGGATCGAGGAAGGCATCAAAAGTGTTATGGTCACAAACTTTGAAGCCTTGTTGGCTACCAACAAGGCTCTATAGTCTAGTGGAACATCCAAGAAAAGGGAAGTGAGTGCCGTAATGGTTGCACAGAGAACCAAATCCCCTATCAAATACCAAACCTGCCCGATGCCTCCACTCACATATCAACCTATTCCAAATTACCAAGCACCCTCGCCCTCTTACCAAACTCCACCACCTACTTACCAATCACCTCCACCTCCCACATATCAGCCTACTTCACCCAGATATTCCCAACCCACACATGTCTACCAAGCCTATAATGCTCAACCCTCTTACTATCAGTCACCTCACACTCGCCAAAATGTTCCTAGACCCCGATCGAATTTCGACCGCAAACCTCCCAAACAATATACTACCATTGCTGAACCAATCGACCAACTTTATGAAAGGCCCAAAGCCGCTGGTTATGTCATCACTATCCCTGCTATAACTCCTAAAAACCCTTCCCAATGGGTCAATCCAAATAAATCCTGTGCATACCATTCCGGCATGAAAGGGCATACCATTGATGAATGTCGTTCTCTGAAAGCTAAGATCCAGGCACTATTTGATAACAAGATTATTGTGGCAAAGGAGCCTGCTCCAAATGTCCGCAATAACCCTCTGCCCGACCACGAGGGTGGAGGTGTTAACATGATTGAGATAGAAGATGATTGGGACCCCAAGAAATCGATCGGTTTGATCGTGGAAGGTAACGATCCAAAGAAACCGACAGTCACCCTTAATCTGATTGTAGTCCAGATCCATCCTTCTGGGGACACCGAGGTGAATATGTCCATACCACTTGAGTTTGAGGCACCCTCCCCCACAAAGACGCCAACACCTATTGAGGTCGAGTTCGGGTCTCCAGCAAACCCACCCGCGCCGTTTGAAGTTACGATTTTACCATCCAAAATACATGCTCTGTTTGGGGTAAAGGCACCCATTCCAGTATCAATATCGGATATAACACCATTCCATACAAAGACCATCCCTTAGGACTACACAGCCGAGGCAAGAAGGAAAGGGAAAGCCATGTTTGGGGAAACTGTTGTCGCACAGGATATGACAAGAACCGGTAGGTTATATACCCCGGAACATTTGACTGAATCAAGAAAGCAGGCCTCTGGACGTCCAACCATCACTAAAACTGGGCCCAATGATCTCTGGAGAAAGATACAAGCCATGGAGTATTCAGTCATTGACCAGCTGAACAAACCACCAGCACAGATTTCTATCCTAGCTTTGTTGTAGAATTCCGACGCACACAAGAATGCCTTGTTAAAGGTACTGAGTGAGGAATATGTACCAAGAAACATCACCGGAGGAAAAATGGAAAACATGGTAGGGCAGGTATTGGAAAGTCACAAGATCACTTTTCATGAAGATGAGCTGCCACCAGGAGGGTTGAGTCACAACAAAGCGTTGTACATCACCATGCAATGCGAAGATTATTTTATCACTAGGGTCCTGATTGATGGAGGGTCCAGCCTCAATATTTGTCCGTTAGTAACACTCAGAACATTGGGAAAGGGTCTGCATGAGATCAAGGATGGGGCCATCAACGTCAAAGCTTTCGACGGTTCCCAAAGATCCACTATTGGGGAAATTAGCTTGTGTTTGCAGGTGGGGACTACTTGGTTTGATGTTGAATTTCAAGTAACAGGCGTGCTGACATCTTACAACTTGCTTTTGGGACGGCCTAGGATTCATGTCGTTGGGGCTGTAGCATCGACCCTACATCAGGTAGTGAAGTTTGAGTGGAATCACCAAGAGGTGATCATTCACGGCGACGGTAGTAATCCAATATACAGTTGCCAAACCATCCCAGCGATCGGAGGTAGAAGAAATATAGGCGGAGAGACCTATCACCACATCGAGCGAGTCAACGTCGTTGATAAGGACAAATGGTAGGACAACAAAATCGAAAGCATATTGAACTGGAGCAGATATGAACCTGGCAAGGGACTTGGCAAGAACAACCAAGGAATCGCCAAACCTATCAAGCTGAAGAAGCATGGCACCACTTTCAGTCTGGGATACGACTACACTTGGGAAGAGTTCAACAACTGGTAGCCACCATGGCGTGGCCCTTACTACCCATTGGAGTAGCCGATACCCCATTTGGAACAGACTTTCTAGCCAACCGATGTTATATATGGGTCGGAATAAGAGGAAGCACTGGCAGCAATGAGGAATTTATTCGTCGAAGATGATGACATGGATTGTTGTGTCATTTTCAAGGAGGAGGGGGAGGAAGACCCTTCCATATAGGCTGTAAGCCGAGGAGCATGCCTCAACAATTGGACCATCAGAACCACCAGAGCCCGGAAATCCTCGGGGTAGCAAGGTTGAACAAAGCATCATGCACTATCTTTCATTTTTACTAGTTGATTTTCCTTTTGCATTTTTTAATTTTCTCAATAAGATCTTCAATATTCAAAACAGTTATGGAATTTAGCAAAACATTTTAATTTTCCCTATAAATCTTACCCTTATTATTTTTCTCTCATTACTTTACTCATACAACATTACTATTACTTATCTTGATGAACCAATGACTGTGACATGCAACGAGACAACGCAACAAACGGACATAGATTTAGAGGAAGATGACATACCAGAAGAGATTGTTAAAGAGGTTGAAAATTTTGAGAATAGGCCTAAGTCCAACCTGGATGACACCAAGATTGTTAACCTGGGAGATGCAGAGAGCGTCAAAGAAATGAGAATCAGTGTCCACTTATTGCCATCAGAAAAGAAGGAATACACAGAATTTCTAAGGGAATATGAAGACATATTCGCTTGGTCGTATGATGACATGACTGGCTTGAGTACATCTATTGTGGCTCACAAACTGCCAACCGATCCAACATGTCCACCGGTAAAGCAAAAGCTCAGAAAGTTTAAGCCTGATATGAGTCTGAAAATCAAGGAAGAAGTCACTAAGCAAGTCAAAGCCAAGGTTCTCAAGGTAGTAGAATACCCAACATGGTTAGCCAACATTGTGCCAGTACCAAATAAGGATAGGAAGGTCAGAGGCTATGTCGACTACCGCGATCTCAACCGGGCCAGTCCGAAAGACGACTTCCCCTTGACAAACATACACATCCTGATCGACAATTGCGCCAAACATGAATTGCAGTCATTCGTGGATTGTTTTGCTGGGTATCATCAGATCTGGATGGATGAAGAAGATGCTAAAAAAATGGCTTTCATTACGCCGTGGGGAATGTACTGTTACAAGATGATGTCGTTCAGCCTGAAAAATGCAGGGGCTACCTATATGAGGGCCATGACTACCATTTTCCATGATATGATACATAAGGAGATCGAGGTGTATGTAGATGATGTCATCATCAAAACCAAGAAAGCCACTGATCACATGGAAGATTTGAGGAAGTTCTTCAACTGACTAAGAAGGTACAACCTGAAATTGAATCCCGCAAAATGTGCATTTGGGGTTCTTACCGGAAAACTACTTGGGTTCATTGTAAGTCGTCAAGGAATAGAACTAGATCCATCAAAGATTAAAAACATTCATGAATTGCCACCGCCAAAGAACAAGAAGGACGTGATGAGTTTCTTGGGGAGACTCAACTACATCAGTCGGTTCATAGCTCAATCTACTGTCATTTGTGAGCCAATCTTTAAGATGTTGAAGAAGGACTCCACTACCAGATGGGCTGATGACTGCCAAAGGGCCTTCGATAGAATCAAGGAGTACCTATCAATACCACTAGTTTTGGTCCAACCCGAACCAGGTAGACCCCTATTACTCTACCTTGCAGTGCTAGGTGAAGCGTTCAGTTGTGTTCTTGGGCAACATGATGAAATGGGGAGGAAGGAGCAGGCCATCTACTATCTTAGCAAGAAGTTCACCCCGTACGAGGCCCGACATTCTCTATTAGAATGCACCTGTTGTGCTCTGACTTGGGTAGCTCAGAAGTTGAGGCACTATTTCTGTGCCTATACCACGTATCTCATATCAAGGATGGATCCGTTGAAGTACATCTTTCAGAAGCCCATGCCCACTAGCAAGCTAGCCAAGTGGAAAATCCTGTTCAGTGAATTCGACATTGTCTACGTAACTTAGAAAGCAATCAAGGGACAGGCTTTGGCAGATTATCTTGCCAAGAATCCCGTGGACGGAGAATATGAACCCTTAAAGATGTATCTTCCTGACGAAGAGGTGTCATTCATAGGAGAAGACATTGCAGAATTCTATGATAGTTGGAGAATGTTTTTCGATGGAGGAACAAATTTCAAAGGAGTTGGCATAGGAGTTGTCCTAGTGTTAGAAACTGGTCAGCATTATCCGGTGTCTGCCAAACTCAGATTCCCTTGCAGCAACAACATGGCTGAGTACGAGGCCTGCATCTTGGGACTCAATATAGCCATTGACATGAACGTCCAAGAGTTGCTAGTGATCGGGGATTCAGACTTGCTTATACATCAGGTCCGAGAAGAATGGGCAACTAAGAACTCCAAGATACTCCCTTATCTGCATCATGTACAAGAGTTGAGAAAGAGGTTCACAAAGACAGAGTTCCAGCATGTCCCTAGGGTCCAGAATGAATTTGCTGATGCATTGGCTACCCTATCATCCATGATACAACATCCAGATAAGAATTTCATTGACTTTATTCCAGTAAAGATCAACGATCAGCCAACATATTGTGCTCACGTCGAAGAAGAAGCGGATGGAAAACCTTGGTTTCATGATATCAAGGAATACTTGGCGAAAAGAGAACACCCAGAGCTTGCAAACCCTATTCAAAAGCGTACACTTCGAAGATTATCCAACAATTTCTTCCACAACGGAAGAATCCTGTATAGGAGGACTCCGGATCTAGGATTACTAAGGTGTGTCGACGCAAAGGAAACATCTAAATTACTAGAAGAAATCCATGTTGGGACCTACAGGCCATATATGAATGGCTTTGTCTTAGCCAAGAAGATACTCTGAGCTGGTTATTTTTGGATGACTATGGAAACGGACTGCATCCAGTATGTCCGGAAGTGCCACCACTGTCAGATACATGCAGATATGATAAAGGTGCCTCCAAACGAGCTTAATGCAACAAGCTCACCATGGTCGTTCACCGTTTGGGGAATGGATGTTATCGGACCAATCGAACCTGCCGCATCAAATGGGCACAGGTTCATCCTAGTGGCAATTGATTATTTCGCCAAATGGGTTGAAGCAACATCGTACAAGGTTGTGACTAAGAAAGTTGTGGCAGACTTTGTCCGCGACCGCATCATTTCTCGATTTGAAATTCCAGAATCAATCATTACTGATAATGGTTCCAATCTCAACAGTGACTTGATGAAAGCCATGTGTGAATCCTTCAGGATCAAACACAAGAATTCTACAGCCTACAGACCTCAGATGAATGGAGCCGTAGAGGCCGCCAATAAGAATATCAAGAAGATACTAAGGAAAATGATAGAGAAGCATAAGCAGTGGCACGAGAAGTTATCATTTGCTTTATTGGGGTATCGCACCATAGTCCGCACATCAACCGGGGCAACTCCCTATATGCTGGTTTATGGTATAGAGGCGGTCATTCCTGCCGAGGTAGAAATTCCTTCCTTGAGGATCATATGGGAAGCAGAACTCGACATTGTAGAATGGGTGAAGAGTCATTTTGAGCAGCTAGCTCTTATAGATGGAAAAAGAATGAACGCAGTTTGTCGTGGTCAGCTCTATCAGAACAGAATGTCCAAAGCCTTCTACAAAAAGTCAAGCCGAGACAGTTCACACCGAGACAGCTAGTGTTAAAAAAGATTTTCCCGTATCAGGACGAGGCTAAAGGGAAGTTCTCTCCCAACTGGCAAGGTCCGTACATGGTCCATCGGGTTCTAACAGAAGGAGCCCTCATACTTGCAGAAATGGACGGAGAAGTTTGACCGAAGCCGGTCAATTCAGAAGTAGTGAAGCAATACTATGTGTAATCTCTATGCTTTCTATTATGATGTAACTTGAACTACACCTGACCTAATTCCCATTTAAGAGGGGATATGTAGGCAACCCTATGAGTTCGGTCACAATGCAATAAAATTTCCATTTCCCCCACTATTGGAAACTGGGGCAGAATTTTGAGGAGGACCCTCAAAATTCCGAAGCCAAATTCTAGCCATTTATCGTTAACAACCGTCAGGAGTAGCAACCCAGTAAACTGAGGTAGCAAGAAAATTTGCAATGTCTTGAACCACGTCGCAGTCGTCGTTTCATCTAAAGAAAACTATTCTTAATTATGTACTTACGTTATGCTTTTACTGAATCATGCAATGTTTATTACTAAAACTGCCTTGTTTAGCAACACTACACTAATGATACGTACAGTATCGCCAGATCAAAGCCGAGCAGGTCAAGCAAAGCCAGCGAGGATACAGACTAACTTCCCCCCCCCCCCTTTTTTTACAAACTCACGATTTTTCTTTGGATGTAGACACTTGAGTTGCAAAATCATCGAATATACTATATGCTCACTCACAAAGTTCAGGTGTACAACTCCCACAACCATTGCACTTACTCACAGCTGCTATCCGCATAACAGTGTCCCAGCAGGCACAATATCCCCAGGAATCACGATACCGCAATCCACTATCAGCTAAGAAAACTCTATTGCCATTTGCCATTTTACTTCCTGCATAAGGCTACCATTCTACCTTCCGAGACTAAGCTCTGTCTCTATCTGCATTCTCTGCATTGCATAAGGCTACCATTCTGCCTTCCGAGGTTAAGCTCTACCTCCATATGCATTCTCTACATTGAATAAGGCTTCCATTCTGCCTTCTGAGACTAAGCTCTGTCTCCATCTGCATTCTCTGCATTGCATAAGGCTACCATTCTGCCTTTTGAGGTTAAGCTCTGTCTCCATCTGCATTCTCTGCATTGCATAAGGCTACCATTCGGCCTTCCGATGTTAAGCTCTACCTCCATCTGCATGGCTGAAATATCGCCGCTTTATTTACATCCGCATGGTTGAAATATCGCCACTTCATTTATACCTTGCATCGGCTGAAAGATCGCCGCTTTATTTACATTTGCATGGTTGAAACCTCGCCACTTCATTTATACAAAGCATTGGCTGAAAGATCGCCGCTTTATTTACATCTGCATGGTTGAAATATTGCTGCTTCATTTATACCTTGCATCAGCTGAAAGATCGCCACTTATTGCATTTCATTCGCTGAAAGATCACCACTTCATTTACACCTTGCATCGACTGAAAGATCGCCACTTCATTTACACCTTGCATCGGCTGAAAGATCGCCACCTATTGCATCTCATGGTCTGAAAGATCGCCAAATTGTCCAAACGCGTCATTGTCCAGAGGCACCATTTTCATAGCCCGAGAATGCTATTTCATGGTCTGAGGACCCCTTTTATCTTTTGCATATCATTATTCAAAGGCATCATGGTTCGGAGGCATCATTCTCATAGCCTGAGAACATCATTTCATGGCCTGCGAATCCTTATAATACACTTCATGGCCCAGGATGTCATGGTTTAAGGACGTCATCCTAACCGTCCGAAGACAACATTCATGATCCGACGGGAAATTGCATCATGTTTAAATTTTCGCACAATATACACTTGTATTTCTTATTTGCAGGTAAATCGGCTAGCAACGGCCGTCTCAGCAGGAGCGATCCCGCTCCAGTTCCCGCAGCTCCGCTAGACTTTAACGATCCATCCCAACCCGAATATCTCATCCGTTCTTGAAAAAATCTCCATCGGCATATTCTGCCGACGGATCTTGAACTACATATCGCCTGATTCCTGTAAGACCAGGGATATGTAGGCAGCTCAGGAACTAGATCACGGTCAGATTCATCAAACCATTTCATTCGGTCAAATTGGCCATCATATCTGTACCCGACAACTCTTTCATCCTTCCCGGGTAAAGAGGGGCAGTTGTTGATACCCAAATTTTCATTGTATATTTTATATATGTAAAATACTTTCAAAATATCATATGTATACATATATAGGTATATCCAAACGTTTTAGTATTTTTCCTAATCTTAAAAGATTTTTAAATCGATTTATTGCCCTATTTTAGCAATACAAAAACTAATAATTATTCCCAAAATCATCATTTTGGTGAATAACTTATTTTATTCTCACATTTATACCAAAATATAGCTAAGGTAATTTTTTGCACATTTTTGTAAATTTATTTAGTATTTTAAAAGTTAAATTCCATTTAATTGCAATTTTAGCCTATTTTAAGATTTAATTGTGTGTATAATTATAAAATTGGTTCTAGCATTTTTAATATAATATCTATATATTATTAATTAATTTAGTACCTTTAATTTATTTTCAGAAATCATGTTACTTATTTTATAAAATAAAAAGGGAAAAATTGGCTATTTAAAATATAGCCCCATTTTGTTTCAATTATAGCCCAAATTGATCCCCCAAATAACCCAATTTCAAATCCCAAATTACCCATCCCAATTTCAATTTAACCCAATCCCTGACCCACTTATCTGATCCGCCCAACCCTCTCTTTAATCCAGGTCGTTGATCATTTTGATCAACTGCCATGATCATTCCTTACCTTTTAAATTCCCCAATGACTTCCCTAATCCCCTCATTCTCTTCTATCAGCCACCTCTGAAATCCCTCTCCTCTCAAACTCTATCGAAACCCTTGCCTCTCTCACTGTCTTCTACCTCAATCTCACCGGAATCCATGGCCTCTCAGGCCATGGATGGCCTAAACTCATCTCCCTCTGCTCTCAAACACTTGATATTCGAAGGTCCTAGGTCTGACCTCGAAGGTGTCCATCCAGATCTCAACAAATCCAAGGTTCTATGGTCCTTGCCGGTTTTGCTCCGGCGTACAATGATGTTTTGAGCATGATTCTAACCTCTCCAACTCAGATCGAACCTTTTCAAAGCCTTTCTCATTTTAGGGTTCCTCTAAAACCATAAGCTATTCGAGGTTTTCTCTGATTTTTTCTTAGATCTATTCTATATTTGTGTTTTACTTGAGTTTTTAAATATTTTCCCCAATTTTTTCTTTCAAAAACTTACTTGTTTCCGATTAAGGGTTTCTGAAAAAGCTTAAAATGTTTCTCTGACTCTTCTTTTCCTTTCTTTGTGTGCATTTGTCACGCATGTCCTTCTACCGCTTTCTTATGCGATACATGTTCTTTTGTGCTTTGTTTTTCTACTGTGTTTTGTACCATGCTCGCAAGTTTATCTTGCTATATTTTCCTATATGATCTTTTGCTATGCTCTTCCGATATTTTTGTGTTCTTCTACTATATGTATTTCCTACTGAGTTCTTAAGTTTTGTTTGCCTTCTACTGAACTCTGTTTAAGTCCCTTCTAAAAGGTTTTCTTAAACACGTTTCTTTTACTGTCGTGACTATTCTCTCATTATGCTCCTACACTCTGTCTTCTTTGAATGTTATTTGTATTTGCTTGTATTCTCATGAGATTCTGAAAAGAAATCTCTGAGCCTGTTGCCTCCTCATCTCTGTATTTGACTCGAGTCGAAAACCCTAGAATTTGGGGGTTTCCTCCGAGTTTGATCATATGATCAAACTAGGGTTCTGTTCAAGGACCCTTGACTCTTTCAGACTTATTTATGGGTCTATGAACTAAGTGTGAAATTATTTTGTTTGCACACAATTCTGATTCTCCTACACTAGACTCTTCTATTGAATAGCATGACAAATTTCTTCGTGTTTAACGTGTCTGTGTGCTTTTATATATGAGGAATATTTCTTCAAAATGGTTTTCCAACTTGTGATTGATTCAGAATTCCTTTTAATAAGTTTAATTGATTGGTACTGATTTTCCTTAAGTCGAAATCCTTCCCATTTTTTTGACCTGGTTTATTCATACGAAATCCTCAATTTCTTATTTACTAGCTGTTAACTGATCTCCTTTCCTTATTTGCAAAAACTGTGTACTATCAAGACTTTGTCCTTAAATAAACCTCTATGTATTTACCCCTCTTGTACTGCTCTGGAAAAGTGTTTGATTAAGCCCTTTCTTTAATTATTTTGCCCTTTTGAAATCAGAATCCCTTAATTAAAGGGAGACCTTGTGTTATTGATTTCCAAACTATTTTATTGCCTATTTCTACTTGCTTTTTGCACTATAAAAGGGCACCCCTTCTGCACTTTAGGACACCTTCAATTTAAAACTTCTACACTTCAGACTTCACTTGTGGGATTTAAAACTCCTGGAAACAGCCTCTCTACCTCTCGGGTAGAGGTAAGGTCTGCGTACATATTACCCTCCCCAGACCCCACTTGTGGGATTACACTGGGTTGTTGTTGTTGTTGTTGTTGTACACTTCAGACTTCACAATTCTCTTCTAAACTCATAATATTCTGATTGCTCGTTTGCACTTTGGCTTTACAAGACTACTGCTTTCTCTTTGTTTGTTTTCTCTGAAACTGGTATATCCTAATTTTGATTTCAGCATCACCCCAATGTGTTTACTTAAAGTTTTTATATCTATGGCTACTTTACTGCTTATGTAGAGTTCAATATTTAACTTAACATGCATATGTTCTACTACCTGTTTCTACTCTGAATCTTTGCTCCCTACCCCATTACCCCTATATGTTTGTAAGTGGTGACTTAGGGCATGGCAACATGAGTTGTTGCCCATGACTTGAGTTCTGAACCAGTGAGGTCCTAACCTCTAACAGGCTGGAGGGTGTGCCAGCATATCCCATTGCTGAGTATGCCCATCAGCCTACTTCTCTTGTGTTCTTGCAAATTCCCTACTCCTCTATACCCCTATATGCACTGATTTTTAAGTTGTTCCCTTTTCCCCCTTTCCCCTTTCAGAATTTCACTTCTGCACTTGCACTCTCTCCTAGATTCTAGGTTTTGCCCCCTCTTGTGAGCCCTGCCTTGGGACCTTGAGTTCCCTCTGAACTTGGACACTTGAGGGCTGGCCCTTGCACACTGCACTATATTCTTAATCTGGTAACATTTGGGTATGAGCACTACCCAGAGTCCATATGAGGCTCTTATGGAATTCTGACATATCCAAAGATGAGAGAAAGGCTTTGGATTATGATCTTTAGAGTTGGTTCATCTCATATTTCGGACATGGAGTCTGAATTAGGCTCCCCTTGGTTGTACTTTTAATTTTGCTTTTCTTATTTTTATTCTGGGCTATAATAACTTGTAATAACTATTGGGTATGGCTAATGAAAAGGGAGGGAATCATGCATGCAAAAGGGTAGATATCATGTTCATACGGAATTATCATATTTCTGTACTTATGCATTTCATATAGATACAATGTCTATAGGTTTATGCACTTCTGCATTATATAGAGACCATGTCTATAGATTTCTGCACTTTTGTATTATATAGAGACCATGTCCATAAGTCATTTATGAAATTCTGCAGATAATATGCCTATAGGACTTCCTGCAATTTGCATGTGCATCTGTCATTAGGCAAACCTATTTATAGGAGTTAAATAAATAACTGCATATAGATCACTTGCCTATAGGATTTCTGCATGTCAAATAACAATGTTTTTAATGTCAACAATGCCTAGAAAGCATGCCTATAGGAATTAACAACCTAGTATGAAACGTTTTCGTTCATTTATAAGTCTAAAATCGACAATATCATTGTCTAACATCTGAAGAATCTTTTGTCAAAACTCGTCTTCCCTGAATAACTGACGACCTCTTCTAAAATCAGTACACTTCATCTTTTGTGAAACCAGTAGATATCATGCCTATAGGTTTCGTCTAACGCTTAGGCAAGCCTTAGGATAAAAGTTATGACTGCACCAGTTTTTTTTGTTAATTACAACCAGCGGGCATGTCTAATTCGAACTTCTTATCTGAAAATATGTGATAAATCAGCCTGCTTTCCCCTTTTATCTTTTAATCATACCCTAATCAGTACATGCAAGACATGTTAAACTAGATGCTTTTCTTTGATTTGAGGAGGTTTATTTGAGCCATACCTATTTATGTGTTTTCCCAATACTTGCTATACATGTTTTGGTTGTCGCCTTAGAATTTTGTCTTTTTAAAATTGCAAAACCTCATACTCCCTTCCCTTTTTAGGATTAGTAGTCCCAAGTACCTCCGGGAGACCGGGACTGATAAGAATGGGGCGGGTAATAGCATGCAATAAGTAACGAAACCATTCCGTGCTTTAATACCTTAACGGTGTGGGAAAGGGTAGATATGGATATGATGACCGTACGATAACATCTCGTGTAGCCCCTCTTTGAGGAGTGATTACCGGATGTTGTGTGGGGTGATCCATATTATTTGTAAACCTAGGACCCCCCTCCCTTCACTGTTTTCCTCAAAAATTCAGTTTCTTTTTGTTCCTTTAAACTTTAATCTATTTGCAACTATTATGTGAAAAAAAAACCTTGTAGCATGGCCGGGAACCATACTAGTGGATCCTGAGGGGTGCCTAACACCTTCCCTTTGGGATAATTTCAAGCCCTTACCCAATCTCTGGTTTTCCTAAATCAAACTCTTCTTAGTGTCCTAATGCACTTTAATCATTAGGTGGCGACTCTTCAATTTAAACCCAATTACCAAAAGGGAACGAGTTGTCCTCCCAAGTGTCATAATCCCGATTTCACGAGAAAAATTGGGCGCGATAATAATCACTTTTATCCTTAGCCCCACGGTGGGCGCCAAACTGTTTACCCTAGAATCGAGTAACAATTAAATTTGTATTATGGTTATAAAGATATGTGACTTAATCCAATACTAACTGATAAACAAGGAATCAAAGGTATAAATTAAAAAGTAGAGCAAGTCAAACCAGTGTGAAAACAAGTCTTGACCTCGAGTTAAGCCAGCCTTGAGGTGGATTAGCAAGAACAGTAAAATAATAAAGCAATTCTGATCAGCAGTAAGCAAGAAAGTGAAATATGTATATTCTCTTGTCAATAATTGATGTGTTACAAATGATTGGGCTCCCCTTTATATAATAAGGTAGTCCTAAATAAGGTACATTTCCATTTCTAGTAGGGAATCTTACTGGACAGCTGTCTAACCGCTTAGTACAAATCCGTTACGGAATTTATGCCGTGATCTTAGGGCTGCTACGGGAATCTCGGTCTTTCTGTTATAAAATCATAACGGTATTATCTCGAGGTTGGTCATACATGGCCTTGGTGTTCATCGAGCACTTCGATCTCCGTAGAGGCCTTTTTATCATATATTTTTTGATTAGTATAAATACAACTTTTTGTCATTTTTAGGTTAAGTTTAGGTTGCATAGGTGCACCTGAGCGATTTTCTTTACTTCTTTGAGTAAAGTTGTATTATATTGACTTCTTAACATTAGTTTTTCTTTGTTTAATATATGATGATGCATTCTACCTTAATTTCTTCTTGTATGTCTTTATTTTTTATGAGTAGTTAAATCTTTATCTAGGGTTGAGCCACAACCCTAGTGTGGATACTTAATGGATATTTAATTTTAGGGCTTATTTGTGATTGGGTTAGTGATATCTAGCCTTGTTTATGCTTAAATTCTAGAATCAATGGTTGCAAACATGTCACGCCCCAACCTAGAGGCGCGACCGGCACTCAATCGAGTGAACTCAACTGAGCAAGCTTTATCAAACACTTTCTACCCAACTCAATATGATTAGGGGAAACATGCTTTTGTTTATTTAGAAAATAGGAGAGATTGAACATTTAACATTGATAGTTCATTCTATATCACAACCTTAAACCGTAGTTAAGTTTCCAAAATTTCATACATTTACAATTTAGAGAATCAAGAATTTAGGATTACAACATAGTTCATAAACCCGTCCAACACCCGTACATAACCCACACAAACGTCCACGGAGCCTCTAAGGATACAAAAGATAAGTATGACAACACCGGTAACAAGGCCCCAGTTATACCTCAAAAGTGGAAATCTACAACAAAAGGTCTGCAACATAACCCCTTGAAAGAAAAAGGAGATCACCAATACTATGAGAGGAGGATACTCTGCTACGCGTGATCGATATTGTCCGCTATGGAGCCACCTACATTCATTTAAAAATGTAGCGCCCCCGGCAAAAGGGACGTTAGTACCATGGAATAGTACTAGTATGTATAACTAAATACCATTTTATTAAAAAGAACTATCATACAAGAACAAGGAAATCACCAGAGGCAATCAAAGCTTTAACCGAACACCATATTATAAAATAAAGAATCATACAACTTTCACATGATTTCCATAACTTTAGTTTGGGGCATTTCATATGTTCATCATTGTTCACAATACCACCGCTATCTTTAGCGGAGTCCGATCATGACCCGATCGGCTAGGTTGCCTCATTTGAGACATATACCTCAATCACCATCTCATTTTCCTTTTTCGGAATTCAACATCAGCACATTACCACCATGTGTGCGGCATGGTGTCCGATCACGGCCCAATCGATTAGGCCGCCTTACCTAGGCGTTGTTCCTTTCTCATTAATCAACTCATTTGAATCTTTATTTCACATATATCATGTCAATTCATTGGCACTTAGGGCCGTAATTTTCACATCATGTCCACTTTCAATACCAATATTGCAATTTAGGATAACAGACACAAACAAGAGCAATTCAAGTGTAAACATAGATAAGTTTTCACATAGTTGGCATGACAATCTCAGTTTAAATCCTGACATTGAGGTCTAGGCATTCCAACACATGGTTTATATTCTTCACACATCTTTAAATTAGCAAGAATAGTATATTAAACATATTGAAGCACCCCTATCACGTATATACAGTTGCAAAACCAGTTCATGTGAAATAACAATCAATTCATCAATCCAATTTCAATCTTACCACATTTGCATATACACCAACGGAGCTCAATTTCTAATTAGAGGGGATTTTAGCCATACATACCTCAATAGAGCTTCTTTAAATTCTTACAAAATTCCAGGACCCTTAGCAACTTCAACCTATTTTATGAAAATTACAAATTGAACCAAGAATTAGAGACATGATTAAGATTTTAGCTCGTCTTAGGTATACTGTCAAGCACTAAGTGTGCTAATATTTGGACCATTTTGTGAGAGATTTTCTTCATCTTATACCCCAATTGCTATCTTTTTAGCTCACAACTTCCCCATACCTTGTTATCTCTTATGCATGCAGCAAAAATCCATTTTTACACCCATAAAACCACAAGCTAATTACTCATTCTAGTGTAAATTTCGAAACTAGAGATTAGGGCTCAAGTTCTTACCTCTTAGGATGAAAGCCTAGAAAATTTTCCTTGAAAGTCTTCAAAAATTTGGCAAGGTTTGAGAGTTAGTTTCTCCCTCTAGAGCTCTCTTTCTCACTCTAATTGCAGTAAAAATAACATAAAAGAGGTATAATGGGTGTTTTTAATGGGATGGAGTTGGGTTTTAAAAGTTAGAAAATAGAAGCCTCGACACAATCTGCGATCGTATAATGGACATGCGGCCCGCAAAATGGACTGCAAAAATAGTCCCAAAACCTAAACAAATTGCCTGGGTATGCGACAGAAATGCGGTCCGCATTCCTATTCTACGATCGCATAATGCACCGTAGAACTTTTTCTCACAAAAATTCCAAGGGGATTATGTGATGACTACGTGGCCCGCATATTGATTATGCGATCGCATAATTGGCCACATAGTTGACCATAAAATTAATCATCAAATTGCCTGACTCTGCGGAGACTATGCGGTTCGCATAGCTATTATGCGACCGCATAATGGACCGCAGAAATGCGCTTTTCTGGAATACATAATTCCTTAACATTTTAATGCACAGATCAATCCGGGGTCTGAACCGCTACTCACAAGCTCACCGTGAAGACTCTCACGAATTTCTATCACATGGTCCTAATTTGGCACTACGAGATTTCGGGTTTTGAGCAGAAATTTTACAGGGTCTTACATCCTCCCCCACTTAAGATTATTCGTCCTCGAATGAGGATCAAAGTTCACTCATTAGAAATCATTATGTAACCTCAGCCTTTCACAACATGAAACATATCAACAGCCACAAATCTAGCTAACTCCCTAAATTTCCAAAAATTTTGCCAGAGTTTCCTTTGTATCTAGGGCTATCCACCTGTCAGAGAGCCCTAGAAACATATCCTAACAGTATATACGCATTCCATAGACATAACATAACTTGTACAACACTATCCATGTCCGCATAGGCAACATATAACCAGAACAAAATAGTTTTACATAGACCAAATCAAAGGATAAGAGTTCATAGGAACTAAATGCATCAAAGCTATTACAGGGCTATACAAACAAATGTATGTACATTTTCCTCATTTCTTCCTCTGCTTCCCAAGTGGCTTCCTCAACCTGTTGGTTCTGCCATAACACTTTCACCGAGGCAATTCCTTATTTCTCAATTTTCGGACTTGCCTGTCAAGAATGGCAAATGGAACTTCTTTATACGACAGTTCCTCATTAACCTCAATAGTTTCAACTGGCACAATAGTGGACGGATCTCCCACTACCTTCTTCAGCATAGACACATGGAAGACTGGGTGTACCAATGACATCTCCGGCGGCAGCTCAAGCTTGTATGCCACCTAACCAATCCTCTGAATGATCTTATATGGTCCGACATACCTCGGACTCAATTTTCCTTTCTTTCCGAACCGCATGATACCCTTCATGGTGGAAATCTTCAAAAATACCCAATCATCCTCTTTGAACTCCAAATCTCTACGACGAACATTCGAGTAAGACTTTTGGCGACTTTGAGCAGTTTTCAACCTCTCTTTAATAACCTTGACTTTCTCCATAGCCTGATGAATGAGGTCCGGCCCTATCAATTCAGCTTCTCCAACCTCGAACCACCGAATAGGAGATCTACATCTCCTACCATACAACGCGTCACATGGTGCCATCTGGATACAAGCATGGAAGTTATTGTTATAAGCAAATTCTATGAGCGGCAAATGGTCATCCCAGCTACCCTTGAAATCAAGCATCTAAATAGTCTGCTTTGTTTGCCCGTCGGTCTGAGGGTGAAAAGCTGTGCTAAGATTTACCTGCGTGCCCAAACCTTGCTGAAATTTCTTTCAAAGTTGGTTGTGAACTGAGCCCCTCGATCTGAAATGATTAATATTGGAGTGCCATGCAATCTGACTATTTCTTTGATATACAACTAAGCATTCTATTTTGTTATGTCGGTAGATTTAACTAGCAAGAAGTGCGCTGATTTCTTGAGTCAATCCATGATTACCCAAATTGAGTCGAAATTGCATGGAGTGCGCGGTAACCCTACCAAAAAAATCCAATTTGACCATCTCCCATTTCCACATTGGAATTTCTATGCTTTGGGCCAATCCACCGGGCCTTTAATGTTCGGCCTTCACTTGCTGACAGTTCAAACATTTTGCCATAAAGTCTGCCACATCATTTTTCATATTGTTCCACCAATAAACATCCTTAAGATCATGATACATTTTCGTAGAACCTGGGTGCACGGAATACCTGGAAGTGTGAGCTTCTACCATGATCCTTTCCTGAAGACTGTCAATATCTAGAACACATAAGCGACCTTGGTACCGTAGGGTACCATCATCCATGCAAAGGGAAAGAGCTGTGGTCTTGTGTTTATGAATCCCCTCTTTTAGTTGTACTAACATTGGATCGTTGAATTGATTCTCCTTCACCTCCGCCACAAGCGATGATTTAGCCTTATTCTGCACAATCACTCCCCCTTCATTAGAGTCCGCAAGGCAAACTCCCAAATTAGCGAACTGGTGAACCTCCATGGCCAATGGTATCTGATATGCCTCCAAATGAGCCAAACTTCCCATAGATTTTCGACTAAGAGCATCCGCTACAACATTAGCCTTTCCCGGATGATAGAGAGTATCAATGTCATAGTCATTGAGTAACTCTAGCCATCTTCTCTGTCTCAGATTCAGCTCCTTCTGCTTGAAAATATATTGAAGGCTCTTGTGGTCCGTAAATACATCCACATGTACCCCATACAAATAATATCGCCAAATCTTTAGCACAAACACCACTACCGCAAGCTTTAAGTCATGGGTTGGATAGTTCTTTTCATGGTTATTGAGTTGCCTAGAAGCATAGGCTATAACCTTGCCATGTTGCATTAACACATACCCAAGCCCAATCCTTGAAGCATCACAATACACCACAAATCCCTTTGTACCCTCTGGCAGGGTTAACACCGGTGCTGTAGTCAATCTTGATTTCAGTCCTTGGAAGCTCCTTTCACAAACATCGGACCACTGGAACTTAACTACTTTCTACGACAATTTAGTCAATGGAGAGGCAAGAGTAGAAAATCCCTCCACAAACCTTCTGTAGTACCCGGCCAAACCAAAGAAACTGCAAATCTCTATTGGAGTGGTAGGTCTAGGCCAATTCTTCACTGCTACAATCTTTTAAGGATCAATCATAATTCCTTCCCTGGAGACAACATGACCCAAGAACGCGACAGATTCAAGCCAAAATTCACATTTTGAAAATTTTGCATACAGTTGATGTTGTTGAAGAGTCTGCAGAACTGCCCTAAGATGGTCAGCATGGTCCTCCCGACTTCAGAAACACACAAGAATGTCGTCAATGAACACTATCACAAAGGAGTCTAGAAAAGGCTTGAAGACTCAATTCATAAGATCCATGAAAGTTGCCGGGGCATTTGTTAGCCCAAATGACATCACCAAAAATTCGAAGTGCCCATACCGAGTCCTGAAAGCTATTTTTGGAATATCCTGCTCCCTTATCTTCAATTGATGATACCCAGACCGTCAGTCAATTTTTGAGAAACACGTAGCACCTTGCAATTAATCAAACAAGTCATATATCCTTGGTAGAGGGTATTTATTTTTGATTGTGACTTTGTTGAGTTGCCAGTAGTCAATACACATCCGTAGAGACCCATATTTATTCCTTACAAACAAGACTGGTGTGCCCCACGGTGACACACTCGGCCGGATGAAACCCTTTTGTAGAAAATCCTTCAATTGTTCCTTCAGCTCTTTCAATTCTGTCGGTGCCATTCTGTAAGGTGGAATTGATATAGGCTGCGTGCCTTGCATCACATAGATCCCAAAATCAATCTCATTGTCTGGTGGAATCACAGGGAGCTCATCTGGAAAGACATCCGGAAATTCATTCACAACTGGTACAGACTCAAGGCTAGGTGCCTCGGCATCAGTGTCTGTAACACGGACTAAATGATAGATACATCCCTTCTTGATCATCTTCGCGGCCTTAAGGTAAGAAATAAACCGACCTTTTAGGCACTACATTATCTCCCTTCCATTCAGCAACGGGTTCATTAGGAAATTCAAGCCTCATAGTTCTAGTCCGACAATCAAGCTTGGTAAAGCATGAATAAAGCCAATCCATTCCCATTATTACGTCAAAATCATCCATCCCTAATTCAAATAGATCGGCCACGGTATCCCTACCACGCAACATGACAACACAACCTCTATAAACTCGAGTAGCCATAATTGACTCACCAATCGGAGTAGAAACCGAAAATGGCTCATGAAGTTGATCCGGTTCTATCCCAAATTCCATAGCAACAAAAGGGGTAACATAGGACAAGGTGAAACCGGGGTTAATAAGTGCATACACATCATGAGATTGGACAGTCAGAATACTTGTAATAACATCTGGAGAAGCCTCTACGATCTGGTGACCACTCATAGCATAGAACTGACTGGGTCCTCCTGAAATCTGCACACCACCCCTAGCTGCACCACGCCCTACCGGTGCTGGGGTACCTCGAGATGGAGAGAGGGCTGAAGATATAGCAGCTGCTAGGCCGACTGGCTGTGATGTGCCCCTACCCTCTCCCTGGCAAGATACACGATAGTGCCTCTGAATATGACCTCTCATCCCACATCCATAGCATACAGGTAACTCCAAATAGCAAATCCCTGAGTGCATCTTCCTGCACCTGGGGCACGGGGACCTTTGCTGCTACTGGGAATCTCCCACCAGACCGACCCTGCTGGTAGGATCCCCTATTGCCCTGACCGGGCCTAAAATGACTCCACTACTGTTGCTGGCTAGGCCCCGTTGGCGGTGCACTGGCTGAAGACTATGCAACAGACTGGGGTGGCCCCGATGATCCTCCCCTAAAAGCTGATCTTCCCCCACCTAGTGACTCTCCTATGTTGCTCGTAGATCGGGCTTTACTATTACTCTCTCTTCATTCTATTCTTCAGTTTACGATTCTCCGTGACCGGAGCAAATGCTACCATCTTCCCTTAATTCATGTTAGAATTCAAGGCAGTTGTAGAAGCCTCATTAATAGTCAAAGGATTAAGACCCTGAATGAACCGACGGACCCTGGCCTCCATTGTGGGCAACATGTGAATGGCATACTTGGACAGGCGAGCAAACTCCATGTGGTACTCCCACACACTTCTGCTACCTTGCCTCAAATTCTCAAACTCTGTTGCACGGGCTGCCCTTGTCTCAGCAGGCAGGAAATGATCTATAAAGGCATCGGCAACCTCACTCCACCTCACCGGAGGGCTCCCTTCCTCACGGGAATCTTCCCACAACTCAAACCACGAAAACTCTACTCCCTTTGTCCTAGTTGCACGCATAACCCTGAGGGTCTTGTGCATCTCATCAATAAAATCCTGAGGGTCTTCTTCTGGATTGGCACCCGTAAACACTGGAGGGTCTAACTGAAGAAATCTGTTCACCCTGGAACTAGTGGAATCCCCTTGCTGGCTAGATGAACTAGGTGCAACATTTGACCTCTGGTTCCGAGAGGCCACTAGCTGGGTCAACATCTGAATAGCTCCTCTAAGATCCCCATCAGAAATATCAGAACCGGAAGCTGGTGCTGGAGGCGGAATATGAGTATCAATGGGAGGGATAGTGGTACCCTCCGCAAGCATAGGAATTGGGGTAGTCTGCTCTGGAATAGAAGAACCAGGCAGGGTGATAGCAGGGCGACTACCCTCACCCGCAGTATCAAATAGTGAATCATCAGCCACTCCTGAGGTGGCATTGGCCTCTGGGCCAATTTTCGCTTTCTTCTTAGGTGCCATTTACTGAAAGATAGAACAATGCACTAGTTAGAGGGGGAATAGTTTCATAACAAGTTTTGCCGCAAGATCTAGAATATCAAAGAAGGGTGTTATTCCAAAATTCCCAAGTAGCGTCCAACTTATAGATGTGGTCGACTACACACCGATAAGAAGGACTCTACTAGACACGGCTCCGAGACATCCTAGGACACTTTGAAACCTTAGGCTCTGATACCAAGTTTGTCGTGCCCCAACCTTGGGAGGCGTGACCGGCGCTCAATCGAGTGAACCCAGCTGAGCAAGCTTTATCAAACATTTTCTACCCAACTCAATATGATTAGGGGAAACATGCTTTCGTTTATTTAGAAAATAGGAGAGATTGAACATTTAACATTGATAGTTCATTTTTTATCACAACCTTAAACCGTAGTTAAGCTTCCAAGATTCCATACATTTACAATATAGAGAATCAAGAGTTTAGGATTACAACATAGTTCATAGACCTGTCCAACACCCGTACATAACCCACACAAACGTCTACGGAGCCTCTAAGGATACAAAAGACAAGTATGATAACGCCGCCAACAAGGCCCCGGCTATACCTTAAAAGTGGAAATCTACAATAAAAGATGTGCAACATAACCCCTTGAAGGGAAAAGGGGCTCGCCAAGACTATGAGAGGAGGATACTCCGCTACGCACGATCGGCATTATCCGCTATGGAGCTACTTAAATTCATTTAAAAATGTAGCGCCCCCAGCAAAAGGGAAGTTAGTACCATGGAATAGTACAAGTATGTATAACTAAACATCATTTTATTAAAAAGAACTAACATACAAGAACAAGGAAATCACTAGAGGAAATCAAAGCTTTAACTGAACACCACATCATCAAATAAAGAATCATACAACTTTCACATGATTTCCATAACTTTAGTTTGGGCCATTTCATATGTTCATCATTGTTCACAATACCACCGTTTTCTTGAGCGGAGTCGGATCACGACCCGATCGGCTAGGTTGCCTCATTTGAGACATATACCTCAATCACCATCTCATTTTCCTTTTTTGGAATTCAATATCAGCACATTACCACCAAGTGTGCGGTATAGTGTCCGATCACGGCCTGATCGGCTAGGCCGCCTTACCCAGGCATTGTTCCTTTCTCATTAGTCATCTCATTTGAATCGTTATTTCACATATATCATGTCAATTCATTGGAACTTAGGGCCGCAATTTTCACATCATGTCCACTTTCAATACCAATAGTGCAATTTAGGATAACAGACACAAACAAGAGCAATTCAAGTGTAAACATAGATAAGTTTTCACATATTTGGCATGACAATCTCAGTTTAAATCCTGACATTGAGGTCTAGGCATTCCAACACATGGTTTATATTCTTCACACATCTTTAAATTAGCAAGAATAGTATATTAAACATATTGAAGCACCCCTATCACGTATATACAGTTGCAAAACCAGTTCATGTGAAATAACAATCAATTCATCAATCCAATTTCAGTCTTACCACATTTGCATATACACCAACAGAGCTCAATTTCTAATAAGAGGGGATTTTAGGCATACATACTTCAATAGAGCTTCTTTAAATTCTTACAAAATTCCAGGACCCTTAGCATCTTCAACCTATTTTATGAAATTACAAATTGAACCAAGAATTAGAGACATGATTAAGATTCTAGCTCGTCTTAGGTATACTGTCAAGCACTAAGTGTGCATTGTAATTTTTTGACCCTTCTGTGAGAGATTTTCATCATCTTATACCCCAATTGCTATCTTTTTAGCTCACAACTTCCCCATACCTTGTTATCTCTTATTCATGCAGCAAAAATCTATTTTTACACCCATGAACCCACAAGCTAATTACTCATTCTAGTGTGAATTTCGAAACCAGAGATTAGGGCTCAAGTTCTTACCTCTTGGGGTGAAAGCTTAGCAAATTTTGCTTGAAAGTCTTCAAAGATTTGGCAAGGTTTAAGAGTTAGTTTCTCCATCTAGAGCTCCCTCTCTCACTCTAATTGCAGTAAAAATAACATAAAAGAGGTCTAATGAGTGTTTTTAATGAGATGGGGTCTGGTTTTAAAAGTTAGAAAATAGAAGCCCCGACACAATCTGCGATCGCATAATGGACATGCGACCCGCAAAATGAACCGCAAAAATGGTCCCAAAACCTGAACAAACTATCTGGGTATGCGACAGAAATGCGGTCCGCATTCCTGTTCTGCGATCGCATAATGCACCGCAGAACTGCTTCTCACAAAATTTCCAAGGGGGTTATGTAATGACTATGTATCCCGCATATTGATTATGTGATCGCATAATTGGCCGCATAGTTGACCTTAAAATTAACCATTAAACTGCTTGACTCTGTGGCGACTATGCAGTTCTCATAGCTATTATGTGATCGCATAATGAACCGCAGAAATGTGCTCTTATGGAAAACATAATTCCTTAACTTTTTAATGCACAGAATAATCCGGGGTCCGGATTTATAACACTTGGTCCTAATTTGGCACTACGAGATTTTGGGTTTTGAGCAGAAATTTCACGGGGCCTTACGAAACATTGATCCATTTGACCTAGTCTTTGCTTGAGAAAGAGAGACTAGGTTTAGGAAAACTTGGCTAGCAAGGAATTCGGGTAAATTCAAGAAATTGATTGCCCCAATTAAAGGGTCAAATTTAGAGATAGTAAGACCCGGCTTGAGTACATATCACTTGATTTGTACAAATACCCATTTGAACTTGAGAAAGCCAAATCGAGCAAAATCATTCAAACTATCGAGAGGTATAGAGTGAGCAATTGCATGTGTTTGTTGTGCACAAACCCGATAAATCAAACTTGTCGTATAGTTTACAATCTGTTAGGTAGCCACCTAGGTGAAAGTCACGACCCTAGATTCCTTTATCATTTGAAAAACACTCAAAACCAAAAACACTGTTTTCTAGTTATTATTTGCAATCCTTAGCTAAAAGTAGAAATAGAAAACAACCAATGAATATGTGGAAGTCCAATCTAAGGCACATCATACATTAGCTCTAGTTATATACCTAATCCAAATTCGAACTCCCAGTGGATTCGATCTCGACTCGTGTTGGGTTTATTATTGCTTCAACCACCTCACATCTTATTGTGGTGTGAGTTTTGGAGAGATCAGCTACCC
This sequence comes from Nicotiana tabacum, assembly GCF_000715075.1. NCBI lineage: Eukaryota > Viridiplantae > Streptophyta > Magnoliopsida > Solanales > Solanaceae > Nicotiana > Nicotiana tabacum. Next base: position 55,302,934 of record NC_134084.1, read on the forward strand.
TCCTTGTACACCCGTTACTACCGATATGCTACTCTTAGTAGCTGGAAAGTAGTGAAAGCAACCCCGCTCGTCTCCACAATACCCATGGTGCGGAGTATACAGTGGCACTCCTCTAGAAAACCATGTGCATCCTCTGAAACCAAACCACTAAAAGTAGGAGGGTGATACTTCTTGAACCTCTCAAGTCTAAGTTTCTCCTCCTTAGATGTTACTGCCCTAACCTCGGGTTGTACTGGAATAACAAAATGTACTGGTATAACCTTTAGGACCTGATCGACATGGAATCGCTGCTTTGCGGTATAGGCTGCGGGAGTTTGAGCTCCACCACCAGCCTGATATATGGATGGTGCAAGTGGAATAAACCCTGCCTGAGCTAGAGTATCGAACATGCTCAAGAACTGTGCGAGGGTCTCCTGAAGTGCAGGGGTGGAAACATGCGCATCGGGTGTCTGCCCCCTAATTGGAGCTACTGGTAGCTCCTCTGTAGCAGCTCAGGCAGGTGCTCTAGCTGCACCAGGTGCCCCTCCTCGGCCTTTGTCCCAGACCCGTCCTCTCACGGCTCTAGCAAGGGGTGTGGGTGTCTGATCGTCGGATCCAGCAGTTTGTGTCCTCACCATCTATGAGAGAATAGAAAGTCAAAGATTCCGTTTACGAAGTCAACCAATTCGCACGATAAGGAATCAAAGAAATGATGTTTTCCTAATAGTTTTGTAGCCTATCGAACATAAGTACAGATGTTTCTGTACCAATCCACAAGACTCTACTAAACCTGCTTATGACTGGTAACACCTATGATCCGATGCCAACTTGTCACAACCTCAATTTACCTCCTTATGATATCGTGATAGCACCTAGTCTCTAAGACTAGGTAAGCCTGACATTTTATAATAACTTAACAAGAATAATCAATAGGAATACTAATATAGAACTACAAAACTCATATGGTCTTCCAAAAAATGAATCTCAACAACAACTTTTCAAAACCGATGGAACTGAGTCATAAGCTCCACAGAGTAAACTAAAATGTCTACTACATCACTGTCTAAATGAAAATATAACAGGAGATAAAGATAAAGGAAGCTGACTCCGAGGCCTATGGATGCCGGGCAGGCATACCTTGAAGTCTCCATAAAGCAACTAACAGTTGATTACTAACGCCCGACACATAGAGATGTACCTTGATCTGCACAAAAAGATATGCAGAAGCGTAGTATGAGTACAACACAACGGTACCCAGTAAGTATCAAGCCTAACCTTGGTAGAGTAGTGGTGAGGCCAGGTCAAGACACCTACTAGGAAATAATAAACATAATGAAAATGAAATAACAAGAAGTAATGGACGTAGAGAAATAAGTAATGTGAAACAAGTTAATAACATCGACTAATGGAAGGATTGTAAGCATAAAGATAACAACAAGGAAGCAATTGAAAAGAACCACAATGTTCATGTACAGACTGTTGATACCCAATTTTGCCCTTGTATTTTTTTAAATAGTATATATTCCTTTCAAAATATTATTTTGCATCATTATTTAGTTTACAAAATCTATAAAACATTTTCTATAACTCTTAGAGCTTTAAAATTGATTTTCTTGCATTTAAATTACTTGAATACTTATTAATTACTCCTCCAAATTATTTTGTGATGACTTAATTACCTAAAATTATTATTTTGCATCTATAATACACATTTCAAATATACTTACTTTATTTTATATTATTACATTACTATTTTTAAGCTATTTGAACAATCTTACAATAATAGCCTATATTTTATAATTTTATTGCATTTGTCATTTTACTCAAGGTCAAAATAATATCGTACATTTTTATAATCTTCTACTATTGTTTTAAAGTATTAATTTCCATAAATAGCATTTTTATAATTTATTTAACTATTTTTATTTAATTATTTTCCTCTTAATTTCCTATTTTAAAAAATGTAGCCCAAAATTTGGATTAATAACGGACCAATTAAGGTCCAATTGAACCCCTGACCCAATAACCTCAGTAGCCAAATGACCCTTTAAACCCGGGCACAACCCGTTTATACTGACCCTCCCCAACTTCCTCTTAATCTTGGTCGTTGATCTCAAATGATCAATGGCCCGAATTAAAACCCCCACTTTCCTTATATCCCCTCACTCAAACCCTAATCCCTATTTCCCTTCATCAGTCGCCTCTAAGCACTCCTCCCTCCTTCAGAAACCCTAGCCGCCCTCTCAATCTTCTCTGAATCCTTCTCAATCATGGATTCCTTCTATGATTTTCTTACCTTTTATGTGTTACCTCAGTATTACTTGCAAGACTATGGTGTTACTTAGTACTTGCCTAAACTTGGAAAGTACCATCTCTCATATTCGGGCCCGTTCAACTTCAATCGCTAAGATTTGGACAATATCCCATCCATATACATGGAAGAATAGTTGATTTCTCATACCAGTAGACGGATTTCAAACATTGAACCCTAATAAGGGTTTGATTTTAGATTTTTTTCCTTACTGGTTGCTTTATGATTGCATGTATATTTTTCCTTTCTTTGTTTATGTTTGATTGACTTCTATCCTTATTTACTCATCTAATTTAACTACTATATAAATACTCCCCATTTCCCTTTGAAACAGAACTTTAATCACTAGATTCACTAAAAAATCGAAGCTATTTGTTCTATGATTCTCTCATTCTCTTGTTCTATACTTTTGTTCTTGGCTGGCTAAAATCCAAGGCTACTGGAATTCGATTTTCAACTTTTCTTGGTGCAAGCACTGCCCGTGGTTCATTTGAAGCCCTTGGGAACTCTGACGCACTAAGATTCTGGGTTCTACTGCTCTTTGTTGATAATTAGAGTATTGTGCAGTTTGTTCTTTCTTGTTGTCTGTTTATTCAACTGATAACTGTTAAGTCTCTAGGCTTTTACAATTTCGTTCATCTGTGTTCATAATTTGCATATTCATACCTCTGAAATTCATGACTTAATGTGTTTCTGGGCTATCTCTGTATGCAACCTTATTAGCATTGAACTTGTTTTATGATCTGAACCTCTTTAGCATTTGATTTTACCTAAAATTTCTAGTCCGGAGATATGTCATTTGTACATACCTAACTTGAATAGATTAGACTCTCTTAAGTTTGTTTGGCCTGATGTGTTGGTACCTGAACGTCTACCTTTACTGCCTACCATGAGTGGTTTCCCTACTTTGTTTTGAATTCTTGTAATGACTAGCTCGTACTTAGAATGTACTCTAATCTATATTGAGACCTTCACTCTAGCTATGACCTGCTCCCATGCTATTTTGTCACTCACTATGCCTTTGATCCGCTTAATCCTGTATCATTAAGTGATTAGTTGGGACCTTTAGAGTAGCTATCTTAATTTGTGTTTCCTTACAATGTTTGATATTGTTTTGGTCTTATTGATAAGTTGGTATGTCTGCTTTCTGGTGTTGTGATGGATATTCAGCATAATTTGGACCATTAAGCTTTAAATCCTTTCAGTTAGTGCTCTACTTTAGACTCGTTTGGTATTATGCATATTCGTATGTTAATCTTGTAATCTCAGAAATCTTGATTCCCCTGTCTCTTACAAAATGTTTTCTGCCTAATATGCTAAGTGTTTGAACTTGTGATATCAACCTATTTTTTGAGTTTTGTTGATTCTCTTTGCTTATATGTTCTTTGTTTAATCACCCTGTTATGTCTGCTTCTAAAATATAAGTGCACCTCTTCAAATTGTATCATTTGATCACTATTCTCTCATCCTCATTTGTTACCTACACTATTCTGAATCTATCCCTCTTGGTCGGTTGAAAACAAGGCCACCAAAAACGCTCTCTATTGACCTCCCTAGTGTGAGCACTACTCGGGGTCCATTTGAGACCCTTGTGAACTCTGACACACAAGGATTTGGGTTTCCTTGGTCACTCTTTTTGTTGCTGAAACTTGAGCTTTTTCTGACATTCAGCTTCTCTTCCTCACATTATTTGTATAATCTGCAAACTGGTTTGTTTAAGTGAATTTTGTATAATTCAATATCTGGGTCATATGGTCAATCTGTGACTGTTTGGTTTGGCTTTAGTTCCTCTATGGTTTTTGGGCTTTGCTGATGAGTATAGTCCCCTGTTGGGATCTGGGTATGGTATTTGTGGAGAAAGAGTTTGTTGAAGGCCTAGGCAATACTGGGTATCTCCTTTTGGGCTTACTATAGGCCCATTATTATTTCTTGTGTAATATTTATATTTACTTTCTTTGGGCCTGTAATAATTTGTAATAACAAACAACTTGGGGTGTTTGTGAAATTGGAGAAGCGGGTATATTCTAATATTTGCTTGAAAGGGTAGAAAAATATGCCTATAGGATTTACATGATTTACTCATTATTTTATCCAACATGTATATATGCTATTCAATCTCCCTGCACACAAGTAGAAATCATATCATTAGGGGAATCACACACTCGCACAACTTGTTCACTATCAAAGCATGAGCTTAAGTACTTTATATGTTCCTCGTATCTACTACTATGTGATAGCATGCCTATAGGATCACTAATGCCCATCTAGAAATTATGCCTATAGGACTTTAATTAGCTAATTTACTATTTCTATTGGTATATACTGCTCGCTTAGAAAACATGCCTATAGGGGCTAAGTATTAGAAATCAGTTTCAATTGTCAATCATTAGAAAACCTGCCTATAGGGTATTATCACTCGCTTAAATTGGTTTATGAGATCAATAATGTTAATGGTGGACTCTCAAAACACTGTTTCATTGCTTAACCATGCCACTATTAGAAATCATGCCTATAGGACAATGTCACCTTCCTAAGATGCATATCTATAAAATCAGCACTAATAGCTAGGCTACAAACAGTTTACTGCCTCCTCGCCTAAGCCACTAAGAGCAATAATATTTTATATATGATATCATAGTCATATAGAAACCATATCTATAGGGTTTAATGAATTCAATTTGCCTCAATTCTGAAACTACTTATTCATAATATTGAATCTGTTTATGTGCATTTATTGTCTAAGTGTGGCGGTTAACTTGAGCCTTTAACTGCCTTTATATGAAGTCCTAATTATTTTGTATGTCGCTTAGTTTTATCATTTTGAGCAGCCTAAATAAAGTCTTGAACCATCCAAATAGAGGTCCAATGCCTCCTGGATCATAGGAATGGACGGGTAGTGCACGCATAGGGTACGACTTAGAATTGAATTAGAGCGCATTTAGATAAATAACTTTAACATAGTAATCGAGTAGCAGGAGATGATAGTCTGTGCCCGCTGAATAATATAAGTAACTCCATACCTCAAGGGAGTTGCGAAATATTATTTATGTTACACGGGGTGATCCTTTAGGCTAAAAAACTTCGGACCTCATACATTTAGTCATCTAATATAGACCGTTATAGTTATATTCTTGTAATCGTTATTTCTCATTATGTTATAATAAAACTCTTTGACCCTTATTCTCTTTGTTTATCTTGCCTAATTATAATCCACATAGTCTTAAGTTCAGCTTGGACCCACAGTTTTGGACCTCGAAGAGTGCCTAACACCTTCTCTTTGAGGTAATTTGAGCCCTTACCCGATCTTTGGTGACGTTGACTAGTCAAACAGAGTTATCCGTAAATAGGTGCCCTAACGCACCTTAAAAATTGTTAGGTGGCAACTCTTCTTCTATTAACACTCTATCTCCCATCTAAAAGAGTTGTCACAATGTCAAAACCCGGATTCGAAAGAAAAAGGGGCGCGATAGCATGGCGACTCTGCTGGGGATATACTTAGGCTCTTACCATAATGAACTTGACTTATGTGGATTATTTTCTTTGTTATAACATGCACATCCCTTCCCTTCTCCACCTTTATTTGTTTAAATTTGTTTTAACATGCACATCCCTTTCCCCCTCACCTTTATTTGTTTAAATCTGTCATGACATCCACACCCCTTCCCTATTCACCTCTATTTGCTATGACTGCTCTTTGTTGCTCTTCATTTTGTTTAACACTGCTATATCATGCCTCTCATCCCTACTCCCCTACCTGCTTTATTACATTCTTGCATATATTCCACGAATTAAACTGACTTCTTTCTTTTGTCTTTCTTTTCTATGTTTACCTTACTACTGTACTGCTTCTACATATTTATCATGCAAATACTTGACAACATGTTATCATCTATGTATAAAACAAGCTCCACATCATACTCCACTTGTGTCAGTTATCAACATAGCGATGGTTGATGAGTGTTCGCGCTCTTCTAAACTTACTCTTTTAAATCGAAAAGGTTTATTTGCGGAAAACTAGCCGATCAGCAGTGCAGTCGAAGGTACCATGTCCACTTGAGAGTACCAGTATAGGCTATTTTAGAAACCTTACTCCAATATCAAATGTACATGTATCATGTTACACCTAGTACGGGTGTGAACGTTGTTAACGTAAAAGCCCGTTAAGATAAGCCTTGTCCAAAGTCCGACGGGATTTCCACAATCCTAGTGGATACTATCATGTTGTGTGCATTACTTGGAGAAAATATGTCAATATGTTGATAATTATTGTGTAAGTGATCGAATCTAGAGGGGGAAAGGGCTAACTATATTTGTTTGAAAAAAAATGAAGCATGAAGTCCCCAGGTTTGGCATGGTCCAAAACATCCCACCTCTGCTACTAGATTGGTGGAAAAACCTCGCACCTTGTGACAAGAATCATGTGAGAAGAGTCTTTCCTGACTTGCCATATTTGCTTGACATCCGACCAAATAGCGCATTGATCGAAGCCAGTACCATGTTTTGGGATGAGAAAAGGGTCGTCTTCCACTTTGGTGACATAGAAATGACTCCTCTCCTAGAAGAAATAGGAGGCTTAGCTAAGTTTCCGTGGGATAGCCCAGGGTTATTAGTGCCGGAAAATTGCACCTCTCGTGGTTTTCTGAAAATGCTAGGTTTAAAAAAAATGATGAGCTGCTGTGTTTGAAGAAATCATACATCCCATTTGAATTCCTTTATGAGCGTTATGGGCATAGTAAGTCATATCACCTTCATCATGACGAACTTGCCATTACTTCCTTGGGTTGGACGCACCGTCGAGTTTATGTGTTCATTATCTGCTTTTTGGGGTTGTTGATATTTCCAATGAAAGGGGGAAGGATCCATACCCCTCTAGCCATGGTCGCCGGGACTTTAATGGAAGGCATCGAAGGACAAACTTATTCCATCATCCCCATGATCTTAGCTGAAATGTACTGCGCTTTAGATCGGTGCAAGCAAGGATTCAAGCACTTCGAAGGTTGTAATCTGTTACTGCAAGTTTGGTTGTTGGAACACTTTCAGCGAGGGGAATATCATCGAGAGCTTCTGCGACGACCGTTGGATGACTATGTTCGCAATCACAAACAACTATAAATAAAAAAGGATTTTATTGATAAACATTACAGGTTACAACTCTGTTTATCCCTTGATTCTTTCCTCCAATTTTTTATCCATAATTCGAGGGTCATAGTGGCATATTTCTCGAATGTAGGATGATATGCATCTCCTTGATGTATTTGATGATCAAGAATCATGTAGCAGCACTCCATTTGGTTCTTGATTGTTGCTAGAAGTTTGAGCAAGACATATTTGACATGTCTTTGATCTCTTAACGAATATTTCAAGAGTTTTATGGAATTTCGGAGATCGTATATTTGATCTCTTTGTGCATATTCCGGGAGTTTATGGAATTGCTGAGACTGTCTTTGAAGAATATATGTAGCCTTATTTATAGGCATAAATTAGGGTTTGGGTGGAGTAGCCACCAAGTAACCCTAATAGACTCCTAATATTTCAAGACTTATCTTGAATTTAGGATTTTTCTTGATCTATTAAAATTTCAGTGTCTAAAAATGCCCCCTACTTCAAGGTTTGTTGAGGTGCAGGCTTGCTGAAACTTGAAGATGAGACTTGAAGTACCCAACCATCACAACAGATAAACTTGAAACTTGAAGTTTTTGATTGGCAGGAGGAAGAGATGAAGGCCAAAATGGTCCCATTGGGCGTGCTAATTTGTTTTCAATGAATTGTGCAGAAAAATAAAACTGCAATCACAAACAACTATAAATAAAAAAGAATTTTATTGATAAACATTGCAGGTTACAACTCTGTTTATCCCTTGATTTTTCCCTCCGATTTATTATCTATAATTTGATGTCCATAGCGGTGTATTTCTTGAACATAGGATAATATGCATCACCTTGATATATTTGATGATCAAGAATCATGTAGCAGCACTCCATTTGGATCTTGAGTGTTGCTAGAAGTTTGAGCAAGACATATTTGACATGTCTTTGATCTCTTAACGAATATTACAAGATTTTTATGGAATTTATGGAATTGTTGAGACTTAAATAACATATGTAGCCTTATTTATAGGCATGAATTAGGGTTTGGGTGAAGTAGCCACCAAGTAACCCTAATAGACTCATAATATTTCAAGAGTTCTCTTGAATTTAGGATTAATCTTGATCTGCTAAAATTTTAGTGTCTACAGACTATATAGCTTATCATCACCCAAAGAAAATGACATTTATCCCAGACAGGTTTGCACAACCTGGAAATGCTATAAGTTGGGTGCATTTCTTCAGCAATCTGATAGACGAGCGGGTACATTGGATGTTTGAATGGTTTCCTAGCAGTGAGTTCATCATCAGGTCAAGAGAGACTACTCATTTGTTATTGATCGGGTTGAGGGGTATCTATCCTTATGTTCCTATAAAGGTAATGAGACAAGCGGGAAGAAAACAGGTTATACCTCGGGTTTCCATCATGGTCTAGTGCAAAGTAGATTTAAAAGGGGACGTCATTCCGTTCAAGTTCGAGGCACAACATATGTGGAACCAGAAGGTCATTGTGGAAAAGGAAACTATTGATCTAGATAGGTACCATACCAGTCATGTGTACTTCTACCCATCATGGCTGGTAGACGACATAGTATGAGATGTCAAGCCGGGAATCAATCTAAAAAGTAGGATCATAGATGATGATGATGCTGAAGCACAGGTCAAGTATAGGAGGTTACGCAAAAGGGTTTTTGAGTCGGAAGCTAGGCATCTGGAACAACACAAAGTGGATATGGAAGCAATCAACGAATGGAGGGAAACTGCCACTAAAGCAACAGAGAGATTGGAATATTTGGAGCAAGGATTGATGGATCTTGAGGAGAAGATGAGAAAGAGGCTTTCAGATTGTCAAGACACAGATGGTAGTGAAGGGGGGCATCTAGCAAAGGCATACCTATTGTTGGATATGCGCGACCTGGGAACCTAATTGATGGAGTCAAGAGAGCCAAGCACGGGGAAGGTCCTTCTGGGACCAAGTAGATTAGGAAATGATGTTCTTTACTGTTTTCTAGCTTAGTTATAGATTTTGATTGTAATAAGACCAAGTTCCATTAGTAACTTTATCATTAGTGTCGATTTAGTAAGGATTTGATTCATTTTCGCATTAATGAAATGACACAATTATTGACATCAATTTTCTCCAAGTCTATGAGTTGCTTAGGCCTACCTCGGGCACAACGAGGTCCCCCAAACTAGGACAGAAATTATTACATTATTTTGAAAAAAACCATATTTAATATTGCAAGCATTCTTTCAATATCCCTTACTGACTTGGTTACCTTTTGTTTTTATTTTCTTTCTTTTAATTATTCCTATTCCCCAAGGTTGGTTCGTGCATACAGGCATCATCCACATATCATACTAGATCGAGAGTCCCTCCACCAAGTGATCCTAAAGGCAGAAGAAAGGGAGAGGAAAAATGGATGATTTGAGTGGTATTAGGAAGGACAACGCTACTATAGCAGAGAATGTCAAAACCTCAGATGGCCGAAGCACTCCGACCGATAATGAACTAGTCTTACGTCTGAAACAGAAGATCTTGGAGTTACAAGGAGAACTCGAGTAGGTCCAAAACTTGGAAAATCTCTCTCTCACCTTAAACGTCCCTAATATTAACCAACAAATCCAAATACCCAGAACCAAACGCCACCACAAAACACACAAAAACAAAACCCACTACCAAATCCTCCTGCACCACACCAGTACCCCATACCTCCTCAAAACCTTAACCCTCCACCAGTACCTACTCCTCAACAACAACACCATTACCAAACTCAATACCCAAAAACTACCACTTATCACACTCTCCAGAATGCACCACAACCTACTCCTGATCCTTGAAACTCAACCAATGACCATCCTTATGCCAGATTCCTGGAGTTCACCAAAGCAATCCCATATATGTGGAAACTTTACCCCATGCCCTGCAACAAACCCTATACATACCTGAATCAATTGAGAAAGACATGCTCATTAAGAACATGGCAAACAAACTCAAGAAGCTCACTGGCAGAGTTTAGAGTGTCGAAGGCAGTAAAGGCATTGATGGTTTGAACTATGAATACTTATGCATTCAACTAGATGTGGAACTGCCAGAGGGTTACAAATCTCCCAAGTTCGAAATGTTCGATGGAACTGGAGATCAGAAGGTACATCTAAGGACATATTGTGACAAATTTGTAGGAGTAGGCAAAGATGAACGAATCCGTATGAAGCTTTTCATGAGAAGCCTCAAAGGATATTCTTTGTCTTGGTACATCAGTCAAAACCCAAAGAAGTGGGTATATTGGGTGAGCATGGCGTCAAATTTCATGGACATATTCAGATTGAATACAAAAAATGCACCAAACATTTTCTACATTCAAAATCTCAAGAAGAAACCAACAGAAACCTTCCGTGAGTATGCTACTCAGTGGAGGTCTAAAGTTGCGAAAGTAAGACCAACGCTTGAAGAAGAACAAATGAACAAGTTCTTCGTCAAATCTCAAGACCCGTAGTTCTACGAAAGGCTGATGGTTATTGAAAACCATAAATTCTCTAACATCATCAAGCTGGGAGAAAGAATAGAAGAAGGGATTAAGAGTGGAATGGTGACGAATTTTGAAGCACTGCAGGCCACCAATAAAGACTTGAAATCGGGAGGTATCTCAAAGAATAAAGAAGTGGGTGTTGTAATGGTGGCCCAAGGTCCTAAGTCTCCCCTCACATACCAAATACCTCCACCTACATACCAAACACCTCCACCCACATACCAGCCTTCACCCCCAGATATCAACTATCTGCTACCACCTACCATGCCTATAACACTCAACCCATATATTATCACTCACCACTACCCGCCCGCCAAAATTACCAAAAACCAAGACCGGACTTTGATCGCAGACCACCTAGACAATACACCCAAATTGCTAAACCCATAGACCAACTATAAGAGAGACTGAAGGCTGCTAGTTATGTCACTCTCATTCCTGCCGTTGCTATAGAAAATTTTTCTCAGTGGATCCACCCAAACAAGACATGTGCCTATCATTCAGGCATGAAGGGTCATACCATTGATGAGTGTCACACACTAAAAGACAAGATTCAAGCATTGATCAACACCAAGGTCATACAGGCAAAGGAAGTTGCACCAAATATTTGTAATAGTCCTCTCCCAGACCACAAAGGTGAGGGGGTAAACGTGATAGAGATCGACGAGGAATGGGATCCGGAGAGGTCAATCGGACTCATCCAAGAGGGAGATGATCCTAAAACATCTCCAATTACCCTTATACCTATTGTGGTGCAAACCCAAGCACCGTTTGAAGTCGAGGTAACTACACCATTCAGTGTGATGGTAGCTCTCACGCCGTCTTACAAGTCTAATGTTATCCAATAGGATTATGTTGCGGAAGCAAGGAGGAAAAGAAAAGCAAAAATGGAGGAAACATGTGCAGCACAAGGCATGACTAGAACTGGCAGAGTTTATACACCTGAGCACTTGGGAGGAACAAGCAAAGAAGTTGCATCTAAGCCGCTTGTCGTTGAGACTGGCCCTGATGATCTTTAGAGAAAAGTGCAAGCAAGAGAATAATCTGTGAATGGCCATTTGAACAAAACTCCCGCTCAGATATCCATCTTGTCACTGCTGTAAAACTCTGACATGCATAGGAATGCCTTGATGAAAGTGTTTAGTGAAGCTTATATACCCACCAACATCTCTAATGGGGAGATGGCCAACATGGTCGCGCAGGTACTGGAAAGCCACAAAATCACCTTTCATGAAGATGAGTTGCCACCAGAAGGACTAAGTCACAACAGGGCACTACATATCACCGTGCAATTTGAGGACAAGTTCATCGTCGGGGTCCTGATAGATGGGGGTTCAAGTCTCAATATATGTCCACTGACTACTCTGAAGTGGTTGGGTAATGGCCTACACGAGATATGAGCGGGAAGCATGAATGTATATGTGTTTGATGGATCTTAAAAAGCAACAATCGAAGAAATCAACCTCAGCCCACAGATGGGCCCAGCCTGGTTTGATGTTGAGCTTCAAGTACTGGATATATCTGCTACCTATAATCTATTGTTGGGATGACCCTGGATACATGCCGTTGGGGCAGTGGCTTCTACTCGGCATCAGGCTGTGAAGTTTAAATGAAACCATCAAGAGGTGATCATCCATGGAGATAGAAGTAATCACATCTATACCAATCAGACTATTCCATTCATCGAGAATAGGAAGAAGTTAGGTAGTGAAACATACCATCACATTGAGCGCGTTAACGTAATTGAAAAATACAAATGGTGGAGCAACAAGATAGAAAGCATACTGCTATGGACAACATATAAACCTGGTAAAGGTCTTGGCAAAAACCTCCAAAGGATCACCAAACCAGTACAGCCGAAACGTCATGGTACAACTTTCGGGCTTGAGTATGAATATACTTGGCACGAATACTAGAATTAGTCACTGCCATGGTGTGGTCCTTATTATCCGTTGGAACAAGTAGTACCACATTTGCACCAGACATTTCATTAAGCTGACATGATGTAGGGGTCTGAGAAAGACGAAATCTCAGCTGGCATGAGGAAGTTATTTCTGGATGATGAAGAAATGGATTGCAGTGCGATAGTTGAGGAGGAGGAGGAGGAAGACCTTACCATTAAAATCGTGGAGAAAGGAGCTATTCTCAAGAATTGGACCGTTGCACCATCACGAGCCCGTCAAGTTCCTGGGTAGCCTGGCCAAATAGCATCAATTATTTTAAAATAGCTTTGAGCCTTTAAGACATTTTCATTATTTTGTTTTGAACGTATTTTGTTTTGAAATAATTGCATGAGTCATTGAGTCGTACTTGTTAACGTTCTCAAGATTTTATTAATGCATTGCTATTTTGCGTATTTATTATTATTCTTTACATTTTCTCTCTACAAAATTATTATTACCTATCTTGATGAACCTACGATTGTGACATGTAATGAGACAACACAACAAAAGGATAGTGATTCGGAGGTTTTGGAAGATGATATAATACCTGAGGAAATTGTTAGAGAAGTGAAGAACTTTGAAAACAAACATATGTCTAATTTGGATGAAACTGAGACAGTCAACTTAGGGGATTCCAAAATGATCAAGGAAACACGCATAAGCATTCACCTGTCACCGTCAAAGAAGGAAGAGTATGTTAGATTCCTAAAAGAGTATGAAGATATATTTGCATGGTCATACGATGATATGACTGGGTTGAGCACATCCATAGTGGCTCACAAGCTACCTACCAATCCCACGGGTCCACCGATAAAGCAAAAGCTCAGAAAGTTCAAGCTGGATATGAGTTTAAAGATAAAAAAGGAGGTCACCAAGAAAATCAAAGCCAAGGTTCTTAGAGTAGTTGAGTATCTGACTTGGTTGGCCAATATCGTGCTGGTTTCGAAGAAAGATGGTAAAGTCAAAGTGTGTGTTGATTACCGAGATTTAAACAGGGCAAGTCCCAAAGATGATTTCCCGTTGCCCAACATACACATACTGATCGGCAATTGTGCCAAGCATGAACTCTAATCCTTTGTGGATTTTGTTCCTGCTTTAGCCTATGAGGTATGGCTCTCTGTAACCCCTCAAAATTTTTTACACAATGGTTCCTACTTCCTAACTAGAGTTAGCATGTATATCCCCCGGTCATACTTTAGTATCACATGGTAGACCCCCACCCCAAAACAGGGTCCCAAATGAATTGGCTTATTCGAAAAAGGCCTTATTCTTTGAAAGATCTATCTCGTGTCTAGTACTACATGGTTCCACTCTGCAAGAACTCCGAATCATTCTCTTGAAGCTCATCTAAGAAGGCTTTATTGAAAGCTTTAAAAGAATGGGAGAAAGGGGACGCATGAGCTCCTTCTCGTTGTACCGAAATAGAGATCTGATTTAAACGACCAGGTACAACATCACATTTGATACCTAAGAAAGGTACAACCCAACTTTCGATGCAACAACAAGATCTTATTTGTAACAACTGGTTTTGTTGGTTGGTTAATTGGTCATATTTTATTCATGAAATGGCTTGGATTGGTATTAGTCTGGATACGGCAAAATCATTCTATTAGATCTAAGAAGTACATTTGACCTAATAAGTACCTTGTGCTTGAATTGAGAAATTCTATGGCTCAGGTTTATCAAGAATACGCAAGAAAAGCACTTCGAATTGTTGATTAATCGTCAGAGATGGCTTATAACCAATAGTTCATTATCTAATAGATCTTTCTGAAGCTATTCTAAAAAGGGGGAAATAAGCACTACTTGGTAAAATAGGTTCTTTTAGAATCAATTTCAAACCATCTGCTAGAGGTTGTCAGTTGAATAACTACTATTATCCGCAAATAGGCCTACACCGGAGGACGACCAACCAGGGCCTCCACTGCTACCCCCCAGTTTCCTTCAGACCCAGACATTTCCCCCCTCCCCCGATGCATGAAGAAATGGAGGATCTGCCTCCCATAGAACCTATTGCTCAGGATTGCTTCGCGGGGTATCATCAGATCTGGATGGATAAAGAGGATGCTGAAAAGACAACCTTTATCATACTATGGGGAATGCACTGCTATAAAATGATGTTGTTTGGTTTGAAGAATGCTAGAGTTACCTACATGAGGGCCATGACAACTATATTTCACGACATGATACACAAGCAAATAGAGGTGTATGTGGATGACGTCATCATCAAATCTAAAAGGAGTACATATCACATAGCAGACTTGAGGAAATTCTTTGATCAGCTACGAAGGTACAATCTGAAATTGAATCTTGCAAAGTGTGCCTTTGGAGTCCCTACTGGGAAATTGCTAGGGTTCATCATCAGTCACCAAGGGATTGAGTTAGACCCATCAAAAGTCAAAGCTATCCAAGACTTGCCACCTCTGAAGAATAAGAAAGATGTGATGAGCTTTTTAGGGCGTCTCACCTACATCAGTCATTTCATAGCACAATCAACTATGATTTGTGAGTCGATCTTCAAGATGCTGAAGAAAGATGCTGCAACAAGCTGGACTGAAGAATGCCATAAAGCCTTCAACAAAATCAAGGAGTATTTATCTAAACCACCCGTTCTGGTCCCACCAGAACCAGGGAGGCCTCTGCTGCTTTATTTGTCTGTATTGGACGAAGCTTTTAGTTGTGTTATGGGACAGCCTGATGAGACTGGAAGAAAGGAGCAGGTGATATATTATCTGAGCAAGAAATTCACGCCTTACGAAGTCCGATACTCTTTCCTGGAGTGCACCTGCTGCGCTTTGACATGGATAGCTCAAAAGTTGAGGCATTATTTCTATGCATACACCATATATCACATATCAAGGATGGACCCGGTAAAATACATCTTCCAAAAACCCATGCCCACAGGTAAGTTAGCAAAGTGGCAGATATATTTGAGTGAGTTCGACATCATCGATATAACTCAGAAGGCAGTCAAACGGCAAGCATTGGCAGATCATCTGGTAGAAAATCCCATAGACGGGGAGTATGAACCATTGAAGACGTATTTTCTCGATGAGGAAATATCGTTTGTAGGAGAATATATCACCGAAGCATATGATGGTTGGAGAATGTTCTTCGACGAAGTAGCAAACTTCAAAGGAGTCGGTATCGGAGCTATCTTGGTATCAGAGACCGGCCAACATTATCCGGTATCCCATAAAACTCAAGTTTTCGTGCACCAACACTATGGCAGAATATGAGGCTTGCATCCTGGGACTCAGGTTGGCCATTGACATGAATGTTCAGGAGCTGATGGTGATTTGAGATTCCAATCTTTTGGTGTATAAGGTGCTAGGAGAATGGGCTAAAGAACACCAAAATATTTCCATATTTGCATTGTGTACAAGAGCTGATCAAGAGATTCATAAAGATAGAATTCAAACATGTTCCGAGGATTCAGAATGACTTTGCAGATGCATTGGCCACTTTATCTTCCATGATACAACATCCAGACAAGAAATCCATCGATCCTATCCCAATAGGAATTATTGACTTATTGTGCTCATGTTGAAGAAGAAAGTGATGGAAATCTATGGTTCCACGACATCAAAGAATACTTGGCAAAAGAAGAGTATCTGGAGCATGCAACTCATACTCAGAAGCGCACACTCCGAAGGTTAGCCAACCATTTCTTTCAAAGTAGAGGAATTATGTACAAAAGGACTTTAGACCTGGGATTATTACGGTGTGTCGACGCCAAGGAAGCATCCAAAATGCTTGAGGAAATACGTGCCGGAACTTACGGATCACACATGAATGGCTTCATCTTAGACAAGAAAATACTAAGAGGGGATATTTCTGGATGACTATGGAAACAGACTGCATCAAGTATGTTCAAAAGTGTCACCAATTCCAGATACATGCTGATATGATACTAGTACTACCCAATGAACTCAATACAACAAGTGCACCCTGGCCTTTCTCCTCTTGGGGCATGGATGTCATCGGTCCAATTGAACCCACTGCTTCAAATGGGCATAGGTTCATTCTAATGGATATAGACTATTTCACAAAATGGGTTGAAGCCCCATCTTACAAAGTTGTGACTAAGAAGGTCGTCGTAGACTTTGTTCGGGATTGTATTGTTTGTCGATTCAGAGTACCAGAGTCAATCATCACCGACAATGCCACCAATCTTAACAGTGATCTAATGAAGAACATGTGTGAAACTTTCAAGATCAAGCATAAGAATTCCACAGCATATAGGCAGCAAATGAACAGAGATGTATAAGATGCCAACAAGAACATCAAGAAGATACTGAGGAAGATGGGAGACAATTACAAACAATGGCATGAGAAGTTTTCATTTTCTTTACTTGGGTATCGTACCATAGCTCGTATATCGACTGGGGCAACTCCCTATCTATTGGTTTATGGTACTGAAGCGGTTATCCCTACCGAAGTAGAAATCCCTACTTTAAGAATTATACAACAAGCTGAGCTCAGCGATGCAAAATGGGTACAGAGCCGATACGAGCAACTAGCTCTTATTGATGGAAAGAAAATGAATGCGGTATGTCATGGTCAACTCTACCAGAACAGAATGGCAAGAGATTTCAACAAAAAGGTCAGACCAAGGCAATCCACACCGGGGCAATTGATGCTCAAGTGGATCTTCCCACATCAAGATGAAGCCAAGGGGAAGTTCTCACCTAACTGGCAAGGTCCCTACATGGTTCATCGAGTACTAACAGAAGGAGCACTTATACTTGCAGAAATGGATGGAGAGATTTGGCCAAAACTTATCAACTTAGACGCAGTCAAGAGATATGTTTAGGATTATTTACATTTCTTCACTTGATATAACTGAACTACGTTTGACCTTATTCACGTTTAAGAGGGGATACGTAGGCAAACCTTTGGGTTCGATCACATCTTAATAAAATATTCATTTTCCTCATGATCAGAAATTGGGGCAAGATTGCAAGTTCATCCAACTTTGTTAAATGTGGAACAACCAGAAGTATGCATTTAAACTAGGGTAGAATTTTTGGGGGGCCCTCAAAATTCTAAGGCAAGGAGGTCGCAATATCTCTAAAATATGTCACAGTCATCGGTTCATCTAAATTATTTGATATCACTGCAATACATTTCAAACAACTATATTTTGCAAACAATTTATCAAATGCATGCATATTTTTTGAAAACTTTATTTCTATGACAGCCAGATGTTGCCCAGGGTAACTCAAACAGTATCTCAAGATAGGAGTAAAGACAGAGCAAGAAAACAAAAGCACGAATCGACCTTCACCTCCCCCCCCCCCCAAACTGACAAATTTTCTTTGGATGCAGGCATGATAAGACAATAATATCCGCAAATACATCAAGTCACTACCTTCATGATGACAAGTTATCGAACGCAAATACCTCTAGCTAAGAAATAATTTACTTTCTCACTGTCACTCATCATTTTATTGTATGAGGCTAAGCATTACCTCCGTAATTACATAAGGCTAAGCATTGTCTTTCCTTGCATGAGACTAAGCATTGTCTCTATCTCTTGCATGAGGCCAAGCATTGCCTCCCTAATTTCATAAGGCTAAGCGATGCCTTTTCCTACATGAGACTAAGCATTATCTCCTATTCTTGCATGAGGCTAAGCATTGCCTCCGTAATTGCATAAGGCTAAGCACTGCCTTTCCTTGCATGAGACTAAGCATTGTCTCCATCTCTTGCATGAGGCCAAGCATTGCCTCCCTAATTGCATAAGGCTAAGCACTGCATTTCCCTGCATGAGACTAATCATTTTCTCCTCTTCTTGCATGAGGCCAAGCATTGCCTCCCTAATTGCATAAGGCTAAGCACTGCCTTTCCCTGCATAAGACTAAACATTGTCTCTTCTTCTTGCATGAGGCTAAGCATTGCCTCCATAATTTCATAAGGCTAAGAACTGCTTTTCCTTGCATGATATTAAGCATTGTCTCCATCTCTTGCATGAGGCTAAGTGTTGCCTCCCTAATTGAATAAGGCTAAGCACTGCCTTTTCTCGCATGAGGCTAAGCATTGTCTCCTCTTTTTTCATGAAGCCAAGCATGGCCTCCCTAATTGCATAAGGCTAAGCATTGTCTTTCCCTACATGAGACTAAGCATTGTCTCCTCTTCTCGCATGAGGATAAGCATTGCCTCCTTAATTGCATAAGGCTTAGAACTACTTTTCCTTGCATGAGACTAAATACTATCTCCACTACGCTACCTAAGACCTAGCACTATCTTTTTGTTCACCTAGGGATAAGCACTGCCTTTATCTCACACAAGACTAAGCCTTGTCTTGTCTCGTGTTCGCATATGACCAAGCATCGTATCATTGCATTTCATAGGCTGAAATATTGCCATTTTGTCCGAAGGTGTCATAGTCCAATGGTATCATCCTCATAGCCGGAAGACACCATTCTATGGCCTGAGGATCTTTCAAAATTGCATATCATTATTCAAAGGCGTCATAGTCACGAGGCACCATCCTCATGGCTCGAGGACACCATTTCATGGCCTGTGAATCCCTTATCATACGCTTTATCGCCCAGGACGTCATGGTCTAAGGACATCATCCTCACTGTCCAAAGACAACATTTGGTCCAAAGGGAATTTGCATCACATTTAAAAATTTTGCAATAACCCATATATATTTACATGCAGTCTGATTTAAATTTTGTAGGTACTCCAGGAGGAAAACTATTCTACAAACAGGAGAAATCTTCGCTCCGATTTCAGTTCATAACGTTCGCATCCTTCAGTTGTTTCAAACGTAATCGACTACCAGCAATCACCCACCATTTACTCTATGACCGTTCGGGTATTTGCTCTGTGATACATCCATAATGTTTCAAATTCACATTCTAACTCCGCATAAATTCATCTGATACTATTCTATCCAAAAGAACCCTTTCCAAGACATACGACCATTCTTATAACAACTCCATTGATTTCGTTCATCTTTGGCACCAGAACTACACACGGCCTGATTCCCGTAACATCAGGGATATGTAGGCAACTCATGAACCAGGGTTCGGCCCCCATTTTTTTAAATCACATCATTCCTCATTCAATTCGACCAAAATTTGTCATCATTTTCTTTATCCGACAACTCTTTCATTATTCCCGGGTAAAGAGGGGGAGCTGTTGATACCCAATTTTTCCCTCATATTTTCTCAAATAGTATATATACCTTTCAAAACATCATAATTCATCATTATTTAGTTTACAAAATCTATACAAGCATTTTCTATAATTTTTCATAATTTTTAAAGCTTTAAAATTGATTTTCTTGCATTTAAATTACTTGAATACTTATTAATTACTCCTTCAAATTATTTTGTGATGACTTAATTACCTAAAATTATTATTTTTCATCTATAATACACGTTTCAAATATTTTTACTTTATTTTATTTAATTACATTAGTATTTTTAATCCATTTGCACAATCTTGCAATAATAGTCTATATTTTACAATTTTATTTCATTTGTCATATTATTCAAGGTCAAAATAATATCTTATATTTTTATAATATTTTACTATTATTTTAAAGTATTAATTTGCATAAATAGCATTTTTATAATTTATTTAACTATTTTTATTAAATTAATTTCCTATTTTAAAATCTGGCCCAAAATTGAGACTAATTTCGGACCAATTAAGGTCCAATTGAACCCCTGACCCAATAACCCACTACTAGAAATTGGACCTATGGGAACGGATATGTTCGCAACGGTTACATAACCGTAGCAATAGAGTTCTATTGCCACGGTTATAACCGTTGCATAAGGGGTTTGGTGCTATTGAAACATTTTTGCCGTCAAACTGTTGCATTAGTTTAAGCATCGTTGCAATATGGGTACTTGTGCAACGATTTTGGTAACCGTTGCAATAGAGTAAACTGTGGCAACGGGTTTTTGGTAAAAATGCCAATTGGAACGGTTATTAGTTGCCTCCTTATTTTTCCTTCTAATTTTGATGGTCCCGCCCGAAAAATTTCTATTTTTATTCTTAATAATAATATTAATATCTTTAGGCCCACTTTTTTTCTTAAACCCAGGTAGCTTCGAAACATATCAAAATAAAGTTTTAACTCTCTCAGAACTAAATAACGCATAGCTTCAAACACTTCTTTGTAGCTTCAATCACAGATGAAGAAAGTATTTGAAGAACACATCTCAAAATGTATATAGCTTCAATCACATCAAAGTAGGCTAAAACACTCTCAGTCTTGTGGAGGTTACCGAACATCAAGAAGAGGTAGGTCATGAAAGAGCTCAGATCTAGGTTTCTCCTCCATGAGGACTTTGGGGGTTTATTCTTTAATTCATTTCTTTTTTGGCTTATTAATTTCTTGTTGAGTTTATTATTTTGCTTTTGATTTAAGCATAGAATCTAAATTGGGTATTAGTTTATTTAGGGCTATTGGGAAAGGAGGGAAAATGAGATTTGCTATAGAGAATGCGACAAAGACGAGTATTGTGATTGCGGATACAAAGATACATATATTGAGATCGTTTTCGAGTATTAAGATCGCTAGGGGTTCACTTTGTAGCGTTATATTGGGCTCTCCTGCTGGTAAGATTTATTCTAAGCTTCGAGCTGTTACTGCCCGATTGAACAATATGCTATAATTTATTTTTAAATTATAGATCGCAATGTTTAAGTGTATTATTATTTTGAGCTGATTGGAAAATTTTGGCTGATATATGTATTGCGACTGATTTTTTTGGTCAATAATTTTATGCAATCCTAATAGTGGAATATATGTTCTATTTGGTTTAGCTTGGCTTAATGAATTGGTTTAGGTAAAAAAAATTGGGATTTGTTAGGGTTTTCCTTATACTATAATTCCTTCTTTTTTCTTCTTGATTTTTTCAATAAAACTGAACATTTTATACTAACTTTTGTTTACGTCTATGCGGATGCTACCCCGGTGAGCGGTGATATTCGAGAATGTACACTCACTTTGATAAAGGAAGAGAGCGAGGAAAGTACATACATTATTGTATGATTCACTTTATTTTTTCTTTTCTACTTATGATTTATTTTGTGGCGGTGCAATGGATTTTGATGTCACTATAGCTATTTTTATTGATTCACGAGTTTAACCTTAAAGCTTTTACTTTTCTCTCATGTCTTCTTCTGAGATTTGGTTACAATGTTTTTTTAATTTTTGTACTTTCTTCCATTCGCCTTTTGTTCTAAATGTGTTAACTCCTCCACATAGGGTAGTTCTCTCAAAATCGGTTACCTTCTGTGGTTCTCTTATGTTAGATAAAACTTGTTGTTGTAACTATCATTGGGGATGCATTTAGCACACAATCATGAAAGAGCTTAATTTAAACGTAAGTACACTCCTTTTATGCAAACATGAAATAAATTAATTCAAACTGTGAAGAGACATATGAATGTCTCGTTTTGAGTGGTGAAAAGCGTTGTAAACTACTTTTATGCTTTGTCTGTAATTTGTATATTATAGTTAGTGAAGTTTTATATAGCTGACCCCAACTTATTTAGGATTGTGATAGTAGTTTTTATTGTAATAAGCAAAAGGAATATATATAATGAGGATTACATGAATATTTAGAACCTACCAACAACTATTTTTTTACACATCCGAGGAGATGTTGTAGAAAAGGCTCTGCATCAAAAGAATATTACTATCTTAAAATATGGCTTCACCTGATTCTATTTAGTATTTACAATACAATTACTTTATTCAAGCTTTTCGATCATGCAGACAACTCTCTAAAAAATTTCAGTTGTTTTAGGTTTTTATGAAGCACTTAATGGACATAGGATTTGTTGGTAAAAATCTACAGTTCTTCCAGAGAAGTCGCTTCTTCAAATTTCAAGGTGGAAGGGCATAAAAGACTGCTTTGGTCCATATATCTCTACGCGACTTCAATGAATAATTTTAACTTGCCTCAGTTGGTACTATGCTATTGAGAAACCTACAAAGACTTCACCAATGAATGTCTTCCTGAAATCAAGTGTATTGTCAGGTAAAAAGTTTAACATGACTGGGATTCTTCTCTAATACCACTGAGATCCTTATACTTAAGAGTTTTCTGATGCTAAGTTTGTAGCGAAATATTTGGTTTCTTTGAAGAGTGAAAACATTTGCTAATCAGCATGACTCAAGGTATTGACTTCTCTCTTTCTTTTATTTTTTTCTTCTTTTTTGATCATAAATTTAAGCCTAAAACTTATTTAAATTATTCTGCTTAGTGTATGTATAGTTGTTGTAATCGTAAGGTTGTAATTAAGTTTGAGTTTATGCTTGACGGAAAAATAGTAGTAGTATTTTTCTCTCTAGTTGTTTACTACGATGGGAATTTTCTTAATAAGTAAAATCCTTTTTTTTTTCAAGAAATAATTAATTTGAAGCTGATTTTCAAGATTTATTGAGCTTGCAAAGGTTTCTGCTGGTAGAAGATTCTCTTACATTGTAGATTCAAGCATATCATATGTCTTAATGCTCGGATTTTTTTACTATATTTAGTTGTATTTGGTAGTGCATCCATATAAGTTGAAGCCCACATGAGCAACAAATTGTTGAAAAGACAAGGTGGTAATATAAAAATGCAATATAAATGGTTGTGTTCTTTTCTCCTTTTTTACAGTATATTGTTTATCAATCAATTATTAATATATGATAGTTTGCAGCTATACTATTTTTATAGTTCAGTTTTCTTTATTGTTGCGACAGTGCTTGCCTTAGCCGAGGGTCTTTTGGAAACAGTCTGTCTACTTGCATAAGGTAGAGGTAAGGTTTGCGGACACACTACTTTCCCTAGACCCCACATATGGTAATATACTAGGTATGTGGTTGTTGTTTTGTGGATAACTCTCTTTTAACGGTAATAATGCCACTTGAGATCCTTGCTTTATTTTTTAGAAGTGTAAGTCACGCATATTCCTAAAAGAGAAAACTTGAGCAATTCCCAAGCAGGAGTGCATTTTGGCTGCTGTTAATGATTAGAAACTAGAGTTGCCTTTAGATTTAGCAACTCTATCAGGTGGCTTTGATCTCAAACTAATTGTAATGAGGAACACTTTGTTACAGGTTCTTTCCCTGTCTATACAATTTCTATAAGAATTCAGAATTCAACTACCTCTTTTTATTTACTCTAAGATGCTATAAAATCATTTTATTGTTAATGTTTTACGTTATGTTTGGAAGCAAAATTTATGCAAACTAGTATTTATGGATTGTCGACATTTGTATTTTTTGCTTCTTCTATCTTAGTGCTTATTTCTTCTGTCTTATTAAAATGGACTCTTACTGGGTGTATCTTACTCTTTACCCTTTGTTAATTATTGATGTATCTTAAAATGTTTTCTTTTTCTTTTTTCTTCCCTCAGAATACTTTTGTGCCAGTTGAATATGTTGGTGAAGCAAACAAGCAATGGAAAGATGAAAGCAGTGAAGACTTTATTGAAAAGTATTGGTTTGGGATTGAGGCATAGTTATTATTGTTGTTGCCTGTTGGTCTATAAAGACCTATGTTCTAGGGAGTTTTTTTAATTTCAATTTTTTTTAACTTATGTATGCTAACTTTTGAATTGTCAAACATTATTTGTCTATTTTACATATGGAGAATATTCTTTGATTTTTAGATTATGATTTGTTGATTTATAGTTTTATTTTGTTATTTATATAAATTTTAGTGCATTGTAATTTATTGTATATGTAAATATTTATATATAAATAGGTGTATATCATTGTTGCAATTAAGCCATTGCAGTAGGCCACCAAAACCGTTGCAATAGGCCATAAAATATGTTTTAGAAGACAATGTAAGTCGTTGCAATAGGTCATGAAAACTATTCTAATAGGATATGTAAACCATTGCACTAGGTTATTCAAACCGATGCAATAGCTATTGCTCGACAATAAGAAACCGTAGCAATAGAGTAAAACCATTACAATAGCATTACAAAACCGTAGCAATATCTTTAATTAGCCGTTGCAATAGCTTATATGATCCTTGCATTAAAACTATGGTAACAGTTTTAAACTGTTGCAATAGCAAAAAAAACTCGCTGCCTCATGGGAAATAAATAACCGTTGCGGTAGATATGACTAAAGAAACAGTCAAAACTAACTGTTACAGGAACCGTTGCCGTAAAGCTACTAGCACGCGATCTATGGAATGGTCTAGAAACCGTTGCAACAGAGCTATGGTAACGGTTTAGGTGGATGTTGCAACGGTGTTATCTACGTTGCCATAGACCCATTTTCTGGTAGTGACCTCAATAGCCCAAATGGCCCTTTAAACCCGGGCATAACCCGTTTATAATGACCCGCCCCACCTTCCTCTGAATCTTGGTCGTTGATCTAAAATGATCAATGGACCGAATTAAAAACCCCACTCTCCTTATATCCCCTTACCCAAACCCTAATCCCCATTTCCCTTCATCAGCTGCCTCTAAGCACTCCTCCATCCTTCAGAAACCCTAGCCGTCATCTCAATCTTCTCCGAATCTATCTCAATCATGGATTCCTTCTGTGATTTTCTTACCTTTTATATGTTACCTCAGTATTACTTGCAAGACTATGGTGTTACTTAGTACTTGCCTAAACTTGGCAAGTACCATCTCTAAGATTCGGGCCCGTTCAACATCAATCTCTAAGATTTGGACAATATCTCATCCATATATACGGAAGAATAGTTGATTTCTCATACTAGTAGACGGATTTTAAAATGTTTAACCCTAATTAGGGATTGATTTTCGATTTCTTTCCTTTACTGGTTGCTTTATGATTGCATGTATATTTTTTTTTTCTTTGTTTATGTTTGATTGCTTCTTTCCTTATTTACTCGTCTGATTTAACTACTATATAAATCCCTCCCCTTTCCCCTTTGAAACAGATCTTTAATCACTAGATTCACTAAAAAATCAAAGCTAGTTGTTCTATCATTCTCTTGTTCTATACTTTGGTTCTTGGCCGGCTGAACGCCAAGACTACCAGAATTTAGTTTTCAACTTTTCTTGGTGCAAGCACTGCCCAGGGTGCATTTGAAGCCCTTGGAAACTCTAACGCACTATGATTCTGGGTTCTACTGCTCTTTGTTAATATTCAGAGTATTGTGGAGTTTGTTCTTTCTTGTTGTCTGTTTATTCAACTGATAATTGTTAGGTCTCTTGGCTTTTACAATTTTGTTCTTCTGTGTTCATGATTTGCATATTTATACCTCTGAAATTCGTGACCTAATTTTCTGGGCTATCTCTGTATGCAACCTTGTTAACGTTGAACTTATTTTGTGATTTGAACTTCCTTAGAATTTAATTTTGCCTAAAATTTTCAGTCCTGAGATATGTCATTTGTACATGCTTAACTTGAATAAATTAGGCTCTCTTAAGTTTGTTTGGCCTGATGTGTTGGTACCTGAACGTCTACCTTTACTGCCTACCATGAGTGGTTTCCCTACTTTGTTTTGAATTCTTGTAATGACTAGCTCGTACTTAGAATGTACTCTAATCTATATTGAGACCTTCACTCTAGCTATGACCTGCTCCCATGCTATTTTGTCACTCACTATGCCTTTGATCCACTTAATCTTGTATCATTAAGTGATTAGTTGGGACCTTTAGAGTAGCTATCTTAATTTGTGTTTTCTTACAATGTTTGATATTGTTTTGGTCTTACTGATAAGTTGGTATGTCTGCTTTCTGGTGTTGTGATGGATATTCAGCATAA
The DNA here is from genome assembly GCF_000715075.1 of Nicotiana tabacum. Taxonomy (NCBI): domain Eukaryota; kingdom Viridiplantae; phylum Streptophyta; class Magnoliopsida; order Solanales; family Solanaceae; genus Nicotiana; species Nicotiana tabacum. The sequence goes on from NC_134084.1 coordinate 55,329,504, forward strand.
TTTGGACCCTTAGTTTTAAATCCTTTCAGCTCTACTTTAGACTCGTTTGGTATTATGTACCTTCGTATGTTAATCTTGTAATCTCTGAAATATTGATGCCCTTGTCTCTTACGAAATGTTTTCTGCCTAATATGCTTGGTGTTTGAACTTGTGATATCAACCTGTTTTTTGAGTTTTGTTGATTCTCTTTGCTTGTATGTTCTTTGTTTAATCACCCATGTTATATTTGCTTCTAAACTATAAGTGCACCTATTCAAATTGTATCATTTGATCACTATTCTCTCATCCTCATTTGTTACCTACACTATTCTGAATTTATCCCTCTTGGCCAGCTGAAAACAAGGCTACCAAAACTCTCTCTATTGACCTCCCTAGTGTGAGCACTACTCGGGGTCCATTTGAGACCCTTGTGAACTCTGACACACTACGATTTGGGTTTCTTTGGTCACTCTCTTTGCTACTGGAACTTGAGATGTTTCTGACATTTAGCTTCTCTTCTTCAAATTATTTGTATAATCTGCAAACTGGTTTGTTTAACTGACTTCTGTATAATTCAATATTTGGGTCATATGGTCAACCTGTGACTATTTGGTTTGGCTTTAGTTCCTCTATGGTTTTTGGGCTCTACTAATGAGTATAGTCCCATGTTGGGATCTGGGTATGCTATTTGTGAAGAAAGAGTTTGTTGAAGGCCCAGGCAATACTGGGTATCTCCTTTTGGGCTTACTGTAGGCCTATTATTATTTCTTGTGTAATATTTATATTTACATTCTTTGGGCCTGTAATAATTTGTAATAACAAACAACTTGGGGTGTTAGTGAAATTGGGGAAGCGGGTGTGTACAAGAATATCAACAAACGCAATGAATGTAAATTTCTCAACAAGAAGGATATCTTAACAAATAACAACTTCGCCTCCACGTGATAACGGTTTTCACAACTTCAATACCAATAACTAAACAATGAGAAAGATAATGTGTAACCACGATATTAAAGAAGAATAACCCACAAAGGAAGAGATAACGTGTAACAATGATTTCAATTGATGGTAATCAACGATGAAAAAGATAACATGTACAATGACTTCAAATAATAATACTCAACAATGAAAGAGATAACATGTACAATGACTTCAAATGATGATAGTCAACAATGAAAGAGATAACATGTGACAATAAAAGAGGCAACAAATTCAACTAAAGCATGAGGATAATTTATCAAGTAGGACGTAGAACAGTTATTAAACAACTCAGTTAAGACATGTAAGGGTAGACTAACACAAGAATAGATTGATTATGACAATTTAGAACATGATATAACATTTCAATTAAAGCATGGAAAGAGTCTAAGTAGCCTAAACCGGTCAAATAACACGTACTACCCGTGTACCCACTCGTCACCTTACGTACAAGGCTTTCACATAGCACAAGTGAATCAATCAATCCCAATTCTAAGAGGTAGTTCCTCCACATGAAGTTAGGCAAGATACTTACCTCAACTAGGCTAATTCGACTCTCGAAAATAGATTTTCCCCAAAAATTTGCCTCCACACAGCTTAAATCTGACCAAAATTGACTTAATATCATCAAACAATGCAAGAAAATTAATTACAATATATAAAGCTATGATTTTTATACTTTTCCTAAAAAGTCAACATAAGTCATTCCGGGGCCCCCCAGTCAAAACCCGGGTTCAAGGGTAGATTCCGACTATCTATAACCCCACGAGTCCATATATATGATTAGTTTCAAAATTCGAGTCCAAATCTACTCTCAAAACTTAAATTCTTATTTTTCAAAAACTTGACAAGGTTTCACAAATTTTCACTTTGATTCATATGAATTTGATGTTAAAATCTAAGATATATTGATTGAATATAGTTGGAAATAGATTAGAATCATTTACCCAAAGTTTGTAGATGAAAATTCCCTCTCTAAATTGCCTTCTACCGAGTCTAGGATTCAATAATGAGAGAATATATTGAAAAATCTATCTTCCAGCCCTTTTGTCCAGCTGCAGGGGTCACATTTGCGACACAGGCTTCGCATTTGCGAACCCTAACAACCTCAATCATTATCACAATTGCGACAAAAGTGAAAATCTCCCAAAAGCAAAAAAAATGTTCGCAAATGCGAACCAAGTCAAAAGCATGCTGATTTCGCAAATGAGAAGGGGCAATAACAATTGCGACATCTGAGCACCCACTGTCAGCTTCACATTTGCGAGGTTGGTTCCCACAATTGCAATATACTAAGCACCAACAATTCATTTTCAGTTCAATCCATTCTAAAATATGTCTGAAACTCATCCGAGTCCTCGGGGCTCCAAACTAAACATCCATACAAGTCTAAAAATATCATACAAACTTGCTCGTATGATTAAAACACAAAAATAACATCTAAAACTACGAGTCGAACCCTATAACGCATAAGTTTCAAAGTAAACTTCAAGAACTTCTAGAACTGCAACTAGTCTGAACCCTATCAATTCAACTCCAAATGATACTAAATTTTGTAGCCAAGTTCTAAATACCATAACAGACCTATTCTAAGTCCCAAAATAAAATTTCAAACTCGATAGCTAAAAGTCAATCTACGGTCAAACTTTTCAACTTCAAATTGCCAAATTTCGGAAAAACAACACAAATCAATATATGGACTTTCAAATTCAATTCCGTGTATATTCCCAAGTCCGAAATCATGATACGAAACTATTAGAGCCATCAAAATACCATTCCAGGGTCGTTTTCACAAAAGTAAAAGTTTGTTCAACATTTCTAACTTCGACTTCTACACCAGGAATCAAAGGGTCCAAAATAATCCGAAATTCTCCCGAAATGAAAATAACTGGCTTCACAAGTCATAAAACCATAAATACACATGTGTGAGGTATAAAAAGGGAAAAGAGGGTGCAATTACAAAAAATGATCGGGTCGTTACAAAAGAATATTTTATATATTCTAGAGTTCAAATACAATTTGCTCTGAGTTTCAAAGATTACAAAGGAACTTGATTGCTTTGTTGCCTTCTTTACTGAATTTTGTATCTCTCAGGAGCTCTTTACTAGGAAGGCAGTGGGGATTGGTAAAGAAGAATGTGGTATCTACGTTCTCAAGCCAGCAAGACAGGAAGGTTCGGTGAAGTTCTTAGACATGAGCTTGTGTCTTCTATCTAAGGGTGTTAAACAGGTGGGCCGGGCCGGGCCGGGTTGGGAAAAAATAAAACCGGCCAGGTTTCAATCTGGACCGCTTATGGGTTAGGGCTTACCGGGCTTAACGGGTCTGGATCCATCCGGATAAAAAATGAACCGTAAGGGTTACATGTTCAAGGGGCCGGGCCGGATTAGTGTTTTTTTTTTGTATTTTGTATAACTATTGTAATTTATATTAATATAAAGTAAACATATAAAGAATACAGTGAAGATGAAAAAAATTGCACTTATAATTTGCAAGAGCTTTTTTTATTTCAAACTTTCAAATTGAAGTTTGCATTTAACAATAAGTAAATTAACAAAAAAAAGAGTAAAACTAAATTTTCATTTCATAATAATACTTTAAATTAATCTAACAAACTAAAACATTAAGCATAAATATGTCTAATAATTTTAAAATAACACAAATTATCTCAAATCAACTTAAATACGAATTTCTAGAGGACGCTCAAGACAACTCTTCATATGCCTCCTTAAACAACCCGTGCCTACCCACCTTAGACGAAGATTTAAAACTAGACCACAGTTCTTACACTTTACTTTGTAAACTTTTTCATTTTCTTCTACCACCTCAAAGTGTTCCCAAACATATGAGTGCACTCTAAAAGTACGGGGCATGATTTAACTTGAATTGAGAATATGAGTTTGAGAAATGAGAGATGAGTGAAGAAATGAAGAAGGGGGTGCATTTATATTTTTTCAAAGGGATAAATTAGTAATTACAAAAAGTGTTATTTTATAAAAAAATTGCCCAAAAAGGCTATTTGTGCAATAATAACGTTGGGCAACGGCCATAAGGCAGCTGACCGTTGCCAACGTTCTTCAACCTTAAAAAAATTGAAATCTAGCCATTAAACTGGTCCAGGCCGGGCTGGTTAACCGGTTCTAAAAGGATTTTGGTTGACTAGGTTTGACCGGTCCAGTTAACCGGATGAATGAAAGTGAACGGACCAACCCCCTAACCCCAGTAATCCAGCCCACCCGGCCCCCTATGTACCGGTCCGGGCCAGTCCGGGTTTCAATCGGTCCGGGCAGGTCCAAAAACGGGTTGACCCGGCCCGTTTAACACCCTTACTTCTATCACATTTGTAAATACTACTTCTAGTGATTTTAGTAAGAATAATACTATTGTGGTCAATTTGAATGTTGATAAGAGTTCTACTATTACCTCCATGTGTTATAAGAGGTTAGGGCATGCACCTCTTAAGGTTCTGAAGTGAACAAGTAGTTTGCCTAATGCTCAACTAAAGACTATTGTTGTATTGTTTGTCTTATTGCTAAACAAACTAGAGTGTCTTTTCCTGTTAGTACTTCTTGCTTTACTTATCCTTTTGCTATTATACACGCTGACATATAGGGGCCATATAGAGTCCCAACTCATGATCGTAAGAGATACTTTATGACTCTGGTGAATGATTTCTTCAGGTACACTTGGAAATTTTTAATGGATATCAAGGCTGAATATGTAGTGATTTTGAAGCATTATTTGATATTTGAACAGGATTAGTTGACTTGCAAAGTTAAATGTTTAAGGTCAGACAGTGTCACTAAATTATTTAATGAGTAAATGACTAGTTTGTTACAGGGTCACGGTGTCATTCATCAAAGCTCGTATATGTATAATCCTTAATAGAATAGCAGGGTTGAAAGAAGACATATGTCTATCCTTGATACGGTAAGAGCCTTGAGATTTTAGGTCTTTCTTCCGCTAAAGTTCTAGGGTAAATGTGTCACCAATGCTGTCTACTTGCTAAATAGATTACCTGATGTTTTTGTTGGAAGGGGTCTTGCCCTTTAAGATGTTGTTCCAGAGTAATCCAGCCTTGCAGCACCTGAGAATCTTTAGAAGTTACGCTGTGCAACCAATCTAAGGAAAACGATTTAGTCCTAGATTAGTTCCAACTGTCCATCTAGGATATTCCTCTGTACAAAAGGGATATATTTTGTATGATCTCCACAGTAAGGTTTTCTTTGTTAGTAGAGACACCATATTTAAGGAAGAGATATTTCCTTTTAAACATATGGTTTCTGATGATTCTCCATTATTTCATGTTATGAAATTCAGAGAAGATGACATCACTCTTCCTAAGTCTGACTGACATCTTTCTGACTCTTCTGGTAGAGAGTCTCCTTCTGATGTAGGGTCTTCTTCAGTTGATGTGCCTCCCTTGCCTGATTATTGTGAACATTCCACTTCATTAAATCCTACTCCTCCTATGGCTCCTCCTGATCTGAGGAAGTCTTCTAGAACTTTTAAGCCCCCCATATGGCTTAAAGATTATATTGTAGAGTCCAGAGGATCCTCTTGCACATATCCTATTTCTTAGTATGTCAGCTATAACAAGTTGTCCTCATGGCTATAGAGTATCCATTGCTGCCTACGTAGATGTGCTTAAGCCTAGATCATATACAGAAGCTAACACTGATCCCAACTGGATAGATTTTATGAAAGCTGAGATTGAAGCTCTTGAAGATAATCACACCTGGACAATTGTTGATCTTCCAGGGTAAAGTTCCTATTGGGTGTAAGTGGGTCATCAAAGTGAAGTACAAGTCTACGGGGGAGGTGGAAAGGTATAAAGCTCGACTTGTTGCTAAGGGGTAAAGCCAACTGGAAGGGCTAGATTACAAGGAGACTTTTTCACTTGTAGCAAATATGATAACTGTAAGGTCTGTAGTGGCTTCGGATGCAGCATCTGGTTGGTATATTTTTCAGATTATTGTCCATAATGCATTTCTTCAAGGTGATTTACTTGAGTAAGTGTTCATACGTATTCCATATGGCTTTGCCAGCCAGAGGGAGTTTCAACAAAAGATGTGTAGACATCATGAGTCATTATATGGACTTAAACAAGCCCCTAGGCAATTGAATTTGAAGCTGACCAATGCACTTCAATCTCACTATGACTATTCCCTCTTTAAACAAAAGGTAGGCTATGATCTAGTAATTTTACTAGTGTATGTGGATGATCTTTTGTTTAGTGGGAGCAGTCTGAAGCTTATTCAGAAGGTAAGGAAAGACTAGCAGTCTAGGTTCAAGATGATAGATTTGGGAGAATTAAAATATTTCCTAGGCATTGAGTTCTCTAGATCCAAGAAGGGTATTCTAATGAACCAAAGAAAGTATGCCCTTTAACTAGTGTCAGGAATATGGTTGGCAGGTAGGAAACCAGTGGGAACACCCCTTGAGTTCAACTATAAGCTTACCTCTGAGGACTTTGACAAGTTTATGAACAATGATAACATAGGTGCAATATGAACAGACACACATCTTGAGGATTCGAGTAACTATTAGAGATTGATTGGCAGGTTATTGTATCTAACATTGGCAAGGCCTGATATAGCTTTTGTTGTCAAGTGCTCAATCAACATATGCATGCTCTCAAACAGTCACACATGGATGCAGCTATGAGGGTTGTCAAATATATTAAAGGAACATTAGATCTAGGATTGTTTATAACAACAAAAAGAACCAATCAATTGATAGGATGCTATGATTCCGATTAAGGAGCATGTGTAGAAACAAGAAAATCAGTCACTGGATACATGTTAAAATTTGGTGATGCATTGATAGAGCACTATTTCTAGAAGTTCTGATGAAGCAGAGTTGGATTGTTTACCTGGCTAATTGGATTGTTTAAAGAGATTGGACTGAAGTACATCTACTTGTGCAGTTGTTCTGTAACAGCAAAGCTGCAATACAAATCGCAGCTCAACCAATATTCCATGAACGAACAAAATATTTTGATAGTGACCATCATTTTGTTAGAGAAAAGATTTAGGATGGGCAAATACAAACACAACACATTGAAACCAAAGAGCAGCTAGCTGATCTACTTACAAAGAATTTGTGTAAGCCACAACTAACTATCTGATAGACAAGTTAGGAATGTAGAACCTGTTTCTCCCTCGGCCTGAGGGGAAGTGTTGAGATAATGAGTTAGTTATAGTATTAGTGGAGCAATAGCTGTGTACAAATGTCAGTTAAATTAAAATGTAGTTAGCATATGTTAGTTAGCGGTTAGCACAATAGATGTAGTAGGCAGTTGCGTATAATTATCACTAAGTTCTTATGTTTGGTTAAACAATGAAGTCTCTCATTGCTTCCTCCTTTCGTCTCTTTTCTCTCTTCTGTTAACCGCCATTGCTGAGCATCTTCAACAGAAAAGTTTTAGATAGAGAAGTTAACTTTTTCCTTCTAGAAAGCTTGCTTTGCTAGACCTAGCTATATATGAGGAATGAACATCCTCCAGACCTCCACAATATGATTATTTATAACAAAAATATCTAATTTGAATGTAAAGTTCCATTGTGATATTTAGACCCACATAAAGTGCTCGCATCCAAATATGCCGATGCAGTTGAATCTGATTTTTTTTCTCTTTAAATTGGATTTCTACTACTAATACTACTTCAGATGAAGTCTAACAAATCCATAAATTTAAATTTGTGTCCAACAGTCCAAAGTCATGATGAAAACTCCCTTTTCTTGCATTAAAAGCAGAGACTTCTTCTTCACCCCATACTCGGAGTCCTCCTCCTTTTGGCGATTTTCTCTCTCAAAATTGTTATAAGCATTTTATTCTCTTCTTTTTGGGATCTGGGTCACCCTTTATCTTCCTAAAAAGATTCAAGAAGACCAAAGTCCTAATTAGATTTGATAACACCAATCCTCCCCCCCCCCCTTCCCCCCTCTCGCTCTGGCGAAGGTTTGTTTCTACACATTTTGGAGGTCACGAATACACCCATTTTTTCAAAGTGGGTTTCTATTAAGACTTGTCAAATGTTTGGAGTTGAAGGCTAAAGTTAAATCTTGATTGTTTTCACCTAGGTAAAATGTGGGTGTGTGTGTGCGTTTTTGGGTGGTTGATCCTATGTGTTTGCTGTGAAATCTGACATTGGTTCAATCTTTTGTTTTTTCTCCTGTTATAGGAGAGCAAATACATTTATGGGTCACTCATCATCAGAGCAGAGGCTGTGTAGTGTGAGATTTATTTTGGTTGTGTTGGGTTTGTGTTTGGTTCTTTACATTGTGAGACCACCAAGGCTGTGGCACAACTCTACTCTTTTGGCTTCATGTCCTCCTTGTTCTTGTGATTGCTCTCGGGATTCTATCCTCTCTCTGCCTTTAGGTCTGTTCATTTTCTTATATAACCTTCCATTTACAAAATCTACCTGTATCTAGTTTTCCTGTATTTCTATGCTTCTTTACTAGAGATAAAATTTATGGGTCATTACATTCTGAAGCATGTTACATTCACTTACACATTTATTTGATGAAGGAAGATGATGCTTTAAATTTGAAGTGCTCAACTGCTGAGAAAGTAGTAATTGCTGAAATTCTTGCTTCTAACCAGCAAAGCGTTTAATACATTTAGAGGCAATATGCCATTATCTGCAGCGAGCACGCGCTATTCTTTAGATATACACCGATTGATTTTGGTTTAATGTACTAATAAACCAACAGTTTAAAAGGAAAGCTATGATTTACATTCATTGCAGTGCTTGTCATCAAGATGTGGAATCGGTGAGAATTTAGAAAATTGTAGCTGCCTACTTAGCAGAACCCCACATTATCCCTCCACGGGGTTTATCTTTTTGTATTTGTTATAGTGAAAAATGAAGTAGAATCCTTTGTCCTTTCTTAACAATAGGAAGGAACCACATATTTCAACTGAAGGTTCTTAATGGTAATAGAATGTCCAAAAGGAAGTAAGTCAAGGCAGTGAAATGTACCTTAAAGTTTGATATTTGTTTGGCTATGGAAAAAGGCAGGAACTAAGTTTGATGTATCTTGAAACAAATGTTGCTGGCATATGGGAAAAGTTCTCTATACCTAACTAACTTCGGTTTCAATAATTTTGTATCAGCAAATGCAGCAGAAGTATTCAGGAAAGAAGTATTGCCAAATTATTTTTGGCTTATAAGAAGTGACCGTCTAGCCTTTCAAGTCAATAGGAGAGTTAGATTGATTTCTTTACATATAAATGTTGATTCTCCCATAATGACTTTCTTATTATTCAGTATACTGCAGTATACTGCAGAACCCCACATTATCCCTCCACGGGGTTTATCTTTTTGTATTTGTTATAGTGAAAATGAAGTAGAATCCTTTGTCCTTTCTTAACAATAGGAAGGAACCACATATTTCAACTGAAGGTTCTTAATGGTAATAGAATGTCCAAAAGGAAGTAAGTCAAGGCAGTGAAATGTATTGCCAAATTATTTTTGGCTTATAAGAAGTGACCGTCTAGCCTTTCAAGTCAATAGGAGAGTTAGATTGATTTCTTTACATATAAATGTTGATTCTCCCATAATGACTTTCTTATTATTCAGTATACTGCAGTGCTAGTCCTTTAGAGTTTTTCAAAGCAACATAAATAAGGTTTTAATCATGCTGGCACCATCCAAACTCTTATGGCTTATAGGAAAAATGACAAATTATACCTTTTCTTCATAGTTCCTCTTTCTTTTTCCGGCCTTTTTATGGTGGAAAACTTGTAGGAATTGTGCAAATGCTTATGTGTCGCGATGCAAAATTAGCAACTGTGATATTTTTGGTTCCAGATGCATATTAGTATTGGCTGTTATGACTTATCTTCGGTTTATGTGTTATTTTGCAGATGTCATCAACAATTCATTGGAAGGTTAGCTCACTGCTCTTGTTTCAAAGCCTGAAAATTGTCTTACGTAAAATTATACAATCTCAAGATATAAAGTGAAATGTTGCATCTTTAGTTTTCTGGTTGAAGTTTTTTGTTTTCTGCTTAAATATGTTTCTCTTAAGTTGTAGTGGACTGGGAAAAAAGGGGGAAAAAAAAGTTGTTCAGACAAGTTTAAGAATTTATGTGCCGAACTTCCAGAAATTTCGGAACTGCCCACACAGTTGTATGATGATTAGCTTTGGCGGGGGATTAATAATGCCACACTATGTAGGAGCCTTTAACCCATTTTTGCCTTTTCTATCAAGTTAGGAACCTAAGAATTCAGTAATTCTGTTGCCTCTGTTGCTATTGGCCCTGGGGAATTTCTCGGTTATAAAAAAGGAGAAAGAAAGCAGTAATTCCGTTAGATGATAGTTTGAGATTGTAGACAAGCTGAGTATATCACTGCAACTTGTATAGGACTTTGAATTGAAGGAGAGGAAGTGACCCGTTCCCGAGTAGGGATTTAATGCAGAATGGCTGCATGCAGTGGAGTCGCTCTTTATTTCTGTTACTCTTGTTTCAGCTGGTCTTAAAATCCCTTGCATCATGTTTTTTTTTTGTGGATGCAGACTGTGGTAAAGATGATCGTGATATGAATGACGAGATGAAGAAGGACATTATTAGTCTATTGTCAGGGGAAATTAACTTGCACAAAAATGTCACTGATGACAATCTGGAACACACCAATGCTCTAATTATGAGTGCCAAGAGAGCATCTTCACATTACCAAAAAGAGACGGAGAAATGCAACATGGGGATGGAAGCATGCGAGGGTGCTCGGGAAATGGCGGAAGCTGCATTGATTCAAGAGCGCAAGCTCTCGGCATTGTGGGAGATAAGAGCCATTGAGCTGGGATGGAAAGACAAGTGAAGACAGACTTTATTCAAGGAAATTAACCATTCAAACATTTTTGGCATATGCGTGGATATGCACCCTATTGACTAAATTACCCCTCATGTGAATACGGTTGCTGTTTTTGCCAATTAGGTTTCATTCTTTGTACTTGAGATTGTATTTCCGGTTAATTGGTCTTCATTCTTTGTTTTGTGGTGTCAGTAAAATATGCATGTGATTAATAGATTGTTGATAAAGTAGAAGTGCAGAGAACATAGTACAGTGTTTACCCCTAAATTAGGCAAAAATTAAAGTTGTACGCGGTTTAAAGGATACATGGTATAATTCAACACAAAAGTTAAGAATAGCAATAACTGAATTAAAGACGAAATAAACGATCAAACCAATCGCAGTGTTATGACCAAGCTTGATATTAGATTGAACAGTGGCCTCGTCCTCGATTGAACCCTCGGTTCGAGCCCAGACGTGAATTGAGAACAGAATAAGTAAGCAAGTTCTTAACAGTAGCCAAAAGGTAAAAATATACTTTTATTGCCATGAATTGCATGTTACAACATGTATTACAAAAGAAAAAACTTTTCCTTTATATAATAGAAGAGTTTCAATCCTAGTATAAGTCTAAAAAAGGTAAAAATCTTCTTTTCCCGGTAATTGTTGATCCATAATCGACATCGAGCGAGATTCACGCCGTGATATCCGATTGAGGACGGGTATTACGGCCGTTTATTCGTCATGCATAACCGTTCACCGTGTCTCCCGAGGTCTAAAACTTACACTCGGCCAGGGACGTGCCGCTTTACCATGTCCGATGTCGGATATACCGTTCATTCTTTCAGGGTATCGATATGAAGGGTCTTTGACCTCGACTACAATCTCGCGAATCTTTGCTCTCCCTCCATTCTCTCATCGGGGAATCGGGGTAGACGTTGCCCCCCAATTTTACCCGTGCACAAATAGTCTCCTCATTTCCGGAGGGTAAATTTATCGAAGCGACGGGAAGCGAAAAGTTAACCTCGGTTCTTTCATTCGTATGTTATGACTGAGTTGTTGGGTCAACGAAACGTCCCATCAGTCGCGTCATTTTGACTTCGGACACGTGTCAGCCGTCGATTGACTGTCCTCGAATGCGAAACGTCGCGCATTGATTGTTTTCCCCTATAAAAACTCCGACCCTGTTTCACTTCTTCAATTTCCGATTCTAGAATTCCTCGACTTACCCTCGAATTATCTACTTACCTTTTACTCCTCAAATCTTCATACATTGCTCCTTAGACCTTCATATCTTCATCCCCAATCTTCATACATTCTCTTTGAATCTTCAACCCAGATCTTCATATCTTCATCCATCTTCAAATCTTCATTTTTTTCTTCAAACCTTTATATTTCCCCGATTCCAATGGAAAAAACTTCCAAATCAATGCCTCAGCAAACTGCTCCTTCATCTTCCAACCCGTCCACAAACACCGAAGTGATCATTTTTTAGGTGGCCGAGGAGCCTCCCTTGAAGAGCTTCGTACTCGGGGGCTACTCCATCAGGAACGACTTCAACGTCGAGAAGGCCTCTAGTTAACATGACCGAGGTAAGGAAACATGGAGGTACATATGCTCCATTATCGAGGAAACAGTACCCACAGTCCGGGTAGACTTTAACTGGGAGGGCAAGGGGGAGGTCATCCCCGGGCCAAATGACAACATTACTATTCACGTGGAAGGGTATTTGATTGTTTATACATACCCCTTCACGCTCGCCCCGGTAGACCCCATAGTCCTCGACTTCTGCAAAAGGGAGGTGTGCTTTAGGCAAATTCACCCTTCCTTTTGGAGGACCTTAATCCTCCTCCGACACTTCGTGAACAACACTGAAGTACCTCGGCTCACCCTTGACCATCTGCTTCATCTATATAGCCCCCAAATCTTTCGAGGGGGGTTAATCAAGCTCGTTCACTGAGCAAGCAAGGCTCCATACTCGAGCATCGGCAAGGCCCTAAATCTCTTATTTGGCTCTCTTTCTATCTCTGATTATATTCGAGTTGTTACTTGTTGGAGGAACGAATTGAGTCGTGTGTGACTAGGTGGAATTCGGCATGGCTTGTCAGTCGAATAGCTTGTATTGGCTGAGATAAAATCATTAGACCTGCAATTAGTGAAATCGGACTTGGATAAGGTATGTTTGGATAATAATATCATTAATCAGCTTAGAGTTTGGCAATGGTTCTTGTTGGGAGAGAGAACTCCACGACTTGTTGATTAGGTGAGTGGTTATGAGTTTCTACATGTTTCTTTCATCATTCGCAGAGTACGAAGGTTTGGAACAAGGTTTTATTTGATATGAGCTTTGTTACCGGTATCAGGTTTGATATTGGGTTGCTATTTGTTACACCCCGTATTTGCACGTGAAAGTATGTCATAATTAAATTAATATAAGCTCGGAAATGAGATGTTACATCCCGTATTTTCGTACGTTAAAGTTTCGTCGTAAGTTAATCGACGTAAGCTTGGGAATGAGATTATTTTGAGGCTATACGCATTATGCGATTTCAAACAAGTAATAAGTAAATTCGTGAAGGTAAGAGGGTAAGCGAATCGAAGAAAATGAAATTCGTCAAAATTTGACATTTTGGGACAAAATACGGTCTGAACTATAATACCCGGTATTTATGGACTTATGCCCTACAAGGTACCACATGACCATGATAGTAAGGTATATAAGGTGTGCTAAAAATAAGTAGTACTTTAAGTAATTTGAAATGATTCTTAATTATGTGGGTAATTGATTAATTGTTGGATTAGTGGGAAATTTCCAAGTTAATTAGGAAATTGGTAATTTATTTAAGACATTTTGGATTGTCTTTTGGATAAAGTCTTGAAACCAATGTAGCAGCCAATAAAAAGCCCCAAAGAATGACTCTTCAATTAGGTGCTATGTGGCATATTTAATAGAATTGGTGGCACACAAACCTCAAAGTAAGGGATTATTACACATAAGTTAAGAGGAAAAATTCATATGCTTGCTAAAGCTCACAGGTTGAAGCTCAAAAATTTCAAGAATCTCTTTATTCACTATACGACTTCTAATTCACAAAGGAACGTGAATTAGAATTTGGCAAAGTAACGAATTTTGAGCAAAAATTTCATACAAAGTTACACTGCATAATAGCAACTGGATTTGCAATTCTAAGAGAGCACGGTACTAGCTTTCTCATGAACATCATACGGATTTTTTCCTACTTCGATCTGCCGTTATGTGTTGTCAGAATTGACGTGTGTTAGAGGGATTGTCAAGAAAATCGGCTCAAGTATGTTAAGGCTATCCCTCTTTTCCTTTTGGCATGATCTATACGATACAAATAAAACGAGCAAAATGCACAACTTCCATAAATGACTCTATTCATAGAAGTATTAGATATGCATATGTTCTTGAATTCCCATGTGTCTTATTATTACATCTTCTGTTCATGGGTCTTAGAAAAATACGTAAGTTGAAAAAAAGTTTACTTCATGATATTACTCAAAGGTATACTGGTCTTATGACATTCCGAGAGATTTTATTGACGTACTTCTCATGCATTGTATTCATTTATATATATACATTGACCCATGACCAGATGACGTTATATATACGTATTTATGTATATTATATGTATATGGGATATAGGAAAAGGTTACGGCGTTATATATGCACCACCACCAGATCAGCTGGTATACATTGATAATTTTGCCCACAATGGTTGAGATGATATGATGGGATGTCCTTAGAGGCTTGATGATGTTATGAACACATGTACCTATGCACGGCATGACATTCATACGCATATGTATGACACTATAAGTATTTCATGATTTACAGAGTTATCCAGACCTACAGCCAGTGCCATTTACTTCATATTTCTTCCATGTCTTTTATATACTTATTTATGTGCCTTACATACTCGGTACATTATTCGTACTGACGTCCCTTTTGCTTGGGGACACTCTATTTCATGTCCGCAGGTCCCGATAGACAGGTTGAGAGTCCTCCAAGTAGGTTATCAGCTCAGCAGAAGGTGTTGGTGCGCTCCATTTACTCCGGAGTTGCTTGTTTGGTCAGTTTTCTTTGGACATGTATTGATTGGTATGTCGGGGACCTGTCCCGGCCTTATGACATTTATGTACTCTTAGAGGCTTGTAGACATATGTCATGTATATAAAAGGTTGTATGGCCTTGTCGACCTATGTTCAATATACGAGTGATCATTTTGGCCTTACAGGCCCGTACATCATATGTATAAGTTTGTACTACATGTTGGGTCGTCCTATATTAAGTATTCCCTTATGTTTAATCTAGTTATCCCATGACGGCCCTTTTGGCCCAGTTACCAATGATAATACAATAAGAAATATACATTATGTTGGTACTCGGTTGAGTAAGGTACCGGGTGTCCGTCGCGGCCCATCGATTTGGGTCGTGACACTATTACGGTCAGAGATAGTGTTATGGGCATATGAGCGATGGGCTACATTATGTGGTTATATCTTTTGAATATATTTATGATTTGTTGCAGCGGGTTGAGATCGATACAGTGTGTGTATACGAGAATCAGATCTTAAGATGAGTCCTGGATATTGAAAGTTTGTTCTAAGGCTTATTGGTTAAGGTTAAAGGAAGAATCTTCAGTCGAGATTGTGTCGATGGGCTTTTATGGATTGAGGTGATATGGGATCACCCATTATATGTGTATGGCGGGTTTATACCGTGATTTGATGGCTTTGAAACGACTCTTGGCACGTTTCAGGACGAACGTATGTTTAAGTGGCGATGAAGTAAAAACTGGATTGGTCGCTTTGAACTTTAGCATTCTATTCGGCGGTTTGAGATTTTGAGTAGCTTCATATAATGTATTATGACTTGCGTGTATGGTCAATTTTAGTTTTCGAATGGTTTAGGATTGACTTGGAATACTGACGCTCGATTTGGAAGCTTTAAGTTGGAAGAGTTGACTAAAGTTGAACTTTTGGGTAAACGAACATGGAATCGAGGTTTAATGGTCCTGATAGGTTAGTATGGTGATCTTGGACTTGTAAGTATGTTCGAATTCAGTTTTGGAGGTTCCTAGAAGGATTCGACACTATTTATCGAAAGTTGGCTATTTGAAGAACTTAAGAGTTCATAAGTTTGACCAATAATTGACTTTGATGTTATTGGATTCCAATTGGTGTTCCGAAACTTTGCATAGGTTCATAGAGTTGAATTGAACTTGTGTGTAAAGTTTGGAAGTAATCCAAAGTGTGTAAGTGTGATTAGGACACTCTTTTTGAAGGAATGAAGATGTAACAACGTAAGAGGAATTCTATTCGGTTTGAATCCCGATTCTTTGTTGTAATGTTCTCGTAGGTATTTTGAGCCTTTGGATAAGTTTAGATAATGTTATTTTACTTTTTGGTATGATTGGATGGGGTCCCGAGGGGCTCGGTTGTGTTTTGGATCGTTAGTTGATAAACTCGTTAAGTTAAGGATTTGGAGTTTGACTACGGTCAATATCGGGTCAAGACGACATCTTTACAGTATTTTGAGTGCGTGAGTAGGTTCGTAACGTGTTTTATAACTGAAATACGTATATACTTTGTGTCCAGAAGGTTTTGAATGGGTTTTGGGTGCTAAAACAATGTTTTTGTCGTTGGTTATTTTTTTCTGGTGTAAACAATTCCGAAAATACTGATTATGTCCTTGAAATTTTCAGACTTCCTTTAAAACTTCAAAATATCATATATCCCTCATTTTAAGGCCAAAAATGGGTGATTCAAAAGGCTATCTTGGGTTTAATCTTGCAAGAATTATGTTGAGCTTATCAAATGTGTGTTTTGGGATCATCTAGGATTTGATTTGAGCTGGAACAGCTGTCGCATATTTTTACTTGTTCTAGAATTTAGACTTTTTCTCACAAGGTTTTGAAGCTCGGATTTGGGAGATTTTGGAGGAAATTTTCACAATTTAAATTGGGGTAAGTATTTTTGACTCGGATTTATTTATATTTCATGACTCCAACCTTGAATTTAGCGATTGTTTGATGAATCAAATTGATGAAATTGAGACTTTTAGTAAAAACTTTTCTAAAACATAAATTGATGATTTGAGGGCCGATTTGAGGTCGGATTTGGATGAAAAATATGTATTTGGACTCATATTAGAATGGGTGTTCAGAATTTATGAGTTTTGTCGGGTTCCCGGGTGCGGTCCCGGGTTGACTTTTCGATTTTAGTTAAAGATCGAAGCTTTATTATTTGAAATCATTTCCTATGGATTTTATACATGATATTAAGTTAATTTGGCTGGATTCGAGCCGTCCGAAGGTTGATTTGCGCGGGAAGGGCTTCTTAGAGTGTTGATTTAGCTTATTTGAAGTAAGTATCTTGCCTAAACATGGTTGAGGCGCTAGTTTCCTGAGTTATTTGTGATAGCAACGTGCTATAGGTGGCGCACAAGTGTGGGGATAAGACCATGTGCGTACACCGGGTATTATCCATGCTCGGATACTGCAGGCTATGATATGCCTTGAATTGATTGCTAAGCTTCTTGTTGTGATGCCTCTCTTATTTGTACCCCTGTTGTGAGCTAGTTGAGCCATGTTTCAGGTTACATAAAGGTTAATCTCCTTATTGGACCTGATAGTTGCTATTTAGTGATGTATTTACTTTATTTGAGTTGTGATATCACACATACACATGCATACATCTTAGCATGTCACTTATACCAGTCCAAGAGTATGAAATTTGATATTCATTGATCATACACATGTATTTTTGCAAATAGATTGGATTGATAGCATGTGATCACGTCGGGCGGATTATGATATTATGTTTGTGACCATGCATAGTGGATTGTGATATTGTGCATGTGGCCATGTCGGATGGATTATGATATTGTGCCTGTGACCACGTGGGCGGATTATGATATTGGGCTTGTGACCACGCCGAGAGGATCCGTGATATTAAGCCTATAACCACGCTCGGCGGATTATGATATTGAGTTTGTGACCATGCCGGGCAGATTATGATTCCACGTGACTACGCCGTGTAGTGTGTGGATATAGATCCATTCCCCTAGGGTCACCCTCTCATGTGTCTTCTTGATGGTGTACACATGGATTGTGAAACCTATAGGTTTCTGATTGATGTGGGCCTTGGAAAGGCTGATTATTGGCTTGGTCGGTTACTGAGACTCTGATGTGGTCTTGAGAGCCGTAATGTAATTTATATTTGGATCGGGTTGCACGCCACAACAGATTTATTTGATTTTGCTATTGCATTCATCTTCACTTACAATTCCCTTGGTTGTTTCCTGATTTATTTGCATATCTCCTTTATATGCTGGATTGTTGAGTGAGCAGAGTACGTTAAGTTGTTTTATGCACCAAGATGGCTTATTCTATGATTCATAACTTGATCATACTATTTCTGTACTTGTTGGAGTTATAAACTGTATAGTAGCGAGCATCATTTATAATTCTTGCTTCTATTACCTTGCCGAGGTTAGTTTGATACTTGCTGAGTACATGGGGTCGGCTGTATTCATACTACATTTATGCACCTTGTGTGCAGATTTTGGGGCTGAGATGTTGTGGATGACGGGAGCTGGCAGGGGTGTACGCACAAATTTTTGTAAGCGGTGTCGAAATTTATAAAAGAATTAAAATATAACTTTGATTATCATAGAAATAACCTTAGTCTATTGATTTTGTTGAGTCTTAAGTTACAAAAGGTCCTGAGTATTTGCAAAAGAAAAATGTTCTAGTTGAGGTTTGAACCTTTTGACCTCTTAGAGAAAAATCAAGCACATTACCAACACACCAAGACACAATTTATGTCAAGTGGTGTCATTTTTTCCTAGTTATCTGTTTCCGTACAGTATTAATACATATATTTAGTAAAATTTTCCGACGAAGCGATGTCGCGTGACCCCGCTTCAGTAAGCATAAATCCGCCCCAGGGAGCTAGCACTGAAAAGGCACCTGCCTTCTGGACATAACTACCACTTGTCCTTGGTAGTTTTAGATTTGAATTCTGCTTATGTACATTTCAAACAGATGCTATATTTGTTTCATACCAGTTTTGTATATTTAGTCTTTGTGGCCTGTGACTTGTACTATCAGTCATTGGGATATTTTTTGGTGTAGTTATGTTTGGATTTTATAGATAACATCTTGGTTGGCATGACACGTGTAAGATAACCAATCCAACTAAAAAGCAAAAACCTGTAGTTAATGCCAAGAGTAACAAATTTTATGGAACTCCAAATTCTATGCAAATATCCAGGAAAAACGATGCCGAGATGGCAGAAACAATTTAGCAACTGATTAAAGAACGTGAGCTCTATGAATCATTATAATTTTTCTTGCTCCGTACTAACAAATTAGTAACACAACAACTCAGGTTCCCCACATAATGCTTTATATGGACATGTTGCAAATATTTCAGTATTCCTCAGCAAGTCGTGACAGAGAGGTGTATGTTCCCATGAACGCGCTGACTATCCCCAATAAGACAATGGCTACACTGAGTATGATCTGCATTTGTTAAAACCATCAATTAATGAAGAAATAGCAATTGACCAAAAGACATTTAATGTTACTAATCAACTTTATAGGTAATCGGAAGTAAACTCTAGCTAGTTGAATTTGCAATGGTGAACCACCTATTATTAGATAATCTTAACTCCATTTAGAATCATCAAAATATTATAACATAGACTCAACTGTCCAAGAAGAGAAGCCAGCTAGTATCATGGGGTAGTCATGGAAATAACCAAGTCAATAAGACCTGCTATGTCTCATGGTTTGTGGGATCTGTAAAGAAGGAAGTGATATAAGAGGCTCTAATCATGCAATCTTGGCCGTTTCAGCACCTATTAGCAAATGGAAAAAACATTTTTGAGCTGAATGGATTGAAATGGATTGGGGCCTGCAAAGGAATCCTTTAAGACACAATTGCCTCTGTGTTCGTGAAGATCTACCGGTATCCGTTGAAGTTAAATCCGCTTCAGCATTATCAACAATCACACAAAAGAAATTATGTGCCAAGTCTCTCCAAGAATTTACTAGAAATAGGATACTAGGAGTTTACAACAGCAGTTGACCCCAATGAACTTGCCACTAAGTTGTGCTTCCTACAATTCTAACCTCTGAGGGTTAGCATCCCATAGATCAGATCGTGAACTCTTTCAGACCCTTAGTTTCACTTGGTTGGGGCATGCCACTATTGGAACTCAAAGAACAAGAATTTCTATCCATAAAAGCTGAGCTTGGGATTATTTTCTATTATTCTTTTCTTTTTAAAGTACTGTAATAGTACAGTACAATTTTGTGTGCCCGGAAGAAATCCAATGTGCAAAACCAAAGACTGGCCCACTCCACTACCCAAACCAAGAAAAAAAAAGGGAAAAATGAACCAACTTACAATCAAATATGAAAAAGGATTTAAAAAGAAAAGAAGTAACCCGAAGAATCCACTTCTCTTAATTAGCAGTGGGACAAAATTGTAAGGCTTGAAATCATGAAAAAGCACGACCACACCTGAGCTATGATTACCTGATTATTTGTAGCCTTATTCCCCAAAATTTTCAGAAAGCACAAAGCTGGTATAATTACCGCCTGCATCATCAATCAAACATGTGATACAAAATTATCTCTCTCTAACAAAAGAATTCAAACATTTACAAGTGTTTGTCTGTGTGTGTATATGTGTGTGTTTGACAGCTTGTCGTGCAGGTGGCTGCAGTGTGTGTGAGAGAGAATAGAGTGTGAGGGGGGAGGGGTGTAATTTGCTGTTTAGTAAGTGAGATCAATTATTGAAGCACCTCAAAAGTATCAATGTAGCAGAAAATATCGATGTCTCAGTTTATATTGTAATAGGATTCATGATGTCTGCAGCGTTTGGACGCATGTAAGACGAACTGGGGACGAAAGCGGGGACAAGAAGTTGTACATGCTATACAAGGTGAGAGAGAAGAAGGCTTGCGACCTGAATCAAATGAGGTGCATCAAATATGAGGAAGACAAAGTATTGGTGGAAGTAGGGATGTGCATGGATCGGATCGGATTTAGCACATTTCGGATCAGATTTCGGATTCTAGAAAATGTAATCCGAATTAATATCGGATCGGATCGGATTATATAGTTTGGATCGGATCAGATTTTCAGATTTCGGATCGGATTATTATGCCTCAAAGTTGCAAACTCATATGTATATTTTCTTTGTAAAAGAGGCAATACAGTAAGAAAAATTCATGTTTCTGCAATTATGAGAGTACTATGGTGCCAATATAGCTAAATCCATCAATTGTAAAGGTAATTACTTTGAGGAAAATATAAAGAAAGTACTAATTATCCGAAATAAAAGTTTAGTATTTATACATGCCCTAATAATTTCGGATCGGATTGAATCGGATCGTATTAAAATTATACTAATCCGAATCTGATCCGAAATCCGAAATTTTTATAAACACAATCAGAAATCCGAAATTGAACGGATCAGTTCGGATTTCGAATATCCGATCCAAATGAACAGCCCTAAGTGGAAGAGACACTTATTAAAAGACGATGGCAGGCATACTTTCACAAACTCTTGAACGAAGAAGAGGATAGGAATATTGTGTTGGATGATTTGGAGCACTCTGAGAGTCATCTAGATTTTGGATGTTGTAGGCGTATTAATATTGCGAAGGTTGAGCGGTCTATACGTAAGATGAACAAGGGAAGAGTGGCTGGGCCAGACAAAATCCCAATGAAGTTTTGGAAGAACGCAGGCGGGACAGACTTGGAGTGGCTTACTGGGTTGTTTAATGTTATTTTTAGGCGAAGAAGATGCCCGAGGAATGAGGCGGATCACGATGATTTTGGTGTACAAAAATGAGGGTGATATCCAATATTACAACAACAATAGGGGTATCAAGTTTGGGAGAGGGTGGTGGAAATGAGGATAAGGAGGAGTTTGTCTGTTTCTTAGAACCAATTCGGATTTATGCTGGGGCGATCGATTATGGAAGGTATTCACCTTGTAAGGAGATTGGTGGAGCATTAGAGAGAGGGGAAGAGGGACTTGCATCTAGTGTTCATTGACTTAGAAAAAGCTTACGACAAAGCCCATAAGGAGGTTCTATAGAGATGTTTGGAGGCTAGAAATATTCTGGTAGCGTATACTAAGGTGATTAAGAACATGTATGATGGAGCTAAGACCCGCGTGAAGACAGTGGAGGAGACTCGGAACACTTTCCAATGATGATGGGGTTGCACCAGGGATCAACCCTTAACCCATTTTTATTTGCCTTGGCGATAGATGTCCTAACATGTCACATTCAAAGGGAAAATGTCGTGGTGCATGTTATTTGCTGACAATATAGTATTGATTGACGAGACACGAGGTGGTGTTAACGCAACGTTGGAGGTTTGGAGACAGACCTTGGAGTCAAAAGATTTCAAGTTGAGCAGGACCAAAACAGAATATTAGGATTGCAAGTTCAGCGATGTGGCGTATGAGGCGGATAAAGACGTGAGGCATGATTCACAAGTCATCCCCAAGAGCAAATTTCAAGTACCTTGTGTCAGTAATCCAAGATAACGAGGAGATTGACGATGATGTCACGCACCATATTAGAGCGAGATGGATGAAATAGAGGCTCAATTCCTGTGTTCTATGTGATAAGAATGTACCACTAGAACTTAAAAGGTAAGTTCTATAGAGTGATGGTTAAACCTAACTTGTTGTATGCGGCAGAATGGTGGCCAGTCAAGAAATCACATGTCAACGAGATGAAAGTGGCAAAAATGAAAATGCTGAGATGGATATGTGGGCATACCATAAGAAAAGATTAGAAATAAAGATATTCTGGACAAGGTGAGAGTGCATCCGTGGAGGACAAAATGTAGGAAGTTAGGTTGAGATAGTTCAGGCATGTGAAGAGGAGGGGCACAGATACCCCGGTAAGGAGGTGAGGTTGGCCTTGGTAACCATGAGGAGAGATAGAGGCAGGCTGAAGAAGTATTGGGGAAATGTGATTAGGCAAAAAATGATACAACTTCAGCTTACCGAGAACATGACTCTTAATAGGAGGGTGTGAAGGTCAAGGATTAGGGTAGAAAGTTAGTAGGTAATTGAGCGTATTGCTTTTCCATACCAGTTATATTAGCATTATTCTTGTACTTCCTTATTTGTAGTTTGCTTTTACTTCCTGATATTTTTTTCGCTTTGCTTATTCCATTATCATATTAGTGGTACTTCTTTTTCATCATTCCTTGAGCCGAGGATCTATCGAAAATAATTTCTCTACCTTCACAAAGTAGGGGTAAGGTATGTGTACGCACTACTCTCCCCAGAGCCCACTTTGTGGGATTACACTGAGTTTGATGTTGTTGTTGTTGACTACGGAAAACCCACGAAAGTGCATTAACTAAGGGAAAACTCAAATTAAACTATATTATCCCATCAGATGTTCGCCAGAAAGGTTTCTCCGACAAGCTTCTGTTTTCTCCGTCAACCTCTAACCAGATTCATATCTCTCATCTCAACCTCCTTTCTCGTGGTATTACAGTGCCAAAAATCATTACAATTAACTTGCAAACTAATTTATCAAGTTGAAATATTGGGGTGAAGGATGGTACTGAACGAAGGGAGTCTTTGGGAAGAGATTTTGACACAAATATAATGAAGGAGACGAAAATTAAAAAAGAGAGAATAAGGAAAAAGAGTAAAAATAAGAAAAAGAAAAAAAAAGGAAAATTCAAATTGAATCTGATGTGGGAATACATGGCAAAGACATAGGGAGAGTGTGCAACACCATCCACCATGCGACTGGTTGTATATATCTCAAAGAGGTATTAATTCACTTCGGACAAGAATAAGGAGGTATTAGGTCGCTCGTAAAGGTTAAGTGTGTAACTGACTTTTCCGAACAACCGTAAGGTGCAACTTATGTCTTTTCCTTGAAAAATATTCATCACCAACTTAGCTTCTCATTTTAAGTAGGCAAAATGGCATCGGACCACCTAAGCTTGTAGCTGTTGTCATACCGGTATATAAATTTAAAACTTTTCAATTTAAACACTTCAACGCATACATTTGCACAATATCAAACCCTTCCGTCCATCCGACCATAGCGCGTGTATTACAAAAATGCAGACGCGGGCATCTAATCAGCAAAAGACCACTAAAATTGCTACTACACATAAGGGGGCACCAACTCCCCCCTTAATTTTCTAAGTCCTACTTTTTATTTCTTTCTCTTTCTTCTCACCATAGCTTTCCAAACTCCATCACAGGTGAGAACTAAAGTTCTTCAGTTATCTATAATAGAGCAAGAAGAGACAAGAATAAGCAAAGAATAAAAAGAAGCAGAGAAGAATAACTCTCGCCCATGGCTCTAATGGCTTTGAACTCTTGAATTTCTTGTAAAGTTATAAGTGGGTCATTGGATTTAAGAATGTTGGAGATGGGTTTCCACTAATCTCTGCTTTTGAGTACAAAAATTACACCTTTTGGAATAAAGTAAAGAATTCCAGAACCTGTTGCTCCCACTATTACTACAACTTTTGGCTTTGAATTTGATGTGCGGTTGAGGTTTATTTCAAGGGTTTTGCATTTTCTCATGGAAATATGTGAATCAGTGGGGGAAGAGGATTTGGAGGAGAGGAGGAGAAGGGAGCAGCGGAGTGAGGGATTGGAGAAGATGGAGTTAGGGGATCGAAGGCACAGAAGGAAGGAAGAAAGAGAAGAGGGAAGGGTTACGGAAGAAACGAGGGGTTTGGACCCCCCTCCCCCTCCTTTTTTTTGTCCTTTTGTTCTTTTATCAACTAAAAGATCAAAATAAATTATATTTAGGCGCCTTATAGCAGTGATGTGCACGCATTATTTCCATGTCAGCTACACCTCCTCCACATAAGTATGGGCGACCGTCAAAGTAGTTTATAATATTCTTTCATCAAGTAAGAGTGCTAAAATGGGAAAATTCTAAGTTTATATACCGGAATGACAAACTGGTGCAAGTTAAGTGGCCCGGAAGCCATTTTGCCTTTTAAATACAACAAATAACAAGCAACTCTAGAGAAACACTTTCCTATTGAATGTCAATCTTTCGTTGGAGTCAACAAATGTAGCTAATGGAGAACAGAGTAGTTTTATCCTTAGTCAACAGAACAACTCCCATCCTCAATGGGCAAGTTCAGAAAGGAAGGCCATTTGAAATACAACTTATCCAAAGGGAAGTTACATCTTAACAAATATTCAATTCAGGAGAAGATTTACAATCATTACTTACCTCAACAACAACAACAACAACTACCCAGTATAATCTCACCAAGTGGGGTCTAGGGAGGGTAGGATGTACGCAGCCTTACCCCTACCCTTCCAGGGTAGGGAGACTATTTCCAAATGATCCTCGGCTAAAGAAGGTGAAGGAAGACCTGATAGCAAGTGATAGCAAGACAAATATCTAGAAAACTAAATCGGAGATAACAACAAAGAATATGTGCATTTTGAGAAGGACATTTCAGTATAATCTAGCCATAAAAAGATATAGTAGAACGGGTGAAAAATGAATTCAAAAGTTCTATACATCTTCCACACCAAATGTCACTCATAAAGCATACTCTAGTGGTATAACAGATACATTTCATAGGACAGATCTAATTTAGCTGCAATAGGCCAACTTCACGGAGGGAATTCGAAAACTCCTAACTGCTCCATTTTTAGAAAAACCACCATCATCAAAATTTTATCAATTATTACTTCAGAAATAGCCCCGTACTAAATAAATAGTCAAATTTCAAAATCTCAATAAATTAATTCTCCATTGTATCAGGATACATAAACTAATGTCGATAGAATTCAAAGAAAAGGAAACCAGAATGTGTTGAGGGGTACATTTGCAGCAATAACTTTAATAATAGGCCAGGGAGACCAATCTGAGTATAATCTAAAGGATTCATATTAGCTGCTGCATAAGAATATGATATGGAAAACAGTAGGCATGTAAGCAGGAAAAGAATCTTCATAAGAAGCAATCTACCATAGTAAAGCATAGAAGATGGAAATAAAAGATCAAATTGACCTTCAAACAACCCTAGGCCATTCAAGAAACCAAAGTTGATCTTTACTTTTAGGATTTCTCCTTTAAGTATTCTGCATTAGAGAATCATTTTATGATTCCTAGGAGTAATAGAATATGCACACAATATTCTGTTCATTGATTGTATAAAGGGCATCCTAGTACACAAAGTCTCTCGTGTTCACGCAGTGTCTGGGGAAGGGCCGCACCCCAGGGGTGTGATGTAGATTGCCTACCATAACACAAGCGTTAATGGTTGATTCCATGATTCGAACCATTGACCTATAGGCCACATGGAGACAACTTTACCGCTGCTCCAAGACTCCCGTTTTGATTCATTGATTGTAAATTGAGTGATATTTGGGTTCAAAGAAAATCAGAGTACGCTATACTTTTTGATATAATAAGCAGAGATAAACAGGTCAACTACCACAAGCAGCACATAAGCAGCCATGTGCACATATGTGTCAACAGGCAGCTAAAAGAAACATAACAATTACAAAATTGATTACGAATAGTGCAGTGTGAATCAATGAACAAGAAGGAAGATTAAACGGTTTAAAATAACTTACCAAAAAAGGGAAGAAGAAATGCAACACAAAGTGTAGATATAACCAATGCTGTCCTTAGGACAATGAAAAACCAGTAACTAGTAGCCAAAGCTGCAGGAAGCAACTCCTCAATACTTCTAGCTAACGGGTTCAGTAACAAGGAATATTTGTGAAAAGTTAAGGAACTTAACTAGAAATTGATAAGAACATTGACAACATTGAAAAAGCTTCTTAAAAGAAAATTTAATCTCATAAAAGGATATTTGGTAATTGGAGTTACTACCTGCAAATGAAATGAAATAAATTAAATATAAAATGATAATGACAGCTCTAAGGGACGAGAGCAAACAAAACTCACTGTCGTCCATAATGCAACATTAGAAACAAAAGCATGTTTTGGCAAATTCAGAGTAATCTGTGATTGCGTAGATTGACCAAACATAAGAAATCCCATGATTGCAGCACCACCATATAAGAGAATACACAAAGTAAAGCTGCAAAATACCCAAAACCAAACATTATAGTGGCTGTAAAAAGAAAGTGATCAATAAAAATCATAAAGCCCTCTATACCACACAATGACTGCTGTTGTAAATTTGGTTTTGTCAGCCATAGATTGATAGATATTTGGGAAAACAGAGTGCCCTGAATAGCAATACCCATAGACACCTATTGCAAATGGAATACCACTCCAATTTACCACTGGAGCCGTCTGACGAAATCCAATTTGATCTACTGTCCCAAGTAAGAGAAGACATACGACCACTAGAGCTGTCGAAATGAGACCTCCGACTGCAAAAAAGGGCAATGTAGTATTATGATCTGATAAAGAACTAAAAATGGGTCGCAGCTGTAGAACTATTTGGAAACCTGAAAGGTAAGAGATCAATCGTAAATCTTTCAACCAAACTGTGGGCAGAATGATAAGAACACTAATGATTGCAAACAAGTGCATGGAGTCCAATCGAGAACCAAACAAGTAAATGTGTGCTCCAGGGTATAGCTGCTTGAGATTATCTCCATCAAGTATGATAAATTCTACACAAGAGGACTGCAAGTCAAGAAAGACTTATTAGGAATTGAGCAATGTCAAACGAGACCAAACAATCTGCAAATCCAGCTGAGGAGTGCATCTCTTACATATAGCTCCATGTACAAAATAATCTGCACCAAACCAAGAAAACCACAGGGTTAACATTCAGTAGTTTAGAAACCACCTTTTCATTATTGGCTTATATATAAGTCTTACTCCACATATTTAATCCTTTCCACTTCATTGACTTGTTTTATTTTGGCAAAATACATTAAACCACCCCTAAACTTGGCGGAGATTATGAGTATCATCCCCGAACTATTCGTGGTTTTAATTACCCCCTCAACTTGGCCTTTTGAGAGTCATTACACCCTGGACGCTGAGACGCTGATGTGGCAAAAAGTGTGGGTGCACTCACCTGCCACGTGGATTTTTCTATGTGGCATTTTTTTGAAAAATAAAATATTTTTTTACCTTTTTAAGAATATTACTTTTTAGATATTTTTTTCCGAATATAATTTATAATAAAACTTGGATAGAACGACATTATTTAGGCTAAATATTTTGATTTGGCCAAAAATAATAAAGTTTTAGTTAATCTTTTTTTGAATTTGATCTAAAAATAAAGATTTATACAACTGAAATAAATAGTCAAGATATCTAAAAAGCTATAAAAAATACATAGTTTGAAATTAATTATTTTGACTATAATTTTTTATATATCTCTAAATTACGATGCTCTAATTTTGTTTTTTACATATTTACCTAAAAAAGTAAAAATACACAGTTAAAATAAATAGTCATTGCATCAAAAGAAGAAATAAAAAGAGTGTACAATCTTTATTGCTGCAATTGTACACTCTTTTTATTTCTTCTTTTGATGCAATGACTATTTATTTTAACTGTGTATTTTTACTTTTTTAGGTAAATATGTAAAAAACAAAATTAGAGCATCGTAATTTAGAGATATATAAAAAATTATAGTCAAAATAATTAATTTCAAACTATGTATTTTTTATAGCTTTTTAGATATCTTGACTATTTATTTCAGTTGTATAAATCTTTATTTTCAGGTCAAATTCAAAAAAAGATTAACTAAAATTGGCCAAATAAAAATATTTAGCCTAAATAATGTAGTTATATCCAAGTTTTATTATAAATTTTATTCGAAAAAAATTATCTAAAAAAGTAGATCTTAAAAAGGTAAAAAAAAATATTTTATTTTTCCAAAAAATGCCACATAGACAGAAAAATTCACGTGGCAGACGAGTGCACCCACACTTTTTGCCACATCAACGTCTAGGGGGTAATGGCCCTCAAAAGGCCAAGTTGAGGGGGGTAATTAAGACCGGACATAGTTCGGGGAGGATACTAATAATCTGAGCCAAGTTTAGGAGTGGTTTAAGGTATTTTGCCTTTTATTTTTCTTTGTTTTTGTTCTTTCCCTTCCCTCTTATTTCAGTCACCTGAAATGACCAAGATTCTTTATGCCCTCAGATCATTAGTCGAAGCAATCTTATAGTTGCGACTTCTGAGGACTTGTCAGGTGATTTTCTTAAAAAGCAAAGAAAAGGCATATTATACAGGCTATAATTGCTGAGAGTAGCAAACAATTTGTCGGGCTAGTAAGCCACCATGTTTACATTAAATGAAAGAAAAGAGACATCATGGTCTTTTACATAGTAGCTAAATATCCCCCTAGCCCACTGCCATATAACTAGGTAATTAACTGTATATATCAAATGAAATAATACAAACCTCATGGTCTTTGACATAATAACCAAATATCTCCTTAGCCCACTAGCCTATAATTAGGTGCAAAGCTGAATATATGAACTTACAGATACTAGAATACGTCCATATTTTCCAAATGCAGCTTCTCCCATGTCCGGAAATGATGTAATTCCCTCTTTGCTTTCAAAGCAATATCGCATAAGACAAGCAGTATAACAACAGACTACTGCAAAAAGAACAAGCACTGCCATGCTTGCCCAACCTGCTTGTTTCACTGTATAAGGTGTAGAAAGAAGTCCAACTCCAGCCATGACATTTGTTCCTGTTACATAGCATGAGAAGCCCTTGAAATTCCATAAAATAAAAACAATTCAATTAAGCAAAGAATCACTGGAATGTAATCATGACCAAAAAATTAAAGAAGAAAACCACTATATTGATAACAGGTGCTGCAAATGACGCAAAGGAATAGACCGTTCCCACTAAGTGTAAACTTTTTATTTCATTGATATTTTTCTTTTTCCATTTCTCTTCATCTTTTAACCTTGTTCTATTGTTAACTATATATCCTCTCTAGAGTGCTTCTCTGAGCCCAAATCTTGATCAGAAATTGCAGATAGAATACCATCCAGAAACAAAGGATTTTGCATTCCCAGAAGATTACAGTGAGGATTCTAACCATTGAATATAGTTTGAACAAGGCTACATCCGTGGCTAATTGGAAGTTCTCCCGTGATTATATGTGATGAAACCTTTTCTGGCCATGAAGCTTGTGATCTCCAGGGCACATCAAGGTCGCTTTTCTGGTGACTCTTCCCATCAATAGACAGCAAAGGGGTCTTTACACTCCAAACCAAGTTATTTTGACTAGAGATATCAGAAGTCGAATACTTAAAGCTGGCTACAGGCTGAAAGGATCCAAAGTTTGGTGATGCAGCAATTGTGTAAATATCCATAGACTCCCTGAAAGAAGAATCGGAATTGGGAAACAAAAGAGAATTAAGGCCCGAATAGTTTCAAATGAGTTGAACATAGCTAAACATTTGCCTGTAATCCATCAATCATAAATTATGCCTGTAATTGATGTCACCTGAAGTTACCATATGAATTCTAATTCTAGTACAAGCAGTAGCCATATGAGTGGAAACAAGGTGCATCCAGCGATAGCTTAACACAATAATCTAAATATTTTGATCGAGGTTTTAGTCTGTTCTCTCTACTTTTTCCAAATTTCATTTATACCTGGCAACATCCCAGAGCAATACAAAGATCAGAATCAATTTATCTTCAAATTTCCCACTGTAATAAAACCTTAGTCTAAGCCAAACTTAAGAATGTCACAACCACTAGGAAACACCTTGGAGTGTTAACTCCAACTCATGGGACAAGCCCTACTCAGTAGCCCTTCTGCAATTCACTATGGTTGCACTGAAGTACTTCACAACAGTCCACGGCATCAGCAATTTCTCAGTTCCAACAATACAAATATGAAATAGCTCATACATAAAAATAGTGACAATAAGGAGGCATATACAATTGGAAAACTAACTTTTGTAAGCAATACAACATTTTGTAAATATGAATACTTGATCTTCTACCTTCGCATGGAAGAAAAATGAAACATAGCACATATCTTCTAATTAGTTGGAAATTCATAGAGAACAGTTCAATGTATACCTAAGCTACTACAATTACATCATTTGTAAAAATCACCACAACATTGAACACTTCAGGTTTAGATCTACTTATATTAAATAAATTTTAAGTAGATATTGATGTTAATAGCTCTGTATCAACATATTTAACCTTCTATTTCCCAAGAGGAGTTGGGTTAGCCCTCCGGGCAGCTTACAGGGAGCCAAAATACTACTTGTGCCCTCCATTTACTACCTCGGTTTGTCCCCCCAAACGACCATCAAAAACTTATTATCCCCTTGCAAGCGTTCATGGAACGGTGATGAAATAACAGCGAATGAGCTAATAAGGTCCATCAATTGAGGATTTCAGAGTAACAGAGAAGAAGAATATTCCAGAGAGAGAGAGAATAGGTTGGCTAAAAGCTCTGAGAAGAGTAAAATCATAGTCCTTTTGAATTTTCCCTTGAATATTGCCACCTGTCCCACTGAAACCCCTAAATTTGGCTAATTTCTGAAGGTTAAATGTGCTAGTAACCATAACTTACAGATCTCGCCTCGTGGTTACATCACCAAGGATGTATAAAATTCCTATTCCTGTATAAGTGAAAGCTCCATGATTGTACCGAACTACAAATAGTTTGTCATTCAGAGCACAAATGACTACTGATAGCACGTCACATAGAGGGGAAAGGTAATATTGTCCTTGCGAGTGTTGAATTGCGTGACAACCTCGTATACATTTATTTACTTAATAATATATTTACCACGTCCCTTCACCTGATTACTTTTATAAGCCAAGCACGAAGAAATTCTTTCTTATACTAGATGGTGCCGAGACTTGAACTCTGTACTTTTTCATGCTCTAATATCATGTTGAATTGTATGACATTCTAAAACCATAACCCATTAGATAGAGTACATTTTATTTAATTAATTATGTCTTCAACAGTGAGGTTATGGCAATGCATCTCAACCACATCAAGGTTTGTCTATTCTAGATACTAGCATTCACTGGCAGCCATAATTGAAAGGATCGTGTTGTTTCATTGAAACTGGGAGAGACACAGAGTACATATACAGAAATTGATTTAGTTCAGGAACATGTATAAGCAAGAGTAGAGTCTTACTTACCTGACACTCTTTGGCCATTGTTGAGAAACAAATGAAGAGGAACGAGAAGGCCTACCTTCTCCTTCTTCATGTTCATCATCTTCTGTCATCTCTTCCTCTGTATTAATATGACCAGCTTCAACATTATCATCTGATTCTTCCCAGAAAAACTCATCTTCCTCGTTTTCCCCGTCTTTGTTCCGCGCCATTATTATTTGCAACTCGCAAAATAAAACTAACCAATCAAAGAATCAATCAGAAAACAACAAGAATCATAAGTCCAGTTAGAGAAAGTCTGTTATATAAATATCCAAGAAAAGAAAAACATTACTATGAAATATAGTACATAGAAACGACGAAATGTTGAGGATCGATGAGTTGGAGGATTTCAAGGGTTTTCGGTGGCTGAGAAAGAGGAGGAATCACGAGAGGTGCTGAGGAAGAGACACATATACACTGACGTGCTGCTTCAGCTTAATCAATGAAACTAATTAATATTAACCTTTTTTCCTCTTACAAGTTTAATTGAAACTTCCATACTACAGTAGTTAGGGTGGCTAACACAACTTTTGTACGTTCATGATCATCACGTGCCTATTCGATAATATTGCGAATTGGGACTGAGATTTGGTAATCAGTTATCAAATAAGACAACCAAATTACAACCACCAGTATTCACCTGTGCTTGTGGTATGGGTAAAAATTATCTTCTCCAAGCAGCGTGATAAAAAAGTCCCGCGTGGCAATAAAGATCTAAAAATCAAGTGATGGGACCGTTGCCGAGTTCGGAAGGTTCTGAGCTTGTGGTCATCGAAGGGTCAAGTATTTGGAAGGTGAAAGAATGAATTCGACGACTCAACCAACCTTATCCACAAATCGTGGATATCTACGTTATGCCGAAACGAAAGCCATTATCAAGGATCCCTCTTCCCACTACCTAATCTAGTGGTGTGTTGGCTCGAAATTAGGAATGGTAGTTCTCTTCCAACCGCTATAAAAGCCGCCCCAAGGCTCCAAAGAAAGGGCATCGAAAATCAAAAGGAAAACTCTCTCTCAAACATCATCTTGTGCAAGCCTTTTCCTGACTAAGCCTGGTAAGTCAATCATACTCGCGATTGGAGACCGGTCGGAATTTGAAATAAAGAAGAATTTCTCTGTTGCATCATTTTTTAACCTGTTTTGTTATTTCTTGTTTGTCTTTATTCATTATCTGCAACCATTTTGAATCAAACAAATTGTTAATGGACCTTGAAAAATACAAATTTTATTGTTTAATCTCAAAATCAATTTTTGGGACAAATAGTTTAGCACCCACTGTGTGCCCTTGGAAATTAAAAGTTTGATTCACATCCGCTATTATGCCTACGGTCTCTTCTAACTTTACTTTTTATGTGTTTGTTGAAGGAGAACACCATGTGAGGAACCAATGAGCAACTCAATATTTCCGTAATTGGATGAACGATCGAACGATCTGAAGGAACCCGAACTCCGGACGAATAGTCTACCGGATCTACGCCCCCTCACGACCGAAATGAGTTGGCAGCTATATCTAGTAGCGACTATCCTAATATTCGAGGGTTGGAGAAGAAAGTGCACAATTTCATGTCAGAACAGCCGAAGTTGGAGAAGCCTTGAATGTATGGACGAGTAGAGCAACGGTAATGACGCCAACCCCACCTCAGAGAACGGATGGTGCTGATGGAACCCCCAAATCCAAAACGGCTCACACAACAACTCGGGAGCTTCTAGGAGAAGATAGAGTCGGATGCTCAGGTATGGATTTAACTACTAAATGTCAAGATATTATTCTAACCTTGCAGAGGCAACTCAAGGAATAAAACAAAAAGATTGAACAAATTCCGAGAGTGCCATCGATCGTCAAAAGGATCGATGTGAACAAGTATTCACCGCAGTCGTGGAAGCCCAATGCAACTCCCCGGTGCTGATCCCGAAGAAATTCAAAATGCTCGATATTCCGAAATGTGGCAGTACATGGGAATCTCATGATTATCATGGAGTATACAAGTGGAATCAAAGGGAACGACGTTACGATGGAAGAGGTCAGATCGATGCTCATAAAAAGATATGGGGAGATGATTACAAAAGGAGCTCTAACCTGGTATTAACATTTACCCAAATATTCTAATAGTCTTCCTGAACTTGCAGATCCTTTCATCAAAGCCTATTTGGGAGCGCAAAAGGTGGAAAAATAAGTGAAAGATATCTTCTAGATTATACAACGGAGGACAGAGTCACACTAGGACTTCATTGATCGGCTCCAGAGAGAAAATATGTCGCTTCCGGAGGTTGAAAACAATTGGGCGCTATGGCATTCACTAGGAATCTGAACCTGGACAGTTCAGAGACCTTTCGAAAACTAAAGGAAAGCCTATAAGAATTCCTTGCCAAGACATGTACCGATGTATACCATCAATACAATACATAGCTCAGATAGAAGAAGACATCTCAGTACTTCCCTAATTCAGAGTGAGATATACACACAGATGTGATCACCGACTGGGAGGAATTCACAAACAAGATGAACTTAGGCATCAGGATTCCAGAATACGACACGAACCGTGCCCTATATCCATACGACGTGAGATTGGTCAGCGACAAAGGAATACGCGTGATAACAGGATTTTGGCCGAAGAAATGAGCCACCCATGCACCGGCCTGGGAAAGAACCAGAGACGCCCGGAGTTAGTGATTTTCATTATAGGCCAAATCTCGTAGATTATAGCTCCAACATGAACGTGACGGAGTTAGAATCAGCACTCAAGGATATGAGAGACAAAGTAAGATGGTCGAAAGAGATTAAGTCTGATCCGAGCAAGCGAATCTAGGAATTCTAGTGCAAATTCCATAATGATTACGTACACAAGACTTTGGACTATAGACTCCATTGATGCAAAGTCTATCATTTTCTCAAGGAGGGATACTTAATGAAACTCTTCAATAAAAAGGCGAAGTTATCATACATGAAAAATCGGAACAAGAAGTAGCCATGGAAGGTTCTGGCTCCTAATCAGATCGTCACGTTATCTTTGGAGGAGAAGAAAACGGAGTCAGCTTCACGGCTCCTAAAAAGAAGCATATTCGGCCAACACTAACTGGGAGAGCATAACAATCGACAGCGAAAATGTGGACGAATTGACAATGCCACAGAACGACGCCCTGGTAATTACTTTATGAATTTTTTATACTGACGTGAGAGGAGTTTTAATTGACCCAGGAAGTTTAGCCAACATCATCAAGTCCCAGATGGTTGAAGAAATGGAGATCACCGGTCGGATCATTCCGAAAGTACGATTGCTCTTGGAGTTTAACAACTATAGTGAGATGACTCGTGGGGAACTGGCACTGGTGACCAATGCTTAAGGGGGAACCAAGGATACCCCATTCTAGGTTGTGGCAGGAGATATGGCTTATAATGTCATCCTAGGGAGGCCATGGATTCATGAGATAGACCCGGTGCCTTCAACTTTACACCAGGTGATAAAATTCCCGTCCAAATGGGGGATACAACAAATTTGTGGAGAACAAAGGGCATCCCGGGTAGTTAATTCAACTGGCGCCACAAATGACATCTCCAAAAAGGAAACTGCCAAATAACAGCTATAGCGATAAGAGGGAGAGAGTGCAACTAATACCCCTAGAATAGGCCCCCTCTGGACAGAATCGTCGAGCACGAGGAAGATGACGTTTCCTCACTGACGGCGGAGCGACTAGAAGAATTAATTCTCTTTATTTTTTGGCCGGGATTTACTCCTAAGTAGAATCATAAGTTAATTAAATTTATTCAAGATAATTCAGATTGTTTCGCTTGGTCTCCTGTAGATATGAAAGGCATCTGATGGATATCATGGTGCATAAATTAAACGAATATCTAAACTACCAACCCGTGAAGCAAAAAAAAAAGAAACATTGGGCTCGAACGAGCCCAAGCGATGGATGAAGAAGTCACCGAGTTGCTCAACCACGACTTTATCCGCGAGGTAAAATACCCAGAATAGCTAGCAAACATTGTGGTGGTGCCCAAAAGGAATGGAAAATGGAGAGCATGCATCAACTACAAAGACTTGAACAAAGCTTGCCCAAAGAATTGCTTTCCCCTACCATTATTAAGCTTTTTGGATGCATACTTGGGATATAACCAGATCAAAATGGACCCAGAGGACCAAGAAAAAACTTCACTTATTACCAATAAATGAACCTATTGCTACAACATCATGCCATTCAGATTAAAAAATGCCAGAGCAACGTACTAGAGATTAGTCACTTGAATATTTCGGGACTACATCGACAGATATATGGAAATATACATTGATGATATATTAGTAAAATAAGTTTGAGCGATGATCATCTATCACACTTGAAGGAAGCCTTCGAAAAAATACAACATAAAACTCAACCCAGAAACGTGTGCCTTCGGGGTCGGTTCAGGTAAAATCCTTGGCTTTCTAGCTTTGAATAGAGGTGTAGAAGCTAACCCTATGTAGATCAAAGAAATTAAGAATATACCTGAAGTGCTAATGACCTAGAGGGAGGTGATGCGACTGATCGAAAAGATAGCGGCACTCGGGCGATTCATATCCCGCTCCTCTGAGAAGTACCACAAAATATTTGTGGCACTAAAGAAGAACAAGAACTTTGAATGGACTACTAAATTCCAATAGGCCCTGTGAGACTTGAAAAGGTACTAATCCAACCCACTTCTTTTGTTGAAACCCAAATTGGGAGAGCGACTCTTGGTTTACCCGACCATGGCAGAAACTGCTGCAAGTGTTTTGTTTGTCTGAGAAAATGAAGGTACGCAATATCCTATTTATTATATAAGGAGAGCATTAATAGATGCTAAACAAGGTATCCTCATTTAGAAAAACTTGCACTAGCAATCGTAATGGTTGCGCAAAAATTTAAGACCATTCTTTCAATGTCGTCCTATTTCGGTGGTCTCTACTTTCCCAATGTGGAGTATTCTCCATAAGCCAAAACTCTCGAAATGAGTGACCAAATGGGCAATCGAATTAAGCGCATATGTTATCACGTATTTGCTCCGAACAACTATAAAATCTCAAGTCCTAGCGAACATCGTTTTAGCACTAATATACTCTCCGAGGCAGAGAAGAAGGCATTAATAGCTTCTGAGACCAGCTCAAAAACCCTGACCCCGTATACAGTTGGTTCATCTAATATGAAAGGGTCTGGGCTCGGAGTTTACTTATCATGATTAGTGTGACAGTCCAACAGTCGATCAAATGCCCTTCACTGACTTACAACGAAGCCAAGTATGAAGCTATTTTTGCAGGACTCGAGCTAGCTCGGGGACTTGGCGCTGAATGAATAGAACTAAAAAATGACTCATAATTGGTCATCAACCCGTCCACTAAACTTTCACTGAAGCTATATCCTTTGATCTTAACTTTCAAACATGCCAATTCAAAATAGCCACCAGCTCCACATCATAAGTCAAATATCTATCTAACTGAACCATGTTAAAGTCCAAAACATGAGACGGATCACCATAATACTTTCGGAGCATAGAAACATGAAACACCGGGTAAACACTCAACATATTAGGTGACAATGCAAGCTTGTAGGACACCTCTCCAATCCTCTCAAGCACCTCAAAAGAACCAATATACCGAGGGCTCAACTTGCCCTTCTTCTCGAACCGCATCATACCCTTCATGGGTGATACTATGAGCAATGCCTTCTCACCCACCATATATGCAACGCTGCGAACCTTCCGATCCGTGTAGCTCTTCTGTCTAGACTATGTTGTGAGAAGCCGATACTCAATCAACTTGACCCTCTCCAAGGCATCTTGAACCAAATCAGTACCCAACAACCTAGCCTCACATGAACCAATCAACTGGAGAATGAAACTGCCTCCCATATAAGGCCTCATAAGGAGACATATGAATACTCTATTGGTAGCTATTGCTGTAGAAAAACTCAGCAAGCGGTAGAAACTGACCCCAAGAACCCCCGAAATCCATAACACAAGCATGTGGCATATCCTCCAATATCTGAATGGAGTGGGCACACAAGCATGTGGCATATCCTTCGCGACACCCGGATGAACGGAATACGATGAACTGTGGGCCTCCTCAAGAATCAACTCACGTAACCCATACACAGTGGGCACACAATTCCGAGCCTGTATCCACAACACCCCATCATCTCCAATAGAAACCTCCTTGGCATCATCGTGTCGTACTATGTCCTTAAGGACAAGAAAATGGGGGTCGTCATACTGACGCTCTTTGATGCGCTCGAATAAAGAAGCCCGAAAAGCCATGCAAGCTAGAACCTGACTATGCTTTGAAATATCTAACCTCATTGTCATTCCTCGAACCTAGGGGGGAGGGGGCGAGATTGGAACCCGGTGCCTCACTTAACCAAGCGTACCAACTTGAGACGGAGGGACTTTGAACATATAATGTCATACTTTGACCATAGGGCTACATTGCAAGATAATTTGTGAAACAAAATATAAAACTGAATGAAAACTTGTTGTGCTTGAACATCAATATAAAGCTGGGCTGACAAGGCTGTCATAACTACTACAGTTGACAAACCAACAAAAATATACATATAAGGCCTACAAGCCCAACATACTGCACTGACTAACAGGGTATGTCTACAAGCCTCTACTGAAAAATGTACTGTGGTTGGAATAGGGCCTCGACCTACCTATAATATATATACACAATATGTACTCAAAAACCTAGACCCGACAACTCCGATAGACCTGGAGCTTCCCGATCAAGCTGAACACGGACAACACCTACGGAGGAAGTCTACCAGTCTATCTATCCAAACCTGCACGCATAAAATGCAGCATCCCCAAGAAAGGGACGTCAGTACGAAATAATGTACCGAGTATGTAGGGTAATAAAATAACCAAAAGTTGAAGCTGAACTGATAATATAATAACTGAAAGTAACTGGGAGTCAAAGATGATCCGAAGATATACTTACCTGCTAATACTGACTCAACTCTCTCCATATAGTAAGTAAAATAGCTGCCCGACCTTATAAGCCTCGGCACGTGTAACTGCTTGGCAGTAGCAGGCTCGCTCATAGGCGCTCGGCCATACTTGGCTCGATATCTCGTCCATTCTGGGCTCGCTCATAGGCACTCGGCCACAGTAGGCTCAGTATATAACTTACCATCTGAATTAGAGGTTGCCCAATAGGG
Source organism: Nicotiana tabacum (assembly GCF_000715075.1). Classification (NCBI taxonomy): domain Eukaryota; kingdom Viridiplantae; phylum Streptophyta; class Magnoliopsida; order Solanales; family Solanaceae; genus Nicotiana; species Nicotiana tabacum. The sequence goes on from NC_134084.1 coordinate 55,368,620, forward strand.
GCCTGCCCACCGATTATAGCTTGATGGTGGTGAAAATACTGTAATACTATATATATATAGACTCTCTACTCTCTTCGCTGAAAGAAGACAATACTATACTAAATATAAAGTCCCGATAAGGGACAATACTTTTGTAGACATGTAATTTTTGACCCTTCCCAAGATTTTACATATTTTTAGCGTAAATATTTAGTTTAGGTTTAGTATCGCTATTCTAAATAGTTTTGACTCTTTTACTTTATTTGTCACAAAAATAAAAATTACAAAAATAGTTTTTCTTTTATTTAGTTAATTAATATTTTATCTAGTTACTTTTAATTTATCTACCTTACATAAAATTCAAAAAATACAAAAATAGTTCCACTTTGTTTTTAGGAATATTATTTTAATTTTTGTGATGATTTTAATCTAATTCCATTTTGTCTTTTAGTGCGATATTTGAAAATACCAAAAAATGGGTTTGTTTTAACGGTTAGTTTAATTTTCATAGTTATTTACTTAAGTAGGATTAATTAGTAAATGAGGTAGTATTTTTTTAGTCTTGTTCAAGGAAAAAGAATACTATTTGGGCTCAAACAACCCATTTTTAGGCCTAATTTTCGGACCTAGTCCATAAGTCCTAAGCCCAATACCCCTAAAACCCTAGAAAGATACTTAAAAAAAAGATCCCTTCTTCTTATTCCTTAAGACTTAACCCTAGGGACAACAACCGTTTTTCGAGAAGAGAAGCATCATCTTCTTCACAAACAAACCCTAGAGAAACATGTAACCCAGCCACCGGCGAAGACCCCATCTTCAGTCAGCCACCTTCAAACGACCAGGCCAACGGACCCTTCTTCTCCAAACAAAACCCAACAGACCTGACCTAGTCTTGAAGCTTCAGCCGTTTTTTCAACAAGAGACCCCCCTCCCCCTGAACTTCTTCTTCTCCATTAAAACAATAGACCTCACACTACTCCACACAACACCTACCACATTACTTTCTCCAGCAGCACCCTAACTCATGCCCGTCACCCCCCTTTCTTCATCTCCACCCAAACCCACATGAGCAAAAGGCGACAGACCACCCCCAAGAGAGGAGAACGGCCTCCACTACCAAAATCAGTGGCCACACACACACACACAATGATTCTCTCACCGGTCGACCTTTCTCTCTAAGCTACTCCCTCGTATAAATCCTACATCCTCAAGTGTAAAAAAGGGGAATGGAACCCATCGTTCCCCTTTTAGATTAATAGCTTCAATGGAACTATTTTGACCTCCGTGAGTGTCGCTCAAATTCCACCACCGAGTATCTTTGTCGCACACTCAAAATCAGCAACTCTGTTGCGCTTACCATCATGTCATAGCTGGATTTTTTCTATTATTTCTAGTCGGAGGCAAGGAGGTTCCATTCGATTTTGAAAATGGTCTCCAGTTAGTCACCGTTAGAGAATCATTTGGTTTCATTGTTTGTCTTTAATTCGAGTTTTCCGTGGAGTTCCGAGTTCGTCGAAGGTCGTAGTCTGAGGTTTCCGGACAACTTCGCGGTTCAGTTGGATTTGTGTACGAGTTTTTCCGGCGTCGATTTCTGTCTTTTCTCATGTCAAATAGCCAATGCTGTAAAGTTTTGCCGAAGGAACATTTTATTGGGAAAGCTAATTAAAGGTCCACTTCTCTTCTCTTAAACTCTAGATCTTTATTTTATTAATGATTTTCTATTAAATCGTGATTGCGTTTGGGTTAAATGTGACAGTGTTAATTACTATTATATGTGTTGTGTATTAATTTGTTCTTGCTCGGTCTACAAGATTAGTCTATTTTTGAAAATGATAAGTCAATATTTGGAATTACGTACTTTGTGCCTTAAATTCTCGTGACTGGTTCTTAGCTTGAATGGTTTCCTCATGAAATGCTCTCATTTGATTTACTTGAATGATTATTTGTGCCGATTTTTGTCTACCTAGATGCTTAGGTAATTATGGAATTATAGATACAAAGGGCCGTGGGACATACGAAATGAGGTAAATTGGAATTAGAATATTTATTACTTTATCATTTGTCCATCGTTAGGTGTATGCTTAGGCCGTCACCATATGGGTAGGCCAACTTTTTGGCGTGTAAATGAATTATCGTGGCTATGAGTACGGTTCCCGTGGCATGGTCACGATGCGTAAATCTCAATTCGAGGGTGCATTTCATGTGACCCTACCATAATTTTAAATAATAATAATAGAATGAAACATCTTGTGAATCGCGGGTGCATTTCATGTGACACGGTTCGCAAGTGTATGACGATCGTGAATAATTCCATAAACACTAAAAGTGGTTAGAAAGTTAAAAATGCACGTAGGTTTAAAATATGTAATTAATCAAATAATTAGGCCAATTTTAATAGTTGAGTGACCGTGTTAAAAACACGGAACCCAGGAATGCCTAACACCTTCTCCTGGGTTAACAGAATTCCTTACCCGGATTTTTGTGTTCGCAAATCATAAATAAGAGTCAACTTTTCTCGATTCGGGATTTTAAACCGGTGACTTGGGATACCATAAATTATTCCAAGTTGCGACTCTGAATTTGATATAAATAGTCCTAGAGCCATTAGATACAAATGGAGGAGCATCCATCTTCAACCCCAAAAAATCCCAAGCTCCATGAACGACCAAAAAAGACCCTAGTCTTGAACCCAACAACAGTTTCTGATCAAAAGAAGAGACCTGGGATATCATCTTCTTCACAAAAAAAAAGAAGCAGCCATGAGAGAACCTTAGACCCTAATCCAACGCCACTCTCCTCCTCTCTTCACCTCACCGCCGTCAGCCCTCACCACGCCGCATAGCCAAACAATCACCCTTAACCCCTGAACTTCACCCTTCTCGTTCTCACTTCTTCAAACTCGGCAACATAAATGGAAGCTCAATCGTAGTCACAGACGCATACACACAATAGAGGAAACAGACAGAACACCAAAAAACCAAAAAACACATAGACAGTCGCACAACCACACACACACAGAAACGAGAAAGAGTGGAGAACGAGAGGAGGAGGAACACGGCAAAAATTCGAGGTTCTAGGTCGAGTTCCGATTGAAAAATTTTGTTCTTATACCTTGTTGTTCTTTCTCATTGGATTTCGGAATCAAGGGTTGTGTATTTACTGATTCCTTTCCACTTTTATATTGAAGAACTTCTTAACAGAGCTTTTGTTTCCAAGTTTTCTTTGGTTCGAATTATTGTTGTCTACCAAGTGCCTTCGAAGTTCAGATTTCTGTTGATGCTTGTTACCGAATTTCGCGGCTGCTTTTTGTGCTTCATCAGTTGTGTTTTGTTTTTTTCGCATATCAATTGATTGAAACTTCATCTTCAGATTTGGTTATTTATGTCTACTTGAGTTTTTACCAATTAAATTTGCTGGTTTGAGCTATGCCGTTAAGTTTGTGTTGGAATTTTGAATCGGAGTGTGCTTGGGTTTGTCGGCTCGTGGTAGTTCCGGTTCGAGTTCAAAGATTACATTCAGCTTATATCTAATTAAAGTAAAAAAGGTCCTCGCTCTCACTGAGGTTCAACTCTTAAATCCTCTACTCATTTTATTATAGCTGAATGTTAATTGCTTGTTTGGCGATTTGATTCTGTGATTTGTTTGGTTATTATCTCCGGTTTTGAGTTTGTTCGTGTAGTTATCTACTCGCATGCCACTCGAATTGGTTATAGCTGAACATGATTTTATCACAGTATAGAAATTGGGTTGCTATTCATCAACTGAACTACATCAAATTAGATTAAAGGAGCTCGGGTGTGAAAGTTTGTGAAATTGAGATTTTAATTGTCTATCGCTTTGTTACTTTCCTATATTTGTTAGTAGCATGTTTTAGGCCGTTAATATTCATAAACATATATAGTTTGCTTTAGGCGCACAATATAAATCATCATAGCTACGGGTACGGTTCCCGTGACGTAGTTGTAATACATAATTTTCAAATTCGGGTGCACATTTTATGTGACCCGACCAAAACTTCTAATAATATTATTAAATTAAACATGTTGTAGATCATGGGTACGGTCCCGTGATACGATTCGCAATGTGTACCAAACAAACAAATGTACAATAATCGCAACTTGTTCCAGAATAATTCCATAAATAATTAAAAGCAATTGAAAAGGTAAAAATGCACAATAGGTATAAAAATGTAATTAATTAGATATTTAGGCCAAATAATAATAGTTGAGCAACCGTGCTAAAACCACAGAACCCGGGAATGCCTAACACCTTCTCCTGGGTTAATAGAATTCCTTACCCGAATTTCTGTGTTTCGCGAACTGTAAAACATAGTCAAACTTCCTCGATTCGGGATTTTAAACTGGTGACTTGGGACACCATAAATTATCCCAAGTGGTGACTTTGAACTTAAATAAATAATCCCGTTTCGGTTATTGTCACTTTAATTGAAAAAACTCTCTTATACCCCTTTCAGGGTGGAAAAAGGAGGTGTGACAACTTTAACTTATGAGACTAGGATAATGTACACAAGTTCAGGAATATGAACTTCTCTTTATTTCTCGTTATCAAACACATGTAGTTACAGGATCTTGCCAAAATGAAGGAAAGGTTTAGCCTTAATGTATCTTACTCTAATAACCACGTTGACCTCGTTTCTTCGCATCTTAATCTACAATAACGATAATAATACTATCATTAAGTTACAAAATGTACAACTATCGCATTATTTTCTCACCTTATATATACCACAAAATACTACAAAACAGCCAAAAACACCCTAATCTCTTCATATACAAAACGACCACCGTAGTAGTATCAAATATCCCAAAAATATTATGACGGATTACCAGCCCCCACCTTGAATTTATGTGGTATTTCTCCACACCCTTCCTCCTTCAAAACTCCCTAAAATAGTAGAAAAACATGCAATCCAACAACAACACAAAATTTCCCACATAATAGTCCAGTACAAGTTGAATAACTCGAACTCACGGCTTACGATCATCATCCCATGAGTTCTTACAATTATAGAACTCATAGGTTACAAGTACTTTGGTCATAAGTACTTTACCTTATGTATTGATGATCTAACAAACTTACTATCCAGAACCAGATAAGGAACCTGTTACACATTTACAAGACCTTAAGATCATAAGGTTCCAATTTGGGATCCAGCTTGCGTTATGATTCAAATCTTCAGAGTGGAAGGAATAACTGAGGGAACAGGTCCCTACCAGTACCTGAGGAGACTATACAAAGTCAACTTTCCTGTTGGAAAGTTGCTGCCTACACACGTTACAGTGCAGAAACAGTGTTGCAGTCAACTTTCTAGGGAAGACTTTTTACCTACCTTTCTTACATCATTATAAGTGATATCACACATGTATATATGCATTCAAGGGAGGTAAAACAAAATACTTGAACATTTGACAAACTCACTCACGTGACCATTGAGCCAGCAAGTTTCAAGTGCTTCAAGAACAAAGAACAAAGCAACTACGGACCAGTTCCCATATAGAGTTATTATATGTCGTTAGTTGAGTTGTAACTTTGTAATAGTTCTTTAATTGTAATTACTATCTAGCTTGTTTATAAGCATTCTATTGGAACCCATTTGTAAACATCAAACCAGTATGTTTGAGTCTTAGCTAGAGTTAGTCATGTTGTAAAGTCTTTGTAATAGAGTTATAACAAAGTGGCTTGTAATAAGAGTATTACAATTTAGTGAGGGATTAAGAGGTTAATTTCTAGATTGCATAGATTGTAATCTAAAAGTTACTCATTAGTGAAGTTGAAATCCTACAAGGGTAGGTCGTGGTTCTTATTGAGCTGGAAATTTTTCACGTAAAATTCCTCTTGCCATTTAATTACTGTTGTGTGTGTGCGTGTACTGTTGGACCTGATATAGAACCTAGTTCTCTATAGTGTTTGGTGGACCCTTATATTCTATAAAGAACGACTTTCCATACATATCCAGCAGAAAAAATAGATGAAAGAGAGAAGTAAACTTACATTATTTGTTGAATATCTTAGCTCCTATCTTGGTTCTTCAAACCCTAGGTTTTCATCTAACTAGAACTTGAAAAAAAAGAGGAGAAAATCAAGTAGGGGCTATGTTCAATTTTTGGGAGGATTTTTACAGGGGCTCAGAATAGCTGAAGGTGCAGATCTAGAGGATGATGAAATGACCATGTTCATAAAGGATTTCAAGAAGTACCTGATGAGAGGAAAGGGTTCTTCAAGAGGTACAACCTTTAACAAACCAAGGCCTCCTGAGAAGCAGACCAACGAGGGATGCTACAAATGTGGCAAGATTGACCAGATGATCAAGAATTGTCCTCAGTGGGAAATAGAATGGAAGAAGAAAAGGACTGAACAAAGGAACATGAAGAAGGAACAGGTTCAACCCAAAAGGAACAAAGGATCAACAAAGGCTATGGTTGCTGCTTGGGGAGAAACATCAGATGAGGATTCAGAAGATGAAGCTGGAGATCAACAAGCACTTATGGCCATTAGAGAATCAGATGATGAACAAGAGGTAAGTATTATTCATCTAAAAAACAAGATTAAATTTTTGTCTAAAGAAAGGTTATCTGAATTATTGCTAGACTTCATCGATGAGTCTGAGGTAATAAACAATGAGAAGGAACAACTGTCTAGGGAGTGTGTGATCTTAAAAGCCAAGTGCAAAAATCTAGAATCTAGGGCTAGTGAGAGTGATAGTAAAAATGCTGAGTTGAAGAACCAAGTTCTTGAACTTGACACCAGTGTCTTAGAACTTAGGTCTGAAAATTTCAAATTGAAATTAGGAATAGGTAAGAAGAAAGCTGATCACATATATCTCACCTTAGAAGAAAATCTAGGAAATATGAATGATGAGTTGTAGAAGAAAGATGAGCAAATAAGAGTCCTAAAAGAAGATCTAGGCAAGGTGAAGCATGAACTGGATAGAACTTGCAAATGGAATAAGTCCTCTGATGCACTATCCTGGCTACAAGAGCACCACAGTAGCAACAAGAGATGACTTGGCTATGGGGCCCCAGCACCTAAGTGGGATCCCAAAAGAAAATACATCACACTTTCTGAAAACAAAATCTGCACACACTGTGGCAAGACTGGTCATTACAAAAGTGAATGTAATGCACAAGAAAAGGCAAGTCAAAAGAATAAAACCTTTGTTCAAGAGAAAAATAGGCTGCCTGGATGGGCCAAAAGGAATTTAATTCACCCCTTTGCCTATAGAAAGGGACCCAAACTAGTTTAGGTTCCTATGATTAGCCCCTGATTTTGTTTTGCAGGTCCAAGTGAAGGGAAGTAGCCAAACATGGTACATGGATAGTGGCTGCTCAAAGCATATGACTGGAAGCAAGAACTAGTTCCTTTCACTTGAGGATCTAAAAGGAGGTAATGTCTCCTTTGAATATGGGAAGAAAGGTGAGATCATTGGGGTCTGAAAGGTAGGTAAGACATACTCACATTCTATTGAGAATGTCTACTTGATAGATGACTTGAAATATAGCCTAATAAGTGTATCACAACTATGTGACAGAGGTAACTTTGTAGCATTTACCTCTACCAAATGCTTTGTGATTAATCTTACCATTGACAAGATTGTTTTGTAGAGAAAAAAAGTTAACAATATTTACATTGTAGATTTGTCCACTCATTCAGAAAATGAACTCACTTGCTTGAGTGTGTTAGACAATGATCCCCTCCTATGGCACAGAAGACTTGGTCATGCAAGTCTGAATCAACTCAACAAATTAGTCTCCAAGGACCTGGTGATAGGGTTACCTAACATCAAGTTCAAAGAAGACAACGTTTGTGAGGCCTGTGCAAGGGGGAAGCAAGTAAGATCATCTTTTAAAAGCAAGAAATGGTAAGCATAACCAGGATGATGGAATTGGTTCATATGGATCTCTGTGGTCCAATAAGAACATTGAGCAGAGGTGGTAAGAAATATGTGATGGTACTTGTTGATGATTATTCTAGGTTTACTTGGGTATTGTTTTTAACATCTAAGGATGAAACATTTGACATGTTTACTGCCTTTGTTAGAAAAACTCAGAAACAACTAGGTAATCAACTTGCATCAATCAGGTCTGATCATGGAACTGAATTTGAAAATGCTAAGTTTGCTGAATTTTATAATGAACATGGTATAGATCATAATTTCTCTGCCCCTAGGACTCCTCAACAAAATGGAGTAGTTGAAAGAAAGAATAGGATTCTTGAAGATATGGTTAGGACTATGCTTCTTTCTAGTAAACTGCCCCATAGCTTCTGGGCAGAGGCTGTAAATACTGCATCTTACATCATTAATAGATGCATTACTAGACCTCTTGTAGAGAAGACTCCTTATGAGTTACTTAAAGGGAGGAAACCAAATATATCCCATCTTAGGGCATTTGGATGCAAGTGCTTTGTGCATAATAATGGAAAGGACTCTCTAGTAAGTTTGATCCCAGAAGTGACGAGGGAGTATTCTTGGGATATTTTTCACATATCAAAGCTTATAAAGTGTACAACAAAAGAACTTTATATGTAGAAGAAAGATTACATGTAGTTTTTGATGAAACTAACATTCTTTCTGAGAGACAGGAACATGAAGATGAAGCTATTGGGCTGGTAAAAAAATTGAGTGAAGTCGCAGCTCAAGCTAAAGATACACTAAAAGAAGGAACATGTGATGGAACAGGTTCTTCCATCCATGGCAACCTGACCGGGGGAACTGAACAAAGAAGAACTGAAACCAATCCCCTAATGGAACCTATCCATGACCCAGTTCCTCAGCAACAGAACATGGAAGAAACATCAAGCAGAAACTAGTTTGTTGTGAAACCTTACAAGTATCAAAGTTCTCATCCCATTGAGAATATAATTACTGATCCAATATCTGGAGTCAAAACTAGATCACAATTAAAGAATATGTGTGGTTTTGATGCTTTCTTATCTCTTAATGAACCTAAAACTGTTGCTGAGGCATTGCATGATGCAGATTCGGTAAATGCTATGCAAGATGAACTCAATCAGTTTGAGAGAAGTCAAGTTTGGCATCTAGTTCCAAGACCCAAGGATAGATCAGTAATTGGCACTAAATGGGTCTTCAGAAACAAGCTTGATGGAGATGGAACAGTTACAAGGAACAAGGTAAGACTGGTGGTCCAAGGTTATAGCCAAGAGGAGGGCATAAATTATGATGAGACCGTTGCTCCAATTGCAAGACTGGAGGCAATAAGACTCCTCATAGCCTTTGCAACACACATAGAATTCACTCTTTATCAGATGAATGTCAAAAGTACCTTCCTGAATGGCTACCTAAAAGAAGAAGTGTTTGTCAAACAACCTCCAGGGTTTGAGAGCAAGGAGTGTCCGAAACATGTGTACAAATTAGACAAGGCTCTCTATGGACTCAAGAAGGCTCCTAGAGCATGGTATGAATGACTATCCAACTTCCTACTTGAACATGGCTACAAGAGAGGTAAAATTGACAGTACTCTATTCCTGAGGGAAAAAGGTAAGGATCTTCTTGTAGTACAAATATATGTTGATGACATAATTTTTGGGGCAACCACTGACAAATTGAGTAAGGATTTTGCCAAATTAATAGGGAGTGAGTTTGAAATAAGTATGATGGGTGATCTTAAATTTTTCTTAGGCTTACAGATAAAAAAAACCCAAATGGAACCATGATCCATCAATAGAAATATACAAAAGAGTTGATTAAGAAGTTTAAAATGGATGAATCAAAGGAAATAGGCACACCCATTGCAATAGCTACTAAATTAGACATATATGAACCTAGTTCATCTGTTGATCAGAAGTTGTATAGGGGTATGATTGGTTCACTTTGTATCTTACTGCTAGTAGACCTGACATAGTTTTCAGTTTAGGGCTTTGTACTCGTTTTTAGGAAAATCCTAAGGAATTTCACTTGACTGCTGTCAAGAGGATACTGGGATATTTGAAAGGCGCTATAGATCTTTGTCTTTGGTACCCTAAAGGTAGTAATTTTAATCTAGTGGGGTATGCTGATGCTGACTATGCATATTTCCTTGTGGATAGGAAAAACACCTCGGGTATGGCTCATTTTCTTGGTTCATGTCTTGTATCATGGGTCACTAAAAAGCAGAGAATTCAGTGGCCTTATCCACTGCTGAGTCTGAATATGTTACTGTTGCCTCTTGTTGTGCTCAATTGTTGTGGATCAAACAGTAGCTGATAGATTTTGGCATTGAAGTTGGTTGCATTCCTATCTTTTGTGATAACACTAGTGCTATAAGTATGACAAAGAACCTAGTTCATCATAAGAGGACTAAGCACATAGATGTTAGACATCACTTCTTAAGGGACAACTATGAGAAATGATTGATTACCATAGAATTCTGTGCTACTGATAAACAAATTGCTGACATCTTTACTAAAGCACAGAGTAGAGAAAGCTTTTAAAGTAACATGTTAGAATTAGGGATGATTAAGATCACCTAATGGGACCAGCTCAGAATGCACAATGAAACATGTGTTAATATGACTCACTGATCTCTAACAAAATTTTCTCCACTGTGGTAAATTGAGGCATAATCAAGAGAATTTTAAATGAAGAACCTGGTTCATCAGTATTGGTTCATCTGAATGCCAAGGTATATTTTCTATACTCTGCACAATTAGAAATATAAATATTTAAATCATGAGTAGAGTCCTGCAATTGTTCAACTCCTTAGAAAATCCTATCCGTTTGTTTTTTTAACCAATTCCGTCCTTATAAGAATTCTAACCACAAAAATTGCCTAAAATCTAAACCTGCAATTTCAGGTTGATTAGACCTCTAGTTGACTGCTAAAGCTACCGTTATCCATTAAATGAGTCTTTCCCTTTAAATACTCATTATTACTTCTTGCCACCCTCATAATTCAAAACCGTAAAAAAACCTTCTTCACTCTCAATTGCTTTCTTCTCCAAAGGTTTAACTCACCAATTCTCTCAAGAAATCAGCTATAATGACGAACCCACAAGACAACCCTGAAACCCCTCCACAGCCTACTCCCTCAGATTCATCTACCCCTCCTCCACCTAGCACGACTCCCCAACCCAGGTGAAGGAGAGTAAAAATGCTTGCTCGCAAAATGGTGGCATCTGGTGCTCGTTCAAAGAAATTGAATGAGAAATTAAAGGAAAGTCAGGCCCAAGATTTTGATTCTGACTCTGATTCTGATTCGTTCAAATATGCTAGTGAGGGGGAAGGACCTGGGTCTTCTGACTCTGAGAATGCTCAAAAATCCCCTTCTAAGGTAAGTTCCTCTTTGGCTGAAAATTTAGAAAATAGGTTTGTTTTGGTTGGGCCTATTAGTGATGTGGAATTATCTGAGTTAGGAAGGAGTGGAGGTAAAAATAAATTTGGAAAAGAAAAGGAGAGAGAGGGTGAACATGGTGATGTGAGGGGAAAAGGAAAAAGAATGGCTGATTACTCACCCACTACTGAATTTCCTATACCTGCTATTTGTCGGGTTGCACAAGAAACTATTGAAGAAAGTGGCAAGAAGTCAGGGTAAAGCGGTTCAGGGGAAGCTGTTGAGGGGCTAGTTAATCTAAGCTCATAGAGAGATGAACCTAGTTCATCAACTGAAGAGACCCTAGCAGACCTTCTGAAAAAGGTAGGTTCTAGTTATGATCCAAAGAAAAGGAAAACTCCAAAACCAAAAGCTCTCAGTGCTGCTAAGTCTTCCAAGAAATGAAAGGCTTCCTCTCCAACAACTACTGAAACTCCTCTGCCAAAGGGAAGAGCCTCAAGAAGTAGGATGAAACAGAGTGAGAGTGACCTACAGAAGGCTTTGGCTGAAAGTAAGAAGAAGAGGATGGATAAAGGAAAAGGTAAGGTTGTAGAGTCCTCTGAAGCGGTTGAGGTTGAGCAGATGGAACAGGTCCATCAGGAGAACCATACAACAATGAAGGTTTAGACCTTCAAGCCCAAAAAGACCAAGACTTCTTCCAAGAAGTCTTCCTCTGTGACTAAGGCTGCTGAACCCTCACTGGCCAAGAGGACAAGGTCTGTAGCGAAAAGCAAACAAGTTAGAATTTCTGAAGATGAGGAATGAAGTGGTGAAGAAGAAAGTGAACAAGACAAGCTGGCCAAGTTTGGCAAAAGGAAATTTTGAAGGGAAGATTGCTGAAAGATTTGATGGAACTAGGAATGGTTTGTTTGGTTGACACCCTAGCTGCTCAGGGCCGGAAGGACATGGTCCTTCAGATGGATGGGAGATTGGTCAGAAATGAAATCATTGAATTCATGGCGAATGCTGAGGTAAAAGATGGCAAAGTTACAAGCAAATCAAATGAGTTTAAGTGACATTTGATGTGGAGAAGCTGGGAGAGATTCTAGACATCCCTGCTGAGGGATATGATGATTACACCAGACAGAGATGACCAAGTCTGGATTCCCTTCCATATGCCCTTACAATCACTAGGAGATTTTGTCATGTTGCAGAAGTGAATGAGGCCAAGTTTGTGCACAAGAGTGAAATTAAGCCACATCATAAAGTCATTTTTGAGTTTGTCAACAAGTGCCTACTGCCTAGGCAGGAAAGAAGGCATATTGCAAATTATATGGACTTAGTTCTGATGGAGTGCCTTGAAAGTGGAAGGCAAATTAACTAGCCTGCATTTATCATCAAGCTACTGGACAGGGTTATCAATGGCTCCAAGGCTCATGCCACCCCCTATGGCTTTATTCTGATTATGGTTATGGATAGGTGCAATGTGCCTCTAAAGAAATGGGAAATGGCCACAAGCAAGGATTACTTTGGCATTAATACTCTGCTTGCTTGTGACTATTTGGTCAATGCCATTCCAAATGTCCAAGAAGACACCTATCAACAGTAAAGTCAGGGCTCTTGTTCAGGAAAGTGAGGCCAAGAATGCTATGATAGCTAGGCTAAAGGCTCGTTTGGCAGAGGTTGAATCTGAGAGGGATGCTCTCAGCACTGAGCTTACCAAGAAAAAGGAGAAGAATGATGGGATTCTTCACAATATGCTGAATCTTCTCCAAGCCCAAAACTAACCCTCTAGCTCCCCCAAGCCTTAGGAATTCTAGCCTTTATATCCTGAACCTGTCTAGTACCTTCAGTGACCCGGATTAGGGAATTTTCTTTCTTTTTGCTCATAGTTTGAATATTTTTGCTTTCTGGTTGTGAATTGTGATAGCAACATATCTTCTATCAATGATATCTACTATTTTTTACTCTTGTTGAATGTTACTATTTCCTTGATAGTTTAAATATGTTTTCTTGATTACTGATGATTAATCCATGATTGCACTTGCAGTTGCCCCAGTGGCCATGAGTACTTATTAAAATTTGGGACTCACACTTTATTTATGCAACTTTTCAATGATGCCAAAAGGGGAAAGAGACATTGTGCTTTACATATTCTGAATAAGTTATATTTATAACCTAATTAATTTGGTCCTTGATGATAAGTGAATTTTCTAAACTTTGTATTGATGGTTAAGCTGAGTTCTTATAGGGTCTAAGTGAGTAAAAAGCTCAGAGTTTGTCATCATCAAAAAGAGGGAATTTGTTGGCCCAAGTTAATGTGAAATTTTGAAGACTGACAAAAGGAACTCAGACATGGACCAGGTTCATCGGGTGAAGCACAGTCGTGATGAACCTAAACACGTGAGATGCACGTGAATGAGATAAATCTAACTTATTAGAAGTAATATCTCCTGATCTGATCGAAAAGGTTGCATATTGGATAACAGAAAAAGACTCCTTACATGAAGAGAATACAGTTTATGAAGAGGATAGTGTTAGAGTATGAGATCAACTAGAACTCTTCTACCATAGAAGGGTAGCATCTGTATCCCAGTTAATCTCTAATTACTAACCCATTAAATATCAGTGTTGTTATCTTTTACAGGTAATGCCCTTAAGCAGAAGTTAAACGTGAATTGAGAGCAAAATAGCAAGACAATTTTGCAAGCAATTTATGTATGATTCAAGCGTGCAATGCTGAAGCTACTTGAACTAGATAGAAGAACCAGTTTCAAGTGTCTATCTTTTATTCTAGTTCAATTGTAGTAGGTGATTTTACATTGTACCTTTCAGCTTTTATAGAAGCAATTGTACTATGTACTTAGAGTATTCAAATTAGAGTCAACTTGAAGTTGTCGCAGCAGTTGAGGCTGTGTTTCACAATGGGATTAGAGTTAATTCTTAGGTTTACAAAGAGTTTTGTAAATGCTGTTTTGGCTCAGTGATTTTAGTGGAAGTTTGGGAAAATCCTACTGAGTAGTAGGTCGTGGTTTTTCTACCTTTTGAGCCAGGTGTTTTCCACGTAAAAATCTCTGTGTTCTTTATTTTCTTTACTTATTATTCTGCAAATAGTAGGAGTTGGAACACATAGAAGAACCAGGTTCTTCTATAATCAAGTTAAGCGAAAATTGGATGCCACACAAATCACGCCCCTCTTGTGTGGTATTAAAGTATAAAACATCATAGCAGTCTACGCAGTTAAAAAGGGCATATATCTATCTACTACGATGTTATATCGACAAACGGTTTAATTTGTTAGAAAATAGACTTATAGATCTTCAATTTGCTGGGTGGATCATCGATAACTCTAAGTATATTTGGAGAAAATCGCAGTGACATTTGACCCAAATTTCTGTAAAACTTATGAATGTAACTTGTGATGACTTTCATCGACTTTTATTCCACAACTCGCTTGACATAAAAAAATAACACATGACGATCATAAGACTAAAATAAATTATAACATAAACCTATTATCATGTTAAGAACCCTATTCTGTCCCCAAAGGTACGGGTTATAAAATTCCTAACCTTTCAACTTTTGATGAAACATTATTTTCTTCAATTCCTTTAGCTTTTGAACTTTTCAATCCTCTTTGTACTTGTTGTTCATGATCTTCAATATTTGTAACCTCCGAGGTAACATGATTAACTTAATTTATATACTTTCAAAGATGATCTCATTTTTTGTCTTACATTAGTTTTCTTACGACGCAGTTTTACGTATGAAAATGTGGGGTGTAACCCCCCTTAGGAACATTCATCCTCGAATATTTACTCTTAGAGTCTTAGAAAATATTTTCCAGTGTCTCCTCCGTACACTAGACTAAAACCAACCTGCACACAGCCAGAAAACATACCATACATGCCACAAATGGCCATTGTCTATAAATAGTAACACTTGGCCTCACACGACCATCAATCATAAATACTGAATGACAAAAATTAGAGATTACTTTATAACCTATTGGCCTGAATAGAGTTGTGCTGAAGTATCCAATCTCGAGACATAGGTGGGGGTATTAAACTTCATTTCTTTCTCTGTTTCCCGCGTCATCTCTTCTAGGTTCATGCTTCTCCATAAAACTTTCACGGAGGCTACCTCCTTATTTCGTTGCTTGCGGATTTTCTGGTCTAGGATGGAAACTGGAACTTTCTCGTACGATAAGTCCTCCATGATCTGTACATCATCAGTGGGCACCACTCGGGTAGGATTCCCAATACACTTTCGTAGCATAGATATGTGAAAAACCGGATGGATAGACTCCAATTCCGAGGGAAAATCAATCTCACAATATCTTCGGCCCACTCTTCGAATAATCCTATAAGGCCCAATATACCGTGGGCTAAGCTTGCCTTTCTTGACAAACCTCATCATGCCCTTCATAGGCAACACCTTTAAGAATACTCAGTCATCAACTCTGAACTCTAAGTCTCATTGCCGCACGTCAGAATATGACTTCTGACGACTTCGAGCTGTCAAAAGTCACTTCTGGATAAGCTTTACTTTCTCTATGGCCTGCTGAACCAAGTCTGGCCCATGTAACCTAGATTCTCCAACATCAAACCACCCTATAGGAGATCTACACTTACGCCCATATAAAGCCTCATACAGATCCATCTGGATACTAGAGTGGTAACTGTTATTATATGCAAACTCGATAAGAGGTAGATGCTTATCCCAATTTCTTTTAAAATCCAACACACATGCTTGTAACATATCCTTGAGTGTCCGAATTGTGCGATTGACTTGTCCATCAGCTTGTGGATGAAAATTTGTACTGAGATTCACTTGAATCCCTAGACCTATTTGAAATGACCTCCAAAAATGTGCTGTAAACTGGGCCCTACGGTCAGATATAATAGATATTGGTACTCCGTGTAGCCATACTATCTCCTTAATATATAAATTCTCTTAATCTTCGGCTGTATATGTAGATCTAACCGGTAGGAAATGGGCTGATTTCGTGAGCCCATCTATTATCACCCATATAGAATCGAACTTACGATGAGAACGAGACAAACCCGTGACAAAGTCCATGTTTATCGCCTTCCATTTCCACGTCGGGACCTTTATAGTTTGCTTAGCCCTCCGGGCTTCTGGTGCTCTACCTTCACCTGCTGACAACTAGGACACTGGGCGACAAACTCAACAATGTTCTTCTTCATATCATTCCACTAATACACATCCTTAATGTCATGATACATTTTCATCGAACCAGGATGAATGGAGTACCACGAATAATGTGCCTCTGACATAATCCCGTCTCGCAGTGCTACTACATTCGGGATTCACAGACGACCTATGTATCTGAGAACCCAATCTTTCTTGAGCCCTAACAACGACTGCTTTTTCTTTGGAACTCGCTCTCTCAACTCGACCAACTCTGGGTCCTCGTACTGCCTTTCCTTTACTTCAGCTATGAGAGATGAATTTGTTGTGTTTTGGAGTACAACTCCACCATTGTCAGAATCTACTAACCGAACCCCCAAACAAGCCAATTGATGAAGGTCTCTAGCTAATTCTCTTTTCTCAGCCTCTACATGTGCTAAGCTACACATAGATGGACGACTTTAGGCATCAGCTACAACATTATCTTTCCCTGGATGGTAGAGAATGTTAGCATCGTAATCTTTCAATAACTCTAGCCATCGCCTCTGTCGCAAATTCAATTCGTTTTGCTTGAAGATATATTGCAAGATTTTATGATCTATAAATACATCCACATGAACCCCATATAAATAATGTTGTTATATCTTAAGTGCATGGACAACCGCTCCTAACTCGAGGTCGTGGGTCGGATAATTCCTATTGTGCTTCCTCAACTGCCTTGAAGCATACACAATTACCTTACCATAATGCATCAGGACACATCCTAAGCTGACACCTGAGGCATCACAATACACAACATAACCCTTTGGACCCTCCGGAAGTGTTAGAACTGGCGCTGAGGTTAACCTGTTCTTAAGCTCTTGGAAACTCTGCTCGCAAGCCTCTGTCCACTAAAACTTAGCTGCTTTCTGAGTCAGCGTCATCAATAGTGCTGAAAGGGAAGAAAAACCCTCTATGAACCTCTGGTAGTAGCCTGCTAAGCCTAGAAACCTACGAACCTCTGTCGGAGTGGTAGGTCTAGGCCAGGATTTCACGACCTCAATCTTCTGAGTGTCTACCTTTATATCTTCATCGGATGCAATATTCCCTAAGAATACTACAAACTTTAACCAGAACTCACGGCTAGAAAACTTAGCATACAACTTACGATCACGGAGGGTTTGAAGTATCACTCGCAGGTGGTCTGCATGCCCCTCCTCTGAACGTGAATAAACTAGAATATCATCAATAAATACTATCACGAACAAATCTAAAAAAGGCCGGAATACGCTATTCATCAAGTCCATAAATACGGCAGGTGCATTTGTCAACCCGAAGGACATGACAAGTAACTTGAAGTGGCCATATCTGGTCTTGAAGGCTATTTTTATAATATCTTTCTCCCAATCTTTGACCTAGTGGTACTCCGACCTCAAATCTATTTTTGAAAAGCATCTAGCCCCCTACATCTAATCAAACAAGTCATTGATCCTTGGAAGTGGATACTTATTCGTATTAGTTACTTTGTTCAGTTGCCTATAATCGATACACATCCTCAGTGAGATGTCTTTCTTCCACACAAATAGTACTGTTGCACCCCAAGGTGAGGTCAGATGAAACCTTTCTTCAACAAATTTTATAAATGTTCCTTCAACTCCTTCAATTCGAAAGGTGCCATTCTATACAGATGGATGGATATTGGTTAAGTTCTCGGAAGCAAATAGATGCTAAAATCAATCTTTCGCTCTGGAGGAATAGCTGGAAGCTCATCTAGAAACACATATGCGTTGGTTGTGCCATACCCTTAAAATCTCTATTTGGGAAATCTTGCATCATATGTCCCGGATGCCCACATGTATAACAAGCGCTGGAACCTGCTCAACATTGGTCCAAATGTCCTCTACCTTAGATGTCACACCATGGCAGAAATGACCAAGTCTTCCCTGAACCTCGCTATCGCTGTAAACTAGATGCACGTGAGCTCTCATCTGGTCCTCACTGAGTATAACAGTCATGCCTGTAACCTTTTAACTGATGTGGTGGAGGCCTAAGTGGCCGTACTAAGTACTGGGGCCTATAACTACCCTGAGACTGCTCCTAAGACCTGGCAAATCTCATCCTCTTACACTGCACTTGCTTATTCTTCTCTGTACCCTGCTGTTGACGCCTGCCCCCTTATATATTCTAGCTAAATGCCTGAATCCGGGAGATATCCCTCTATCCTACAATGCAACGGTGTCATATGCCTCGGTCAACTTTGGGGCCATCCCTTCTATAAAACATGTGGATTCTGTCCCGCATAGTAGCAACTATGGATGGAGCATATCTGGCCAATGAGTCAAAATAGAGACTATACTATCGAACGCTCATATTGCCCTGCTTCAAGGCTAGAAACTGATCGACTCGAGCTTGTCAGATATCTCGCGATAAGTACAAGTCAAGAAAGGCATCTGAAAAATTCTCCCAAATAGCTGGAGCTGCATCACGTCCCCTGGACCTCCCATCCCTCATACAAAAGGATGACTATATCTCAGAGTCGAAAATCTACTAGCTCAACTGCCTCTTTCTCTGTCGTATGCATAACTTGAAATATCCTATGAAGCTAATCTATGAAATCCTACGGGTCCTCCCTCTGATCTGTCCCCATGAACTCTAGGGGACTCAAAGCAATAAACTCTCGGACCCTTGAAATCCCAGACCCCTCATAAGATCCTGCACTAGCCGATGCCCTAGCCTGTTGCTGGGTAGCTACCAACCGTGTCAACAAATGTATAACACTCCCCAAATACCGATCTTTTGGAAGTGGAGAGGGAAATGTATGTGCGGTATCCCTAGGAATCTCCTCAGGTGGTGGAGGAGCCGGTAATGGCCGAGTAGGGGTTTCGCCCTGGGCCTCAAACTGGGCCCCATCTACTGAGGGTACCCTACTGGTCCCCTCACCCGCTAGTATATCTCTCCTCTGACTAGCCATAGTCTTCCTAGTCACCATCATCTCTGTATACAAACAACAGTGCGTAAGTTTAACTCAAATTTCCTATAACTCAGTTCTACAACACGATTTAGATTTTAAAGAAGTGTAACTAACTCCTAAACATCCTGTAGTTCCCTACTTAAATAATGTGGTGCACAACACATTTATAAAAATGAATCTACTAGACACGACTTGTAGACTCCCTAGGACATAACTACTCCGATACCATGTTTGTCATGCTTCAAACCTTGGGGGAGGCGAGATCGGCACAGGGAGCCTTACTTGACCGAGCGTACTACTACAACTGACAAACCAACAAAAATATACATACAAGGCCTACAAGCCCAACATACTGCACTGACTGACAGGATATGTCTACAAGCCTCTACTGATGGATATACTATGGTCGAAACAGGGTCCCGACCTACCCATAATATATATAAATATATGCATAACATGTACTCAAAACCCTAGACCCTGCAACTTTGATGGACGTGGAGCTTACCGATCAAGCTGAACACGGACAACACCTATGGAGGAGGTTTACCAGTCTGTCTATTCGAACCTACATGCATGAAATGTAGTATCCATAGGAAAGGGACGTTAGTACGAAATAATGTATCGATTATGTAAGGCAATAAAATAACTGAAAGCAGAAACTGAACTGATAATATAATAACTAAAAGTAACTAGGAGTCAAAGATTATGGAGAGATATACTTACCTACTGATACTAACTCAACTCTCTCAATATAGTAAGTAAAATAGATGTCCGACCTTATATGACTCAGTATGTGTAACTCCTCAACCGTAGTAGGCTTGCTCATAGGTGCTCAACCACAGTAGGCTCAATATATAACTTACGATCTAATCAAAGATTACCTAATAGGGGACTGCCCCCCGATTAAAGCTCGATGGTGGCGAAATACTGTAATATTGTATATATATAGACTCTATACTCTCTTAGCTGAGAGAAGACAATACTAAACTAAGTATAAAGTCCCACTAAGGGAGAATACTATAACTTATGAGACTAGGATAATGTACATATGTTCAGGAATACGAACTTCTCTTTATGTCTCGTTATCAAATGCATGTAGTTACGTGATCATGCCAAAATGAAGGAAAAGTTTAGCCTTAATATACCTTATCACAATCTTTCCAATAACCACGTTGAACTCGTTTATTTGCACCTTAATTTACAACAACGATAATAATACTATCATTAAGCTACGAAAGGTAAAACTATCGCATAACGAATGACAAGCTTATTTTATAATAAAACGGGCAGCATCTCCCCTATAATCCTTACTTCCTCCTAATTCGAGATTATACCAGCAACACAAAAATACAACAATAATAACATATATGCATTATTTTCCAACCTTATATACACCACAAAATACTACAAAACAGCCCAACACACCCCAATCTTTTCATACACAAAATGACTACCGTAGTAGTGTCAAACGGCCCGAAAATGTGACAATGAACGACCATCCCACCACTGTGCATTTATGTGGTATCTCTCCACACCCTTTATCCTCCAAAACTCCCTAAAACAGTAGCAAAATACATAATGCAAAAGCTACACAAAATAGTCCAGTACAAGTTGAATAACTCAAACTCACGACTTTCGATCACCGTCCCGTGAGTTCTTACAAATATTGAACAACTTTCTATACATTTCTAGTAGAAAAAATGGATGAAATAAAGCAGTAAACTTACCATATTTGTTAAATATCTCAACTCCTATCTTGGTTCTTCAAACCCTAGGTTTTCCTCCAACTAGAACTTGAAAAAAAAGAGAAAATCAATTAGGGTTTGTGTTCAATTTTTGGGAGAACGTTTGCATGGGCTTATATTTGTTTATTTTGCTATATAATGAGTGTTATATTTGCAGGAGATAATCCCTTAAAAGGGCTCTTTGGCCTACCTAAAATAGCCCCCTTTTGGACATATTTAGTCCTCTCATTTAAGCAAGTAGGTGACACACCTACTTGTCACCTAGCAGTCTGCGCAGTCTCGCAAAAAGGTATATACCTCTCTACCACTATATCTTATCTACAAATACTTTAATGATTTAGAACTTTGACTCATAGATCTTTAATTTGATGGGTGGATCACCCCGTAACTCTAAAGATATTGGGAGAGAATCGCAGTGATATTTGACCCAAATTTTAGTAAAACTTTTGAACCCAACTTGTGATGACTTTCACCGACTTTTGTTCCACAACTCGTTTAACCTCCAAAAATAACACATGACTATCATAAGACTAAAATAAATTATAATATAAACATATTATCATGTTAATAACCCTAGTCTCACCCCAAATGTACGGGTTATAACATTCCCAACTTGTTGACTTTCGATGAAGCATTATTTTCTTCAATTCCTTTAGCTTCTGAACCTTTCAACCCTCTTTGTAGTTTTTGTTCATGATCTTAAATATTTGTAATCTATAAGGTAGCATGATTAACTTATTTTATATACTTTCAAAGATGATCTCATTTTATGTCAATTGATCAAGGCATTCAAACCTATTGGGCACAGATTTTTGTTCTTCCAAAGAAGGTTATGAAAGTAATTGAGGCATAATGCAGAACTTTCCTATGGACTGGTAGTACTACTATCTCTAAGAAAGCACTAGTGGCATGGGAAAAGGTGTGCAGGCCAATAGCTACTAGAGGACTCAATATACTAGACATAAAACTGCGGAACAAAGCAGCAATAATTAAACATTTGTGGGATATAAAAAGAAAGAAGAACTGCTTATGGATAATATGGGTGCATAGTTTTTATATAAAGAACATGAATCTGGAAACAATGGCCATACCTAAGTCTGCATCTTCGGTGGTGAGAAAGATACTAGAAGGTAGAAGTTTGATTATGGAGCACCAGTAACTTTAGGGAAACATTCATAGTAGACTAAAGACAATGAGCACTGATACAAAGTTCCAAATTAAGCAGATGTACTTGAAACTGATACAACCATACCCCTGAGCTGAATGGAAAAGTTTGATGCTACAAACAAATATACATCCAAGATACAGATTCACCCTATGGCTTGCAGCACATCAGAGACTAGTGTGCGACCCAAAAGGTCATCACCGTAATTCTTCCTTGTTCTGTGCTTCCGAGGCCTTGAAAACCTCGCTTTTAGTTGCCTCGATATTGCGTGCGCAGTCCGGGCGCGAAGCCGGAAAGCTTTTATGTTAAAATATGCGAATTTTGCGAGAAATTTGATGAATTTTGATATTTAATACGCATAAAATTGACTTTGGTCAACATTTTGGGTAAATGGACCCGGACCTATAATTCGACGGTCCCGGAGGGTCCGTAGAAAAATATGGCACTTGGGCGTGTGCCCGGAATTAAATTCCGAGGTCCCAAGCCCGAGAAATGAATTTTTGTGTGGAATTGTTTTCTGAAATTAATTAAAGAAAATGAAGAAGAAAATTGATCAGAAAACTGTGGTATCGGGCTCATATTTTTGTTCCGACGCCCGGTACGAGTCTTAAATATGTATTGAGCACTATCTATAAAGTTTGGCTAAAAACGGACGTCATATGACGTGTTTCGGACTTAAAATGGGGAATTTGAGTTTTTATTAAAGTTGAAAGAAAATCATGTGTGTGAGGCTTGATCCTATGTATATGATGTTATTTTGGCGAATTGATCGCACGAGTAAGTCCGTAAGATGTTTTTAAGGTTGTGTGCATGTTTGGTTTGGAGCCCCGAGGGCTCGGGTGAGTTTTGAATGGGGCACGGGAGGTCTTGGACTTAAGAAAATGCAGGTTCAGGTGTTGCAGACACCAGCGCGGCCGCGGTCATTTCCGCGCGGTCCGCGCTGGAGCCGCGCGGCCGCGATGCCTTTCTGTGCGGTCCGCGTGGCTGAGTCTGAGGGCTAGGGTTTCAGGTTAACCAGCGCGGCCGCGCACCAAAACAGTGCGGTCCGCGCTGGAAGGGTTCAGAGAAGCCCTAATTTTTCTCCCACTCGGCGCAGCCGCAACACATTTTTGTGCGGTCCGCGCCAGGTCCTCAGAAAGGTATACAAGTTCGGAAAATCTCAGTCATTTTTCACTTTTCAAAAACCCAAAACCTAAGAGGCGATTTTCCAAACAACTTTTCTTCTCCAAAACTATTGGTAAGTGATTTCTAACTTAATTTCTTTATTCCATAACATCTTTTAACATAATTTCAACTTCAAATCAAAGATTTTCAGGGGTGAAATTGGCTGTTTTGGGTAGAACCTAGGTTTTCTACAAATTGAGGAGTTGGACCTCAATTTGAGGTCCGATTTCAAAACAAATCATATATTTGGACTCGTGGGAGAATGGGTAACCGGGTTTTGGTCTGAACCTCGAGTTTCGACCACGTGGGTCCGGGTGTGTTTTTGACCATTTTGGGAATAACCTTGTAAAATTTATTTTCATGCATGGGGAGTGATTTATTTAGTAATTAGTAATGTGATTAAGTAACTTATGACTAGATTCGAGCGGATTGGTGGTGGAATCAAGAGGTAAAGCTATACTAGAAGCGTGAGTTGAGTTTGGAGCATTCGAGGTAAGTGTTTGTTCTAACTTTGGCTTGAGGGATTAGGATTTGGATGTTATTTGCTACGTGTTAACTGTGGAGTACGGTGTATAGGCATGGTGACGGTTATCTATGCACCGGAGTCTAGCATGACTGTGAGTCGTAGTTGCTTTTAAATTCGAAAGACGTGAAACAGTTGAGCTAATTACTTGCTAAAATAATTATGAGGTGATAGTTGAGAAACAGATGAGTTGAAGAAGGAAGTGTGGTATTATTCCCTTGCCAGGATGTTTAATCTAGTTGTATATTCCCTTCCCCGATTGGTTGTGACTAATGATTGGGTGAGGAAGAGCTATTATGCACGAAGGGTCTTTCCGTGCTATGTTTTGATAATTATGCACGAAGGGTCTTTCCGTGCCATGTTTTGATAATTATGCACGAAGGGTCTTTCCGTGCCATGTCTCTAATTATTTGAGCATGAAGGGTCATTCCGTGCCTTGATGTGAGAGTTATGTGAGGAAGAGCATGAAGGCTGATGGCATGCACTATATTTGACAGTTTTGGTAGGAATTGAGAGTAAAAGCACGAAGGTTGGTGCCATGCAGTTGTTGATTCACTTGCTCTCTTTCATAGATGTTAATTATTCATTTTCCATCTCTCTGTTCGTTGGTCTTATATCTAAATTGTTACACCCCACAATATGCCACCTCCCTATTATCTGTTTAAATTCTGTATATCTTTCCGTCGTTGCACATATATCTGTACAGGTTAATTGAGGTAGGTCCGGTCTAGCCTCGTCAATACCTCGCCGGGGTTAGGCCAGGCACTTACCAGCACATGGGGTCGGTTATGCTGATGCTACACTTCTGTGCCCTTTTTGTGCACAAATTCGGGAGTAGCTTACGGACCGCAGTAGCAGTAGATTGGGAGCGTGCCTTCAGTCTAGAGACTCCCAGGTAGTTCGCTGGTGTGCGTGAGCCCTGAGTCTCATCTATTTCATTTCTGTTTGTCTTCATTGTATCGAAGCAGACTCCTTATGTATTTTCTTTCAAACTCTTATTTGTAGTATCTTATAATAGTCCATGAGTATTGTGACACTAAATCTTGGGTAGAGGATGATGTTAATTTTTCTGCATTTTCGTTCATTTAATATTAAATTAAGGCTTCCGCTTGAATTTATTGTTTTTATTATTATCTTGTTGAAAATTAGTTGAAAAGGTATGATAAGGTTGGCTTGCCTAGCTCCGACAGTAGGCGCCATCACGACTCCCGATGGTGGGGAATTCGGGTCGTGACAACTAGCTACAGTGGAAAGACTGTTGAAGATTGGTATCCAAATTCCTGCAGCCTGTGCATTTTGTGGACATAGCCTAGAATCCTTTAGTCACTTGTTCTTTGAGTGCACCGTCACAAAGCAACTGTGGTCCAGACTATGTTCATGGTTGGGATATAATAGGAGTATTGGAGATTGGAAACATAGTTGGAATGGGCATACAAGAAAGCCAAGAGCAGAAGAGGAAGAAATGCAATTACTAGCTGTGTGTTTGCCACGACTGTTGTATTGATTTGGAGGGAGAGAAACAGAATCAGATTTGAACAAGCTAAATTTGATGATCTCCAAATCTACAAAGAGATAGTACTGGACATACACATCAGAGGGAAGAACATAGTCAAGTGGAAAGAAGCATTGCAGCAGTTGAATTTGATCCCATAGATAAGTAGAATTAAAAGTAGGAATCCTTGCTATAGTTGGTTTTAAATAAGTGTCTGTATTGAAAATATAGTGTAGGATGGATAGATACAAAATTGATAGTAGCAGATTGTGATGTATATTGGGAGTAGCCTGTCAAAGCTGCTCCTTGGACTCAACTGTACATGTTTTTTGAGTATCAATAGAATATAACCTTAACTCAAAAAAAAGATGATCTTATTTTTGGTCTTACATTAGTTTGCTTACGACACACTTTTACGTAGGAAAATATGGGGTGTAAAACTCATGAACCTATTGGCTAAAGCTTGAACATCTAATGATATATGTCTCTCATCAACTGGAATATATGCAAGGCTACCCATGCTCATGGCCTTTCTACTCAAGGCATCGGCCACCATATTGGCCTTCTTGGGATGATAATAGTGATATCATAGTCCTTTTATAGCTCTAACTATCTCCACAACCTCAAATTTAGATCATTTTTCTTAAACAAGTGCTACAGACTCCAATGATCTATAAATACCTCACAAGACACATCATAGAGATAATGCCTCCAGATCTTCAATGCATGAACAATGGCTGCCAACTCTAAATCATGAACGGGGTAGTTCTTCTCATGGGGCTTCAACTGGCATGAAGTATAGAAATCAATCTACCCTCCTGCATCAAGACACATGCAATACTAATTCGAGAAGCATCAAAATACACCGTATATGAACACGATATTGAAGGTAAAACTAGAACTTGAGACGTGGTCAAGGCAGTCTTGAGCTTCAGAAAGCTCTACTCACACTCATCAGAACACTTAAATGGGGCACTTTTCTAGGTCAATCTAGACAAAGGTGCAGCAATATTTTAGAAACCCTCCACAAATCGACGATAATATCCAGCCAAGCCAGGGAAGTTCCGAATCTTAGTAGCTGAAGATGGTCTGGGCCAACTCTGAACTACCTCAATCTTTTTTGGATCTACCTTTATCCCCTCACTAGACACCACGTTCCCCAAGAACGCCAATGAATCAATCCAAAACTCACACTTAGAGAATTTGGCATAAAGCTTCTTCTCCTTCAACGTATGTAGTGCAAACCTCAGATATTACGCATGCTCCTCCTGGCTGCGTGAGTACATCAGTATATAATCAATGAATATTATAACAAGATAAGGCTGGAATACACTGTTCATCAGGTGCATAAATGATGATGGGGGCATTAGTCATCCTAGATTATATCACACAAAACTCTTAGTGACCATAACAGGTCCTGAATGTCGTCTTCTAGACATCAAAATCCCGAATCTTCAATTGGTGATACGCGGATGTCAGATCAATCTTTGAAAACACTCTAGCTCCCTGAAGCTAGTCAAATAAGCCACCAATGCGAGGTAAGGGATATTTGATTGTAACTTTGTTCAACTGCTAGTAATCAATGCATATCCATTTGGTACCATCCTTCTTCTTCAAAAAAGAACTGGTGCACCCCAAGGTGATACACTAGGACTGATAAATCCCTTATCAAGTAGCTTATAAAGTTGTTCTTTCAATTCTTTGTACTCTGCTGGTGCCATACAATAAGATGGAATAGAGATGGTTCGAGTGCTCGGCACCAAGTCAATACCAAAGTCAATGTCCCTATTGGGTGGCATGCCCGGAAGGTCTGCACGAAACACAACTGGGAAGTCCTTCACTACTGAAACAAACTTAGTAGGAGGAGTATCAGCACCAACATCCCCCAGGAAAGCCAAATATGCCAAAATACCCTTCCCAACCATCCATTGGGCCTTCAGATATGAAATCACTCTATTAGGAGCATAGTCCAAAGAACCTCTCCACTTTATCCTAGGCAAACTCGGCATTGCCAATGTCACAGTCTTAGCATGACAATCTAGAATAGCATGACACGATGACAACCAATCCATGCCTAGAATCAGGTCAAAATCAACCATACTAAGACGCAAGAAATCAAGTCTCATATCCAATCCTCCAATAGTCACCACACACAACCGATATACATGATCCACAATAATAAATCACCTATTGGAATATATACATGAACTGGCGTAACTAAGGAATCACGAGGCATACCCAATAAAGAGCAAAGTATGATGACACATATGAATAAATGGAACTAGGATCAAATAATATGGAAGCATCTCGATGGAACATTAAAACAATACTTGTGATCATTGCATTTGAAGCAATTTCCTCTGGCTTGGCAGGAAACGCATAGCACCGAGCCTGACCACTACTTGATCGACCTCCCCCTCAAGGGATCCTTGAGTTGACCGGGTCCTACCTCGAGTTGGCTATGCGGGTGGTGTAGTTGTTGGTGCCGGAATTGTAAGCTGAGATCTTTCTTGTGGAACCCTACCCAATAGCCTGGGGAAATCTATCTTGAGATGACTCAAGTCTCTGCAGTTATAGCAACCCATCATGACGGGCTATTGAGCCTGATTACTTGAAGAACTACTTGTAGAAACCTGGGAAGATGAAGCATGGTAAGAACTCTGTGCTTGAAACACACTGAATGATTCCTGACCCGGACAAGCACTGTAGGAACCATAGCTAACTGCTGCACCATGATGAATCGGACGAGTCATTTGAGGGGGCCTATAAGGACGACCCCCGCAGTGATGGGACTGTCCTCCAGATGAAGCACCGTTGAAACCACCTGAACCATGAGACCTCTTGGCGTCCTTTTTCTCAAGCTCCTGACTATAAACCTACTCTAGGCGTCTAGCAATATCAACCACCTCGTCAAACCTCGCACCCGATGCAATATCTCGAGTCATGATGAAACGTAGTCCATAGTTGAGGCAATCAATGAACCTCCTAATCCTTTCCCTCTCAGTGGGAACCAACCATATCGCATGTTGGGCCAACTCTGAAAACCTCATCTCATACTGGGTGACTGATATGCCCTCCTAGTGTAGCTGTTCAAACTGCCTACGTAACTCCTCCCTGCGAGTCTATGGAAAAAACATCTCTAAGAAGAGAACTGAGAACTCATGCCATGTAAGTGGTGCAGTGCCGGCTGGCCTGCTCAACTCACAGGCCTCCCACCATCAGAAGGCTACCCCAACAGCTGAAAAGTAGTAAATTAGACTCCATTGGTCTCCAAAATACGCGCCATGCGAAGGATCCGCTGGCACCTATCTAAGAAATCCTAAGCATCCAGTGACTCAGCCCCACTGAACTCTGGAGGCCTGGGCCTCCCAAACCGCTCTAGACTCTTCTACTCCTCGGCACTCATAGGTGGACCAACCTGGGCCCGAGAAGTTTCAACCGGCTAGGCAAGTAGTACCCCCAGTGTTTGAAATCCCTGAGCCATCTGCTCTAGAGTACAAGCTTTGGGAGTCTATGCACCTCCCTCGGCCTGAGAAGTGGCTGGTGCAACCGGAACTGAGATTGCCTAAGCCAGACTCGTACATACAGTCAATATCTGGGCCAAAGTTTCTTGAAGGTCTGGAATCACAATGGTTACAACTGGTGCCTAAGCTGGTCACACCGGCTCAATTATATCTACTATCTGCTCCTGAACGGGGAAACTGGTGGCTGCACAAGTGTTGCTCTAGCTACAGTACGAGCTGCACCTCGACCTCTACCGCAACACTGGCCTCTCGCGGCCCTAGTTGGTCGTACTAGTGGCTTTCCGCTTGATCCAGTTGCATGTGTCCTTACCGTCCGTGGGAGAATAGAATAATAGAAGTTTAGTTTCCGAAATTAACAAATCCGCACAACATAGGTATAAGAAACTGAAGTTTCCTAATGAGCCTTTCAAAGATAAGTACAGACGTCTCCGTACTGATCCACAAGACTCTACTAAACCTGCTCATGACTCGCAACACCTATGAACCTAGGGCTCTAATACCAACTTTTCATGACCCAAAATCCCAACCCGTCGTGATGGCACCTAACACACTAGCTAGCCAAGCCAAAATATAATAATAAAGGAAACAAAGCAACAGAACTTATAAAAATTAGCATAAGTCTAAAATTTCAATAAAATCTAATACAACTAATACAAGTAAATCCCAGAAATCGGTAAATACAGAGTCATGATCTCTACAAGTGAATACAAGTTTGAAACTGAATAATATTAATACTATCTGAACCGTAACAACAGTATGTAAGGAAAAGACAAGTTAAACTGCGACCAAGGACGTAGCTCTACCTCGCCTCTCAAAGATAGTCCAATAAGCAAGCCAACTGCTGGTAACTGGTCCCCATACCTGGATTTGCACAATTAAGTGCAAGAGTGTAGTGTGAGTACAACTGACCCAATGTACTCAATAAGTATCTTAATTAACCTCGACGAGGTAAAAGAAGAACTAATTAATAAGTGATTCTAGCTATCACCTGAGAAGTTCATCTTTTAACAAGTACAGAACAATAATGAAACCAAGTCATGAAGCATAGGAAGAAATATCTGTGTGTGTGTGTGTATTATTTCTCAAATACTCTGCTTAGTCAATATTCGGCATGTAGAGATGATATGCAATTAAATCAGACTAATAATCACGAAAATTGCAAGTAAAGATGAAATGCAAAATACAAATAAATATGTATACACATATGTAGTGAATGAATGACAAATCCCATGCTCCTAGCTGGTATAAATGACAAGCTGAAGTGTAGGCATGTGCAAAGTATGATATCTTAGCTCAAATTGGCAATTTTGTCACAGAATAGCATTTATCAAGTTCATTCAGGGATTAAAACTCTTTGTAGCCTCAAACATGGCTCAAATAATTCACAACAATGTTGTGAAAGTGCGAAGCATCATAGCTTAACGTTTAGTCAATTCTAAGCTTTCATAGCCTAAGAACAAACCGCACATGGATAAATACCCTTGGTGTCAACACATGGGCTCAAACCCCAAACATGTGTGCACCCAATAACATGTAGCTATCACAATAATTCAAGAAACTAGTGCCTCAACCAAGTTTAGATAAGATATTTACCTCAAGCAAATCAAATCACTCCGCTAGCAAGCCCTTCATGGGTGTATCAATCTCCGGGGGGCTCAAATCTATCCAAAATAACGTAATACTATCGATTAAAGCTATAGGAAATTATTCTAAATGATAAAGCTAATATCTTTAACCAAAATAAAAAAGTCAACCCCCAGGCCCATGCCTTAGAACCCGACAAAATTCACAAATTCCGAACACCCATTCAATAACGGGTCTAACCATACCAAAACTATCCAATTCTGACCACAAATTGACCCTCGAATCCCCAAATCTTACTCTCCAATACATGGGCCAAAATCCCCAAATTCTAACTTAGATTCATGAGAAATTGGTGAGATAATCAATGGGTATTCAAAATTCATGGACAAAAGTGATTAAAAATTACTTGCCTCTTCAATCTAGGCGAAAACCTCTCCGAAAATCTCCCTAGTCCGCACTCCAAAATCCCCAAAATGAGAAAAGAACTCAAACCTTCGATCTTAATCTCTGTCCAGCACTTTCGCTTCTACGGCTAAATTACTACACCTATAGTTCCATTTTTGCGAAAAATGTCTCACTTATGCGGAGACAACTTAAAGCAACAACCTGCCGCTTTTGCGGAAAAAATCCCGCTTCTATGGTCGACCAAGCGCTTCTACGTGCCCGCACCTGCAGGAATAATCTGCATCTGCAGTTCCTGCCAATCACACCAACCTCCGCTTTTGCGGAATAACCACCTTAGAAGCGGCTCCGCTTCTATGGAAACCAGATTGCTTCTGCGATAATCCCCAAGCCAGGACCTTCTACACATGCGACACTCCATCAGTACCTACGGCGCCGCATCTGCGGTCAATCCCACTGCAGGAGCGGTTGCACCAGAACCTCAATTTCTTCTGCAATGCATTAAGTCCAACTTTTGATCTGTTAGCCTTCCGTAATTCACCCGAGGCCCCCAAGACCCCCGTCTAAACATACCAACACATCCTAAAATATCATAAAAACTTATTCGAAGCTTCAAATCACATCAAACAACAATAATAACTAACATGAATCGCACCCTAATTCAAACCTATTGAAACTAATAGATTCCCAACTTTTAATTGACCTCATTTTTGACCCCATTTTTGCCAAAACCTATCAAACCAACTTTAATTGACCTCATTTTTGCACACAAGTTATAAATGACATAGCGGACCTACTCTAGTTCTTAGAATCAAAATCCGAGCTCGGTATCAACAAAGTCAACTCTCTATCAAACTTCTCAACCTTCTAAAGCTTCAACTTTCTAACTTTTGCCCATTTAAGCCAAAATGACCTACATGCCTCCAAATAAATAACCGGACATACTCCTAATATAAAATCACCATACAGAGCTATCGGAACTATCAAAACTCCATTTTGGAACCGTTTACTCATAAGTCAACATACAATTAGCTCTTTCAACGTAAGCTTTCAATCTTGGGGATAAGTGTCCCAGTTCATTCCAATACATCCCTGGAACCAAATCAACCACCACGGCAAGTCACTTAATCATTAATGAATATAGAATAAGTAATAAATAGGGGAATAAGGCTGCAATATAAAAGATGACCGGCCGGGTCATCACAATCTCTATATATTGGAAGCTTCGCTGGAGAGACTCCATTAGGGAGATTCGATACAGGCCATTCAGATTGGGCTCGCTGTATTTCCTTGTTTTCTATAAACATTGATATATCGGTACAAATTTGGAATTTCAAAGGGTGGTTTGATTTTACTTCATATATTGTATATCTTCTTCATTCCTCTATGATTAGCCTTGTCATTATCCGTTATGAGTATTTATTTTAGTGTTTCATGCTTAGCTTAAAATATAACCTTGCATGCCTATCGACGAATTCCTTTAATCTATAACTAAGTAAGAGGTTAGGTCATCACTTAGACTTGAGGATCTTTAAGATTGATTTGCTAACAAATTATGTTATCAAGTCCTCATTCTAGCTAGTATATTTTTACCCTTAATTAAATAACCAAAATTGGCGTATTATAAATTGTAATGTATTCAAAATACGATTAGTCACTTTCAAAGCCTAGTAACTTCCTTATTAATAGTTCACATATTAAACTGATCAACCTTCTTTGAGTAATACATACTTGATTAATCACTTATTTCGGTACATGATTATTGTGTTAGCTTTTCTCGGACTTAGAATCTAGTAATTTGATAAATAAATAATTGGAATATAGATAATGTATACGGTGGAAATCGACGGCTCGATTTCATGGCATCTCGAGGGTTTCCAGTAATCGACTCCGAAAATTCTCGATGGCTCCACCTCGAGACAATATGAGTAATGACCGGCCTCGAAGCAATGGAGTTAACGGTCTTGGCAGATCAAGGTGAAGTACCCAAGGTACATACATCTAGCTGGCCATGTCTAGTGGACTAGTCGGAAAAGCGAATCAAGGCATTAAATGGCTGTACCAGCCCATATCTTTGTAATTAATGTATTTGTACTATGTTGAGATTTCCCCTCCTATATAAAGGGGATCCTTGCCATTTTGTAAGGTTATGTTACTCCATACTAAATATACAAGAACATTCTCTCTACTCTCTAACATATTCTCTTGATCTTATTACTTCATTTATTGCTCATATTTATTGTGTTTTATCTATTGTTCTTCATTTATTGCTTATTATTGGCCATAAAATGCCTCCTTTGATTTATTTATAATAGTTATCCACCATCGACTGCCTTCGATAGCTCCCAACCAAGCTTCATACTCAATCCCGAGGCCCTCGAATAGGCGAGCTCGAGGCCCCGATAGACAACGATTCGGCTTGATCAACACCTCGTTCTTAAGTTCTTATTTCGTTTCTTAGTCTCTCACACAACATCTACTGCCTAATAACTAGCATAAAAATAGATCACATATTTTTAAAACCACTAAATCAAATTTAATTGTTATTACAATTTTCACGGTAAACAGTTTGGCGCCCACCGCGGGGCTAAAAATAATAGTGATTATTTTCTTGCTGGTTT
The DNA here is from genome assembly GCF_000715075.1 of Nicotiana tabacum. Classification (NCBI taxonomy): domain Eukaryota; kingdom Viridiplantae; phylum Streptophyta; class Magnoliopsida; order Solanales; family Solanaceae; genus Nicotiana; species Nicotiana tabacum. Next base: position 55,402,190 of record NC_134084.1, read on the forward strand.
AACTACATAACACAAGTTGTATTTCACACTTCTTCTTGCCCAAGACCTTTGGTTCAGGTCAAAATGTCCGACTCAGTAAACAACAATCTGGAGAACCACAGAGAAAATGGCGTAGATGTTCCAGGTGCTGGCGTACCACCACGAAACCCTGAGAACGCGCCAGAAACGATCTCCGTGGACGCGGTCTCACGCAATGCTTAACACGTCGATGTAAGCTCCCATACTAATAGGAGCGTGCACCAAGGAGACCGACAAGAAGCTCAGGAAACCCCGGCTAGGGAAGAATGGGAGGTTAGCCTTCACGTTATTTTTGAAATGTTGCAAGAACAACAACTAGCAATTGCTCAGCTATAAAGTCATCAGAAAACTCCCAGCGGTTGCTCCGGGGACGGCTCCCCTGATCGAGCAGGTACCGGACAGGTCAAGCAATAATGGGTCGGTAGTTGACCCCGCCATCGTAAAGATACTCGAGGACCTCACAAAGAGGTTCGAATCGGGTGAGAAGAAGATAGAAGTCAACGACAAGAAGGTCGAGACCTACAACTCCAAGGTCAACCAAATTCTGGGCGCACCTCTAATCTTGGAAAGTGTAGATTCGAGGAAGTTCATACAAAGGCCGTTCCCAAAGTAAGCGGCTCCGAAACCCATTCCAAAGAAGTTCAGAATGCCAGACCTCCCAAAATACAACGGGACCTCAGACCCCAATGGGCACGTTACTTGTTACACTTACACAATGAAGGGCAACAACATAAAGGATGACGAGATCGAGTCTGTCTTACTAAAAAGTTCGGGGAAACACTCTCGAAGCGGGCCATGATGTGGTATCACAACCTAGCTCCTAACTCCGTAGACTCATTTGCCATGCTGGTAGATTCTTTCATAAAGGCACATGCCGGTGCCATCAAAGTAGCAACAAGGAAATCTGACGTCTTCAAGATCAAGAAGAGGGAGAATGAAATGTTGCGAGAGTTCGTATCTCGCTTTCAAATGGAATGGATGGAGCTACCACCAGTCTCCGACGACTGGGCTGTACAGGCCTTCACTCAAGATCTGAATGAGCGAAGCTCAGTGGCTTCGAAGCAAATGAAGCAGAACCTGGTCGAATATCCCGTCGTGACTTGGTCAAACTTTCACAATTAATATCAATTGAAAATCAAGGCCGAGGACGACCAACTAGGAGCTCCCTCAGGCTCGGTATACCCAACAAGCATTTGGCGAATGAGCCAAAGCCAAACAAAGAAAGGTACCAGCCGTACACCGACAACAAGAGGAACGCCCCAAGGTGCAACATACCCTGCAACGATCGAAGTATGGACTGAGGCCAGAATTCTCGGGGACTCATCAATAGAGCTAGCTTCGATAGGTACACAGGGCCGACGAAGGCATCTCGCTTGTCAGAATACAACTTCAACGTCGATGTATCGGACATCGTGTTCGCCATCAGTAAAATCAGAGACGCCAGATGGCCAAGGCTCGTACAATCAGATCCTTCACAAAGGAACCATAACTTAGTGTGTGAATTTTACAACATGTACGGTCACAGGACCGAAGATTGCCGACAACTCCGGGAAGAGGTAACCCGACTACTTAACAAAGGTCACCTCCGAGAATTCCTCAGCGATCGAGCCAGAAGACAGTTTCGGGGAAAGATAGGCGACCAAAAAGAACGGAGCAAATGAGCCACAATATGTCACCCACACTATCTTTTAAGGTATCAATGCCCTGTAGGAACCCATGGTCAGGAGAACGAAAACATCCCTCACTAGGAAGAGGCAAACTCGATGCTCTATCTCAGCCCCGTAACGACGCACTGGTAACTTCTTTTCTTATGGATACATTTCAAATTAAACCTATGCTTGTGGGTACAGGTAGCTCAGCCAATATTATCAGGTTAAAGGCAACAAAGCAGCTGGGACTGCTCGCCCAAACTATGCCCACCCCTCGAACCCTCAACGAAATCAACACGGAATTCACAAGGCATATTCTCGGCTGTTCCCGAATGAACAAATAAAGGGCCGTACAGCGCCCTTCGAGCAGATAGCTAAAGGCCTACCGAGGTTCAAAGCATCATCACCACTAAGGTACAACCATCTCCCTTTATATATTACATCTTGTACCCACCTTTGTGTAGGTGCTCGAATGAGACAACAGAAATGGTGACCCAACTCGAAGACCTTAAGGTTTTAAAGCATCCGTTGCACCCTTTTCCTTAGATCGAGTTTTTATCCCGAAAAGGGTTTTACCAGCAAGGTTTTTAACGAGGCAACATCTATATGCTACCAAAGGGAGACTCAACAAGTATTCAAGGATTCCTTTGCAATCAACCTTGAATACTGGGGGACATCACCCCGGAAGGTCACCTACTCGAAGAAAGCCAAGACACATCGAGTGGGGTCTCGATAGGAAGATAATGTACCGGGCCAAACGGTCGAAAGAACCGTGTCCGTGTAGAACAACTAATCCCTTAAATAGCAAAGATATGTATACTTACACCAAGTAATCAAATAATACTTCACAAAAGCATTTCCGTATCAAGAAAGCTCGACATCTTTTGCAAAAAACGGCTCCAGAGCCAAAAAAACGACCCGAACACTCGGGGATTGGCATCAACAACTCACAATAATGCGTCCCCAGGGTCAGAGCCTCGAGCTCGTAAGCCCTCAGTGAGGTAACAACAAGATCACATAACAGCTCTAGAGCAAAAAGACGGCCCGAACACTCAGGGATTGGCGTCAGAGACTCAAATGACCTCCGAGTCGGAAATTCCGAAATTGTAAGCCCTCAATGAGGCAATACCAAGTTTACAAGTAATGGTCCCAAGTCACGAAACCCTAGACGACTTAGGGACTGCCATCGACTTATCAAAATTCGAGGCCATAAGACCATATGCGGGTAGCCTCGATCTCGTAAGACTTACGTAAGGCAACAACAACATCTGTAAGACCTCAAGCAAGGCAGGAACAATACTTATACCAAGTATCCAAAACTATAAGACCTCAAAGGCATGAAAAACTTGTAAGACCTTACTAAAGGCATAAACCCGATCTCAAAGTTTCGGCTATATATCGAAATTGTAAGACCCTTAAAAAGGCATACCCTCAATATAGATGCCAAACCTACTTCACTCGGGACTTAAAGGCTCCAGCCAAACACAAATGACTCTGGTCACAAGGTTCTACCAGCCAAACTAACGCGACTTGGGGACCCCCGACTATCGCTATAAATCACATGCCTTCAATTACTCCGAATATACTTCGGAAAGAACTGGTTAAACAGGCTACCCTAGATATAGGCAAAAGAGCTTCGGCCATGTCAGCTCCTAAACACCAGCTTTGAGATACTCAGCCTCCGAGCCAAACCTCCCGAGGTGCTCGATCCTCGCCATATAACGACTCATAATCGAGGTTTTTTATTAAGCTGTCGCAGAGTCAGACAAATATTATTTCAAAAAATCCTTATCGAGGGAAAAATAAAGCCTACATAAAAGGTCACGTCGACCCAAGGCGTAAGAGTCACTGTCGCTAGCCCACATATATAAAAGGTCGTACCCATCCAACGCATAAGAGCCAAAGGGCCAGCTTGCAATTTAAAAACTTGAGGGTCGAATGAGCTTGAGTCATAACCCGATTCGGAGACTGAACCCAAAATAGTTAATTAAATATGCCTAAGGGCAAAGGCGTAAGAGCCATTGTCACTAGCCCACATACACTAAAAGGTATCGACCAAAAGCGTAAGAGCCATTGTCTCCAACCCGCATACACTAAAAGGTCGCATCGACCAAAAGCGCAAGATCCACTCTCGCCAGCTTTAAATTCAAAAACTTGAGGGTCGAATGAGCTCAAGTCGTAACCTGATTTGGAGACTGAACCCAAAACAGTTGACTAAATATGCCTAAGAGCAAAAGCGCGTAAGAGCCTACGGGCCAGCCCAATGAGCCTCAAGGCCATACCGTAAATCTAAGGATTCCACTCAGCTCAAAGACCAGTTCGCCTGGCTAAAGTCAAGGTGAAAAGAAATGTAGGAGAAACAAAACCGCGAGGTTTCCCTCATTATACATACACGAGAAAAAATACAAGCTCCATTTACAACATACTTCGAAAGTACTATGTACAGAATCAGAAAAGGAAATCTACATCCCCCTTGGGGACTATGGCTCGTCGGCCTCATCCTCGCTATCCTCGGCATCGGATAGAAGGAATTTAGCATCGTGTTCATCCGCCTTGTCTTGCTCGATCTCTTTCGAGAGGAAGCCTCTAGCATGAATTTCCTCGAGGGTCTCCCTCCAAGATTTACACTTCACGTAATCTTTACTATTGTTCTCACGATTGAGAGCTTCCCTCAGCTCAGCTCTAGAGTAGGCAGCGCCCTTAAAATAGGCCGCCACTTTCTGGTCTGCCCTAGTGTGACTTATTACGGCCTCAGCTTGGGTATTCACCACCTCAGCCTTCTCCTTCAAAATCTCGGACTCGAGCCTTGTGATCATATTCGCTCAGACAGAATCATTTGCATGAGCGTTCCGGATTTGCACCTTGAGGGCAGAAGCCTTAGCCAAAGCATCCTCCTTGGCTGCAACTTGGACATCTACTTGAGCCTTCAACTCGTTAAGCTCACGTTTAGCCCGGTTGACTTTGCCCCAAATACGTTCCAGCTCCTCCGTTTTGCTCTCCAACTGAAATATCGAAGTATTAATCTCCGAAAATGAAATGGGGCCATACATCAACTTGAAATACAAGTTACCTATCTTTCGAGACGGCTTTCATAGTTCTGACTTCTATCCGCCTCACACTGCAGGTATACCGGCTCATCTTCCTTTCTCTCACAAAGGAGCTTAAGGTATATCTCCATATCCAAAGCTTTTCGTAGCCTGGCCTCATGGTGAAGCAGCTCAGACTTAAGCTTGTCAAAGGCCTGCAAAGAGAAATTCAATAAGAAAGGAAGGGCGCAAAACCGAGATAGGCATATATCGGCTATCGAAACTTACCATAAAGCCAAGGCACTGAGCCTCACCAAAGGCCGAGCCAATGTCCGATGGCCCAGCATCCCCCGAAGCACCCTTGGTAGAAAAAGAGGAAGGCGCCGCATGACTCTCGCTCCTCGAAATACCTTTAATAGGAATGACAAATGAACTTTTAGAAATAAAAGCCTCCGAAGTCAGAAGATCGGCCAAATCGCCTCTTATAAACCTCAGAAATGGACTCGCCCCACCGTGAGCATCCTCGCACTTTGGAGACTCTTTCCGTTTATTGTCAACCCTCGACCCCGTGGTCGGCAGTCTCTCCTCCTCCTCCAGGGGGCATAATCTCATTTCGGAAAAAGCTCCAACACCTGCGGTGACAGAGTTAGTGCGCTAAAAAAGGTACCTTTCTGAGGAAACAAGCCACTAAACGCCTACCATGATGTTTTGCCTCCCATCTCCCTTTAGACAGGTCTCGCCACCTGTGCTTATCAAAGGTCGAACAAGCCTCCAGCTTGGGGGACCATTCAGCCAGATCAAGGATCTAATTCGGCAACCAAGGAATCTCTATAAAGAATAAAATAGACAGATGCCTTTATGGAGTCCGCCCCCGCTATGGATAAAGCGATAAAAATACATGTACGCCACTTACGTGTGAAGTTCCATTTCTCAGGAAATGGCAAGAACTCTCCAGGGATAATGTCGACTGTCCGTGCTTGAACGAACCAGCTCATCCACCCTGGTCCTCATCCTTTTTGTCGTTAATGGCAAGGGGCCAAGTGGATCGATGCTGCAGGGTAATCAAACCCTGATAATGCAGCGGCTGATATAACCTAACGAGATGGATGTGGGTGAATTCAAGCCCATCCTTATGTACAAAGTACCTTATCATCAGCACTATCTTCTAGAGGGATGGGTGAGCCTAAGCTAGGGTAACCTGATATCTCTTACAGAACTCAAGCACAACCTTGTTAGGAGGACCCAAAGTAAAAGGATATGTATATATGCTCAAAAACCCCTCGACATGGGTCATGATATTCTCCTCTGGGGAAGGTACCTCTAGTACCATTCCTTCTCCCCATCCACAATCTTTTCTAATAATCTCGAGGTGTTCCACCCTTATTGAGGAGATGAACCTCGATACATGCTCCCGATGCCCTTGAACGTTGGGAGGTCTCTCCAACATAAAGTCTCTCCTCGAAACAAAGCACCTTGAGGCTCGTTCACTGGGTATCGGCGGTGTACCACTGACCGAACGAGGAATAGAGGCAGAACTCCCCTCTCTTTGATGGGCGAATGTCGATGTAGCATCTATGGCTACGGTAAAACAGGAAGAGGAGGATGAAGGTTTGGGCCAAGGCTTTGAGTCGAGACGGCGCGAGAACTAGCACAATGAACAAAGTTCTATGGAAGAAATAGTTACTCTGAGTAGCAGGATCTCCATTTGAGAAATAAATGAGTGAATATATAAAGGCAGGCAACAACTTCTCACCTACCTAGAAGACCAATTAATTTTGGCCATGATAGCATCGCCTTTTTTGGGAAATGTGCCAGCAGGACCACCCCGGGGGACCCACTATTAGGTCACATGAATGTTGTTGTCGAGCGAAGTTCGGGAGGTATCGAGACCTCAAAGGTTTTTTTTGCTATTATAAGCATCGACCCTAAAGGAGCTGTCGACCTAATTTCGAGAAAGAATCCGATCTCGGAAGCCCCGACTACTCCAAACACGAGCTCCAAATATCTAACATCGAAATTTGAAGGCTAACTCTACAAGAACGACGGAGTATAAAAAAATGAAAAAACTTGAAGCAGAAGGATTCTCTTGCATTGCCAAAAAATATGTTTACATAGGGCGTCTTTACAAGACTCGTTTCCTCGGGAGTACATACACAAAAAGAAAGAAGAAAAGCAAAGACGACACATGCTTATTCTTCATCGCCACTACCCTCTGAACCATCTCCGGGACCTTTATCCAATGCAACTAAGAACTCCCAGTTTTCCTCCGATTCTCGGGCCTTCTCAACCTCAGTAGAGAGATCGACACCTTTGGCACTAGCTTCCTCTAAGGCTTGCCTCTTCGCCTTTGCACTAGCATGAGAGACAACCTAAATCAGTTTTTGGTTGGCTTTCTCCGATATATTTCGGGCTATCTAATTTGCTATAGCGGCATCCTTCAGATAAGTTGCAACTTTCCCTTCGACCTCGGACTTGGTCACTGCCTCGTTTTGCTTCCTCAGCTCGAGGACCTCCTCATTCTTCTACCCGATCTACAAAAGAAAAATTAAGTCTGCAAACCTTGAATTATGGGAATAATCAACGGGTTTACAAATAACGAATTACCTGCTCCACAAGGCCAGCCTTTTCTCTGAGCAACCCCTCCAAATTCATCCGAAGTTCGCCCAACTCCTTCTCTTTTCGTGCAGAAGAGGCCTCCGACTCCCGCAGTCCCGAGGTAAGCTTCTCGAGCTCCTTTTCACTGCATAAAAGATCCTCTCGGACCCTAGAGAGGGCATGGTCATACATCTCCTTAGACTACGGCAAAATAGAAGTGTTAGACAAACAAGGAGCAATGCTTGAAGACTAAGGAAATAAACATAAATAGCTATCACCTGCCGCTGGAATCTCTCCGATGCATTGATGGCACTGGAGGCATCAAGATCGATGTCCTCACTAACATCGTCAATATCATCTAGATTATTGCCAAGCGCTCCTCCCCCCTTGAAAGGAACCCCCGCGTCAACAACATTCAGATCCTAAGAATCCCTTAACTCCCCGGAGGAGAATTGAGGGCCCAAATTAAGGCCACCCAGGGAATCGATGTTGCCAAGGGGAAACTCCTGCCCCCGAAAAGCTTCAGGCCCAGACCCTCTGAAACCTTCAGCAATAGCCTCCCTTGCGGAGGTTACACCGCAATCAGATGAAGGCTTGAGGGCCGTGCCCGCACCCTCATCGAGGCCTTACAAGGCACGGGCTCGAGCCAATTCAGCCCGACTTTCTCCTTTGTATCAAAGGGGAGTCATCTCCATCATCGTCCTCGTCATCGGAGCCCATTCTAGAGGCTTAAGACGAGACCTCAGCTTCGGATCGAGATCTACTGGGTTTAGCTTTCTTCGCCCGGGGGGATTCAGTGGCCGAACTTTTCTTCCCCTTCTTGCCTTTATCAGGCTTCGGGGCCCCATCATCACCATCAAGGGGTGGTCTCATCCGCACTCTGTCGCGAAGGCCTATGCAAGCATAATGACCGAAGTCTCTCAGCATAAAGGATATGGGAAAGAAATGCAAAAACATAGTGAAAGCAGCAAGAGGAATCCTACCATGGTTCTTGGCAACCCACCATGTTTTGGTTAGGTCGGACCAAGACCGAATAAGATACGGGAACGAAGTATCCATCCGCTTGATCCATCCTGGCAGATCCTGAACCGCTTTCGGGTACCAAGTGGTAGCTGTAAAAACCAAGAGGAAATCATTTTTTGGAAGAGAGGTAAGAAGGCCACAGAGCATGTTCGAAGGAAAAGTACTTACATTATGTATTCCACTTCTCCGGGAATGGCATCCTTCCGGCCGGGATGATGTCTGAGGTCCTCACTCGGACGAACCTAGTGATCCATCCTCGATCCTTGTCCTCATCAGTGCTCGAGAAAAATGATTTTTTGGATCGGTGATGAAGCTTAATCAAACCTCGATAAAATCGAGGGCTATACAATCTGATCAGATGGTCGAGGGTAAAGGTCTCACCTTCGACCCCATCAGAGAAGTGGTGGAGCATTTAAACTATCCTCTAGAAAGACATATAGATTTGACTAAGCATCACTTGGAACTTGTCACAGAAATCAAGAATAACTGGATCTATCTCTAAGGGAGAAGGGTTAGAAGAATCGATCGGACTCAGGGTGTATGGGTAAGTATATACATAAAGGAAACCAGCTTTATGACCCGTTATGCACTTGTTGGAACGAGGTATCTCAACTAGCACTGCCTTTCCCCAGCGGCAGTCTTTCTTCACTTTCTTCACATCGGTCACTATGCTAATATACCGATACTATTCTTCTTTTGAATTTCCAGAATGTTTTTCTTTTTATTTTCTGAAGTCTTAGTATTTTTCGGAATTTCCTCTCTCTTAAAATTTTCTTCTGTATTCTCTCTCTTTTTCTTGTGTATTCTTTGTTCTCTCTTTTTTTTGTTCTTTCTTTGTTCTTAAAATCCCCTCCTTCTCTCTCTCTCTCTCTCTGATTTCATCGTCTTATGGTGTCCGTGAAGATTTTCACCGATAAGACTCTCTCAATTGTATCACTTTACAGCTGGGGATTTGGAGTGTTGCCGATATGACTCTTTCTGCTGGGAATTAGAGTCCTTTCTGCTGTGGAACAGAATGTTATATTCACCGGTAAGACTCTCATTTGTCTGACTTGGCATCTTTTGAAGACTGATCAGAAGGTCTTTTTTTGGACCGTAATGTGAGTTTTGGATAGGCTAGAAAGAAAGGGTATTTAAAGGCTCAAAAATAAATTTGGGGTTCAAAATTACAACCTTCAGAACCATATTTGCTTACAACAAGCGCAACTCTTACCCCAGTTTCTTGCTTGGGGATTTTTTTATTTTTGTTATACTATGTTACACTATGCACATTATGCACATTATGTGCCCTATGACCGAGCCGTGAAGCGCCTACGTATCCTCTTTGAGGAATCAGGTCAAACGTAGTTCCCAATTCCTCTTTTCCATTTACCTATTATTTTCTTTTCTTTTCTTTTCTTTTCTTTTTTCTTTTATTTGGCTTGATTATCTGATTTTGTACATGTTAAACCTATGTGCAAGTTTTAAACTCTTGACCGCTTTTATTATTATTTTTTACGAGAATTGCAACGTCGTGAAAATATATCTCGAACCAGGTTACATCAATGCACCCGTGGTTATTGACATATCTCGACTCCGTTGAGATTTAGATTTGGGTCACATAAATGTGCACCCGAATTAAGAAAAATAAATTATTAAGACGCGCCTAAAGCAACTAACGTATTGTTATTTTGGGAAAGGCCGTAAAATTTGCTAAACGGCATGTCCCGGATTCTAAGTATTTTTAATATATATACATTTAGAGGGCCCCGCAGCTTCTACATTTTTGTTTGTCGAGGCTCGTCTCATTTATTATTAAAAGGAATTTACAACGTTATGGAAATGCATCTCGGGCCACGCCATAATCAATATACCCGTGATTAGAGACACATTTCGATTCCGTTGAGATTTAGATTTGGGTCACATAAATGTGCACCCGAGTTTAGGAAAATTAAATTATTAAAGGCGCGCCTGAAGCAACTAGCGCATTATTATTTTGGGGTAGGGCCGTGAAATTCGCTAAACGGCCCGACCCGGAATCCATCGTTTGGATCCGAGGGAGTGGTGGTTTTCAGTTGCTAGGGTTTTTTGCTTCTTCTTCTTTAGGAAGAAGAAGCGTGAACAGTACCCGTTTTCAAATTTTTCCCAAAAGTCCTGTTTTCAATTTTTCCAAAATCCTGTCCGTTTCAAAATTTTCAAAGTCCCCCCTCAAAAATTTTGTCCGTGTCTTTTGTAATGGTTTTGCCCAGAAAAATGAGCCCCACGCGTGGTGGGGTTCGAGACTTGTGTCCCCCACGCGTGGTGGGGTTCCCCATGTGTCATTGACTCGGTTTATTATGGTCTAGGTCCGAAAATTAGGCCTAAAAGCGGGTAAGTTTGAACCCGAATATTATTCTTTTTCTCGGACCCGATTAAGGACACGACATTGCTTAACTAGTCCTATGCAAGCAAAATAACTACCAAAAATAAGACTAGTATTTAAACAAAACTATATCTTTTTTTTAAATATTTTTTCAAGATTTAAAATAGCTACAAAATATTAATAAAACTATTTTTTTTTGTAATTTTCGTTTTTTAATAAAGACAAAATATAAAGTAATATTTTTTGTATTTTTCCAAAATTAAAATGACTACAAAACATTAATAGAATTATATTTTTTGTAATTTTCGAATTTATATAAAGTACCAAAATAAAGTACAATTTTTGTATTTTTTTCAAGTTTATGAGAAATACATAAACTAAAATTTATATATGTATTTTTGTGATTTTTTCTTTTTGCAACGAAATAAAGTAAAATAACTAAAATGGCTATATTAGACCCAATTTCACATATTCACGCTAAAAATGTGAAAATTCTCGGGGAGGGTCAAAAATCAGGTGTCTACAGCTGCCCCTCTTTGACTGGAAACACGAAGAGTTTTCTAACAAAGAACGACTAGACATGTTTTTGACCCGACCATTACTTGGACGGACTACACTAAGGAAAGGGAGGGAATGTGACTGAGCCCTGGTATCTGAGCTGCCTACATATCCTTGGTTATACAGGAATCAGGCCACGTGTAGTTCGGGAATGAGAGAGATGGTGAAGTGTACCGAGGTGAAGAGCCGATCGAGGTGCCGTTCCGTTGAGGTTCCGGTCCGCGGTCCTGTCATTACAACAAAAATGAAAACTGAAAAGACTAACTAAGCCTATCAGCTACTAGTTACAAGGATTCCTATCTTTAAGTCTTCTGAAACTTGGTCTTGAGTCTTGAATGGTGCTTCATACAGACTTTGGATTTGAACCCTGACTTGCTAGTTGTAGGTGCTAGTTCTTGAGCAGACCACATTTGTTCTCCACTTCCGTAATTTGGGTTCTTTTCTTTTTCTTTTTTCTCTTTTTTTCTTCTTGTTTTTGTTTCTGTGACCAGCTTCTGTTGATCATCCCAGACTGTTGACTTGCATTCTTGGGGCGAGCTTCTACTATTTCTAACTTGGATTGAATGCTGGGGATTTCTGTTGTAACCTTCTGCTTTCCAGTGGGTCACTGCTTGATCTTGAAAAATGTTCCGCTGTTCTACAGGCGGACTCCGGACTTCTTCGATCTTCGACATACCACCAACTCCGTTCTACAAGCGGGTCCTTGACAACCAAAACAAACAAAACAAACAAAATTTCCTAACCCAGTTTGTACTGGGAAGATTTGTGAGCCGTTAGCAAAACTGTAACTCACTTACCCTACTGATGCAATGATGAGAGTGAACTAAAGACTAGGCTAGGATGTGCATCTCCTACGAGTAAAACCAAAACCAAAACTCTTGCTAGCAAATGTGTCTGCTAAAACCTCAATGACTCAAACTAGAAAGTGTTTCTTATATGGTTGAGTCGGAATGAGCTAAAATTAGGAAGTGCATCTCCTAAGGGTGAAAACTTCAGTGACTAGAACTAGGAAGTGCGTCTCCTATGAACTTGAAAGACCTTGATTAGGAAGTGCGTCTCCTACGAGTAAACTTCAAAAACTGGACTAGGAATTGTGTCTCCTATAGTTGAACTTAAAATGAATCAAACTAGGAAGTGCATCTCCTAAGGGTGAAATATCAATTCCAGAAGTGCGTCTCCTGAAATAAAGTATAACCTGAAAAAGCCAAACTAGGAAGTGCGTCTCCTAAAGCAAAATTATAACCTGAGCGAACCAGACTAGGAAGTGTGTCTCATAATGATGAAAACTTAACTCATGAAGTGCGTTTCTTGTGCATGAAATTAAACTTAGGAAGTACGTCTCCTAGGGGTAAAATAGTCTTAGGAAGTGCGTCTCTTATGGGTAAAACCTTAATGATTTTGAACTAGGAAGTGCGTCTCCTATGAATAATTTAGGAAGTGCGTCTCCTATGCGTGAAATCTTAATTTAGGAAGTGCGTCTCCTATGGGGTAGAATAGTCTTAGGAAGTGCGTCTCCTATGGGTGAAACCTTAATGATTTTGAACTAGGAAGTGCGTCTCCTATGAATGAAAATAATTTAGGAAGTGCGTCTCCTATGCGTGAAATCTTAATTTAGGAAGTGCGTCTCCTATGGGGTAAAAGTAAACTTAGGAAGTGCGTCTCCTATGGGCAAAACTAAACTTTAGGAAGTGCGTCTCATATGGTAAAACTGAACTTTAGGAAGTGCGTCTCCTATTGGTGAACTATTCTTAGGATGTGCGTCTCCTATGGTAAAACTGAACTTTAGGAAGTGCGTCTCCTATGATAAAACTGAACTTTTAGGAAGTGCGTCTCCTATTGGTGAACTATTCTTAGGAAGTGCGTCTCCTATGGTAAAACTGAACTTAGGATGTGCGTCTCCTATTGGTGAAACTTAATTTAGGATGTGCGTCTCTTACTGGTGAAATTAACTTAGGAAGTGCGTCTCCTACTGGTGAAACCTATCTTAGGAAGTGCGTCTCCTATTGGTGAAATAAACTTAGGAAGTGCGTCTCCTTAGGAAGTGCGTCTCCTATTGGTGAAACTATTCTTAGGATGTGCGTCTCCTATTGGTGAAATTGACTTAGGAAGTGCGTCTCCTATTGGTGAAACTTAATTTAGGATGTGCGTCTCCTATTGGTGAAATTAACTTAGGAAGTGCGTCTCCTACTGGTGAAATTTAATTTAGGATGTGCGTCTCCTATTGGTGAAATTAACTTAGGAAGTGTGTCTCCTACTGGTGAAATTAACTTAGGAAGTGTGTCTCCTACTGGTGAAACCTATCTTAGGAAGTGCGCCTCCTCTTGGTGAAACTTACTTAGGAAGTGCGTCTCCTCTTGGTGAAACTTGCTTAGGAAGTGCGTCTCCTCTGGGTGAAACTTATCTTAGGAAGTGCGTCTCCTCTTGGTGAAGCTTATCTTAGGAAGTGTGTCTCCTACTGGTAAAACTTGCTTAGGAAGTGCGTCTCCTACTGGTAAAACTTGCTTAGGACGTGCGTCTCCTATTGGTACAACTATTCTTAGGAAGTGCGTCTCCTATTGGTGAAACTTCTTAGGAAGTGCGTCTCCTACTGGTGAATCTTACTTAGGATGTGCGTCTCCTCTTGGTAAAACTGAACTTAGGAAGTGCGTCTCCTATGGTAAAAACTGAACTTAGGAAGTGCGTCTCCTATTGGTGAACTATTCTTAGGATGTGCGTCTCCTATGGTAAAACTGGACTTAGGAAGTGCGTCTCCTATTGGTGAAATTTTTAGGAAGTGCGTCTCCTATTGGTACAATGGATTTAGGAAGTGCGTCTCCTATTGGTAAAACTGAACTTAGGATGTGCGTCTCCTGTTGGTACAACTGAACTTAGGAAGTGCGTCTCCTATTGGGTGAAATAAGCTTAGGAAGTGCGTCTCCTATTGGGTAAAATGAACTTTAGGAGGAAATACATCTCCTATGGGTAAAACAAACAAACTTAGGAGGAAATGCATCTCCTATGGGTAAAACTAAAACAAACTTAGGAGGAAATGCATCTCCTATGGGTAAAACTAAAACAAACTTAGGAGGAAATGCATCTCCTATGGGTAAAGACGTGGGATGTATTCCCTTGTTATACAGGTGGGCGCCTGGTAAAGACATAAAAGTATTCCTCTCGTTATTCAGGTGGGCGCCTGGTGGTAAAGATATGAAAAATGATATGCCCGCATTATACTGGTGGGTGACCTAGAATATGAAATGAACAGACACAAGTGTATTCCCGCATTATACTGGTGGGTGACCTAGAATATGAAATGAACAGACACAAGTGTATTCCCGCATTATACTGGTGGGTGACCTAGAACAGAAATGAAAAGACAGAAATGTATTCCTCTCGTTATTCAGGTGGGCGCTTGTCTTCATCAATAATTTTGAAAATAACATCCTATTTGAGGGCGGATGAACCCAAACTATCCTATTTGAGGGCGGATGAACCTGACATATCCTGTTTGAGGGCGGATGAACCCGAAATATCCTATTCGAGGGCGGATGAACCCAAAATATCCTATTCGAGGGCGGATGAACCCAAAATATCCTATTCGAGGGCGGATGAACCCAAAATATCCTATTCGAGGGCGGATGAACCCAAAATATCCTATTCGAGGGCGGATGAACCCAAAATATCCTATTCGAGGGTGGATGAACCCAAAATATCCTATTCGAGGGCGGATGAACCCAAAATATCCTATTCGAGGGCGGATGAACCCAAAATATCCTTAAGACTTGAAAATGTCTTACCTGGAAAACTTGGTGGGGATTATTTACTTACCTGTTGGGGGGTAAAATGTTATCAGCTGGGGGTACTTGACTTCCATAAAATTTTCTAAATGGAAGGAAAATTTTCTGCCCCAGTTTGATAATATCCCTTGTGGCATGCGTTTCTGCATCAATGCCATTTCCTTTACCTGTTTCAAATCAAACAAAATTGTTAGTTTAAAACATGGTGGTTGGTTGTGATACTCCTATTGGGATGACTTTCCCTTTCTCCTTCATTGCGCTGTATTCCACGACGTGTTGGGGATGATATTATGTGCTGGGGATAATCCCTTCCTGCTGGGGGATATCCCTCTTCTTTTGTGGCATAGCTTGGAAACTGGCATTTCCCCGACCTTTTAGTCTAGTATGGATTTCGCCAAATCATGCTCACTGCTCTCCTTGCTTTGTTCACGGGCCTTGTCTTTGAGGTTTATAACCTTGGTTTTGGCAAGGATATCCCTCTTGACGCTCGTCAATCCTTTTGTCAATTCCCTTTTGCTGGGGATATCTTTATTGACACTGGCCTCGCGCTTGTTCCTTGCTGACTATACCATTTGGATGTACTATTCAGATCTCATCTTGAAAAGTTGATGGCATATTCGAAGTCATTTCATACTTGTTCTGACCAGACAGACTCTATTGGGGAATTTTTCTATGGAAGGAAAAGATAAAAGGGAACAGAATGAAAAGACAAAGGAAAAATGACTCTTTAACAAAAGAAACTATAAATAAAAACCTATCCAATGCAGATACCGACTCTAATGGTCATGACATGCGTATGTGGCCTATCCTTTACCGTCAATCATCTTTCAAGATCTTCAATTGGCGATTCCCCATCTTAATCTTATTCGACTTGTAGTGCCCGAAGGGTTTTCACTATCAAGTCTCTCTCATTTTTGGTTCTTCTCTCAGCTTTCATCGCCATATGGTGCCTGTGAAGGTTTTCACCAATAAGACTCTCTCGTTTTATATCTCTCTCCAGCTGGGGGATTTGGAGTGTTGCCGGTATGACTCTTTCTGTGGGAGATTAGAGTCCTTTCTGCTGCGGAACAGAATGTTATGTTCGCCGGTAAGACTCTTCATTTGTCTGACTTGGCATCTTTTTGAAGACTGATCAGAAGGTCTTTCTTTGGACCGTAATGTGGGTTTTGGATAGGCTAGAAAGAAAGGGTATAAAAGGCTCAAAAAATACATTAATTTTGGGTTATTAGTTACAACCTTCGGAATTAGATTTATTTACAACAAACGCAACATTTGCCCCAGTTTCTTGCTTGGGGATATTTTAATTGATTCCTTTTCATTTTTCAAAACTATGACCGAGCCGTGAAGCGCCTACGTATCCTCTTTGAGGAATCAGGTCAAACGTAGTTCCCAATTCCTCTATTTTCTTCTGACTTTTTTTTTTCATTATCATTTTTCTTTCCCTTTTTCTTTTCTCATTTCTCCTTTCTTTTTGTCATTTTTCTTTTCTTTCTCTCTTTTTTCTTTTATTCTTTTTTTTTGCCGTTTTGTTGTTTTCTTTTCTTTCTTTTCTCTTACCTGCCATGCTTGCGTATTCTATTCATTGCTACTAATTCCGAACGAGGGGTATGAAAGAAAATAAATAAGGCTCAAAAGGGGTAACGAAGGATAAAGTATTTAGGTAGCTGAAAAAAATGCCTTCGTCATTCCAGTCTTCAAAACATGCCAAGTGCAAACAACACAATTTAAATTTGTAGCCTCTTCTGATGGTGCTAGACTTGACAATTATATCCAACATCTATTTGTTCATTTGTCACTTCTAAAGCACCGTTGGTCGACACTCTCATTCTCATTATCTTGAACGGCCCTCGTGCCAATTTGGCGAATCTTGCTTTTAACGGTTTTTCTTTGTGTTTCACTTGCCCCAGTTCCACATGACTCGGGCTCTGAATAATCTCAAACCGTTCTTATTTCCTTTAAATGGTCTGATCACCTTTTCGGGGTTTTGTGATTAACTTTAAATGCTAGTCCCAAACTATGCGCGCATGTCATGCCACTAGAATCGGCGTTGAATAAAAATGATACAATGACTAAACAGAAAGATGACTGGGAATAATCAAAGACTGAATTTTTTTGCATTGGACTGAACAAATGGTTTTTAAAAACAAAGCAAACCGGAATAAAATCCTAAACAACTTGGACAAAACTTAAACAAATCGCTATGACAAAACGGAAAGATAAGCGGAAAGATATTGACACAAAACAAATCCGAATTACAATCCTAATAATCCGAACAATGGAAATAACAACAAAATAGACCATCAAAGATCCTCTCCGGTTGACCCAAAATGGAGTGTCTTTCCAACTATCCAAGCACGGCATCTCCGGCTGACCCAAAATGGAGTATCTTCCAACTGCAAAGCATGACATTTTAGCCATTGAGCTCTATATCAACATTGCCAAGACCATCCCCAACTTCAGTATTATCAACATCAATCAACAAGTTCTCAAGATGATTCGCCTGCTCCCTGTCACTGTCGTTGATCACAATTGCCCCTTCCTGAATCATTCTTTCGATTTCCCTTTTCAAAGAACGACAGTCTTCAATGCTATGTCCTTGGACATTAGAGTGGTACATGCATCGTACAGCAGGATTGAACCCTTTTGCATATGGATCTGGAGTATAGCCAAGGAGCGGCTCAATCAGTCCTGAAAGCTTTAGCTTTTCAAACAAACTTGCGTAGGACTCCCCAATTGGCGTGAAATTATTTCCTTGCCTTTGTTTTCCCCCATGCCCCTGTTTTCTAGGGTCGTTGGGTGCTTGAAAACGTTGTGAAGGCAAGAATGCATTACGTGGTGCTGGCTCTCGCCAGCGGGGATGACCTGATGGTTGACCCTGCGACCGGACCTTGTTCGAAGGATAATACTGAGACGGATTATGTGGAGCTCGGGGGCAGGCTTGGGCATGATGGTCTGAAAAGAGTGGCTCTGATGGTGGGTAGTAGGGTTGTGGAAGGTTGTATGGAGTGTGTGGATAATTTGTATGACTGGGCCTGGGCTGGTAGTGAGGGGAAGGACCTCTGAATTTGGACCCAGTACCTGCTTCGACTGATGCGACCTCGAGCACACCTCCCGCGCCGCTCTGAATAGCTTGGGTCGTTGCCTTGAGCGCTGAGTAATTTAGGATTTTGTCAGACCTTAGGCCCTCCTCTATCATGACCCCTATCTATACCACTTCATTGAAGGATTTCCCAACCGTTGTCACCAAGTGACCAAAGTAAGTTGGATCAAGTGTTTGCAAGAAGTAGTCCACCATTTCTCCCTCTTTCATGGGAGGATCAACTCTGGCCGCTTGTTCTCTCCAGCGGAAACCAAACTCACGAAAACTTTCCCCAGGCTTCTTTCCAGTCCTCAGCAATGTGAGACGGTCAGGGACTATCTCGAGATTGTACTGGAAATGACCTGCGAAAGCCTGCGCCAGATCATCCCAAGTATACCACCTACTGGAATCCTGCCTGGTATACTATTCTAGTGCAGATCCGCTCAGACTCTGGCCGAAATAAGCTATTAGCAGCTCATCCTTGCCGCCTGCCCCTCTCATTTTGCTACAGAATCCCCGCAAATGTGCCATGGGATCACCGTGCCCTTCATATAAATCAAACTTAGCCGGGAGTTGGATGTCTGGGAAAGGGCATAGATCTTTGTATGCTACGCTGACCTGGTTGCCCAAACCGTGCAGGTTCCTGAAGGACTGCTCCAGGCTTTTGAACTTTCTCAACACCTCATCCTGTTCAGGGGCTTTAACCGGCTTTTCGATCTCTGCCGGTACCTCCAAGTGTGGATTGTAAGCATGTGGTTCGGGGGCATGGAATGTAGGCTCAGGGGGATAGTATTGCATATCGTGAGCCTGAAACAATGGCTCACTGGTCGTTCTGTGCAAGGGGGCTGATGTGGGTCCCACAAAAGTGGGAATATCGGGTGTGGGGAGAGGTTGATGGGGTGGTGGAGCCTGGGAATCATGAGGGCTTCTTTCTTGATGGTAACGGGGATTTGGGAGGCTTGTTGAAGGGCCGGAGTGAGGGTATTCCGGCATGTGCCCCAATGGCTCAGGGCTCTTTTGTGCTTTGGCTAGAGCTAGCTGCATTGCATTCATCTCTAGTCCCATCCTTTCTATCTTTCCCATCGCTTCCTTTAACAACTGGCTCATCGGCCTTTCTTCCTCGGTACTATTCTCTGAAGTAGTCATGCTTGTTGTTATCGGTCCTTTGGATCTAGTTTGGTAAGGGTGTGTTGCCAGAATTCTTTAACAACTAACTGTTTGAGATTCGGAAAACAACAAACTTGTTAGCGTTTAGAGTTTAACAGATTTGATAACAACACATTGAGGATGCAATGCCCCTAGGCAGTTAACCGTTTCTAACATGCTTTGCTTCAAACAACATGCGTCATCCCGGCTTGCTTATTTGCCCCTTTGAAGTACTTTGGGAACCCCTGTATTTTATTCTATTTTGTATTTTCTTTTTTTTTTATTACTGGCGGTCGAATCTTATGGAGATTTCCTACGTATCATGACCCCGCATGAATCAGACCTTGCGTAGTTCGGACCAATAAAAGATAAACAATAATAAACATTTTTTCACAATTTCCATTTTTCACAATTTTCAAAAGATTTATAAACTTCAAAACAAATGGCCAACTTTCTTCCTCCGTTTGCTAATTTTAACCAAATGGTTATTTTTGCAAATGTGGCCCCTTCCAATTCTCACATGAATTTTGAGGCCGGGGAGGATTATTTTATGACACTTTACAAACTCGTCCATTCTTTTACGAAAATAACCTTTTGACAATTGAAAGATACTCTAAGGCTATTTCGGCAAGAACGGTTTAAGACGCGGCCGAAGCTGGCTCGGCTTATTATGACAAATATTCAAACGGTGTTCACCTGACCGCCGACTCTTTGTTTTTTTTTCTTTTCAAATTATAATAAAAACCTGGTATTGCAAACATGGCCCTTCAGCGCCTTGGGGACGAAGATTTTTAAGGCTGTGTGGGTCAATATCTCAAAATGATCCAAAGGTGGCTATTTATGCAAAGTCAGCCTTCCGGCGTCCCTTTCGGGAACATTCGGCTATTTATGACATAACAACATCACCTGACTTATTTATGACTCTTTTTATCGTTTTTCAAATTTAAAAAACTCAATATTGCAAACACGGCCTTTCAACGTCTCGGGGACGAAGATTTTTAAGGCTGTGTGGGTCAACTGGACCAAATCTTAAATATGACCCAAAAGTGGCTATTTATGCAAAGTCAGCCTTCCGGCGTCCCTTCGGGAACATTCGGCTATGTCTTGATAAAACAGCGTCACCCGACTTCTTAGAAATTTGACATATATATTTTGCTTTTTTTAAAAAAAAAAAAAAAGGAACCCGACTTATTTATGACAAAATTAAAAATCTTGACATTTTTTTTTATTATTTTTTTTTGGCTTTTTTAGCAAAAGGTGGGGTTGGACATCACCCGACTTATTTATGACATGTTTTTATTTATTTATTTATTTGTCTTTGGCTTTTAGCAAAATGGGGGGTTGGACCCGATGAGGGTTGCCTACGTATCTCACACCCGGTGAGAATCAAACCCGCGTAGTTCGGGCCAATAAACTATTTTTGAGAAGACCCTTCTCCATTTTCTATTCTTTTTCCCTTTTTTTTATATAGCAAACAAACAAAGTATTATTTTTCATTCATAACAAACAAACTAACTAACGTAAAACCTAAAACATTCCTTCTTTTTGAGAAAGAAAATGTTTTTTTTTTTGGAATTTTTACCTTTAATCAAAGAAATGCTTAAAAAAATAATTTTTTTTTGAAATTTGAATTTTTTAAAGAAGAATCAAAATATTTTCGGATTTTTTTTTTTAATTTTGAATTTTTTTTGGATTATATATATATTTATTTTGGAACAGATAATAAAATCACGTTCAACGCCCGACTCTTTTTATTTTTATTTGGCATTTTCATAGACAAACAAAATAAGATAAAAAAACATTTTTTAAAAAAAACAGACTCTTTTTCATTTTCATTTAATGGCACAACAAACTATTTTCTTTTCTATATTTTTTGGAAAAAAAAAACAAGACAGAATAATGATGACTTTATCTATTTTTCCTTTGCTTTTAATATAATAAACTAATAAGACATTTTTTTTCATTTTCTCAAAATTTCGGCAGAGTTTCGATACTACTCGGACATTGATTTTTTTTCTAAAAATAAGTAGTTATATCTCTACACTGTTATTTTCTCCTCTTTTTCACGATTTTGTTTTATATATATGTATTTTTTTGTATTATTATTGTTCAAAAATGTGGCATGGGAAACGTAAGGATTTCCAAGACATCTTGGATTCTGCAACTGTTCCCCATGCGCTTTTCCCAACATGTGAAGCATGGGGGACATAGGGAATTCCAAGACTTCTTGGATTCCACAAATGTTCCCCATGTGGTTTTTCCCAAAAAAATGAAGCGTGGGGGACATGTGGAATACCAAGGCTTCTTGGATTCCACAAATGTTCCCCATATGCTTTTTAATATAATAGCATGCTTATCTAAAAAAATCGTGCAACTTTCTTATTTAACGTGATCAGCATGATAAGGAGTGTCATTTGTCTGCAAATATCATTGGTCCGCCAAATGACCCATTCACCCTTGAATAAATACAACATGTAGCACATAGGATGTCAAAGATGGTCTATTATTTTCAGGCTGCTTGTCCTAGACGGACTCAACCCCTGTGTTGAGTCCCCTAAGTCAAATGCACATGATGCAAATAAACGTTCCTACTAGGGATCCGGCATGTGGCTTTGTTATACTAAGTTCATAACCTGGGTATTTGTTCTAAACCTGGCTTACCCGAGCAGACAACTCGAGCCGAGGATGGGAGCTGTGTACCGGTAACCAAAAGGCTATCCGATTTTGCAACTCCTCCGAATCCTCGTTCTATTTTTGTATATGACACTAACAGAAAGAAGCCACGACCAGCGTGCACTCCTCAAGAGAGAGAAGAGAGGGGTTTCGGCACAGTTTATATATACAGTCCAAATAGTATCAAAGCGGCAAAAGCAGCATTTAGCACAATAGGCTCAAACATGTAAAAATCAGATAAAACCAAATATAACAATTTATCTAAGCTCGAATTTCTAACCCTGAACCAGTGGTTCTGGGTCTAAAATCCCCAGCAGAGTCACCAGAGCTGTCACACCTCCTTTTTCCGCACCCGCGAGGGCGCAGGGGAGTTTTTCCAATTAAAGGACAATCGAAACGGGATTTGTTTATTTATTTCAGAGTCGCCACCTGGGAGATTTAGGGTGTCCCAAGTCACCAATTTTAATCCCGAATCGAGGAAAAGAATGACTCTATATTACAGTCTGCGTACCAGAAATCCGGATAAGGAATTCTGTTAACCCGGGAGAAGGTGTTAGGCATTCCCGAGTTCCGTGGTTCTAGCACGGTCGCTCAACTGTTATATTTGGCTTGATTATCTGATTTTGTACATGTTAAACCTATGTGCAAGTTTTAAACTCTTGACCGCTTTTATTATTATTTTTTACGAGAATTGCAACGTCGTGAAAATATATCTCGAACCAGGTTACATCAATGCACCCGTGGTTATTGACATATCTCGACTCCGTTGAGATTTAGATTTGGGTCACATAAATGTGCACCCGAATTAAGAAAAATAAATTATTAAGACGCGCCTAAAGCAACTAACGTATTGTTATTTTGGGAAAGGCCGTAAAATTTGCTAAACGGCATGTCCCGGATTCTAAGTATTTTTAATATATATACATTTAGAGGGCCCCGCAGCTTCTACATTTTTGTTTGTCGAGGCTCGTCTCATTTATTATTAAAAGGAATTTACAACGTCATGGAAATGCATCTCGGGCCACGCCATAATCAATATACCCGTGATTAGAGACACATTTCGATTCCGTTGAGATTTATATTTGGGTCACATAAATGTGCACCCGAGTTTAGGAAAATTAAATTATTAAAGGCGCGCCTGAAGCAACTAGCGCATTATTATTTTGGGGTAAGTATTTAATGCATATATTTTTGTGAGGGCTCCGCAATCTGTACATTTTTATTTTTTGGCGAAGCTTGTCTCGTTTTTCTTTTTATTATTATTATTTTTATTTTAAAAGGATGTCATTTTTACACCTTTAACAATACTAAACCTTACGGCTTCTTTACAACTAAAATCTCAACTTGTCAAAAAATTAATAAAATGAGTTTAGTGAGCGAGTGTTTCGGAAGTAGTAACAACAAGTACTAATGCTAATTTTGTCCGAATGAACTAAGCAAAGGACCCCGAACAAATTAACGTCAAACTTGTGTCATAGAACAACTAGTCAAACTTAATTAAATGACATCAAATAACCAAGAATCACATAACGCAAAATGAGCAAAAATGCATACGATGAAAACGTAAGCAGAAAATTATCATACCAATTTCTATTTTTGCATCTTCGAACATTTAACGTAACATTTCCTTATCTAATACTTGAGGTTTACTAACCTTTGAACCTCGGCAAACTCAGGACGACAAACACGACCCCGACGGAACTCAAGCCGGACCTCACTGGACGAGGAACAACGACGAAACCTCGGACAAACACCTCGACGTACCGGACCTCGACTCAACTTTTGGACTTTGGATTGGAACTCGACTTCAACACAAGGTCGAGCAGCTCACCTCCATGAACTCCGGTTCAGCTAGTGGCGTGAGGATAGGGGAAATAGCCGCAGGGCTGCTTGGGGTTGTGGTCGACGCGGCTATGGAGGGTCGTTTGTACAGTGACGACGGGAGTTCAGACAGGAGGAGGGTCGACTGGTGGTGGGTTGTTGACGCAAGGTGATGAGGCTGCAATGGCGGGGAAGCTGACGGGCTGGGGTTGGGTTCTGTGAGTGGTCGCGATGGAGATTGGAGGTGGTAGGCTGGGTAGCGGGCAGCAGTGGTGGTGATATTTTTGTCGTGAGGAAGACGATGGAGTTGGTGCTGGTTATGGCGTTTGGACGTAGGGTCGACGGACAGCGACGACGATGGAGTTGGGTCAGCTGGGGCGTTGTTGGATGGGTAACAATGGTGGTTTGTTGACGGTGGTGATCGTGAGGCGGAGAGGGAGCAGTCCGGGGCGGTTTGAAGGTGGAACGATGGTGGGTTTCCTGTTTGCTAGGGTTTTTCGTTGGTTTTGGTGGTGGTTTGGGCGGTTTCGGGCGTGAGGAGGAGGGGGTTTGACGGGAGGTTAGGTTGTTGCTGTTGGTCGTGGTGTTGGGGGAAGGTGACGGGCCTGTTTGGTTGTGACAGTAGGTCGACGGAGAGAGGGGCTGGTTGGTCGCCGCGATGAAGATGAAGCAGGAAGGGGTCGTTTGGATCCGAGGGAGTGGTGGTTTTCAGTTGCTAGGGTTTTTTGCTTCTTCTTCTTTAGGAAGAAGAAGCGTGAACAGTACCCATTTTCAAATTTTTCCCAAAAGTCCTGTTTTCAATTTTTCCAAAATCCTGTCCGTTTCAAAATTTTCAAAGTCCCCCCTCAAAAATTTTGTCCGTGTCTTTTGTAATGGTTTTGCCCAGAAAAATGAGCCCCACGCGTGGTGGGGTTCGAGACTTGTGTCCCCCACGCGTGGTGGGGTTCCCCATGTGTCATGGACTCGGTTTATTATGGGCTAGGTCCGAAAATTAGGCCTAAAAGCAGGTAAGTTTGAACCCGAATATTATTCTTTTTCTCGGACCCGATTAAGGACACGACGTTGCTTAACTAGTCCTATGCAAGCAAAATAACTACCAAAAATAAGACTAGTATTTAAACAAAACTATATCTTTTTTTTAAATATTTTTTCAAGATTTAAAATAGCTACAAAATATTAATAAAACTATTTTTTTTTGTAATTTTCGTTTTTTAATAAAGACAAAATATAAAGTAATATTTTTTGTATTTTTCCAAAATTAAAATGACTACAAAACATTAATAGAATTATATTTTTTGTAATTTTCGAATTTATATAAAGTACCAAAATAAAGTACAATTTTTGTATTTTTTTCAAGTTTATGAGAAATACATAAACTAAAATTTATATATGTATTTTTGTGATTTTTTCTTTTTGCAATGAAATAAAGTAAAATAGCTAAAATGGCTATATTAGACCCAATTTCACATATTCACGCTAAAAATGTGAAAATTCTCGGGGAGGGTCAAAAATCAGGTGTCTACACTCATAACCTCATTCTAACTTGTTCCAACCTTCGGAACACTCAAAACAACATCAAAACACTAAAATCGCATCGGATTCAAGCCTAAGAATTCCAAGAACTTCCAAATTCCGCTTTCGATCAAAAAGTCTACTAAACCTCGTCCGAATGACCTGAAATTTTGTACACATGTCAAAAATGATACAACAGAGCTACTGCAACTTTCAGAATTCCATTCCGACCCCTATATCAAAATCTCACCTATCAACTGGAAAATGTCAAAATCTCAATTTCGCCAATTCAAGCCTAAACCTTCCACGAAGTTCCAAAATGCATTTCGATCACGCTCCTAAGTTCAAAATCACATAACGTCAAATCATAAAAATTCCAATCCGAGGTCATCTACTAACAAGCCAAAACTTGGTCAAACCTTTCAAATTTTAAGCTTCAAATTGAGAACTGTTCTTCCAAATTCGTTTCGATTCCCCTGAAAATCAAAACCAAAGATTTACATAAGTCATAATACATCACACGGGGCAAGTCATGCCCGAGAACTGGCGAGCGAAGTGCAAAAGCTCAAAACGACAGGTCAGGTCGTTACAAAGGGATTCAAAGAAAAACAAACAATGAAATGGACAAATGAACTTAGACGAGAGGTATCCCTTTCGGGGAAAGGAAAGAAGGACTTATCTGGAGTACATGCAGACTTCAATAAACATGAAATGCCTCTTGGACTGAATGCCTGATCTGTGTAAACCGTCCAACTCTCAGAAATTCATCACAACTCATGCTTTCAAACCAAGAAAACTTGCCAGGGTTCTATTGATGTCGAATGGTCGTGAGGATCCTTTTTTCGATTAGTGGAGCCCTTTGCGGGTTTTCACCAGCTAACCTCTCTCGTTTCTCTTCTCATCGTCGCCTTTTAGTGTTCTTTGAGAGTTTTCACTAATAAGACTCTCTCATTTCAATTTCTTTACTTACCATCGCCTTACGTTGCCCGGGAGGGTTTTTACCAATAAGGCTCGCTCATTTTGATTGTATCAGATCCAAATGATTGTATCCTCTAATTCTTTAAAAATTCTCGCTGATTAATCGGAAGGACTAGAAAAAGATTTGGGTAAAAAGAATTTGGACTGAATTACAATTTGGAACCTTTTAGGCAAAACCATTGCCGAAACATTATAATATCTGCCCCAGTTTCATTTTTTGGTGAATTTGGATTTTTATTTTGGTGTGACTGAACCTCAGAGAGAGGCTGCCTACGTATCCTTTTGGAATCAAGTCGAACGTAGTTCAAGAAACTCTGTTTTTGATTTTCTTTTGTTTTTTTTGTTTTCTTTTGCTTTTTTTTTATTTTTTTTCTTTTTCTTTCTTTTCTTTGTCATTTTTTAATAATAACTTCCATACTTCAAAGAGGGTAATCAAAGAGAGGGAACCGACTCAAAGGGTTTGCAAAAGGATTAATGGTGTTTGAGTAGCAAGACTCTGTCATGCCAATCAGAGAATGTTAACACCAAGTAATGAGTTAATTATTATAACTTTTGACTGCATCTGCGTTCACTGTTGTCTCGGGGACATTTCCTTCGATGTCTCCCAAATTCAACGCTCCGTTTGGCAATACTCTTGATATATGGACTTTTACAATTTGGAGCAAATTTTTCCTTAGCTTCTTCATGGTGCGGAGAATATGTCTCAGGACGAGTTGCCCCACTTCAAATTTCTTGGGATATACTTTTTGTTGTAAGCATGGGCCATTCTTTGTTGTACAACTGCCCATGGTAGCCTCCGGCCAATCGCTTTCCATCAATCAAAGACAATGTTTCAATCGGGTCTTGACTTAATCTTCATCAGCGATCTCAACATCAACAATGATCCGAAGAGAGGGAATCTCATTTTCGTTTCAATTCTTTGTTTATTTTATTACAAGCTTTATCTTTAACACATTATGCTTCTTGGTTCATTATTTCGAAATCTATCAGTGTTTTAGGATTTGGGCATGAAGTCCGCAAGCGTGTCATGTTATTAAAATCTACATTTACAGAACTGAAAAGAGAATAAGGAAGGTGACAAGATTAAGAAAAGAGACATTCATGGATGATGAAATATTGATTTCATTTATTTGAATAATTTAAAAAAAAATAGAAGGGTTTACATCAAAATGTAAGACAGTAAAGTAAAAACATTCGGATAACACACTGAAATAACTCGAAAGGCAGAAAAGATAGCAAGATCGGCTACCGAGACTCCCATCTGATAGGGAAAGTTTCTGGGTTGGCGCCCATTGTTTTTGTTTCTCTTCTGCTGCGGCAATGGCTACTATGGTTTTCAATGCTGGATCAAATTCCCCATCATCCAATAATCTCGAGCAGGCCATGTCCTATTGCTCAAATCTGGTAAAGTCAACCCCACATTTGCCTTCATTTTTTATTTTTCACCGTCAACTTGCCTACTTGCCTTTTCGTAACCTTGGATCAACAACAGTGGTGCTTGTTTTATTTGTTGAGAAGATGCTTTTACTCCGAGGAATCTTGGATTGTTTGCGTGACTCGCCATTGCAAACCAACAGACCGACCACCTTTAACTAGCTTTTATTTCAAAACAACAAGCATGTTAGAATAAACGCTCTTTCTTCTTTTTTTATCTTTTCTTTTTTTACCACTTTATTCTCTCTTTTTTTTCTTTTTTTTTTCAAAATGATTCCATCGAACCTGATGTAGGTTTCTTACGTATCATGTGGAGACATGAATTAGATCTTCCATAGTTCGGGAAGATCAAAAATAAAATGAATAAACTAACTCTTTTTTTTTTTTTTTTTTTAAAAAAAAAATCTAATCGTAAAAGCTCCTAACAAGGAACATATTTTTGAACTTTGAATTCTCTATATTTTTTTTATTTAAATTTTGAAAGAAAGACTTCTAAACAAGAAAGAAAATATTTTTGGATTTTCATATTTTGGTAATTTTCGAAAGAAAGAAATATTTTTTGGACTTTGATTTTTTTGAATTTTAATTTTTTGGGAGAAAGATTTCTAAAGAAAGGTGAAAAATATTATTTGAATTTTTGAATTTGACGTCTTAAAGAAAGACTTCTAAAAAAGGAACTAAAGGAGAATATTTTTTGATTTTTAAAAATTGGGGGCCAGACTCGATGAAGGTTGCCTACGTATCTCACATTCGGTGAGAATCAAACCCGCGTAGTTCGGTTAAAATAACTTTAAAAAAAACTATTTTGAAAATTGTAATTTTACACACCAAAACCCTTCAAAATTTTATTTAAAAAAAGGGTATTTTATGAAAACTTGGAGGAAATTTTCTCTTTCTCTCTTGTCTGTTCAATCACTCTATCCTAAAGCCGGTCAACATTTCAGTTAAGCCTACCAAATAATGTTACATTTAGCACAGAAAAATGAACATGTTGGTCTGAAAAATTTGTACATGTCCTAGACGGGCCCTGCCCCTGTGCCGAGTCCCACTAAGTCCAATGCACATGATGCAAATAAAGCGTACCTACTAAGGATATTCATTGCTTGTGGCTTGTTCTTCTAAGTTTTCAAATCCTAAAGGAGATGGTATCTATACCTGGCTTACCCGGGTGGACAACTCGAGCCGAGGAGCGTCAATAGTAGTAGAACAGCACTGGCTAGCTAACGGCTCTCCCGCTTAAACATGTGTGACTAAATCCTTCACCAGAAGCTGGCAAGCTAACTGGCTTTATCTTAAGACAGTAATTTTGTGATGCTGGTAGGCAAACACAACATAACTACCTATCAGAAGACTCAGAGAGGTGCGAGAGAGAATACAGTTTATATCACAGTTCAAATAAGTATTAAAGCAGTAAATAAGCGACAAATAGCACATTAGGCTTCCAACACATAATATCCAAAATATGATAAAAGCCAAACAAGAATCAATATACAAAGCTCGAATTCTTATTAATTATTCCTCAGTAGAGTCGCCAGAGCTGTCACACCTCTTTTTTGCCACGCAACCCTATTACAAGGTTGAGTTAGAAGGGTTTTTCCAATTGAAATGATATTTTTGAAAAGGGATTATTTATTATTTAGAGTCGCCACTTGGAATTGAGTTTTGGTGTTCCAAGTTACCTTTTATTGAATCCCTTATCAAAAGGAAGATTTGACTCCTTATTCATGGTCTACAAAAACAGAAGACTGAGTAAGGAATTCTGTTAACCTAGGGGAAGGTGTAAGGCACTCCTTGAGTCCCGTGGTTCTAGCACGATCGCTTTATTGACTAATGTAAGGATTAAATCATTTTTTTAGCTATTCTTATATTTTATTGATTATGGACCGCTTAATTAATTATTATATTTTTTTTAATGTGTTCACCTAGGTGTGGTACGCACACAAGGTACTCTTCTTTGAAGTTGGATATTAAACCAAGGTACGAGAATGTACACATGGTTAAAACATAATTATTTTAAATTTAAAAGCATCGAGACGCTGGAATGCGCACATGATCCTTTTATTATTTAAGCGTATCAATCCAAGGTTCGGGTATGAACACATGGGCTAATATTAAAAGCATATTTAAAGTTTTTCCATTGTATTTAGAGTTATTTTCCTAAAGTAGTTGAGGTTGTGTGGAGGTCATGATTTATGGATATAGAATTATTGTGGAAGTGTATCATTTAAATAACTATTCACAGCTTAATCAACCTTAAAATTATTTACAACTTAACAAATTACCAATATTCTACATCTTGAAATTAATTTGATGAACAATAACATGTAACCCGAGTATTAAAATATGAGAATCTTTGATCTATTATGAAAGACGAGCTAGCTTTAAACTTATTTTTACGTAGGCCACAATACTTAAATTGGTCGACCCGAAAATTTAAGTCATCCAATATGAAATAGACACTAACTTGAAGCATCTCACACTAAAATAGATTTTCATTTGAATTAGTAGAAAAATATGAGCTCTAATAGAACACCCACTAAACAGGAACCTTTGATTGAATCAAACTAAATTATCTAAAGGTGGACATCCCAAGATCGATGCCAACACTACCAATAATATTAGTGATATGAGTTTCGGTACTTACAGAAATTGAAATTCATTTAATCAATCAAATTCAAATTTTGATAAGATGCTTTCTCTATTAAACTAAAATTTGGTATTACTTTGACGTTTTCTTTTATTATCTTTTATGTAATTAACACATCTTGACAAAGAACTCCTAAAATCCGAATATTCAGTTTTTAGAAATCAGACAAATTTCATGATCCTATCTTCCTTTGAACAAAAGTATTTGTATCTTAAGTCAATTTAACATGGATTCCTAAAAGATCTAAACTTAACTATCAATGGAAATATTATTTTAGGCCGTGAGTAAAAGTTTGGTAATCAAATTTAACTTGAACTGACACCCAAACAAATATTCAGTTCACTCTAGTTCGAAAAAAAAATTCCAAACAACTCAAAGATACATAAATTAAATAAAATGATGAAACCAAAATTAATCAA
This sequence comes from Nicotiana tabacum, assembly GCF_000715075.1. Classification (NCBI taxonomy): domain Eukaryota; kingdom Viridiplantae; phylum Streptophyta; class Magnoliopsida; order Solanales; family Solanaceae; genus Nicotiana; species Nicotiana tabacum. Next base: position 55,432,885 of record NC_134084.1, read on the forward strand.
ACCAACAAAACTATCTTTCATGTATATGATGAAAATTCGAATATTACCTTTTTGTGAAGCTTTTTACAATAAAATCACAACCACAATCTACTGATTTCCAAAACTAGCAACGGTAACTTTTCTAAAATCTTGAACTCGAAACCGCGAATGAAATCTCGAACTCCGTCTTTAAACTCTCCTTTTTTACTTGCACAATTTTTCTCTTTTGTTTTTTTTTTGTTCTCTACCTCCGTCTGTTTCTTTTTTTCGTTGTTACTCTTTCCCTTCTTTTCCTTTTTCTTCTTTTTGTTCGTTCTCCCTTCTCCATCCAAGACTTCCTCTCTTTTCTTTTTTTATAAGCCAACATATTGGCAGTTTTGTTCCCCCCATTTGGGAGTGGGGGAATGTGTATCGTCGTGTGTGTGCATTGAGTTTTATGTTTTCGTTAGTTAGGTTTTTTTTTTAAAAAAAAAAACTTTTTGTAACCCATTTATATATAAATATATTAACCGACTTACTTTTAGACATAAAGAAACTATATAAATAAAAAAATCCAATATTTACACTATAGTTTAAATTATACAAAGAAGATATAATAGTTTACTTATTACAATTCTAACTAAAAGATACCCCATATATATATATATATATATATATATATTAAGAGTAAGATAAAATTTTAAAATATTAAGATTAGACCTAAAAAAATATTTATACTAAAATAGTATGGAATTCGGTGTGGTCAAAACTTAGTTGTTCGCAGTATATATGTGCACCGTAGTTATTCATGATCCGAGTAGTTCTTAGCCCACTATTATACCTTATTTTGCTATCATGCTTATTTGATATCTGTTTTCTCCATTTGTATGACTATGTGGGCTATTATTCGTGCTAGGAATGATGTCTAGGCTATTTGCTTATTTGTTGAGGTATGATAGAGTTGTTTTTACTATGCAGAGCTATTTATCTTAGTGGTAGTCATACCTTTCGGTCATGATATTACATCTGCATGTTATATCACCATCTTTGTATACTTCTTACATGTTATCTCACATGTTATTAGCATCCTTACTTGTGTGATATGATTTTGAGTAGATTTGTGGCACGTTGTCATACCAAGGGGTATACTGATTTTGACACTATGGGATATTGGCATATTGAGATTTGAACAGATTAATGACTGAGTTAGGGCCATAGAACCGTATTGATATTGATATTGAGGTGACACATGCGTCAATGTGATGACCCAAAAGGTCATTACTTGTTTTAAAACGAAACTCCGTGTTCCGAGGCCTTGAAAACCTCATTTAGAGTTACCTCAATTTGCGTGTGCAGTCCGATCGCGTAGCCGGAAAGCTTAAATATGATTAACTATTAAAAACGATAAGTTTTGATTATAGAATGAGCTAAATTTACTTCGGTCAATGTTTGGGTAAACGGACCCGAACTCATGATTTGACGGTTTCAGAGGGTCCGTAGAAAAATATGGGACTTGGGCGTATTCCCGAAATCGAATTCCGAGGTCCCAAGCCCGAGAAATGAATTTTTAAAGAAAAATTATTTTCTGAAATTGTTTAAAGAAGTTTGAAATGAAAGTTCATTAGAACATGATAGTATCGGGGCCGTATTTTAGTTCTGGCGCCCGGTATAGGTCTTATATATGGTTTAAGTCATTTCTATAAAGCTTGGTTGAAAACGGACGTCGTTTGACTTGATTCGTACCTAAATTGCTAAATTTGATACTTGATGAAGTTTGAGAAAAAGTTCTTGATTTTGCGGTTCGATCCATTGTTATTGAGGTTATTTTGGTGATTTGATCACACGGATAAGTTCGTATGATGTTGTTGAGTTAGTACGTATGTTTGGTTAGGAGCCCCGAGGGCTCGGGTGAGTTTCGAGTAGGTTCCGGGATGCCTTAGGCTTAGAAAGTCAGATGTTACAGGTTCAAGAAGTTGCAGATCTCTGAACCCTCTGATGCGGTCCGTGAGAAATTGCGTGCGACCGCGGAGGGGCCAGCGCGGCCGCGGTCGCCTTTGTGTGGAACACGGTGGAGGCGGTGTGGCCGCAGTCGCCTTTGTGTGGTTCGCACAGGGTGCTGAACTACAGGTATTCACGGAGGCCTGTGCGGCCGCGATCCATTTGATGCGGTCCACATAGGGGGTCTGAGAGGGGTATAAATGAACTGAAATTTAAGTTATTTTTCACTTTTCAAAACCCCAAAAACATAAGAGGCGATTTTTCAAACAACCGTTCTTCTCCAAAATATTGGTAAGTGATTTCTAACTCACTTTCCTCACTCCTTAACATCTTTTAACATGGTTTCAACTTCAAATCAAAGATTTTTATGGGGGAAATTGGGTATTTTGGGTAGAACCTAGGTTTTTCTAAAATTGGGGATTTGGACCTCAATTTGAGGTCTGATTTCAAAACAAATTATATATTTGGATTCGTGGGGGAATGGATAATCGGCTTTTGATTCGAACCTCGGGTTTTGACCATGTGGGCCCGGGGGAGATTTTCACTTTTTGGGTAAAACTTTAGAAAACTCATTTTCATGCATTATGGTTGATTCATTTAGCGTTTATTGATGTAATTAAGTAATTTGTGACTAGATACGAGCGAATTGGCGGTGGAATCAAGGAGTAAAGCTATAATTGAAGTTTGAGTTGTGTTCGAGGCATCGAGGTAAGTGTTTGGTTTAACCCTAGCTTGAGGGATTAGGAGTTGTGTCCTATTTTCTATTTGTTTCTTGTTGAGTACGACGTATAGTCATGGTGACGAGTATCTATGCGTTGGTGTCAAGCATGACTGTGACTCTTATCTTGTGATTTTCATGATCTCGTTGTATTATTCATGCCTTGGTTATGATTTCTATTTGTTGTGTAAAGTTGTGGAAAAAGTTGTGACCTATGAACATTGAGGAGCGAGGGCTCCAATTGTGTAATGAATTGTGAAAGTATAAGTGATAATCGAAACTCTAGAGCATTGGCTCGAGTTGTGAAGTGAATTGTGAAGTAAAAGTGAGAAAGAGAAGAGACCATTATGTTACCCTTATCAGGCTATAGTTGAGTTGAGGTTCCCTTGCATTGTGTTCTTAATTGATATTATGGACGTTTAGGTTGATGATTCTTCGTGTTAGGTGTTGTAACAAATTTGGTTATAGCTGGGTAGTTAGGTGTTGTAACAAGTTTAGTTATAGTTGAGGTAGTTAGATGTTGAAATTAGTTGAGTTATAGCTTAGTTATGGATGTTTCTCCCTTGCTGAGACGTATATACTTGTACTATTGAGTTCCCTTGCCAGGATAGTGTAGCCTATTATTAATCCCTTGCTGGGACGGTTAATTATACTTATTGTTGACTATATATTTGGAACGGGGTGCGTGCCGCAACATCAAAAGATATTATATTGGATCGGGTTGCATGCCGCAACAGTTATATATGTGGATCGGGTTGCACGCCGCAACAGATATTATATTGGATCGGGTTGCACGCCGCAACAGATATTATATTGGATCGGGTTGCACGCCGCAACAGTTATATATGTGGATCGGGTTGCACGCCGCAACAGATATTATATTGGATCGGGTTGCACGCCGCAATAGTTATATATGTGGATCAGGTTGCACGCCGCAACAGATATTATATTAGATCGGGTTGCACGATGCAACAGTATTGTTATCGTATTGATTGTAGACATCGAGTGTTCTTTCATACTATATTAAATTTCTGATAGAATTGATATGTTTCCCCGAAGCATGTTCCCCCCTCCCTATAAAACTGTTATTACCTGTTTATATTTCTGCTGTATATTATATAACTGCACAAGTTTATCTGGAGTCTGGTCCTAGCCTCGCCACTACCTCGTCGGGGTTAGGCCAGACACTTACCAGCACATGGGTCGGTTGTGCTGATACTACACTCTGCACTTTATGCAGATACCGAAGCGGCTCTTGATCAGCAGCAGTAGCTCGGGAGCCAGCCTTCAGTCCACCGAGACACCGAGGTAGCCTTGCAGGCATCCGCAGGCCCGGCGTCTCCTCTATCTTAGTATATATTCTATTATCTCGAGCATTCAAGACAAATAGTATTATATTTCTTTCAAACGGTTGTATTTAGTACTCTTAGTAGTCCGTGGATGTTGTGACACCAGGTTCTGGGTAGAGGCATGTATTGACTTTCGAAATAATATTTATTTAAGACTTCCGCTTAAATCTCGTATTTCGCTGTTGTTTAACTGTTTATTTCCTTGTTAATGTAATTGGTAAGAAGTTTTAAAATAAAGGAGTTAATGATTTCTAAGTTCATGGCTTGCCTAGCTTCTATAACTAGGTGCCATCACGACTCCCGAGGATGGAAATTCCGGGTCGTGACAGTCAAGCCCCCTATTGGATTGAGTGATATTGATATTGAGGCGACTCCTGCGCCAGGCCCCCTATTGGGCTGAGTGGTATTGATTGGATTGTGTTATGATGATCGTTGACTTTGATATGATCAGCGTTTAGGCTAAAATCCGCCCCTTCATAGTCAGGTGATAAACCATGGTCTCTAGACCTCTAGAGTGCATGCACACATTACGTGTTGGGTAAGGGAATTATGCCAGGCACTCGTATAGTGCTAAGAGTGTGTATATGTTCGTGTGCGATGATCCATGGGCATCTTTCTAGGCAACGTGAGAGTGTTGAGACTACGAACGAGGGGCATCGTGTGCTAGCTACTTTTAACGTGCTGAGATTCTGTATATTTGATATTTAAACTGTGATTCTTGGTTGATTTGGTATGTATGACTGGCATGCTAGCATAAAGTTGTTTTATTCCTCATGTTAATTGATATTTGATATCTCCACTTGATGTTTAGAGTTTGATATTATAGTTTTATCTTGTTAATTACCTGTCTAAGTGAATTCTATCGAAGTTGATGCCTTGACTGTTATATCTAAAAAGCATGTGTAGTTTTCCTCCTGTTGTGTTAAGCTGAGTTTGTTATTATTTTAGCTGTTGTTCTTTATATGTTACTACACACACACACACACACACACACACACACACACACACACACACACACACACACACACACACACACACACACACACACACACACACACACACACACACACACACACACACACACACACACACACACACACACACACACACACACACACACACACACACACACACACACACACACACACACACACACACACACACACACACACACACACACACACACACACACACACACACACACACACACACACACACACACACACACACACACACACACACACACACACACACATTATTACTATAACCCTTTAATCGTAGATTGTTTTTGGACCATTTAGTCTTTGATAAATGGAGGTAATTGTTCTATATTCAAGGCAAACTATCTTGTTATATTTTATACTTCATCTTTATTAATTTTGTGTTAGAATTTTCGAGAGTCAATTTCCTAACTCAATCAAGAATTCAGGCATAAAATCTTTAAGTTTTTTAGAATAAAATTTACATACTTGGAAATTATATAAGGTATTATAAGTCACAATTCAAAATCTTTAAAAAAAATATGAAATAATCACGGAAAAAGAAAACTCATTCTACTTGTTTCACTCTCGAATTCAAACACCATCACATCAATTAAATTTATATTCTTTATTAAATTATACAGTGAACATAAATTCAAACTACCCCTTCAAATTATGAATTCAACTTGTAACCAAGATGAATTTATTCAGATTAAAATTTGTTTGCATACAATTCATTCATCTTCATTAGCTCTAATACTCGAGTTCCTAAAATCAAACGTAAAATCAAGGTTTAAATTTTTTTTTCTCAACCGAGCTAGCTTTAAGATTAAACCCAAAAATTCAAATTAACAAATTAGATTATTTTAAACAATGAGATCACGATTCAAAGGGCGCTACTAAACTACTCTCAGGGGCGTATCTAGGGGGTTCTACGGGGCACGTGAACCTATGCTCTCCGCCCTAAATCGTGTATAGTAATGTTATATTTTTTCAAAAAATATTTAAATATATGTGTGTGCACCCATGCTCAAAGTATTATATGATGTGATGGTTATTGAGTGTGCTTCTCTAAATGAGGTTGTGAGTTCAAATCTTACGTCAATTTTGTTGTTTTTTCCTTTTTTTCAAGAAGTAGACGTCGTTGAACCCGTAAAATTTATATTCTGGATTCATCACTTCTTAATAGTGCACCCATCCTGCCAAAATCCTGGATCCGCCTCTGACTACTTTAGTACAGCTAGTGTTAGTAGTACAATAGAATGTGGTTCACCCCGCAAGCCCTTTATACGTTCTGATCAACTGATACTTTTCAAACAATAATACGAAAAATTGGTACAGTAGTTATATAAATGAAGGATGTAAACTGAAATCATCTTGCAAAATTTTACAACGAATATGTATGTTTCAAAAAGGATATGTATTTTGTACAAGGTACTTTTAAAAACGATATGTATGTTTCAAAAAGGATATGTATTTTGTACAAGGTACTTTTAAAAACGATATGTATGTTCTGCTTTTGCAAAAAAACAATGAAAAGTAGAACAAACAAATAAAAGAGAGCAAGTATTCACAGAGGGAAAAATTAAACAGAACTCAAATACTAAATATTGCCACAGTACAGTATTCGACAACCAATATTAATTCTGCGATAGACTCAAATTTTCAAATATGTATCTTTATGATTTTTTTCTAATCTTGTATCAAACATTAGAGCAGTTTCGAGAGTCTTTTTAATGTTAAAAGTATCAAAAGTCGCAGGAAAAAAGTATTTCAGTTCATAAATAATTTGGATTAAAAAAGTGAATTAAATCACTGTGATGCATATAGTGTTCGTGCCTTGTACAAATTTTCATTGTTTAATATATTAATAAATTAAGAATAAATACCTACGGGTTGCTGTGGTTTACAGCACAAAGATCAAATGAACACATAAGAAATAACATGATTACGAGAAGGTGGGTTTACCATTATTTTACCAAAATCTGAGTTCTTCAATCTCGTTGTTATTCTCAAAAGCAATTCAAGTTCACAAAGCATATTTTGTCATTTAAGCAAGGCAAAAATGATAACCTGGAAAGGAAAAACATAATTAAGAGAATAAACATAATTCATAAACAGAAGACAAAGAAAAAGATGACGAATTGACTGCACGCATACGCTAAACATTTTAAATTGCTTAAAACAGAAAAAAAATATCAATTTAAAACAAAAACATGAATTTTAAAAATAAACTAATGCAAACAATAACTTGATGATGATGATACAGTAATACTTGGTGGTGCTCGACCTTTGGCCACAGATTTAACATCGTGTCATGAACCTATTATATTACTGAAAAATAACTTTGATTTTAGTAAAAAGGTTGAAATTGCATTGCAAAAAAAAATTTAAAAAAAAATGAAAAATAATGGACAGAATACTGTATTCTGAATACGCAGGCAAAGAGAGGAGACGAAGCTTCTTTATGGAGATCGAAAATATATAAATGAGCCGAAGAATTAATCGTCCACTTTCAACCGCATTCTAGGACCTGACATTAATTGGCTTCAATTATTTAAGAACCCATCGTAAAGCCATCTGTTGCAACTCTTGATTTGCCCTTGCAACTGTTTGTTGTTTTTATGTATTTACATTATACGCCGAAAATGAAAAAGAGCAAAAATGTCACGACCCGAATTTTTCACCTTCGAGAGTCGTAATGGCGCCTACTCGTAGAAGCTAGGCAAGCCATAAAATTTAAAAATTTTGACTCTTTCGTTTTAATCCTTTTTAACAACTTGTAATAACAGTTGATCAATATTTAAATAATAGCGGAAGATGAAATTAAGAGGAAGACTTAGATTAATATAATGCCCAAAATAAATATGGAAATGTCAACATGCGTCTCTACCCAAAAACCGTTGTCACAATATTCACGGACTGTCTATGAATACTACATACAGATGTCTGAAGAAAAGAAATACAGTCTGTCTCGGATACAATGAAACAGAACAGATAAGTAGATAGAAGAGACGCCGAGCCTGTGGACGCCTGCAGGACTACCTCGGGATCTCTGCGGACTGAAGGCTGGCTCCCCAAGTGCTACTGTCTCGGTGCTGCTCCGATATCTGCACAGAGTACAGAGTGTAGCATCAGCACAACCGACCCCATGTGCTGGTAAGTGTCTGGCCTAACCCCGACGAGGTAGTGACGAGGCTAGGACCAGACTCCAGATAAAACCTATGCAATATAATATACAACGGAAAATAAACAGGTAAAAGCAGTTTAAATGGGAGGGGTGCATGCTTCTGGGGGGACACATCAAATCCAGCAGAAATAAAGAGAAATATGAGAGAAACAACTCAAAATCTACAACAAGTAATAATAACATTGTTGCGGCGCGCAACCCGATCCAATATATATAAAATTGTTGCGGCGTGCAACCCGATCCAATATATATAACATTGTTGCGGCGTGTAACCCGACCCAATATATATAACATTGTTGTGGCGCGCAACCATATCCAATATATATAATATTGATGCGGCGTGCAACCCGATCCAATTTATATAATATTGTTGCGGCGTGCAACCCGATCCAATATATGTAACGTTGTTGCGGCGTGCAACCCGATCCAATATATATAACGTTGTTGCGACGTGCAACCCGATCCAATATATATAATGTTATTGCGGCGTGCAACCCGATCCAATATATATCATTGTTGCGGCGTGCAACCCGATCCAATATATTTATATACCTTAAACTCAACCGTACCACGAGTCCCGGTAAAGGATCAACAATAAACTATACTATCCCCGCAAGGAAATTCAATAGTGAAAGTATATACATCCCGGCAAGGGAGAATCAGCTATAACCAATCTTAACTCAACTCCTACCCATCTCAGTCAACACCAATACTAAATAATTAGTAATTTCCATGAAAACAAACTAAATCCTTGCTCAATATCGGGAATCACCAATTAAGCATCCGTAGAAACTTTTAAGAACACAACAAATATCAATTTAAGACTCACGGTCTTGCTCAACACCAACGTATAGATATTCATCACCATGCCTATACGTCGTACTCAACAAGAAGCAAATAGCAAATAAGACACAACTCCTAATTCCTCAAGCTAGGTTAGACCAAACACTTACCTCGAACTTCCACGGCCAACTCACGCCTCAAACACCGCCTTTCCTTTTGAATTCGGCTCCAAATCAATTGTATCTATACATCTCGACTTAATAACATCAATAAATGCTAAACAATCCAATTCCAATACTTAATTATAGCTTTCTAATCATTCTTTCCAAAAATTCAAAAATCGACCCCGGGCTCGCTTGGTCAAAACACGAGGTTCAGACCAAAACCCGATCACCCATTCACCCATGAGCCCGAATATATAATTTGTTTTGAAATCCTACCCCAAAACGAGGTCAAATTCCCAAATAATCAAAAAGCCCTAACTCTACCCAAATCCCTAGTTTTCTGCCCTTAATCACATGATTTAAGCCTAGATATCTAATGGGTGTTAATGGACATTGAAGAAAACGAGTCTAGGATTACATACTTATGAATTTGTGGTGAAATCCTCTTTCAGAAATTGCCCAATTTGGTGTTTAGATGAAGAAGTTATGAGTTTTTGTGAAAATCCTGTAATGCTACTGTTTCTGGTCTTTTAAAATAACTGGGCAAAAATATTCATCGCGTTCGCAACAGGTCACTCGCGTTCGCGATGGGTTAGGCCTGCTAGGCCTTCGCGGAGAAGAAACTCCCCGAGCCTCACGTTCGCGTGCAAAGGATCGCATTCGCATAGGTCAAATGTCCCACCCCTGCCCAGGCTCAATTAGCCTTCGCGTTTGCATGGCCAGGACCGCGTTCGCGAAGGGAAGGACCACCAAGGCTTTGCGTTTGCGACCTAGGTTACGCGTTCGCGTAGAAGGAATTTCCTTCAGCAAAAATTAATACATCGTGTTCGCGAGGGTCCTCCCGTGAACGCGAAGAAGGGCATATCAAAAAACCAACAGCTGAAAACCTGCAACTTTTCTTAATTCCAAAACCTTCCGAAACACACCCGAGCCCTTGGGGCTCCTAACCAAACATACGTACTAACTCAATGACATCATACGAACTTATCTGTGCGATCAAATCGCCAAAATAACCTCAATAAAAATGAATTAATCCTAAAATCAAAGAATTTTTATCAAACTCTTACAACATCAATTTTTGCAATTTAAGTCCGAATCACGTCAAATGACATCCGTTTTTCACCAAATTCCACAGAATTATCTTAAATCATATATAAGACCTGTATCGGGTGCCGAAACCAAAATACGGGCCCGATACCATCATGTTCTAATCCAATTTCATTTCAAATTCCTTTAAACAATTTCAGAAAATAATTTTCTTTAAAAATTCATTTCTCGGGCTTGGGACCTTGGAATTTGATTCCGGGCATACGCCCAAGTCCCATATTTTCCTACGAACCCTTCGGGACCGTCAAATCACGGGTCCGGGTCCGTTTACCCAAAATGTTGGCCGAAGTCAAAGTGGCTCATTTTATAATTAAAACTTATCATTTTTCACAGATTTTCATACTTAGGCTTTCCGGCAACGCGCCCGGACTGTGCACGCAAATCGAGGTGATGCTAAATGAGATTTTCAAGGCCTCAGAACACAGAATTCAATTTAAGAGCAAGTGATGGCCTTTTGGGTCATCACATTCTCCACCTCTAAAACAACCGTTCGTCCTCGAACGGACATAAGAAGGAAGTACCTGAGTCGGGGAAAAGATGGGGATAACGGCTCTGCATATCGGACTCGAACTCCCAGGCCGATGCCTCCGGAGGTTGACCTCTCCACTGAACACGAACAGAAGGAAAACTCTTCGATCTCAACTGACAAACCTGCTGGTCTAGAATAGCTACCGGCTTCTCCTCATAAGACGAGTCCTTGTCCAACTGGACAGTGCTGAAATCTAACACGTGGGATGGATCGCCATGATATTTCCAGAGCATGGACACATGAAACACTGGATGCACAACTGATAAGCTCGGCGGCAATGCAAGTATATAAGCCACCTCTCCCACTCAATCAAGAATCTCAAACGGACCAATGAACCTAGAGCTAAGCTTGCCCTTCCTCCCAAATCTCATCACACCCTTCATAGGCGACACTCGAAGCAATACCGCTCACCGACTATGAAAGCCACATCTTGGACCTTACGGTCGGCATAACTCTTTTGCCTGGACTAAGCAGTACGAAGCCTATCCTGAATAATCCTGACCTTGTCCAAGGCCTCTTGAACCAGATCTGTACCCAACAACCGAGCCTCTCCCGGCTCAAACCATCCAACCGGAGACCGACACTGCCTACCATATAAAGCCTCATAAGGAGTCATCTGGATACTCGACTGGTAGCTGTTGTTGTAGACAAACTCTACTAAAGGCAAAAACTGATCCCACAAGCCTCCAAAGTCAATGACACAAGCTCAGAGCATATCCTCCAAAATCTGAATAGTCCGCTCGGACTCCCCGTCTGTCTGAGGATGAAATGTTATGCTCAATTCAACTTGTGTGCCCTACTCTCGCTGAATTGCTCTCCAAAAACGGGAGGTAAACTGCGTACCTCGATCCGAAATGATAGACACGGGCACACCATGAAGACGAACAATCTCCCGGATGTAGATCTCAGCTAACCTCTCGGATGAATTTGGGACCGCCACAGGAATGAAATGCGCTGACTTGGTCAGCCTATCAACAATGACCCATATCGCATCAAACTTCCTCCGAGTCTGTGGGAGTCCAACAACGAAATCCATAGTGATCTGCTCCCACTTCCACTCGGGAAGCTCAATCCTCTGAAATAAACCACCAGGCCTCTGATGCTCGTACTTAACCAGTTGAAAATTCAAACACCAAGCCACATATGCAACGATATCCTTCTTCATTCTCCGCCACCAATAATGATGCCGCAAATCCTGATACATCTTCGCGGCGCCCGGATGAATAGAGTACCGGGAGCTATGGGCCTCCTCTAAAATCAACTCCCGAAGCCCATCCACATTGGGCACACAAACTCGACCCTGCAATCTCAAGACTCCATCATCATCTAAGGTAACCTGCTTGGCACCTCCGCGCTGCACCATGTCTCTAAGGACACACAAATGGGGATCATCATACTGTCGATCTCGGATACGCTTCAATAATGAAGAACGAGCGACCGTACAAGCTAACACCCGACTAGGCTCAGAAACATCCAACCTCATGAACTGATTGGCCAAGGCCTGAACATCCAAAGCAAGTGGTTTCTCGCCGACCGGAATATAAGCTAGACTGCCCATACTGGCTGACTTCCTACTCAAAGCATTGGCCACCACATTGACCTTTCCCGGATGATATAAGATAGCAATATTATAATCTTTCAGCAACTCCAACCACTTCATCTACCTCAAATTCAACTCCTTTTGCTTGAACAAATACTGAAGGCTCTTGTGATCCGTGAATACCTCACATGCCACACCATATAGATAATGCCTCCAAATCTTCAATGCGTGAACAATGGCTGCCAACTCTAAATCATGAACCGGATAGTTCTTCTCATGAATCTTCAACTGTCTCAAAGCATAGGCAATGACCTTGCCATCCTGCATCGACACTGCACCAAGACCAATACGAGATGCATCACAATAAACTGTATAAGGCCCTGAACCTATAGGCAAAACCAACACCGGTGCTGTAGTCAGAGTTGTCTTGAGCTTCTGAAAGCTCGCCTCATACTCGTCCGACCATCTGAACTGGGAACCCTTCTGGGTCAACCTGGTCATCAGGGCTGCGATAGATGAGAACCCCTCCATGAACCGACGATAGTAGTCTGCCAATCCCAAGAAACTCCGAATCTCTATAGCTGATATTGGTTTAGGCCAGTTCTTGACTGCCTCAATCTTATTCGGATCAACCTGAATACCCTCTGCTGATACAGCATGACCCAGGAATGCAACTGAACCCAACCAGAACTCACACTTCGAGAACTTAGCATATAACTGACTATCTCTCAGAGTCTGAAGAACCACTCTGAGATGTTGTTGGTGCTCCTCCCGGATGCGGGAATATATCAAAATATCATCAATGAAGACTATCACGAACGAATCCAAATAAGGCCTGAACACTCGGTTCATCAAATCCATAAAAGCTGCTGGGATATTTATCAACCCGAATGACATCACCAAGAACTCATAATGCCCGTACCGAGTGCGGAAAGCTGTCTTAGGGACATCGGATGCCCTAATCTTCAACTGATGGTAGCCAGATCTTAAGTAAATCTTTGAAAATACCTTGGCACCCTGAAGCTGATCGAAAAAATCATCAATCCTCGACAATGGATACTTATTCTTGATCGTAACTTTGTTCAACTGCCGGTAATCAATACACATTCTCATCGACCCATCCTTCTTCTTAACGAACAACACTGGCGCACCCCAAGACGAAACACTGGGTCTAATGAAACCCTTCTCAAGCAAGTCTTGCAACTGCTCCTTTAACTCTTTCAACTCAGGCGGGGCCATACGATACGGCAGGATAGAAATGGGTTGAGTGGCCGGAGCCAAATCAATACAAAAGTCAATATCCCTATCAGGTGGCATACCCGGTAGGTCTGAAAGGGAATACTTCAGGAAACTCACGAACAACGGGCATAAAATCAATAGAAGGAACCTCAGCACAAAAATCAAGTACATATGCCAAATAGGCCAAACACCCCTTCTCGACCATGCGCCGAGCCTTCACATAAGAGATAATACTACGGGTAGAATGACCAGGAGTCCCTCTCCACTCTAGACGAGGCAAACCCGGTAAAGCTAAGGTCACAGTCTTGGCATGACAGTCCAAGATAGCATGGTAAGGTGATAACCAGTCCATCCCAATATAACATCGAAATCGACCATGTCCAGAAGCAACAAATCTACTCGAGTCTCAAGACCCCAAATCTCAACTACACAAGAGTGATGGACTCGATCTACCACAATAGAATCACCCACCGGTGTAGACACATAAACGGGAACACTCAATGAATCACTAGGCATGACCAGGTACGGTGCAAAATAAGATGACACATACGAGTATGCAGACCCTGGATCAAATAACACTGAAGCATCTTTATCACAAACTAGAACAATACCTATGATAACCGCATCTGAAGCCTCAGCCTCGGGCCTGGCTGGAAGAGCATAACATTAGGGCTGGGGCCCACCACCCTGGACTATATCTCTAGGATGTCCTGCAGCTGGCTGGCCTCCACCTCTAGTGGTCTAAGCTCCACCTCTAAATCCTCTACCTCCACCTCTAGCACCTCTACCCCCAACCTCTAGCTGGCTGGGCGGGCTGTGGAACACCTGGTGCCTGAACTATAGTATGGGGACCCTGCTGCTGCGACTGAGTACCCACCAATCTCGGACAATCCCTCCTGATATGACCATACTCACCACACTCATAGCATTCACCTGAGTGTTGTGGCTGAGGAAACTGGGACTGACCCTGGTGACCTGAAGGACCACCCTGAAAACTCTAAAGCGGTGGTACACTGATAGGAGATGGTGATGCACTGTAGGACTGCTGATCAGAATACTGCATCTACGGACCACGGCTACCTGAAGCACCGTGAGAAACCTGAAGGGCTGACTGAAAGGGCCTAGGAGGATGGCCTCTACCATACGAATCTCTGCCTCCAAACGAGGCACCACTGAATCTACCTGAATGACAAAGCCTCTTGTCTGACCCATTACCACATCTCTCTGATAGGACCATCTCAACTCTACGGGCCACATTGGTCGCCTCCTAAAAAGTAATCTCACTCCCAACCTCCCTATCCATTTGAAAACGAATCGGCTGAATAAGACCGTCAATAAACCTCCTCACCCTCTTTCTCTCTTGGTAGGAAGTATGATAAGAGCATGGCGAGCCAAGTTAATGAATCTAGTGTCATACTGGGTAATAGTTATGGAACCCTGCTGAAGACGCTTAAGCTGTCTCTGATAGGCCTCTCTCTGAGTAATGGGGAGAACTTTTCCAGAAATAGCCGTGCAAACTGCTCCCAAGTCAAGGCTAGCTTCCGGCTGGTCTAGCCAAGCAATAATCTCTCCACCAAGTCTTGGCGGATCCAGACAAGCGAAATGTAGCAAAATCGACCCCATTGGTCTCAACAATCCCCATGTTCCTAAGAACCTCATAACAATTGTCTAGATAATCCTGGGGATCCTTAGTTGATGCACCGCTAAAAGTAGTAGTGAAGAGATTGGTGAACCTGTCCAGCCTCCACAAAGCATCACCAGATATAGTTGCTCCATCACCGGTCTGAGCTACCACACCCGGCTGAACTTCTCCGACTGGCTGAACCGCTGGAGTCTGAATCTGAGGAGCTACCTGCTCCAGAGTGCGAGTAGCAGGAGTCTGGGATCCTCCTCCAGCCTGAGAGACGGTTGGTGCTATGGGAAGCAAGCATGCCCGGGTGACACTCTCCATGAGGCCCACTAGTTAGACCAGAGCATCCTGAAGAACCGGGGTAGCAATAAATCCCTCTAGGACCTGAGCTGGGCCCACCGGAACTGCTGGGCCCGGAACCTCCTCGTCAAAATCAACTTGAGGCTCTGCCACTGGTGCTGCTGCTCGGGGCTAAGCTCTTCCCCTACCTTGGCTTCTAGCACGACCTTACCCTCTGCCCTTCATGGGAGCTGCTGCTGGGGGCTCGGGCTGCTGAGCGGTGGATGAGGAAATAATAGCGGAAGATGAAATTAAGCGGAAGACTTAGACTAATATAATGCCCAAAATAAATATGGAAATGCCAACATGCGTCTCTACCCAGAAACCGGTGTCACAATATTCACAGACTGTCTATGAATACTACATACAGATGTCTGAAGAAAAGAAATACAATCTATCTCGGATACAATGAAAACAGAACATATTAGTAGATAGAAGATACGTCGGGCCTGCAGACGCCTGCAGGACTACCTCGGGATCTCTGTGGATTGAAGGTTGGCTCCCCAAGTGCTACTGTCCCGGTGCTGCTCCGATATCTGCACAGAGTGCAGAGTGCAGAATCAGCACAACCGACCCCATGTGCTGGTAAGTGCCTGGCCTAACCCCGGCGAGGTAGTGACGAGGCTAGGACCAGATTCTAGATAAAACTTGTAAAATTATATAATATACAACGGAAAATAAACAGGTAAAATCAGTTTAAATGGGAGGGGTACATGCTTCGGGGGGACACATCAAATCTAGCAGAAATAAAGAGAAACATGAGAGAAACAAATCAAAATATACAACAAGTAATAATAACACTATTGCGGCGCGCAACCCGATCCAATATATATAAAATTATTGTGGCGTGCAACCCGATCCAATATATATAACATTGTTGCGGCATGTAACCCGATCCAATATATATAACATTGTTGCGGAGTGAAACCTGATCCAATATATATAACGTTGTTGCGGCGTGCAACCCGATCCAATATATAACGTTGTTGCGGCGTGCAACCTGATCCAATATATATATATATATATATATCATTGTTGCAGCGTGCAACCCGATCCAATATATTTATATACCTTAAACTCAACCGTACCACGAGTCCCGGCAAGGGATCAACAATAAACTACACTATCCCGGCAAGGGAATTCAACAGTGAAAGTATATACGTCCCGGCAAGGGAGAATTAGCTATAACCAATCTTAACTCAACTCCTACTCATCTCAGTTAACACCAATACAAAATCATCAGTAATTTCCACGAAAACAAACTAAATCCTTGCTTAATATCGGGAATCACCAATTAAGCATCCGTAGAATAATTTAAGAACACAACAAATATCAATTTAAGACTCACGGTCATGCTCGACACCAACGTATAGATACTCATCACCATGCCTATACGTCGTACTCAACAAGAATCAAATAGCAAATAGGACACAACTCCTAATCCATCAAGCTAAGGTTAGACCAAACACTTACCTCGAACTTTCACGGCCAACTCAAGCCTCAAACACCGCCTTTCCTTTCGAATTCGGCTCCAAATCAATTGTATCTATACATAATCGACTTAATAACATCAATAAATGCTAAAAATCCAATTCCAATATTTAATTATAGCTTTCTAATTATTCTTCCCAAAAATCCAAACAATTGACCCCGGGCCCGCTTGGTCAAAATACGAGGTTCGGACCAAAACCCGATCACCCATTCACCCACGAGCCCGAATATACAATTTGTTTTAAACGAGGTCAAATTCCTAAATAATCAAAAAGCCCTAACTCTACCCAAATCCCTAGTTTTCTACCCTTAATCACATGATTTAAGCCTAGAAATCTAATGGGTGTTAATGGCAATTGAAGAAAATGAGTCTAAGATTACATACCTATGAATTTGTGGTGAAATACTCTTTCAAAAATTGCCCAATTTGGTGTTTAGATGAAGAAGTTGTGAGTTTTTGTGAAAATCTCGTAATGCTACTGTTTCTGGTCTTTTAAAAATAACTGGTCGCGTTCGCGGAAAACGGCTCGTGTTCGCGGAGAAGAAACTCCTCGAGCCTCACATTCGCGTGCAAAGGATCGCGTTCGCATAGGTCAAATGCCCCACCCCTGCCCAGGCTCAATTAGCCTTCGCGTTCGCGTGGCCAGGGCCACGTTCGCCAAGGGAAGGCCTACCAAGACTTCACGTTCGCGACCTGGGTTACGCGTTCGTGTAGAAGGAATTTCCTTCAGCAAAAATTAATACATCGCGCTCACGGGGGTCCTCCCACGAACGTGAAGAAGGGCATATCAGAAAACCAACAACTGAAAACATGCAACTTTTCTTAAGTCCAAAACCTTCCGAAACACACTCGAGCCCTCGGGGCTCCTAACCAAAATACATACTAACTCAATGACATCATACGAACTTATATGTGCGATGAAATCGCCAAAATAATCTCAATAACAACGAATTAAACCTCAAAATCAAAGAATTTTTCTCAAACTCTTACAATATCAATTTTTGCAATTTAAGTCCGAATCACGTCAAATGACATCTGTTTTTCACCAAATTCCACAGAATTATCTTAAATCATATATAAGACCTGTACCGGGTGTCAGAACCAAAATACGGGCCCGATACCATCATGTTCTAATCCAATTTCATTTCAAATTCCTTTAAACAATTTCAGAAAATAATTTTCTTTAAAAACTCATTTCTCGGGCTTGGGACCTCGGAATTCGATTCCGGAAATATACCCAAGTCTCTTATTTTCCTACGGACCCTCCGGGACCGTCAAATTAGCTCATTTTATAATCAAAACTTATCATTTTTCACAAATTTTCATACTTAGGCTTTCTGGCTACGCGTCTGAACTGTGCACGCAAATCGAGGTGATGCTAAATGAGGTTTTCAAAACCTCGGAACACAGAATTCAATAAAAATGACAAAAAAGATAAATAACATTCCTTATTAAAGAGATATGCCACGTCACTGGCTAATGTCCCTAGATTATATATATATATATTATTCTGCCGTTATTGCTATTGTTGGTTGTGGATAGTGAGCATCGGACCTTTCCAAGCTCTTCACTACTTTCAGCCGGAGGTTAAGTTTGCTACTTATTGAGTACATAGGGTCAGATGTACTATTAATACACTCTTCCCTTTGTGTACATATCTAAGTGTTGCTGACAACGGTGGTTGCTAGTTAGCTGTATGCGGATTAGACTGGAGATTTCGAGGCAGCACATATGTTTCGTTCGGTGTCCTCCCTTTTATCTTATATTCTTACGGTTCAGTCTTCCACATAGTATTGTTTATTGTTCTGACTTTGTAATTAGTATTCCATAGAGTTCATATACTCGTTGATACCAGATTTTGTGGTGGATATAGCACTGACATTTTTAACTTCTATTATTTATACCATTCCAGTTTTGAGACTATTTCTTATCATTATTGAGGTATAATTCCGCATATTTATTATTGAATTGCCTAACAAGCGGTGCTAGACGATATCGTGCTTCCGGTGGGAGTTGGGTCGTAACATTCTTCCCCTGAATCATGAATCCCATCTTCAAATATCTAAAGTTCCACTTGATATCCCCCAATGTAATCAACCATTGAATTCCCAAAACTAAACTACACCTTCCCAATGGTAAAATCAACATGTTACTAGCAAAGTCGACACCCTGCATCCTCCAAGAAAACCCTTCATACATGTACTTACTGTATATTGTATTCCCATCTGATATTACAAGCAAATGGAGGGATTTCCTGCAAGAAACATTCCAATCTTTTTAGTGTATTAAGATTCAAGAATTTATGACTACTTCCTATATCAATCAAGATTTGCACAACCTTTCCACCCACCAATCCAATCACTTCATTGTCCTGTAATTCATCGACCCAGTTATAGCATGCACACACTTGAGAAATCATTGCAAACCCATTTTCCTCATCATGCTCCCCATATTGAGGCCATTTCATCATACTTCATCCTTGTGGACCGTCCTCTTTTTCCCCTCCTTCCCACGAATCATCACTCAACTCCATATAGAAAAGTTGTCTCTTCCTAAACCATTGAAGACTAGGAGAGTACTTCTCATCACAATAAAAATATAGCCCCTTAAACATCTTTTCCTCTATTGCAGGAGGGATCAACATTTTAGGACCCTTTGATGGAATTTGATAGCCTGAACTTGAAGGAAAAATGGTGGTGGTGGTGGGGGGGGTGTCTTTTATCGGGCTAATTTGGGTATTGATAGTAATGGAGGTAAGGATTTGGAAGATTGTTTAGGTAAGGATAAGGTCTGTTCTTGGATCTTGGCTAGGCTTATGGCTTTTTGTAAAGTTCTACGCTAAAACATTTTCACTGGGATGCCACTCCTCACTTAATTCTACCCTAGTCAACAATTAGTCAAATACATCAACATAATGTTGTACACACGAAGGTTGATTAAGATCTTTCAAATCACCCATTGGATCATTATATAATGTAGTATCAAATCTACCAAAAAGAGCTTTAACATACTCATCCCATGTTGGCCATTCTCGAGTAATCCTACTTTTCATGTACCTTTGATGCAGTCTTTTCCTTCTAGATGCAATGATGCTAGGTTGACCTTCAAATTTTCTGAGTATTTTCTACATCAAATATTGCTCGTTGGAAACCTAGTCCCTCAACTCGCTCCCATCAAATTTTGGAACTCAATTTGATACTTACGAGTAACCAGTGTCTGAAGCTTCCATATGCTGCTCTTCAAGATTCGGACTTCCTCTAGGATTTTGAGGACGGTTTTTACTCGTTGGAAGTTTATATTCACTCATCCAAGAACCAAAAAAAAGTCTTGAGTTCCTCCATGGACTGAGCTTGTCGGACCTCCATTGATTTTCTGAATTCCTCAAAGGATTCCTTAATACCATCAACTTCGAGTCAATTACTCAAATGGTCACTCAACTATCTCAAATTATCTTCTAAAGTCACTTTTCTTTCGTTTGTAACAACAAAGTCACTGAACTATGTCTATTGCATTCAGAAGGTCACCCAACTTCCAAATTTTGGATTGCCAAATACCTATTTTACCCTCTAAATTATAAATTTATTTATTTATTTTTTTATTAAAAACTTTTTAATATTATGATTTTCTCTTTTAATTTATATTATGGACTTACCTATAGAATAAATAAATATTATTTATAAATTAAAAAAATAGAAAGTATATAAGCATATATAATGCTGGAATAACAAAATAATGAGCATAGTAAAAAAGTAATTAGAATAATATGTTAGTAATAATAATTTTAGTATTAACAACAAAAATTAAAAAATTTATTTACACAGTTCAGAATGTAAGAAAATAAAGGTTGTAAAATATATATTCCATGCACGTAATATAAAAATAATTATTTAAATAAAAATATTTTTATAATATACATTATATATTCTTGAAAATTATGCTCAATTATATTATATATATTACATGCACGCTTTAACATAACATATTTTACCATATACAGAATTAGTCCCCCTGCTTTCTGGTGATGTAACTTTGTGTCGTCGAAAAGTTGGTAGAAACATAATAATATAATTGAGCATAATTTTCAAGAATATATAATGTATATTATAAAAATACCTCTATTTAAATAATTATTTTTATATTATGAGCATGGAATATATATTTTACAACCTTTATTTTCATTCATTCTGAATTGTGTAAATAAATTTTGAATTTTTGTTGTTAATACTAAAATTATTATTACTAACAAATTATTCTAATTAATTTTTTTTACTATGCTTCCAGCATTATATATGCTTAAATACTTTCTATTTTTTAATTTATAAGTAATATTTATTTATTCTATAGGTAAGTTCATAATATAAATTAAAAAGGAGAAATCATAATATTAAAAAATTTAAAAAAATTAAACGGAAGATAAATGTTTATAATTTAGAGGGTAAAATAGGTATTTGGCAATCCAAAATTTGAAAAATCTAGTTGAGTGACCTTCTAAGTGCAATAGGCATAGTTCAGTGACTTTGTTGTTATAAACGAAAGTAAAGTGACTTTAAGAGATAATTTGGGATAGTTGAGTGACCATTTGAGTAATGGACTCCATCAACTTCTTTACGAAACTCTGCATAACGTCATTCTCCCATGGCTATGTTCCTGTGAGGACCAGTGGCTTTGATACCAAATGATACAGCTTGATTCGAAGTGAGCTTAAGTGAAACGATGATCTCCTAAGGAACTTTTAGAAGAAGAGTTCCTGAACAGAAATCGGTTGCAATCGGGATTCAAGAATCAGAGAAAAAGTAGAAAGCTAGAGAGAAAAAAGAGAGTTATTTTCATTTGAATTCAGCCTCTGTCAATATACAAATGAATTTTTTCTTTTAAACCCAAATTAGTTACTAACTATTTCCCAAACCGTCTAACAACTTGCTACCAGCAATTAACTAACTCACTTGCACAAAACGACACTGAGTATCTATTCTCTCTTCACTAACAATTCACTTATTAAAATGACACTGCTTCTACTTTTTTACAATATGAACACTCAAGTTCTTATAACTATTTTTGGACATAACAACACCTGAGAATGTTGTGTTTCCAGTCGCGACGCAACCACTACATTACTTGGATCAACTAAGATTCCCAGTGCGGCGCGACCAATATATTCTCGAAGCCAACTCTTTCATACTTTGGTTGGACTTGGTTAAAATCGTCTCGGATTTTTCCAACACCTATAAATAATTCTTAAACTCGTTTTAGGGGGAGTTCGACCCTTGTGAAGGAGAAACGCTGCTAGAGCAACTTAGGAGTCGGAAATCATAGAGTTTTTCTTCCTTTCTCTTCTTATCCATAGTTTTATGCTTTTAAACTTTCATACGAACGTTAGCATGAGTGGGTCGTTCTCTTAGTTCTACGGTTATGGATGCTAAATGTATGTTGACGTTCGAAGTTTGAGTTGACTACTTTGATTATACCGGATTGATTTGTTTATTTAATCTTTAGCTCTATTATTTTACTTTGTAGCTAACATAAAAATACTATCTACGAATCTAGAGTTAACTCGAAAGTGAATTCTAGCATGTGCATAGGATTAAAAAAAACAAGTTCTTGAACCTGGACATTAAGGAACAAATTCACCATTAGAATAGACATATACTTAATCATCTTGCTTGGTTATTATGCATGATAATAAACACGTTCTTGTTATATGCTAAGATTAACTCGAATAAGCAAGTAAGAAGTTCAATTCTTACGAGTAATATTAACCTTGTGAATTAACAAACCAAACAAATCAATTAGACAATTTAAACAACTCAACAAGATTGTTAGCTAACCTATAACTTAGAAAAGTTTTCTCCTATTAATTTTATACTAAGTTGCCTAAGTGTTTCATTCTATCACTAGTATCTTTAATTGCTTTATAATTTTTGCAATATTTCTAGTTAAGAACCACATCTTCAGGAATAACTTAAATAGATAATTCATACTAGTTTAATTTAATTGATTGTTAATTACATGTTCTCATGGGAACAATACTTTACTTTATCATTATTATTACTTGTTGACCATGTAGACTTGTGGGTGCATTTGACCCCAACAAGTTTCTGAGATATCATAGAGTTCCTCTTCGTTGATCAATCTATTATGGTCGAGTATCAAACAGTATTGGTGATCAAAACCTCATTTCATGCGTCTTCGTGCAAGAACATATAGCACTTTCAATTTTACTTGTTCTAAAACCAGCAATTACACCCGAAGACATGTAGAAATTGTAGTTCTCCCTCCAACTTCAGGGTAAATTGAACTGAAATCAACTCTCTTGTGACAAAGTAGGAAATATGAACAATGGGAAGCTAAGATAAGACGAGATCATCACATGCTATGACACCCGCTCCCCACTCCCCCCCCCCCCCAAAAAAAAATAAAATAAAAAAGCCAACAAAAATCATAAAAAGAAATGCAGATCTGCATAGCCCGTTGCCTAGCGACTTAAATAGAGGTATATTATTATTTGAAAAGCAGATATCAGTGCAGAAAGTCCACCAGCAAACGTCAAACTGTTACATGCATACACTAAAAATCTCATAGCCGTATCCTTTTCACATCATTTTCAGGCACATTTACGTCGTTTCCGTTCCCTTTTACTGAAGTCACTGTTTGCTTGGGCACCTGCAGGTAGAAAATAATATCTCGGATCATTTCGTGTCACCTTTAAAGTTTTCGAAGAGAAGGATATCTGACGTCTGGTAGTTAACTTTGAGTTATCCGCTGATAAGACGGGAAGACATGTAACTTGAAAGTCAAAATACAAATATCTTTTTGGACATTTCTCCTAATTGGAATCAAGTGATTTCACTAAAAATTGCATAACCTGGGAAATCATTTTACGAACCAGCAAAATATGCATAGTTATGCAGTTGCATCGACCATATATCCAGGGTACAAACTTAACCGATCATACTCTAACCAACCACCACCTGAAATAAATTTTGATGTACCCATTGCACAAATGGATAATTTTTAATGGGACAACGCTGATGCTATTTTAGACCATTCAACAAAATAAAGCTTGCTTGAATGGTGAGCTTACATTTTCATTTGGAACAACAGCATATCTCTCTGTTGGTGAAACCCAAGATTTTTCAGCTGAACAGAAGTTTTGAGAAAATATCAGATATACAGTATCATTTAATTTTGTGAAAGAAAAGATTATGAAGAAGTAAAGAGAGAGAGAGAGAGAGAGGAAGAGGGAGAGGGAGAGGGAGAGGGAGGGAGGGAGATGGGGAAGGCGAAGCAGATGCAAACCTGCTGATGGGTCAAAAGTCGAAGACCCGATTTGTTGTCCACTTGATCCATCAACACTTAATGCTTCTATTATCCTTGGGACATTCCTTCACACCTCACGAACATCAGTAAGTTTAATTTTGGAATTACCATAGCATGAAATTGTGTTAGTTCACTAAAGCAGAATGTTGAAAATAGAGAACAGATGTTATTATCCACGGCGCCACTTTAACCTATTAAAATATAGCACTACAGTTAATTCCTACCTGGAGATTACAGTATTTAGATTATATGAGGGTGCAAAATTGTTTACATTGAGGACTTCATTATGTGAGTATTATTACATATGATATGAGGGTGCCAAATTGTTTATATTGAGAACTTCATTATGTGATATTATTACAATGAAAATAGATAGTCATTCAACTAGGAAAACCATCATAAAAGTTTGATAAGCCCTGCTACAAATAAACAACTTGCAATATACCAGGTGCACAATTTAGACAGAAAAGTTATTTATGTGATGACGCTAACCCTGAAACACAACTCAAGTTTTGCACAGCTCTAAGGAGATGAACTATGAAGCAAAAAAATGAAAGGAAGAAAACTTAATACACGGATTGCTTACTTACTTCTCGAAAAATGTGATGGAAGGGTATGCACGGATTGCAAGGTTCTTGTTAGAATTAGTTCATGCAGAGTGTCCCACATTGGTATAGAAGGCTTTAGATATATGTAAATATTGCAGTTAGAATTAGTTCATGCAGAGTGTCCCACATTGGTATAGAAGGCTTTAGATATATGTAAATATTGCATATAAGTAGGACTATTGTAAAACACTTAACGTACATCAATAATATATTTTTTTTCCGTGCTTCCTCACATGGTACCAGAGCAACTAGTGAGAAATCCCCGTTCTGCGGTAACCAGCAAGTCCGGGACAGTCACCGTGCCCTTTTTTTGGTGAATTTCAAGTTGTTTTTGTGTGACCTCTTCTCTAGTGGGGTTTTTATTGAAAAGTAACACCACCAGCAGGTGCAGAATTCACAAGCAACCAAACACTGAAAAACCAAACCGGAACAACCTTAGTCACGCGCCCTCATGCGCTTGAAGAAGCTCTAACGCCAGCAGCGTGTCAGACCCATACGCCGGCGTGTGACACTTGCTCTGGCCATTTTTTGAAAAAATATCAAATTGTACCAATATCAACCCCTTTTCTTCCATTTACTCCTATTCCAAGGCAAAAAGGATTTTCTAAATCATAGAACAATAATGAAATATACAACCAACCAATATTTATCAAATTGGAAGAAGAGTCCGAAGAAATCGTCCGAGCCTCTTATTTTGATTTTCCGAACCGAGAGATCCATGAATCGGGGTCGGGCTTGACAAGAAAAATTTGAGTCGTGGGTACAGGACCATTTACATGTAAGACCTATTGCTCATGCAAATTAGGATCCTTATTTTGGTCAGACAATTGTCTCATCTAGTAATTCCGACCCTACCCATATTGTTTTCTTTTTATTCCGAGCACTTTGAGATTTTTCCTGTGACTACACTAATATTTTCTAGCAACTGCAGTAATTTTTCTAGCAACTACAGTAATTTTTCCAGCGAGTTACAGTTGATTCTTTCTGTTATTTGGTGATAATTTTGCTAGGCCGCTCTTCAATCCAATGATGTCTTTAGAATTTGATGTTTTTGGGTCTAAAAACATGGGTCCTGAAAATTCTAGTGTTATAATTACCTCGGAACCTTTAATGGGAAATTCAAACTACTTAGCTTGGGTTTCGTCTATCAAGTTGTGGTATAAAGCTCAAGCTGTTCAAGATCATTTAATCAAAAAGTCTAGCGAAGGAAATGAAAAGGCCAAAGCACTTTGGAAGAAAACCGATGCTCAATTATGTAGTATCGTATGGCAATCTATTGATTCCAAGTTGATACCCTTGTTTCGTCCATTCCAGACATGTTATTAGTTTGGGAAAAGGCTCGCACTTTATACACTAATGACATATCTCGTTTCTATGATGTGATATCGCGGATGACAAATTTAAAGAAACAGGAATTAGATATGTCTACTTACTTGTGACAAGTACGGGCAGTCATGGAGGAATTTGAGAAGTTGATGCAAGTTTCTACTAGTGTTGAAAAGCAACAAGAGCAATGACAGAAGATGTTTCTAGTTCTTACCCTCGCTGGACTTCCTAATAACCTTGATTCATTACGTGACCAGATTTTGGCTAGTCCGGCTGTCCCCACAGTTGATGAATTATTCTCTCGATTACTTCGCATTGTTGCAATGCCCAGTCATACAGTGATCTCATCACAGATAGCTAACTCCTCTGTTCTCGCATCCTAGTGGAAAATCGAGCACCTCAGACTAATGTCTACTAGTGTTGAAAAGCAACAAGAGCAATGATAGAAGATGTTTCTAGTTCTTATCCTCGCTGGACTTCCTAATGACCTTGATTCATTACATGACCAAATTTTGGCTAGTCCGGCTGTCCCCACAATTGATGAATTATTCTCTCGATTACTTCGCCCTGTTGCAATGCCCAGTCATACAGTGATCTCATCACAGATAGCTAACTCCTCTGTTCTCGCATCCTAGTGGAAAATCGAGCACCTCAGACTATGGAGAATGGACGAGGAGGAGGTCATTTTTGAAGAACTCGACCAAAGTGTTCTTATTGTAACATGCTTGGGCACACTCGTGAGGTGTGTTACTCTTTGCATGGTCGACCATCTAGAAATGCTCATATTGCTCAGACTGAGACTGCAGGTAACCAGGGGTTTTCTTTATCTGAAGGGGAGAATAATGAGTTCCTTCAGTATCAAGCAACTAAGCAGACGTCTCCATAAGTAGCCTCTATCACAAAGACTGATACTTCTGTGGTAGGTAATTCCTTTGCTTGTGTTTTCCAGTGTACTACTCTTGGACCATGGGTCATGGACTCAGGCGCCTCTGATCATATTTCTAATAATAGGTCACTTTTGTCAATATTGTTTATTCACAATCTCTTCTCAATGTTACTCTAGCCAATGGAGTCCAAACAAAAGCAAAAGGAGTTGGACAAGCTAATCCCCTGTCACTTTAGATTATGTTCTTTATGTCCCTAATTGTCCTTTTAATCTCACATCTCCTAGTCGTGCCCTTCATTGTGGTATATATTTTATTGATGATTCTTTTATTATGCAGGACCGCTATATGGGAAAGTCAATTGGCACAGGGCATGAATTATAAGGCCATTATTACCTTAACTTACGCAATCCCTCTACAGTATGCCCAACTACAGATCATCTAGACCTAATTAACAAACGTTTAGGACATCCAAGTTTATCCAAGCTTCAGAAAATGGTGCCTAGTTTGACTAGCTTATCTAAATTAGTTTGTGAGTCGTGTCAACCTGGGAAACATATTCAAGCTACATTTTCACGTAGTGTTGAGAATCGTGCAACGTCTATTTTTTCTTTAGTTCAGTCTGATATATAGGGTCGTAGAAGAGTCAGTTCAACCTTAGGATTTTGTTATTTTGCTAGTTTCATTGATGATTACTCAAGATGTACTTGAATTTTCCTAATGAAAGATCGTTCTAAGTTCTATATATTCCAAAGTTTTTGTGCTGAAATTAAAACTCAGTTTGGTGTTTCTATTCGCACTTTTCAATTTTCGTAGTGATAATTCCTTAGAATATTTATCCTCTCAATTTCAGCCGTTTATGTCTTCTCAAGGAATTATCCATCAGACATCTTGTCCGTATACTCCTCAACATAATAGGGTAGCAGAGAGAAAGAATAGGCATCTCATTGAAACTGCACGCAGACTTCTCATTCAATCCCATGTTCCGCTGCGTTTTTGGGGCGATGTAGTTCTTACAGTTTGTTACTTAATTAATCGGATGCCTTCATCATCCACTCAGAATCACATTCCACATTCAATATTGTTCCCAAGGTCACCCTTATATTCTCTTCCTCCTTATGTTTTTGGGAGTACATGTTTTGTTCATAACTTAGCTTCTGGAAAAGATAAATTAGCTCATCATGCTCTCAAGTGTATCTTCCTTGGCTATTCTCGGGTACAAAAGGGATATCGTTGCTACTTACCTGATCTTCGTAGGTATCTTATGTCAGCCGATGTCACGTTCTTTGAGTCTCAACCTTACTTTACTTCATCTAATCATCTAGATATATCTAGGGTCTTACTTATACCTACTTGTGAGGAATCTATTGTTCCTCCTCTTACATCCCCATTGACGTCTACAATACCACCACAGCCACTCCTACCTATACCGACTTCTGATGAGTCTGCAGTTGCTCCTCCTACATCTCCAACCATAAGGCCACCACTCTTGACTTATCATCGTCGTCTACATCCAGCATCAGGCCCAGATTACTCACGTCCTGCATCAGCTTCTACACCTACTGCAGACTTGTCTCCTTCTCGTCAACCGATTGCACTTCGAAAATGTGTACGATCCACACTTAATCCTAACCTCCATTACGTTGGTTTAAGTTATAATCGTCTGTTATCACCCCATTATGCTTTTGTATCATCTTTATCCACTATTTCCATTTCTAAGTCTACATGTGAGGCACTATCTCATCCCGGATAGCGCCGGGCGATGATAGACAAGATGTCTGCTTTACATGCGAGTGGTACTTGGGAGCTTGTTCCTCTTCCTTCAGGTAAGTCTACCATTGGTTGTCGTTAGGTTTATGCTGTCAAAGTTGACCCGGATGGCCAAGTTGCCGGCTTAAAGCTCGTCTGATTGCAAAAGGATATACTCAGATATTTGGGCTTAATTATAGTGACATTTTCTCTCCCGTGGCTAAAGTCGCATATGTTCGCCTTTTCCTGTCTATGGTTGTTCGTCATTGGCCTCTTTATTAGTTGGACATTGAGAATGCCTTTCTCCACGGTGATCTTGAGGATGAAGTTTATATGGAGCAACCAACTGGTTTTGTTGCTTAGGGGGAGTCTAGTGGTCTTGTATGTCGATTACGCAAGTCACTTTATGGTCTAAAACAATCTCCTCGAGCCTGGTTTGGCAAGTTCAGCACAGTTATTCAGGAGTTCGGCATGACTCGTAGTGAAGTTGATCACTCAATGTTCTATCGGCATTCTGCTCCTAATTTGTGTATTTATCTGGTGGTTTGTCTATGATATTATTACTATTGGCAATGATTAGGATGGCATTGCTAGTCTGAAACAACATCTCTTTCAACCCTTTCAGACTAAGGATTTCAGACTAAGGATCTCGGTAGATTGAAGTACTCTCTAGGTATTGAGGTTGCTCAGTCTACTTCATGTATTGTTATTTCACAAAGAAAGTATGCTTTAGACATTTTTGAGACAGGAATAATGGGTTGCAGACTCGTTGGCACTCCTATGGATCCGAATGCTAAGCTTCTGCCAGGACGGGAGCCTCTTAACGATCCTTTAAGATATAGGCAGCTGGATGGTAAATTGAATTACCTCACGGTGACTAGACCTGATATTTCATTTCATGTGAGTATTGTAAGTCAATTTATGGATTGTCCCTGCAATAGTCATTGGGATGCAGTTGTTCACATTCTTCAGTATATAAAATCAGCTCCAGGCAAAGGACTACTATTCAAAAATCGAGGCCATGAGCATATTGTTGGATACACAGATGATAATTGGGCAGGGTCACCTTTTGATAGACGTTCCACATCTGGATATTCTGTTTTAGTAGGAAGTAATTTAGTCTCTTGGAAAAGCAAGAAATAGAATGTAGTTACTCTGCCTAGCGCAGAAGCAGAGTATCGAGCCATGGCTTTTGGAACATGTGAGCTAGTTTTGGTCAAACTGTTGCTCAAAGAATTAAAATTTAGAGAAATCAGTCAGATGGAACTTGTGTGTGATAATCAAGTTCCCCGTCATATTGCATCAAATTCAGTGTTCCATGAGAGGAACAGACACATTGAGATTGAATATCACTTCATCATAGAGAAGATTCTCTTGGGAGATATTGTTATAAAGTTTGTGAAATCAAATGATCAACTTGCAGATATTTTCACCAAGTCTCTTACTGGTCCTAGTTATATATGTAACAAGCTCGGTACATATAATTTATATGCACCAGTTTGAGGAGTGTTAGAATTAGTTTATGTATAGTGTCCCACATTGGTATAGAAGGCTTTAGGTATATGTAAATATTGTATATAAATAGGGCTATTGTAAAACACTTAATGTACATCAAATAATATATTTTTTCTCGTGCTTTCTCACAGTTCTCCCGAGTGAGAACTTCGTGACCCAGCATAGCTTCATGGTTATGGATTTGGGGATTAAGATAGGGAGGAAGAAAAGGGTTGTGCATGGTCAACCTGAGATCGAAAAGGGAGCGTTGACTAAGGATAAAGCTCAGGAGTTGGAGGAGAAGCTAAGGGGTATGGAGGCCTACTTGAGTAGTAGGGATGCTAGTAGCATGTGGACCAAGATAGTGAACTGTATTAGGGAAGTAGCTAAAGAGGTGGTAAGGGTCTCTAAGGGCTACTCTATAAGGCACAAAGGAGACTATATGTGGAATGGAAAGGTTCAAGGGAAAGTGAAGGTCAAGAAGGTGGTGTATTTGAAGTTGGTAGGGAGCAAAGACTAGGTGACGAAGAGGACGAGCAAAAAGTTGTACAAGACGGCTAAGAGGGAAGCGAAGCTAGAAGTCATGGCAGCAAAGACAGCAACGTTAGGATGCTTGTATGAAGAACTTGAAGGCAAAGGCGCAGACAAAAAGATATACAAGCTAGCTAAGGCGAGAGAGATGATGGCCCGTGATCTGGACCAAGCGAAGCACATCAAAGGCGAAGATAGAAGAGTTTTGGTGGAAGAGATGCATATTAGACGAAGATGACTGACATATTTCCATAAGCTCTTAAATGAGGAGAGAGATAGGAACATTGTGCTTAGTGATCTGGAGCACTTCGAGAATCGCCAAGATTTTGGGTATTGTAGACGAATTAGGGTTGGGGAGGTGGTGGAGGCTATGCGTAAGATGAGCAAGGGTTAGGGCGACCAAGCCCGATGGATTCCGGTAGAGTTCTGGAAGAGCGCGGGCAGGGCAGGCTTGGAAAGTCTCACCGGCCTATTTAATGTTATTTTTAGGACTTTCAAGATGCCCGAAGAATGGAAGTGGATTATGATGATCCCGATGTATAAGAACAAGGGAGATATCCAAAACTGCAATAATTATAGCGGTATCAAGTTGCTAAGCCACACTATGAAAGTCGGGGAGAAGATGGTAGAGATGATGGTGCGGCAAAAAGTATTTGTACCTGAGAGCCAGTTCGGTTTCATGCCGGGGCGAACTACCACAGAAGTCATTCACCTCATCAGGAAGTTGGTGGAATAGTATAGGGAGAGAAAGAGGGACTTGCAAATGGTATTTGTCGATCTGGAAAAAGCATACAACAAAGTCCCAAGAGAGGTTTTATGGAGGTGCTTGAAGGTGAGGTGTCTCTATAGCATACATTAGGGTGATTATGGATATGTATGATGGAGTTAAGACCAAGGTTAGGGCATTGAATTCCTCAAATGTTTGAATTACCAAAAGCTTATGAACCAGTGTTGTCAAAGGCGCGCTTAAGCCCTGAAGCGAGGCTCAAAACATGTTGAGCGTTTTGCCTTGCTTTGTGTGCGCTTTATTATTTCATCAAGGCTCTAAGGCATACTTTTCTTGCCAACGAGTGTAATCTTGTAAAAGCGACATTAAACAATTGATATTTTACTTTTTCCGTAATTTGTTTCCAATTTCTTTGTCCGTATATTTGTTATTCATGCTTATAATTATTAGTGTTGGACTACATATACATATTTTTACTTTTTCTCCAGTTGCGCCTTTTTTTTATTAAAGCTCACGCTTTATTTGCGCTTTGCGCTTAAAGCCCCAACGGACCTTAGAGCTTTTTTGCGCTTTTCGCCTTTGATAACACTGTTATGAACTCGATTTATGTTACATTTTCCATTGCTATGCTATCCTCTTTGAAATTTATTTCAAATGTCTAAGCTTTCATGTGTTTGCAGCTATGGTTATCTGATGCTTTAAATACATTTTTATGACTTTCGAAAATCCATGGCAAGTGAATG
Source organism: Nicotiana tabacum (assembly GCF_000715075.1). Lineage (NCBI taxonomy): Eukaryota > Viridiplantae > Streptophyta > Magnoliopsida > Solanales > Solanaceae > Nicotiana > Nicotiana tabacum. Next base: position 55,465,280 of record NC_134084.1, read on the forward strand.
AAATAAAAGAATGTAGATGATATTTAGTCATTTTTGCCAAAAATGAGAATGATGATGTATGTCCAAAAGGGACAATGAAAAGAAAGGTTTTATGAAATGCTTTAAAGAAATGTTTTTGGGAGTATTGTTATGTAACCGAGAAGGTATAGGTTGCAAAGACCTATACCCGAAACTACACGTGCCGGTGTAGGAAGGTAATTGGGGACAAGTCCCCTTCGCACTTGATGAGATTATGACCTTTAATTGGGATGAATGTATTGCTAGCAAAGTCATGTCGATCCACACGACATTGTGGTGAGAAGGCTTAGCCGATCGGGTCTAGGTCGGACGCCATGCCGCACATATGGTGGTTATATGTTCCTATGTCGATAACTAATGATCTCCCCACTACAATGTTAATGTTTATGTGAAGGTTTTACTCATGTTACACTTTTTCCTTATGCTTTAACATGTCATTTTCATATTGATTTTCTCCTATTTCCATGTGTTCTCTCCTTATGTTGACAGTCCATTTCATATGGGGTATTTAGCTTTACGTACTAGTACTATTCCATATGTACTAACGTCATTTTTGTCGGGGATACTACATCTTTAATGGATGCAGGTGATACCTCAACAGGCGGCATAGATTCACGATAGGACCGTACCCTCTCTTCAGCTGGTTGTGGTGAGCCCTACTCTACACCGAGGTCCTCATGTTGTATTTTGGTCTTTTTGTATATTATTTTGGGTATAGCCAAGGCCCTAGCATCGACACTTTCTTAATTTACTTATGAGTGTTTAGAGGCTCCGTAGACACATTGTGGGTCATGTATGTATGGGGGAATTATAAATGTTGTTGTCGTTATGCTTCCACTTAAAACTATTGGGTTGCAATAATTTGTCAACTACAATGGGTTCCTGAAGTAATGGAAATCAGTGTTGCATATTTCTATATTCTCGGTAGATTATTACATATTATTTCTTTTTAAATCATTCATGGACAAGGGTATATAGTAGGCACCAGGTAGACTTGCTTGGCTGGTTATCTCGGTTGAGCACCGGTCCCGCTCCGGAGAGTGACAGGAATGATGGTAGAGTAAGGTTGTGTCCTCGGGTGGGGAGGTGGGGCAGGAGACAAGGTATATAGTGGGGTGGTAGGGGAGCCTCGAGGCCGAGAGTTGGGTCTTGGAACGTAGGGACTTTGACGAGGCGGTCTATATAGTTGGTGAAATCCTTTTGAAGAAGAGGATTAGTATAGTGTGTGTCCATGAAACCAGGTGGTGAGGTCTAAGACACGGAATGTAGACGGGTATAAACTGTGGTACTTAGGAAGTGGGAAGGGTAAGAATGGTGTAGGTATTTTGGCGGATAAGGAGCTCAGGGAGCTAGTAATATAGGTTAGGAGGGTGAACAACAGGCTTGGCTATTAGGTTAGTTGTTGGAGGGATCACTTTAAACGCTATTAGTTCCTACGCACCTCATGCAGGATTGGACGAGAAGGTTAGAAGGCGTTTCTGGGATGATATGGACGAGTTTGTGCGTGGTATTCCGCTTACCGAGAAGCTTTTTATAGGAAAGGACTTCAATGGCCACATCGGGACGACTTCCAGGGGTTATGCCGATGTGCATAGAGGCTTCGATTTTTGGATAGAAACGAAGGTGGAACTTTGTTGTTGGATTTCGCTAAAGCCTTTGATTTGGTGATAGCTAACTCGAAATTTCAGAAGGAGGAGCACTCGGTTACCTTCCAAAGCGCGGTGGCCAAGATTGACTACCTACTCCTTAGGAAGTGTGATAAAGGTCTTTGCACGGATTGCAAGGTTATCATGAGTGAGAATTTCTTGATTTAACATAAGCTCTTGGTGATGGACTTAAAGATCACGAGGAAGAGGAAAAAGAGGGTTGTGTATGGTCAACCTAAAATCAAGTGGGTAGCCGTGACTAAGGACAAAGCTTGGGAGTTGGGGGAGAAGTTGTTGGCTATGGGGGCTTAGACGAGTTGTCGGGACGCGAGCGGTATGTGGACCATGACAGCGAACTTCATTAGAGAATCTGCTAGAGAGGTGCTAGGAGTCTCGAAGGGTTACGCTAGTGGACACAAACGGAACAGGTAGTGGAATGGAGAGGTCCAAGGAAAAGTAGAAACCAAGAAAGTAGCGCATTTAATGCTGGTGGAAAGCAAGGAGGAGGAAAAGAGGATGAATAGGGAGTGGTATAAGAAGTCCAAAAAGGAGGCAAAGTTGGCGGTTACAGCAGCTAAGACTGTAGCGTTTGGGCGTTTGTATGAAGAACTTAGGGGAAGAAATGGGGACAAGAAGTTGTAAAAGCTAACCAAGGTGAGAGAAAGGAAGGTCTGTGACCTGGACCAAAGGAAGTGCATCAAAGATGAGAAAGACAGAGTATTGATGGAAGAGGCACATACTAGACCTAGATGGCATTCATAATTCTATAAACTCCTAAACGAAGCGGGGGACAGGGAGATCGTGTTAGGTGATTTGAAGCACTCCGAGAGTCGTCGAGATTTTTGTTATTGTAGGCGTATTAGTATTGAGGAGGTAGATGGAGCTATGCGTAAGATGAGCAGGGGTAGAGGGACAGGGCCAAACGAAATCCCGGTGGAACTTTGGAAGAGCGCAGGAAGGGCAGGATTGGAATGACTCACTCGGTTGTTTAACATCATTTTTAGGACGAAGAAAATGCCTGAAGAATAGAGATGGAGCACGATGATTCCGTTGTACAAGAATAAAGGTGATATCCAAAATTGCAAGTTGTTGAGCCATACCATGAAAGTTTGGGAGAGGGTGGTGGAAGCAAGGGTGAGGAGGAGTGTCTATTTCCGAAAACCATCCCCTTGTTGTTTGAAGAAATCCTCCACTTCAATTGATATTTTTTCACAAAAAGCAGGCATGCGATAAGAATTCTAGTGTTTCGCTAAGATTTAGAATAGCGGTCCTGAATTCAAGTTGATTCTATTTTGACTCTTCCTCAGAGAAAGACGATTAAACAATTCCTGATCATGGCCCTTGCGAATTGGATCATCCATACAATATATATAAAAAGAAACTCCAGATATTTGAGATCTTTCCCTTTGAATAAGATCTCAATTCCAACGACGATTTTGTTAGATATCTTACAACTAGAATCCCTCTTTTTCCGATCCAGTTCCTCCACCAACGTAAACCCTAGATAGATTCAGGCATGCTATACTTTTTAGTTATTGGGAGAACTCAAGTACTCTCTTTCGGATTCAAGTTGAGATGAATGTAAAGGCATACCAGGATTAATAAAATTAGGAATGAAGTTATTCGTGGCAGGGCGGGAGCGGCCCCGATGGAGAACAAGGTGCGGGAAGCGAGGCTTAGATGGTTTGGGCATGTGAAGAGGAGAAGCACAAATGATCCAGTAAGGAGGTGTGAGAGGTTAGCCTTGGTGGAATTGAGAAGAGGTAGAGATACGCCAAAGAATTATTAAAGAAAGGTGATCGGATAGGATATGGCATTGCTTCAGTTTCCCGAGGATATGACCCTTGATAGGGAGGCGTGGAGGTTGAGAATTTAGGTAGAATACTAGTAGGTAGTCGAGAGTGTTTCTTGCCATACCAGTAGTAGTGTTAGTTTTGTATTCTATTATTGTTAAATTTCTATTACTACATGTTCCTTTCACTTTGTTTTCTTATTATCTTATTGTTGTTACCTATTGTTGCTACTGCTTTATTTTCATCTTCTCTTGAGCCGAAGACCTATCGGAAACAACCTCTCTACATTCAAAGTAAGGGGTAAGGTCTGCGTACACACTACCTTCCCAGAACCCACGTGTCAGATTATACTGGATTTGTTGTTGTTGTATGAGAAGCTGCTTTAAGGACCAAAAATAGTATAGCATAGACCATTCGACTATAGATCTCAATGCTCTATCAACGAGTTTAAATACTCGATATGCTTGCAGTTATTACCTATCAACAGACTCCCCATGACCTAGCTGACCATTTGTACCTCTTCCCCAGGAAAAGACATTCTGTCTTTCTGTAACAGCAAGTGTGTGCCTCCATCCGCATGAAATCAGAATTACTTTCTGCCATTTTAAAAAAAGTAAAATGTCACTTTTTATTTATTTATTTATTTTTTGTTACTTCAAGACCTCTCAGGTAAGGCGATAATGAAAGCACATAGATGACAAAGACTAGAGCACATTTCAGCTGAACTTACAAAGCAGTACCTGATCATGTGGAAATTTCACTTGTACAGGTGAACAATGATCAACATTGTCACCAACACCAACTTGTCCAAACTGCTCATGAGGAAAAACAAGACACCAATTCAATAAGATAAACCTATGGGAAGTTCTATCTGATACTAAAAGGATGTTTGCATCAAGCAACAGGTGATTGAATGCCGCCTTACGCAAAGGATATGCATGATCAAGAAAAACTGAATGGAGGACCAAGTAAAATGATTACGAAGCATATAAACAGATTTTCTCATTTAAATCAAGTTGATTACCAGGTAACAAAATAGGCTGACAATAGTAAAAGTAGGTCGGCCATATCTAGCAATTATAAGTATAACAAGAATAGACAGCGTTGAACGTGAAATGGTGTCTTCCATAAAGGCTTTATTACTTGGCATTAAAATAAAACTGGTTGGAGGGAAGCGACGAAGGGTACATGCCAAGGCAAAAAAATACATATGAAATAACAACCGAGACGCCTGGAATGCAGTATGAACCATCATAACAGAAGGGTTAACAATGAAAAATGAGATTCCAAATATTAGCAATGATGATGTACAAGTGATTTAATATTGGAAAGGTAGTGCACTGATATTCTGGAAATATGTAGTTTTGCGTTTTCTTTTTCATATGTTTTGCACACAAGTCCCTTTGGGTGCCTTTCTACCTAATACATTTAGCTTTCAGTTATCCAACTATCTGTAGCATCCAATTTTGGAAAATAATTTCTCTACCAAAAACATCATAGTTGTGAGCCTAGTTCGTCTAAATATAAAAAGAAACTTTCAGGCTAGAGCTACTTAGAACTCCATATGAACACAACGAACCAAAACAGCATGAAGGAAACAAACAAATCATCTTCAAAAAAATGTACGACAAATTTGCATGAAGACATTAATTGCATGTTGATAATGCATGTGACAAACACTATAAGATATGTCCTAAGAAAGACCTGAGAAAATTCTTTGGACTGGCTAACAGAAAAACGTGAGGAAGAATACTCCATTTCTGATACAAATAAACTAAGAAAAGAACATAGACAGCAAAGTGTAGACACAGGCAGGTGGTGCATTAAGTTGAAGTTGCAATGGACATGAGCGGCGTTTTTCAACTGAAAAAATAATGAAACAACGCCCAAACCTTGTTCCAACCCCAACCATAAAGTTCTCCATCAGCAGTAAGTGCCATGGTATGCCTCCAACCACCTGATATCTGGAAAATGAAAATTCTTACGAGATTTAGAGATATAAGAGCACATAGATACGTGCATTTTAACGCATCTCTCAATGAAACGTTTTTAGAAGTATTGTAAGGCTTGTCATGCCATCCCTTCAATAATTGCATCACTGGAAACAGTACCCAAAAGCTTGAATCACAGAATGTGAAACCTTTCTAAATCCTTGCTAATTCCTCTGTTTCAAAACAAGTCATATTTCCTTCTAGTAAGTACTAGAATGATGTCAGTGTAAAAGAAATCTTTTAGCACATTTACAGTGATGAAATATGAACAAGTTTCCCAACAAATACGAAGCAACTTACATTATCAAAGCTCTCTTAATATCCACGTCAAGCCACAATGGAACATATAAGCTGGGAAAGAGGGGGGGGGGGGGTTGTTATTATCTAGCACAATTGACCCACATCATCTTCACCACTGTAATTACACCAACAAAAAGGATTCACATGACATTTAGCTTTTTTTAGATGGTATAGAAGTTGATGTCCCCTCAAAACATCTGTTCTTTTAAATTTGATAATTAAAGCATCTCATATTTCTTTCCTTCCAAGGATGTTTTGATCTTTTGAACGCAATGAATTCAGTATATCATTTTAGGAAGCCGTAAAATCTATCGATTAAACCTACCTAAGTTTTATTATACAATAGTTGGGTGTTCACGGCCTACCTGTGCATAATATCATCAAATGTGGGTATTATTGAAATAAATCACCCAATTTTTATTCTAAACCCATCTACATAGTGAGTTCATATCGAAAGCAAAAGACTACCAGGCAGCATGCATTAAGACTCTTTATAAAAGCGCGGACTAACTCGAACCTAGGAACTTCATGGAAAGCCTTTTTAGTTATTTTTCTGTAGGGTAGGATTTTCATTCCACCTATCAAAAGCTAGAATTGGGAAAAAATCTCGTTAATTGAGCCTTCTATAAGAAAACACATAATGAGAGTTCACACAAGGACCAAAGCACAAAAAGCCTACTCATCTTAAAGCAAATTCTGTGTTCAGATGAATTCAAGTTAAAAAAATTCCAGTACAAGGAGAAAACTAAAGTTGTCTGGACAGTGTAACTTAGGATAGCTTGCTGCAGGTTTCTTCTTGATTCTCCACTTTATGATTCTCCACATTACAGTACTCCAGTTGGTGAAGGCCTCTTTAAAGTATATGTTGCATTACCCATTGCAGACCAAACAACAGGCTACCGCACACAGTAAACATATTGTTGATTGACTTAATTATTAGGAAAGACTTGATTATATTCTGATTGATTGTAATTTATTTTCCTTCCTAAAATAGTCATAGGATTTAGTGTATAAATATATTTACTTAGGGATGTCAGAAATACACAAAAATATAGAAATATAAGAAACTTTTTCTTCTTCTCAAAATCTACATAGTATCAGAGTCATGGCTGCCTTTTTGAGGTGAGCTCGCAGCACTAGGGTTCCGTTTTTATCAAAGAGGTTGAGTTTTCTCTCTTGGTGGTTGTCTGCAACACAAACCTCTTCTGGTTCCGTCAAGGCAGATTTGGCTTCCGACGAGGCACATTTTTTTTGAGCAATTTTCTTCAAATATCCTTCTGATTGGGCAGAAAATATGGAGACATTCAAGGAGACGAGTTTTGGAGAAATCTTGTTTTCGGATGAAATTCAACTTCTTCGTCGTCTCCTATACAAACTTGACTCTGCTAATGTTGCCATATCAAATTATGTGCAATCAGGTACTGCCTTTGCTGCTTATCTTACCCTTCTCCATGTGTCTATTTGCACCAGAATCAACAATCCAAGAATTAAGGTGAGCAGCAAAGACAGTACCTAATTGCACATAATTAGATGTGGTAACATTAGCGGAGTCAAGTTTGGTTAGGTGGCGACGGAGAAGCTGAATTTCATTCGAAGACAAGATTTCTCTAGAAACTGTCTCTTTGTATGTCTCCATATTTTCTGCACAATAAGAAAGAAATCTGAAGAAAATTACTTAAAAATAATCTGTCTCGCCGGAGACCAAATTTGTCTCCACGGAATCAAAAGGAGTATGTATTGCGGACAGCCAACAAGAGAGAGAAAACTCGAACTCTTTGATAAAAACGAAACCGTAGTGTTGCGAGGGAGATAACTCATCTAAAAAAGGTAGCAATGGCTCTAATACCATGTAGATTTTTGAGTAGAAGAAAAGGCTATTTGTATTTCTATGTATTTCTTACATCTACATCCCTAAGCAAAGGCATTTATACACTAAGTCCTATGACTATTTTAGGAAGGAAAATAAGTTACATTCAATTTAAAATCAATTAAAATATTATCTAATCTCAATCAGATACAAATCTTTACTAATAATTAAGCCAATCAACAATTATTGATATTCTATTAAGTGTTTTACAATAGCCATATTTATAACTATACACAATACATATTCTACTCCTATTCCATGTGAAACTAGGGTTATTCACATAACTATCTAACATGCACCAATTTTTAACAATTCTTTAACAGTGTGGCACTTGGATAAGCTTTTCTTGCATCATCAAAGCTACCCACAAGGCAACCAGTTAGATAGCCTTTCGATCTCTCTAAGCTTTCTCATCCAATGTAATCCTATTAGCTGGACTATCTAATACTTTAATTTCTCTTATGAGCTGTTCTGGCAACATCTATATTGTTGCAGCCTCTGCACGGGATCATTTGGGAAAGTTAGATTTTAGATTCCTTTGTATTTTTGCCCATCTACATCTTCTCTGCATATTTCCATCTAACATTTTCTATTATTTCTGGAATAAATACTGCATTCTATACTATCCAATCCATGCTTCATATCTTTCCTTCTAAATCTATTAAAGTTTTAATATACTCTAGACCCATAGAATGAACCTTACATTCCCATCTACAACATGCCTTATCAGATCCGTCAAAACTTGCCTTAGCAGACTGGAAACCCAATCGAGATTGTCAACCGAGATTATCTTCATCTATCTTAATTTGCATGTTGAGTTTCTTGTTTGTCCTGCCATCATGAACCAGTTTAGCCCGACGTTGCTGATATCAACGAGCTCAAAGGATTTCTCACCCACCAAGAAGTATGTTTCTCATATTGGAGCCAGTATTTTGAGTTTATGGGTTCTAGATTTTAAAAAAAAAAGGCAACTTAGTGGGTTGTTGATAAATTATTTCTAAATATTAAGCAGAATTTTTAACACAAATACAGGATCTGGACCAAAGTTACTGGGTTCTGCTGAACCTGTAAGTTGAGCGGTACCTCCGCCCCTATCTCCATGCTTTTCATGTTCTTGAAGAACGAATCTACAAATCCACATATGTCTAGGCATCATAAGTTACTTTATCAACAGGCTCCTTCTTACACATCAATAATGGTGATGGGATTTGTATTTTCAAAGTAATATTTTAAGCACTTCTCTACCTAATCAATTTAACAGTCTTTCACATATCTAATTCTTGACTTTCACACAACTCGAAGTGGATCAAGTACTTTGTGACAAGGGAAATAAAATACAAACACGTTAAGATCGCAACAAGAAATATCCATGGAAAACAGTTATCCATTAAGCAGCTATTCCATGTGCAAATTAAGATAGGTTAGGCACGTAAGCCATGACAAAAATCATTTGTTTTTAGGGTCTGGTTCATTATCTTAGCATGCACAGAATATATAAAATCATACACTATAAACAAATTATGGATACATTTTTTTTCATTCAATACCAAAGGCGGGGAGAAGAAATTATTCCGGCTGGCTAAGGCGAGAAAGAGAAAGGCTCGGGATCTGGACCAAGTGAGGTGCATCAAAAACGAGGACGGTAGAGTATTGATGGGAGAGGCCCAGATTAAGCGGAGATGGCAGACTTACTTTCATAAACTTCTGAATGAAGAAGGGGATCAGGATATTGTGCTAGGCGAGTTGGGCATTCCGAGAGCCACCGTGATTTTGGGTACTGTAGGCGCATTAAGGTTGGGGAGGTCATGGGGGCTATGCGAAAGATGAGCAGGGGCAGAGCTATCGGGCCTGACGAGATTCCGGTGGAATTTTGGAAGTGTGTGGGTAGAGCAAGTCTGGAGTGGCTGACTGGGTTTAATGTTATTTTCAGGACGAAGAAGATGCCGAACGAGTGGAGGTGGAGTACGGTGGTTCCATTGTACAAGAACAAAGGTGACATCCAGAGTTGCAACAACTATAGGGGTATCAAATTATTGAGTCATACCATGAAAGTGTGGGAGATGGTAGTAGAAGCGAGGGTGAGGAGGACGGTGTCTGTATCAGACAACCAATTCGAGTTCATGCCGGGTCGTTCTACTATGGAAGCTATCCACAAGGAGGTTGGTGGAACAGTACGGGGATAAGAGGAAGGATCTGCACATGGTGTTTATTGATCTGGAGAAAGCGTATGACAAGGTTCCTAGAGAGGTTCTTTGGAGATGCCTAGAGGCTAAAAGTGCATCGGTTGCTTACGTTAGGGCGATTAAGGGCATGTATGATAGAGCTAAGACTCATGTTAGGGAGGCGACTCTGAGCATTTTCCGGTTGTTATGGGGTTACACCAAGGATCTGCGCTCAGCCCATTCTTGTTTGCTCTGGTAATGGTAATGGACGCACTGAGACACCATGTTCAAGGAGAGGTGCCATGGTGTTTGTTATTCGCTGATGACATTGTTCTGATTGACGAGACGCGGAGTGGCGTTAACGAGAGGCTGGAGGTTTGGAGACAGGCCCTTGAGTCTAAGGGTTTCAAGTTGAGCAGGACGAAGACGAAATATCTTGAGTGCAAGTTTAGTGTCGAGCCGAGGGAAGCGGGCATGGACGTGAGGCTTGGATCGCAGGTCATTTCCAAGAAAGGCAATTTCAAGTACCTTGGGTCAGTTGTCGAGGGGGATGGGGAGATCGACGGAGATGTCACATACCGTATAGGGGTGGGGTGGATGAAATGGAGGTTAGCATCTGGAGACCTGTGTGACAAGAAAGTGCCTCCGCTACTCAAAGGTAAGTTTTATAGAGCGGTGGTTAGGCCGACCATGTTGTATGGGGCTGAGTGTTGGCCAGTTAAGAACTCCCATACCCAGAAGATGAAAGCAGCAGAAATGAGGATGCTGAGGTGGGTGTGCGGGCACATTAAGATGGATAAGATTAGGAATGAAGATATCCTGGAGAAGGTGGGCGTGGCTCCTATTGATGACAAGATGCGGGAAGCGAGACTCAGATGGTTCGGGCATGTTCATAGGAGGAGCTTGATGCCCCGGTAAGGAGGTGCGAGCGATTGGCGTTGGTGGGTACGAGGAGAGGTAGAGGGCGACAAGTACTGGGGAGAGGTGATCAGGCGGGATATGGCGAGGCTTCAAATCTCCGAGGACATGGCACTCGATAGGAAGCTGTAGAGGTCGAGCATTAAAGTTGTGGGTTAGGAGGTAGTTGAGCATGTTTAGTCTACAGGTGTGAGGCTAGGCTGATAGGATTTAGTCTTAGACTGCTAGTGGCCAGTGTTGTGTTTACACTACTCTTCCGTTTTCATAGTGTCGGGCCTTATTTATTGGTCATTATTTCTGTTTTCCATCTATTCACTGGTTCTTCTGTTATTATTTCCATGATGGTACTGATATATCGTCTCTTTTCATTTTTTCGTCTTCTTGAGTCGAGGGTCTACAGGAAACAGCCTCTCCATCTCATCGGGGTAGAGGTAAGGTCTGCGTACACACTACCCTTCCCAGACCCCACTTGTGGGATTATACTGGGTCGTTGTTGTTGTTGTTGCCTTTCACTTGCAAACTCGTTGAGCATATGTAGTGTCTCTCTTCTTGGAATGCAGCTCATGATTTCATTTGGTTGTCCATGTTTTTGCTTGAAATTAACATGCAGACTTTCATATGCCTTCCATCTCTTGAAAATTGCTGGATACCTAAAACCCATTACTGGACATGTTCCTTTATATGCAGCAATTACATTTCTTGTTACTACAATAGCTAATATTGCAAATGGAGAGTTTCATAGTTTAACACTTCCTAGGTCACAATAAAGTATTTAACAAAAATCTGAGAAAGTTAAAAATGGAAAATACCACACAGATAAACCAGTAGATAGGTCACGATAAAGTATTTAAAAAAATCTGAGAAAGTTAAAAATGGCAAATACCACACAGATAAACCAGTAGAAGTTAATAGCAAAGCACTTTAACAAAGGAGCATGTCAAATTTCAGTAAAAGTCTATGCAAGGATATGAGAACATCTATACAAATATTTCCCAAGGAAAAAGACTTCAGTCAGGTAAATAGTTTGGATTAAGGAGCTATAAAGCATAAAAATACAGATTATAAAGAGGTCAACAATTTTCAGTGCCCGGAAATGCAGAAAATAGAGTACAACAGTTACTATAAAAACTTCCCATCTTTAATCTTAGAAACGTATGCCAGAAAGTTTTCATATAAAAGAATATGTACCTGAGAAGTAAAACTGTCATGCAAAGCTTGAACCTTATGAGGGAAAAGATGATCCTCAAAATCACCATGTCCTAGTTGACCATATTTGCTCCAACCATATGTATACAAAGCACCAGAAGAGGAAACACAGATAGTGTGCCGCCAACCGCATGCAACCATGAACATCTTTTCTCCCTGCGATTCTAGATATCAGGTAAATAGACAAGGGGGCTAAAAACAGCAACAAAGATTAGAGCAAGCGCCGGCAGAGTGCAGGCAGTTGTATATAATATTTGTACAGAGCGTAGCTGAATACCTATCTCAAGAACCAAAGCAAACAGAATATTATCTAAAGTTGTAAAGAGAAAATTCAATATTTTCAGCTCAACAAGTTGAGAACATAGAGGCCCATTATCGCCAGTATGCATGTAAAAGCCAAGTGAAAAGGGGAAAAAATGGGAAACAGACAACATACCTTAGTACAAATTGTTTGCTTAATGTTACAGAATATTGTAGAATCGTGTAAAGATATTCTCTTACCTTATATAGCTAGCTAAATCATAGGAGAGATTTGTAGGATATTTACTAAGCTTTGATAGAGCCTCTTGTAATTGTATATATACATGTACTCCTGAGAATGTGAAATACAAGTTATTCCCTTGAATTCCATGGTATCAGAGCCTAGGGCTCAAGATCTCTGTCCAGCAAAATCGAAACTTTTCCTGGCATCTTAGGAAAAGGCTTCGGCTACTTAGGTCAAAGCTAAGAAGTGAGTAGTTTATCTCACCACCACTGTATGAAGAAAGGGAAGGAGGTTTCCGCCCGGAAGATTCATCTCCGGCATCTGGGCGGGCAGCATGTTAATCTCATGAGCCACCTGTACCTTGTGACTGTCACTCACTCGCTGGTATGTGGGGTCCGTGGTCCGGAAAAACAGATCTTGGCTTGTTTCTCCGGCGTCGTCTCTTCATTCCTGGTACTCTTCTGGTGTTGAATCTCTATTTTAAGGTGTGTTGATTCATTTTGTTTCCATCGTAAGTATTCTGCAATTGTACACTTACTGTTTGGGTAGGGTTCTGTTATTTCTAGGGAGGGTTTTGATTCAATTGTGGAGTAGTCAGAATTTTGGCATTAATTGAAAATGTCTGAAGATAAACCTTATGTCACTTCTGAAATAGTTCCAGCACTAGCCAAAATTACGGAGTATAAACTAAATGGGCCTAATTATTTAGACTGGAGTAGAAAAATCAGGGTATATTTGCGTAGTGTTGAGAAAGATGACCACCTCACTGATGACCCTCCAACTGATGGCTCCCCTCTCAGTTTGAGACATCCAAATCACAGATTCTCTCTAGTTCTGAAATCACTTCTCTCAAAGATGTTTTCAGTTTGGTGTTGAGCACAAAGAGTACTCCATCCAATCAGTAAATGAATGTGCTTGTTGCAAAAGGAGAGGAAAAAAATAATACTGGCAGGTGGAACAATAACAGTGATCCAGGGAGGGGGAACAATAACAGTGATCCAGGGAGGTGGAACAATAACAACAATGCTGGGCGGTGGAACCATATCAAAGGAGGAAACACGGACTTTATTTTCCGCTACTGTATGGAACCAGGACACATGAAACGAAATTGTAAGAAATTACATATTCATAATCAAAGAACTCAGACCACCACTGTTGCTGCTACTTCCCCTTCATCCTTAGAGAAAACTGTTACAATCTCAGCTGATGAATATGCCAGGCTCGCTCAATATCAGAATATAGGGAAAGAATCTCCTCCAGCTCATGCTGAGTCAGGTAACAAATGTCTCATTTCCTCCTCAAACAAATGGGTCATTAATTCTGGTGCCACAGATCACATGACAGATAATTATAAAGTCTTCTCTAGTTTTCGGTCCTGTAACTATAGCCGATGAGTCAACCTATACTATTGAGGGATTTGGGACAGTTAAACCCACTTCATCTATTACCTTGTCCTTTGTGTTAAGACTACCTAGCCTTGCCCCTTTAATTTGATCTCCGTGAGTAAACTCACCAAAGACCTACATTGCTTTATCTCATTTTTTCCTCATCATTGTATTTTTCAGGATCTTATGACGAAGCAAAATATTAGTAAAGGACATGTTTCTGATGGTCTCTACATTTTTGACACATCGGTGCCTCAATCAGTTGTTTGCTAGAGTGTTGTCTCTCCATTTGAAGCACATTGTCGGTTGGGACATCCTTCTCTACCTGTTTTTGAAGAAGTTATGTCCTCGGTTTCATGTACCTTTAATAGATTGTGAGTCTTGTCATTTTACAAAACATCATCGAAGCTCATTAAGCCCTAGAATTAATAAACGAGTTGATTTTGTTTTTGACCTAGTCCATTCAGACGTTTGGGGACCATGTCATGTTGTGTCTGAAGTCGGGTTCAGATATTGTTACTTTTGTGGATGATTTTTCCCGAATGACATGAATTTATTTTATGAAGAACCGCTCTGAGGTGTTTTCTCATTCTCTACTTTTTGTGCAGAGATTAAGACATAATTCAATGTTTCTATACATACATTAAAAAAAAAAAGGCAAACTGGTGCACTAAGCTCCCGCTATGCACGGGGTCTGGGGAAGGTCCGAACCACAATGGTCTATTGTACGCATCCTTACCCTGCATTTTTGCAAAAAGTTGTTTCCACGGCTCGAACTCGTGACCTCCTGGTCACATGGCAGCAACTTTATCAGTTATGCCAAGGCCGCCCTTCCATACATACATTAAGGAGCGATAATGCTAAAAAATACATGTCACAATCAATTCAGAATTATATGAATTGGCATGGCATTCTCCATCAATCCTCTTGAGAGGATACACCCTCTCAAAATGGAGTGGCTAATAGGAAAAATAGACACCTGCTTGAGACTGCTCGTGCTTTGCTATTCCAAATGAAAGTTCCTAAGAGATTTTGGGCTGATGCAGTTTCTACAGCTAGCTTTCTCATTAACCGTATGCCGTCTTCAGTACTTAATGGTGACATTCCCCATAATGCTCCCTTTCCTAATAAGGCACTATTTCCACTAGAGCCAAGGGTGTTTGGTAGTACATGTTATGTTCGTGATGTAAGGCCTCATGTCACTAAACTGGATCCAAAGGCCTTAAAATGTTTCTTTTTAGGGAATTCTTGCCTCCTGAAAGGGTATCTGTGCTACTCTCCAACCCTAAAGAGATATATGGTCTCGACAGATGTGGTTTTCTCCGACAATACTCCATTCTATTCCTCCATTCACACTTCTCTCAGCCAGGGGGAGGAAGAAGAATGGCTCATATATAGTCACTTCACCAAGCTTAGAGCAATTCGTGGATAAGGTTGTTTCGTCTCCTTTCTCTCATGTTGAACAATTGAAATATGGTGTCCCTTCCCGTGCTATTCCTGCTCCAGCAAGACAGCCAATTGTACATGTTTATTCTAGGAGACGAGAGACCAAAGATACATGTCCTGCACCAGCTCCTTCGTCATCAGATCCTCTCCAAGTCAGTCCTCCAGATCTTGACCTTCCCATTGCTCTTCGCAAAGGTAAACATCAATGTCAATCTACATATTCCATTGCTAATTTATCTCTTATGACCGCTTAACTCCTACGTCAAGTTCTTTGATTGCTTCCCTAGATTCTATCTCTGTACCCAATACAGTTAAGGAAGCGTTGGGACACCCTGGGTGGTATGATGCAATACTTGAGGAGATACATGCACTTAATGAAAATCACTTGGGATTTGGTAGATTTACCCGAAGGAAAGAAAGCAGCGGGATGCAAATGGGTATTTGCAGTCAAAGTAAATCTATATGGTTCTGTGGCTAGGCTTAAAGCCACATTGGTGGCTAAAGGATATGCTCAGACTTATGGGATGGATTATTCCGACACTTTCTCTCCGATGGCCACTCACTTTTGTTCGCTTGTTTATTTAGCTAGCTGCTTCTGAGAATTGGCCACTACATCAGTTTGGATATCAAGAATGCATTTCTTCATGGCGATCTCCAAGAAGAAATGTATGTAGAGCAATCTCCCGGTTTTGTTGCTTGGGGTTTGGGGGGGGGGGGCATGGGAAAGTCTGTCACCCGAAGAAATCCTTGTATGGTTTGAAACAAAGTCCTCGTGCTTGAGGATATTTACTTACCTTTGATAGAGCCTCTTGTAATTGTATATATACATGTTATCCAGAGATTGTGAAATACAAGTTATTCCTTGAATTTCACTTAAATAATCCATGATTCCCAAAAATTAAACGTACAATCTCAACAAGCTGAAACCAAGGAGGTGGGTCGACTATTGCCAGAATGCATGTAAATAACTAGGTGAAAAAGAAAGCACAAACTAATAAATGGAAGAAGAAACCCGAAATTTACCTTACTGCTAACCGGTGCACTTCTTTCAATAGATACAAGAAGATGAACGAACCAATAACTTCAACTTAACGATCCAAATTAGTTCTTCAGGTTCAAAATAATTACACAAAATCACCACAATGTCATTCGTCCAAAGAAGTAAGTCTCTCAACATCCTTAGTAGGGTCTGCTTGGCATTAGCTATGTAGAATACAAAATATTTACAGCCGTCATGCAAACAAAATCCACATATACAGATTACAGACTCAAGGTAAACATTTCAGGGCACTATGCTTCTCTCCTATAATCCTTTTGTTTGAAGCCCAAGGCATAACTCAAAGTGAATACAACAACCTAACCATTTGACACGCTCAATATACTTTCCAAATAATTCTCTCTGAATGATTTCTGCGGATATTCGTTTTTTTACCTTTTCCCCAGTTTCACCTAATCCAGAAGAACTTATAAATCTGCAGATTAAACACTTCTGACACGAAAAGAAAATTGAAAACAAACATTAAACTTTGTGTTGCATGTCAGCAATACATCTTTTTGGGCAATAACAGATACACATTATAAAAATGATTCCATACCACAAAACAATGTTTTAAACCCAGTTGTACGATGCCCACTCTTGTCAAAAAATAGCCTGATAGTAATCAACAGAATTCCACACGAGATGCCTACCACAGTAGCTGAAACTTTTACTGGAACCAAGCGATCATTTCGGTCACCTAACCCCAGATTACCATATCGACCCCAACCCCAACCATAAAGTTCACCATCTTCCGTAACAGCAGCTGTATGTTCGGCACCAGCAGCAACCATTTTTACAGGTATTCCCTGCAAAAGCATGTTGTAGTCAGGTAAATTTCAGATATTGTGACACCAAATTAAATATGATGCACAACCAAAGAAATTCAAATTCTTATCAAGTCATTCATCGAGAAAGTTTCATGGATAACCTTTCAAAAAAAAACCAAAAAATTCAATTACAAAATCAATTATTGTCCACCCTTGGATAACTAACAAAGCAGATGCATATCTTCTACACCAGGTTTCGGCTGGAGTACTTACATATCTTTGCAAAATGAAAGCAACAAAGGTTCTTACATCACAAGTATTCCAAATGACGCACTCAAAACCGAGTAGTTTTAGAGAATATTTTCTCATTATATGAGCTATTTGAAGTTTATCACCAGTATATGAATAAAGCTATTAATTTATTGGAATTCAAACATATAAGCTAAGTGAAGCCTTGAGAGTAAGGATCCTTTACACCATCTTTTTGATAAGTCACCAGGAATGTCACAGAAGAGTGTGTGAAAGAACAAGATAATAACTACATAAAACGTAACAAACAATTAGGAAGCAATACCTTGAAAGCTTCAATCTTTTGAGGCACAAGAGAGTCCTCTGTGGTGCCAAGGCCTAGTTGGCCATTTTGATTTCTCCCCCAACTAAAATTGAATTGATAACAGTATAAATAGTTGGATTCAAATTGTCAGATGAAAAAGAAGCAGCTTTAGAAATAATAAAATCTTATATCAAGAAAGCGATTCCAAGTATGCAAAACAGATTTCTATATTTTATATTCAGGGAAAACTTAAAATGTGATCCTACTAGTCAGAGAAAGAGACAGGATGATAATATAAAAATTACATAATATAAAAGAATGTGGTAGGAAGTGCTTTTTGTCCTTTGTTTGGTTTGAGCAGAAAGTGGAGACGAAAGGAAATAAATATGTCACTTTATTGGGGAAGACGGAATTGTATTCTTTCCATCTTTCTAAATAAACATAATAAGTCAAAAAGGCTTCAAACTTTCTCTTTCCGTAGTTGATAGTTTATTGAGAACCCTACCATTTTGGATAGTGGTTCTTACTTGTTATATTCATCAAATAAGAGAGCTTCATGTCCTTCCAAAACTTCAGTGTCATGTTTCACTTTTCATGCTTCAAATCTATATTCAAATCTTTAAGTAGGAAATTTGTGGCTGCTATATGTTGGATTCTTTCTGTTCAACTTTTAAACAATGTGGTTTCTAAGCATCCAAATTTTGCCATTAAGAAAAAAATTAAACACCTTCATTTTCATTCTGGAAATGGCCAAATCATAGCAGGCAATTATTTTATTTTTTTGAACTCAAACTAGCAAAAAGTGACAGATGAGAGCCACAAAATTTGAGAACAAAAGTTTGCAGAAGTAATGTTCGAAAATAGAAAGATTGATGAACGGCCAATTTACTTTAAGAAAAAAAATTAAATAGAGAAATGAGACCAGAAGTCTCAAGAGTTAAATATTGATAGAAGTAGATGAACATGGTAAAATTACAGATGCACCTAATTTAGATTGGACAAATGTCATAGCAACACTGGTTAAGGAGACAAAACAAACATATTTATCAAAAGAAAAAGAAGAGAAATGAGCATAAGGTTTACAGATCCACCAAAACAACCGCTCAAGAGCAACAGCAACCAACCTCTGCACTTCGCCTTCCATTGTCACAGCAAGACAATGGCTGTCCCCACATGCAATCTGCTTAATGCATATACCATGCAGTGCTTTTATTGGTTGAGGAGTGAACAAGTCACTGGAGTTTCCATGACCCAATCTCCCAAAATCACCCCTACCAAATGAAATAGAAACAACGCCTGCTGATTTGATCCAAATGCATGCTGACACAATCATTAAAAGTACATGCTGCATAGAAAGTTAATGTTTTTCATGTTCTTTCATTGCAGAAATTATTCTTGGTAGGATTCAATCCACGTATTATGGTAAAATCCAAGCAGAATACTCCCATTTGTCTCAGTGAAGACCATGGGGAGTTGCTAAGATAGCACTGATCATGGGAAACTAAAAGCAAGTTCAATGATAAGACTCAATATACATAGGGCAAACACTCATAACGAATCTACATATATTGGATAAGATGGATGAAAAAAGTAAGGACTACAGGAAATTAAAGATGTTGAATTTTGAACCCAAAAAAAAAGGCTTCATTTCTTGACCATACCATTCTTCGAATAAATTGTCACCACCAGCCAATGCACATACAATTTCAAGTACTTTATGAGTATCGAATTTATTTTCAAAAAGCTTGAATCATCATTTGATCAAGATGTAGAAGTTGGTCTATTTGAATATCTAAACAAGGAAGTTGTATCACATAAATTGGGATGGATGGGAGTATCAATCACAACTAAGGGTGACCAGTGAAATTTTACAACCAAAGAACAATATTCTAAATTCCTTTTTGGCTGGATACATATGCGACCCCTTAAATTTGTCCGATTTTTTTATTTTATTTAGACACATAAACTAAGACTTGTTCTTATTGAACACCAGAAGTGAAAATAAAGCGTGTTAATTAGACACACGGTGCTTACATGGCACAGTGTGCAATCACGCATTTAAGGCGCATGAAAGGCATAACTTTTGAAAGAAAGAAAAAGTAATTTTTTTCTCACTTCTTCCCATTCTCTCTCCTACCACCACCTCCTCTGCCATACCAGCCAGCACCACCTCCCCTTCTACCTTTTCTCTCTTTTACCACTCAATAAACATTACACACACATACAAAAGAAAAATGCACACAATTTCATCGGAATACACTAGGCACACACAAACACAGTGACGACACTCACAATCTCAAATTCACTCGAACCCCAGGAATTAACCACCAAAGCTGTCATACCCCCACTATAGCACCTCCATCGTTTCGATTTTATAAACTTCATGCTGCCACTAGGCTCCTTCGCCTTATTACTGCTGTCCCACCTCCATAATAATCATCATCTACTGTATCTCCATCCAAATGCCGCCACTGAAAACCCAAACTCCATTATCACCGCCATTCCTACCGCCACAAGCTATTGAAAAAAACTCAAAATAGAGTGAAATGGAGTTACGGGAAGCCGTTGTATTTGATAAAACATAGTGAAATGGAGGTTGGTGTTGCCGACTATTTAATTATTAATGTTATCTAGCGATGAAGGTTAAAAATGGTGGCCGTTCTGATGGTGGGTTTGTGGTCGTCGAGGATGATGGTTAACAAGAGTATGATGATAGCATGAATCTAGGTGGAGATGAAATGGAGATAGATTGTGAGCAATGGTAGTGAACTGGATAGAATAAGATGGTGTTGGATATTGCTCATGGCTTTTGCTGTGAAAAGTGCAGGGGTGTAGTGGAGAAGCTCGAAGGAATTTATGGTGGCTGTGCATGATTTTTTAGAGGAAGGAATCGAGGCTTGAGTGATGGTTCTTTCTTTATTTTTTAGGGAATGTGAGGGTGGTTTTAATGGGGAGCTCTGTTGGCCAACCATGGCAGTAATTAAGAATGGGTGGAAGAAGAAAAATTTTCTAAAAGAATTTTTTTTAAAGATTTTCCACTTGTCACATTTTGATTTGCTTTTTTGGCCACGTACGAAGCGTTTAACAAAACACGCTTATATTGTTTCGCAGATTGTGAAAATTGTGTCTAATAGATATACTTAGGCATGAGTTCAGGTGTTCAATAGGAACAAGGCTTAGTTAAAGTGTCTAAATGAAAAGATTGGACCAGTTTAAGGGATCGCGTATGTATTCAGCCTTATTTTTTTGATGAATAGAACAACACTCTTAATTCTTGAGACTACAAGAACTCGAGGAACGCCAAGAATGATAGAAACTCAAGCAAAGATGGGAAAAGCATATCCTTAATGAAATTATTTCATGAAAAATTGAACAGGTAAAGCATTAAGAAGTGAACTGTGTTTTTCGAGGTGCATGCTTGTACAACGCGGATTTCTATTAACAAAAATTAGTTTACAAAACAGTGAAACACACAAAAATGTATGTTTACCAAGGTATAACGTGACTGAAAAGATAATAACTTATTTCGAACCTATAAGAACAAAAGATATTGAGAAGCTACAAAACAGTGGAAGACTTCAAAGTCAACTCAATTAAAGCAGCACTCTCAAAGCCAGAGGTCTAATACCAGCATCTACCACTCTTTGCTTCCTACATCATTCTATTGTTAGTTAATAGTTGCTGCATGTTGTCACATCTTAACTGGATGTTTAATGTAGCTCCCAATTCATCAGCACTTGTATTTGCCTCTTCGTGCTGTTATAATCTCTTTTATGTTCGCTTTGTTTCTAAAAGTTTAGAGATTTTTATCACATTATTGGCCAACTTTTATGTTCGAACTACATTAAGCAGATTTAGGATCTCACCTCTAACGTTCCATTCTTCGGCATGCTCAAAATAAAATTGCAATATGTAGAAGAGGTAGCTTCACGAATTGCTTCCTCAAGTTGCGTATAAACAGGTTTTGGGCAGTTCAGAAAAGGGACTAGCTAAGATAAGATCTATTAATATACAAACCACAAAAGTATCAGAAATTCTCAGGTTTACTAGCAGCCAAATTCCTGAGATAACACTCATGTTTAATACTAGCTAATATCAAGAACTTACCAGTTATCATAACTTTAACAAAGATTCTGAATAGAATAATGTTTTAATTAGAAGTATTTGATGGAATGAAAACCTACCATCCCCAGCTATAGACTTGCTTGAGGGCCTCAGAGTAAGCAGTTGCATGATCAGCTCCACAAGTGACAGATACTATTTGCTGCTCATCCAATGCACTCACCTGAGTTGGAGAAAATCGATCTTCAGCATCCCCAAGGCCGAGTTGTCCATCCTCTCCCCTTCCCCATGAGACAACGATATTTGCAGCTGCAATTACATGAATTACATCAACTATCCATCACGCCAAAAAGCTTAATAGTTGAGTTGACAGCTGAAATACTGAATCGAGCTCTTCACTTGTTCAGTATTGCATACTCCAAGTTCAACTTTCCATATAAAGTATCATGCAACAAGACTTAATAATTGATTATGCGAGTTGTTGTAACAACATTTTGGACCCGCTCAAAGTCAAATAGACATGTTGGCAATCCAGATTGAGTCAATCTAACTTAATTAAGCATGGGTTACACAGTGCTCCAAAAGAAGCTATCTGAAGCTAACAGTTGCAGTCAAACACCAAGTCATCCAAGTACAATTTTTAAGATCATTTTTTCTAAGAAATTAAGTAACATACACATACAGTGTAAAGATTTTTCACACTATTACTGTAGTTTAACCTACAATAGCAGGTTAGATACCATTTTTATGCTGTAACCAATTAATGCTTATCATAGACCCTAAAACATATTATAACAAGTCTCATCGGTTGAATAATTATTAAAGAGAACTAGGAAACCTGGTTATCAAAAAGAGATTAACCCTAGGGCCAGCACTAGACACGTTATTAACAATGCTTCCCGTCTCTACTGGGGCCTTAGCAAAGTAAAATACCTAACAGAGAGTCGCAAAGAGGGACGAACTAAGTTTAGACAGTATATGAAAGGTAGCCAGAACAGGTGAAGGTTCAAATTGTGGAACTACACAAATTCAACGCACAATATCGTAGCTATATGAGAAATGAAGGAGAACAATGAGAAAGAGGAAGAAGAAAGAAAGAACAGAACTAGGATTTCATTCTCATTAACCATGCTCGGCAATTCCAGTACAATATAAGGGAGCAATGCTCCTTACAATTCCCAATAATCTCCGCGACACTGTTATCCAAACGACGAAATTAACTAACTCAGGACTCAATTGGAAAAGGGCAAGACTTAAAGGGATCAAAGGGAAGTTAAGAAGGCTATTAGTAAAGCTTGAGGGGAAGCCCTAGATGGACTTTACAAGAAGCTAGTGACACGAAAAAAGGAGAAAAAAATATTTAAACTAGCTCGACTGAGAGAGAGGGAAAGGAAAAGCAAAAAGTTTTGCGTTCGTGCTCCACATTTATGAAGCAAAGGTCACATTTTCCAAATTCTGCCTAGACAAGATATGCCTTATTACACATTTACTCTTTTCCTTATTAGAAAAAAAAAAGATATACCTTATCTACAAGATGGAAGATCTGTTGATACGGTCTTTAACCCATTAGGAGTACTTTCACAAATGGATGTAGGAAAAATATTTTAATGTTTACTAGAGTTAGCAGGGAGTCTATTAGATAGGCATTAGCGAATAGCAACCTTTTGATGAGAGATATAAACAAGAAGCTTTGAGAACAGTTTGATAAATGCATTTTACCTGATTTTAAGCTCCCGTTTGTCCATAATGTTTTTTCACTTTTTTTCAAAAATCTTTTGAAAACATTGTTTGGTTATAAAAAGTGACCAGTTTTTAGGCACTTGGTTACCTTCCCGAGCACGGCGGCCAAGACCCAAATCGATAATCTCCTTCTTAGGAGGTGTGATAAAGGTCTGTGCACTGATTGCAAGGATATACCCGAGCGAGAACCTCGCGACCCAGCATAGGCTTTGGTGATGGACTTAGACATTGTGATGAGGAGGAAGAAGAGGGTTGGGTGGGGTCGATCGAAGATCAAATGGGGAGTTTTGACTAAGGACAAGGCTCAGGAGTTACAAGAGAAGTTGTCGACTGTTGGGGCTCGGAAGAGTAGCGGGGACGCGAGTGGTATGTGGATGAGGACGGTGGACTACATTAAGGAGGCTGCGAGAGAGGTGTTAGGGGTCTCGAAAGGTTACGCTAGCGGCCACAAAAAAGACTGGTGGTGGAATGAGGAGGTTCAAAGGAAGTAAAAGCTAAGAAAGCGGCATATTTGAAGCTAATAGAGAGCACGGACGAGGAGGAGAAGAGGATCGTCAGAGAAGGGTATAAGAAGGCTAAGAAGAAGGCAAAGCTGGCAGTCACAGAGGCTAAGACTGCAGAGTTTGCTCGTTTGTATGAAGAACTAAGGGATAAAGGCGGGGACATAAAGTTGTTTCAGATGGCTAAGGTGAGAGAGGGGAAGGTGGCAGACTTACTTCCATGAACTCCTGAATGAAGAGGGGGCGGATAGGAACATTGCACTGGGCGATTTGGAGTACTCCGAGAGTCGTCGTGATTTTAGGTATTATAGGCACTTTAGTTTTGAGGAGGTCGCGGGGACGGTGCATAAGATGAGCATGTGTAGAGCGACCGGGCGATATGAGATCTCGGTTGAGTTCTGGAGGTATGCTGGTAGGGCTGGCTTGGAGTAGCTAACTAGGCTATTTAATGCTATTTTTAGGACGAAGAAGATGCCTGAGGAGTGGAGGTGGAGTACGATGTTTCCGTTGTACAAAAACAAAGGTGATATGGAAAATTGTAACAATTATAGAGGTATCAAGTCGCTTAGTCACACTATGGAAGTTTAGGAAAGGGTGGTGGAAGCAAGGGTAAGGAGGACTGTGTTTATTTCCGAGAACCAGTTCAGTTTCATGCCGGGACGTTTGACTACGGAAGCCATCCATCTTTTTGGGAGGTTGGTGGAACACTACAGGGATATGAAGAAGGATTTGCATATAGTATTTATTGACCTAGAGAAAGCGCACGACAAGGTCCCTAGGGAGGTCCTTTGGAGATGCTTGGAGGTATAGGTGTCCCTATAGCATACATTAGAGTGATTAAGGATATGTATGATGGAGCTAAGATTCGGGTAAGGACACTGGGATGAGACTCGGAACATTCCGGTTGGGATAGAGTTACACCAAGGATCTGCGCTTAGCCCGTTCTTATCTTCTTTGGCGATGGATGAACTGACACGTCATATTCAAGGGGAGGTACCATGGCGTATGTTTTTCGCTGACGATATAGTTCTGATTGATGAGACGCAAAGCGATGTCAACAAAAAGTTGAAGGTTTGGAGATAGACCTTAGAGTCTAAAGGTTTCAAGTTGAATAGCACTAAGACGGAGTACTTAGAGTGGAAGTTCAACGATGTGACGGGGGAGCGGATATTAGATGTGAGGCTTGATTCGCAAGTCATTCCCAAGAGAAGGAGTTTCAAGTATCTTGGATCAGTTATCTAAGGGAACGGGGAGATTGACGAGGATGTCACACACCGTATAGGGGCGGGGCGAATGAAATGTAGGTTAGCATTTGACGTCATGGTGACAAGAATGTGCCATCAAAACATAAAGGTTAGTTCTACAAGGCGGTGGTTAGACCGACTATATTATATGGGGCAGAATGCTGGCCAGTTAAGAACTCTCATATCCAGAAGATGAATGTAACTAAAATGAGGATATTGTGATGGATGTGCGAGCGCACTATGTTGGATAAGATTAGGAATGAGGATATTCGGGAGAAAGTGGGTGTGGCCCCCATAGAGGATAAGATGCGAGAAGTGGGACTCATATGGTTCGGGCATGTGAGACAGAGAAACCTAGATGCCCCAGCAAGAAAGTGTGAACGGTTGGCGCTGACGGGTAGGAGAAGAGGTAAAGGGCGGCCTAAGAAGTATTGAGAGAGGTGATCAGGCAGGACATGGAGTGACTTCAGCTTACCAAGAACATGGCCCTTGATAGGAGAGTATAGAGGCCGAACATGGCATGATTTCGCTATTTTGTTAGTTTCATTGATAATTACTCAAGATGTACTTGGATTTTCCTAATGAATGATCGTTTTGAGTTGTTTTTTATATTCTAGAATTTTTGTGCTGAAACTAAAAATCAGTTTGGTGTTTCTATTCGCAGTTTTCATAGTAATAATGCTTTAGAATACTTATATTCTCAGTTTCAACAGTTTATGACCTCTCAAGGAATTATCCATCAAATATCTTGTTTGTATATCCCTTAGCAGAATGGGGTAGCAGAGAGAAAGAATAGGCCTGTCGTTGAAGCTACTCGCACACTTCTCATTCAGTCCCATGTTTCACTGCGTTTTTGGGGCGATGCAGTTCTTATAGCTTGTTACGTGATTAATTGGATGCCTTCATCTTCTATGCAGAATTAGATTCCACATCCAGTATTATTCTCTAAGTCACCCTTATACTCTCTTTCTCCTCATGTTTTTTGGAAATACATGTGTTCATAACTTAGCTCCTAAAAAAGATAAATTAGCTCGTCGTGCTCTTAAGTATGTCTTCCTTGGTTATTCTCGGGTTCAAAAGGGGTATCGCTGCTACTCACCTGATCTTCATAAGTATCTTATGCCAGCTGATGTCACATCTTTTGAGTCTCAACCTTACTTCTTTTGATCATCTTGATATATCTGAGGTCTTACTTGTACCTACTTATGAGGAATCCACAACCACAGCACCACTACTAACTATACAAACTTTTGAGGAGTCTACAATTGCTCCTTGATGATAGGCTATAATTACGTGTTTTAGTTGATTATTACACTCTAATTTACTGCACTTTAGTTGAGTTTGCGCTTTAATCGCTAGTGTTTTGCACTAATTATGTGTTTTATGCCTTGTAGGTGTGATTACGAGCTATATAGATGTTATGGAATGAATTTAAGTGATTTGAAGCTTTGAAGTCTGAGTAAAAGCTCAAGGAATTAAGCCGGGATCGTGTTCGGGGGTCAAATTTGATAGTTGAGAACAAACGAAGACTCGATGAGGCATATTGCGCACTATCTAGTAAAATGCACATAACTTTTTACTCAGAACTCCATTTTGGCTCCATAATATATGGTTGGAAATATAACTCAAAGGGCTACAACTTTCATGTTTTGCATTTTTCCAAATTCCAAACGGAACAGGATGAAAAACCGCGGTTTCACCGCGACCGCGGCAGAACCGCGGCAGAATGCAGACGCAGACAATTGAAGAATCAGAGGCCATGTTTGGCCGCAGTTTGACCGCGACCGCGGTAGAACCGCGGCAAGAGGTGAAAATTTCAGGGACTAAAATGCAAAACACGGGATTTTTAGCCCAAAACCCTATATTAAACACTAGACTCCGCCCAAGAGAGGCATGTATTGTTTTTGAGAGTTTTTTTGGCAAGAAGAACAAGTGTGAGAGAGCACCCAAAACATCTTGGTTTCTTCTTCTCTTTATTTTTCTTGCAAATTTTATGATGAATATTGTTTTAGTTTATTTACCCATAGTTAGGAGTAGCTAAATCCCTTGTCTAAGGTTTTGATGGAACCTATTGGGGGATGAACTTCTTGTTTATGCGAATACAAATTGCTAGTTTCAATCTTTATTTATTCAACTATGTTCTTGTTGTAGTTAATTGACAGGATCCTCAATTAGTTGTGCCTATTTAGTGTGCATAACTCGGAAGAGAGTGCATATTTAGGGATAACAAAACCTTGGGTGCAATCTTAAGTGAACTGTGTTAATTAAAGCTAGCTAGTGTATCTCGGGAGAGTGCAATAGTATATTACTATGATTACTCGGGAGAGATTTACGGTAAGAAAAGTGTTCATGATTGATAGAGGTGTGTTGGGAAATTTGTATGAAGCATAAACAGAAGGGATTCCATCAATAGGGGAAGTCATTACCTTAGCGTCTTCTCATTATTGTTACAACCTTAGCATCCTTAGTTTACAGCTGTTTATTTACGTGCAATTTTAGTCATGGAAGACACCATCAACTGTGATTCAAATGTTTGGGGAAATTGGTTCTCAAGAGTTTAGTAGTTCTAAAGATAGTGATTGATAGGTTAATTCTCTGTGGATTCGACTCTGGGTAGAATACTCAGGTTATATTTGCAACGTCCGCATTGTCCTTTTTATAAGGCATAGTTGGGCGTGATCAAATTTTGGCGCCGTTGCCGGGAAGTTAACGGAATTATCAATTACCATTGATAGAAATACAAAAATTCTTAGTGTGGTCAGTTTTCTCTATGCCCAACTTGTGAATATTTGTGTAATTGATTTTTCTTACCTTAGTCTATTTTTATTGTTTGGGTCTTGTTTATTTTCTTAGTTTTGAAAAATGGCATCATATAATAAAAATTGGTGGGATGGTAGTTGTTCATACTATGATGACCCTTGTCTTTATTGTGGAGGACCACACTCGTGGCAAAATTGTTTAAATTTTCCCGGGGGTGGATTGTGCGCACAATCTCAAACCCATGAGTGGAGTATTCGTGATAAGTGTGGTTTTCAAAATGGTCATTGGGATGATTGTGTTGATTGGTCCTTCCCTTCCCCAAGCCCCCGCTATGATGATTCTATTGTTTTTGATGAAAATGATAGGGCTAACGAATTGGAAGAAGTTTAGCATGGCCGAAAGGGAGAGTTCAAGCTCATGTTGGAGTGTTTACTTGAAGGAGGACACAAAGAACAAAGTGCCTTGGAGGAGCTTTTGGAAAATAGTCTCCAAAATTCCTTGGCACTTAATCAAAACCAAGAACTCTCAAATGCCCAAAATGAGAAAATAATGCTCATGTTGGAGACCATTCTTGAAAATGAGGAAGAATGTGAGCTAAAATTTGAAGAGTCAAGAATTGAACCTCCGCCAACCGACCCCATGAGTACCAATGATGCCGAGAAAAACATGGACTTAGAATCAACCGGTGTAAATAAAAATCTGGTTGAGAATGACTCTAATCCGGGGGAAGAAGAGGATGTCAGAGTAGAAAAATTGCAAAATGAAGGTTTGAAGTCACATTCCAAGCATTTTTCAACATTAGAATTGTGTAGTGATATAAAAATTGAACTACATGAGTCCGTGAGGGACTGCGAGGAGGAAAGGCAACAACCATACATTTTACAATTTGAGGAAACAAAAAACCAAAATGACATTCCTCACATGAGAGCCAAGAAGTGCAAAATGAAGAATTTAAGGCTCGGCTCGATAATCAACTTACCACCCCCTATCGCTCGTGGTCACAAGCTTGATTCCAAGCTAGGTGCACAGTTCATATCGTCCAAGTGGCGAGAAAAGTGGTAAAATTGTTTGCGTCGTGCCGCGACTTTAAATCAAGCGCTTGTTGGGAGGCAACCCTATTTTATTTTATTTTATTTTATTTTTATTTATTATTGTATTATTCTTGTAGTGTAGATTTTTATTTTTAGGAACATAGAACACAAAGCCATTGGAAGGATGTAACAACAAACCATTGGTTGGAACTAAGTGTGAGGTACCCGCACGAAGGACCAAAATTGGGAGAAGTCTGAGTACCCCATGAGCTGCTAGTGCTTCGGCCTTTGGCCTACCAGGGAGTTTCTTTTACCCTCTTATTAGTATGGTGTGCATTGGAGACAATGCACAATTTTAAGTGTGGGGTGGGAGACTTGCCTTGATACTGTATTGTAGTGTACATAGACATGGAACATGTTGTAATATTGTATATGTGCTGTTGCGTATAGTTGAATGTACTCACATTAGGAGTAACTGACTTGGCCCAACGACGGACGCTTGTCAACGGGTCTCTTGAGGGTCAAAGTCGGATCTAAAAAAAAAAAAACAAAGGTACAAGACTCTTCTTGAGGACGGACCACTTGGACAGTACTCTTGAGGGAAGTAGTCCATGTAACTTCTTTTTATTTTATTTTATTGTTCTTTTCTAGGTAGTGTAGTAATTCCCCCTTGGTTTTTCTTTAAACCACGGTTCTTTTCCAAGGGTTTTATTTGAACCGGGTGTAGTTAGTTTTTTTTTTTTAGGGAGTAGGAGCCATTATGTTGTGTTTTGAAGTGAAGCAATATCTCTTGACTTTGTTATGCCTTGAGAATAGTGAGTACTTTGGTTGTGACGCTTAGGCTCAGTTTTTTACTCTTGTAGAAGTACCTTAAATTGTATTATCTTAACTTTGCTCAACTGCTTTGACTAGAGTGTCTTGATGAATCCAATCCTGAGTGAGTTATGTGTCATGCGTGTGTGAGGTTTGTTGTATTCTGTGCATTGCATTTGATGTCTAGAACTTGCCCTGTGTGTTTGCAAAGCGAAATAGTAGTTTTGTTCAGTCTTGGAAGTGATATAGGCGTTTCTTTGTTGAGCCAGATATGTATATTTTACCCGCCTAATTGTTATGTATCGTAGTTAACCCCTTTAAGTCTGTAATCTAGTTTCTTTGGCAACCATATTACAAGCATTACCCATTTGTTTGAATTAACCATCTATTTGAACCATTGTAACCTCTCATGAGCACTTGAATTGTTATGAACTTTCTAAAAGTTAAAGTGTGGGGTGGTTGGTTTGACTTTTGAGTGGAACCAATGAAATAAGGAGAAAGGTGCACTGATTTGAAAAAGCAAGAGCCACTTGAATTGAAAAAAAAAAGGAAAAGAAAAAAAAATATTCTTTGATAGTGGTGACTCTTGATATAATTGTGCTTAAATAATTTGGGAGTTGATGTATATTGATGTGAAGGTGGAGTTTGGTTTGACATAAGTATGGGGTTTGAATGTTAAATTATATGTATTAAAGTGCTTAGGGAGGTGTAGTCACTCTTATATCTAAATGTATCCTACCCGTCTCGTAGCCTACATTACAACCAAATAAAGTCCTAATTGATCCTAGATTGAATGAGCTCGATTAGTGGAGTAGTACACTACGGGCAAGCTTATGGTGCATCTTTTGTGGCATATCAATATTATTTTTGAGAGTGAGTGAATTCTTTCTATCTTGAGTTCCTAAGTGTTCTTAAATTTTATTGTGTGGAACCACTCTTTTTTTTTTTTGTGTAAGGGCACTTGATTTATGAAGGAAAGGTAATGTCAGTGACCTCTATATTAGAGTAAGTGGGTGAGTTGTGAATAATGCGTGGTACTTGTGAGTCAAATCTTGAGGTGAAGATGTTACGCTTTTGTGCTTAGTCTATTTTAAATATTCTTGGTGTAATGAGTTAGGAAAATTGCTTTAAAAAGGTCGTGTCTATATAAAGTGTAGTTTGATTACTCGAGGACGAGCAATGGTTTAAGCGTAGGGTGTTGATGATAGGCTATAATTACGTGTTTTAGTTGATTATTACACTCTAATTTACTGCACTTTAGTTGAGTTTGCGCTTTAATCGCTAGTGTTTTGCACTAATTATGTGTTTTATGCCTTGTAGGTGTGATTCCGAGCTATATAGATGTTATGGAATGAATTTAAGTGATTTGAAGCTTTAAAGTCTGAGTAAAAGCTCAAGGAATTAAGCCGAGATCGTGTTCGGGGGTCAAATTTGATAGTTGAGAACAAACGAAGACTCGATGAGGCATATTGCGCACTATCTAGTAAAATGCACATAACTTTTTACTCAGAACTCCATTTTGGCTCCATAATATATGGTTGGAAATATAACTCAAAGGGCTACAACTTTCATGTTTTGCATTTTTCCAAATTCCAAACGGAACAGGATGAAAAACCGCGGTTTCACCGCGACCGCGGCAGAACCGCGGCAGAGTGCAGACGCAGACAATTGAAGAATCAGAGGCCATGTTTGGCCGCGGTTTGACCGCGACCGCGGTAGAACCGCGGCAGGAGGCGGAAATTTCAGGGACTAAAATGCAAAACACGGGATTTTTAGCCCAAACCCTATTTTAAACACTAGACTCCGCCCAAGAGAGGCATGTATTGTTTTTGAGAGTTTTTTTGGCAAGAAGAACAAGTGTGAGAGAGCACCCAAAACATCTTGGTTTCTTTTTCTCTTTATTTTTCTTGCAAGTTTTATGATGAATATTGTTTTAGTTTATTTACCCATAGTTAGGAGTAGCTAAATCCCTTGTCTAAGGTTTTGATGGAACCTATTGGGGGATGAACTTCTTGTTTATGCGAATACAAATTGCTAGTTTCAATCTTTATTTATTCAACTATGTTCTTGTTGTAGTTAATTGACAGGATCCTCAATTAGTTGTGCCTATTTAGTGTGCATAACTCGGAAGAGAGTGCATATTTAGGTTATTGTTGAATAACACCACTCCTAAAGTATAAGAGGAATCTATAACTGCGGGTTTAAAGACGGGATTAGGGATAACGAAACCTTGGGTGCAATCTTAAGTGAACTGTGTTAATTAAAGCTAGCTAGTGTATCTCGGGAGAGTGCAATAGTATATTACTATGATTACTCGGGAGAGATTTACGGTAAGAAAAGTGTTCATGATTGATAGAGGTGTGTTGGGAAATTTGTATGAAGCATAAACAGAAGGGATTCCATCAATAGGGGAAGTCATTACCTTAGCGTCTTCTCATTATTGTTACAACCTTAGCATCCTTAGTTTACAGCTGTTTATTTACGTGCAATTTTAGTCATGGAAGACACCATCAACTGTGATTCAAATGTTTGGGGAAATTGGTTCTCAAGAGTTTAGTAGTTCTAAAGATAGTGATTGATAGGTTAATTCTCTATGGATTCGACTCTGGGCAGAATACTCAGGTTATATTTGCAACGTCCGCATTGTCCTTTTTATAAGGCATAGTTGGGCGTGATCACTCCTCCTACATCCCCATCCATCTAAGTTGCGCGGACTCTTCATTTTTGGTGTAGCATCCGTCTCGACATGGGATGGGAGCGGGAATGTGATACATCCCGTATTCGGTTAACTAACTTCGGATACTTTGACCTGAGTCCATTGACAAATTTGGGGGGAAATTGAGATTTTGATTTCTCAAAATTAAAAATAAAACATGTTAGATAGTTATGTGTAAATAGTCCTAATCCCATATGTAGTAGGAGTAGAATATCTCCTAGTCTCATATGCAGTAGGAGTAGAATATGTCCTAGTCCCATATATAGTAGGAGTAGAATATGTATTATATATAGGGCTCATTGTATCATTGTTAATAATAGATTTTTCTCTCGTGCATTCCCACATGGTATCAGAGCTTCAGTGAGAAAATTATCATTGTGCGTCATTCCAGCGACATCCAGGGAGAAAAATCTCATCGCCGTGCAATTTTCCGGCAACTTCGTCTTGTCTTGTTCCATGGTTCATCACTGCTACAGTGGTACTGTGCATATACCAGTACCACCATCAGATTCGAAACCATTGTGCAACCAAACCCCAGAAATTCCAGCCCCATCTGAACAGAAAAGTGAGTCACCATGCGTCTTTCCAGTTTACGACTCAAGATTGATTTGCGTATATCCTCATCAGTAAGTGTTGTGTGAAAACCAACACTCCATCTTTTTCGGAAAAGTCAGGTGACAACCCTAGTCAATCGCTCCGACAAAAAGTCCGCGCCGCCAGAACTAGGGTTTTGGCGAGCTACAATGACTTTTCCGACGCGTGTGAGCCATTCCGGCCAATTTTTGACAAAACTTCTTCGGGACAGCTAACTTGGCACTCAATTGGGAAAGAAAAAAATTAAATGGGACCAAAGTGTCCAATCAAAAGCTTCTAAATCTCATACTGGGCCAAATGCTAAAAGAAATCAAAGGGGTTGTTTGGTACAATGGTGAGATATCCCACAGGGTGGGATGTCTCATGGGATTGGTGATCCTACCTTCTATATAGGATAACTACTCCTACCATTTTAGTGTAAAAGTTATTCCCATATTAGCTAATACCTCAAACCCAGGGACGAAGCTACATATCTTAAAAGGTGGTCAACTGACCACCCTTCCTCGAAAAATTACATTGCGTATATAGGTAAAATATTAGGTTTTAGAAATATATAATATATATTGAACACTCTTTTTCGGAGAATTTTTTTTACTTCTTTAAGTTTGAACACCCTTGAGGAAATTCCTTGTTTCGCCACTGCTCAAACCAAACATAGGATAAAATTTATCCAAACTTATCCTTATCTCATGTACCAAACGACCCCCAAAGAGTGCAACTTTAGAAATAAATCACTTATACTTGGCTGGATTGTTATTCCGAGAACCTTTCATTAATCCACCTTAGCAGCTTCAGTTTATGAAGCACCTGATGCCCATCCAGTAACTTGTACTACCGTCTAAGCATAGTAGTAAATGTCACCATTCAAATGTAAATGTTGTTTCCATCATAAAGGATAAAACATTCATGTGACCAGTAAGTATGGCAAGAGATTCGACAGAAAAACTGAATAAGAAAAAGAAAAAGTAACTCCCAGAAGAAGGATCTCGGATAGTCTGATTCCTTGATATTTTAAAAATAAGATATTCAATCTATTCCATTTAAGCTATGTAGTTAACCGGGGGGGGGGGGAGGTCTTGGACAAGTACTACTTTTTGTATCTCAGAAGAAAACATTTACTAACACTTCTTCATTTTCTCTTTTGCCCGTCCATTTATCACCCCTTAAGCATCAAAGGAATTTAATGAGGATATTTTACTTTCAAGATATAAGCAAAAATAAAAATATCACCAATAGAACTTTAACTATTTTCCCAATATATTGATTCATCTAATCTTACAAATTCCTACAGCCTTTTACTTTAGAAATTACATAAAGCTAAAAAGATAACCTTTTTTATTTACAAATTACAAATGAATAAAGATCAACGCCTTTAATATGTTCCAAGACGCTTTGGCTGGGGAAAATAACAGAAATTGTTGTACTTGTACATACATCAAATGAAGGGCCATAAGAGATGTGATAAAGGTGGGAGACCAGATTACCATTTTACCCATGGCAACGTGGAGCATTTTTGTCCATGCAAATTCTAACAAAGCCTTAACTCCTTTACCCCCTCCCCTCCCCTGCCCCCTAAAATGCCTCTTTCTTGCCATCTCTGTCTGTGCTTTTACATTGCATCTACAGAAACACATACACACACATGTTTCCACAGACCTACTTCACATTAATCAGGCCTCTTATATGTTATAATATAAGATGCAGTAGGTCGTATTATTCCCTTTCCTTTACATTAATTTCCTTTTATTCATGATCTATAAGCAAAAAGAGAAAGTAGTAGAAGAAGAAAAGGTGTGGGCAAATGTTAAACGTACATAGAAGAGCAACGGAATGACTAGCACCAGCGGAGATCTGAAGCACTTTTCGACTCACTGCTCTTTCACTACTCCCGTCAGCAGCCATTTTTTTTTTTACCTCTGCTCTGTGTCTCTGAATTTTCAGAGAAGAAAAGGTTGAAAATAGATAGTAAGCTTCTGGTTCAGTAATAATACGGAGAAAAGGAAAGAGATAACAGAAAAAGGAAAGATGGGTACAAAGAGCGTATTTATAGTGATTGAGACGGCACATGTGCCTAACTCGTGTCCTTGCAGACACACACTCATGTTTTAAATAGTGCAGTTGGAGCATTTTCCACTGGTTTTTATTCTATAATAGCTTTTTTCTTATTCTTGTTACGATAAATATCACATTACGGTGGATGTCTACTCTTCTTCCATGATTTTCATCTCAAATGCTTAATGACATATTCAATGACATATTTTCTTCACTTTTTATGCCTAAATAAAGGTTTTGTAATAGATAGGAAAATACACACAATTGAAGAAGAAAATCTCTTCCTTCTCTCTATCTCCATTTCTTGTTCATGTTTTACTAAATTGCTTTATTTTCTTGTTCCATATTGTTACTTTGAGTTATATTTCATAACACGTTATCAGCACGACTCTAGCTTTGTCGAAAGTTAAGTGCAATTCTTCATCCGAAAGGTATAACAGGTTATCTTCTACATTTCTTCTTCTCTTCTTGTCATTCTAGTGGTATTGTATTGTAAGAATTAAGTCAAATTGTTATCATGACAAGTGATCATTACGAATCAATATGAATCATACTACACTGTGGCAAACATGATAAATTGCTAGTTATTGGCGTTAAAATCCATCACCTTAAACGTATATTATTATGTATATTTTGTCTTCATTTATAGAAATTGTTGTTTGATATAATACGTAACCTTTCATTCTCAAATCTGCATAAGTACTAATAAATAGATTAATATTATCATTATCACTATATGTTTTATATGGCAACACAATTTAAACATTCGTAATGTTTATATCCATTTATTTATTTTCAGTATCATCTTAATCATTTCTAATTCATTTATTTTCTTTGATAGTTTTTACTATGTCAAATTTGTCAAAGCTTGAGTTTGTGGCACTTGACATTTCTGGAAAGAATTACCTATCATGGGTTCTCAATGCTGAGATTCACTTAGCCGTTAAAGGCCTTGGTAACACCATTACTCAGGGTAATGAGGCATCAAGCCAGGACAAGGCGAAGGCCATGATTTTCCTTCGTCATCATTTGGATGAAGGTTTGAAGGTTGAATATTTAACAGTGAAAGATCCACTTGAATTGTGGACTGGCCTGAAGGAAAGGTATGATCACCTTAAGGCTACAGTATTGCCAAGGGCTCGATATGAGTGGATGCACTAACGATTGCAAGATTTTAAAACCGTAAGTGAGTATAACTCTGCTGTATTTCGAATAACTTCCCAATTGAAATTATGTGGGGAAGTTATGAATGATGAGGATTTGCTGGAAAAAACTCTTACTACTTTCCATGCCTCAAATATGGTATTACAACAGCAATACCATGAAAGGGGTTTTAAAAAGTATTCTGAATTGATCTCATGCCTTCTGGTGGCTGAGCAACATAACACCCTTTTACTGAAAAATCATGAAGCTCGTCCCACAGGGTCAGCTCCGATTCCTGAAGCAAATATGGCAGCTAGATGTGATAAGTCTGGAAAAAGACAGAATAATAATCATGGCCATATGAATGTACGTGGGTATGACAATGTTAAGAGACGATATGATAGTCGTCATCGTGTTGGTCATGGAAAACGAGAGAACAATATGGGTTCTCAAAACAATCCTTCAAAAGGCAAAAGTGGTAACTGCCACCGCTGTGGCATGAAAGGTCATTGGAAAATTGAATGTCGTGCACCTGAGCATTTTGTCAGGATTTATCAAAACTCCATCAAAAGAAAGGCAAATAATGTTGGAGCATCTTCTGCTAATGCCCCAGTGGAGTCACACTTGACCTTTAAAAATGATTTTGAGGCAGGGCCTTCAAACAAAAATGATGACAATGCCGAGGCAAATCTTGCTTTGAAAGATGATGATTTTCAAGGCCTCGATGATCTTACTCATTTGGAAGTTGAAGATTTCTTTGGAGATCAAAACTAAAGTTTGATCATTTTATTGGGGAATGCAATTATGTTGTTATTTTCAGTGTTTTTATCTCATCTAAAGTTGTTTTTATTTTTAAGTAGTACTTAAGTTGTCTTATGTTGTTGTTGGAGATGTTTGTTTTCCGTATTTCTCATGATGTACTTTTATTCTTTTTTTTATGAAGAAATTAAAATTCCCCAGTCTTCAATTGAATCCAAGATGAGTAATGAAGATTTATGTCTTTTGGATAGTACTACAACTCACACAATATTAAGAGAAAAGAAATTTTTCTCTTATTTGGTTATGAAAAAGGTCTATGTTAATACAATATTCGGTAGTACAAAGTTGATTGAGGGCTCCGGAAAAGCGGCCTTATTATTACCCGAAGGAACGATATTAACTATTGATAATGTATTGTATTGTAGTAAGTCTCAAAGAAACTTGTTTTTTTAGTCAATCCACTAGGCAAACGCCTAGGGCTAGTTTTATTTATAACCAGATAAAAGACGAAATACAATGTCATGATATCCTACGAACTGAAAGGAATAAAGTTTGAATTTAACAAGTAGCCTATTATCGAATTGAGTGTTGCACTCAACATTGATATCACATTAATGCTATTAAACTTTGTAATACAATTCTGCATCCAAGAATGTGCATATGAAAGGCTTTTACAATGCACAATGCAACGTTCTTTCTATTAAAAAAACCCGGTTGTTTGTAGCAATTCCATATCTTTTTCGACACTTGTTTTCTCTTTATTTTCAAAAACGCATGCTGTAATTTGTTTCCACTCATTTGACCAGATCTTATCGAGTTCCCTCCATCCTCCATCATTAAAACAAATATATATCTGAGCTCCTCTAAAATCCCTAGCATGCTGGTGTTAAATCCAAGCGTTTTGTTCCATGTTCCCCTTTTCAGTAGACTCACATGCTCTCCTCGAGTTACTTTCAGCAATTAGTCTTGGCGTGCAATTCCATTTGGAATTGTCGTGCCTCCTTGTTCGATCACGTCCCAGCTGATTTTGATTAAGCTGCCAGCATCCATTCGTCAAAAATCTCTCCCACATGTTGATCGCATAACGTTGCACAGCAGAAAGCGTGCACGACATCTGCTGTCGTGCGTGATTCTGTCCCCATTGCTTCGATCCTTTTGGTTCCTCGATTGAGCCGACGAGTAGAGACAGCTTTGTGGTGGAAAGCACGTGAGCTTCACCTACAGCTGCAGCATAAAGAAATATATCCCATAGTACCATCATCCTAGAGTATTGCATGCTTTTATGTATCCTAGATAACTTTCCATGTGTATTACACTTTTCTATGTGATTCCTTTGCTCAACAACATGTGTTGTCTGCCATGCCTTCCACATTAAACCATGTGTGCACATTAAAAGATTTTTATGAATCAGAAAATGCCATAATGCACAGTTAGTTGTAATTCGTTCATTTGCATTTTCGAAAAAGTGTTCTTGTCTGAAAGCATATGTATCTTGTCTTTCCAACTCGCATGTTTTATTGATTTCTTTCAGTCCTTTGCTCAGATCCTTTTTATGCCGTTGCACACTCCAATTCATTTGGCTTCTGATAATGTTCAAAATCTTCTTAAAAATACATGCTCAGCTTATTTCCCATGCTATTGCATTACTTCCCTTTGATGTGAGATATATTGTGAAAGTGCGTTAACCCATCTTTAATGTCCTCCCAGTGGATTGAATGCACTGCATTCCTACCACCATTTCAGATTCTACTATAAGATTAGGCTTTAGCTTCGATGAAATACCTGCAAAAAAGTGAACAAAGTTAGTCGAAAAATTGCTATCCAAACTCTCCTCCAGAATGATTTGAGTGTGATAACAAAAAGAATCCTCTTTTCCTCCTAATTCCTTGCAACTTTCACTCTTATGTAAGGACATTGCATCTTATCTTCGTTAATAATCCTCCTTCCTTTTGAGTCCAGATCCCAGAAACCATGGCACTCAGTATTTCCTTCATCGAGGGCGTAATTGGCAAGATGGTCTGCTAATGTATTCCCTTCTCTGAAAATGTGTGTGACCTTGATGTTACTTTGTTCCTTCAATCTTAAAATCTCCTCTACATGTTTAGTAATATACCATGGTGGCTTCCATGATTCCTCTATAATGTTCTTTAATAGCATAGAATCTGTCTGCAATCGTATACGGCCATAATTAAAAAATTTGCACATCTTCAAAGCCTCCACAATAGCTACCGCTTCTGATTAATTGTTGGTTCCTTCAGAAATCTCTCTTCCTTCTGCATATATCAAATCACCTGCCTCATCCCTTATGTAGAAACCAATTAAACTCCTCCCTGGGTTCCCTCTACATGCTCCATCCGTATTCACTTTGATCCATCCTCTTGAAGGAAATTCCCATAACACTTTATCATATTTCAGTCGAGGTGTGTATTGCTCCAGCCACTTGTAAGGCAAAGGTAGTCCTGACTTTTTCAGTTGGACCACCGCTTGCAAAGTAGATGACACCTGGTAAATAACTCTGCTCACTGACACTACTTCTCCATATTTCAAACTGTTTCTTCTCTTCCAAAGTTCCCATACAATGCATGCAGGTAAAGCTTGTAAAACTGGCTTCAATCTAGGTACTACTGGTGTTGTCCAACACTTTATAATTGCTTGATGTAATGACAACCCATCTAATTCAATTCATGCTCTCCTCAGGAAGTAACTCCAAACACTTCTAGCTGCATTTGATGTGAAAAACAAATATACTAAAGACTCCTCCTTAGGATCAGCATAACACCAATATTTAGATGGCATGGAGTATCCTATTTTACGCA
This sequence comes from Nicotiana tabacum, assembly GCF_000715075.1. NCBI lineage: Eukaryota > Viridiplantae > Streptophyta > Magnoliopsida > Solanales > Solanaceae > Nicotiana > Nicotiana tabacum. The sequence goes on from NC_134084.1 coordinate 55,505,085, forward strand.
AGAAATCATCAAGTGGTAGTTTTGCTTTCCACACCTTCCACAGGAAGAATGATATCTTGAAAGGTAAACCTTTTACCCATATCATCTTGTAAGCTAATTTTGGGTTGGCTCTTCTTCTCAGGTAATCCCAAGCAGATTTTACTGTAAAATGTCCCCTTGTTTCAAGCATCCAGAAAGGAGTATCTAACTGTGAACTTTCAGTTGGTGGTCTAATATTCTGCACAATGTGGTTTGTCAAATCTTCAGGTAGGCTCTCAAAAATTCTATCCACATTCCACATACCATTTTCAACCAGATCGTTGACATTATGAATATCCTCATCGATACCAAACTCTGCAGGCACCTAAAAATATAAGGCTCCCATCTCAGTCCAATTATCGAACCAGAATTGAGCTGATCCCATTCTCAGTTTCCAGTAGATTTGATGCTCAATCAACTTGTTGAGTTTCAAAGCTATTCGCCAAAATGGCTACCATGTTGAGACATCAAACGAAGGAAAGGTTAAATACCTTTATATTACTACAATAAAAGCGGGTAAAAGATATGTGCATGAAAAATTACCCACATTTTCTTCTGGGTTGTACCACACAAACATTGGTGTGGTTGAATCACATGCCATAGTAAACAAAAAGTTTACTACTTCTAATGATTTTATCATTTGGCATGACCGGTTGGGCCATCCCAGTTCTAACATGATGCGCGGAATAATAGAGAATTCAAATGGACACACATTGAAGAACAAGAAGATTCTCCAATTTAAGGAATTCTCCTGTGCTGCTTGCTCTCAAGGAAAATTGGTTATTTAACCATCAGCAGCTAAAGTTGGGATTGAATCCCCTGCATTTCTGGAACGTATACAGGGTGATATATGTGGGCCTATACACCCTCCATGTGGACCATTCAAGTATTTTATGGTCTTGATAGACGCATCTACAAGATGGTCACATGTGTGCTTATTGTCAACTCGTAACATGGCATTTGCGAGATTGTTGGCCCAAATAATAAGATTAAGAGTACAATTTCCAGATTATGCAGTTAAGACAATTCGTCTTGATAATGCGGGTGAATTTACATCTCAAGTCTTTACTGATTATTGTATGGCCACTGGAATACAAGTTGAGCATCCGGTTGCTCATGTTCATACTCAAAATGGTCCAGCAGAATCATTGATAAAATGCCTCCAATTAATAGCTAGACCATTACTAATGAGGAAAAAACTTCCCCTTTCAGTGTGGGGACATGCTATTTTGCATGCAGCAGCACTTGTGCGCATAAGGCCAACCAGTTATCATGAAGTCTCCCCATTACAGTTGGTTTTTGGTCAGGAGCCAAATATTTCTCATCTAAGAATTTTTGGATGTGCGGTATATGTTCCAATTTCTCCACCACAACGCACAAAGATGGGCCCCCAAAGAAGGTTGGGAGTATATGTAGGTTATGAATCTCCTTCTATTATTAAATATCTGGAGCCTATGACAGGAGATTTGTTTACAACCAGATTTGTTGATTGTCATTTTGATGAATCAGTTTTTCCAACATTAGGGGGAGAAAATAAACAGGTGAAAAAAGGGATAGATTGGAACGTATTATCTTTATCTCATTTGGATCCTCGTACAAATCAATGTGAACGAGAAGTTCAAAAGATCATTTATATGCAAAATGTTGCAAATCAATTGCTAGATGCATTTACTAACTTTCCACGGGTTACTAAATCGCATATTCCAACTGTAAATGCTCCAATTCGAATTGATGTCTCAGCTAGACAGTATGATAATGAAAAAGAGTCTAGGCCACGCCTTAAACGTGGTAGACCAATCAGTTCCAAGGATAAGAACCCCTGAAAGAGGAAAGGAGCGAATGATCAAGTTGATCATAACATAGAGGCAATTGCTCAAGAGGAGCATAAAGACATAATAATTGATAAGACCTCACAGGAGGTTCTAGTACCTGGAAATGATGAAAATGAAGAGATCTCAATAAGTTATGTCTCTATGGGAAAAGGGTGGAACCGAAATAACGTTATTATTGACAACAATTTTGCATATAATGTTGCAGTTGAAGTAATGCAACAAGATGGGGATCTTGAGTCAAAATCTATCGATAAATGTAGACGGAGAAATGACTGGCCAAAATGGAAAGATGCAATTCAAGTGGAATTGGCTTCACTCGAAAAACATGAAGTTTTTGGACCAATAGTCCAAACACCTGAAGGTGTCAAGCCAGTGGGGTACAAATGGTTTTTTGTGCGAAAACAAAATGAAAAAAGTGAAATCATAAGGCATAAAGCACGACTTGTGGCACAAGGGTTTTCGCAAAGGCCTGACATTGATTATATGGAGACATATTCTCCTGTGGTAGATGCAATTACCTTCAGGTATTTAATAAATTTGGCAGTCCATGAAAAACTTGATATGAGGTTGATGGACGTTGTCACAACCTACTTATATGGCTCACTAGACAATGAGATTTTTATGAAAATCCCTGAAGGATTTAAAGTTCCTGAAGCACATAAAAGTTCAAGAGAAACTTGTTCAATAAAACTTCAGAAATCCTTATACAGATTGAAGCAATCAGAGAGGATGTGGTACAATCGCCTTAGCGAGTATTTGCTAAACCAAGGGTACAAAAATGACCCTATTTGCCCTTGTGTCTTTATTAAGAGGTCTGGATCTGAATTTGTCATCATAGATGTATATGTTGATGACTTGAATATCATTGGCACTTCTAAAGAGCTTCCCAAAGTCGTAGAATGTTTAAAGAAGGAATTCGAGATGAAAGATCTAGGAAAGACAAAATTATGTCTCGGTTTGCAAATTGAACATTTGGCAAATGGAATTTTTGTTCATCAATCTACCTACATAGAAAAGGTATTAAAACGGTTTTACATGGATGGAGCACATCCATTAAGTACTCCGATGCTTGTTCGATCACTTGATGTGAATAAGGATCCGTTCTGACCTCAAGAAAAGAATGAAGAGCTTCTTGGTCTTGAAGTACCATATCTTAGTGCAATTGGTGCACTAATATATCTTGCTAACACTACAAGGCCTGACATAACTTTTTCGGTTAATGTCTTAGCAAGATATAGCTCTGCTCCTACAAGGAGACACTGGAATGGGATCAAACACATATTGCGATATCTAAAAGGGACTACCGATATGGGCTTATTTTATGGCAATGATTGCAATCCCGATCTTGTTGGTTATGCCGATGCTAGGTATTTATCTGACCTGCATAAGGCTCGACCTCAAACAGGTTATGTGTTTACATGTGGCGACACTGCCACATCTTGGCGATCGACTAAGCAATCAATCGTGGCTACTTCTTCTAATCATGCTGAGATAATTGCTATTCATGAAGCAAGTCGAGAATGTATTTGGTTGAGCTTTATAATACATCTTATCCAAGACAAATGTGATTTGAAGTGTGACAAACTACCCACAATTTTGTATGAAGACAATGCAACATGCATAGCCCAATTGAAGGGAGGATTCATAAAAGGAGATAGGACAAAACACATTTCACCAAAGTTCTTTTTTACGCATGATCTTCAACAAAATGGTGAAATTAGTGTTCAACAGATTCGTTCATGTGAAAATTTGGCTGATCTGTTCACTAAGGCATAACCAACCTCAACATTTGAGAAGTTGAGACAGGAGATTGGAATGCACCGTCTTCGAGAAATAAAGTGATGTTTTCATGAGGGGGAGTAAGATACGCGCTGTACTCTTTTTCCCTTAGCCTAGGATTTGTCCCACTGGGTTTTACTGGTAAGGTTTTTAATGAGGCAGCAAATAAAGCGTATTATAGATATGTGTACTCTTTTTCCTTCACTAAGATTTTTTTTCCCTACAGGGTTTTTTCTTAGTAAGGTTTTAACGAGGCACATTATCTATGGACATCCAAGGGGGAGTGTTATGATAAATATCACATTATGGTGGATGTCTACTCTTCTTCCATGATTTTCATCTCAAATGCTTAATGACATATTCAATGACATATTTTGTATGTTCAATGACATATTCCATGACATATTTTCTTCACTTTTTATGCCTATATAAAGGCCTTGTAATAGATAGGAAAATACACACAATTGAAGAAGAAAATCTCTTCCTTCTCTCTATCTCCATTTCTTGTTCATGTTTTACTAAATTGCTTTATTTTCTTGTTCCATATTGTTACTTTGAGTTATATTTCATAACAATTATTTGTTTTTTGGCACTATTATTTGCAAATTTATGGTGTGTTTCAAAAAATATTTTTAAATTTTTTCATGTTTGTTTGATTTGAATGTTTTAAAAATTATTTTATTTTAAAAATTATTTTAATTAGAGGATTTCCCCTATAAAATTAGGAAAAATATTTTACAAAGCTCTCTAACCTTGTCTTCAAAACTCCTCACTTCCACCACCCAACACACATATACCTAACCATCCCGACAACCATCGCTAACCTCAAGCCTACACACTTCGATTGGAAATCATACCCCGACTCCACCCAGAACCACATCGACCTGCCTCGATCCTTGACCCCTAAGCTGATCTTGACCTATAACCCTAACCCTCAATCCAACCCTGACCCCCTCACTAACGAGCCTGACCTCGGCCCCCTTCTGACCCTCATCCCCAACCATCGAACCTTAACTCGACCTCCAACATACGATACGACATTGACATCGAACTGAGACCAAGACTTAGACCCCGACTACGACCTGTATCCAAAATTCCACCACGTTGTGATGGAACTTAACCCAGTCCGGCAGGTGAATCAACCAACATCAAACAGAATTCACAATTTAATGAACTAAGAACACAAAATTAATACAAACTACCACAAGAATTGGTGTCTTAAGTTATAAGCAACTAAGAACAGAAATACAACGTTGATATGAGAAATTACCATCTATTTCAACATACATAAACATAAATACAATATCCTAGGCTACCATGGTTAAATGGCAGCTATTAACTGGAACTCTGATATATCTGTAATGCTCGCTCTCAAACTCTACAGCAACTCAGCTCCAAAATCTGCACACAAAATGTAGAAATATAATATGAGTACAAGTGATGTCATGTACTCAAAAAGTATAAGACCAATCTCAACGAAATAGTGATGGGGGTTTAGTGAAAAGATACTCACTTTACATAACATGTGCAGTTCATAAGCATATACAATAACAGAAAAATACCCAAGAAATAACGGATATCAATAATAAGGTGCACAGTCAAAGACGGAGATGTTAAGTATGCTTTTTTGGGGGTAAATAACTAGGTCATATATATATATATATCCGCTTTCACCGGTGACATAATATCCTTCTCTGCTTGTCTAACTCAAGCCAGATAGCAACAATAACTCGAAATAGTCATATGCGGAACATATGCAAGTCCAGATTGAAGGATAAGAAAGGCAAGTCAACGCGGAAAGAAAGCCTTAACCGGAGCAGTAGCCAGAGAAGCAAGAGCAGCAAGGCAAAAAGTAATCTCAGGCATTCCAACTGCATGAACATAAATCTTATCTATGTCACAGGTTTGATGATCACTATCGCACACAAAACCAATCTCATAACTTTTTTGCAGGCAGAAGGAAAGAGAAAACGAGTGAAACGAAGTGGAGCGAGGGGGAGAGAGGATCTACTTGGAATTGGCTATCAGTGAATCCCAAGTATGACATAGATAGAGGAAAGAAAATCTCTTACATGCTGAAGGTACATCTGAGATCTTCCTTCCAAGCAACTATGACATAGATAGACAAATGCGAGTGTACTTTAGGAAACTAGCAAGCCTTGCCATTCGGATAAAAGGAATATCATCCTAATGAAAGCCTGATTTTTCCCTTATCAATGTTTGAGATGTCTGGTTGTGCCAATTTCCCTAGTTGATAATATGACTTTTATGCCTGGCGACAGCTCGGATCTTATGTTCTTTAGATGCCAAACTTATCTGCCATTTGTCTGGCTGTAAAAGGAAGAGGTTAGTTCACAACTCTAAAAGCCGAAGATGAAGTGAGGAAGGCAGCTATAGAGCAGCAGATAAGGAAGAGATTTAGGCAACTTAATTGACCTACCGGACTCTAAAGAAAGGGTACCACTTATTTGGAAACTAGAAACTTTTTGGTTTCCAAGCGAAAATCGATGCTACTTTAACACAAGGGTTGGTGTCCATCATTGAAAGTGACATCTCTGTTTGCGCACATTGGAAAAAGTGCTCTGCTAGTGAAATCGGTTCATTGACACCTATAATTGTTTCAACCAGGGCCGAACACTCTTCTCGAATTTTTGGATGTACTCTCGCTTTAAGTAGCTGAAACCTCTATGTGGAAAAGTTTCTTATTGCGAAATCAAGACTGGGGCTTCGTTTAGCCGCCTATGTAGTAAGAAAAACTCTGCGTTTGACGTTGAATAGCCATAGTGAGTTCATCACCAGTGGCATAAGCAGAGGAGGCATATGCGGTAGGAAGAATGGCAATTTACCTCACTTCTTACAATTCCAGTTGATAACAAAGTCAGCGTTGCTTTCATGGGATCTACTGCTCGTTTTCGATATAGAACTGGATAATCAAAACGACGTCTCTTTTTTTTGGAGTCAAGCGAGATGATATGCTGAAACGGGTGCTAGCTTGAAAATCGTCGCAGAACGAAGCAACATTGTCGGTTGAGGCCTCACCGGGCTTTCATAAATCAGTCTCTCAACAATCAGTATTTCTTATGAATAGTAGGGCACTGAGGGAGAACTTATCGACGACAAAAAAGATGAGGTTTCTGTTGGAGGGCCCCTGACACCCCGAGTCAAATGGAATTGAAAAGACTTTTTTATATTTATAAACAAGGTGGCATCTCGAAAGTGCCGCTAGTTGGTTTAATCATGGAACGTCCAAAAAACCTGGTCAAATACGAACATTATAATTATAATAATATGCCCTAGAACATCTTATTGAATTGAGTGAGAGGTCCCTTTCTTTCCTACTACTGAACCCGGAAATTGTGTAGATTGCTTTTCTTGGGATTCCCTAAGTAACCAAACCAATCCCTAACATTTCACACGGAAAATGGTTTGTTTTGAGCATTTGAAGTGGGCAAACAATCAGCGTACGTAATCTAATTTCATGCCATCATGTCTTTCTGCCCAGCAGCGCTGGAAACCGCTTTCATGCATCTTGGTTGTTCGCATGTAAATGAGATATACAACAAATAGCATTAATTCAAAATATTTCTACACGAGTGTAGAATATCTATGCATGATAAAGACACAAAGCTTACATCAATCTAACATCCTCCAAATGTCCAACAACCTGTTAACAAGTCCCATACATATGTAAAATCCATGAATATGCATGTATAGACAATATGCATGAATACTCCTATATGAGTCTAGAATGCCTATGCATGATAAAGATAAGAACTTTACACAATCGGCACTCCCAGTGACCTGATACTCCCAGTGTCAAACCGCGTGTATGCCACCAAAAGAGAAACATTGGAGGGCAACTCTAGGGAGATGTATCCTTGTCCACACGTAAAACATGAATGTGACCAGCACACCCAACGTACAGACAAATCGTGTGCCATGATCATCTCAACTTGCATGGATAATTTACGTGCTATAATTATCTCAACTCGCACATATAATTCACATGCCACAACTCACTCAATATAAAATTACTGTATGTAATAATGTATGCAAATAAGCAAGAGATAATAGTATCTATATGATGCATATGAACAAGAGAGATAAACATGCAGATATATGTATAGCTATAACGTGTAATCTAACATACGAATAGCCATCATGTCCTGATAAAGTATAAAAAACCTAGACATGATCTCTAACATGAATAAGAAAGCTCAAGTAGTCGTACGAATAAAAGAATATGTTACAAGAGAACATGAATCTAACAAGGCATGAAGAAGCCTAAAATCTACCCCCAAACATGATATAACCTTGGTGCATGCATATACGTTCGTCACCTCACATACACGTCACTCTCAAACACATTATATTTAGCTGTAATGACTTGGCCGGTCGGTTTGTATATTTGAGCCATGTTTTTCATATGCTTGTTTGAAATTTTGAAACTTACGGGGATAATTGGTTTTGTTCCGGGGAGGTTTTGGAGTGAATTGGAATACTTAGTTCCTTTGTTAGAAGCTTAAATTGTAAGAGTTGATCTAGGTTTGACTTTTTGTAAATAGCCTGAATTGGGGATTTGATGCTTCTAATAGGTTCGTATGGTAATTTTGGACTTAGGCATATGTTCGGATATTTGGAGGTTCCTAGGATATTTTGGCTCTATTTACCAAAAGTTGGAAATTTGAAAGTTTGGAGAGTTCCTATATTTGATCAGGAGTTGGCTTTGATCATATCAGGTTCAGATTATTGTTATGGAATTTGTGATAGGTTCATTTTGTCATTTGAGACTTGTGTGCAAAATTTGGTTGTAATCCGGATTGGTTAGGCTTGAATAGACGCTTGGTTTGAAGTTGGAAGTTTTTGAACTTAAGAGAAGTTCAACTTGTATTTTGATCTTTAATTCATTGATGTGATGTTATCATATATTTTTGGAGGCTTTATATAAGTTCGAGTAGTATTTATGGACTTGTTGGTGTAATTGGACGGGGTTCCGGGTGGCTAGAGTGAGTTTCGAACTACCATGAGCATCGTTGGTGTTGCAGAATTTTGCTGGTGTCAGGTCCTTCATAGCATTCGCAGGCTCTGCATCACATTTGCGGAGAGTTATTTTGGTGTTGGCCAGGTTTTTTCTTCGCGTTCGCAAAAGGGAGCTAGGAGATGGAGTTTTGAACTGGGAGTTGGGAGCTGGAGTTTTGGTCTTCAAGTTTGCGAAGGCTTGGCTGCATTCGTGTAAGGAGGCAGAATTTGTGCATCGTGTTCACGAGGAAGGTTCCGTGAATGCAGTAGGTATTTTTGGGGTATAAGCAGTTGTACTTCGCAACGCGAGGCACGTGCCGCGTTCGCAAAGGGTACCCTTGTTCAATGCTTTTAAGTGATGAATTTTGAATTTTAGCCATTCTTTCATATTTTTTAACCTTAGACTTAGGAGAAGCGATTTTGGCTTGGAGATTCTTATACAAGACTTTGGGGTAAGTGATTTATACTCAACTTTGGTATTATTTCAAGAATTTACATGGATTTCTACACCTAAAAACATGAAAATTTGAGGAAAATTTGGGGGGGGGGGGGCATTCCTATAACTTAAGGGAGTAAAATTGAGAACTTGAAGATCGATTTGGACTTGGTTCTGGAATTTAATCACATATTTGGACTCGTGGGGTTATGAGTAGTCGAGATCTACCACTTGACTCGGATTTTGACTATGTGAGCCTCGGTTGAATTTTGTTGACTTTTTGGGAATTGAATAAAGATTGAAGGTTATTGTTTGCAATTTATTCCTATAGTTTTGTTTGGCTCTATTAAGTTATTTTTGGCTAGATTCGAGCCGTTTGGAGGCTATTTTGCAAGGGAAGGCATTTTTGGAGTATTGATTTGGCTTGTTTGAGATAAATCTTGCCTAGCCTTGGTTTGAGGCACTAGTTGCTTGAATTGTTGATGATGGCTACATGCCGAGGGTGACGCACATGCAGGGGGGTGAACATATGTGTGTGCACCGGATGTTATCCATGTTCAAGGTAGTCCTTAGGTTGTGTTATGCCTTGTATTGGATATTATGCTTCTTGTTATCGTATTTCATATGTCTGTACCCCATCATGAGCTTCTTGAATCATGTTAGAGATCATGTGTAGGTTAATTTCCTATTCAAACATAATAATTGCTATTTTATGGCATATCTAATCTGATCTGTGGTAGCACACTCCGCACATGCATATACCTTAGCATGTTACTCTTTATCAGTTTATGAATATGTAATTTGATATCCATTATTCGTATACATGTATTTCGATATATGCTTTTTGTGTAATATGGATTGTTGCACCCTAGTCTGCACAAGTCAAAACAACATACAACTTATAGTACTCTACAAGATTATTTAAAATTTAGAGTTACCACCTAGTATTTAAGGTACACTAGGACACCTATACTACACTATGAATGTACACTTTGATTATGATCTGCGAAACCATTGAGATTCTAGGTAATGACTCAAATTATCACTAGGGAAAGGTGTTAGACATCTCTCAAGATCCACAAGATATGGTTCTGGCGGACTTAATCGAATAAATGAGGGAAGATTCACAAGAATAATATTTATTCTCAATAAAGCATGAAACTTGAAATAAAATATGTAATTGAGTATGCACAAGAAAGTAGAGAAAATATGTGATAAAGGTGGAATCTTTGAGGAAGGTATACATTTAATTAATAAAGTACAAAAGGTTATATTTTGACAAATTAAAATATTTTGACGGGGGTATGAATCAAAAGTAAGCCTATGAGAGTTGACTTATGATTAACAACATTAAAATGGAATATGTGAAAGAATATTTGTTTGAAGTAGTCTTGAAAAGAATGATAAAAGAATTTTTAGCAAGTGCATGGCCAACAAAGAACATGCTAAGAAATATAGACAAGTACTACAATCATGCAGGTACTTGATCTCCCAGAAGGACAAGGAGATGGTGATCCGACATAGTTTTAGAGAAAGAAGTGAAATCGCTCACCTGCTAGCCGAAGGAGCCAAATAACCAAAGCACTATAGTTTAGTCTGTTATGTTGTAACCCCTACCTTTGTTGAGTCCAGGATGCTGGAGGACAAGGAGGGTTTTCTCCTAAAAATAAATCTGTTTGTGAAAGTAATTGTAGGAAACTTGCCAAACTTGCCAACCTAAATACCTTATATGGCCTTTCATCCTTTTGTAATGATCTTGTGCATCTTGTAATGGACGTTACGTAGTCTATATGAATAAAATATTCCAATTTCTCAAAAAAAAGAGAAATATAGACAAGCACAATGAATTACATTCACATAAATCTAATGGATATACAATGTGATAAAATATGCTGGACTTTGAGAGAATCTCACACGAAGACAACTAATTGTGCAAAATTATATGTAAACTAATCACGTTAAGTGTTATTCATAAAAAAGGGTCAATTAACATAGATTTGTACAAACATGTGTTTATTTAAAGTGAGGTGGTTAAAACAAGTAATTTACAAATAAAGTGACTTGAAAGTACAACTAAGTATAATAGCACACATGTGAGAAAATGTAAAATTATTTGATTATAAAAGAATATCATGCTTATGTAGTGAAAAACTAGTTTAACTAATTAAGTTCGTGTCAATCCTAGTCAATTAAGCATGCTACAAAAGCGTATCCAATAATCTAATTATAGATGCAAGCTACACACTTATTTCACACACATGTTGAATATTTATTATTTAACTAGATGCATTTTGTCCTAAGTCTTGTCATATGTAAATAAACATCAAACAAGCATAAATAAATATTATATATGACCTCTATCCATGACTCTACTATACTTGTATTTTTAGTACATTCGAGAACGGGAAGTACGAAGCGGGATTTTGACAGGGTTTTATCTTTGATTTTCTCCGAGTATCATCTTTCGAAAGCGACTCCGTGTGATAGTACCTCGCAAGATAAGAGAAGTAAAATTGTTAGTGAAATAATATAAAAATAAAAATAATTTAAGTATGACATAGTTTGAAATGATTTTTGTTTGAAAATGTTTTTTGGAAATTGTCTTTGAAAAATATTATTTTTAAAAATGGGTTGAAAATGTTTGTGGAGAATAGATTATAAATATTATAGGAAGTTAGTGTGACGACCCGATAGGTTGTTTTGTGTGCTAGCCTCTATTTTCATGTTCTCTATTAGTTCAATTTGATATTTCTTGATTTGCGTGAGTGGTACATGTCGCTTTTTGAAAAGCTTTTATGTGAAATTCTAAAGAAAATGAAAATTTTGACTAAGAATGAGACAAGAGTTGACCACGATCAATATTTTGGATAAATGACCTCGGATGGGTGCTTTAACGATTATATGATATTTTTGGATTTGTATGCATGTTTGATTGGGGTCCGAGGTGACTCGTATGTGTTTCGGCGCATTATGTGCGAATTTGTGAATATTGAGTTTAAGTAAAAAAAAATTGAGTTTTAAAGATCAATTCTTGTTATTTGATGTTAGTTTGATTATTTGAGGAAGCGAGCAAGTTTGTATAATGTTATTACACTTGAGTGCATGTTCGATTTGAAGCCCGGGGGACTCGGGTGAGTTTCAGGTGTGTATCAGATGAGGTTATTTGGTTTAGGGATTGCTGGTGTCTCAGGTCTACATCTGGCTCACATTTGTGAGCTCGCTTTTGCGGTTCAATAATTGCATTTGCGATAAGGGACTGGTGGGATGGTATTTCGCATTTGCAAACATTAGATCGCATTTGTGGACTCTAGGAGTTCATATTTGCGACCTTTGAGTTGCAAAAGGCTGGGGTAGGAAGCTTTGCAAATGCAAAACTTGGCTCGCATTTGTGGTTAGTGAGCATATTGCATTTGAGAGGTTTTTGTCACATTTATGATGTTGTGTGGTCTGATGCATTGATCGCAATTGCGATATGTGTATCACATTTGCGGGCATCACATTCCTGCAGCTGGGTAAAAGAGGAAAAAATCGGGACTTAACTCATTTTACTTTATTTCTTAACTTCAAACACTCTAGAGGCAATTTTTGAAGAACTTTTTCTTCCTAAATTTATTGGTAAGCAACTTTAATCCATTTTCTATCAATTCCCCATTGTATTTCATGAGTGTTTAAACATCAAATCTTTGAATTCCACGGTAGAAATAGGAATTTTGGGTAGAAATTAGTGATTTTATAGAATTGAGAATTAGACCTCAAATTAAGGTCGGATTTCAAAGCAAATCACATGACCGGGCTCAAGGGTGAATGGTAATCGGGTTTTGGTCTGAATCTTGAATTTTGACCAAGCGGGCACGGGGTTGACTTTTTTTAAAATGATCAAAATTGAACCTTTTCATTCGTGTGTAGTTTTTAAAGCTTATTTTTGAATTGTTTAATCGATAATTGGCTAGATTTGATTGATTTGAAGGCTTATTCAAAGGGAAAGGTTGTGGTGGATTGATTTGGTTGTGGAGTGAGGTAAGTGTCGTGGTTAACTTTGATTTGAGAGAATTAGGGTTAGTCTATTTGCTATGTGAATTATGTGTGGGGACGACGTATATGTATGGTGACGAGCATATATATGTTGTCATGGGTTAAAGCATGTGGGTTGAATTTGCTTTATTCGTATCATGTGGTTACACTTGCTATACCTTCCATGTTTTAGTTAACTTGTTTATTCGTTAAATTGTTAAATATGTTTAAATTACTTACTTTAAACTTGTGGTAGTAGTGAAAGTTGAATTGATTATTTTTTGCACCACGGTTGAAGTGAATTGTTTTCCACCTTGCTTAACACTTTAGGATGTTATTGTTACTAGATGAGGAAAGAGTGAAAAGCACGAAGGGTGTTGTCTCGCCATATATGCATATTATTGTCATTAATTGAGTGATTGTGTGGATTAAAGCACGAAGGAAGATGTCGTGCACATGATTGCTTCATTACTATTTATTATCATCATGTGAGGATGAGAGTAAAAGCACGATGGATGATGCCATGTCATTTCATTCATTATATTACATGCTGAGGATGAGAGTAAAAGCACGAAGGGTGATGTCGTGCCATTGCATTTATGATATTACATGGTGAGGATGAGAGTAAAAGCACTAAGGGTGATGTCGTGCCATTGCATTTATGATATTACATGGTGAGGATGAGAGTAAAAGCACGAAGGGTGATGCCATGCCATTGTTGATTTCATTACGTTATTTGACTATCAGATTGGTGATTTGATCGATTGCATTGTTGTTTATTACGGAGAAAGGCTACCTGGTGATTTGTGTACTTGTCGTTCATATCTTAGTTCCCTTTTTACGTGTCCCCTCCCTGTTATTGTTTTAAATGCTCTACTTGTTATTTTTGTTGCTTTATGTATAAGCATTTTAGTAGGTGTCTTGTCATAGCCTCGTCACTACCTCGTCGGGGTTAGGCTCAATACTTACGAAGTACATTGGGCCGGTTGTACCCATGCTACACTTCTGCACTTTTTGTGAAGATTCTAGAGTTGGTCCTAATGTTGTTTAGTGGAGTTGCTACCTCGATCACATCTACATTTGGAGACTTGAGGTATACCTGCATGGCGATTGTAGTCCCTGAAGTCCCCTTCGATTCTATCTTTACTGTTTATTCTATTTTGAACAGTTGTAATTCCTTCAGACATTGGTTGTAGTACTGTTTAGTATGCTCATGTACCTGTGACATCAGGTTCTGGGTTTTGGCCAGTCGGTATTGGAGTTATTATATTTAATTTGGAATTTTACAGCTTGAATTCTTATCAAACTACTTTTAATTGATTAAAAATGATTAATTGTCTACTAATTTTGGCTTGCCTAGCAAGTGGAAGTTAGGCGCCATCACAACCCTGAGGTTTGGGATTTCGGATCGTGAAAAGTTGGCATTAGAGCACTATATTTCCTAGATCTCACGAGTCATGAGCAACCTTAGTAGAGTTTAGATGATCAGTACAGAGATGTTTGTACTTATCTTTTAGAGGCTATAATGCTTTAGAAAAATTTCACTTCTTTCTTTCTCCATTGTTCAACTTTATCCTATCAATGAAGTTTGAAACATTCTATTCTTGTTCTATCGCAGATGGTGAGGACACACACAGTATCCATGGCGGGTCAGGATCCGGAACCACAGGTTGCTGCCACTGCTAGAGGTAGAGGTCGGGGCTGAGGTCGAGCTAGAGGCAAAGGCAGGGGCAGAGCACAGCATAGAGCATGTGCAACAACACCTATTGCAGAGCCTCGATTCGAGCAGGAGGAGGAGGTCCCTATTTAGACCGTGCCAGTAGGACCAGCTCATGTCCTAGAGGGGTTTATCGCCACTCCAGTACTTTAGGATGCACTAGTCCGTCTGGTAGGTCTTATGGAGAGTGTGGCCCAAGCCGGTGCATTTCCTATAGCACTAGCTGTCTTTCAGGCTAGGGGAGGAGCCCAAACTCCCGCCACCCACACACCGGAGTAGATGAATCTCATATATCAGACTCGGCGATCCTAGCAACTAGACTAGTTCAGCCTGTCATTGCTACTCAGCCCATGAAGAGGCTCGTGATGTCTTCTAAGGGGTTGAAGAGATTAGACAAGTTCACTAAGTTATTTCCTATTCACTTTGGTGGCATTCCTTTTGAGGAGACACAAGATTTTATTGATTGTTGCCACGAGGTGGTTCGCAACATAGGTATAGTGGAGTCCAATGGAGTTAACTTTGCAGTATTTTAGATGCATGGCTCCGCCAAGAGATAGTAGGAGGATTATGTCTGAGGCAGACCAAAGGGATCACCTCCACTCACTTGGGATGAGTTCTCATTGCAATTTTTAGAGAATTTCATTTTTTTTTCTCTGAGAGAGGAGTACTATAGCCAGTTTGAGTGCCTCCAGTAGGGTAGCATGATTGTTACCTAGTATGAGACCATATTCATGAACTTAGCTCACCATGCAGTTGTTTTACTCCCTACTGAGAGGGAGAGAGTGAGGAGATTCATTGATGGCCTTACTTTTGTTATCAGGCTATAGATGCCCAAGGAGACTGGCGATGATATTTCTTTCTAGCAAGTTGTAGAGACTGCTAGAGGGATCGAAAGGGTTCATGGTCAGGGTAGGGAGGCAGTATCTAAGAAGAGGCCTCGTCATTCTGTTGGTTTCAATGGTTCCTCGTCTGGAGGTAGGGGTTCATTCATAAAAGGTTATCCTTCTAGGCCAATTCAGTCAACATTTCAGGTATCTCACAGTGCTTCTGGTAGTTGTGGTTCTTTTAGGTCTTATCCTGAGCAACTAGCCTATAATGCACATTAAGCTCCAATCAGTGCACATCCTATTGAGAGTTATTCGGGTGGTTATTTAGGTCGATAAGGTCAGTTTCAAGGTCAGCAGTCACAACACCCGAGGGATCGAGAGAGTTCATGGTCAGGGTAGGGAGGCGGTATTTAAGAAGAGACCTCGTCATTTTGTTGGTTTCAATGGTTCCTCATCTGGAGGTAGGGGTTCTTTCAAAAAAGGCTATCCTTCTGGGCCGATTCAGTCAACATTTCAGGTATCTCACAGTTGTACAAACTACTAGAGGGATCGAGATGGTTCATGGTTAGGGTAGGGAGGCGGTATCTGAGAAGAGGCCTCGTCATTTTGTTGGTTTCAATGGTTCCTCGTTTGGAGGTAGGGGTTCATTCAAAAAAGGCTATCCTTCTAGGCCGATTCAGTCAACATTTCAGGTATATCATGGTGATTTTGGTAGTCGTGGTTCTTATAGGTCTCATCCTGAGCAGCTAACCTACAATGCACATTAAGCTCCAGTCAGTGCACATCCTATTGAGAGTTATTCAGGTGGTTATTTAGGTCGACAATGTCAGTTTCAAGGTTAGCAGTCACAATACCCGAGGACATGTTATATTTGTGGAGATCCGAGGCACGTTGCAAGGTTTTTCCCTAGATCACATAGCAGCATACCACAATAGGGTACTCGTGCCATAGTTCCAACTCCAATTGCTCCACCATCCACTCAACCACTTAGAGGTGGGGTTGAGGCATCCTATGATGGTGGTCAGGCCATTAGAGGTGGATCCCAGCCAAGGAGAGGTTGTCCGAGAGGTGGAGGTCAAAGTGGTGGGGCTTGGCCCCATTTTTAAGCATTTCAAGCTAGACCTGAGGTAGAGTCATCTGATATGGTCATCACAGGTATTATTCCAGTTTGCCATAGAGATGCATCCGTTTTATTTGATCCAGGATCTACTGATTCCTATGTGTCATCGTTTTTTGCTTCATATATGGATGTGTATCGTGATTTCTTGAGTGCTCTTATTTATGTGTCTACGCCTGTGAGTGATTCTATGTGGTAGACCATGTTTACTATTCGTGTGTATTCTCTATCGAGAGTTATGAAACGAGGGTAGATTTTCCTTTACTCAGCATGGTAGACTTTGATGTTATCTTGGGCATGGGCTGGTTTTCACCATATCATGCTATCTTGGAGTGTCATGCCAAGACTGTGACCTTAGCCATGCAGAGGTTACCTCGATTGGAGTGGAGAAGGACTCATGGTCATTCCATTGGTAGGTGCATTTCTTATGTGAAGGCTCAACATATGGTCGAGAAGGGATGTCTAGCATATTTGGCCTATATCCATGATCCTAGTGCAGAGGTTCCTTCCATGGATTCAGTATCAGTTGTGTGCAAGTTTCCAGAGGTGTTTCCTATAGATTTGCCTGGGATGCCACCCGACTGGGATATTGATTTAAGTATTAACTTGGATTGGGGCACTCAGCCAATTTCTACCGCACCATATCGTATGGCCCCAGTTGAGTTGAAAGAATTGAAGGAGCATTTGCAGGATTTTCTTGATAAGGGATTCATTAGACCTAATGTCTCGCTTTTGGTTGCACCTGTGTTGTTTGTAAAGAAGAAGAAGGATGGAACGATGAGCATGTGTATAGATTATCGTCAATTGAAAAAGGCCACTATCAAGAAGAATTACCTTGTTCATGACTTAGAGTTGACAACCATTGTTCATAAGCGACTTCGCACAGCCTAGTCCAGATAGAAGAGTTATGAGGACCAGAAGGTTCAAGATGTGGCATATATGGTGGGTGAGAAGGTTCTCCTTTGAGTATCGCTTATAAAGAGCGTGATGCAGTTCGAAAAGAAGGGCAAGTTGAGCCCGAGGTTTATTGGGCCATTTGAGATCTTAGAGAGTGTTGGGGAGGTTGCTCATAGGCTTGCATTGACTCCTAGCTTAGCAAGGGTACATTCGATATTTCACGTGTCCATGCATCAGAAGTACCATGGAGATAGCTCACAAGTTTTGGACTTCAGCATGGTGCAACTTGATGAAAATTTAGCCTTTGAGGAAGAGCCGGTGGCTATTCTATCCCGGCAAGTTCGGAAGTTGAGATCCACAAGTTTTCCTTCAGTGAAAGTGCAATGGGGAGGTCAGCTGATCGAGGAAGCTACATGGGAGTCCAAGTCCAATATGCGGAGTATATACCCCCACCTTTTTACCAGTCCAAGTACATTTCTATGTCCATTCGAGGACGGATGTTTATTTTAGAGGTGGAGAATGTGATGACCTAATAGGTCGTTTTGAGTGAGAGCCTCTATTTTTGTATTCTGAGATCTCTATTAGCTCCATTTGATGTTTCTTGATTTGCATGTGTGGTCCGTGTCGCTTTTTGAAAATCTATTAAGGGAAATTTTGAAGAAAATGAAAATTTTGACTAGAAATGAGGCTAGAGTTGACCACGATCAATATTTTGGGTAAACGACCATGAATCGGTATTTGACGATCCTAGTAGTTTCGTATGATATTTTTAAACTTGTATGCATGTTTTGTGGGGGTTTGGGGTGACCCGAATGCGTTTCAGCACATTATTTGCGAAATTGGAAAATTGAGTTTAAGTTGAAAATTCTTGAGTTTTGAAGATCAATTCTTCTTATTTGATGTTCTTTTGATGATTTGGGGTAGAAAGCAAGTTTGTATAATGTTATTACACTTGGTGTGCATGTTCGGCTTGGAGCCCGAGGGATTCGGGTGAGTTTCAGGTGTGTATCAGATTAGGTTAGTTAAGGATTGATGATGCAAAACTGTTGGTGTCTCATGTCTGCAAATCTTGCATTTGCGAGCTCGCTTTTGTGGTTCAATGATTGCATTTGCAATAAGGGGCCGGTGGTTTGGTATTTTTCATTTGCGAACATTAGATCACATTTGTGGACTCTGGGAGTTTGCATTTGCGAACTTTGAGTCACTTGTTCGTCTAGGGGCTAGGTACAGGCAGCTTGACAAATGCGAAGCTTAGCTAGCATTTGCGGTCAGTGGGCAGATCGCATTTGCGATGTTAGGTGGTCTGATTCACTTATCGCAATTGCGATCCGTGTGCCGCATTTGCAGGTATCGCATTTACGAACAAATGTTCACAAATGCGACACCTGCAACTGGGTAAAAGGGGGGAAAATTGGGACTTAGCTCATTTTACACCATTTCACAACTCCAAACACTATCGAGGTGATTTTTGAAGAATATTTTCTTCCCAAATTCATTGGTAAATAACTCTAATCCATTTTCAATCAATTCCCCATTACATTTCATGAGTTTTTAACATCAAATTTTTGAATTTCGTGGTAGAAATTAGGGAATTTTTAAAATTGAGATTTATACCTCAAATTGAGACAGAATTTCGAAACAAATCACATAACCGGGCTCGGGGGTGAATGGGTAATTGAATTTTTGTCTAAATCTTGAATTTCTATCAAGTTGAAGATTCGGGATTCAAATATTCCAAAGACTATTTTTAGGACCCGATATGGTCACTATGAGTTTCTGATGATGTCATTTGGCGGACCAATGCCCCAACAATATTTAAGCACTTGATGAATAGTGTGTTCCAGCCATATCTTGGTCATTTCATCATCGTATTCATTGACGACATATTGGATCATGAGCAGCAGTTGAGGATCGTGCTCCAGACCTTGAGGGTGAAGAAGTCATGAAAAATTCTCCATATGTGAGTTTTGGCTTGATTCGGTGGCATATTTGAGCCATATGATGTCTAGTGAGGGGATTAAGGTGGTTTTGAAGAAGATGGAGGCAGTGCAGAGTTGGGACAAACTGTCTTCTGCTACAAAAATCTGATGTTTTCTAGGCTTGGCTGGGTATTATTGCCGTTTCCTGGAGAGTTTTCATCCGTTGCAGCTCCTTTGACCAGATTGAGTTAGAAAGGTGCTCCATTCAGGTGGTCTGAGGAGTGTGAGGAGAACTTTTCGAAGCTCAAGACTGCCTTGACCACATCTTCAATTCTAGTTTTGCCTTCAACATTAGGTTCTTATACAGTGTATTGTGATGCTTTGTGGATTGGCATTTGATGTGTATTGATGCAGGATGGTAGAGTGATTGATTATGCTTCGCGTTAGTTGAAGCCCCATGAGAAGAACTACCAATACATGATTTAGAGTTGATAGCTATTGTCCATGTATTGAAGATTTGGAGGCACTATCTTTACGGTGTGTCTTGTGAGGTATTCATAGATCATAGGAGTCCACAACACTTGTTTAAGGAAATGATCTAAATTTGAAGTAGCAGAGGTGGTTAGAGCTGTTAAAAGTATATGATATCACCATACTTGATCATCCTGGAAAAGCCAATATGGTGGCCGATTCCTTGAGTAGAAAGGCTGAGAGTATGGGTAGCCTTGCATATATTCCAGTTAAAGAGAGACCATTTGCATTGGATGTTCAAGCTTTGGCCAATCGGTTTATGAAGTTGGATGTTTCAAAGCCTAGCCGAGTTCTTGCTTGCATGGTTTCTGATCTTCTTTGTATGAGCACATTAGAGCACGTCTGTATGATGACCCCCATTTGCTTGTACTTAAGGACACGGTGCAACAAAGTGATGCCAAGGAGGTTTTTATTGGAGATGATGGGGTGCTGAGGATGCTGGGCCGGATTTGTGTGCAAATGTGGATGGGTTGCGTGAGTTGATTTTTGAAGAGGTCCACACTTTGCGGTATTCCAGTCATCCCGGTGTCGCTAAGATGTATAAGGATTTGAGGTAGCATTACTAGTGGAGAAGAATGAAGAAATATATAGTAGAGTATATGGATCGGTGTTTGAACTATCAGCACGTGAAGTACGAGCATCAGAGGCCGGACGGTTTGCTTAAGAGACTTGAGATTCCAGAGTGGAAGTGGGAGCATATTACAATACATTTCGTTGTCGGGCTCCGACTTTGAAAAAAATTGATGTAGTGTGGGTTATTGTGGACAGACTGACCAAGTCTGCACTCTTCATTCAGGTTGTGACTACCTACTCTTCAAAGCAGCTGGCTTAGATCTATATCCGTGAGATTGTTCATCTTCATGGTGTGTCAGTGTCTATTATCTCCGATCGAGACACACAGTTCACCTCGTATTTCTAGAAAGCCATGCTACGTGCGTTAGGCACACAGATTGAGCTAAGCATCCCAGACGGACGAGCAGTCTGAGTGCACCATTCAAATCTTGGAGGATATGGTACGCGCCTTTGGTATGGATTTCGGGGGTTCATGGGATCAATTTCTACCGCTTACAGAGTTTTCCTACAACAACAACTACCAATCTAGTATTTAGATGGCTCCTTATAAAGCCTTATATGGGAGGCGGTGTTATTCTCTAGTTGGTTGGTTTGAGCCAGGAGAGGCTAGATTGTGGGGCACCGATTCGGTTTGGGATGCCTTGGAGAAAGTCAAGTTGATTTAGGACCGGCTTCGTAGAACACAAAATAGGCAGAAGAGTTATACTGATTGGAGGGCTCGTGATGTAGAAGCTTAAGTTATAAATGTTGACCTAGGTTTGACTTTTGTTAAAATGATGCCAGAACGGTGTTTTGATAACTCTGATAGGTTCATATCGTGATTTTGGACTTGGGCGTATGCCCAAAATTTAATTCGGAGGTCCCTAAGTTAATTTGACATGTTTTTGCCAAAAGTTGGGAATTTGAGGTTTAAAAGTTTCACTAAGTTTGACCATATGTTGACTTTATGGATATCGGGTTCAGAATTTAGTTTAGGGATTTGGAATAGGTCTGTTTTGCTTTTTATAACTTGTCTATAAAATTTGGTTTCATTTGGAGTTTGTTTGGTAGAATTGCTTGGTTGCAATTCTAGAGGTTCTTGAGATTTCTTTTGAATTTTATGCATTTTGATGTCTGGTTCTTGGTTCTAGATGTTATTTTGGTTTTTTGATCATGCGAGCGAGTTCGTATGATGTTATCAAACTTGTGTGGATGTTTTGTTGTGAGCCTTGAAGGCTCGGGTGAGTTTCGAACGTGTTTCGGAATAGTTTGGACTCAATTCCAGGTTGCTGGTGTGCTCGTATTCTAGTTGTTGCAATTGCAAGCACCAGCATCACAATTGCGATCATAGAAGGGGGTCTTAGGTATCGCATTTGTGATACATTAATCACAATTGCGATAACACTTAAGAACAGGGTAGTTTTGCATTTGCGACTGAAAGGTCGCATTTGCGATAGGAGCAGACTTCGCAAATGTGAAGTAAATATCGCATTTGCAACTTCCCTTTAGGCTGTCAGGCACCGCAATCGCGAGTTCTTCTTCGCAATGGCGAGGGTTCGCAATGGCGAGGGTTCGCAATTGCGACATATGCACCTGAACAAAAGGGTTGGGAAGACGGGATTTGATCTCATTTCTTTCATTTTAGAATCCTAGACTCGGTAGGAGGCAATTTGGAGAGGGTATTTTTGCATAAAATCATTGGGTAAGTGATTCTGATCGGTTTCCAATTATATTATATGACTATATATGAGATTTAGCATCAAATTCATGAGAATCTAAGTGAAATTTAGGAATCTAAGTCGTTTTTGGTTAGATTTGAGCCGTGCGGAGGCGAATTTTAAGGGAACTATTTTTGAGTGTTGATTTGGCCTAATTGAGGTAAGTATATTGCCTAACTTTGTGTGGGAGAACTACCCCTTAGGATTTGAGTTTATTTTACTATTTGAATTATGTGTAAGACGTGTACACGAGGTGACGAGTGTGTACACATGCTTATATGTGATATTTGACTGGTTTAGACTCTTAGGTTGCTTATAAGCACTTAATTGAAGTTATTATTATTTGTTCTATCTTTCGCTGTCAATTTATTCTTACATGCCTTAATTGAAGTTGTTATTACATGTTCTAGTTTCTATTGCAAAGTTACTCTTGTTTGCATTTATTTGTAGTTGTTGTTACATGCTATCCTCCCTATTGTTGAATTATTCTCATGTATTTAGTCGTAGTTGCTATTTAATGCTATCTCTTTTATTGTTAAACTTATGTTACGTACTTGAATTGGAAGTTGCCATTTGACGGGAATACCTTCATTGTTGGGTTATTGAGGTTGTAGTTGTGAAAGCTATTAACACGTTGTGTTTGAAGTGTTGATTATTGGGACATCCTTTCTTTTTTGTTATTATTAAGATTCTTGTACACATTGTGGTTAAGCGGTGGGCTATGTGTTGTGGTAATATTGTTATTGTTGATTTGGTAATGTTGTGGCATATGGGCACATGTGGTGCGAGTTGATTATTGTATTGTGATATTGATGCACATGCGGTGGTATAAGGGTGGGTATTTAAACACATGCGGTGAGATAAGGTAGAATTTATATGTGAGTTGCTAGTAAGAGAATTACTTGAAGCCACACGGTGAGATAAGGGGGCTAAAATGCGTGTTGCTATTTTGGGAAAATATTTTAAAATAAATACAAGGCTCACGCGGTGATAAAAAAAAGATTGTGATTGTAAATTGTGAAATATGAATATGAGGCGTGGTGCCTTGGTTTTTAATCTTGTTGTACATTCTGTGTTGAAAAGGCTTGTTTATTGGAAGAGTTATTATCTCTCCTTCATTTGTTTTACTTGTATTTTGACTGTATTTGATTACTTGTTGTTCTTATCATATGCTCATTCTTTGTTGTCCTTTATTGCTTTAATATCCGTTGTTAGCCTTACATTATTGTACTATTTTGTTGTCAATTATTTCTTATCTTCCGTTGTTAGATTGTATTAATATTTTGCTACGATTTCTATGTCTAGTAGGTGTCATGACCTGGCTCCGTCAATACTCTACTGAGGTTAGGATTGATACTTACTGGGTACCATTATGGTATACTCATACGCTGCTACATAGTTTTGTGCAGATCCAGGTACTTCCGCTCGTGCCGGACGCCAGTGAGTTGATTCGAATATTTCAGAGACTTCAAGGTATACCTACTTGATGCTCGCAGGCCTCGTAGTCACCTTCTACTACTATCTTTTCTACTATTTATTTTCACATAAAAAAGTATTGTATTTTGAGATTTTTTGTGTACTTCTTAGAGCTTATAACTCAGTTCCACCGGTTTTGGGATTTGTATGGCTATTGTTTCATTTTGTTTTATGGAGCTAGTTATCAGTTTAATTTAATATATTAGTAATTATTTCTATTAATTTCTTATTATGTGTTGGGCTTACCTAGTCTTAGAGACTAGGTGCCATCACGACATCCTAAGGTGGGAATTTGGGGTCGTGACAAGTTGGTATCAAAGCTCTAGGTTCATAGGTGCTATGAGTCATAAGCAAGTTTAGTTGAGTCTTGCGGATCGGTACAGAGACGTATGTACTTATTTTCGAGAGGCCATGTAACCATTAGGAAAATTCTACTTCTTTGGTTCCTTATCGCGCTGATTTGCTGATTTCGAGATTTGAGCCTTTGTATTTCTATTCTCTCACAAATGGTGAGGATATGCACTACTGGGTTAGATGATCAGATACCCGCCCCCTGCTAGTGCAGCAAGAGACCGGGGCCGGAGCCAGGGTAGAGGCCGAGAAGGAGCACATGTTGTAGCTAGAGCACCTGCCCGAGCAACAACCGAGGAGCCACTAGTAGCTTCTATTGGGAGACAAGCATCGAGGTGCCTGTTGTCACCCTTGGACTCCAGAAGACCCTAGCACATTTTTTGAGCATGTTCGGCACTTTAGCTTAGGCGAGATTGATCCCCGTTACACCAGCTACATCTCAGGATGGGGGAGGAGCTAAGACTACTGCGGCCCACACTCTAAGCAGTGGGTTCATATCGATCAGGTTCCGGGTGTCATTCCAGCACAACCCGTTATTCTGGTTCAGCCTGAGGTCAGTCCAGTGGCATTTGAGGAGGAGCAGATGAGACTTAAGAGGTTCAAGCAGTATGATCCTCCTAGTTTCAGTGGCGTAATTATTGAGGATGCGGATCGTTTTCTAGACAAGTGCCATAGTATTCTCCACACCATGGATATTATGGAGGTGGGCGGAGTTACCTTTACTTCATTTTAGATGTCAGGGAAAGCATACAGGTGGTGGTAGGCTTACGAGGAGGGTAGGCCAGCTGATGTAGCCCCACTCACTTAAACTTGGTTTTCAGATATGTTTTTGAGGGAGTTTTTTCACCAGACCCTTTGGGATGCATAGAGCACATAGTTTTAGCAACCACATCAAGGGACTATGACATTGTCAGAGTATGCCATCAGATTCTGTGAGTTGTCCCAACATGCACCTGCTTTGGTTTCTATAGTCAAAGAGCAAGTCTGCAGGTTTATCGAGGGGCTCAGTTATGGTTTTATATTCAGCATGGCTCAAGAGTTGGATACAGATACTCTATTTTAGCAGGTTTTGGGGATCGCTCGGAGGATGGAGCGTATGCGGAGCCAGGGGAGGGAGGATAAGGAGGCCAAGATGCCTCGAGCTGGAGGATATAGTGGTTCCCGCACTCCAGTTTTGGCTCGTCATGGCAGAGGTTATGTGAGTTGACCAGTTCATTCAACACTTCCAGCTACTCGCAGTGCTCTGATTATTTGTATGTCCTAGGTCGCCCATTATGCACAACCACTTTCTAGTGCACCTCCTGCACGAGGTGCCTTTAGCGGTCAATCTAGCCGACAAGGTCAAGTTCAGTTTCAACAGCCACACCCATAGAGGGCTTGTTTTGAGTGTGGCGATACCAGGCATATGGTGAACGACTATCCTAGACTTGGGGAGGGGGGGTGCACCTCCATAGGCTACACAAGCTCCACGGATTCCACAGGGTTTACAGGCCATGGTTGTTGCTCCAGTTACCGCTCCACTTGCAACACCAGCTAGGGGTGGAGGTCAGGTGTGTAGAGGTCGCCCTAGAGGGGGAGTCCATGCCCGTTTCTATGGTTTTCCTAGTAGGACGGAGGCAGTTGCATCAGATGCGGTCATTACATGTATTGTTCTGATTTGTCATAGGGATGCATCCGTTTTATTTGATCCAGGTCCCACTTATTCGAATGTATCATCTTACTTTTCTCCATATTTGCATATATCTCGTGATTCTTTAATTGCTCCTGTATATGTGTCCATGCCTATGGGAGATTCTATTATTGTGAACCGCGTTTATCGGTCGTGTTTGGTCACTATCGGTGGTTATGAGACCAGAGTTGACCTTTTGCTACTCAGTATGGTAGAATTTGATGAGATATTAGGCATGTATTAGTTGTCTCCCTATCACACTATTCTAGAGTGGCACTCCAAGATCGTGACATTGTCTATGCTAGGGATGTCGCAGTTGGAGTGGACAGGTACATTGGATTATATTCCTAGAAGAGTTATGTCCTTTTTAAGGCACAACGAATGGTTGAAAAGGGGTGTGAGCATATCTAGCCTATGTGAGAGATGTCAGTGCTGATACTCCTACCATTGATTCAGTTCCTGTAGTAAGAGATTTCCCAGATGTGTTCCCAGCACGCCTATTGCGCATGTCGCCCAATAGGGATATCGATTTTGGTATTGATCTGGTGCCGGGCACTCAGCCCATTTCTATTCCACCATATCCCATGACACCTGTGCAATTGAAGGAACAACTTCAGGAGTTGCTTGATAAGGGTTTCATCCGACCGAGTGTCTCACCTTGGGGTGCTCCAGTTATATTTGTGAAGAAGAAAGATGGCTCTATGAGGATGTGTATTGATTATGTTACATCTCGTACCTTAGCATAGGATGTGCCATAGTAAATCCACATGAGTTTGAAGGGATTATGTCTATTAGGAGGTTATAGAGGGTTTAAGACATTATATTATGAGACCGTGTAAGTTTACAACCTTGATATCGTCAGATATTATGTTAGTGTGGTATTTTCTTTTAAGTGAAGTATTTTAGTAAAAGTTTTATAAGTATAATTTTGGATAGTTACCATTATTACTATTTTCGGATATGAAAAATTATACACATAATATAAGAAAGTTTATGAGATTTTCTTTATTGTAAAGATATAAATTATTTTCTCACAAGAAAAGAAGGTTATATTTTTTACCATTTTAAGAATTAAGCGTACGAGAATTTTTACTCTTTAGATGATATTAGGAAAATTATAAGTTGAGAAAATAAATGTATTTTTACATGGATGTTTTAATAAAAATAATAGTGTATGTATTTATTTTATGTGATACCATATGACCATGATAGTAGGATTTATAAAGTGTATTAAAAATAAGTAAAATTTTAAGTAATTTAAAATAATTCTTAATTATGCGGGTAATTGGTTGATTACCAGGTAACGGGACATTACCTAATTATCTAATAAGTGGATAAAGATTAAACTTTCCCCCCACCCCCCCCACGTGGCAACAAGCCACTAAACCAAACAAATGACTCATAGTCCCTTTTAATTAGGTGGCCATCTAAGGTAATGTGGCAAATGACAATAAGCAAAGATGATCCGTTTGGACTTTACTTTCTATTGAAGCATGTCACACCTCCTTTTTTTTACACATCGAGGGCATATGGGAGTTTTTTCAATTAAAGTGACATTAATTGAGATGGGTTTAATTAAATTATCAGAGTCGCCACTTGGAATAGTTATATGGTGTCCCAAGTCACCGGTTTATTTTTTAAATCCCAAACCAAGGAAAATCGACTTTATTTAAAAGTCTGCAAATCAAAAATTCTAGATAAGGAATTCTGTTAACCCGGGAGAAGGTGTTAGGAAGTTTTGGGTTCCGTGGTTCTAGCACGGTCGCTTAGCAATTTATACTTGGCTCAATTTGTCTAATTACTTACTTTTAGAACCTATGTGCAATTACCTTTTACCGCTTTTAATCACTTGATTTATTCATAATTAAAGAATTGAGTTATGCGTACATATACTCTTTTCTTTTGGCGCGTCAAAAATCATGTCACGCGAGCGTGTCCACAATTAATAACGCTTTGTTTATTTTATTAAGAAAGGTTTGGTTGAAGTTGCGCGAACGCATCCCTTGAGTTACTTTTTAAAATTAAATTCGCAATTATGTTATGCGAACGTATACATAATCACAATAATTTAAAAAACGCGCCTAAAGCATTCTATGCAGATGAATTATTCTCCTAATCTTTGAGATTATATGAGGCCAAGCATGAGCAATATAATCTACTTCAAACTAAATTAAAACACCTTTCATAAAATCTTGTATATTATGAAATTACTGCAAAGAGGGGTTACTTTTGGGTATTAGGTAGATCAAATTCAAACACGGAGGAATAACGTTTGAAGGAGCCTGTAAATTCCAAGAAATTCAAAATAAAGAAAGGCAAATAACGGGGCTCAGAAAACGAACATTACAAAGAGTTTTGAAAGCAAGGAATTTGAAACGTGAATATTCTTAATTTTGCGTTACAAGGCCTTTAAAACCTCTTTCGACATCACCTCGATTTGTGTGCGCAGATCGAGCACGTAGCCGGAAAGTCATTTTCTGAAAATCTGTGAAAAATAATGAATTTTGCTTTTAAAATGAATTTAAGTTGACATTAGTCAATATTTTGGGTAAACGAACTCGGACCCGTGATTTGACGATCCTGGAGGGTCCATAGGAAAAAATGGGACTTGGACGAATTCCGAGGTCCCAAGCCCGTGAAATGAATTTTTAAAGAAAATTATTTTTTGGAATTATTTATGAGTTTTGGAAATGAAATGTGTTCAAAACTTGATGGTATCGGGCCCGTATTTTGGTTCCGACGCCCGGTACAGGTCTTATATGTGATTTAAGATAAGTCTGTGAAATTTGGTAAGAAACAAACTTGAAATGATATAAATCGGACCTTATTTGAGTAAATTGGGAAATTTGAAGTTCTTAAAAAATTTCATGATTTTGATGCTAAATTCAAAGTTGTTGATGTTATTTTAGTGATTTGAATGCAAGAGAGAGTCCGTATGATGTTTTTAGGTTGGTGTGCATGTTTGGTTTGGAGCCTCGATGGCTCGGGTGAGTTTTAGATAGGCCACGGGGTGGATTTTGGACTTTAAAAATTGCAGACTTCAGCTGTTGCATTGCAGGCCTGCAGGCTTCGCATTTGCGAAGCCTGGCTCGCAAATGCGAACAATAGCCCAGGCCAGCTTACCTTGCAAATGCGAGGGATTGATTGCAAATACGATCCCCCATTTTTAGCCAGACGTTGCAAATGCGACACATTGTTCGCAATTCCCACTTTGCAAATGCGAAAACTGCTTCGCAAATGCGAACTTGGCAGAAGTCTGGGTTTGCAATTGCGAACCCTGGTCGCAATTGCGACATCTACAACCTGCAATTTTATAACTTAGCCGAAAATCTTTCATTTTTCACACTCTTTCAAAACCAAAACACTCTTGGGTGATTTTTCAAGGACAACTCTTCTTCCAAATCGATTGTAAGTCAATTTTAACTCGTTTCCTTCAATCATTAACATCTTTTCACATGATTTCAACTCAAAATCAATGTTTTTTCATGGGGAAAATTGGGTGTTTTGGGTAGAACCTAGGTTTTTCAAAAAATGGGGATTTGGACCTCGATTTGAGCTCCGATTTCAAAACAAATTATATATTTGGGTTCATGGGGGAATGAGTAATCGGGTTTTGGTTCGAACCTCGGGTTTTGACCATGTGGACCCAGGGGCGATTTTTGACTTTTTGGGTAAAACTTTAGATAACTCATTTTCATGCATTAGAATTGATTCCTTTAGCATTTATTGATGTAATTAAGTAACTTGTGACTAGATACGGCGAATTGGTGGTGGAATCAAGAGGTAAAGCGATAGTAGAAACTTGAATTATGTTCGTGGCATCGAGCTAAGTGTTTAGTCTAACCTTAGCTTGAGGGATTAGGAGTCGAGTCCTATTTGCTATGTGGTAATTGTCGAGTACGACGTATAGGCATGGTGACGAGTATCTATACGTTGGTGTCAAGCATGCCTGTTGTCACACCTCCTTTTTACCTGCGCCCCCGTGAAGGGACGTAAAGGGAGTTTTTCCAATTAAAGGACAATCAAAATGGGATTTATTATTTAATTCAGAGTCGCCACTTGGGAGATTTATGGTGTCCCAAGTCACCGGTTGAATCCCGAATCGAGGAAAAGATTAACTCTGTATTACAGTCCGTGAATCAGAAATCCGGGTAAGGAATTCTGTTAACCCGGGAGAAGGTGTTAGGCATTCTCGAGTTCCGTGGTTCTAGCACGGTCGCTCAACTGTCATATTCGGCTTATTTATCTGATTTTAATTCATATTGAACCTATGTGCAAATTTAAACTTTTTACCGCTTTTATTATTGTTATTTTTTTTCAACAAGAATTGCAACGTCGTGAAAACACATCTCGAACCACGTCACATCAATGCACCCGTGGTTGTTGACACGTCTCGACTCCGTTGAGATTTGCATTTGGGTCACATAAGTGTGCACCCGAGTTTAAAAAAGTAAATTATTAAAGGCACGCCTAAAGAGACTAACGCGTGGTTATTTGGGAAAGGTCGTGAAATTCGCTAACGGCTCGCCTCAGAATCTAAGTATTTCAAATATACATTTGATGAGGGCCCCGCGACTTATGTGTTCTATTTAGCGAGGCTCGTCTCATTTCATTCATAGGTCCATCCTAAAGTGAACTAAAATTTTCTAATTAATTTGTCTCTAAAAATAAGGAAAAATCCTAATCGATTTTGTCAAGGGCCTAAAACAATAATTGTAAACCAAATATGTTTCAGGGCTCAATGATAAGCCCGAAAAATGTGAATTGGCACAACCAAAAGCCGGACCAACGTAGTCTTTGGCCCAGGCCCATGCGAGTATACAAATAAGGTAAAACCCGGGCCATTCGTTAAAGCGCTAAAGCTCAGATGGCCTGGAATTAGGCTGACCACTAGACCGACGCAGCTTCAGTTGAATCAAATCAAGTATCCATCAAAATTACTGCGTCCTTTTACTCAAATGAACAGAACATGGTTTGAAGATTAAATTATTTTAATTACTGGTCTGTTTTTACTAAAGGTGAAAGAGCAAATTAAGAGGTAGCTTTGAGTTCGACAACAAGATTGCATATCAAGCCTTTAAGGATTAAACTATTGGTCATACACTTCTACCAACGCTAGTTAATACCTATATATTAAGAACTAATCTGCATGATATGAGTTACTGCAATACAATACATGCTCAACTGGACATCAAACTCGATTTCAAATCCAACTGTTTCTGACTTTTCTTTTTAAACATAAATGAACACTAAACTACACATACACCCATTGTACTGAATTGCAGTTAGATAGTCACGAATTTGAATTGGTTCGAAGCAGTTCAAAGGCAGTTTATTACAAGCTGTAGATTCAGCCATTCCAAATTACTTAAGCAAACAGTCCTAATTACAATTCAAACCATTACATTCAATTATAAAGAAGATATAGTAGCTACTGAAGTTTTCCAATGAAGTTAGGTTTCCATTTCATTTTTATTTCAGCCAAACTCTACATGATGTGGAGATTCAACATGTACCTGAACAGGACAAGAAGAAGGAGAAGTCAGCAGCAGGTAAGCAGCAGACAATACAGCAGCAATGGGATTCAGAACAGCTCCAAAAACCAGTTTTAAAACCAGAATAACACTCAACCACAACCCAGAATGAGTTTGTCAACCAACAACAATACAAACACCCAAAAACAGAACAAACTGAGCTCGGATAAGTTCAGAAATAGAATCAATAGACTGCCAAATAGATTCAACAATCAAAAGGCGCAAGAACCAGTGCTTGGAATCTAAATTCTGCCTAGAACTCAATGGAATAGTATCCTTTCTCTTAAACTCTCTCTTAGAACTGATTCAAGACTCAAAAATGTTCTCTCAGATTGACTTTTCCTCTCTCCGGGTCTCTCCTCTAATTTTTCAGAATAATCCCCCTTCTGTCTAAAAATGACTCTATATATAATCGCCAAAGCAGGCCGGCCCCCTCAACTCTCAAAAGCACTTTAGGTAGAATTTTTAAACTAATTCTGCCCATCATCTCTCAAACCCCACTATATTATGTTTTCCCTCTTTTTAATTCATTTGTTCCCCACTACCCTTGTCTTTTCTTTATTTAAATTCAAATAGGTATGAGCACTTATTTCTTAATCCATTTCCTTTAAACCTTCCCCCCACCATTATGTTTTGTTCCCTATTAGCACTAAACAATTGCATTAGTTTAATGGTACTTTAGTACCCTACTGTCAGCCCACTCATCTTAAGCCATTTTCAAACCTTTTAAACCCCAAAATACCCTCCTAAAGCCCCTGAAATTACTGTCCTACCCAATCCCTTTAACTGGTAACAACCCCAAACAGCTATAACCAATTCAAACTATCAAATTCCTAACAACTGACTCCTAACTCAACTGGACAGATTACAAAACTTCATATTTTGAAAAACCAATAGACTCCATGATAACCAACTAGACAAGTAATCAACAGCATGAATTGCAAACAAAGGGAATCACACACTATAGAATAAGTTTTAATTCACAACAATTGGCTAAACCCAACTACTATCAACATGTGACTGCAATTAGAGATGAGGCAAAGCAAGTGTCATGAAATGAAACCTGATTAATAACACGAGTCTAGGCTCAGACAATCATGAACCATTTCCTAAGCATTAGGTCTATTGTACAAGCTAACATTACTGATTAAGGGATCACAATGACAACATAATCGGTGGCCTGAACTTGAACAAACTAAACAGACAAAAATTAAACCAGTTCTTGACAAATTCAACTTGCAAACTGACCCAAGTTCGGACCTTAGACTACTGACCATGATTTAAACGGGAAATTCATGCCAATTTATAGAAGGGGAAGGGACAAAGTAAACAAACGGAACTGCAAGAGTGAATAATCAAAACTGGGTGTAAAAGACTTACCCGAATCACAATTTGATAAAAAACTCGAGGCTCTTCCCATTTTCAAGCCGAGACGGACTTTAACCATGTGTTTTCGAAGGAAAACAGCATGGCTAAAGTCAGTCTCTGGCTCAAAATTCATGGAACCTGGCCTGCCTAACTTTGATCTGGAATTCGAGCTACCCCACGATGATTTGAAAAGAGTCGATCAGGGATTCATGGTGAGGGGGTCCAGGAGATCACATGGTGTGAATTTGGTGGCATTTGAACGGATTAGGGTTTGGGTCGATTCCTTTGATTTAAGATTCGAGGAGCTCGGGGGTGATTCGAAGAAAAAGGGGTGTGGATTCGTGGAGGGGGTGGTTTGGCGGTTCAGGGGTGTTGTTTTGGTGGTCATCGGAGCCGGAGTCGCCGGGTTTACGGCGAAGGAGTGGAGGGGCGGCTAGGGTTTCAGAGGGGATTGGTCTCCGAACTTGGAGACGATACAGAGATGAGGGGGGAGTTGGTATTGGAGATGGGTTTAGGGGCATTGGGGGGGGGTTTGATATATTAAAAAAGGGTCAATCAATGTGAACTGTTGGATTAAGGGTGATGGAGGGTTCAGATCAACTTGGGGAAGGGAAACAGGGTCGTTTGGTTTAGTGCTGGGGTTGGATCGGTTATTGGGATGGATGGGTCGGGTTGTGAGGGAATCCTGGGACCGTTAGATCAAGTTAATTTCAACGGTCCAGATTGAAACGCCTGAAACGACGTCGTTTTGGCTGAGGCTGGAGATGGACTGGATTGGGGCGGGTATTGGGCTGATTTGGGGTGACATTGGGCCTAAAACTTCCTTTTAAAAACCAGACCAATCCGATTTTAACTCTTCTTCTCTTGTTCCTTCTTTTTCTTTTTGATTTTTAATTACCAACTAAAAATCCTAATTAAATTATAAAATTGACAATTAACTAAAACATTAACTCTTAATAATCTAGCACACGAATTTAAACATCAAATAAGGATAAAATCACACAATTCAGACATTAAATGCAAAAAAATGCAAAGTACATATTTTTTGTGATTTAAATTGTAAAATTAAATCCTAAATGCACATGCAACCCATATTTTTTGTATTTCTTAATTAAAGTAGAAATAAACATGCACAGACAAAAATACAAATAAATCACAAACAACACAAAACCATTTATTTTGCATTTTTGGGAGTAGTTTCATAGGGCAAAAATCACGTGCTCACACCTGTGAGTCTTATATTGTGATTATTATGACTTCGTTGTATTATTCATGCTTTGATGATGATTTCTATTGTTGGGCAAAGTTTGTGGAAGTAATTGAGACATTTGAACATTGAGGAGCGTTGGCTCAAGTTGTACAATGAAATGTGAAAGTATAAGCGCTAATTGAACCTTTTAGAGCATTGGCTCAAGTTGTGAAGTGAGTTGAGAAGTAAAAGTGAAATAGGAGAAGAGATTCATTATATTATCCCCCTTACCGGGAATTTATTGCTTTTAATGTTATCTCCCTAGCCGGGATGTTGATGCTTCTTATGATGTTGTTCCCCTGTCGGTACTTGATTGTTGAACTATTGTTCCCTTGCCGAAATTCTTATTGTATTTTCATTTATTCCCTTGCCCTAGTGTTTGTGATTGTTGTTTGGGTGAGGAAGAGTGTTAAAGAACGAAGGGTGATGTCGTGTATTGTTTTGGTGAGAGAGTGTTAACGCATGAAGGGTGATGCCGTGTATGATTTGTGAGGAAAGAGTGTAAAGCATGAAGGGTGATGTCGTGCCGCACGATGTACAATTCTGTACAGATTATATTGATTATATGGTGGGGACGAGAGTAAAAGCACGAAGGGTGATGCCGTGCACATTTTCATTACTTGATTATTTTGGTGAGGATGAGAGTAAAAGCACGAAGGGTGATGTCGTGCACTTATTGATTTTTGATTCTTTGTTGATATCTGAGATATGTTGTTTCCTTCAATTACTTGTTGTCTTTCTATTCTAAATTGATAGTTCCCCCGCAGCATGTTACCCCTCCTATACTTGACTGTATATTACTGTTCTTTTCCACTGTATATAGTTAAATTGCACAAGTTTATTTGGTAGTCTAGTCCTAGCCTCGTCACTACTTCGCCGAGGTTAGGCTAGTCACTTACCAGCGCATGGGGTCGGTTGTGCTAATACTACACTCTGCACTGTGTGCAGCTTCCGGAGCAGCAACTTTTGGACCGTAGATTGGGTGGCTGCCTTCAGTCTACGTGGAGATCCAAGGTAGTCTTGCAGGCGTTCACAGGCCCTAGCGTCTCCCTCTATCCCTTTACTCCTGTTTCATTTACTTAGTTCAAAAACAGTTAATCTTTTATCTTTCAGACTTTGTATGTAGTATTCTTGGATCGTCTACGAAACTGTGACACTAGTTTTGGGTGGTAGAGGCTCAAACAGTTGTACTAGATATATATTTCAGATAGTTTACTGCATTTCTTCCGCTTATTGTAATTTCCGCTGTCTACACGTTATTGCTTTATAATTGTTAAAGAATATAAAATTTGTAAAAAAGTAATTTGTTCAAATAGTCAGCTTGCATAGCTCGCATTAGTAGGTGCCATCACGACTCCGGAGGGTGGGAAATCCGGGTTGTGACAAGTTGGTATTAGAGCTCTAGGTTACATGGGTTTCACATTTCACAAACAAGCTTAGTAGAGTCTGAGGGATCGGTACGGAGACGTGAGGCTACGGAGTTAGGAAAAGTTTCACTTCTATTCTTCTTTGTCGTGCGGTTTTGTTCTCTCACTATTAAGTTGAAACCTCTACTCTTGTCCTTTCGCGAATGGCGAAGTCACGTACCGCTTCTTCAACCGAGCAGCAACACAGACCAGTGATAGATCAGCTACGTCTTCGGAGACTTTGTGGAGGTTGGATATGTTTTACCAAGCTCTTCACTACTACTTTTAGCGGTGCATCTTCTGAGGATTCCCAGGATTATCTAGATAGTTGTCATGAGGTTCTCAGGAACATGGGGATAGTAGAGACCAATGGGGTCGATTTTGCTACTTTTCACTTGTCTGGATCCGCTAAGAGTTGGTGGAGAGATTTTTGCTTGGCTAGACCAGCCGGATCACCATCTTTGACTTGGGAGGAGTTTACTCAGCTATTTCTGGAGAAGTTTCTCCCTATTACTCAGAGAGAGATCTATCGGAGTCAGTTTGAGCGTCTCCAGTAGGGTTCCATGACTGCTACTCAGTATAAGACCAGATTCATCGACTTGGCCCGTCATGCTCTTATCATATTTCCCACCGAGAGAGAGAGAGCGTGAGGAGGTTCATTGAGGGACTTATTCAACCGATTCGACTTCAGATGGCCAAGAAGACTGGGAGCGAGATTTCTTTCCAGGAGGCAGCCAATGTGTCCAGGAGAGTTGAGATGGTTCTATCGCAGGGAGGTGGTTAGGGGTCTGATAAGAAGCCTTGTCATTCTGGCCGATTCAGTGGTACCTCATCTGGAGGCAGAGATTCGTATGGTAGAGGCCATCCTCCTAGGCCTTTTCAGCCAACACTTCAGGTTTCTCGTGGTGCTTCAGGTGGTCATGGTTCCTATATCCAGTATTCTAATCAGCAGTCCTACAGTGTACCACTAGCTCCTATCAGTGCACCACCGCTTCATAGTTTTCGGAGTGGTCATTCAGGTTGTCAAGGTCAGCAGTCTCAGCAGCCGAGGGCTTGTTACACTTGTGGTGATATGGGTCTTAGCATCAGGTTCCCTACTATGGTTCAGGCAGCGAGTGTTCCACAACCCACCTAGCCAATTAGAGGTGTGGGTAGAGGTGCTAGAAGTGGAGGTAGAGGTATTAGAGGTGGAGCTCAGGCCGCTAGAGGTGGAGGCCAGCCAGCAGCAGGCCGTCCCAAAGATGTAGTTCAGGGTGGTGGGGCCCAACCCCGATGTTATGCTCTTCAAGCTAGGCCCGAGGCTGAGGCTTCCGATACAGTTATCACAAGTACTGTTGTAGTTTGTAGCAGAGATGCTTCAGTTTTATTTGATCTGGGATTTACGTACTCCTATGTGTCATCTTATTTTGCACCGTATCTGGTCATGCCAAGTGATTCTTTGAGTGCTCCCGTTTATGTGTCTAGACCAGTGGGTGATTCTATTGTGGTAGATCGAGTCCATCATTCATGTATAGTTATGATTGGGCGTCTTGAGACTTCTGTAGATTTGCTTCTTCTGGACATAGTTGATTTCGATGTCATATTGGGGATGGACTGGCTATCACCTTATCATGCTATCTTGGACTGTCATGCCAACACTGTGACCTTAGACTTGCTGAGTTTACCTCGTTTAGAGTGGAGAGGGACTCCTAGTCATTCTACCCGCAGTGTTATCTCTTATATGAAGGCTCGGCGTATGGTCGAGAAGGGGTGTTTGGCCTATTTGGCCTATGTTCGTGACTCTAGTATTGAAGTTCCTTTTATTGATCCTGTGCCCGTTGTTCGTAAGTTTCCTAAGGTATTCCCTTCAGACTTGTCGGCTATGCCGCCCGACAGGGATATTGACTTTTGCATTGATTTAGCTCCGGGCACTCAGCCCATTTCTATCCCGCTGTATCATATGGCCCCGCCTGAGTTGAAAGAGTTAAAGGAGCAGTTGCAAGACTTTCTTGAAAAAGGTTTCATTAGACCTAGTGTTTCACCTTGGGGTGCGCCGGTGTTGTTTGTTAAGAAGAAGGACGGATCGATGAGAATGTGTATTGATTACCGGCAGTTGAACAAGGTTACAATCAAGAATAAGTATCCATTGCCAAGTATTGATGATTTGTTTGATCAGCTTTAGGTTGCCAAGGTATTTTCGAAGATTGACTTGAAATCTGGCTACCATCAGTTGAGGATTAGGGCATCCGATGTCCCTAAGATAGCTTTTCACACTCGGTATAGGCATTATGATTTCTTGGTGATGTCATTCGGGTTGACAAATGCCACAACAGCTTTTATGGATTTGATGAACCGAGTGTTCAGGCCTTACATGGATTCGTTTGTGATAGTCTTCATTGATGATATTTTGATCTATTCCCGTAGCCAGGAGGAGCACGAGCAGCATCTTAGAGTGGTTCTTCAGACTTTGGGGGATAGTTAGTTGTATGCTAAGTTTTCGAAGTGTGAGTTCTGGCTAAGTTTAGTTGCATTTCTGGGTCATGTTGTATCAGCAGAGGGTATTCAGGTTGATTCGAAGAAGATTGAGGCAGTTAAGAACTGGCCCAGACTAGCATCAGCTACAGAGATCCGGAGTTTCTTAGGATTGGTAGGCTACTATCATCGGTTTGTGGAGGAGTTTTCATCTATCGCAGCCCCGATGACCAGGTTGACCCAGAAAGGTGCCTAGTTCAGATGGTCGGACGAGTGTGAGGCGAGCTTTCAGAAGCTCAAGACAGCTCTGACTACGACACTGGTGTTGGTTTTGCTCACAGGTTCAGGGCCATATACAGTTTATTATGATGTATCTCGTGTTGGACTTGGTGTGGTATTGATGCAGGATGGCAAGGTCATTGCCTATGCTTCACGGCAGTTGAAGATTCATGAGAAGAACTATCCAGTTCATGATTTGGAGTTAGCAGCCATCGTTCACGCATTGAAGGTTTGGAGGCATTATCTGTATGGCGTAGCATATGAGGTGTTCACGGATCATAAGAGTCTGCAGTATTTGCTCAAGCAGAAGCTGCTAAATTTGAGGTAGAAAAGGTAGTTGGAGCTATTAAAGGACTATGATATCACCATCTTATATCATTCGATAAAGGTCAATGTGGTGGCCGATGCTTTGAGTAGGAAGTCAGCTAGTACGGACAATCTTGCTTATATTCCGGTCGGTGAGATACCGCTTGCCTTGGATGTTCAGGCTTTGTCCAATTAGTTCATGAGGTTGGATGTTTCTGAGCCCAGCCGTGTGTTAGCTTGCACAATCGCTCATTCTTCCTTATTGGAGCGCATCCGTGATCAGCAGTATGATGATCTCTATTTGTGTGTCCTTAGAGATACGATGTAGCACGGAGGTGCCAAACATGTTACTTTAGGCAATGATGGAGTTTTGAGATTACAGGGTCAAATTTGTGTGCCTAATATGGATGGGCTTTGAGAGTTGATTTTAGAGGAGGCCCATAGTTCCCGGTACTCTATTCATCCAGGTGTCGCGAAGATGTATCAGGAGTTGCGGCAACATTATTGGTGGAGAAGAATGAAGAGGGACATCATTGAATATGTGGCTCGGTGTTTGAATTGTCAGCAGGTTAAGTACGAGCATCATAGACCTGGTGGTTTGTTCTAGAAGATTGAGATTCCTGAGTGGAAGTGGGAGCGTATCACTATGGACTTCGTTGTTGGACTCCCACGGACTTAGAGGAAGTTCGACGCAGTGTGGGTTATTGTTGATAGGCTCACCATGTCATCACATTTCATTCCTATGGCAGTCTGCTACACTTCCGAGAGGTTAGCTGAGATCTATATCCGGGAGATTGTTTGTCTTCGTGGTGTTCCCGAGTCTATCATTTCGGATTGAGGTACGCAGTTTACCTCCCATTTCTGGAGAGCAGTTCAGCGATAGTTGGGCACACGGGTTGAGTTGAGCACAACATTTCATCCTCAGACGGACGGGTAGTCCGAGCGAACTATTCAGATTTTGGAGGATATGCTCCGAGCTTATGTCATTTACTTTGGATGACCGTGGGATTAGTTTTTGCGTTTAACAGAGTTTGCCTACAATAATAGCTACCAATCGAGTATCCAGATGGCTCCGTATAAGGCTTTGTATGGTAGGCGGTGTCGA
The DNA here is from genome assembly GCF_000715075.1 of Nicotiana tabacum. Lineage (NCBI taxonomy): Eukaryota > Viridiplantae > Streptophyta > Magnoliopsida > Solanales > Solanaceae > Nicotiana > Nicotiana tabacum. The sequence continues at coordinate 55,544,652 of NC_134084.1, forward strand.
TCACCGGTTGAATGGTTTGAGCCAGGGGAGGCTCGGTTGTTGGGTACGGATCTGGTTCAGGATGCCTTGGACAAGGTTATGATCATTCAAGATAGGCTTCGTACAGCTCAATCCATGCAAAAGAGTAATGCCGACCGTAAGGTTCGAGATTTGGCATTCATGGTCGGTTAGCAGGTATTGCTTCGGGCGTCGCCTATGAAGGGCGTGATGAGATTTGGGAAGAAGGGCAAGCTTATCCCTAGGTTTATTGGCCCGTTTGAGATTCTTGATCGAGTGGGAGAGGTGGCTTATAGACTTGCATTGCCGCAGAGCTTATCAGCCGTGCATCAAATGTTTCATGTATCCATGCTTCGGAAGTATCACGACGATCCATCCCACGTGTTAGATTTCAGCACTGTCCAGTTGGACAAGGACTTATCTTATGAGGAGCCGGTAGCTATTCTAGACCGGCAGGTTTGTCAGTTGAGATCGAAGAGTTTTCCTTCTGTTCCTGTTCAATGGAGAGGTCAGCCCATTGAGGCATCGACCTGGGAGTCCGAGTTTGACATGCGGAGCCATTATCCCCATCTTTTCCCCAACTCAGGTACTTCCTTCTTATGTCTGTTCAAGGACGAACGTTTGTTTTAGAGGTGGAGAATGTGATGACTTGGGTCATCACTTGTTTTAAAAGTAAATTCTGCATTCTGAGGCCTTAAAAACCTCTTTCGACATCACCTCAATTTGCGTGCACAGTCCGGATGCGTAGCTGGAAAGCCATTTTGTGAAAATCTATGAAAAATGATGAATTTTGCCTTTAAAATGAATTTAAGTTGACTTCGGTCAACATTTTGGGTAAACAGACCCGGACACCGTGATTTGACGATCCCAGAGGGTCCGTAGGAACATATAGGACTTGGGCGTATGCCCGAAATCGAATTTCGAGGTCCCAAGCCCGAGAAATGAATTTTTTTTAAAAAATTATTTTCTGGAATTATTCATGAGTTTTGGAAATGAAATGTGTTCAAAACTTGATGGTATCAGGCCTGTATTTTGGTTCTGACGCTCGGTACAGGTCTTATATGTGATTTAAGATAAGTCTGTAAAATTTGGTAAGAAGCGGACTTGAAATAATATGAATCGGACCTTATTTTGATGCTATATTTATAGTTGTTGATGTTATTTTAGTGATTTGAATGCACGAACGAGTTCATATGATGTTTTTAGGTTGGTGTTCATGTTTGGTTTGGAGCCCCGAGGGCTCGGGTGAGTTTTAGATAGGCCACGGGGTAGATTTTGGACTTCAAAAATTGCAGACTTCAGCTGTTGCATTGCAAGCCTGCAGGCTTCGCATTTGCGAAGCCTGGCTCGCAAATGCGAAGGCTTTGTCACAAATGCGAACAATAGCCCAGGCCATCTTACCTTGCAAATGCGAGGGATTGATTGCAAATGCGATCCCCCAGTTTTAGCCAGACGTCGCAAATGCGACACATTGTTCACAATTCCCACTTTGCAAATGCGAAAACTGCTTCGCAAATGCGAACTTGGCAGAAGTCTGGGTTCGCAATTGCGAACCCTAGTTGCAATTGCGACATCTACAACCTGCAATTTTATAACTTAGCCGAAAATCTCTCATTTTTCACTCTTTCAAAACCAAAACACTCTTGGGTAATTTTTCAAGGATAACTCTTCTTTCAAATCTATTGTAAGTCAATTTTAACTCATTTCCTTCAATCATTAACATCTTTTCACATGATTTCAACCCAAAATCAATGATTTTCGTGGGGGAAATTGGGTGTTTTGCCTAGCACCTAGGTTTTTCAAAAATTGGGTATTTGGACCTCGATTTGAGGTCCGATTTCAAAATAAATTTTATATTTGGGTTCGTGGGGGAATGTGTAATTGGGTTTTGGTTCGAACCTTGGGTTTGACTATGTGGGCCCGGGGGCGGTTTTTGACTTTTTGGGTAAAACTTTAGAAAACTCATTTTCATGCATTAGAATTGATTCCTTTAGCATTTATTGATGTAATTAAGTAACTTGTGACTAAATACGAGTGAATTGGTGGTGGAATCAAGAGGTAAAACGATAGTAGAGACTTGAATTGTGTTCGTGGCATCGAGCTAAGTGTTTGGTCTAACCTTAGCTTGAGGGATTAGGAGTCGAGTCCTATTTGCTATGTGATAATTGTCAAGTACGACGTATAGGCATGGTGACGAGTACATATACATTGGTGTCAAGCATGCCTGTGAATCTTATATTGTGATTATTATGACTTCATTGTATTATTCATGCTTTGATGATAATTTCTATTGTTGGGCAAAGTTTGTGGAAGTAATTTAGACATTTGAACATTGAGGAGCGTTGGCTCAAGTTGTACAATGAAATGTGAAAGTATAAGTGTTAATTGAACCTTTTAAAGCATTTTATCAAGTTGTGAAGTGAGTTGAGACGTAAAAGTGAAAAAGGAGAAGAGAATCATTATATTATCTCCCTTGCCGGGAATTTGTTGCTTTTAATATTATCTCCCTAGCCGGGATGTTGATGCTTCTTATGATGTTGTTCCATTGTCCGGACTTGATTGTTGAACTATTGTTCCCTTGCTTGGATTCTTATTGTAATTTCATTTATTCCCTTGCCCTAGTGTTTGTGATTGTTGTTTGGGTAAGGAAGAGTATTAAAGCACGAAGGGTGATGTCGTGTATTGTTTTGGTGAGAGAGTGTTAAAGCACGAAGGGTGATGCCGTGTATGATTTGTGAGGAAAGAGTGTAAAGCACGAAGGGTGATGTCGTGTCACACGATGTACAATTCCGTGTTGATTATATTGAATATATGGTGAGGACAAGAGTAAAAGCACGAAGGGTGATGCCGTGCACATTTTCATTACTTGATTGTTTTGGTGAGGACGAGAGTAAAAGCACGAAGGGTAATGCCGTGCACTTATTGATTTCTGATTCTTTGTTGATATCTAAGATATATTGTTTCCTTCAATTACCTATTATCTTTCTATTCTAAATTGATAGTTCCCCCGCAGCATGTTACCCCTCCCATACTTGACTATATATTACTGTTCTTCTTTTCCGCTGTATATAGTTAAATTGCACATGTTTATTTGGTAGTCTGGTCATAGCCTCGTCACTACTTCGCCGAGGTTAGGCTAGGCACTTACCAGTACATGGGGTCAGTTGTGCTGATACTACACTTTGCACTGTGTGCAGATCCCAGAGCAGCAGCTTTTGGATCGTAGATTGGGTGGCTGCCTTCAGTCCATGCGGAGATCCAAGGTAGTCCTACAGGCGTCCGCAGGCCCTGGCGTCTCCCTCTATCCCTTTACTCCTGTTTCATTTACTTAGTTTAGAAATAATGTATCTTTTATCTTTCAGACTTTGTATCTAGTATTCTTAGATAGTCCGCGAAACTGTGACACCAGTTCTGGGTCGTCAAGGCTCAAATAGTTGTACTAGATACATATTTCAGATAGTTTACTGCATTTCTTCCGCTTATTGTAATTTCCGCTATCTACACGTTATTGCTTTATAATTGTTAAAGAATATAAAATTTGTAAAAAGGTAATTTGTTCAAACAGTCGGCTTGTCTAGCTCGCATTAGTAGGCTCCATCATGACTCCCGGGGGTGAAAAATCTGGGTCGTGACACTTTTGCTGCAAAATGCCAAAACAGATGAATTGTCCCTTGTTCCCATTCTTTGGTTTTACCCAAATACTAACAAACAAAACTTAAAACCTTTTCAAGACAAACACTTATTCCCATTATTTGCAAGATTTCATCTAAGTTAAATTTCCAGGAAAAGAACGACCATGGATAAAATAATTCAAAAGCCAAACTTACTGCTTGAAAAGTTAGGCCAGCTTCTACCTAAACCCAAATGAACTTAAAAGCTTCATTCTCATAAGATACTATATGACTCATTAACAAATAAATTAGCTCCTAATTATCAATTGGCACACATGAGTTTTCTCTTCTAAATCTAAAACCCACTACGTACCAGAAATTAACAACTTAGGCAACAAACCAGTAAAACTCAACAATAGGATGGAACAAAAATTAGTAAGAAAATTATTCTAATCTCATAAATCACATAAAGACAAAATCATATATCCATGAACTTAGTATTCAATTAAAGTACATCGGAAGAAAGGAACCTCAATGGTGGTTGCCGAGAAGAATAATGAACAAAGGAGCGAAGACTGTCGAACCGGACCTTGGAGCGGCGACCTCGAAGCCTACCGGAAAAACTCGAAACTCGATGGGGGTTCGGTGTTGAAACGCAGCGGACTTTTTGGGGGGGTTTAATGGGTGGCCGAAAAATGGACCTCTTAAAACGACTGTCGGCTATTTTTGAGTGTCTCCTTTGTTTTTCAAATTCATATGAAGAAACTAAAATAAAAAACATAAAATCTTGGTTCTGTTTTCTTATGGGAATGAAGGCTAAAAATTAGCAAAGAAATAATGGAACAAAACTCCCGAAAAGATATGGAAATCTCCCGAAAATCCCTCATTTAATTGTGATTGTGTGCATTTCTGATTTTCTCACGTCCCTCCGCTTTTTCGTTTTTCAACCTCCCCTGTATGTTGCTTTGTTTTTCGTCCCCCACAGATCCCTTTCTCTCTCGTTTTTTACTAGGTCTCCCTTCCCCCGTTTCTTTCTGTTCTCTTTTCTATTTATGTGTGTGTTTGTTTGTATTAAGAGTGAAGAAGGCAATGTTCAGGGGGGTGGAGTCATGTGTCCAGCGGCGGATTCTTAGAGTGTCTAGGTCTAGGGTCTTTTTTGATTTTAGAAGTTAAGTGTTATTTTATAGGGGTAAGAATTAGGTTAGGTCAAATGGAAAATGAGTATGGGCTCAATATTTTGGGCTTGAAGGAATTTGGGTCATAAATTTGGGCTAATTAACTTTGGGGTAGGAAGACTAAATCAATTTTTTTTTTCGTTTTTCTTTTTCTTTGATTTTAAAAATCTAATAAAATCCTAAATTAATCCTAAATCAATCTAATTTGTAAAAATTAAATTTGTTTATCTATTAAAACAACCAATTAACTTAAAACTAAATAAAAGCACTACTTTCTAAAGACTAAAAGCTAGATATGTAATAATGACCATTTTTGTAATTTTTTATAATAAAATTAATTTCTACATGCAAATTGGACCTAAGATGACATGAAATTAAATCGTGACATTTTTGTATGATTTTAAAATATTAAAAATGCATGAAATGCAACTAAATAAATAAAACTTCTAAAATCCCTTAAAAATCATTTTTGGTTTATTTTTAGGAGTCATTTTCATGTAGGGCAAAAATTAGGTGCTCACAAAGCACATTTTATTACATGGCTTTATTCTACTTACATCCTTTACATGGGTTGACAATTATGTATTGCATCACCAAATCTTTGAGTTTGTGCTGGGATTTTTCTCTATATTGCACCAGATAAATGGAAGTGCAATAGATTAAGCAAATTTGAAGCAACCTTTACTATTACATACCAAAGAGAAATCCTTAAGAAGCCTTACAACCAAAATGGAAAAGGATTAATAAGATATTCCATGACAACAAAATTAAGTGCTACTAAAGTGAAGCTGAAGTGTTGATAGGCAAAAAAATATAAAAGAGAGATTGCGATGATGAAATTCCTCGGCCAGTTCTCTTCTTCCCTTATAGTATTTCATTCAACAAGCAAGCACTGCGATTGCATTTTCAAAGGTCAAACTCGAGCTAGCCATAAACGTCAATTTAGTCGTGTCTTAAAAGAATTGGTTCAAGTGTATTAAGGCTATCCCTTCTTTCTTTTTTGCATGATCTATATGACACGAACGAAATAAGCAAATACACAAATTCCATAAATGACTTTATTCATAGAAGTATTACAGATGTTGTATACGGTAAAATCGGAGGGTCTAATTTTCGGTCACTATGGCACTTCATAAGCACGTTTCTATAGGCTCGAGATTATGGTCGAGATTAACACCCAAGGGGTTATCAACGTCCAGCCTCGAGGCAGTGCGGGCTGATTAAGTTGTGACGAAAAGGTGGGAGGCTCCCAAGGCACGCGACTAAAGCTGGCAAAGTCTAGTAGACTAGTTCAGACCCGAAATAGGGCATTAAATGGCTGTATCAGCCCTATATCTTTTCAATAAATGTATTTATACTATGTTGGGATTCCCCCTCATATATAAAGTGGATCCTTGCCATTTTGTAAATATCTGTTGCTAAATATTGAATACACAAGAATATTCTCTCTAACATATTCTCTTGATCTCATTACTTGCATTTATTGCTTATATTCATTGTGTTCCATTTATTGTTCTTCATTTATTGCTTATTATTGGCCATAAAGAGCCGTCATTATTCTATCATAACTATTAAACCACCGTCGATAGCTCCCAGTCGAGCATCAGGCTCGACCCCGAGGCCCCGAATAAGAAAGCTCGAGGCCCCAATTATTAACCATTCGGTTTGATTATCACCTTGCTCTCAAGGTCTTATCTAGCTTCCAAGTACCTCACTTAGCATCTATTGCCTAAACAACTAGCATAAAAATAGATCACATATTTTTAGAACCACAAATCAAATTTAATTCTAATTACCATTTTCAAGGTAAACAGTTTGGCGCCCACCGTGGAGCTAAAAATAATAGTGATTATTTTTTTGCTGGTTTTACTGCATAACACAAGTTATCTTTCACGCTTTTTCTTGTCCAAGATCTTTAATTTCAGGTCAAAATGTCTAACTCAGTAAATGCACGAGAAAACAACAACCTTGAAGACCATGGAGAGAATGGTGTGGATGTTCTAGGTGTTGGTGTACTACCACGAAACCCTGAGAATGCACCAGAACCAATTCCCATAGACGTGGTCTCGCGCAACTCTCAACACGTCGAAATAAGCTCCCACACCATTAGTAACATACACTAGGAAGATTAACAAGAAGCACAAAAAACCCCGGCTAAAGAAGAACAAGGGGTTAGTCTTCACGTCATCTTCGAAATGTTACAAGCACAACACCTGGAAATTGCTCAATTGCAAAGCCACCAAAAGACTCCCAGCACGGTAGCTCAAGAAACGGCTCCTCGAGCAGAGCAGGTACCAGAAATATCAAGCAACAATGGGTCAGGAGCCGACCACGCCATCACAAAAATGCTCGAAGATCTCACAAAGAGGATCGAGTCGGGCAAAAAGAAGACAGAAACCAACGACAAGAAGGTAGAGATCTACAATTCTAGGGTCGATCAAATTCCGGGTGCACCCCCGATTCTGAAAGGTGTAGATTCAAAGAAGTTTGTACAAAAGCCATTCCCACAGGAAGCAACCCCGAAACCCATTCCAAAGAAGTTCAGAATGCCCGAGTTGCCGAAGTACAATGGAACCTTGGACCCCAATGAGCACATCACTGCCTACACTTATGCAGTGAAGGGCAACGACCTAAGGGACGACAAGATCGAGTCCGTCCTACTGAAGAAGTTCGGGGAAAAACTCTCGAAAGGGGCCGCCATGATGTGGTATCACAACCTGGCCCCAAACTCGATAGATTCATTTGCCATGCTAGCAGATTCTTTTATAATGGCACATGCTAGTGCCATCAAAGTAGCTACAAGGAAATCCGATGTCTTCAAAATCAAGTGGAGGGAGAACGAAATGCTGCTAGAGTTCGTGTCTCGCTTTCAAATGGAATGAATGGAACTGCCACCTGTCTACGACGACTAGGCAGTGCAGGCCTTCACTCAAGCTTTGAATGAACGAAGCTCGGTGGCTTCGAAATAGCTGAAACAGAATCTGGTCGAATACCCCGCCGTGACTTGGTCAGATGTTCACAACTAATATCAACCGAAGATCAGGGTCGAAGATGACCAACTAAGAGCCCCCTCGGGCTTGGTATATACTAACAGGCTTCCAGCAAAGGAGTCAAAGCCGAACAAAGAGAGATACCAACCATACACCGAAGATAGAAGAAACGCCTCAAGGCACAACATACCCCACAATGACCAAAGAATGGATCGAGGTCAGAACCCCAGGGACTTGTCATCAGAGCTAGGTACGATAGGCACACAGGGCCGATGGAGGCACCTCACTTGTCGGAATACAACTTCAAAGTCGATGTATCAGACATCGTGTTCACCATTAATAAAATCAGAGACCCTAGGTGGCCAAGGCATGTACAATCAGATCCTTCGCAAAGGAACCATAACTTAGTGTGTGAATTTCACAACACGCAAGGCCATAGGACCGAGGATTGCCATCAACTCCGGGAAGAAGTAGCCCAACTACTCAGCAAAGGTTACCTCCAAAAGTTCCTCTGTGACCGGGCCAAAAATCAGTTCCAGGAAAGAGAGGCAACCAAGAAGAATGAAACAAATGAGCCACAACATGTCATCCATATGATCTTGGGAGGCATCGATGCTACACAAGAGCCCATGATCAGAAGAACAAAAGTATCCATCACTAGAGAAAAGTGAACTCGGTGTTACATACCCGAGGATGCTCTCACATTCAGCGACGAGGACATCGAGACCTTGTCTCAGCCTCACAATGATGCACTGGTAATCTCTTTCCTTGTAAATACATTTCAAATTAAACATGTACTTGTGGATCCAGGTATCTTGGCCAATATCATCAGGTCGAGGGTGGTAGAGCAGCTCGGACTGCTTGACCAAATCGTGCCCGCCTCTCGAGTCCTCAACGGATTCAACATGGCGAGCGAAACAGCAAAAGGGGAAATCACCCTCCCAGTCAACGTGGCCAGCACAACCCAAAATGCCAAATTCCATGTCATCGAAGGAGACATGAGATACAACGCGTTCCTAGGAAGGCCATGGATACACTGCATGAGAGCAGTACCATCCACCCTCCATTAAATAATGAAATTCCCGACAAAGGATGGGATAAAAATCGTCAACGGGGAACAACACGCAGAAAGAGAAATGTTTGTGGTGCACGATGTGCCGCCGACACAATACCTCCACAATCGAAGGAGCTAAAGGATAAGCAAACAATAAAATAGCGATAACAAGCTACGTTCTTATCTATGCCCGACTAAACAAAACGAAGGACCATACCGAGTCCTCATAACGAATGACTGAATCATATAGAGGCCCAAAGTGTCATCAGCACTAAGGTATGGTCGTCTCCCTTTTTTCTATTACATTTTATACTACCCTGAATGCAGATATCCGATCGAATGGACGATCAAAGCAACTGAAGTGCCTTTCAGCTCGAAGGCCTTAGGTTCCAAAAGCGTACGTTGCACTCTTTTCCTTCGACCGGGTGTCTATCCCTAGAAGGGTTTTACCGGCAAGATTTTTAACGAGGAAACACCTATATGCTACCTAAGGAAGATTCAACAAGTATTCAAGGCTTCCTTTTCAATCAACCTCGAATACTGGGGGGCATCCCCCCGGAAGATCACCTCCTCAAAGAAGCCAAGATGTGCTAAACGAGGTCTCGATAGGAAAATGATGTACCGGGCCAAAAGGTCGAACTAACCGTGCCCGTATAGAATAATCGGGCCCCTAACAACGAAAGAATGTATACTTGTACCAAGTAATCGAAGAATACTTTACATAAAAGCATTTCACGCTTCAAAAGATTCCGCTATTTTTGCAAAAAATGACTCCAGAGCCAAAAATGTCCCGAACACTTGGGGACTAGTGTCAACAACTCGAAGCCGTAGAACCCCTGGGTCGGAGCTTCGAACTCGTAAGCCCTCAATAAGGCAACATCAGGATCACAAAATGGCCCCAGAGCCAAAAACATCCCGAACAATCGGGGACTGACGTCAACAACTCGAAGCCATAGGACCCCCGGGTCGGAGCTTCAAACTCGTAAGCCCTCAATGAGGCAACATCAAGATCATAAAATGGCCCCAGAGCCAAAAACATCCCGAACACTTGGGGACTGGCATCGAAAACTCAAGACCACATAACCTCCGGGTCGAGAACTCCAAAATCGTAAGCCCTCAATGAGGCAATACCAAGTTTACAAGTAATGGCTCCTGAATGAAGAAAATTTCAATGACTTGGGGACTGTCGCCAACCATCACCCCCATCGATTTATCAAAACCCGAGGCCATAAGACCACATGCGGGTAGCCTCGGTCTCGTAAGACCTATATAAGGCAACAACAATATCTGTAAGACCTCAAGCAAGGCGTGAACCACACTTGTACTAAGTGAGCAACAACAATATCTGTAAGACCACAAGCAAGGCATAAACCATACTTGTACCAAGTAAACAAAACTATAAGACCTCAAAGACATGTAAAATTTATAAGACCTTCATAAAGGCATAATCCCGATCTTAAAGTTAAGGCCATATATCGAACCTGCAAGACCCCTAAAAAGGCATACCCTTGATATAGACTTCGAAACTACTTCACTAGGGGACTGAAAGGCTCCGGCCAAACACAATGACTATGGTCACAAGGCTGTACCAGCCAAACTAAACGCGACTCGGGGACGCCTGACTATCAATATAAAATCACAGGCCTTTAATTACTTCGAATATACTTCGAAAAGAACCGGTTAAACAGGCTACCCTTCACATAGGCAAACGAGCTTCGACCATGTTATATCCAAACTATAGGCTTCAAGATACTCAACCACAGAGCCAAACCTCCCGAGGTGCTCGATCATCGCCATATAGCAGCTCACAATCAAGGTTTTTACCAAACCGTCGAAGAGTCGGGCAAACACAACTTCAAAAGTCCTTAACGAGGTAAAAATAAAGCCTACTAGAGGTCGTACCGACCCAATGTGTAAGAGAAACTATCGCCAGCCCATACTAGAGGTCGTACTGACCCAATGCGTAAGAGCCACTATCGCCAGCCTATATAAAAGGTCGTACCGACCGAACGCGTAAGAGCCTAAAGGCCAGCTTTAAATTCAAAAACTTGAGGGTCATATGAGCTCGAGTCGAAACCCGACTCGGAGACTGAGCCCAAAATAGTTAACTAAATATGCCTAAGCACAAAAGCATAAGAGCTCAAATGCCGGCTTATACTAAAAGGTTGTACCGACCCAACACGTAAGAGCCAATATCGCCTGCACATATAAAAGGTCGTACCAACCCAATGCATAAGAGCCACTGTCGCCAGCCCATATAAGAGGTCATACTGACCCAACGCGTAAGAGCCTAAGGGCCAGCTTCAAATTCAAAAACTTGAGGGTCAAATGAGCTCGAGTCGAAACCCGACTCGAAAATTGAACCCAAAACAGTTAACTAAATATGCCTAAGGGCAAAAGCATAAGAGCTCAAATGCTGGCTTATACTAAAAAGTCGTACCGACCAGAGCGCGTAAGAGCCTACGGGCCAGCCCAATAATCCCCAGGGCCATACTATGAATCTAAGGATTCATTTTAGGCCGAAGACCAATGCATCTGGCTAACGACTGACAGATATCAAGGAAAAAGGAAATGCGTGAAAAGAAAAACCACGAGGCTTCCTTTTATACATGTATGCGGGAGAATACAAGCTTCATTTACAAAGTTCTCTAAAAGCACTATACAGAAAGGGAAAGCCTAATCTACGCCCCCTCGGGGACTATGGCCCGTCGGCCTCTTTCTCGCTATCCTCGGCATCGGATAGAAGGGACCTAGCGTCGTGTTCATCCGCCTTTGCCTGCTTTACCTCTTCCGAGAGGTCAAAGCCCCTAGCATGGATCTCCTCGAGGGTCTCCCTTCAAGATTTGTACCGAGCATATTCCTCGCTCCTACTCTCACGGTCAAAAGCCCTTCTCAGCTCAGCTCGAGCATCGGCAACATCCTTTAGATAGACTGCCACTTTCTTGTCAGCTTTAGTTCGGCTCATAACGGCTTCGGACCGTGCATCCACAACTTCGGCCTTTATCTTCAAAAGCTCAGACTCGAGCTTTGAAATCATATTCGTTCGGACTAAGCTGTTATCACGATCTAAGCGAAGTTGAACCTCAAGGCGGAAGCTTTGGCCAAAGTACCCTTCTCCGCTATAGTATGAGCGTCCGCCCGAGTCTTTAACTCATCATGCTCACATTTGGCTTGGCCAACTTTGCTCCTAAGGTGTTCCAGGTCCTCCGTCTTCTTCTGCAACTAAAATAAACAAAACGTCAGCCTCAAGGATAGAGAAGGGAACATGCGCCCCATCTAGAGAAAAAATTACATGTTCCTCGAGGTAGCTTTCGTAGTTCAGGCTTTGACCCGCCTCGCATTGTAAGTGCGCCGGCTCGTTTTCTCTCCCGAAACAAAGAAGCCTAAGGGACCTCTCCCCATCCACGACTTTTCACAACATGGCCTCGCGACGAAGCAGCTCGGACTTGAGCTTGTCAAAGGCCTATGAAAGAGTAATTTGATAAGAGAGTAAAAATTACAAAACTATAAAATAAACACGGACGACCAAAACTTACCTCAGAATAGAGCCGCTGAGCTTCCTCAAAAGTTGAGTGCACATCTACTGGTCTGGCTCCACCTACCCTGGAAGAACCGTTCCCGGTTGAGGCATGATCGCTCATTACATGCGGCCACTGGCTTCAAACATCCCTCTAAGTACCTTCAATGGGTGAAGAAGTGGGTGGGAGAAAACCCTCATTCCTCGGGGTGCCTTCGATGAGAAAAGAATGTGACAACGGGGGTGGAACCATTTTTCTAAAGCTAGAGATCTCGGGCGCAACAGGCTCACCCGGCACATCCTCTCCGAGCCCCCGGCCTGGACTTGTCTTTCTATAAGCACTGTCGCCCTATGAAGGTCCTTTTTGCTTATTATTATCGTTTCGTAGCCTAGAAGCTGGCGATCCTTCTCCCTCTCCGAGAGGGCCCGATCTCGTCTCAAAGAATTCCCCGATGCCTACGGTGACAGGGTTATTACGCGTAAAAAGAAAGTGCCCTTCAAAAAGGGAGCAAATCACATAGCACGTACCGTAGTGTTTGGCCTCCCATCTGCCCTTAGACAAAGCTCGCCACTTGCGCTCATTATAAGCCGAGCGAGTCGCCAGCCCCGAGCCTAGTCCGTCAGGTCAGGAACCTCGCATGACATCCATGAAATTGCTGCAAAAAGGGAAAGAAAGGCGCACTTATGGAATCCGCATGCGCCATAAGCAAAACTACAAAGGCACAATTATATCACTTACGCATAAAATTCCATTCCTCGGGAAAAGGCAGAAACTCCACAAGGATAACATCGACAATTTGTACGCGGACGAATCGGCTCATCCATCCCCGATCCCCATCTTCTCCATCATCAACAACGAAAGGCGTGGTGGATCGGCATCGTAGGGTTAACAAACCATGATGGTGAAAAGGTCAATACAGCCTGATGAGATGACTAAGAGTGAATTCGAGCCCTGCTTCTTCCTCAAATAACCTAATCATCAACACTATCCTCCAAAATAACGGGTGAACCTGCGCCAAGGTAACCTGGTACTTTCGACAGAAGTCGAGCACAACCCTATCAGGAGGGCCCAGCATGAAGGGGTACGTATATATGTTCAAAACCCCCATAGTGTGATCCATGATACTCTCTCCCGGGAAAGGTACCCGTAGTACTACCTTTTCCCCCCATCCACAATATTTCCTCTTTGACTCAAGGTGCCCATCTCCTACTACAGAAATAAACTTCGAGGCATACTCCCAATGACCCCGAGCAGACCTTGGTGTAATAGCCATAACTATGGTAAAAGTAGGGAATTCGAGCAAGGGCTTCAAAGTTGAAATGATGAAGGTCCTAACGCAGGAAAGGAAAGCTCTATAGAGGAGGATAACTACTCGAAATAGCGGAATCCTCAAAAGAAGGAATACAACCCTATATGTGGTGAAAGCGGCGACTATCCGCCTGCCTCAAAGGCCAATTAAAAATGCCGACTAAGCCATTTTTCTCTTTGAGAAGATGTACCAATGGAACTCCCTTGGTCGCTTCATAACCGTGTCATGCAATTAATGTGGCCATACGATATTTGGGGATCAAAAGCCCCCCACATCATTAAAAGCCTCAAGATGGTACCCGATCTTGAGGACTTCTGTCAAAAAGAAGATAGGCTCCAGGAAGCCATTTATATCATTATAAGCCTCGAGATGGTACCCGATCTCGAGTACCTCTACCAAGAAAAAGATATTTTCTAAAGATCCATTTATACAATTATAAGCCTCGAGATGGTACCCGATCTCGAGGACCTCTGCCAAGAAGAAGATATGCTCTAAGGAGCCATTTATATCATTATAAGCCTCGAGATGGTACCCGATCATGAGGACCTCTACCAAGAAGAAGATAGGCTCTAAAGAAGACATCGACATCATTGTAAGCCTCGAAGTGGTGCCCTACCTTGAGGATTTCTACTACTGTAAATGTGAATCATCTACCCGTTCCTCAAGTTAAAAGCCCTCTTGGCTATTTTAATCCAAGGGCTATTCAAGTCCAGGCGTACCCTCATCCGGGTCCATCTGCAGAGCCTTGAGGCTATCTTCTCTCTAAGTTCAAAACAAGTTTCCAGGTCGCCCGAGCTTGAGCGAACCCTCACTCGGGGACTGTTTTCGAAAGCCTACATGCTATCTTTATTTTGAGATGTCCAAGCAAGTTCCCCTCGAGGACAATCACCAGGACCTAAAAGGTTAAGCTTCGTTCTGAAAATTTCGAAGCCCTATTTTCACTTGATCCGAAATTGGGGGCCTCGACGACCCGAGTTTATCAGTCCAATCCGGGATCTATATTCATACCAATTGGTAGAGTCATGCATTTGGACTCTTCACAAATGCAGATAAAGGGAAATATAGCATAAATCAGAGACAAATTGAAGAAGCATCTTTGCATTCATAAACACATGATTACAAAATCCCACGAAGGGTCCTTACACAAAAATAAAGAAACAAAAGCAGCAGCTAAAGGTCTAATCTACTATCGAGGGAACATCCTTGGGAGCAACACCTTCAAGAATCATTTCTTCGAGGCTTCATCTCAGCCCTCCCAATGACATCTTCAAGGATGAGGAAGAGGCTATAAAATGAGGCAGAATAAGTAGAAAAAATGAAGAAAAAGCCGTAGCCCGCCAAAGAGCAAAAGCTCTACCAGGCTAAGAAGATCCGGGCTGTCACGACCCTAAACCCAAACCCGGTCGTGATGGCGCCTCTCGTGAAGACAATGCCAGTTAATTTAAACCCGATTCCATTTTTAAACAGTTAAACAATAAGAAACAGTATAAAGCATAATCAATTAAACTAAGGCTTAAGCAGCTGATAACACAGTTTGCGGAAAATAACCCAACACAGCCCTAACCAGGGTGTCACTAGTAATGAGCATCTATAAGTCAAAATACAATCCACTAACTCTATAAACTAGTATAACTGTCTGAAAAGAAAGATAGAACTAATAAAGGAGTAGAGACACGGTGTTGCAGACGCCAAGCAGCTACCTTATGAGCTCCGAATGTCTGCTTGAGGCTGGAGGGATCAGCACTCGGGAGCAGAACCAGCTACGCCTGAATCTGCACACAGGGTGCAGAGAGTAAAGTGAGTACTCCAACTCAATAAGTAACAAATGTAAATAAAGACTGAAAGCAGAAAATCACGTAAGGCACAAAGCATTCTATACTGAAGCAGTAAAACCATTTCAAAACATTAAGACAATGAAAGATAGGTAAAATCCTTTAACTCAAAATTTAACTTCATGAAAAGCCCTTTTAAATGATTAAGCAGGAAATTAACAGTCAATTATGAAAAGTAAACACATAAAGGCTCGCCCTTCGGGTAAAGTATTAACAAATCCGCCCCTCGGGCAACATCTCAGAACAGTACCAGCCCTTTGGGCAATCGCATAGAACAATATCAGCCCGTCGGGCTCAATCTCACATCACAATGGGTACCCGCACTCACTGGGGGTGTGCAGACTCCTGGAGGGGCCTTTTACGGCCCAAGCGCAATAACAAGCCATCTCGTGACATCAAAACTAGGCCCTCAGCCTCATATCAATCAAGCCACCTCGTGGCGTACATATCCCAAGCCCTCGGCCTCAAATCAGTATCAGTGTTTCCTAACAATATAGGCCCTTGGCCTTACTCAGTTGAAAATCCTCACAAGCCCCTCGGAAAATAGTAAAATAGTGTTTCTCAGCCCAACCATCATTTAAAATATCATTTAAGTCATAAAACTTAGTAAACACGGATCAGTAGTAAAACAGTGGAAAATAACATGACTGAGTTCAAGTATAAAGTCAAAACAGTGAGGAAATATCACTAAAAGTCCCCGAAGGGTTCAAATAGTCGGCGCTATGCCCAAATATGGCATTCAGCCCAAATAATGATGATAGCAAATGGTTTTCAATCAAATAAGTGGTAAAATCATCAATTGGGACGGACCAAGTCACAATCCCCAATAGTGCATGACTCCACGCTCGTCATCAAGCGTGTGTCTCACCTCAATATAGCACTACGATGTGCAATCCGGGGTTTCAAACCCTCAAAACATCTATTACAATCATTACTCACCTCGAACCTGTCTAATCTCTAACTCATGATGCCTTTGCCCCTCGAATCGGCCTCCACGCGCATCGAATCTATCCAAAGTCAGAACGAGAACGTCAAAATATGCTAAGGGAACGAAGCCCAAGCGAAAACAATCAATAAAGGGCACAAATCCCGAAATTACCAAAACCCAACCCCCGGGCCCACGTCTCAGAATTCGATAATTTTTACATCAATAGGTTCCTTATCTCCCCACGAGTTCATACATATCAAAAGTTCTCAAATCCGACCCCAAATGGTCCTTCAAATCCATAATTAAAGGCCTAAGTTTCCAAGCCCTAGTTTCCCCAATTTTAACCTTTGATTTCCATAATTTCTAGCTCTAATCCATGAAATAATAGCATAGGGACGAGTTTTAGGTGCGAATTCCTTCCCTCAATGAAGTTCTCTTGAAATCCCTCTCTCAAATCGCCTAAAAAGCTCCCAAGTCGAAGTCAAAAATAGTGAAATAACTCAAAATTGTGAATGAAATAACTTATATGTTCTGCCCAGGCCTTTCCGCATTTGCGGTCCTTCAACCGCATTTGCGGTCATTATTCTGCTTCTGCGGAAATCACTTAACCGGCCACATCCGCATCTGCGATCATCCGTCCGCATCTGCGACTCCACAGATGCGGTCCTCTTAGCCCCTTCTGTGGTCCCTAACAAATCCCCATAATCCGCTACTGTGGCCACTCTCTCGCACATGCGGCGCAGCACCTGCGGTCCCCAAACCGCAGGTGCGAAAACACTAGAAGCAGCAATTTCAGCAGCTATAATAACATCTCAACTTCTCCCTTAACCACCTGAAACCACCCCGAGGCC
This sequence comes from Nicotiana tabacum, assembly GCF_000715075.1. Taxonomy (NCBI): domain Eukaryota; kingdom Viridiplantae; phylum Streptophyta; class Magnoliopsida; order Solanales; family Solanaceae; genus Nicotiana; species Nicotiana tabacum. The sequence goes on from NC_134084.1 coordinate 55,561,917, forward strand.
CCCGGGACCTCAACCAAAAGCACAAACATATCCCAATATCTTATTCAAACTTGTTCCAATCATCAAAACACCTCAACCAACATTAAATCACCCAAAACACATCGGATTCAAGCCAAACTTTCTAAAATCTTTCAAATTACGCTTTCAATCAAAAACCCAACCAAACCACATTCGAATGACCTAATATTTTGCACACACATCCCAAATGACATAACGGAACTACTGTAACTCTTGAAATTCCATGCCGACCTCTATATCAAAATCTCGCCTACCAATCGAAAATCGCCAAAATATCAACTTCGCCAATTCAAGCCTAAAACTACTCCAAACCTCCAAAACCCATTTTGATCACACTCTTAAGTCATAAATCACCTCCCGAAGCTAACCGAACCATCAAAACTCACATCCAAGCCCTCTAGCACATAAGTCAACATCCGATTGACTTTTCCAACTTAAACTTCCTTAAAAGAGACTAAGTGTCTCAAACCTTTCCAAATCCTTTCCGGATTCAATCTGACCAACCCGATCACATATAGAACCGATATGTAAAGCAATAAGAAGCATAAATAGGGAGAACAGAGCGGTAACTCATGAGATGACTAGCCGGGTCGTCACATCCTCCCCAACTTAAACAAACGTTCATCCTCGAGCGAGTCAAGAAACGTACCTAAAGCCTCAACAAGTGAGGATATCTGCTCCGCATCTCCCGCTTGGTCTCCCAGGTAGCCTCTCCCATGGGCCAACCTCTCCACTGCACTTTCACTGAAGCTATATCCTTTGACCTCAACTTTCAAACCTGACGACCCAAAATAGCTACTGGCTCCACATCATAGGTCAAATCATCATCCAACTAAACTGTGCTGAAATCTAGAACATGAGACGAATCCTCAATATACTTCCGGAGCATAGAAACATAAAATACCGGATGCACACTCGACAAGCTGGGTGGCAAAACAAGCTCATAAGCCACCTCCCCAATCCTCTGAAGCACCTCAAGAGGCCCAATGAACCGAGGACTCAATTTACCTTTCTTCCCAAATCTCATAACACCCTTCATTGGGCCTTCCTATTAGCATAGCTCTTTTGCCTTGACTGCACTGTACGAAGCCTCTCCTGAATCACCTTCACCTTCTCTAAGGCATCCTGCACCAAGTCTGTCCCCAATAGCCTAGCCTCACCGGGATCGAACCAACCAACTGGAGATCTATATCGCCTCCCATACAAAGCCTCATATGGAGCCATCTGAATACTCGACTGGTAGCTGTTATTATAAGCAAACTCCACAAGCGGTAGAAACCGATCCCATGACCCTCCAAAATCAATGACACAAGCACGCAACATGTCCTCCAATATCTGAATAGTGCTCTCAGACTGCCCGTCCGTCTGAGGATGAAAAGTTGTGCTCAACTCAACCTGAGTACCCAACTCTCGCTGCACAAACCTCCAAAATTGCGAAGTAAACTGAGTGCCCCTATCTGAAATGATGGAAACAGGGACACCATGCAAACGAACAATCTCCCGGATATAGATCTCTGCCAACCGCTCTGAAGAATAGGTAGTACACACAGGAATGAAGTGCGCGGACTTGGTCAGCCGATCCACAATCACCCAAATAGCATAAAACCTCCTCAAAGTCCGTGGAAATCCAACTACAAAGTCTATAGTGATCCTCTCCCACTTCCACTCGGGAATATCCATCTGCTGTAGCAAGCCACCCGGTCTCTGATGCTCATATTTCACCTATTGACAATTGAGACACCGAGCCATAAATCCTATAATATCTTTCTTAATTCTTCTCCACAATAGTGCTGCCTCAAATCCTGATACATCTTCGCGGCACCCGGATGAATAGAATACCGCGATCTATGAGCCTCCTCCAGAATTAACTCTCGAAGCTCATCCACATTGGGCACACAGATCCGGCCCTGCATCCTCAACACCCCATCATCACCAATGGTCACATCTCTAGCATCATCATGATGAACTCTGTCCCTAAGGACAAGTAAATACAGATCATCATATTGGCATTCTCTGATGTGATCATATAAGGAAGACAAAGAAACCATACAAGCCAATACCCGACTGGGCTCCGAAATATCCAACCTCACAAACCGATTGGCCAAGGCCTGAACATCAACTGCAAGAGGTCTCTCCCCAACTGGAATATATGCCTAACTCTCCATACTCACTGCCTTTCAGCTCAAAGCATCGGCCACCACATTGGCCTTTCCTAGATGGTACAATATGGTGATGTCATAATCCTTAAGCAACTCCAACCATCTCCGCTGTCTCAAATTAAGATCCCTTTGCTTGAACAAATGCTGAAGACTACGATGATCAGTGAACACCTCACAAGGTACGCCATACAAGTAATGCCTCCAAATCTTCAACGCGTGAACTATGGCAGCTAACTCCAAATCATGAACGAGGTAGTTCTTCTCATGGGGCTTCAATGGACGAGAAGCATAAGTAATAACTCTACCCTCCTGCATCAACACACAACCAATCCTAACTCTCGAAGCATCACAATACACGGTATATGAACCTGGGGCTAATGGTAAGACCAACACTGGAGCTATGGTCAAAGCTGTCTTGAGCTTCTGAAAGCTCTCCTCACACTGGTCCGACCATACAAATGGAGCACCCTTATGAGTCAACTTGGTCAAGGGCGATGCGATAGATGAGAATCCCTGAACAAAATGGCGATAATAACCTGCCAAACCAAGAAAGCTGCGAATCTCTGTGGCTGAGGACGGTCTGGGCCAACTCTGAACTACCTCTATCTTCTTTAGGTCAACCTGAATACCCTCACTGGACACCACATGCCCCAAAAAAGCCACTGAACCGATCCAAAACTCACACTTGGAGAATTTTGCATAAAGTTTCTCCTCCCTCAATCTTTACAACACAACTCTTAAATGCTCCGCATGCTCCTCCTGACTACGCAAGTACACCAGAATATCATCAATGAAGACTATGACAAACGAATCGAGATAAGGCCGGAACACGTTGTTCATCACATGCATGAACGATGTTGGGCCATTGCTCAGCCCAAAAGACATCACCAAGAACTCATAATGACCATATCGGGTCCTGAAAGTTGTCTTAAGAATATCCGAATCTATGATCTTCAACTGGTGATAGTCTGAGTGGAGATCAATCTTGGAGAACACCCTCGTTCCCTGAAGCTGGTCGAATAAATCATCAATGCGAGGCAAGGGATACTTGTTCTTAATTTTTACTTTGTTCAATTACCTATAATCAATGCACATTCTCATAGTGCCATCCTTCTTCTTCACAAATAGAACCGACGCACCCCAAGGTGACATACTAGGCCAAATGAACCTTTTATCAAGGAATTCCTAAAGTTGTTCTTTTAATTCCTTCAACTCCGCTAGTGCCATACGATACGACGGAATAGAAATGGGCTAACTGCCCGGCACTAGGTCAATACCAAATTCAATATCCCTGTCCGGTGGCATACCCGACAGATCTGCAGGAAACACATCGGGAAGATCCCTCATAACTAGAACAACATCAATACTGGGAGTCTCAGAACCGACATCCCTCACAAAGGCTAGATACGAAAGACAACCCTTCCCAATCATACGCTGGGTTTCAAAAATGAGATCACTCTACTGGGAACATAATCAATCACACCTCGCCACTCAATCCATGGTACACCCGGTATAGCCAATGTAACTGTCTTAGCATGATAGTCCAGAATAGCACGACACGGAGATAGCCAATCCATGCCCAAAATGACATCGAAATCCACCATGCTCAATAATAATAGATCCACTCGAGTCTCCAGACCCCCAATAGTCACCACACGCGACCGGAACACACAGTCTACAACAACAGTATCGCCCACCGGGGTAGATACATGAACAGGTAAAGCAAGAAACTCACGGGGCATACCCAAATAGTGAGCAAAATACGAGGACACATAAGAAAAGGTGGAACCGAGATCAAATAATACAGAGGCATCTTTATGGCAGACTGAAATAATACCTGTAATAACAACATCTGAAGCAATAGCATCGGGTTTGCCTGGAAGTGCATAGAAATGGGCCTGACCACCACCTGATTGACCTCCCCCTCGGGGGCGAACCCTAGCTGACTAACCTCCACCCCTAGCTGGCTGGCCGGTGGTGGTGAAGTAACTGGCGCTGAAGCCGATGACTGACCCCTCTGTTGAGATGAACTCGCAAGACAACGAGGGCACTACCTCCACATATGACTCATCTCACTGCACTCATAACAACCTCCAGGTGCTGGAGAAGGGGACTGAAGGGAACCCCTCGCACCGAAGTGACTAGCATATGCACTCAGCATAGAAGAGTCCTGAAGTGATGGAGCACGGGACGAACTCTGAGCTGGAAGGGCACTAAGTGATGACTGGCCTTGATAAGAACTGTGAGAACCATGACCCGATGACGCCCCATGATAACCTAGGCGAGCTGGCTGAGCATGCCTGAATGGATAGCCTCTGCAGTGCTGAAACTAACCCCTCGAAGGAGTACCACTATAACTACTAGATCCTCAAGGCCTCTTGGCCTCCCTCTCCTTGCACTCCTGGCGACGAACACACTCAATCTCATGAGCGATATCCACAACCTCCTCGAAAGTAGCACCCATCACCCTCTCCCCGGTCATGAGAATATGAAGTTGATAAGTGAGGCCATCACTAATCCTCTCTCTATCTATCGGAACCATCTAAATAGCATGATGAGCTAACTCGGAGAACCTCATCTCATACTGCATCACAGTCATCTCTCCCTGACGCAACTACTCAAACTCCCTACGTAGCTCCTCTTTGCGGGACTGCGGCACATACTTCTCCAGAAAGAGAATGGAGAACTGCTATCAGGTAAGGGGTGCTGCACCAACCAGCCTACACCTCTCAAAAGCCTCCCAACAAGTAAAGACAGCTCCAGAAAACATATAAGTAGTGAAAGCGACCCCGCTGGTCTCCAGAATACCCGTTGTGCGAAGCATGCTCTAGCACTTATCTAAGAAACCCTGGGCATCCTCACCCTCTGCACCACTAAAGATCGGAGGCTGCAGTCTACCAAACCTCTCCAACCTACACTGCTCATCCTCCGACATAGTAGGAACTACATAGTCTTGAGTAGATGCAACCGGCTGGGCTAGATGTGCCCTCGACATCTGAAGTCCCTGCACCACCTACTCAAGTGTGCGAGTGGCAGGAGTCTGATTGTCTCCCCCGGCCTGAGAAGTAGATGCGGCTGTAGTGGCTGAAATCGCCTGAGCTAGGCCAGTGCAAACTGATAAGATCTGAGTCAAGGCCTCCTAAAGACCCAGAATCACAATGGGCACAGTTGGTGCCTGAGCTGTACTGCAGGAGTGCCCACAACTGGGACCTGATCATGAACTAGGGCAGTTGGTGGATCTGCAGGTGCTGCTCTAGCTGCTTTACCCCTACCATGACCACGATCGTATCCTCGGCCTCTGGTGGCCACAACTGGTGGTACTGGTGGTCGTCCACCCTAACCGGTAGCGTGTGTCCTCACCATTTGTGAGAGAATGAAATAACAAAAGTTTAGTACTCGGATCAACAAGTTCGCACGACAAGAATTTTAAGAATATAAAGTTTTTCCTAAAGGTTCTACAGCCTCTCGAGGATAAATACAGATGTCTCCATACCGATCCGCGAGACTCTACTAAACCTGCTCATGACTCGTGAGATCTATGTTACCTAGGCTCTGATACATACTTGTCACGACCCTAAACCCGGACCCGGTAGTGATGGCGTCTCTCGTGAAGACAAGGTCAACCAATTTAAACCCAATTCCATTTTTAAATAGTTAACAATAAGAAACAGTATAAAGCATAATAAATTAAACTAAGGTTTAAGCAGCTAATAACATAATTTGCGGAAAATAATCCAACACAGCCCTAACTGGGGTGTCACTAGTCATGAGCATCAATAAGTCAAAATATAATCCACTAACTCTATAAACTAGTACAACTATCTAGAAAGAAAGATAAAACAGATAAAGGAGTAGAGACACGGAGCTGCGGACGCCAAGCAGCTACCTTATGAGCTCTGAATGCCCGCCTGAAGGTGGAGGGATCAACACTCGGGAGCAGAACCAGCTACGCCTGAATCTGCACACAGGATGCAGGGAGTAAAGTGAGTACTCCAACTCAGTGAGTGACAAATGTAAATAAAGACTAAAAGCAAGAAATCACGTAAGGCACAAAGCATTCTATACTAAAGCAGTAAAACCATTTCAAAATAGTAAGACAGTGAAAGATAGGTAAAATCCTTTAACTCAAAATATAACTACATGAAAAGCCATTTTCAATGATTAAGTAGGAAATTGACAGTCAATTATGAAAAGTAAACACATAAAGGCTCTCCCCTTGGTCACAGTATCAACAAATCCGCCCCTCGGGAAACATTTCAGAACAGTACTAGCCCCTCGGGCAATCACATAGAACAATACCAGCCCCTCGGGCTCAATCTCACATCATAATGGGTACCCTTGCTCACTGAGGGTGTGCAGACTCCTGGAGGGGCCCCTTAAGGCCCAAGTGCAATAACAAGTCATCTCGTGGTATCAAAACTAGGCCCTCGGCCTCATATCAATCAAGCCACCTCGTGGCTTACATATCTCAGGCCCTCGGTCTCAAATCAATATCAGTGTTTCCTCACAATATAGGCCCTCGGCCTTACTTAGTCAAAAATCCTCACAAGCCCCTCGGGCAATAGTAAAACAGTGTTTCTCAGCCCAACCATCATTTAAAAAATTATTTTAAGTCTTAAAACTGAGTAAACACGGCTGAGTAGTAAACAAGTGGAAAATAACATGACTGAGTTCAAGTATAAAGTCAAAACAGTGAGGAAATATCAATAAAAATTCCCGAAGAGTTCAAATAGTTGGCACTAGGCCCAAATAATAATGATGGCAAATAGTTTTCAATAAAATACGCGGTAAAATCATCAATCGGGATAGACCAAGTCACAATCCCCAATAAGGCATGACCCCCACGCTCGTCATCAAGCATGTGCCTCATCTCAATATAGCACTACAATGTGCAATCCGGGGTTTCAAACCCTCAAAACATCATTTACAATCATTACTCACCTCGAACTGGTCTAATCTCTAACTCGCAACGCCTTTCCCCTCGAATCGGCCTCCACTCGCGTCGAATCTATCCAAAATCAGAACGAGAACATCAAAATATTCTAAGGGAATGAAGCCCAAGAGAAAACAATCAATAAATGGCACAAATCCCGAAATTACCAAAACCCGACCCCAGGCCCACGTCTCGGAATTCGATAATTTTTACATCAATAGGTTTCTTATCTCCCCACGAGTTCATACATATCAAAAGTTCTCAAATCCGACCCCAAATGGTCCTTCAAATCCACAATTAAAGGCCTATGTTTCCAAGCCTAGTTTCCCCAATTTTAACCTTTGATTTCCATAATTTCTAGCTCTAATACATGAAATAATAGCATAGGGACGAGTTTTAGGTGCGAATTCCTTACCTCAATGAAGTTCTCTTGAAATCCCTCTCTCAAATCGCCTAAAAAGCTCCCAAGCCGAAGTCAAAAATAGTGAAATAACTGAAAATTGCGAATGAAATAACTTATATGTTCTGCCCAGGCCTTTCCGCATCTACGGTCCTTCAACCGCATTTGCGGTCATTATTCTGCTTCTGCGGAAATCACTTAACTGGCCACATCCGCATCTACGATCATCCGTCCGCATCTGCGACTCCGTAGATGCGATCCTCTTACCTGCTTCTACGGTCCCTGACAAATACCCATAATCCGTTTCTGTGGCCACTCTCTCGCACATGCGACACAGCACCTGCGGTCCCCAAACCGCAGGTGTGAAAACACTAGAAGCAGCAATTTCAGCAGCTGCAATAACATCTCAACTTCTCCCTTAACCACGCGAAACCACCCCGAGGCCCCCGAGACCTCAACCAAAAGCACAAGCATATCCCAATACCTTTTTTAAACTTGTTCCAATCCTCAAAACACCTCAACCAATATTAAATCACCCAAAACACATCGGATTCAAGCCAAACTTTCTAAAATCTTCCAAATTACGCTTTCAACCAAAAACCCAACCAAACCACGTTCGAATAACCTAAAATTTTGCACACACATCCCAAATGACACAATGGAACTACTAAAACTCTCGGAATTCCATTCCGACCCCTATATCAAAATCTCGCCTACCAACCGGAAATCGCCAAAATATCAACTTTGCCAATTCAAGCCTAAAACTACTCCAAATCGCCAAAACCCATTTCGATCACATTGCTAAGTCATAAATCACCTCCTGAAGCTAACCGAATCATCGGAACTTACATCTGAGCCCTCTAGCATATAAGTCAACATTCGGTTGACTTTTCCAACTTAAACTTCCTTAAAAGAGACTAAGTGTCTCAAACCTTGCCAAATCCTTTCCGGATTCGATCCGACTAACCCGATCATATATAGAACCGATAGGTAAAGCAATAAGAAGCAGAAATGGGGAGAATAGAGTGGTAACTCATGAGACGACTGACCGGGTCATCACACCAGCCCGATAGAAGACTTGGCGAGCGTCATCCTTACTTGCACGACTACTTTAAGTCCTCTTCTTGGAACATTGTGTCATGCAAGCTAGTGGCCGGTCATGCCACTTCACCCCACAGAAAGCAAAAGGGTTGAAGTGCAACACTAGGCCGGAGTAGGGAGGTGAGCAGCGATATAAAGTCCGAACATCCTCCTCAGCAGCAGTGTAGAGTCTAAATATCTTCCTGAGTTGGAAGAAATCAACGCCCCTATCTCATTATCTCAGGCCAACAACAACAACAATAACAACAACAATAACAACAACAAATTAGTACAATCTCGCTCGGGGAGGGAAAGCTCTGGAAAGAGGCCATGGCTCAGCTGATGTGGACACTGCCATGTAACCTTAAGGCCACGGGCCTTAAACATAGGAAATAACAATGGATGAAGATGAAGAGAAGAAAGGGATAAAGGATTGGTTGAAGAACATTTGAATGAAGTTTGATTCAAGAAGGCTTCCATTTATAGGAAGGGTGGGAGCGTAACTGACGACACAATCAATATCTTTGAAATACGTACGGAAGGCGCAATCAATGTGCTTTCGGGAACTGGACCGACAACGATATTATCGCTCTGGAGAATATAAGTTGGCAATACATCGAATGATTCTGGAAAGGTGAATCGACAGGACGCCTCAGTTATCACAAAGTCTTACGTTATGGGTATGACATCATTGTGACAAGGTCGAGGAGATAAATATCGAAGTCATTTCTTATCGTTTCACTCCAAGAAATGCGAGGACTATCTGTACACGGTAAAATCGGAGGGTCCAATATTCGGTCATATGGCGCTTCATAAGCACGTTTCTATAGGCTCAAGATTTTGGTCGAGATTAACACCCAAGAGGTTATCAACGTCCATCCTCGAGGCAGTGCGGGCTGATTAAGTTATGACAAAAAGGTGGGAGGCTCCCAAGGCCCGCGACTAGAGCTGACAAAGTCTAGTAGGCTAGTTCAGACCCGAACTAGGGCATTAAATGGCTGTACCAGCCCTATATCTTTTCAATAAATGCATTTGTACTATGTTGGAATTCCCCCTTATATATAAAGGGGATCCTTGCCATTTTATAAACATTTGTTGCTAAATATTGAATACACAAGAAAATTTTCTCTAACATATTCTCTTGATCTCATTACTTGTATTTATTGCTAATATTCATTGTGTTTCATTTATTGTTCTTCATTTATTGCTTATTATTGGCCATAAAGAGCTGTCGTTGATTCTATCATAACTGTTAATCCACCCTCGATAGCTCCCAGTCGAGCATCAGGCTCGACCCCGAGGCCCCGAATAAGCAAGATCGAGGCCCCGATTATTAACCATTCGGTTTTTAGAACCACAAATCAAATTTAATTGTAATTACCATTTCCAAGGTAAACAGATGTCTATGTTCTTGAATTCCCATATGTCTTATTATTCTATCGTTTGTTCATGGGTTTCAGAAAATATGTAAGTTGATAAAGTTTACTTCATGATAATAATTAGAGGCAAAATGATCTTATGATACTCCGAAAGATTTTATTGACGTACGTCTCATGCATTGCATTTATTCACATTGACCCATGACCAGATGATGTTATATATGCGTATACATTTATAATATATGTATATGGGATATGGGAAAAGGTTATGGCATTATATACGCACCACCACCTAATCAGCTGGTATGCAACGATGATTTTGCCCATAGTGGCTGAGATTATATGATGGGATGCCCTTAGAGGATTTATGATGTTATGTACGTACAGACCTATGCATTACATGACATTTATACGCATATGCATGATACTATAAATATTTCATGATTTACAGAGCTATCCAAACTTATAGGTTGAGTCCTTTACTTCACGTTTCTTCGTTGTCCTTAATTAATGTTGACTTACTGTTATGTTTCAGTTCTGCCTTACATACTTAGTACATTATTCATAGTGACGTCCTTTTGTTGGGGACACTGCATTCATGCCTCCAGGTATAGATAATCAGTTTGACGAGCCCTCATAGTAGACGAGATTGACATTCAACGAAGGATCGGTAAGACTCCACCTCATTTAGAGTGCAGCCGAGTCTATTAGTCATCGTGTCATAACTTTGCTACAGACTTATGGGTAGGCCGATACCCTACTCCATTTGGTATCAAACAATCTTAGAGGCTTTGTAGACACAGAGTTTCATTTTGTACAGTATGTCAGAGGCATTGACAGCCCATATATATTCATGTTTTAAGAACGATAAGTTATTGATACAGTGTTGCCCACTTACAATTATACATTACGAGTTGTGGCCATGTTGGCCCATGATAGTTACAAAGAATGAAAAAAGAGTTGCAGAGTGGTTCGCTCGAGCCAATGCGGCACCGGGTGCCAGCCACGCCTCCTCAGGTTTGGGGCGTAACAAAGTGGTATCAGAGGAAGTCCTGTCCTAGAGAGTCTACAAAGCCATGCCTAGTAGAGTTTCACTTACGGGTGTGCTCTGCACCACATTTATAATTGAGAGGCTATAGGGCATTTAGGAAATATTACCCTTCTTTTATTTCCAGATCATGCCACAGAGCTAAGTCGTAAGAAGTCAGTATAAAGTTTCCACCGAATTTTGTATGCACTAGAGGTGCTATCACAATAGAGCTTTAAGGCGTAGATGTAATTTCTACTTATGTGGAAGGGAAATTATGAAAGAAACAGAAGATACAATGCAAGATTGAAAGGTAAGTAATGTAAAGGTGAAAAAGATACGAGATAGTCAAGTACAAAAGGTTGTGAATAGTCCAGAGCTTAGATAGAGGTTGGGTTTTAGTTTAGTATACAGAGGAGACCCTAGCGAAAGTTTTGAAAATCTCAAGGAGTTAACATTCAAGGACGAATGTTTCTAAAGGGGGAAAAGATGTTACATCCCATACTTTAGCATTAGGATGTGCCATAGTAAATCCACATGAGTTCGAAGGGATTATGTCTATTAGGAGGTTATAGAGGGTTTAAGACATTATTATTATGAGACCTTTTAAGTTTACAACCTTGATACCGTCAGATATTATGTTAGTGTGGTATTTTCATTTAAGTGAAGTATTTTAGTAAAAGTTTTATAAGTATAATTTTGGATAGTTACCATTATTACTATTTTCGGATATGATAAATTATACAAATAATATACGAAAGTTTATGAGATTTTCTTTATTGTAAAGATAGAAATTATTTTCTCACAAGAAAAGAAGGTTATCTTTTTTACCATTTTAAGAATTAAGCGTACGAGAATTTTTACTCTTTATATGAGATTAGGAAAATTATAAGTTGAGAAAATATATGTATTTTTACATGGATGTTTTAATAAAAATAATAGTGTATGTATTTATTTTATGTGGTGCCATATGAACATGATAGTAGGATGTATAAAGTGTATTAAAAATAAGTAGAATTTTTAAGTAATTTGAAATAATTCTTAATTATGCAGGGTAATTGGTTAATTACCGGGTAACGAGACATTACCTAATTACCTAATAAGTGGATAAAGATTAAACTTTACCCACCCCACCCCACGTGGCAGCAAGCCACTAAACCAAACAAATGACTCATAGTCCCTTTTAAAGGTGGCCATCTAAGGTAATGCGGCAAATGATAATAAGCAGAGATGATCCATTTGGACTTCACTTTCTATTGAAGCACATTTTATTACATGGCTTTATTCTACTTACATCCTTCACATGGGTTGACAATTCTGTATTGCATCACCAAATCTTTGAGTTTGTTCTGGGATTTTTCTCAATATTGCACCAGATAAATGGAAGTGAAATAGATTAAGCAAATTTGAAGCAACCTTAACTATTACATACCAAAGAGAAATCCATAAGATGCCTTACAACCAAAATGGAAAAGGATTAATAAGATATTCCATGACAGCAAAATCAAGTGCTACTAAAGTGAAGCTGAAGCGTTTATAGGCAAAATATAAAAGGGAGATCGTGATGAGGAAATTCCTCAGCTAGTTCTCTTCTTCCCTTATAGTATTTCATACAACAAGCAAGCAGTGCGATCGCATTTTCAAAGGTCAAACTCGAGCTAGCCATAAACATCAGTTTAGTCTTGTTTCAAAAGAATGGGCTCAGGTATATTAAGGCTATCCCTTATTTCTTTTTGGCATGATCTATACGACACAAACAAAACGAGCAAATATATAAATTCCATAAATGACTCTATTCATAGAAGTATTAGAGATGTCTATGTTCTTGAATTCCTATATGTCTTATTATTCTATCATCTGTTCATGGGTTTCAGAAAATATGTAAGTTGATAAAGTTTACTTCATGATAATAATTAGAGGTAAAATGATTATATGATACTCCGAAAGATTTTATTGACGTACGTCTCATGCATTGCATTTATTCATATTGACCCATGACCAGATGACGTTATATATGCGTATATATTTATAATATATGTATATGGGATATGGGAAAAGGTTATGGCATTATATACGCACCACCACCTAATCAGCTTGTATGCAACGATGATTTTGCCCATAGTGGCTGAGATTATATGATGGGATGCCCTTATAAGCTTTATGATGTTATGTACGTACAGACCTATGCATTACATGACATTTATACGCATATGCATGATACTATAAATATTTCATGATTTATAGAGCTATCCAAACTTATAGGTTGAGTCCTTTACTTCACGTTTCTTCGTTGTCCTTAATTAATGTTGACTAACTGTTATGTTTCAGTTCTGCCTTACATACTTAGTACATTATTTGTACTGACGTCCTTTTTTTGGGGACGCTGCATTCATGCCTCCAGGTATAGATAATCAGTTTGATGAGCCCTCATAGTAGACGAGATTGATATTCAACGAAGGATCGGTAAGACTCCACCTCATTTAGAGTGCAGCCGAGTCTATTAGTCATCGTGTCATAACTTTGCTACAGACTTATGGGTAGGCCGATACCCTACTCCATTTGGTATCAAACAATCTTAGAGGCTTTGTAGACACAGAGTTTCATTTTGTATAGTATGTCAGAGGCCTTGACAGCCCATATGTATTCATGTTTTAAGAACGCTAAGTTATTGATACAGTGTTGCCCACTTACAATTATACATTATGAGTTGTGGCCATGTTGGCCCATGATAGTTACAAAGAATGAAAAAAGATTTGCAGAGTGGTTCGCTCGAGCCAATGCGGCACCGGGTGCCAGCCACGCCTCCCCAGGTTTGGGGCGTAACAAAGTGGTATTAGAGGAAGTCCTATCCTAGAGAGTCTACAAAGCCATGCCTAGTAGAGTCTTACTTACGGGTGTGCTGCGCGCCACATTTATAATTGAGAGGCTATAGGGCATTTAGGAAATATTACCCTTCTTTTATTTCCAGATCGTGCCATAGAGCTAAGTCGTAAGAAGTCAGTATAAAGTTTCCACCGAATTTTGTATGTACTAGAGGTGCTATACCAATAGAGCTTTAAGCCGTAGATGTATTTCTACTTATGTGGAAGGGAAATTATGAAAGAACCAGAAGATACGATGCAAGATTGAAAGTTAAGTAACGTAAAGGTGAAAAAGATACGAGATAGTCAAGTACAAAGGGTTGTGAATAGTCCAGAACTCAGATAGAGGTTGAGTTTTAGTTTAGTATACAGAGGAGACCCTAGCGAAAGTTTTGAAAATCTCAAGGAGTTAACATTCAAGGACGAATGTTTCTAAAGGGGGAAAAGATGTTACATCTCATACGTTAGCATTAGGATGTGCCATAGTAAATCCATATGAGTTCGAAGGGATTATGTCTATTAGGAGGTTATAGAGGGTTTAAGACATTATTATTATGAGACCTTGTAAGTTTACAACCTTGATACCGTCAGATATTATGTTAGTGTGGTATTTTCATTTAAGTGAAGTATTTTAGTAAAAGTTTTATAAGTATAATTTTGGATAGTTACCATTATTACTATTTTCGGATATGATAAATTATACAAATAATATACGAAAGTTTATGAGATTTTCTTTATTGTAAAGATAGAAATTATTTTCTCACAAGAAAAGAAGGTTATCTTTTTACCATTTTAAGAATTAAGCGTACGAGAATTTTTACTCTTTATATGAGATTAGGAAAATTATAAGTTGAGAAAATATATGTATTTTTACATGGATGTTTTAATAAAAATAATAGTGTATGTATTTATTTTATGTGGTACCATATGAACATGATAGTAGGATGTATAAAGTGTATTAAAAATAAGTAGAATTTTTAAGTAATTTGAAATAATTCTTAATTAAGCGGGGTAATTGGTTAATTACCGGGTAACGAGACATTACCTAATTACCTAATAAGTGGATAAAGATTAAACTTCACCCACCCCACCCCCACGTGGCAGCAAGCCACTAAACCAAACAAATGACTCATAGTCCCTTTTAAAGGTGGCCATCTAAGGTAATGCGGCAAATAATAATAAGCAGAGATGATCCATTTGGACTTTACTTTCTATTGAAGAACATTTTATTACATGACTTTATTCTACTTACATCCTTCACATGGGTTGACAATTCTGTATTGCATCACCAAATCTTTGAGTTTGTTCTGGGATTTTTCTCAATATTGCACCAGATAAATGGAAGTGGAATAGATTAAGCAAATTTGAAGCAACCTTAACTATTACATACCAAAGAGAAATCCATAAGATGCCTTACAACCAAAATGGAAAAGGATTAATAAGATATTCCATGACAACAAAATCAAGTGCTACTAAAGTGAAGCTGAAGCGTTTATAGGCAAAATATAAAAGGGAGATCGTGATGAGGAAATTCCTCAGCTAGTTCTCTTCTTCCCTTATAGTATTTCATACAACAAGCAAGCAGTGCGATCGCATTTTCAAAGGTCAAACTCGAGCTAGCCATAAACGTCAGTTTAGTCTTGTTTCAAAAGAATGGGCTCAGGTATATTAAGGCTATCCATTATTTCTTTTTGGCATGATCTATACGACACAAACAAAACGAGCAAATACATAAATTCCATAAATGACTCTATTCATAAAAGTATTAGAGATGTCTACGTTCTTGAATTCCCATATGTCTTATTATTCTATCATCTGTTCATGGGTTTCAGAAAATATGTAAGTTGATAAAGTTTACTTCATGATAATAATTAGAGGTAAAATGATCTTATGATACTCCGAAAGATTTTATTTACGTATGTCTCATGCATTGCATTTATTCACATTTACCCATGACCAGATGACGTTATATATGCGTATATATTTATAATATATGTATATGGGATATGGGAAAAGGTTATGGCATTATATACGCACCACTACCTAATCAGCTTGTATGCAACGATGATTTTGCCCATAGTGGCTGAGATTATATGATGGGGTGACCTTAGAGGCTTTATGATGTTATGTACGTACAGACCTATGCATTACATGACATTTATATGCATATGCATGATACTATAAATATTTCATGATTTACAGAGCTATCCAAACTTATAGGTTGAGTCCTTTACTTCACGTTTCTTCGTTGTCCTTAATTAATATTGACTTACTGTTATGTTTCAATTCTGCCTTACATACTCAGTGCATTATTCTTACTGACGTCCTTTTGTTGGGGACGCTGCATTCATGCCTCCAGGTATAGATAATCAGTTTGATGAGCCCTCATAGTAGACGAGATTGACATTCAACGAAGGATCGGTAAGATTCCACCTCATTTAGAGTGCAGCCGAGTCTATTAGTCATCGTTTCATAACTTTTCTACAGACTTATGGTTAGGCCAATACCCTATTCCATTTGGTATCAAACAATCTTAGAGGCTTTGTAGACACAGAGTTTCATTTTGTACAGTATATCAGAGGCCTTGACAGCCCATATGTATTCATGTTTTAAGAACGCTAAGTTATTGATACAGTGTTGGCCACTTACAATTATACATTACGAGTTGTGGCCATGTTGGCCCATGATAGTTACAAAGAATGAAAAAAGAGTTGCAGAGTGGTTCGCTCGAGCCAATGCGGCACCAGGTGCCAGCCACGCCTCCCCAGGTTTGGGACATAACAAAGTGGTATCAGAGGAAGTCCTGTCCTAGAGAGTCTACAAAGCCATGCCTAGTAGAGTCTCACTTACGGGTGTGCTGCGCGCCACATTTATAATTGACAGGCTATAGGGCATTTAGGAAATATTACCCTTCTTTTATTTCCAGATCGTGCCATAGAGCTAAGTCGTAAGAAGTCAGTATAAAGTTTCCACCGAATTTTGTATGCACTAGAGGTGCTATCACAATAGAGCTTTAAGGCGTAGATGTAATTTCTACTTATGTGGAAGGGAAATTATGAAAGAAACAGAAGATACGATGCAAGATTGAAAGGTAAGTAATGTAAAGGTGAAAAACATACGAGATAGTCAAGTACAAAGGGTTTTGAATAGTCCAGAACTCAAATAGAGGTTAGGTTTTAGTTTAGTATACAGAGGAGACCCTAGCGAAAGTTTTGAAAATCTCAAGGAGTTAACATTCAAGGACGAATGTTTCTAAAGGGGGAAAAGATGTTACATCCCATACCTTAGCATTAGGATGTGCCATAGTAAATCCACATGAGTTCGAAGGGATTATGTCTATTAGGAGGTTATAGAGGGTTTAAGACATTATTATTATGAGACCTTGTAAGTTTACAACTTTGATACCGTCAGATATTATGTTAGTGTGGTATTTTCATTTAAGTGAAGTATTTTAGTAAAAGTTTTATAAGTATAATTTTGGATAGTTACCATTATTACTATTTTCGGATATGATAAATTATACAAATAATATACGAAAGTTTATGAGATTTTCTTTATTGTAAAGATAGAAATTATTTTCTCACAAGAAAAGAAGGTTATCTTTTTACCATTTTAAGAATTAAGCGTACGAGAATTTTTACTCTTTATATGAGATTAGGAAAATTATAAGTTGAGAAAATATATGTATTTTTACATGGATGTTTTAATAAAAATAATAGTGTATGTATTTATTTTATGTGGTACCATATGAACATGATAGTAGGATGTATAAAGTGTATTAAAAATAAGTAGAATTTTTAAGTAATTTGAAATAATTCTTTATTATGCGGGTAATTGGTTAATTACCGGGTAACGAGACATTACCTAATTACCTAATAAGTGGATAAAGATTAAATTTTACCCACCCCACCCCCACGTGGCAGCAAGCCACTAAACTAAACAAATGACTCATAGTCCCTTTTAAAGGTGGCCATCTAAGGTGATGTGGCAAATGATAATAAGCAGAGATGATCCATTTGGACTTTACTTTCTATTGAAGCACATTTTATTACATGGCTTTATTCTACTTACATCCTTCACATGGGTTGACAATTCTGTATTGCATCACCAAATCTTTGAGTTTGTGCTGGGATTTTTCTCAATATTGCACCAGATAAATGGAAGTGCAATAGATTAAGCAAATTTGAAGCAACCTTAACTATTACATTCCAAAGAGAAATCCATAAGATGCCTTACAACCAAAATGGAAAAGGATTAATAAGATATTCCATGACAACAAAATCAAGTTCTACTAAAGTGAAGCTGAAGCGTTTATAGGCAAAATATAAAAGGGAGATCGTGATGAGGAAATTCCTCATCTAGTTCTCTTCTTCCCTTATAGTATTTCATACAACAAGCAAGCAGTGCGATCGCATTTTCAAAGGTCAAACTCGAGCTATCCATAAATGTCAGTTTAGTCTTGTTTCAAAAGAATGGGCTCAGGTATATTAAGGCTATCCCTTATTTCTTTTTGGCATGATCAATACGACACAAACAAAACGAGCAAATACATAAATTCCATATATGACTTTATTCATAGAAGTATTAGAGATGCCAATGTTCTTGAATTCTCATATGTCTTATTATTCTATCATTTGTTCATAGGTCCCAGAAAATATGTAAGTTTATAAAGTTTACTTCACGATATTAATCAAAGGTAAAATGGTCTTATGACACTCCGAAAGATTTTATTGACGTACTTCTCATGCATTGCATTCATCCACATTGGTCCATGATCAGATGGCATTATATACACGTATATATATAGGATATAGGAAAAGGTTATGGCATTATATACGTACCACCATCTAATCAGCTGGTATGCGATGATGGTTTTGCCCATAGTAGATGAGATGTTATGATGGGATGCCCTCAAAGACTTTATGATGTTATGTAAGTACAGACCTATGCATTACATAACATTTATACTCATATGCATGATACTATAAATATTTCATGATTTACAGAGCTATCCAGACTTATAGGATGAGTCATTTACTTCATGTTTCTTCCATGTCCTTAATTAATGTTGACTTACTGTTATGTTTCAGTTCTGCCTTACATACTCAGTACATTATTCATAATGACGTACTTTTGTTGGGGATGTTGCATTCATGCCTACAAGTATAGATAATCAGTTTGACGTGCCCTCATAGTAGACAAGATTGGCATTCAGCGAAGGATCGGTAAGACTCCACCTTATTCGGAGTGCAGCCGAGTCTATGAGTCATTGTGTCAGAGCTTTGCTACAGACTTATGGGTAGGTTGATACCTTGCCCATTTGATGTCAAACAATCTTAGAGCCTTTGCAGACACAGAGGTTCATTTTGTATAGTATGTCAGAGGCCTTGATGGCCCATTGGTATTCATGTTTTAAGAATGATAGTTTATTGATACAGTGTTGCCCACTTACAGTTATACATTACGAGTTGTGGCCATGTTGGCCCATGATAGTTACAAAAGAATAAAAAAAAGAGTTGCAGAGTGGTTCGCTCGGGCCTGTGTGACACCGGGTGCCAGCCACGCCTCCCCAGGTTTGGGGCGTGGCATATTACATATAGCTAAACAAAGTTACAGTCAAGAACAAGTAACCAGTACCGCGTATTGATGAATTGTTCGACCAGCTTCAGGGTGCTCGGGTATTCTTGAAGATTGGTTTGAGGTTAGAGTACCACCAATTAAAGATTTGAGATTCAGATATTCTGAAGATTGCTTTCAAGACTCGGTATGGTCACTATGAGTTTCTGATAATGTCATTTGGGCTAACCAACTGCCCAACAACATTTATGCACTTGATGAACAGTGTGTTCCAACATATCTTGATTTTTTCATTATCATGTTCATTGACGACATATTGGTGTATTCTCATAGCCAGGAGGATCATGAGCACCACTTGAGGATCGTGCTCCAGACCTTGCGAGAGAAGAAGTTATATGCAAAATTCTCCAAGTGTGAGTTTTGTCTTGATTTAGTGGCATTTTTGGGTCATGTGGTGTCTAGTAAGGGGATTAAGGTGGATCCAAAAAAGGTGGAGGAAGTTCAGAGTTAGCCAGACTGTGTTCTACTACAAAGATCCAGAGTTTTCAGGCTTGGTCCAGTATTATCGTTGTTTTATGGAGGGGTTTTCATCCATCGCAGCTCCTTTGACCAGATTGACTCAGAAGGGTGCTCCATTCATGTGGTCGGACGAGTGTGAGGAAAACTTTCAGATCTGAAGACTGCATTGACTATAGCTCTAGTTCTAGTTTTTCCTTCAACATCGGGTTCTTATGCAATGTATTGTGACGCTTCGCGGATTGGATCAGATATGTATTGATGCAAGATGATAGAGTGATTATTTATGCTTTGTGTCAATTGAAGCCCCATGGGAAGAACTACCAATACATAATTTAGAGTTGACAGTTATTGTCCACGCATTGAAGATTTGGAGGCGCTATCTCTAAGGTGTGTCTTGTAGGGTACTCAAAGATCATAGGAGTCTACAACACTTGTTTAAGCAAAAGGATCTAAGCTTGAGGTAGGGAAGGTGGTTAATATCATGCCCCAAGCTTGGGGAGCAAGACCGGCGCTCGACTGAGTCGCCCCAATCAAGCAACCCTACTTTGTGCCTCCCATTCCACCTCACCCATGAGTAATTTAAGGATAAACATAAAGAGTTATACCAATCAAGAGAATAGTATGCACAACACCAACTTTCGAATAAAGTACGATATACGAAGGGTGTTGAGATGCGCTTTTAAACTGTTAAGTAGTGAAGAAGATAATGTTCACAAAGGAAGTAAAGTGATTTCTTAAATCATATAAGCCACATACGAAGGGGAGAGAGAGTGGGTTAAGAAAGGTCTCAACACAAGGTTTCTTTACATTATACTCGATGTCGTGTAGGTTAATATTATGAAGGTGTGTGCACAAGTGAGAATATGCTATTCATTTGAAACAAAAGGTTCTAAAAGAAATTTGTCAAGCGTAGTCCTTTGTTGAGAATTTGGGGAAGCAAGCAGAAAGTATTAACCAAGGGTTATAACTCGATTCAAGGAAATCATTATAAAACTCAATTCCTTATGAGGTTGTGTGTAATAGAATCGTGGTAAAGAGGCTCCATGAATAATGTGTCTCATTCAAAAAGTGGGTACATGCAATGTTTTGTGGCTCAATGTCGTGTCAAGATCATGTTTATGTTGGCTCTTCAATATAGATGTGCATATACGATAAGGAAAAATTTTGTGATGTTCATAACGATGTAATAAGGAGGAACTTACTTGATATCTTTTGGTTGCTGGGGCAGTGACTCATCTGATGCCCCTCGATTCCACACCCATAACATGCATTGGTACAATATCGACATACCCCCAAATGACACCTCCTACACTTCTCGCAACGAGGATGAGGTCCGCTAAGCCGACTCGCCCCACTAATAAGATATTTACCTTTTTTGCATACATCATATGCATCATCCCTATCCTTCCTACAGGCCTTCAGGGCGGGAGTAACAATCTATGTATTGGCTAGTGGTGCGGGTGCTGACGTTACTCTCCGCTGATGTTGGTTGCATTGCCTTCTGAATTACCCAAACCTGCAACCCCTAAAATTATCCTGAGCATACTTGCAACACGGTGCCAAATGTTCCCTCCCGTACGCTGGGCAAACCTTGCTGGGTGTACCCAGCCAGGGGCATTCGTTCTTCTTGTATCCCCTCTTTCCACAACTATAACATATTTCAAGAGTCATGCATATCCCCAGGTAGTGCTTCTTACAAATCGGACATTTCAACTTATTGGTACCAACAACCCTCTTTTGTTTCCTAGGTGCTTGCACCACATAATTTGTAAGGCCCCGTAAAATTTCACCTAGAACCTGGAGTTTCATGGCGCCAGGGTAGGCTAATATGTCAGTATAGACTTTTGGGTTGTGCAGTACGTGTGGGAGTTAGATTTTTTTTGTTGCAAAATATGGCATTTCTGCGGTCCACTATGCGACCGCAGAACCTCTTCACAGACCGCAGATCGGCCGCAGAATGCAACAGAACTTGAACCAATTTTTGAAGATCATTATGCGGTCCATTATGAAACCGCATAATAATTTCGCGGGTTGCACAATTCGTTGCAGATTCAGCATGAAGATTTCCGGAGGGAGATTTCACGGCGCATTTTGCGACCACATAACCATTTTGTGGGCCGTATAATGGTCGCAGACCTGACCACGCCTGCCCAATTTTGGGACCATTTTTGCGATCCTCTTTGCGGACCATATATTCATTTTGCGGTCCGATCTGCTACCACAGACCCGATTTCATAGGCTTAAGTTTGGGAAAATTTCACCCGATCCTGGTTTGAACGACTATTTTAGAGAGAGGGGAGTATCTTAGAGATATAAAAGGAAGCCCCAACCCCTTTGCTCATCAATTCTTGCCCAATCTTGAAGATTGAAGGGAATCACTCACTAGGCCATCAACTATCCGGGTAAGACCTTGTTCTAAAACCTTCATGCAATTGTTATGGGTTAAAGTAAGTTGTGGAGTTGGAGATGGGCCATGCATGTGCCATTAGGGGGTAGTAGGTGGGGTTGTTGAACTATTTTTAGTATATTCTTGTTGATATTTGTTGAGGAAGGAAATGATTACCATTATAGAAGCCTTGTATTAAATTTTGCATGATAGGTGTTCGACGAAATTCCCAAGAGACTTATATCATGAGAATCCTTCTAATTTTGATTCGATTTTATCATCTTCCTATAGATTGAAATTGCTAAGAGTATTTGGACGTTGTAGTAAATTAAGGAAAGCACAAAGGAGGTATTTATTGATCGATCTTCTTTTGACTTTAGTTGGTACCAACAATTTGTATTGTGCTTAAGAATTTCCACCATATACTTTCCAGCAAACTGAGATCAGCATATGGGTAATTCCTATAACTTCGAGTTGTACCTCATGTATACCTATGTTCAACAAGATTCTTTCACCTTGCTTCAATCAAAGGTATTGAATTCGACGTAACATCATATTACAAGTGCCCTTACCACAAAGAAAGTCCTAATTTGAATAAATATTTGAAGTATTTTTTATTTTAGGACATTTTTTGAGAAGGACACTCACACTCAAATTGATGTTCAATGCATGTGATTGAGATACCATATGCTTGGCCTTTATGTGAGTATCCACTAATGTGAGAACACTTGTAATAGGATCATGTAGGGCTTTGTTATCGGCTTGTAATATAGGCTTGGGTATGGGCAGGATATTCATTTGGGGTAAAGTGACTAATCCCCCTTGAGCACTACACTGTATCTGCATTTTCGGCGTTCAAACCATGTTTCGTCGCTTGATCTTGTTTGCCTGATGTCCCTTTATTTTTGTTTGGACTTTTTTTTTGAAATTTTAGGAGATTCTTCTTCCTTTTTAGAGGTTTTTTTTCTTTCCTTTTTCTTTCGAAGTTTCTCCTGCTTCTGTTGTTAGAGTTCCTCCTCTTTGAATTTGTGGAGTTTTCTCTCTTTTGTTAATTTTTTTTTCGAATTTGCAAAAGTTTTCTCCTTTTTGTTGAATCCTCCTTTTGAATTTGCGGAGTTTCCTCTTTCCTGAAGTCATATGTTTGTTGTCTTGGACTTCGCATCTTTCGCTTTTTCATGCTTGTTACCTTCACTTTGGTCTTCGTCCGAAGTTGCACGCTTCCAGTGCACTCGAGGAAGTCAGACCAAGAGAGGGGTAGTGCATTTAAGCACAAATAAAGATATGGGCTAAGATATGCTTCCCAAAAAAAAGTCTTAAGGCTCAAAGAGGAAATTCTAGGGATCAATGTCATTTGATGGTCTTGAAAGGCACAATCCGGTCAAAGAAGGCCTACAATCCTTTCCTAAACCAAGTGTTACTCAGGATTTCGTCTCATCAAACATTCAGGCCAAGTTCTAAATCAACAATTCAATGACAATAAATTTTAATCTAAGGCTCACCACACAATGCAATGAAACAAATGAGTCCGACTTTGTTCTTACCCTAACTACAATCATGAGATTTTTAAGGCGTAATAAAGCATAATTAAGAGGTACCACAAGAATCTATGGTTTACCTAAAGTGTCACGACCAAAAACTCATCCCGTTGTGATGGTGCCTATCATGGAACTAGGCCAGCCTCAACTCAACGCAACCCAAAACCACAATACTAAAATCAAATCATTTGCGGAAATTTTTTCTTCATTTTAAATAAACTGTTTAAGACATAAAAGAAAGATTCATATTGCGATACAAATATCATAAAACTAGGGTGTCATGGAGTACATGAGCATCTAAAATACAATTTGATATTGTCTATTCAATACAAGATGAGTCTGATAAAAACAAATACAAAATGATAGGAAGGAGAAAGGCAAGGCTGCGGACGTCGTGCAGCTACCTTGCCAACTCCGGAGATGCTATAATGGAAAGGATCAGCTCTCATTCGGATGCCCTAGCACCTGGATCTGCACACAAGGTGCAGGGAGTAACGTGAGTACACCAACTCAGTAAGTAACAATTATAACTAAAGGCTGAGTGCAGTGACGAGCATTTAAAATTATATACATCTCATAACATAAAAACCTTAGTGGAAATAACAAGATCAAATCATTAATTAAATTATGAACATCTCGTAAAAACTCCAGTTTTAATGAAAGTTATTTAAAACATTTGTTCAACATTTTTCAATAGAGGCTTAGTATAAGAGAAGAGTGAAAACAGTAATTTCTTAAAACAAGCCCATCGGGAAAAGTACCACTCATATATATATATATAGCCCCTCGGGCAAGCCTCTCAGTCACTCGTGACTCAACTCTCATCAATCAGCACTCCCACTCAGCACTCTCGTAATAACCGTTGCGGCGTGCAGCCCAATCCATAAATATATAGTCGACTGCGCTCACTTGGGGTATGTAGACTCTGGAGGGGCTCCTACAGCCCAAGCGCTATATCGCTGCGGCGTGCAGCCCGATCCATATATATATAACGTTGCGGCATGCAGCCCGATCCCTAACTATCCTCACAATTCGGCCCTCGGCCTCACACACTCATCAACCTCACAAGCCACTCCGTCATTTCAGTACAAACTCGGGGAACTCAGCCCAAAACACTTTCATATATAAAAATAGAGTGATGAACAAAATTTAACAATAAGCAGGTATAAACCATGACTGAGGATAATGCTTTCTACCAAAAACAATGTGAGGATAATAGTAAAACACCCCTGAGGGTCCAAACAGTACGACCCAAGGCCCCAAACATGGCATTCGGCCCAAGTTAATAGAATCATTTCTAAAACACATAGATATCATATAGAGTTTATCAAAATATGCAAATCTACAAATTCCATGGGACGGACCAAGTCACAATCCCTACGGGTGCACGCCCACACGCCCGTTACCTAGCATGTGTGTCACCTCATTTATCAAAATAGTACGAAATTCCAGGGTTTCATACCATCAGGTCTAGATTTACAATCGTTACTTACCTCAAATTGGACAAATATCTACTCTGCGATACCCTTGCCGCTCGACTCGGCCTCAAATCGCCCCGAATCTTTCCAAAATCAAAATTATATCATCAATACATGCTAAAGGAACAAAGCCCACACAAAAATTATCAAATTAAATAAAAATTCCCGAAATTGGCCAAACCCGACCCCCGGGCCCACATCTTGGAATCCGATAAAAATTACAAAACTAGAATCCTTATCCTCTCACGAGTCCATACATACCAAATTTACCAAAATCTAACTTTGTTTGACCCATCAATCACCCAATCTTAACTCTCAAGTTCCAAGCCCTAATTCCCCAATTTTCACCCTTAAATCCCACAAATTCCATGCTTAATCTACTGAAAATCACCATAGAATCGAGTTTTAGGTTCAAAAACATTACCTCAGTGTGATTCCCCTTGAATACCTCTTCAAAACCCCTCAAAAGCTTTAATCCCGACTTCAAAAATGGTGGAAATGGGCAAAATTTCACGAAGGGTCCAATTTATACTTTCTCCCCAGCAATTCTGCACCTGCGGTTACTTGGTCGCATCTGCGTTGCTGATCCTGCCGAAATTTCCTCGCAGGTGTGGTTCTCACTAACTCCACCAGAGTCCACTTCTGCAGCCACAACATCGCACCTGCAGCTCTGCAGATGCGCTCCTCCTCTCGCACCTGCGCTCTTAGCCCCACAGCACCCTGCCCGCATCTGCAAGCCACCACCGTACCTGCGACCTCCGCACCTATGATCTCCTTTCCCCAGGAGCGGAAAACTAGAACCAGCAGCACCAGCTGCAATTTTCTTAATTTCAAACTTTTCGATGGCCATCCGAAATCATTCCGAGCCCCTCGAGGCCTTAACCAAATATACCAACACGTCACATATCATCACACGAACGTAGTCGAACTTTTGGAACACTCAAAACAACATTAAAACACCAAATTACCCTCGGATTCAAGCCTAAGGATTTCTAAACTTTCAAATTTCACAAACGACGTCGAAACATATCAAATCATCCCCGAATGACTTGAAATTTTGCACACACATCACAAATGACACTACGGACCTACTCCAATTTCAATAACTTCATTCCGACCCTGATATCAAAATTTCCACTGCCGACCGAGAAATGCCAAATTTCAAATTTCACCAATTCAAGCCTAAATCCACTGCGGACCTCCAAATCACATTCCGGATGCGCTCCCAAGTCCAAAATCATCTAACAGAGCTAACCAAATAATAAAAATCCAAATCCAAGATCGAATACTTAAAGTCAAAACTTGGTCAAATCTTTCAAATTTAAAGCTTCAAGTTGAGAATTGTTCTTCCAAATCTATTCTGATTATCCTGAAAACCAAAACCGACGATTTATATAAGTCATAATATATCATACGGGGATAGTCATGCCGAGAACTGGCGAGCAAAGTGCAAATTCTCAAAATGACCGGTCGAGTCGTTACATTCTCCCCCACTTAAACATACATTCGTCCTTGAACGTGCCCAGAGTTGTCCCGAAAACCATCCAACTACTGTGTAACCTTACCATGCACATACTCGGGGGTGATCCCATATTACCCTATATTATATAGGTCTGATAGCTCAATATAACTAAAATTTCACAATCCAAACTAGCCCATAAGCCTTTGACCAAATTTCCACTTTCGAAATTATTTATAAGATGGAATCTCACATCTACACATCGAATAGCTATGAACACGCTGTATCAATCCATAACCACGATTCAAGATGGAAATCACATAATATACCTCTCAACTCCAACACTCATAGCAATAACTTCTAATCACAGCAACTGACCGAACAACCCAATTCTGGTATTAAGCCTCTTATCAAACCAAAGACTCATTCCAACACTTTCGTATACTGCCAATGATGAATGAAACAGCAGAAAGTCATAACCATTCCTCAGATCAACCAGTCATGGAGCTCCCTCTCCTTTGGTAAGGACCATAGTAAATTTCTAAGCCGAATCCCGATATTATCCTTCCAACATGCTGAAATCGAATCCGATAGTATTTATTCTAAATCCCAATGACCTCATCTCATCCAACACGATTGTTTTAGTGACATGACACATCAATACAATCTAAAGCCACAACCCATGCAATCCGCACACCAACAAGCAACAATCCAAATGTACTCTAATCATGGAAAATAACTCAATTGAGAGAGCTGTACCGCAAGCTCACTAGTACCATCACAACACGATGCTAAGAACCCGCCACACACCATATAACTAGAACACACGAATCTAACCCGAAGGATATACCTCCAGATAATTTAGCGGCACTGCGCGACCCTATCCAAACACTGGTCCACACGAAACAACTCAAGTCACCATGCTAAAAATCAACTACCATGCACAATTTGATACCTAGTAACAAATGTGAATCACCATAACCATGGAGAAGCAAATGATGCAATGCCATACCAGCCTTAAAGAATATATCCAATGCTCAATAAATCATGTAACACCCAAATACTCGTCTCACTCAAACTCCGCTATAAAGCCCAAATAGAACCATATCATCTGCGCATAAAATCAATGAATCACAACTCCTTGCAATACGGAAAGGTAACTCATAGATCACTACAGAATATGAATAAGCTCAATGGCAATCAAACAGCACATCCATTAACAATAGAAATTCGGAGTCAACAAAGCCGACTCGATGCAGAACACACATCCATATTGGCCTACCAATGAACCATTTATCAGGGAGTTCCTGAAGCTGCTCCTTCAACTCCTTTAACTTCGTCGGTGCCATACAATACGGTGGAATAGAAATGAGCTGAGTGCCCGGCACCAAATCAATACTGAAATTAGTAACCCTGTCCGGTGACATGCCCGGCAGGTCTGCAGGAAACACATCTGGAAAATCCCTCACCATCGAAACTGAATCACCTTGTTTTAGCTTTCTGCTGTCTCTTTTCATTTCGAGGACAATTGTACTTCTTTCATACTTGTATTTGTAGTAAAAATCTTAGTCGGTGGTGAATTTGTGACACCAGATTCATGGATAGACATGTATTAGATTATTTGAATTTGTTATAGCACTTCCGCACTTTTTATCTGCTTAGCTTTAGTTACTGTTTATATCTATTTGGGTTGATTGCTAATGTGTAGAATCTTAATAGTTGGCTTGCCTAGCTTTCACGAGTAGGCGCCATCATAACTCCCAAGGGTGGGAATTTCGGGTCGTAACAAGTTGGTATCAGAGCTCTAGGTTTCCTAGGTCTCACAATTCACGAACAAGCTAGGTAGAGCCTGAGGGATCGGTAAGGAGACGTATGTGCTTATCCCCTAGAGGCTACATAGTTTAGGAAAAATTCACATCTATTCTTTCCCTGTCGTGCAATTTGATTTTGCAATGCTAATTGAACTTCCATTTTGTCCTTTCGCAGATGGTGAGAACACGTACCGCTTCATCAGCTGACCAGCAGCCTGAGCCCCTAGTAGCAGCTCCTGTGAGGGGCTGAGGCTGAGGCCATGCTAGAGGCCGAGGTAGGGGCAGGGATCAGCCCAAAGATTGAGCAGCAGCACCAGCAGCAGAGCCTCAGGTAGAGTTCGAGGAGGAGGTTCCGGCCCAGACAGTTCCAGTAAGGCCAGCTCAGGTTCCATAGGGGTTCATCTCCACCTCGGTACTCCAGGATACTCTGGTCCGTCTAGTGGGCCTTATGGAGAGTGACACTAAGGCAAACATATTCCCTGTAACACCAGCTGTCTCTCAGGCTGGAGGAGAAGCCCAAACTCCTACTACTCGCACTCCGGAGTAGATGGCTCCCCAGTTTCAGACTCCAGCAGCTCAGCCAGTTGGGGTAATTCAGCCGAGTATTACCCGGCCATCAGGGTCAGCATTCCCAGTAGCTGAGGGCTTGTTATACTTGTGGCGACACGAGTCATATTTCTAGATTTTACCCTCGACCATCGAGCAATTCTCAGCATCAGGGTTCCCATACCATGGTTCAGGCACCAGGTGTTCCACTGCCTGCTCGGCCAGCTAGAGGTTGGGTTCAGGCAGCTAGAGATGGAGGTCGAGGTATTATAGGTGGAGGTCAGGCCGCTAGAGGTAGAGGCCATCCAGCAGGAGGCCATCCCGGGGATGTAGTCCAAAGTGGCGGGGACCAGCCCCGATGTTATGCTTTCCCAGCCAGGCCTGAGGCCGAGGCATCTGATGCCGTTATCAAAGGTATGATTTCAATATGAAGTAGAGATGCTTCAGTTTTATTTGATCTAGGGTCTACATACTCCTATGTGTCGTCTTATTTTGCTACGTATTTGGTTGTGCCTGGTGATTCTTTGAGTGCTCCTGTATATGTGTCCACGCTGGTGGGTAATTCTATTGTTGTAAATTGTATCTATCGCTCATGTGCGATTATTATTAGGGGTCTTGAGACCTATATAGATCTCTTACTTCTGGATATGGTTGATTTTTATGTCATGTTGGGGATGGATTGGCTGTCACCTAATCATACTATATTGGACTGTCACGCCAAGACTGTGACATTAGCTTTGCTGGGGTTGCCTCGATTGGAGTCGAGGGGGACTCCTGGTCATTTCACCATTAGGGTTATCTTATATATGAAGGCTCGTCGTGTTGTTGATAAGGGATGTTTGGCCTATTTAGCGTATGTTCGTGATTCTAGTGCTGAGGTTCCTTCTATGAATTCTGTGCCCGTTGTTCGTGATTATCCAGAGGTATTTCCTGCAGACCTGCTGGGGATGCCACCCGATAAGGATATTGACTTTTGCATTGATTTGTCTCCGGGCACTCAACCCATTTCTATTCCGCCATATCGTATGGCTTCGCCAAAGTTGAAGGAATTGAAGGAGAAGCTGCAAGACTTGCTTCACAAGGGCTTTATCAGACCTAGTGTCTTGCCCTAGGGTGCACTGGTGTTGTTTGTTAAGAAAAAGGATGGTTCATTGAGGATGTGCATAGATTATCGACAGTTGAACAAGGCCACAATCAAGAATATGTATCCATTGCCGAGGATTGATGATTTGTTTGATCAGCTTCAGGGTGCCAAAGTATTTTCGAAGAATAATTTGAGATCTGGCTACCATCAGTTGCGGATTAGGGCACCCGATGTCCCTAAGATAGCTTTCCGCACTCGGTAAGGGCATTATAAATTTATAGTGATGTCATTTGGGTTTACGAATGCCCCAACAACTTTTATAGATATGATGAATAGGGTGTTCAAGCCTTATCTGGATTCCTTTGTGATTGTCTTCATTGATGATATTTTGGTCTATTCTCGCAGCCGAGAGGAGCATGAACAGCATCTTCGAGTCATTCTTCAGACTTTGAGATACAGTCAGTTGTATGCTAAGTTTTTGAAGTGTGAGTTTTGGTTGAGTTTAGTTGCCTTCTTGGGTCACGTTGTATCAACATAGGGTATTCAAGTAGATCCAAAGAAGATAGAGGCAGTCAAGGACTGGCCTAGACCCATATCAGCTACAAAGATTCGGAGTTTCTTGGGTTTGGCAGGTTATTACCATCGGTTTGTGGAGGGTTTTCATCTATAGCATCCCCACGCGATGACCAGGTTGACCCAGAAGGGTGCCCAGTTCAGGTGGTCGGAGTGTGAGGCGAGCTTTCAGAAACTCAAGACAGCTTTGACTATGGCGCTGGTATTGGTTTTGTCCACAGGTTCAGGGCCATATATAGTATATTGTGACACATCTTGCATTGGACTTGGTGCGGTATTGATGCAGAATGGCAAGGTCATTGCATATGCTTCGCGACAGTTGAAGATTCACGAGAAGAATTATCCAGTTCATGATTTGGAGCTAGCAGCCATTGTGCACACGCTGAAGATTTGGAGGCATTATTCATATGGCGTGTCATGTGAGGTGTTCATGGATCATAAGAGTCTACAGTATCTGTTCAAGCAGAAGGAGCTAAATTTGAGGCAGAGAAGGTGGTTTGAGCTATTAAAAGACTATGATATCACCATCTTGTATCATCCGGGGAAGGCCAATGTTGTGGTCGATGCTTTGAGTAGGAAGTCAGCCAGTATGGGCAGCCTTGCATGTATTCTGGTCGGTGAACGACCACTTGCTTTGGATGTTCAGGCTTTAGCCAATCAGTTCGTGAGGTTGGATGTTTTTGAGCCTAGCTGTGTTTTAGCTTGCACAGTCGCTCGGTCTTCATTATTTGAACGTATCAGAAATTGGCAGTATGATGATCCTCATTTGCTTGTCCTTAGGGACACAGTGCGACACGGTGGTGCCAAGCAGGTTATAGTGAGATATGATGGAGTTTTGAGGATGCAGGGTCGAGTTTGTGTGCCTAATGTGGATGGACTTCAAGAGTTGATTCTAGAGGAGGCTCATAGTTCCCGGTATTCTATTCATCCAGGCACCGTAAGATGTATCAGGACTTGTGGCAGCATTATTGGTGGAGGAGGATGAAGAAGGACATTGTTGCCTATATAGCTCGGTGTTTGAATTGTCAGCAGGTAAAGTACGAGCATTAGAGACCTGGTGTTTTGCTTCAAAAGATTGAGATTCCTGAGTGGAAGTGGGAGCGTATCATTATGGACTTTGTTGATACCCAATTTTTTCCTGTATATTTTTTTATATACAAAATGCTTTCAAAATAGTATATGTATGCATATATAAGTATGCCTAAGTGTTTTAGCATTTTCCCAATTTTTAAAGATTTTTTAAATCAATTTATTGCCCTATTTTAGCAATACAAAAAAAACTAATAATTATTCCCAAATCGTCATTTTGGTGAATAACTTATTTTATTCTCACATTTATACCAAAATATAGCTAAGGTAATTTTTGCACATTTTTGTAAATTTATTTAGTATTTTAAAAGTTAAATTGCATTTAATTGCAATTTTAGCCTATTTTAAGATTTAATTGCGCGTATAATTATAAAATTGGTTCCAGCATTTTTAATATAATATCTATATATTATTAATTAATTTAGTACCTTTAATTTATTTTCAAAAATCATTTTACTATTTTTATAAAATAAAAAGGGAAAACTGACTATTTAAAATATAGCCCCATTTTGTTTCAATTATAGCCCAAATTGATCCCCCAAATAACCCAATTTCAAATCCCAAATTATCCAGCCCAATTTCAATTTAACCCGACCCCTGACCCGCTTATCCGATCCGTCCGGCCCTCTCTTTTAATCCAGGTCGTTGATCATTTTGATCAACGGCCACGATTATTCCTTACCTTTTTAGTTCCCCAATGACTACCCTAATCCCCTCATTCTCTTCTATCAGCCACCCCTGAAATCCCTTTCCTCTCAAACTCTCTCGAACCCTCTCGAAACCCTAGCCTCTCTCACTGTCCTCTGCCTCAAGCTCACTGGAATCCATGGCCTCTTAGGCCATGGATGGCCTAAATTCATCTCCCTCTACTCTCAAACACTTGGAATTCGAAGATCCTAGGTCTAACTTCGAAGGCGTCCTTTCAGATCTCTACATATCCAAGGTTCTATGGCCCTTGTCGGTTTTGCTCCGGCGTACAATGATGTTTTGAGCATGGTTCTAACCTCTCCGACTCAGATCGAACCTGTTCAAAGACTTTCTCATTTTAGGGTTCCTCTGAAACCCTAAGCTATTCGAGGTTTTCTCTGATTTTTTCTTAGATCTGTTCTATATCTGTGCTCTACTTGAGTTTTTAAACGTTTTCCCTAATTTTTCTTTCAAAAATTACTTCTTTCCGATTTAGGGTTTCTGAAAAAGCTTAAAATGTTTGTCCGACTCTTCTTTTCCTTTATTTGTGTGTATTTGTCACGCATGTGCTTCTACTGCTTTCTTATGCTATTCGTGTTCTTTTGTGTTTTGTTCTTCTATTGTGTTTTGTACCATGCTCGCATGTTTATCTTGCTGTATTTTCCTATATGATCTTTTGCTATGTTTTTCCGGTATTTTTGTGTTCTTCTACTGTATGTATTTCCTACTGAGTTCTTAAGTTTTGTTTGCCTTCTACTAAACTTTGTCTGAGTTCTTCTAAAAGACTTCTTTAAACATGTTTCTTCTACGGTTTTCTTAATGGTTATACCATCTCTTTTCTCTTCTGAACCTTGGCTAAGTTCCTTCTGAAAAGTACTTTCTTTTGCTATATCTCCTATTGTGTTCCTAAGTGTTATTGCTTTCCCTTCTACTGAACTCTGTTTAAGTCCCTTTTAAAAGGTTTTCTTAAACACGTTTCTTTTACTATCGTGACTATTCTCTCATTATGCTCCTTCACTCTGTCTACTTTGAATGTTATTTGTATTTGCTTGTCTTCTCATAAGAGTTTGAAAAGAAATCTCTGAGCCTGTTGCCTCCTCGTCTCTGTATTTGACTCAAGTCGAAAACCCTAGAATTTGGGGGTTTCCTCCGAGTTTGGTCATATGATAAAACTAGGGTTCTGTTTGAGGACCCATGATTCTTTTAGACTTATTTCTGGGTCTATGAACTAAGTGTAAACTTCTTTTGTTTGCATACAATTCTGATTCTCCTACACTAGACTCTTCTATTGAATAGCATGACAAATTTCTTCATGTTTAACGTGTCTGTGTGCTTTTTATATATGAGGAATCTTTCTTCAAAATGGCTTTCCAACTTCTGATTGATTTAGAATTCCTTTTAATAAGTTTAATTGATTGGTACTGATTTTCCTTAAGTCGAAATCCTTCCCATCTTTCTGACCTGGTTCATTCATTCGAAATCCTCAATTTCTGATTTACTAGCTGTTAACTGATTTCCTTTCCTTATTTGCACAAACCGTGTACTATCAAGACTTTGTCCTTAAATAAACCTCTATGTATTTACCTCTCTTGTACTGCTCTGGAAAAGTATTTGATTGACCCCTTTCCTTAATTATTTTTCCCGTTTGAAATCAGAATCCCTTAATTAAAGGGAAACCCTGTGTAATTGATTTCCAAACTATTTTCTTACCTATTTCTACTTGCTTTCTGCACTATAAAAGGGCACGACCCTTCTTCACTTTATGACACCTTCAATTCAATACTTCTACACTTCAGACTTCACAATTCTCTTCTAAACTCATAACATTCTGATTGCTCATTTGCACTTTGGCTTTACAAGACTACTGCTTTCTCTTTGTTTGTTTTCTCTGAAACTGGTATGTCCTAATTTTAGTTTCAGCATCACCCCAATGTGTTTACTTAAAGTTTTTATATCCATGGCTACCTTACTGCTTATGTAGAGTTCAATATTTAACTTAACATGCCTATGTTCTACTGCCTGTTTCTACTGTGAATCTTTGCTCCCTACCCCATTACCCCTATGTGTTTGTAAGTGGTGACTTAGGGCATGGCAACATGAGTTGTTGCCCATGGTTTGAGTTTTGAACCAGTGAGGTCCTAACCTCTAACAAGCTGGAGGGTGTGCCAGTATATCCCATTGTTGAGTATCCCTATCAGCCTACTTCTCTTGTGTTCTTGCAAATTCCCTACTCCTCTATACCCCTATATACACTGATTTTTAAGTTGTTCCCTTTTCCCCCTTTCCTCTTTCAGAATTTCACTTCTACACTTGCACTCTCTCCTAGCTTCTAGGTTCTGCCCCCTCTTGTGAGCCCTGCCTTGGGACCTTGAGTTCTCTCTGAACTTAGACACTTGAGGGTTGGCCCTTCCATAGCTTGCCCTTCTTCCCAAGGTAATATTTGGGTGTGAGCACTACCCGTAGTCCATATGAGGCTCTTAGGAAACTCTGACACATCCAAAGATGAGAGAAAGACTTTGGATCATGATCTTTAGAGTTGGTTCATCTCATATTTCGGACATGGAGTCTGAATTAGGCTCCCCTTGGTTGTACTTTTAATTTTGCTTTTCTTATTTCATTCTGGGATGTAATAACTTGTAATAACTATTGGGGATGG
The DNA here is from genome assembly GCF_000715075.1 of Nicotiana tabacum. Classification (NCBI taxonomy): domain Eukaryota; kingdom Viridiplantae; phylum Streptophyta; class Magnoliopsida; order Solanales; family Solanaceae; genus Nicotiana; species Nicotiana tabacum. The sequence continues at coordinate 55,597,174 of NC_134084.1, forward strand.
CTAGTGAAAAGGGAGAGAATCATGCATGCAAAAGGGTAGATATCATGTTCATAGGGAATTATTATATTTCTGTACTTCTGCATTTCATATAGATACTATGTCTATAGGTTTCTGCACTTCTGCATTATATAGAGACCATGTCAATAGGTTTCTGCACTTCTGTATTATATAGAGACCATGTCCATAAGTCATTTCTAAAATTCTGCATATCATATAGATAATATGCCTATAGGACTTCCTGCAATTTGCATATGCATCTGTCATTAGGCAAACCTGTTTATAGGAATTAAATAACTAACTGCATATAGATGACTTGCCTATAAGATTTCTGCATGTCAATAACAATGTTTTTAAAGTCAACAATTCCTAGAAAGCATGTCTATAGGAATTAACAACCTATTATGAAACATTTTCATTCACCTATAAGTCTAAAATCGGCAATATCATTGTCTAACATCTGCAAAATCTTTTGTCAAAACTCGTCTTCCCTGAATAACTGACGACCTCTTCGAAAATCAGTACACTTCATCTTTTCTGAAACCAGTAGATATCATGCCTATAGGTTTCGTCTAACACTTAGGCAAGCCTTAGGATAAAAGTTATCACTGCACCGGTTTTTTGTTAATTACAACCAGCGGGCAGGTCTAATTCAGACTTTTTATCTGAAAATATGTGATAAATCAGCCTGCTTTAGCCTTTTAAGTTTTAATCAGACCCTAATCAGTACGTGTAAGACATGCTAAACTATATGCTTTCTTTGATTTGAGGAGGTTTATTTGAGCCATACCTGTTTATGAGTTTTCCCCAATACTTGCTATACATGTTTTGGTTGTCGCCTTAGAATTTTGTCCTTTTAAAACTGCAATACCTCATACCCCCTTCCCCTTCTAGGATTAGTAGTCCCAAGTACCTCCGGGATTGATAAAAATGGGGCATGTAATAGCATGCAATAAATAATGAAACCATTCTGCGCTTTAATACCTTAACGGGGTGGGAAAGGGTAGATATGGATATGATGACCACACGATAACATCTCATGTAGCCCCTCTTTGAGGAGTGATTACCAGATGTTGTGTGGGGTGATCCATATTATTTGTAAACCTAGGACCTCCCCTCCCTTTACTTGTTTATTTTCATTACTTTCATAATTTTCGAACTGTTTTCCTCAAAAATTTAGCTTCTTTTTGTTCCTTTAAACTTTAATCTATTTGTAACTATTATGTGAAAAAAACCCTTTATTTGAGACTTCTACTTGCCTACTTGTTTCTTAAGGTCACAATTGTAGCATGGCCGGGAACCACACTAGTGGATCCTGAGGGTTGCCTAACACCTTCCCTTCGGGATCATTTCAAGCCCTTACCCAATCTCTGGTTTTCCTAAATCAAACTCTTCTTAGTGTCCTAATGCACTTTAATCATTAGGTGGCGACTCTTCAATTTAAACCCAATTCCTAAAATGGAACGAGTTGTCCTCCCAAGTGTCATAAACCCAATTTCGCGAGAAAAAGGGGGCTCGACAGACTTCGTTGTTGGACTCCCACGGACTTAGAGGAAGTTTGATGCGATATGGGTTATTGTTGATAGGCTGACTAAGTCAACGCATTTCATTCCTGTGGCAGTCTCCTACTCTTCAGAGAGGTTAGCCGAGATCTATATCCGGGAGATTATTCGTCTTTATGGTGTGGCCGTGTCTATTATTTCTGACTGAGGTACGCAGTTTACCTCGTATTTATGGAGGGCAGTTCAGCGTGAGTTGGGTACTCAGGTCGAGTTGAGCATAATATTTCATCCTCAGACGGACGGACAGTCCGAGCGCACGATTCATATTTTGGAAGATATGCTCCGAGCATGTGTTATTGACTTTGGAGGTTCCTGGGATCAGTTCTTGCCATTAGCGGAGTTTTCCTACAACAACAGCTATCAGTGGAGCATCCATATGGCTCCCTATGAGGCATTATATGGTAGACGGTGTCGATCACCAGTTGGGTGGTTTGAGTCGGGAGAGGCTCGATTGTTGGGTACGGATTTGGTACAGGATGCCTTGGACAAGGTTAAGATCATTCAAGATAGTCTTTGTACAGCTTAGTCCAGGCAAAAACATTATGCCGACCATAAGGTTCACGATGTGGCATTCATGGTCGGGGAGCGAGTATTGCTTCGGGTGTCGCCCATGAAGGGCGTGATGGGATTTGGGAGGAAGGGCAAGCTAAGCCCTAGATTCATCGGTCCTTTTGAGATTCTTGATAGAATTGGAGAGGTGGCTTATAAACTTGTGTTGCCGCCAAGTTTATCAGCTGTGCACCCAGGGTTTCATGTGTCCATGCTTCGGATGTATCACGACGATCCATCCCACGTGTTAGACTTCAGCATTGTCTAGTTGGACAAGGACTTGACCTATGTGGAGGAGCCGGTAGCTATTCTAGACCGGCAGGTTCGTCACTTGAGATCGAAGAATTTCCCTTCAGTTCGTGTGCAGTGGAGAGGTCAGCCTGTTGAGGCAGCGACCTGGGAGTCCAGTCTAATATGCGAAGCCAATATCCCCATCTTTTCCCCGACTCAGGTACTTTTCTTTGTCCGTTCGAGGACGAACGGTTGTTTTAGAAGTGGACAATGTGATTACCCAAAAGGTCATCTCTTGTTTTGGAAGTCAAATCGGTATTTCGAGTCCTTAAAAACCTCATTTTGTCTCACATCGATTTGTGTACGTAGTCCGGGAGCATTTCCGGAAAGCTTTTATGTGAACTTTAAGAGAAATATTGAATTTAGCCATTAAAATTAATTAAAGTTGACTTAGGTCAAATTTTTTGATAAACGGACCCAGACCCGTTATTGGACGGTCCTGTAGGGTCCGTAGTAAAATATGGGACTTGGGCGTATGCTCGAAATCGAATTCCGAGGTCCTTAGCCCGAGAAAAGAATTTTTAAAGAAAATTATTTGCTGGAAAATATAAAGACTTTTGGAAATGAAATGATGTGTGTTGTTGATAGTATCGAACCCGTATTTTGGTTTTGGAGCCCATTACAAGTTAAAAATAATAATTAAGTCGAATTTGTGAAATTTGGTGAGAATCGTAGTTGATTTGATATAAATCAGACCTTAGGTTGAGAAAATGGAAAATTTGAACTATGTTATGAATTTCATGAATTTGAGGTTAAATTCCTAGTTGTTGATATTATTTTGATGATTTGATCGCACGAGCAAGTCCGTATGATATTTTTTGCGTGCATGTTTAGTTTGGACCCCAAGGGCTCGGGTGAGTTTTGGATAGGTCGCGGGGTGAATTTGGACGTAGAGAAAATTGATGTTGCAGCTGATATGTGTTGCAGGCTCTAATCTCACAATTGCAAGGTCAGGCTTCGCAATTACAAGCCCAACAAGCTTGGCAATTGCGAGGGCTTGATCGCATTTGCGAAGAAAGCCCAGGCCTGCCTTGTTCGCATTTACGAACTTTTCTTCGCAATTAGAAGCCATCAGGGAGGGGCAGTCATCGCAATTGTGACAAAATGCTCGCAACTGTGAAAGGAGCAGACATGCAGCAGGTTCGCAATTGCGAAGCCTGTCTAGCATTTGCGAGCTTTGCAATTGCGAAGCTCCTGTCGCAATTGCGACATCTGCACCTAAACAAAACATCATTTGGACGGGATTTCAACTTCATTCTTCAAATTTTCGAACCTTAAACATCCCTAGGCGATTTTGCAAAGACTCAAACTTCTTCAAATCATAAGTAAGTGATTTCTAACTCATCTTCTTCAATCTAATTCATCTTTTTACATAATTTCATTTCAAAATCTAGGGTTTTTCATGGGGAATTGGGTGTTTTGGGTAGAAATTAGGATTTTCAAATTTGGGGATTTGGACCTCAATTTGAGGTCGGATTTCAAAACCAATTATATATTTGAGTTCGTGAGTGAATGGGTAATTAGGTTTTGGTTCGAACTTCGGGTTTCGACCAAGCGAGTCCGGGGTCAGTTTTTGACTTTTGGGGAAAACATTGAGAAATCTATTTCCATGCATTAGAATTGGTTTATTTAGCATATATTGATGTTATTAAGTATATTATGCCTATATTCAAGCGGATTGGAAGTGGAACTGAGAGGTAAAGTGGTAATTGAGGCTTTATTTTGTCCGTAGAATTGAGATAAGTGTATGGCGGCCTAACCTTAGCTTGAGGGAATAGAAGTTGTGGTCTTATTTGCTATGTGTTAGTATTGAGTACGACGTATAGGTGTGGTAACGAGTATCTATATGTTGGTGTCAAGCATGCTCGTGAGTCTTATACCATGATTGTTATGACTCTATTATGCAATGTCCATGCTTAAATTGATAATTATCAATTTTGAACAAGGCTTATGATAATTTCTTAGTAATTGACCATTGGGGAATATTGGCCCAAGTAGAGATTCATTTTGTAAAGTAATTGTTGAAACGCGATTGGTTATAGCTGATTTCCTTGCCGGGATGTTATTGTTTATATTGTTGATTTCCTTGTTGGGACGTATTATTTCTATTGTTTGGGTGAGGAAGAGTGTAAAGCACTAAGGGTGATGCCGTGCACGATATTGTGAGTGCTAATGCACGAAGGGTGATGTCGTGCACGATATTGTGAGTGTTAATGCATGAAGGGTGATGTCGTGCCGATATTTTGAGAGTTAATGCATGAAGGGTGATGTTGTGCCATGATTATGAGAGGAAATGCACGAAGGGCGATGCCGTGCCATTTTTGTTGTTTCATATAGTGAGAACGAGAGTAAAAGCACGAAGGGTGATGTCGTGCACGTGTTACTGTTTTCCTTATACATGTTGATTTAACTATGGTATCCTTTATGCTTCTCTATTAGTTCATTGTTAGAACTTGATATTCCCCGCAGCATGTCCTCTTCCCATCTTATTCTGTTGATTCTTGTTATTATGGTTCTGTTTGTATATGATTTAACTGCACAGGTTTATATGGTTGTCGTGTCCTAGCCTCGTCACTACTTCGCCGAGGTTAGGCTCGACACTTACCAGTACATGGGTTCAGATGTACTAATACTGCACTCTGCACTCTTTTGTGCAGATTTCGGTGTCGGACCCGGTAAGTAGCTGAGGTAGTTGCCTTCAGTCCAGGGAGACCAAGGTAGATCTGCGCAGAGCCTGAAGTCCCCTTCCCTGTTTTAGCTTTCTGCTATCTCTTTTCATTTCGAGGATAGTTGTACTTCTTTCAGACTTGTATTTGTAATCAAAATCTTAGTCGTTCGTGAATTTGTGATACCAGATTCGTGGGTAGACATGTATTGGATTATTTGAATTTGTTATAGCACTTCTGCACTTTTCATCTGCTTAGCTTTAGTTACTATTTATATCTGTTTGGGTTGATTGCTAATGTGTAGAATCTTAACCATTGTCTTGCCTAGCTTTCATGAGTAGGCGCAATCACGACTCCCGAGGGTGGAAATTCCGGGTCGTGACATAATCAACCTAGAAAAATTAATTTATTAAAAATTGGAATAAAAGTTACCTATAAAATAGGATTATTTAAAAAAATATTATGGGAATTTTATGGGTTGTTGGAGAAGACATATGGGTTGGAATTGAGAAAAAAAGGTGAAGAGAGAGAGAGAGTTATAAGAGTTACCTTTTGTCAATGTTTTGGAAAAATGACAGAAATATGATACTTCAATGATACTATTGACTTTTTGACCTCGGTAAGAGAATTACCAGAATTTTGTATGTGGTGATCATCAGGATTTCCCACAAAATTATGTCAATTGCCATAATTTTTCATATGCATCACACTAAAATTTGCCATAAAACATGATAATTGTCAAAAACTTTTATATCGTACTCACCAGGATTTTCAAAAATATGGCAGTCGCTAAAAAAATTTATATGGTGATTATCAAAAATTACTTTTATGTCAATCGCCAAAAATTTTTATATGATGATCACAAGGATTTGCCACAAAACACTACTAAAAACTGCTTAAATTCGTCCAAGAAAATCGACCGAAATCGATTGAAAATTGTAAAAAATCAACCGATTTCCGATCGCTTTTAATTAGTCGGAAAAATGATGGTCGCTAACGTATTGCGACCCAAATCGGTCGAAAATTTCCAACCGAAATCGGTCGGTTTATTCAAAGCGTTGACTGACTATCATACTTCATTTACCGACTGAAATCGGTCAGAATTTTAAATAAATAATAATTTATTCAAATATATAATTATTTATAAATTATAATAAATTGTTAATTTATTTAAATAAATAAATTTAACATAATTTACGACCGAATTCGGTCGAAAATTTAAAAAATCTAGGGATTTCATTTGAAATTTCCGATCGAATTCGGTCGGAAATTTGAATTTCTGCGCGGGAAAAAATATTTTCGACCGATTTCGGTCGGTTTTCTAGGTAAAAACTGGGCAAAAAATGCTTATTTTTAAGCTACACCACCTGCCAATTACAACCAATATTCATCCTATAATGGCAACATTACATTGCTGTCATTCAACCATAATTAATCAACAACAAAAATAATTAACTAACAACAGCAACAACAATTAACTAACAACAACAACAACAATTATCTAACAACAACAACAACAACAATTATCTAACAACAACAACAATTAACCAACAACGCTAATAACAACAACAACAACAACAACATCGCTAATAACAGCAACAACGCCAATCACAGCAACAACTATACAAATATTCAATAACAAAATAATATCAACAATACAATTATCATTCAAAACTAGTCTCAACTAAATATTGACAAGTTCAATACTTTGTTTAGCAATACATACCACTTAATGAGTGTTTTATCTTGCATCATCTCCATCTTCACTCCTAGAACCTTCATCCTCGGCATGGTTCGAAGGATCACGACGAGAAGGATTAGCACATGGGAAAGGCTCATGAGACCGGGGAATGGGGAAAGCACCACTAGCAAGAAGATTGGCTAGCTGGCCTCGAAGGAGATTAATATTGATCACTTTTGTCTTAATCTTAATAAAAAAAGGAATCAAGCGCCTTGGATTCAAATATTCAAACAGTCTTTCTTGCTATCGAAATCTAAAAAAAAGAAGATTGGCCAGCTGACCTTGAAGGAGCTTAAATTGTTCGTCCCTCTTTTCTAGCTGAACTTGAAGGGTACCAAATTGTTCATCTCTCTTTTGTTCTCTAGCCTTTGTCTCTTCAAGCTCTGATGTCAGCTTTGTGATCTTCTGTTCCATAGACAAGATAGTCGACCTATCAATTGCCTCACCTTGGGTGGAAGTCCCTATACCTTGCAATCCAGCCCTGTAGCACCAAAATGATCTCTCTGGAAGGTCGTATGCTATCCCCTTTTTAGGACCACCGACAACATCCAACTATATCCTCTGCACTTCTTTGTCTGAAAGGGGTGGTCGCTCGCCTTGCTCATTCGGTAGCAAGCTCTGAGTGTACTCCTCTACATTATTCTTGTAGCGACCTTTTATTTAGAAGATAGAAAATTATTAACTATATAATATTATAAACATTTATAGTAGTTATGAAACTTACATATGCAGTCTGCGCGGGTCCTCGACCCATCTACTTAGATCTGTCGCCTTCTTCTTCCGGATGTGAGTCTCCATGAAGTACTCATCATGAGTCATCTTCCTCCCATATTTTTTTTTCTACAAATATAATAAAACGTGTTAACTAAATTAACATATATAAATATAGTTCGAAAAAAATAGATATAACTACTTTAAGGAATTACCACTAGTCTCCTCGTAAACCCCATGCTCCTTGCACCCATACAGTATAAGGAGCCACCCTTCTCAGATGCTCGGGCCTTCTTTCCCTGTTCACTCTTCTTCTCGAATTTCTTAGTGGTCCAATACCTCAACAGATCCTCCCATAAATGCGGTAGAACCCATGAAGGCTTCTTGCTCTTCTTTTGGGCAGAGCTGAAGGAATCAGATAGTCTCTTACAGCTTTTGAACACAAAATTTGCACAAATTTTACTGTTATACCTGTCCTCCTAGGCACACTTAGTCTGCAAATAAAATATGTAACGTTACATAAAAATATTGCTAATATAATTCTTAAATAGATAAGAATTGTATTAAAACCTTAAATTGATTGAAAATTCGTTGCACGAGCTCCGGTGGAAAGTCACTCCAAGTCGGATAGGGTGCATTATACAATCGGCCAAAATTTTTAGTGATTATCTTTGTAACCCGATTATTAGGTATGAACCTGCAACATAGCAATTACATTAAATAAACAAGAGTAGTTATTATAATTCAGCAAAAATAAAGAAGTAATAAATAAATCTTACCCATTGCCCTTAGGCCTGATGCTCATCCTATGATAACGATCATACCGCATTTCATCTGGATCATCATCCTCCGATGAATCTGAAGCGTACGCAGAAGGGGAGGCATCTGGCTCATCGCTACTATCTCGAAAACGACGTCTATGAATGCTAGGAGATGAACTCCATGGAGAGGGAGACATGGTCCATGACGAAGATGGCTGCAATCCACCCCCTGCATCGATCTAGAGAAATATTGGTATCTGATTTGATATTTAATAATCTAAATGCAACAAACAACTGAGAGTGCATACTCCCTTCCCTTAGTGGACGACTAGCGGCCTCTAACTGTTCATAAAAATATTTTGCCTCTTTAGGAAGTTGTTCAACACTTTCATGGGTTTCAAAATCGAAGTGCATCTCTAAAGCATCCGCAACCATTTCATGGTATCTAGGATGTTGAACTCTATTCTCCACCGAGCTACTACTTTCACCACCAACTACGTTATAAAATACACCATCAGTATCATCAACCTCTCCATGACTAGTCCACACAAAATAATTATCCATAAACCCTTTTCTATAAAGATGAGTCGTAACATCCTCCGGACCAAAAAAATGCAAACATTTGCACTTCGTACAAGGACACCTAATTATCCCTCCAATCCGAAACGGTTCAAGTGACATTGCATGCCTAATAAATTCCTTAACACCTTCTATAAATTTCTCTCTCAAAAACCGACGATTAGGATAATTCTTATTATACATCCAACTACGATATTCCATATACATAAAGAACAAATAAATTATATTAATCATAGTTCAAATTAATTTATAGAATTAAGTTACATAATAAATTATAATTTGTTAGCACACTCAATTAATATAGCATAATTAGTTAAACCTAATTTTCTAAAAGCAATAAACACTAATAGAACAATATTATCCCCTATTACTAATAAACCCTAAATTTTTAAAAGCAATAAACATTAATATAATAATAAATTAAACCCTAAAATAATAAATTATTTCTAAAAGTAATAAAGAAAATTAACTAGTTTAAATAATTATACACCTCTATTAGTGCATAATCAATTTTAGTTACAATGTAGTTCACTTTAATTACAATATAGTTCAAAATTGCATAAAATGATATTAGGCATGCAATAAATTAAAAAATAAAAGACTAATAAGGTAGAACACTAACCTTAAAACAGAATGGTAGGCGGCAGGCGGCGGCAATAGGAGTGGAACGCGGAGGAGGTGGGGCTAGGCAAGGTGGGCTGGGGGAGGTGGGGTTTCGATTTTGGGGGCGGGGGACTTGATTTTGGGTGGGATTTGGGTAAATAGGTGTGAGAAAGAGAGATGGAAGAGAGAAAGAAGAGAGAGATGGAAAAGATGAAAATGGGAAAGGAAACCCGTCTGTAGGTCAAATTAACAAAATTACCGACCGAATTCGGTCAGAAATTTCGGTTGGTAATAATAAAATATTTTGACCGTTTGACCTCAATATTATCCAATAATATTGAGTTGTATCCAAATATATTAAATTGTATCCAATTATGTTAAGTTGTATTAATATATAATTTTATTCAATTATAGTAAGTTTTAATCGATTATAATTGAATATAGTATAGTATAGTGTATGTGTGTGTGTGTATATATATATATATATATATATCAATTAAGTATTAAATATTTTTTATATAAAACCGACCGGCTTCGGTCGATAATTTTATTAAATTTATATTTTAACTATTTTTTCGACCGAACTCGGTCGGAAATATTTAATTATAACTTATTCCGGTTGGTAAATTAAATATATATAATTTTTGTTATATTTAAAACAAATTGCCTTGGGTGAGAAATCATAATTTCAAATTTTAATAAAAAATTATTTTTTAATACAAGTATAACCAGGTCTTGGACAAATATTGGCCAATTTCCGATCGGAATCGGTCCGATTTTTTTTATTTTTTTTTGCTATGGGGCCACTATTTCCGTTGTCAGGAATATTTTTGTTGACTTTTGCGACCAATTTACTTAATTTCCGACCGATTTCGGTCGATTTATTTATTTATTTATTTATTTTATGCTTTGGACGAAATATACTAGTTTTCTAGTAGTGGAATAAGGCAGTCGTCATTAGTTTTCATATGAAAAAATTCTGACAGTGTACTTTAAATTTCTGAAAAGGTCCATCCGGTATAATTTGCTATAATATTTTTAGGCTACAAGTGCTAATATCAATTGTTGGTTAATGACTGCTAATTATTCTTTAGAGTTATACATAGGTGTCAATTTCCCTAAATGATTGCATAGTTCATAAATCAGCATGTTGATGTTTGTGAAACGGGATGATTTGGTCAAGCCTCGTGAACTTCAAACTAAGGGGAAAAACAACTTTCTTCTTCTTTTTTTTTGGTTGTGAACAAGGAAAAAAAATTAACCTAATTAAGGTACGTTTGGTTGGTGAATAAGTTATCATTGATAGTGATGATATTATAATACTAGAACTAACACCAGGGAAAATATTCAGTGCATATACTTTTTTGGTAGATGTTTGGTTTTGGACTAAAACTGAGATATACGGGGTATAGTATAAAATATATATTTAGTTTAAACTAGATAATTGGGATAGATTTTCAATTTTAATTTTAATCTTCACTTTCTTAAAGGACTTCGGGAGAAGAGTTTCGGAGAAGGGTAAATGTGTTATTTTGGTATTAAATCCTGAGGTTACGATACCACATGAAGCGTGGGATAAAAATAGTACTCAATTTGTCTTACATTGCAGCTAATCCCTAATTTAATTCGGGACTATATTATCCTTCGATCCAATCGACACCTAAGAGAACTAGAGATAATGCCTAGTCTAGGGTGTTTGGCTATATTTGTCTACGTTGCAGTTTAAGGAAATGCGAAAAGATCTGAAAAGTGAGTGCACTAATAAAGAGTTGAATTTTTCTTCATCCAACTCAATCTTTGGCTTCAAAGATTTCAATTTCAATGTTAATTTTCTTTCTTTTTTTCATTAAATATGTATTTAAGAAACAAAAAGTCAACAATCAGAGGAATCCCCACATGTCAAAAGATAAAAGGAAAAGAAGGTGGATGTCATTGGTATGATCACTAGATATGGATTTTCTTTCTTTGAACGTAACTTGATCATAATCTAAAACAAGTTTGCAAGAGAACACTTGGAATTTCAATTTTATAAAAATTATGAAAATAGCAACATGTACATGTTTTTTTTTTTTCCTTTTTTTGTATAGGGTAGAGGAGGAAAATAATGTAAACATGTGTGCTAGTGCTCGTACAACGGTAGAACCTACTAATTTGTAAGAACATCTAAAGAGGTTATACAAACCGCTTTGTGTTCAAATTAAGCAATAGCCATAAAAGGTAGTATATCTTTCTTCCATTTTTATCGTTTAATTTTGGGAAGAAAAAAATACTTTCATTATTATCCGTTGCTAATAAATAATAGTTGGCTTCTTGGTTGAGAGGTTCCTATTTTTGTTCTGGTTTTTCTTGTTGGTTTATAACAGGATTCCAACTTGCACATGAGATTTATGGACATTATCTAATAGTAAGAAGTCTAAAAAAAATCCTTTTTATATACATTCGAACCATTGTTGGTCATATTGCTCTTTATCGAGAAATCAAAGAAGATAGCTATCTAGGCTCAACCATCTGACACCTTAAATACACCACCAATTGATTTTTCACAAAGATTCCTTCGGCAGTAGGTAATAGATGGCCACTTTTAATACAAAATTATTTAAAAACAAAATGTAGTAAAAAAACAAGAATAGGAACACGAAAACCTAGTGAAGCTGATATCTCAAAAGTGTTGAGCCTACAACTGATATCTCAAGATAGGGTACATACATCAATCCAACAAATCAGACACAGCAGTCTTCTTGAATGCATCAACCTGAGCCAACATGTTTGCCAATCCTTTGTTTGGGAATATACTATCCGCTTTCATTCTCTCAGCAATTCCATAACAAGGAGCTTTGGCATTTATATAGGCCCGAATAAGGCATTGGTACTGGGAAATTCGGGAAACATATCCTGCTTGTCTCATTCTGTGAAACATTTTCTCAGTATTATGAACATCACCTCTCTTTGCATATTGTTCCATAATAACCAAATAAGAGTTAATCATTGGCCTCAAGCGGTTCGAATCTGCAGCTTTATGCAATATCGAATCTGCTTTTTCCACTTCTCCTGCTTCAACATAAAGTCTGACTAAGGCATCCCAAGTCAATGGCCCAATTCGGCAACCACTGTCAGACATACGCTTCACAAGGTCCTTTCCTTTCGACAGCATCTTATGACTTGCATAAATTCTCAATAAAACTGAATAATGCTTCGATGAGAGTGTTGTCCATTTTGCTGCCATCTTATCAAAGACTGCTTCCGCCTCCTTAATATTATGCAGTTTTCCCCAAGCTTCGACAGCAGCCACACATTCATCTAGCCGAGGATTAGACTCACAAACTTGCCAGATTCTACCAACTTCGTCAGCCCTTCCAAGAGCTGCATAAAGAGGAAGCAAACTACGACATGCCCAGCGATTTTCCTTTATATCTCCTCCTTCCATCTCTTTTAGGACATTCTCCGCCTTTTCGTTGAGACCACCTGAGATATAATGCTTTGCCAAGATGCTCTTTATGTTGATATCAGGTTCTATCCCTTCAGCCTTCATGGTTTCAACAATTTGCTCCATTCCGGATATGTCATTGCATTGCCCCTTAGCATCTATCAATGTTTTGTAAGTAAAAAGGGTCGGCTTCACATTTTCCTTCTCCATTAGTAAGAGAACATCGGCAATCTTCTTTTTATCAGTCTTCTTATATAAAAGGAGCAACTGATTGCAAGCAAAGCATGTTAATGGGAGTTCAAGGTCCTTCATTTTGTTAAAAATCTGCTCAGATTTCTTCAGATTACTTTCAGCGACGCAATTAGCCAATAAAGTGCGATAAATAACTTCACCTCTGAAAGACTTTGGTATCATCCCAATATAATCTTCTGCCTTTTGTAGACCACGGACTTTAGCAATTAAATCAACACGAGAAGCGTAGTCTCTATCAGTAAAAGTGAGATTCTTTTTTGACTCCAACCACTCAGAGAGCTGCCAAAAGCAAGAATTACTATACTTGAATAAAAGCAAGATGATGACAATAGAAATCGACAAAACCAAGAAGGGCGTAGGTGAGGTGAGTTTGGACAGGATTGTAGTCTAAAATGCAAGACATCAAATGTCCAATCTCAGCCTTCCACTATAATGACGTGATAGATGAAGATGTAGCACACACGATTAAAATGAGATGGCTAAAATGGAAGATGTAGCAGACATAATTAAAATGAGATGGCTGAAATGGAAAAGTGTTATAGGAGTGCTAGAAATATGAAAACACCTAATACGTGAAAGGCTATTTGTATAGAATGATAGCGAGAAAATTAATACTCCATTTCAAAAAGATTGGCATAGTTCGGAGTACGAGGGTCAAAGTACTTAACTTTGCCTATGAATTTGGACATAGATTCTTCAAGGTTTTGAAAATAAAATTTATATTTTCGGAAACTACATAAAAAGTATTATAAGTAATAAAAATTCATAATTCAAAATATTTATAAAATATTTAAGAAAAACATGGCCAAAGAACAACCTCGTAGACTTCCCAAATAGTAATAGTGCCAATTTTTTGAAACAGAGGGAGTATTAAATTGGAGTGTATATTGGGCCTTAAGGACTCAATATATTCACAAAACTGGAATCATATAAATGAAGTGTAAAGATGGATTTGCAATGATACAAGATTGAAAAATAAAAATGATTACACCAGACAAAGGGTGCCGATAACACACATATACCATAAAATGAGAGAAGATTATTTGAGATGGTTTGGTCATATCCTACACAAACCTCCAAATGCACCATTTTGTAGGTGCACTACTATGGTGACTGAAGGTGGTAAAAGAGGACCCAAAATCACATGGAAGAAAGTTGTTCAAGAAAACCTACAATCTCTTACAATAAATGCAAACTTAACTGAGAATGTGACACAGTTGAAGCTTAGTTGTTACTATTATAACAGCGAGATTTACAGAACCTTTAGTTTTAGAAAACCCCTAATTAGACTGTTAAGAAGATGGACTGCGCCAAATTCAACCAAAAACGCTAGCTCAAGACATGAGGATTATTCAATACCATATAAGGAGACAACAAATCAGTCACTCAACCAATGTGGAACACTCTAACCCCTCTACATGCCCAGGTCTGGACATTTGGAACGTGGATAACAAGTGGAGCCAAAAATTGGAAAACACAACAGGCATAGGTCTAGCTCTAATAATACCATGTTAAAGAAATAGACATTAGATCTAACTCAACTTCAAAAGCTAGCTCAAGAGGTTTGTTCAAAGCTATATAAAAAGACAACAACTCACTCCCTCGACCAAAGTGAGGCGCTCTAACAAACACATTACTTTCTAGTATGGAACGAATGAACCAAGATAGACCTGAATATATAAAAGATTCATATCACAACCCCAAATAATATGGGATTGGCATACAGTTCATAGATTGATTGATATGCTATTTTCCATTTTCGCCATGTTAAGAGCCAAGTCAATCTCAAAATAGGTTTCGACTTTCCATAATGAGGACACAATAAACATAAAAACATATATCACGAGGGAATGAGATTTCAGGAAAAAAAAACCTTTCCGTCTTTGCTAAGAGTAATTAGAGAAGTTTTGATCATAATGTATTACCGAAGTTTTTCTTGTAGTTTCTCAAACTAGAGAGTAAATGCTTGTGGTAAATCCTAGATTATTGGAAAAAGTGATTTCCTGGTGTTCAAGCTTCATTATTTCATAAATCTCTAATGATTGCTGAGTTTACATGGTATAAACTGAAATCTATAAATGCAATGACCATGCAACTAATGTAAACAAACAATGATCATTTTTTATGAAAAGAAACACAATTAGCATTTCAAGACCCCAATGGTAAAACCTGTAAATGCATCAAAATAAAAACAAGATGTTTGATCTAATATAAAAGACAAAGATTACCTGCAGTGCCCTCCCATACATACGCCTTTTACGAAGATTAAGCATCGCTGCTGCTACTTCTGCCCGTGTCACGTCATTTCCTTCTTCAACCCATTTATCCATAATTTTATGAACAGATACAGCTGGTGCAGCCACAATAGCATTGTATAATGCTGAAGAAACTCTTTTTCTTGGAGACTTTCGTTTGCTAACATCAGTCTCAGTATCAGACAGCTCTAACTCTCGAGGTGCTTCCACATCTTCACCATCAACATCATCTTCGGAGAGCTCATGCTCAGAGACTGACTCGACGTCTTTGTTGGCTTCTTGTATTGCTTCAGTAGAAGATTCAAGCTCTGAAAACCCATCATCTGAATCACTATCTTCCTCTCCGCTGCTCTTTGTGCCAGTTAGTGAAGAGAAACTTCGGTTTTCCATGAATAATCTGAGAAAACCATGAGTTGTTCCTTGGAATCCTCTAAATGCAAGAGGTCTATCTGAAATTACATCTGAAGCCTTTGTAAACCCATCACTATATCCTTTCAAACACTGACTTGATATTTCTGAAGTGGCATAGCAAATTCGAGAGTGCCCGCCGGTGAACACTTGTTTCCTGGAGCAGATAATCAAATTTCATCAATTTAAGTACCCATAATTTATGCTAGAAAAAGCTCAATCCTTCCCTCCCTCTCTCCCTAAGGAATTGACACACATAGTTATGTTAAAAAAATAGCGAAGATGAATAAATTTTGAAAGTAACAATCCTAGCACTCCCTACTCTATATCACTTGCCTTAACCAACATGACAGCGTTCTTGTAAATTTCTAATACTCAAAGTTATCACCAAAACACTACCCTTATATTCTATTTTCAACTGGTGTGGCTATCATATGTCGTTTACATTATATCCAAACAAGCTTTGAAAAATGCTCCAGAAATGATATCTCAATGCAAAATTTTACTTTCTTCTGTAGCAAAAGTAACCTCTACAGTAGTCTATACACAGTTTTGCGGGAGACATGTTTCTCGAAGATCCAGTAACAAGACCGTAGAAGTGCAGAAGAACTCCCCTTTATGTTTCTTAACTGGATTATGATTTTTTTTATAACTGTGGTGTCCGTGCCACGTTGCGCGCACCTCAACTAATTCCGGGGATACCCGTCGCCTCCCACCAACAACAGGTACTAGGTAATCCTATCCACCAAGGCTTGGATAGATGGAAGAAATCACCTAGTATTTTTTGCCTCCACTAGGACTTGAACCTGAGACCTCATGGTTCTCACCCACTTCATTGACCACTAGGCCACACACTTGGATGCTAACTAACTGGATTATGATATTAACAAAGAATAATCGACAAACCTTTCCTACCCAAAACAGCAGTAGTTTTCTATTCAGAAACCCCTACAGGTAAACACAATATGAACCATATTTGATTCACCAAACAACTCAGAATGGATAAAAAAACAGCAAAATTGGATGTGTTTAGTATGAAGGAAAATGTCCTTGAAAAATATTTTCAGTATAAAATTTTTAACTTAGGAAAATCAATTTTATCATTCTTTCATAAGATTAAGCAGTAAATGGTAATTGCACAATTAGCAGTAGAGGGTACAAGGGTAATGTTTTGGTAGTACTTTTTTAGTATTGAAGGTCGAAAGTAGGGAATAAGAGTTGGGATATATGCAATAAGGGACATGAAGGAAGTCATATTTGGCCCATGTTAAACACACCAGACGGAAAATTCTTGTCTCCAATTGTACAAGATCAAGGGCTGGTATGGAAATGGTGCAAGAACCTTTTTCAAGGGAGATTGGTTAGTTGGTTCTCCATTTCCTTCAACACTACACATACTACAGAATCAGCATTTCTTGAATGAACCTAACTTCACAAAGCAAAATGAGTCATAAAAAACAAAAATTTAAAACAAACAGACACAAAATGCATCAAAAAAAAAAACAATCAACAGAGAACTGTAAGAACAGAAATTCAGAGCTCAGAGATGGAATTACTTGAAGGAAGGAGAGGCTCGACGAATTGCCCACATGTTTGATTGGTTTCGCAAAGGGTAAATGTGAGCGTGGGTATGAGTTAAGAGTCCGAAAATGGAAGAAACCAAAGAATCCTTAAACCCTAAAAACCCTCTCTTTTGAGTATGCGTTTTAGATATTGTTTTATTAGCCTTAAGATGGGGGAAACTAGCAAATAAAGAAAACTAGGGGCTAAATTTGTTACATATCTTTGTAAATCATTTTTTTTAAGCTAGTATTCCAAATTTGAACTGTGGAACAAAGGTTTTGCTCGTCTGTATGAGGAGCTAAGGAACAAAGGTGGGGAGAAGAAGTTATTCCGACTCGCTAAGGCGAGAGAGAGGACAACTCGGGATCTGGACCAAGTGAGGTGCATAAAAGATGATGACGGCAAAGTTTTGATGGGAGATGACCAGATTAAGAGGAGGTGGCAGACCTACTTTCATAAACTTCTAAGTGAAGAAGGGGATCAGGATATTATACTTGGGGAATCGAGGAATGCCGACAGTCACCATGAAGTAAGTAATTGTAGGGACATTGAGATCGATGAAGTCATGGAGGCAATGCGTAAGATGAGAAGGGGCAGAGCTACCGGGCCAGACGAGATTCCGGTTGAACTGTGGAGGTGTGTGGGTCAAGCAGGCTTGGAATGGCTTACTGCATTGTTTAGTGTTATATTCAAGACTAATAGAATGCCTGAAGAGTGGAGGTGGAGTACAATGGTCCCGTTGTATAAGAACAAAGGTGATGTCCAGAGCTGTAACAACTATAGGAGCATCAAATTACTAAGTCATACCATGAAAGTTTGGGAGAGAGTGGTAGAAATGAGAGTGCGAAGGACGGTGTCTATTTCAGACAACCAGTTCGGGTTCATGCCGGGACGATCTACCACAGAAGCTATCCACCTTATTAGGAGGATGGTGGAACAGTACAGAGATAAGAAGAATGATCTCCACATGGTGTTTATTGATCTGGAGAAAGCGTACGATAAGGTTCCTAGGAAGGTCTTATGGAGCTGCTTAGAGGATAAAGGGGTCCCGAGTAACTATATTAGGGTGATTAAAGACATGTATGATGGAGCTAAGACTCGGGTTAGGACAGTAGGAGGCGACTCTGAACACTTTCCAGTTATTACGGGATTGCACCAAGGGTCTGCGCTCAGCCCATTCCTATTTGCCCTAGTGATGGATGCACTGACTCATCATATTCAAGGGGAGGTTCCATGGTGCATGCTATTTGCTGATGACATTATTCTAATTGACGAGACAAGAGGCGGCGTCAACGAGAGGCTAGAGATTTGGAGACATGCTCTTGAGTCTAAAGGTTTCAAGTTGAGTAGGACGAAGACGGAATACCTCGAGTGCAAATTTGGAGTTGAGCCGACGGAAGCGGGAGTTGAAGTGAGGCTTGACTCTCAAGTCATTCCCAAGAAAGATAGTTTCAAGTACCTTGGATCGGTTATTCAGGGGATCGGGGAGATTGACGAGGATGTCACACACCGTATAGGGGTGGGGTGGATGAAGTGGAGGTTAGCGTCGGGAGTTTTGTGTGACAAGAAAGTGCCACCGTTACTAAAAGGTAAGTTTTATAGAGCAGTAGTTAGGCCTGCCATGTTGTATGGAACTGAATGTTGGCCGGTAAAGAACTCACACACCCAGAAGATGAAAGTAGCAGAGATGAGGATGTTGAGGTGGATATGCGGGCATACAAGGATGGATAAGATTAGGAATGCAGATATTCGAGAGAAGGTGGGTGTGGCCCCCATGGAGGACAAGATGCGGGAAGTAAGACTCAGATGGTTTGGGCACATTCAGAGGAGGAGCACTGATGCACCGGTGAGGAGGTGTGAGCGACTGGCTGTAGTGGGCACGCGGAGAGGTAGAGGGAGACCTAAGAAGTATTGGAGAGAGGTGATCAGACAGGACATGACGCGACTTGGG
The DNA here is from genome assembly GCF_000715075.1 of Nicotiana tabacum. Taxonomy (NCBI): domain Eukaryota; kingdom Viridiplantae; phylum Streptophyta; class Magnoliopsida; order Solanales; family Solanaceae; genus Nicotiana; species Nicotiana tabacum. The sequence goes on from NC_134084.1 coordinate 55,616,487, forward strand.
ATTACGGAGGACATGGCCCTTGATAGGGAATTATGGAGGTCGAACATTAAGGTTGTAGGTTAGGGGAGAGGGTGAATATTTCTACAGCACAACTGAGAGAGACTATCTAGTTAGGAGTTAGACTAGGAATGTCAGTGGTCGTCTATTGATGCAGGGCTTTACCTTCTAGTTGTACTATACCAGCCATCTAATTCGTATTTCGTATTTCGTATCCTGTATTTCATATTTCGTATCTCTTATATATTGTTGTTATTTTATTACGCATTTTTATGGTACTAATATATTATCTCCTATTGCTTTTTTTGAGCCGAGGGTCTCCTGGAAACAGCCTCTCTACCCTTCGGGGTAGGGGTAAGGTCTGCGTACATATTACCCTCCCCAGACCCCACTTGTGGGATTATACTGGGTCGTTGTTGTTGTTGTTGTTGTATTCCAAATTTGTTAACCTGACTAATCCAGATTATCACAGTGTAGGGCCTACTGTCTACTCAATTTTTTTTTCTGAAAAGGACACTTAGAACCCCATTTAATGATTTAATGACAAAAATACTCTCTTTTTCAAAAAATGACAAAATATGCTCCTTTGCATACTTTATTACTTTGATGCCCCTACCTTCTTATGTCCAAGCTTCACCACCCACCTTGTTTCTTTGTTTCCTTTCCTTTTTGTTTACTAGTTTTTTGTCACGTATATTGCACGTCAATTCCTATTTATTCAATACACACGATTTTGGAAAATCATATCAATATTATCTAAACATGGTATTCTTATGCATATATAGGTGCATATATCGACTATCTAAATGAAGAACAAAAAGACATACACCAAATCAACCAACAAAGATAGTTTTATGAATAAAAATAAGACTTTGAAGAACATCTCAACTATCCGAAAAGAAAAGGAATTGGCATGCTCTTTAATTACAAAAGAAAAACAAACAATGAACAAATGAAATGAAAAAATAAACATAAACCCATGAATCAAACATATAGAGTTTTAATCTGTTAAAAAAAGTATTATATTATTCACATCAAACAACAGAAAATACGTTCAATTTAAAAAGTAACCCAAAAACGTTAAATAGAATGCTTAAAAAAAGAAATAAACACTACACTTTCTTGTGGTTTAAGAACTGCATGGAGGGATGAAGAAAATGAATTTATTTGAGGGGTAAATAGGTGTCATTTTACAAAAAACATTATCAGTGTGAATCAATATGTTTTGACCGCATCTCCTTAATAATTCTCTTTTCTCTTATGACCTGGTAAAACAACAATAATCATGTTGATTTAATTCCATATGATGGTAAAGAAAATAACAACTAAGCATATAAAAAAAAATAGTATCAACTTTTATCAGTGAAATAGTTAACCCATAATTTAAATCTATCCGCTTAAATAGAAATAACTTTTCTAGCACGATCTCAATTTTTTCTCCATATGATGTTGTGATGACACCTAGTCTTAGGAAATAGGTAAGCCTAACATTCGCTGAAATAATAACCATGTTTAACTAACGACTGACTAATACGAATTAGAAGTCTCCATACAAAACTTACAATCCCAAAATCGGTAGTACAAGTTATAAGCTCTACCGAGTTTGTTAGAAAAACTTCTACATACAACTGTTTCAAAATAGAGATAAAACTGTGCAAGTACAATATCATAAGGTGGCTCTGAAGCCTGCGAATGCAGCAACAAGTAAATGCCCGCCTTGTCTCGCCGCACGCGCATAGAAATGTTCCTGCCCTGTCTCGACACATGCGCAAACACACAAATATAGCCCTCCTTGTCACGTCGCATGTGCAATATCAATAAAAGTCATAGCACGGCAGAAACCACGTGCAAACACCCAAACAAATTCTCCCAACAAAATCACGTGCCAAAAACATAATAACATAATAGAATGACCTTTACAACATGTGCCCATATTCCACAACATTTCCTCTAAACAGTGTCAATACCACCACCGCGCATAGCCCTCGGCTCAACAAACTGAGCACAACAACAACAACAATAACACGAGAATACGGCAAGTAAATCAACTCAAGAGCTTTGAAACAAAAAGGAGCGATAGAACGAGCTCACAAAGAATAAACACAATAGAAAATATTAGTCTCAATAAGAATAGCTCAATAAGGGAGAAATAATATGTAACAAATGATTCCACAAAAGTACAATTCGACAACAAGGGAGATAATATGAGTCAATAGTTCCAAATAAGGATAAGTCAACTATGAGAACGGATAACTAAACTTCATTTAGGGTTGAGTAATTACGAAAGAGATACAACAAATTCAATTAAGGATAAGCAACTTACGAAAAGGACAATGATAAACTCAATTAAGGATAGACAATTACAGAAGCTATAATAATAATTTCAATTACGGATAGCAATTAGGAAAGGATAGCATGGCAATCAAAAAGGCAACACTTCAGTTGAGGTACACAAGAGTCAAATAGGCAATAAGAGTAACATGAAGCAATTAATTCCAATTAAGACACGTATATGTGAAACTAGTAAATGGGGAACTTAACATAACCAAACAACTTCATATCTGATGAACATAAGAACCTAAGAGCTCTAGATGGTCAACTTTCCACAAACAAGCCCGAGCACGTACTTGTCACCTCGCGTACACGGACTTCACATGGCACAATTAGCACCAAAGACTCATATCTTAAGGGGTAGTTCCCTCACACAAAGTTAGACAAGATACTTACCTCAAATAAGATATGCCGATACTCTAAAATGGTCCTCTCAAGTGAAATAACCTCTGAATGGCTTAAATCTAGCCAAAATAACTTCAATCCAAAAACAAAAGTCATAGAAAATAATTCCGGATAATAAAGCTTCGATCTTTAACAAAAACAAAAAAGTCAACTCCCGGGCCCATACCTCGGAACCCGATAAAATTTATAAAATCCGAACACCTATTCCGATACGATTTTAATAATACCAAAATTATCAAATTCCGATAACAATTCGTCCCTCAAATCATCATTTTACGTTTTGAAAGATTTCTTCAAAAATTCCCATTTTTTCACTTTGATTCTCACCATTTTGATGTTAAAACTCAAATAAATCATGAAAACAAGGACACTTACCCAACGATTTTAGATGAAATTCCTCTCTCAAAATCGCCCACTCTCCGACCTAGGGTTCAAAAATATCACAAAATGAAGCAAAAACCCGAATTACATAGCTAAAAATACGTTGCAGATGTCGCATTTGCGAACCCTCACAAAAGCAAAGAACCCTTCGCAATTGCAAACAAGAACAGGGTTGGAAAATATTGCAATTGCGACAAAATGTACGCAATTGTGAACTAGACATTGCAATTGCGATAAAAATGTTTGCAACTGCGACTACACTAGAAACCATCAGTCTCCCCGGTACGGAAATAAGCATAACTCTCTCATACAATGTACAAATTTGACAATTCTTTTTGCTATGGCTCCGTAATTATGATACGGATCTAATGCTTCAATAACTATTGAATTTAGAGCTCATTTGCTTAATGTAGAACCATTTATGCTTGAAGAAACAATGCTGAAGCATCAAAAACAATTGCAACACAACCTAAACCTATCAAAAACTCACCCAAGCCACTCGGGACCTCGTCCGACTATACCAACAAGTTTCGTAACACAATACGGACCTACTCGAGGCCTCAAATCACATCAAATATTGCTGAAATTATGAATCACATCTCAAATCAAACTTAATGAATTTATGAACTTCCAACTTCTACAACTCGCGCCGAATCATATCAAATCAACCTGAAATGACGTCAAATTTTGTATGCAAGTCCCAAATGAAGGAACTGATCTAATCCAACTCTCGAAATTGCATTCTGACCCCGATATCACCAAAGTCAACTCTCGGTCAAACCTCTCAACCTTCTAAACCTTCAACTTTCCAATTTTTACCGAAATGCGTCAATTTTACCCTATGGACCTCCAATCCTAAATCCGGACGCATGCCTAGGTCCAAAATCACTATACGAAGCCGTTGGAATCATTAAAATGCTATTTTGGAGTCATCTACACAAAAATCAAAACTCTGATCAACTCTTATCGCTTAAGCTTCAAAAACAAGAATCCTTCTTGATTGACTCCGAATCATATGAAAACCGAACTCTACCACACACGCAAGTCATAATACATAATACGGAGCTGCTTGAGACCTTATGCCGCCGAACAAGATGCTAATTCTCAAAACGACCGGCCAGGTCGTTACATCCTCCCCCGTTTAAACAAACATTCGTTCTGGAATGTGCCAAGAATCGTCCAGAAGTCATCAAATCACTGAATGTATTCATCCTAAACCCCTATCCACATAGGCCCGGCAACACCAGCTCAACTTAATATTATCCTTTTCACCCACACTGATAACCTTAGAACTAGTTTCTCACAATCCGATCATTCCCAAAAGACCCGGTTCCCACATCAACACATGGTACCAACCTCAACCAGTTGCAAGAACTTATGCCTATACCCACAAAGTATAACCACACATCGTAACACATCACACACATGCCCTAAACAACATCTCTAATCACAATAGCTGCCCGTAATCAAATTCGATACTGGCAATTAGCCTAATATCCGTTAGAACCTTGTTTCAACTTCCACAACATTGACAACGATGCAAGAAATGTGAAGACCTCATAACGATTCACCCGAATCAACAAGTCACATCTAACGCCACCTAGGCATACACCTCGTAAGCTAAAACCTAGTAAGCAAAATACGAATATGACTGAACATGCAAGGAAACACATGAAGGAACTTTCAAGAAAGCCTGATAAGCACAACTCCCTATCAGTACCATACAACGATTCAATTCCACAAGGAAGAATCAAAACATATGAACAAATCGCAAGGATCTCATCCTGATATAACTCCACCATGGCATGCAGCCCGGTTCAAATCCTTAAATCACATGAAATTGTGAGGGTCTCACCCTCAACTCTGAATTACAAGTAGAGTATACATCGTACCAACCAAAACCTTCCACTAATTCAATTCTGCCAACAAAATCAAAAACACATATTGAACTCCCACACTAGTAGAACATCTAAGCCACGAGTCGTAACCCATCACCTAAAAATCACATCAAAACTACCGAAATAGGGAACAAAAAGTCACTCATAGTCTCATAGTTCTTAATAATGCATAAAAACAAAATGATAAACACGGGCTACCACTATAGAATATCCCAACAGGGGTAAGCACATAAGAAGAGTACTAAATCATGAAACTCACCCACATGTGAAGCAAAATGGGAGGACTCACCCTGATAAGTAGAACCGAAAGAAAATACGAATGATGCTCCTCTATAACAAATCGAAACCATACCTGCACGACACCATCTGATGTAGCAGCCTCAAATCTACTATAGCAAACACATCAACGGGATGGGCCTCCCCGTCTTGGGCGCCCTCTACTCGCCTGACATGTACCCCAAGCTGGCGACGCAGGGGCATCAACAGTTAAAACCGAACTCATAGCCTGAATACCCCACTATGACACATCCGTCCGGAGTTTGGGATAATCTCTCACCATGTGGCTGGCATCCCTACACTCAAAGCAACCCCTCTGCTGACGTGACTATGGAACTTGTGTGGTACGGGTACTTTGAGACCCATGGGCACCTAGAACACCATGCGAAGCCTGAAGTGCAAACTGAATTTGCTGACCCACAAAACCTCTACCATGCAGTACCCTACCTCTAAAATAAGGACCAGTAGATCTCTTCGGTCTGTGAGGCCTCCTAACCTCCCTGTCCTCTCTCTCTTGACCTCGTCTGTCCTCTCTCTCCTAGCCCCCTGTCCTCTCTTTCCTAGCCTCGCCTGTCCTATCTCTGCTAGTCCTACATGTCCTTTAGTCGGCGAGCCATCTCTACCACCTACTGAAATGGGACATCAGACTCCAACTCCTGAGCCATGCTGAATCGAATATCATGTTTGAGCCCCTTAATGAACCTACAGACTCACTCTCTAACTACAGCCACCAAAGCAAGTGCATGTTTGGACAAATCACTGAATCTAACAGCATACTCTGACACTGACATAGTGCCCTGGTGTAGCTGCTCAAACTCCACGTGCCATGCATCCCGAATGGTCTAAGGGACAAATCTCTCAGGAACATCTCTGAAAACTGAGCCCATGAAACTGAAGTTGCATGTCACGACCCTAAAATCGACCCGGTCGTGATGACGCCTATCGTGAAACTAGGCTAGTCGACATAATTCCCGAATTAACCATTTCTCAATAAAAGTCATTTTTAAGAGTTTAATTAATCAAATATCTCATAATGTAAGTCTAAATGAACAATACGGAATAAATACACAAGCCCGACATCGGGGTATCACAAGTCACGAGCATCTACTAAGGTCTGAAAATATACTAAAAACAATCTAAGGGATACAAGAGGGAGAAGAGCAGGGTTGTGAACATCGGACAGCTACCTTGCTAACTCTAATGACTCTGCCATTGAGCAATCAACACCCGCTACCGGGTTCAGAAATACCTGAATCTGCACACAAGCTGCAAAGAGTAATGTGAGTACTCCAACTCAGTAAGTAATAAAAGTAAATGAAAGCTGAGCAGTAAGAAAACACGTAAACCACGTCAAAATGCTACAACAAATGCAGGACATTTCCAACACAGTACAGAAATCATTTACTTTGTAAAAATCATGCTTAGTTTCGGTAAAACCTTTTAAAACAATTTTCAATAGTTTCAAACGAGTGATAAAACAGTGACTAAACATGATAGAAATGTAAACAGCCCTTCGCGCAAAATATCAACAGAACCAGCCCCTCGGGCTACCTCACAATCACTCGTAATCAGCCCTTCGGGCATAACATAAATCAAGAACTGCCCCTCGGGCGAGACATGGATCAAGAACAGCCCCTCAGGCAATAAAACAACATGAAACAGAAAACCCTCGGGCTACATCATATCACTCACACTGGGTACCCGCACTCACTGGGGTGTACATACTTCGGGAGGGGCCCCTTACGACCCACGCGCAATAACAAGCCATCTTGTGGAATAATCAAATATGCTCTCAGCCTCATATCAAGCCACCTCGTGGCGTAACAAATCAGGCCCTCGACCTCATAATCATAAATCAGTACCACACTGCTGTTGCGGCATGCAGCCCGATCCCATAATATCCTCACAACACAGGCCCTCGGCCTCACTTAGTCTGAAATCTCTCAAGACACTCGGGCAACAATAAAACATGATGCTCAGCCCAAAATATCATTTGAAAATATTAAAATGGAGTAAATATGGCTGAGCTATGAAAATAGTAGAATACAGCATGACTGAGTACAAATATAAAGTGAAAATAGTGAGGAATAGTAGTAAAAATCCCCTAAGGGTCCAAAACAGTTGACACGAGGCCCAAATATGGCATTCAGCCCAAAACATGATAATGCTTTCCAAAACACAATGATATCAAACAAGTTTTGATCAAATACGTGACTTAACAGTCATACAGGACAGACTAAGTCACAATCCCCAACGGTGCACGACCCAACGCTCGTCATCTAACGTGTGCGTCACCTCAAAGTAGCATAACGATGTTAAATCCAGGGTTTCATACCCTTAGGACAACATTTACAATCATTACTTACCTCAAACCGGTCCAAACTCTAGCCCTCGATGCCTTTGCCTCTCGAATCGGCCTCCAAATGCTCCAAATCTAACCAAAATCAGTGTATTATCATCAATATACGCTAAAGGAACAAAGCCCAAGCAAAAATAATCAAATTTACTCAAGAATCCCGAAATTGCTCAAACCCGGCCCCAGGCCCACATCTTGGAATCCGACCAAAGTCTCAAAATCCAACAACCCGTTCAATTACGAGACTATCCATACTAGTTTCACTCAATTCCGACTTCGAATCGGCTTTCAAATCCCAAAAATTTATTTTATGAAGTTCCACAATTTTTCCCAAAATGTCATTCCAAATCTATACTCAAATGATGAATCTAATGTTATAATAATGTATGTTAGCCAAATTGAGTTAGAATCACTTACCCCGATGGTTTTCTTGAAAACCCCTCGAAAAATCGCCGAAGCCCGAACTCTCTAGGTCAAAATATGAAATAAAACCCCAAATCTCGTATTTATAGTGCACCTTTCGGATCCACATCACCGCTTACCGCAGTTCATCACCGCTGACCGCGGTAAATCCACTACTATATCGGAAAATGTTGACCGCAGTGACATACTTTAGTATTTTGGCCATAACTTTCTCTAAAAATGTCCAAATTGTGATTTCTTTAGCTTTCTAAAAAACTAGACACGAAGGGCTACAACTTTTATTATTAAATCATCCAAAATTCCTTGTAAATCAAAAGATATAGGCTTCCGAAGTCAGACTAGTAAACCTGCGAATTCTTCCTCACCACGGACCGCGGACTATTTTCCGCCCCAACGGTAAAACCACCACCCCCCGCGGTAAAACTTCCGCCCCAGTTGTAAATTTAAGCACCAAAACTATTGCTTGAGTCCTGGTAATGCCCGGACTCGCTCAAAACTCACCGAAGAACACCTGAGGCCCTCGGGACCTCAACCCAAACATACCAACACCTCCCATAATATCATTAAAACTTAGTCGAGCTTTCGAATCACTCAAAACAACACCAAAATACCAAATCAACTTCGGATTCAAGCTTAAGAAATTAGGAACTTTCAAATTCCACAAACTATGCCGAAAACTATCAATTCAACTCCGAATGACCTGAAATGTTGCACACACGTCACAAATGACACTATGAACCTACTCCAATTCCCAGAATTCCATTCCGACCCCGATATCAAAATCTCCACTACCAACCGGAAAGCGCCAAAATTCCAATTTCGCCAATTCAAGCCTAAATCTACCATGGGCCTCCAAATTATGTTCCGAACATGCTCCTAAGTCCTAAATCACCCAACGGAGCTAATCCCATCATAAAAATTCAAATCCGAGATCAAATACTAAAAAGTCAAAACTTGGTCAAATCTTTCAAATTTAAAGCTTCAAGCTGAGAATCATTCTTCCATACCTGTTCCAATTAACCTGAAAACCAAAACCGACGATTTTCATAAGTCATAATACATCATACGGGGCTAGCCATGCCTGAGAACTAGCGAGTGAAATGCAAATGCTAAAAATGACCGGTCGAGTCGTTACATCCTCCCCCACTTAAACATACGTTCATCCTCGAACGTGCCCAGAATTGTTCCAAAACCCATCAAATTGCTGTGTAACCTTTCCATGCACATATCCGGGGGTGATCCCACGTTACTCTATCTCATATAGGTCCGATACCACAATGTAACTGAAATTTCACAATCCAACCTAGCCCATAAACCTTAGAACCACATTTCTATTTCTGAAATCATCCACAAGATCAGATACTCACATCTATACTCTGAATAATCCCGAACAAGCTGTAACAAGCCATTCCGATAACCTCAGATGCAATTACATGATATACCACATAGCTCAAACTCTCATAGTGATAACTTCTGATCATAGCAGTTGCTCAGAACAATCGAATATCGATAATAAACCTCTTATCAAATAAAGCCTCATTCCAACACTTCCGTATACTGCCAATGATAAATGAAACACGTAGAAAGTCATAACCATTCCTCAGATCAACCATTCGTGAAGCCACTTCTCCTTTGGCAAGGACCATAGCAAATTTCTAAGCCGGACATCGATATTATCCTTCCAACACTCCGAAACCGAATCCATTTTTATTCATTCTAGATCCCAACAATCTCATCTAATCCAGCACAACTACTATGGTGACATGGCATATCAGCACAATATAAAGCCACAACTCATGCAATCCGCACACCAATAAGCAACAATCCAAACATACTCAAATCATGAAAAATGACTCAAATGAGAGAGTTGTACCGTAATCTCACCAATACCACCGCACACAATGCTAAGAACTCGACACACATCATAGAACTAGAACACACGAATCTAACCCGCAGGATCATACCTTCACATAGCTTCGTTCCAATGCGCGACCTCATCCAAACACTGATCAACATGAAACACCTCAAGTCACTATGCTCAAATCGACAACCACACACAATTTGATGTCTAGAACCAAAATCAAATCATCATAACCATGGCGAAGCAATTGACATAACATTACACCAACCTGAAAGGACACAACCGATACGCCATCCACCGAGCAATACCCAATACTCTTCCCGCTCGAATTCCACTGAGAGGCCTTAATAAAACCGCACCACATGTGCCTATAACCAACAAATCCTAATGCCTCGCAACATGAAAAGGTAACTCATAGATCTCCCCAGATCACTAATATGCTCAATAACAATCGAATCAACACATCCCTCAACAATACAACTTGGAGTTACCCAAGCCAACTTGAGTTAGAACACACATCCATATTGGTCTACCAATGAACCCCTTATCAAGGAGTTCCTGAAGCTGCTCCTTTAATTCCTCTGGTGCCATACGATATGGTTCCTGGCACCAAATCAATACCGAAATCAACAACTCTATCCGGTAACATGCCCGACAGCAGGAAACACATTCGAAAAATCCCTTACCACCAAAACTGAGTCAATGGTAAAAGTCTCTGCACTGACATCCATCACGAAGGCCAAATAAGAAAGACAACCCTTCCTAGCCATCCGCTGGGTCTTCAAAAATGACACCACCCTACTGAAACATAATCCGTTGAACCTCGCCACTCAATCCGTGGCATTCTTGACATAGCCAATGTCGCCATCCTAGCGCAACAACCCAGAATAACACGACACGAAAACAACCAATCTATGCCCAATATCACACCAAAATCTAGCATACTAAGCAACAAGGATCCACTCGGGTCTCCAAACCTTCAATAGTTACCACACCAGACCGATATACGCGGTCCACAACCTAACCTGTTTATGAGAACTCCCAGTCTCCAAATTCATACAGCACGCGAATCACCATATTCGATCCTAACTCCACCGTCCGAATATATAACACACCTCTAATACCCAATCATCCCACGAGAGGTACTCCTATAATTCTTCTGTGCCACCAAGCAAACTCGAATATCAGTAGTCGATCCAACAAAAGAGTGCCGCAATACTAATGAAGTACCCTCAACTTAAACACATCTCCCTTTCTAAAATATATACCTTCATCAAGCCACACCAATCAGGGATCTCATTTATCTAGTCATCTGAAACTGTCTATGCTACCTAAGAATTTGTGACCTTCATTTCAAAACTGAACCGTGACCTTACACATGCAATTCTCAATTCTACACAACATACCGCATATATCATACCATCCTAGGATAAACATGAGAACTTCATATCCCTTCCGAGCCACAAGCAACTACGTACTCAACTAGCCAAGAACTTTCCATTGATCCCATCTAGAAGAAAATCAGTATACATCCCATGCTCCTCATGCTCGTAGAAAATATACATCTCTAACCGTGGTAGAAACCATCAAGAACTCTCCGAATTCCATTTGCACAAAACTAAACCGTCAGGACTGAATCCTTCTAACTCAACCAAGCTACACAGGCCACTAAAACCCAAGAGCATTGCCACGAAACACCTGTAGAAACTCATTACCTCGTAAGCACCCAAAGAAGTAATGATATCCTTACCATGCCGATCTGGCCTACTACCAAGCTATTCCATCTATCCATGTTCCTTTTGATTTACCTTCAACTTGATACTTCTTCTCGCTATAAAACCACAATCCTCGACCTAGACTCACCATACGAGACCCAAGCATAAAGCCACACCGTCGCTGACTACTCCCTCAAATATCCCTAAAAGCACCGCCTTCAAAATACTTTCCCTGAAGAGACTTCCTACAAATCTAAAGCCTTTACTTTCACATTCCTATTATTGATGTGTAGAATCCATAATGATATAGAAATACCACGAGTCTTGACAACTTCCAATGCAAACCTCAGTTTCTAGCCAAATATACAACCTGAAAATCTCCAATGATTACATGTAAAATCTTGAACCCATTAGAACCATTCTCGAGAGTCATCCACTCTACTCAAACCGCAATTAGACCGATCAAATGAACCGGATGACCTGTGCTCTATTAGCACTCCAACACCGCAGAATGTAACCTCACCTTAATATAACCAAGCAAATTCCTGTTCTATGCACCGTACATCCTTTACCAATAACAACTTAAGTCATTCTGTGATTCTCATATGCCCATAAAGCATAACATAACCTTTATTAAAATTTCCTTTACTCGAGCCATCCTCGATCTCAACCTCCGTAACACATAACTGATTCACCAGTACGCCTCAAACTGGAACCAATATAGCACATAACTGTGCAATCAACTAACCAATAGCAGACTCTCCCACTTGACTCAAAGCCATAAATCAAAACACATAATAACTTATAATGCATATACTCTATTACTGCCATAATACTATAGTGACATTAAACTCAATCGTGCAACGCAGACCATCTAGTACTTCAAATCTTCTGCAAATCTCGCATTCACCCTCATAATAGTCAAGCCCACTCTATAAGTGATCCAATTTCAAATTGCAACACATATATTTCACTGGTAAAAGAGATCTTCCAACAAACAACATAAGGATCACACAAACTTTAGAATACTCCGTAGGAGATAACACACCTACTTCGGCTCAAACTAATATCTCTTTATACCCTTCCATCATCATAAATATTACGCAGTCACTTAATCTTCCTGAGTCTGAACTCATATCACAACATGAAATCTACTTCACTTCCCACCTAGGCAACATGAAAAGATCCTTGAACACACCCATAACTCGAGGCTATACATCAAATCACGATGGAAATCAAGAACCAGATAGTTCTTGCTACCCCAAGCAGACCCTTCTCGTCTCATTCAATTCATATGAACACATCTCGCAGTCACATCACACTCATTATGTAACTATCCAGTCATCACTTCCCTTAATAGGGACACTATCAAACATATAAATCCAGAAACATGTGCTCGCGCAATCAACAGCCCAGGGCTGCTACAAGCAAGGACCGGCCTCAAGTCCTCTAGACTAGCGCAACATTAACACACATAGATCACATCTCGCCCCTCGATCAGGGAATCACAAGCCATCGATGCACAACCAATACCGAGCGCTCACGCGCGCATACGAACTCGTAAAAAGAATTCAAAGAGTTACATTTCAAACTGAATCAAGGATGCACGATAAGAATTCAAGAATGTGAAGTTTTTCCTAACGGTTCTACAACCTCTCGAGGATAAGTGCAGACGTCTCCGTACCGATCCGCGAGACTCTACTAAACCTTCTGATGACTCATGAGACCTATGTAATCTAGACTCTGATACCAACTTGTCACGACCCTAAAACCGACCCGGTCGTGATGGCACCTATCATGAAACTAGGCCAGTCGACACAATCCCCGAATTAACCATTTCTCAATAAAAGTCATTTTTAAGACTTTAATTAATAAAATATCTCATAATGTAAGTCTAAATGAACAATATGGAATAAATACACAAGCCCGACATCGGGGTGTCACAAGTCACGAGCATCTACTAAGGTCTGAAAATATACTAAAAATAATCTAAGGGATACTAGAGGGAGAAGAGCAGGGCTGCGAACGTCGGGCAACTACCTTGCTAACTCCAATGACTCTGCCATTGAGCAATCAACACCCGCTACTAGGTTCAGAAATACCTAAATCTACACACAAGGTGTAGGGAGTATTGTGAGTACTCCAACTCAGTAAGTAATAAAAATAAATGAAAGCTGAGCAGTAAGAAAACACATAAACCACATCAAAACGCTATAACAAATGCAGGACATTTCCAACACAGTACAGAAATCATTTACTTTGTAAAAATCATGCTTAATTTCGGTAAAACCTTTTAAAACAATTTTTAATAATTTCAAACGAGTGATAAAACAGTGAGTAAACATGATAGAAACGTAAATAGCCCCTCGGCAAAACATGTACCATAAACTGCCCCTCGGGCATAATATCAACAGAACCGGCTCCTCGGGCTACCACACAATCACTCGTAATCAGCACCTCGGGCATAATATAAATCAAGAATTGCCACTCGGGCAAGACATGGATCAAGAACAACCCCTCGAGCAACAATATGAAACAACAACAGCCCCTCAGGCTACATCATATCACTCACACTGGGTACCCATGCTTACTGGGGTGTACAGACTCTGGGAGGAGCCCCTTACGACTCAAGCACAATAACAAGCCATCTCGTGGCATAATCAAACAGGCTCTCAGCCTCATATCAAGCCACCTCACGGCGTAACAAATCAAGCCCTCAGCCTCATAATCATAAATCAGTGCCACACTGTTGCGATGTGCAGCCCGATCCCATAATATCCTCACAACACAGGCCCTCAGGCTCACTCAGTCAGAAATCTCTCAAGCCACTCGGGCAACAGTAAAACATGATGCTCAGCCCAAAATATCATTTAAAATATCAAAACTAAGTAAATATGGCTGAGCTATGAAAATAGTAGAATATAGAATGACTGAGTACAAATATGAAGTCAAAATAGTGATGAATAGTAGTAAAAATCCCCTTAAGGGTCCAAAAAAATTGGCACGAGGCCCAAATATGGCATTCAGCCCAAAACATGATAATACTTTTCAAAACACAATGATATCAAATAGTTTTCAATCAAATACGCGACTTAGCAGTCATACGGGATGGACTAAGTCATAATCCCCCAACGGTGCACGACCCCACGCTCGTCATCTAGCGTGTGCGTCACCTCAAAGTAGCATAACGATGTGAAATCCGGGGTTTCATACCCTCAGGACAACATTTACAATCATTACTTACCTCAAACCGGTCCAAACTCTAGCCTGCGATGCCTTTGCCTCTCGAATCAGCCTCCAAATGCTCCAAATCTAACAAAAATCAGTATATTATCATCAATATATGCTAAAGGAACAAAGCACTGTCGAAAATAATCAAATTAACTCAAGAATCCCAAAATTGCTCAAACCCGGCCCCCGGCCCCACGTCTCAGAATCTGACCAAAGTCTCAAAATCGAACAACCCATTCAATTATGAGAATATCCATACTAGTTTCACTCAATTCCGACTTCGAATCGGCTTTCAAATACCAAAAATTCATTTTATGAAGTTCCACAATTTTCCCCAAATTTTCATCCCAAATCTCTACTCAAATGATGAATCCAACGTTGTAATCATGTATTTTAGCCAAAATTGAGTTGGAATCACTTACCCTGATGGTTTTCTTGAAAATCTCTCGAAAAATCGCCGACACCCGAGCTCTCTAAGTCAAAATATGAAATAAAACCCCAAATCTCGTATTTATAGTTCACCTTTCGAATCCCCATCACCGCTGACCACGGTAAAACCACCGCTGACCGCGGTAAATCCACTGCTACATCGGAAAATGTTGACCACAGTGACATACTTTAGTATTTTATCCATAACATTCTCTAAAAATGTCCAAATTGTGATTTCTTTAGCTTTCTGAAAACTAGACACGAAGGGCTACAACTTTTATTTTTGAATCATCTCAAAAACTCCTTGTAGATCAAAAGATATGGGCTTCCGAAATTATACCAGTGAACCTGCAGATTCTTCCTCACCGCGGACCGCGGACCATTTTCCGCCCCAGTGGTAAAACCACCGCCCCCAGCGGTAAAACTTCCGCCCCAGCTATAAATTTAAGCACCAGAACCAATGCTTGAGTCCCGGTAATGCCCAGACTCGCTCAAAACTCACCTGAAACACACCCAAGGCCCTCAGGACCTCAACCCAAACATATCAAAACCTCCCATAACATCATTAAAACTTATTCGAGCATTCGAATCACTCAAAACAACACCAAAATACCAACCTCCCATAACATCATTAAAACTTATTCGAGCATTCGAATCACTCAAAACAACACCAAAATACCAAATCAACTTAGGATTCAAGTTTAAGAACTTAGGAACTTTCAAATTCTACAAACGATGCCGAAATCTATCAATTCAACTCCGAATGACCTAAAATTTTGCACACACATCACAAATGACACCACGGACCTACTCCAATTTTCGGAATTCCATTCCGACCCCGATATCATAATTTCTACTACCAATCGGAAAGCGCCAAAATTCCAATTTCGCCAATTCAAGCCTAAATCTACCACGGGCCTCCAAATTACATTCCGAACATGCTCCTAAGTCCTAAATCACCCAACGGAGCTAATCCCATCATAAAAATTCAAATCCAAGATTAAATACTAAAAAGTCAAAACTTGGTCAAATCTTTCAAATTTAAAGCTTCTAGCTGAGAATTATTCTTCCATACCTGTTCCAATTAACCTGAAAATCAAAACCGACAATTTACATAAGTCATAATACATCATACGGGGCTAGCCATGCCCAAGAACTGGCGAGTGAAATACAAATGCTCAAAACAACCGGCCAGGTCGTTACACTGCATCAGTCGGGCTACCCAACTCATACGCTCGCCACTGATATGCCGCTCCCTTAAGCTGGAACGTAGTAAAAGCAACCCCACTCATCTCCACAATACGCATAGTGCAGAAAATGCGGTGGCACTCCTCCAGAATTGAAGCCAAACCACTGGAAATAGATGGGTGATACTTCTTGAACCTTGCAAATCTAAGCTGTTCTTCCTTAGATACTGCTTCCTTTACCACGGGGCTGAACTGGAACCTCAGGCTATATCGCCATGACATCTGGAACCTGATCAACATGGACTCTATACTCTAGAGTACAGGCAGTGGGAGTCTGAGTTCCTCTCCCGGTCTGTGAAGTAGCTGGTGCAACTGGAATCAATCTCGCATGAGCTAATGTACCAAATATGCTCAGGAACTGTGTTAAAGTCTCCTGAAGTCCGGGGGTAATAGGTGCCTCTAGTACCTATCCCCCAATTGGAGCTACTGGCAGCTCCTCAGCTGCTGCTTTGGTAGGTGCCCTAGCTGCAACACGTGCTCATTTTCAGCCTCAGCCTCTCCCTTTGTACCTAGAGACACGTTCTCCGGGGACAGCGTCCTCAGTAACTGCAGCTCGTGTCCTCACCATCTGTGAGGGAATAGAGTGATAAAAGCTTAAACTCCGGGATCAATAAATTCGCACGATAAGAATGAAAGAAGTGAAACTATCCTAATAGTTTCGTAGCCTCTTGAAGATAAGTATAAACGTCTCCGTACCGATCTACGAGACTCTACTAAACTCGCTTATGATTCATAGCACCTATGAACCTAGAGCTCTGGTACCAACTTGTCATGACCCTAATTTTCACTCCGTAGGATATTGTGATGGCACCTAGTCTTAGGGACTAGGTAAGCCTAACATTCGTTGAAATAATAACCTATTTAACTAACGACTAACCAATATGAAATAGAAGTCTCCATACAAAACTTACAATCCCAAAACTAGTAGTACAAGTCAAAAGCTCTACTGAGTTTGCTAGAAAAACCTCTAAATATAATTTTTTCGAAATAGAGATAAAACAATGCAAGTACAATATCAGAAGGTGACTCTGAAGCCTGCGAACGCAGTAACAGGTTTTCCTTGAGTCTTTACAGCAATATCCGAACAGCTAGCTAGCGATCGACTGACTCCGAAATACCTGGATCTACACAAAATATGCATAAGCATAGTATAAGTACACTACAATGCTACCCAGTAAGTATCAAGGCTAACCTCAGTGGAGTAGTAACGAGGGAAAATCAAGACACATACTAGACTAAATAACTTGGACAAGTATTGTTACACCCCATGTTTTCGTACATGAAGTACGCCATGAGTAAATTAAGATAAGCTCAGGAATGCGATTATTTTTGAGGTTATAAGTATTATATTATTTCAAATAAGTGATAAGTAAATTCGTGAAGGTTAGAGGGTAAAAGAATCAAAGAAAATGAGTTTCGGCGAAGTTTGAAATTTTGGGATAAAATACGGTCCGAGCTATAATATCCGGTATTTATGGACTAGTGTCATACAAGGTACTGTTGCGCCCCCTTTTCCCCTTCCAACGAAGAGGAGTTTCCAGGTTTTGACATTCATAGGGTTTAATGACTCATTTCCTTTTGGGAATTGGGTATTTGAAGAGTCGCCACCTAATAATTTAAGGCGCATTAGGACACCCATAGAGTTCTTTTGCAACTATGTTTGATAACCAGAGATTGGGTAAGGGCTTGAAATTATCCTAAGGGGAAGGTGTTAGGCACCCCTCAGGATCTACTAGTGTGGTTCCCGGCTAGATAGTTTTTTGTGAATTTGTGCAATTAGCAAGTAATCAAATAAAAGGCTCAAGTAATAGGGGAATTAAGTTTAAATGCACAAGTGCGAACAATTATTAAAAGGCAGGGTTTTGGAAAAAGAGTTATAAGCTAGACATGCTTGTAAAAATGAAAGGGGGTCCTAGGTTTGTTTATAATATGGATCACCTCAATGCAATACCTGGTATGACACTCCTCAGAAGAGGGGATACACGTGGTATTAGCACACCGGTCATCATATCCATATCTACCCTTCCCACCCCGTTAAGGTATTAAAGTGCGGATTGGTCTCGACCTCTATTGCATGCTATTACCTGTCCTATTCCTATTAGTCCCGGAGGAATTTAGGACTACTATTCCTATAAGAGGGAGGATTTTAGGCTGACTCTTAGGTTTAAAGGTAAAAAGGCTAAGGCGACATACAAAACACGTAGGACTGCATTTTGAGGGGAGCATATAAACAATTAGAGGGCTCATATATACCTCCGCAAACAATGCATATAAGTAGCATGACTTAAACACAGTTAAGGTCTGAATTTTAAAATCCTAAAGCAGAGTTTGAGTCAGAACCAAATTCATTACATAACTCAGAAAAAGTCCGAATCAGGCCTGCCTGCTGGTTGTAGCAGTTGGTAATTAACAAAGGCAATTCCAGTTTTATTTAAACAGTTACCTAAGGCTTGCCTAGGCGTAATAGTGATGTCCTATGAGCATGATATCTATATTGATTAAGAATGCAGTAGAGCAGTGGTTAATTTTAAACAGGCGATCTGGATCTTATATGCATTCTTTCTAATGATATTGATTAACACGAAAAGAGTATGTTATTTAATCTGATTCAGACAGGCACGAGTCAAACTGATTTTTAACTAAACTGGTTTTAGACCTTATAGGCATGATTTCTATTATAGCTGATTTTAAATCATATAGGCATGGTATCTAATTATTAAAAGCTAACTTTGGACTTATAGGCATGATCTCTAAGGGAAACGAATCTGGATACACGCTGTAATGAAAAATTGGACTTCAATTACTTTACATCCTATAGGCATGATATCTAATTATAAAGCAGATTTTTAACCCTATAGGCATGATCTCTACTATTAAAGCCATTTAGACCCTATATACATGTTTTCTAATTGTGAATAGTAAAGCATGCAGAATTTATTTTAAACCAAAGCAGATCCTATAGGCATGTTATCTAACAGACCATATTTGAAATCAAAATAGACACTATAGGCATGCTATCTACCCAATTTACCCAAATATACAACTACCCACCCTTTTTTACTAATCACCCCATAATTGTTTACAAATTATTACAGACCAAATGATTGAATTACAAAAGAAGTGCAGAAATAAGAAATTACAACTAAAGGAAGCCTGATCTTGACTTCCTCTCTGAGTTATGTAATGAACCACTTCAATGCCAATATTTCAAGGCCTTTTCTCATACCTGGGTGTGTTAGAGTTCCCTAAGGACCTCAAGGAATCCCGGGCAGTGCTCACACCCAGATTTATATAACCAAATAGAATGAGTGCAGTGTGGAAGGGCCAGCCCTTATATGTCCAAGTTCAGAGGGAGCTCAAGGGTCCCAAGGCAAGGCTCACACAAGAGGGGCAGAACCTAGATTTTAAGAATATAGTGGAAGTGCAGAACATAGTTTGAAAAAAATATCTATTTTTAAAAGCTAGACTGACAGTCCATTTTGAAAGCAATCAGTGACAAAAACGATTTAAACACTAGTAGTTGTAAAACTCAGAACTACACAGAATCAGTAGTCATTCAAAGGGGCCAAGGGGTTTTAGGGATACATTTGTCTGTAAGCACATGAACCCAACAAAGGTCTGGTTTGTTCATGCACAACAATAGCTGATGTTGGCATGACCACAAACCAATCAAAAGAACACAAACACATAGAGGGATATGGGGGGTTTGGGGTTCATAAGACAGAATATGCTTTAAAACACACATAGGGGAAACATTAATCTAAGGGAAAAGGGAACATATTACAGCATGCTAATAATGTAACTTGACTGCAGAAACATGAGCAGAAGTAGGCAAGAAAGAAAGAAACTGAAGCAACTAAAGAAGCATGTTGTTGTTGGGGCTTGAAAAAAATTAACTAGGACATACCAGTAGAGAAGCAAAGTGCAGAAAGGTAAAGCAAGCAAGATTCCACAGTCTAGCCTTGGCTTTCAACCGGCTAGACAAAGTAATAGCACAAGTAGTAGTAAAGAAGGAGATAGCTTTTGAGTGTAAGTGTGTGTTCTAAACTCAAATTGTTCGTGTCTTTGAAAGAAGAAGGGGTAGGGTATTTATAGTTTTAGAAACGAGTGAAGAATAAGGTAATAAGTAAAGTCTTGATACAAACATGGAAATAATCACAATCAGAATCAATTAACACAAGTGATTCCCTTTAATTAAGGAATCACTGCTTAACGGATACCAATAGTGTTAATTAAGGAAAGAAATCAGCTTGAAACAGATTGATTCTTGCCAAATAAGGCAATACAAAAAAATTGAAATTAGCTATGAATGTTGTCGCTAATCTGTCGCTAAAATGCTCGTAGCTAGCAGAATCTTTTGAAAATCCGTCGCTAAATGAGATTAGCGACGGATTTTTTCTATTTAGCTACAGAATTTGTCTGTCGCTAAAACCTGATTTTTTTAGTAGTGAGGGGGCAGTAAAAGTATAAAGTAAATGATTGAGTCTAATTACAAAAATATGCTTAATTTTGGGAAAGAATTCAGCAAGGTAAAATATCACAGTAATTAAAGGAGGGGAATCAATTAATTTAAACAAATGAGTAAAATTAGGGTTCATAAGAAAACTTTTGCAATCAGTCGCAATATTGAGGGAATCAGGATCATTCAAGAAAGAGTCATGACTCTGCATTTCGACATATAAATAGCAAGAAATGAACATGCGTGCAAGATCAAACATGTTGACAAAAAGAAGCAACACAAACATACAGTAGTAGCAGGAATAAGCGATGATTCAGCAGTAAAAGAAATCTACTCGAAGCATAGTAAATGATTGAGTGTAAGTACAAGGTCAAGTAGTCACATAGAATCAGAGTGTAGAGATCCAAACTAACATGTAAGAAAGTCAGAAACAAGTAAAGACTTTCAAACTCATAGTAATAAGCGAGGGAAACCCTTTTAAGAATTAGGGCTTCAACAGTAGTCGAGTTTAAGAGATGATGAGAACTCAGAATCAAATAAGTCAAATAAGGAAAAGAGAGTCAGAAACAAAGAACTTAATCGAACAAGTATATATTCAAACAAACAGGGACAATTTCAAGACTCGGATAAGACCAAAAAAGACATAGGGTTTTCAACATGCTGAATCAAGTAGAAGGAAGCATAAACAAGTCGTTTGAACATAGTAAAATTATATATAACATTAAAATTAGAGAAGAGATCTTTAAAAGATTTAAGAGAAAACCCTAATCGTTGAAAATGAAGAGCCATTTTGAAAGAAATCGGAGAACCTTTGGGAATATACTTAAGAAGTTCATAATATGCACAAATCTAAGATAGATCTAAAGAAAATTGAAAGATCTTAAAGGTTTAGGGTTTCAGAGAATTCAAAAAAAGTGAGGAAGACTTTGAAAAGTTACCGATCTAGCCGGAAAAGTCAAGGATCTGACTTGAAAGGCCGTGGATGGCCGGAGAAAGGCCATGAACATAAGTTGAGCAAGGACTGAACCAGATCTCTTCGAGATCTATCTATGAAATCACACAAACGGGCCATTAGAGGGTGTAGGAGGCTGGTATACATCTCGAACGACCATAGGAGACCATGGATTAGGTGGGGATTGAGGTAGATTAGAGTGGAATTGGGTGGCGGCGGCTAGGGTTCATGTGAGGATGCAGAGAGAATTGAGAGGAGAGGGATTCATGGGTGGGGGGTGGTGAGAAGTGAGTTAGGGTAAGGGGTCATTTGGGTTTAATTATGGAAGTGTGAATGGTGGCCGTTGATCTGAATGATCAATGGCCTAGATTAAAAGGGTAGGTGGGGAATCCGGGTTTGGGTTGGTTGAAATTAGGTTGGGGTCGGGTTTAAGTGAAATTGGGCCGGGAAAATTGGGTTTGATTTGGGGTTAAATTTAGGCTAAAAATTAAATACAAATGAGCTGTTATTTAAATAGCCAATTTTCCCCTCTTTAAATTATAAAAAATAGTAAATAAATTTCTGAAAATAAATTGAAAGCATTGAAATGATTTATAACACATAAATAACAATTTAAAAATCTAGGGCTTAAGTTTATGAATATAAAACACAATTAAATCTTAAAAAGGCTAATATTGTAATTATATGCAATTAGCTTTAAAAATACTAAATAAAATTGTAAAATATGTAAGAATTACCTTAGCTATATTTTGTCATAAATATAAAGATCCAATAAATGAATCATCAGAAATAATAATTTGGACATAATTATTTGGATTATATGGATAAAAGGGGACAATAAATCAATTTAAACCTTTGAAAATTATGGAAAAATAATAAAACATTTGGACATGCTTATATATGCATATATATGCTATTTGAAAGTACTTTGCATATTGAAAATTATATAGGAAAAAATTGGGTATCAATAGGTACCACATAACCATGATAGTAAGGTGTATAAGGTGTGTTAAAAGTGAGTAGTATTTTAAATAATTTGAGATAATTTTTAATTATGTGGGAAAATTGATTAATTATTAGTTAATGTGAGATTAACTAATTGATTAAGAATTTAGTGGGTTGTTAAGGTCTTTTGGATAAAGACCAAAGGATGTCACATAGCAGCCCACTATGCCTATATATATGACTCTTACAATTGAGTGGAAAGGTGGAATATTTATTAATATGTGGCTTAGTATTTAGTCATAACATTAAAGCCTTCAAGATTAAAGTCTTTAGTCATAACATTAAAGCCTTCAAGATTCATATGGATTTTCATACAATTGACCTTTCTAATTCAAGAGAAAGGTAACAGATATTCACGCAAAGGATTTAAGAATTAAAGTGAGAAAATTCCTTAAGTATATTAGCAACGTGACTTTAAAGAAGCCCAGTATAATCTTTCTTAAGAATATCATACGGATTTTTCCCTACTCCGATCTTGCCGTCACGAGTTTTATTGCAATTGTCGTGCATTGGAAGGATTTAAAAGAGAATTGGCTCAGGTATGTTAAGGCTATTCCTTCTTTCTTTTTGGCATGATCCATATGATACAAACGAAACGAGCAAATGCACAACTTCCATAAATGACTCTATTCATAGAAATACTAGAGATGCTTATGTTCTTGATTCCCCATGTATCATATTATTCTATCATCTGTTCATAGGTCTCAAAAATATGTAAGTTGGTAAAGTTTATTTCATGATATTAATCAGAAGCATAATGGTCTTATGACGTACCGAGAGATTTTATTTATGTATTTCATATACATTCCATGCATTTATACATGCAAATTGACCCATGACCAGATGACGTTATATACACATATATATATGTATATATATGTATATGGGATATGGGAAAGGTTATGGAGTTATATACGCACCACCACCTGATCAGCTGGTATACGTTGATGATTTGACCATAGTGGCGAGATGATATAATGGGATGCCCTTAAAGGCTTGATGATATTATGAATGCATTTACCCATGCATGGTATGACATTTATACACATATGCATGATATTATAATATTAAATGATTCACAGAGCTATTCAGATATACATGTTGAGCTTTTTACTCCATGTTTCTCTCATGTCTATTGTTTACTAATTTTCATTCCTTACATACTCAGTACATTATTTGTACTGACGTCCCTTTTGCTGGGGACACTGCGTTTCTTGCCCGCAGGTCCCGATAGATAGGTCGAGAGTCCTCCAAGTAGGCGATCAGCTCAGCGGAAGATGTTGGTGCACTCCATTTGCTCCAGAGTTGCTTGTTTGGTCAGTATGGTTTAGATGTGTATTATTTGATATGGAGGGGCTCTGTTCCGACCTTTATGACAACTATGTATCCTTAGAGGCTTGTATAAATGTCATGTACTTAAAAGATTGTATGGCCTTGTCGGCCTATGTTCAGTGTACGAGTGGTTATTTTGGTCTTAGAGGCCTATATGTCTTATGTATAAGTTGGTATTACATGTTAGATTCTACCTATTTTATGGCAGCCTCTCCAGCTCAGTTATCTATGATAGTATGATACAAAAAGATACGTTGTGTTGGTACTCGGTTGAATAAGGTACCGGGTGCTCGTCGCGGCCCATCGGTTTGGATCATGACAAAAGTGGTATCAGAGCAGTCCTATCCTAGGGAGTCTACAAGCCGTGTCTAGTAGAGTCTTGTTTATGGGTGTGTCGTGCACCACACTTATAAGTAGGAGGCTACAGGATATTTAGGACTGTCACTCTTTCTTCTTACTCTAGATCTTGTGATAGAGCTCAATTGTAAGAACTCAATTGTCTAAACTATTCTATTCATAATAAGACGATACCTACGTCCAAAAGGCAGCTGGTAAGAGATTAAATGTGGTTGTGGAAGAGTTGAGTCAGAGGAACTTGCTTTTGCATCATGCTTATGATCAATAAATGTGAGGTCTTCAGCAGAACATGTGTGTACATGTAAGCTTCTTGATAAGGAACCTTGAGGAAAGAATATCTATCCACTCGTATGGTAAAAAGGAATAAGAGAATCGGAAGATAGACACAAGTTTCAGAAAGTACAAGAAGCAAAGTGAAGAAGGGTACGAGGTGCCCAGTTAATGAAGATTATCGGTATTTACAAATTCGGGCAGAGGAATTGAGTTACCTTCAACAATAATAGAGGTACGTACAAATGGCCACACCCATCTCATTTCTGCCCTATGGAAGCTAACATAAGTAGTATAAGAGAAGGACGTGATATCAGGATCCGACTGGGTTAGAGTAACCCAAAATGGTGGATAGATTATATGCGTTAGTTGAAATTTCTGAAGGATATTGCAAATGTGCTAATAGATCTCCTTGTGAGATATCCATATGGTGCACTCTAAAATTGTACAGTTAGATATGAGTACTACAAAGATAGGCAATGGAAGCCTGGAAGGGATAAATATTACCTTAATGTGGCTCCCGTCCCTAGTAGGGAGAGAATATTAGGCAATCCAAAGAGCCAATGGATGGATCAAAAGGGAGATAAAAGCAAAATAATATCTTGTTGGAGTTTTCAGAATAAAGTGATAGACATAAATGTTAGCAGGGAAATAAGAAGAGAGTTAATGAAGCATTACGAATAAGATGTGATACATGGATCACAATGGTAGATAAAAAAAATGACAGAATTACAGATTCTATAGAAAAGGGAAGGAAAAGACGAGGGGTGACAGACCTTGAGATAAAAAAAGAATATAGGCCATAAAGTCATATCCTCATTTCGAGAAATAAGTTCGTGACTCTAACGTGATTACCAAAAGGAAAAAGTTAGACCCTAGAGTAATAGAACCATTATGGGTTGGTGAACAAGATAAACTAAACATGAATTAGGGACTGAGTGATTTGATAATAGTCAGTATCTTGAGAATTTCAAATTGCATATCGACAATAATAGAAGGGACAATAGAAGAAGACTTATGAGAAATTCAGAGAATGGTCATTTATGAAGACACTTCCCTAAAACAAGCAATGAGAGAGGAGTTAAGCTTAAGGGACTGTATGTGCCAGTTATAGTAATTGTCACCCTCGCAAGTAAGGAATTTCGTTATCCTTAGTGCAGAAGGATTATCGCAAGGCGAGTGAGGGTCATCGATAATGTGGAAAGATGACAAAAATGAAGAGGTAAACATCTATAAGTATATTGTTGTAGCTCCAACTCTTAGTACTCCTCTAAAGGAGGGAGGGATATGGAGTGACGTGATATTAAGTCAGAATTAAGTGGTTCTAGTAACTATGGAATGGTAAAGAAGGAATGTGATAAAAATGAGAAAGGGATGAAATTGCAGTTATTCAAAGCCTATAGATATGCTACGATTCCAGAACATTATGCAAACATGACGTTAAGGAGAGGAAGCAAGGGTTCCTGCCCAAGATGTCATTGATAAATAAGGAGCCAGTAGGAGACGTAAGTTAAGACAAAGGAAATAACCCAAGAAAGATTACGCGAAATATTGATATGAGAATGGGCCAACAAGTAGTTAGCAGTTGATTCAAGAAGAGCCTAGTTAATGGCTAGGCAAGAGGACACAGAAAAATCAGCAGATCGTGCAAGATAAGCATAGTAAAACCCAATATAGTAAATTCAGCCTCGCAGTAATGTTATTATAATACTTGAGATATATTTAGATAGGAGTCGGGGTAGTTAAAGGTACCATATGAATGTTACGGGAATAAAATAGAGTGCCACTGGGAAGAGAGTGAAAATATTAGTTTAGAGGCAACCCTACAAGCACAAGGGCGTGGAGATAAGTAACTAAGAATAATTATAGGCAAGGAAGGACATCAAAAGGTCCGTAATAAGCTCTCAACTTTACAAGAGTCAGAGGGTCCTCCCTAAATACTACAATGAAAGACTAGCTGAGAAAGTAAGGAAGAAGGCTTCAACCTAAGCTTAGTGACCTAAGGAGCGAATGGTCTTGTAAAAACATTCTCACAGCAACATTGTATGCACTCCATAAGAAAATGGAACCTACCCTGGTAATGAATGGGAAGCAAAATCAGAAGTGATATCCAAGATCATATGAGTTGTATGGAATTCCAATATACATGGGCACTAAGATAAGCTAAGTATGCGCACGAAAGAGGGAAGAAAGACCAGGAAAAGTAAAAGCTTACATTTAACGAAAGCTGAGAAGGCACAAAAGGAATTATTCGATCAATGATCTAGAGTTAGTTACGCTATAGACGCACCTAAGAGTTTGGAGTTTTATACATGCAGCATATAGAGCCGTGGAAGATTCCGGTGTAAGTTAAAAGAAATAATTGAGCCAAGGTCATGGATTGAATTGTTAAAGGATTATATCATGGATATTCCATAGCGCCCATGAAAGGCTAAACATAATAACTAATACCATGAACCACAGATCAGGAGATAGCTTAAGCCTACATAAATGCTGATAAGAAGAAGGAGGAAACTAAAGAGTTATATCAATGAACTAAATCAAGAATCTAATTATTGGACCCATAAAATTATAGAAATCATGATTGAGCACATTACAGGGTCACTCCTAATATTAGAGGTACAAAAGGGATAATACAACAACTATATTCTATAACGGCCCTATGATAAAGCCGGTTAGAAAAGTACCAGCCTTATAAAAAGTCAGTATGAAGCTCCTACCAGATTGTGTATACACCAGAGGTGCAAGTATAATAATAGAGCTTCAAGTTATGGACGTGAATTACACCTAGGTGGAAGGGAGGTCATGAAAGAGATAGAAGATACGATGCGAGATTTTAAGGTGAGTAAGGTAAAGGTGAACAACGTACGAGATACTCAAAGGCAGAAGATCGTGAATAGTTCATACTTTGGATAAAAGGCTAGAAGCGTGGGGATTCAGTATCTAAGAATAATAGCGGCATCGTCAGTAGCATATCTTCCAGCCTATGGTCTAGGTATCGAAAAACCTGACTAAGAGAGTAAAGAAGAGTTAGAGACGATGTGATGTCTCGCTTGATGTTCCAAAATAATATAAGGAAATCTATGATGCAAGTAATATAAATAGATATGTGTAGGTCGCTAGCTATTGTATGGTAAAGCGACAAGGTTCTAGAAGACAGGAGTAAGGATAAGAAAGGGCGAGTGAGAAGGTAATGAAAATGGATAAGTCCTCAGGATTAAGCCCATGAAAACAAGAAGAGCAGATGGTTTCTCTAAGTTATACAAAGCTCACTATAGCCTGAATGAACTCAAAGGAGTCTAAAACTATAGCATTTAGAAGAGATGGAATGCTGCCCTAGTAATAGAATGAGGGTGTAGTTGTGATAGATAAAGGATGACGTTTGGGCCTTCGATTGAGTAATGATTTGACGAAAAAAAAGAAAGGGATCTCATGAATTGGACAGGAGTAAAATACCAACGTAAGGTGAATCACATTGGGATGCTGTGAGATACAGTTATAAAAGCATGGTATCGCCCTAGGTGGATTAGTCTAATCATTTTAGATGTTCCCCGATGAGACGTGAACCCTAGCGATAGTGTTACATAAAAGTTTAAGTTATCCGGGGTAGATTATAGATCAATATTGAGGTGAATCAACAATGAATGATTAAAAGTTATAAAGTATGAGATGAGATTAGGCCGTCATTCTTAAGATGAACAGTAATGTGGAAGTATTAAAGGACATAAATTTATACATATTGGATAAGCAATGAAAGTAACCTAGAATTTGGTAACAACCCTCAGTAACAAGAAATCGAGGTAAGAGTTATGGTATAGTATGACCTACTTAGATGCAGTAAAGTCATACAGATGGATAACTAGGTCTATGAAATAAGATATAACAACATTCGTAAGTTCGACAAAATACCGAGTGGACAACTTCAGTAATGGCTAAAAAATCAGAGGAAAAAAGGAAAGAAGAAACGCATAAGCACACTTTCAAGGTCAGAGTCGTACATGCTACATGATAGAAGGTAGCAACAATTATGAGACTGGGAGGATTTTGACTATAAGTCGCGGTGTGTGAAAGAGGCCTAAAGGGGGGAATGCCCTGGCCTTTGGATTTATTCATAGAACAATTGCCTAAATGGCGAGAAGATTAATAGTGCACCAGTCAACATTCGAGGACGAACGTTCCAAAGGGGAGAATGATGTTATACCCCATGTTTTCGTACATGAAAGTACGCCATGAGTAAATTGAGATAAGCTCGGGAATGAGATTATTTTTGAGGTTATAAGCATTATGTTATTTCAAACAAGTGATAAGTAAATTTGTGAAGGTTAGAGGGTAAACCAATCAAAGAAAATGAGTTTCCTCGAAGTTTGACATTTTGGGATAAAATACGGTACGAGCTATAATACCCGGTATTTATGGACTAGTGTCATATAAGGTACGACATGGCCATGATAGTAAGGTGTATAAGGTATATTAAAAGTGAGTAGTATTTTAATAATTTGAGATAATTCTTAATTATGTGGGTAATTGATTAATTATTGGTTAATGGAGATTAACTAATTGATTAAGAATTTAATGGGTGGTTAATGTCTTTTGGATAAAGACCAAATGATGTCACGTGGCAGTCCACTATACCTATATATATATGACTCACAATTGAGTGGAAATGTGGCATATTTATTAATATGTGGCTTAGTCTTTAGTCATAACAATAAAGCCTTCAAGATTAAAGTATTTAATCATAATATTAAAGCCTTCAAGATTCATATGGATTTTCATACAATTGACCTTTCTAATTCAAGAGAAAGGTAACGGATATTCACGCAAAGGATTCAAGAATTCAAGTGAGAAAATTCCTTAGCATCTTAGCAGCGTGACTTTAAAGAAGCCCGATATAATCTTTCTCAAGAATATCATACGAATTTTTCCCTACTCCGATCTTGCCGTCACGAGTTTTGTCGTAATTGTCGTGTGTTGGAAGGATTTTCAAGAGAATCGGCTCAGTTATGTTAAGATTATCCCTTCTTTTTTTGACATGATCCATACGATACAAACGAAACGAGCAAATGAACAACTTTCATAAATGACTCTATTCATAGAAATAGTAGAGATGCTTATATTCTTGATTCTCCATGTGTCATATTATTCTATCATCTGTTCATAGATCTAAAAAATACATAAGTTGGTAACGTTTATTTCATGATATTAATCAGAGGCATAATGATCTTATGACGTACCCAGAGATTTTATTAACGTATTTCATATGCATGTCATGCATTTATATGTACATTGACCCATGACCAGATGGTGTTATATACGTATGTATATATGTATATGGGATATGGGAAAGGTTATGGCGTTATATACTCACCATCGCCTGATCAGCCGGTATACGTTGATGATTTGCCCATAGTGGCCAGATGATATGATGGGATGCCCTCAGAGGCTTGATGATGTTATGAACGCATTTACCCATGCATGGTATGACATTTATACGCATATGCATGACATTATAATATTAAATGATTCATAGAGCTATTCAGATATACATGTTGAGCCTTTTACTACATGTTTCTCTCATGTCTATTGTTTACTGATTTTCATTCCTTACATACTCGGTACTTTATTTGTACTGACATTCTTTTTGCCCAGGGATGCTGCATTTCATGCCCACAGGTCCCGATAGACAGGTCGAGAATCCTCCAAGTAGGCGATCAGCTCAGTGGAAGATGTTCGTGCACTCCATCTACTCCGGAGTTGCTTGTTTGGTCAGTATGATTTAGATCTGTATTGTTTAATATGGCAGGGCTCTGCCCCGACCTTTATGATAATTATGTATCCTTAGAGGCTTGTATAAAAATGTCATGTACGTAAAATATTGTATGGCCTTGTCAGCCTATGTTTAGTGTACGAGTGATTATTTTGGTCTTAGAGGCCCATATGTCTTATGTATAAATTGGTATTACATGTTAGATTCTACCTATTTCATGGCAGCCTCTCCTGCTCAGTTATACATGATAGTATGATACAAAAAGATACGTTATATTGGTACTTGGTTGAATAAGGTACCAGGTACCCGTCGCGGCCTATTGGTTTGGGTCGTGACAAGTATAGGTGTAGAACTAACAGAGTACGATATCTCTACAAAGCTACGCATAATCACAACAATAATACGGTACTTGTAGTAGGAAATAAAAGTAACAATTAGCAGTGGGACACAACAAGTAATAATACCGTAGAGTAAGTTGAACACAGTTTAAATCCAGTGAAAATAAATAAAGGAAAGACAAGCAACAACTCAATAAAAATAACCGCTTTCATACAAGGTTGATCCAATAATCTCCACGAGGTACCAAACCTCAAAATAGTCCTAATTCATGGGTTCCAATTCGTGAACCCTGATCATTTAACATCTTGTGCCCTCATTACAACTGGTAACTGCACGGACAACTGGCGTGCCAATAAAACAGTTCTCACATAGAAGGCAAGTTGATGAGGGTATGTATGAATGATCAATAACATCAGGATCCATTTTCTTAAATCGATAGGGGTGGTTAATTACGTGTATGCTTGCGCAAGTGTTCTATAAAAATTCAGGCCTACGAGTAAGAGTAGAGGAAATCAACGGCATATAAGAAACAATTTCCTTGATTTTGCACAAGGTAAACCTCACACAAGTTAGGCACGCCACTACACAAATATCAACAACAACAATGCCCCCAGGCCATCACAAATCATCACAAATCAATCCCCAACATAGCCCACTTTATCTCGCCACATGCACAATAATAAAGTAAATGCCCACCTTGTCTCGCCGCACATGCAGAGAAATGTTCCCACCTTGTCTCGCCACATGCGCAAACACACAGATATAGCTCGCCTTATCACGCCGCATGTGCACTATCAATAAAAACAATAGCACGGCAGAAACCTCGTGCAAACACCTAAACAAATTCTCCCAACAATATCACGTGCCAAAAACATAATAACATAATAGAATGACCTTCACAACATGTGCCCATATTCCATAACATTTCCTCTAAACAGTGTCAATACCACCACTGCGCATAGCCCTTGGCTCAACAAACTGAGCACAACAACAACAACAACAACAACAATAACACAAGAATACGACAAGTAAATCAATTCAAGAACTTTGAAACACAAAGGAGCGATAGAACGAGCTCACAAAGAATAAACACAATAGAGAATACTAGTCTCAATAAGAATATCTCAACAAGGGAGAAATAATATATAATAAATGATTCCATAAAATTTCAATTCGACAACAAGGGAGATAATATGAGTCAATAATTCCAAATAAGGATAAGTCAACTATGATAACGTATAACTAAACTTCATTTAGGGTTGAGCAATTACGAAAGAGATACAACAAATTCAATTAAGGATAAGCAACGTACAGAAAGGACAATAATAACCTCAATTAAGGATAGACAATTACAGAAGCGATAATAATAATTTCAACTACGGATAAGCAATTAGGAAATGATAGCATGGCAATCAAAAAGGTAACACTTCAGTTGAGGTACACAAGAGTCAAATAGGCAATAAGAGTGGAACATGAAACAATTAATTCTAATTAAGACACGTAGAGGTGAAACTAGTAAATGAGGAACTTAACATAACCAAACAACTTCATATCTGATGAATATAAGAACCTACGAGCCCTAGATGGTCAACTTTTCACAAATAAGCCCGAGCATGTACTTGTTACCTTGCGTACACAGACTTCACATGACACAATTAGCACCAAAGACTCAGATCCTAAGGGGTAGTTCCCCCCATAAAGTTAGGTAAGATACTTCAAATATGCTATGTCGATAAGTGAAACAACCTCCGGACGGCTTAAATCTAGCCAAAATAACTTTAATCCATAAACAAAAGTCATAGAAAACAATTTCGGATAATAAAACTTCGATCTTTAACAATAACTAAAAAGTCAACCCCCCGAGCCCGCACCTCGGAACCCGATGAAATTTATAAAACCTCAACACCCATTCCAATACGAGTTCAACCATACCAAAATTATCAAATTTCGATAACAATTCGTCCCTCAAATCATCATTTTATGTTTTAAAAGATTTTCTTCAAAAATTCCCATTTTTTCACTTTGATTCTCACCATTTTGATGTTAAAACTCAAATAAAATCATAAAATATACATAGAAATTGAACAAGGGCACTTACCCAACGATTTTAGATGAAATTCCTCCCTCAAAATTGCTCACTCAAACCTAGGGTTCAAAAATATCACAAAATGAAGCAAAAGCTCGAATTACACAGATGAAAACAAGCTGCAGGTGTTGCATTTGCGATCCAGGGTTCGCAATTGCGATTCAAGGTTCACAATTGTGAACCCTTGCAAAATCGAAGAAGCCTTCGCAATTGCGAACAAGAACATGGTTGAAAATATTGCAATTGCGACAAAATGTTCTTAATTGCGAACTGGGCATCGTAATTGCGATAAAAATGTTCGCAATTGCGACTACACTAGAAACCAGTTGTCTCCCCGACATAGAAATAAACATAACTCTCTCATATGATGTCTAAATTCGATGATTCTTTTTGCTATGGCTCCGTAATTACGATGCGGCTCTAATACTTCAATAAAACTGAATTTGAAGCTCATTTGCTTAATGTAGAACCATTTATGCTTGAAAAAACGACGCTGGAGCATAAAAAATAAGTGCAACACAACCTAAACCTATCTGAAACTCACCCAAGCCACTCGGGACCTCGTCCGAACATACCAACAAGTCTAGTAACACAACACAGACCTATCAAGGCCTCAAATCACATCAAATAACATCAAAATAACAAATCACGCCTCAAATCGAATTTAATGAACTTATAAACTTCCAACTTCTACAACTCGCGCCGAATCATATCAAATCAACTCGGAATGATGTCAAATTTCGTATGCAAGTCCCAAATGACACAATGAAGCTAATACAACTCTCAGAATTATATTCCTACCCCGATATCGCCAAAGTTAACTCTCGGTCAAATCTCCCAACCTTCCAACCTTCAATTTTCTAATTTTCGCCGAAATGTTTCAATTTTTTTTCCTACGGACCTCCAATTCAAAATCCAGACACACGCCTAAGTCCAAAATAACCATATGAAGCCATTGGAATTATTAAAATTCAATTTTGGAGTCGTCTACACAAAAGGAAAAACTCCGGTCAACTCTTACCGCTTAAACTTCAAAAAGAAGAATCCTTCTTCTAGATTGACCCGAATCATCCAAAAATTAAACTCGACCACACACGCAAATCATAATACATAATACGAAGCTGCTCGAGACCTTATGCCGCCGAACGAGATGCTAATTCTCAAAATAACCGGCCGAGTCGTTACATCATATACAAACTTTTGTACTTAATACTATACAGTGAAATAAAATAAAATATATATCCTTAGAAAAGATAGATGTTACCTTTTTCACATTTAAATTCAGATGATTTTCAATAATCTTCTTCATTGCTTTCTTGTTAGGTAGTCCATGTACGATGCTAAGCACCGGTAGACCAGCTCCGAGAAGTATTGTTTATATAATTGTTAATGTAGAGCTCTGGGTTTGAATTGTAAAAGAAATTTAGGAAGAAGAGATACAATAAGGTTATGATAATTGCTCCACATCTCAATCAAAAGGGATAAAAAGATTTCTTAAGCAACAATATAATCTTTTCCCATCTACGATGGCATTGGGAAGAATATAAGAAAAATATTATCAGAAAATAATGAAACAAGAAAAAAAGTGGAAGTTTGATTAAACTAAATTAAAATATTAACTCCAGAAAGCGAGCAAGAAAAATATGATCAGAAAATGGTAAAATCGGAAAGGAAAAAGATAATGAAAGACTTCAAATATGAAAGTATTTACTAGTCATAATATTAGCATGCTACAAGAATGTTTCTTACGTTTATCTTATTTTAAATACATCATTAAAATAACACAAAATAGGAAATAAAAGAGAAATCCCAAATTCCTCCGCCAAAATTATTTATTCTACTTTTATTTTTATTTTTCTTCTTTCTAGATAAATAATTGAGTCCTAAAATTAGTATTGGAATACTTTTTATACAATCATTAATCAATTATAATTACTGAGAGTTGTTGTGTCACTTATTTTTTATTTGCATATATTTTTCAATTTTGTAAGAAAAGTTAGGTTTTTTAAAATAAAAATTCGTCACTCTTTTTCACCTTTCTTTGTTCTTTATAATTAAATTGGTGAATCCTAGAATTGGATATAATACACTAATCATGATATACTGATATATAGTATATTAAGAATATGAAATACCATGATTCAACAGTAATTATGGTATACATATGTGTAATGTATCAAATATATTGGATATATTATTTAACATACTCAAATAAAGTATACTATAATTCAACACTAATCATGATATACCAAGAATATTGAGTATATTGTTTAACATACTCAAACGATACATACTATGATTCAATACTAATCATTGTATATATATTAAGAATACCATGATTCTATCGTAATTATGGTATACCAAAAAGTAGTAAACCAAGAATATTGAGAATACCATAATTGTCAAATCATGATATACTAATGTGTAGTATACCAAGAATATTGGAATACCATTTAAGAACTCAAATAAAGTCTATCATGATTTAACAGTAAATATAATATATCAAAAAGTAGTATACATAATTCAACTATGTCATGGTATACCAAAAATATTATGAATACCATTTAATATATTACTAATTATAGTATACCATGGTATACCAACTGCAATTATGATTGTTGTTTAGCATTCTAGTAATCACGGTTATTCCAATGTATAATAAACCAAAAATATTGAGAATACCATAATTCTACACTAATTATTATACCAATATGTAGTATACCAAGAATATTAAATATTCATTTAACATACTCAAACATAGTATACCATGATTAAACACTAATGATGATATACCAATATGTAGTATGTCAAGAATTGTCACGATCAAAATTTTCCTCCGTTTGGGTATTGTGATGGCGCCTAGTCTTAGGGACTAGGTAAGCCTAACTTGTACTGAATGTCACACCTCCTTTTTACCTACACCCCGTAAAGGGGTATATAAGGGAGTTTTTCCAATTAAAGGACAATCGAAACGGGATTAATTATTTACAATTCAGAGTCGCCACTTGAGATAATTTATGGTGTCCCAAGTCACCGGTTTAAAATCCCGTATCGAGAAAAACTGACTCTATTTACGGTCTGCGAACATAGAAATCCGGGTAAGGAATTCTGTTAACCCGGGAGAAGGTGTCAGGCATTCCCGAGTTCCGTGGTTCTAACAGGGTCGCTTTGATCATACTTGGCTTATTAAAATCGTTCAATTACTGATTTTAGATCCTATGTGCATTTACCCTTTACCGCTTTTTAATTAAGAAAATTTATCTTGAAACGTGTCACGCATACGTGTACCCATTTGTTTTGGCGCGTCAAAAATTATGTCACGCGTACGTGTCCACAATTAATAACGCTTTATTATTGTAAAAAAGAAAAGTTTGGCCAAAGTTGCGCGAACGCATACTTTTTTTTTTTAAAAAAAGAATCGTAATTATGTTACGCGAACGTATACACAATCACGATAGTGTATTAAATGTCCCTAAAGCAAACTACGAACATTTGTCATTTTGTATGATTAAATGGTAGATGGCACACCTCGGACTATATGAGCTAATTTAATTAATAGCCTACGAAAACCAATTTTATTATTAAGAAGGTTTGTTCAAAGTTGCGCGAACGCATACTCCGAATTGGTTTTAGAATTGTAATCATGTCACGCGAACGTGTACACAATCACAATTGTATTTTAAACGGCCCTAAAGGCTTTTCTACGAATATTCATCACTAGTTTCTAATTAGTATTTGGGAGGGGCATAGAAAATCAACTAAATGACACACCTCAATTCTTAAATTAAAAGGATTAACTCAACTCATCCGAAGGGCCACAATTGTTTATGTTATGGGGATAACTCACCTCCAACCTAATTAATGGGCTCAATTAACACTAAATGTAGTCCAATGTTCCATTTAAACTGGACTGCATGATACAGCTAATCCAATCACGCCAAAAAGGCTTGAGCCAGGCCAGAGGACTGATAGTCCGATAAAAGGAACGGCCCAGACTTCATTCAAAAGGGACTTTAGGATTGGGCTTCATAATTGAGCCCAAGTTAGGGGCCCTGCAGTTGAGCAATAAATTCTCAGGATCGAATCTATGAGACACCCTGAATTACACTGATTTAATCATGAAAGATCCAAACATTAATGCCACTAATTTTGGAACACAAAATAGGACCACGCTTCTATAACTAAATAACATGTAACTTTAGTTTTCAGAACCACATGGAAAGAGATATCAACAACTTCTAAGAATTGGCACTTAACAGCTGGAGAATCCAATTTATCAAAACTAACATTCCCTTTTTTTTTGTTTTTGAAAGTATTAATTAATATTACAATAATAACTAATTCAAACCATTTGTCAGGACTAACCACACTCATACGATGCCCATTTACACATTAAGAATTGTAAAGTCGCTGTAACAGAACACTAAATACATAATCACGCTTATTACCAAAACAGACTGCATATTAACTTCCCTTTAAATGATAACATTCGGATATAATGGCAGATCTAAATCACTTAAAGCCATACAAGTCGAGGATTCATTTAATACCACTGAATTTTCTCATACAAAAGTTCCATAGTCCCAATATAATTACAACTATATGAATCAATCTCATCAAATAACAGTATCAGAATTCGTGACACTTCAAATGACCAAAGTACAACAATAACATGAAGAAAAATGCAAATGAAGTAACGCCAGGTTGATTGCCATGCTTTTAGCTTTTATTTCCATCTTTATTATAGTACTTACATCAAGTAAAGCTTAAGAAAATGTACCTGAGAGCACAAATAAGAGATGGGTAAGAAGATCAGCAGCAGTAACAAAAGCAAGGGTCAGCAGCAAAAACAAATCAACAGAACCAACCAGTAGCTCCAAAATCAAATTTCAAACCCAGAAATTGAAGTAAATGACCATAAACCAGTTCAATCCAAACAATGGACCAGGAAAACTTCAACCAAGCTGATTTTAATTCATTTCTTAGGTCAGCTAGTCAGGACTTATTGCATCACCAGGAAAATTTCAAAAATTAGCAGAAGAATTCAATGAAACAATATTTTTCTGAAGTTTTAGCCATCTAGAATTTTTAGGGATTTTCAGCTCTTGGAAGTCTGCATTCAAAGGCAAGTTTGGGATGCCTTTATAGAAGTTTCATGAAAACTGACAAAAGATTCCTTCAACCAATTTGCCTAAACTACCCTTTAAACTCCTATCAATTACCCTCCCCAACCTAATCCAAAACAGCCTGTGCTTCTTTGGATTGGGTTATAAATGACTCAAAGAGCCCAAAACTTATATTAGACCAATCCAAATGAATATTCAAAATTCAAATTCGGACCCAGGCCTTATCACAAATTAATTATAGTAAAAAAAAAAAATGCAACCAATTCGATCCTTGCTGATTACTGACTCTTAAGAAAAATAAAACAAAGAAAGATAAAAATAAACAAAGCAGAATTGCCCAAGAGCCAAACATGAAACAAAGAACTTAATTCTAAAAACAAACACCAATCAGGTTAAACAACAAATTTGACCCTAACTTAAACAAACAGGACCAAATTATTTTAATCAACACGAAGTAGCTTAAAAAGAACTACTAAGTATAGAAAAACAGAAGAAAAGACAAAGAAAAGCAAAAGAAGGGACTGAAAGGCAAGAGAAACAAAATAATAAGCATTTAATAGCAGAACGACTGAATAAGACGAGGAAGGATGGAGGAGATACCTTTAGCATCACTTGATACAGAGCTGATAACTCTTCGAAAGCTCTGATTCGATTCGAGACAAATATTAACTGTATGTTCTCAACGAAAACACGCAGTCAATACCCATTTCAAACCTTATCGCTCAGGAAAACTGGAAGACTTGACGAATTTCTTTCTTCTTTGCTCTCAGACTTGAAATTAGACCGATTTGGTGAGGTTCTGGGAAAAATGATAATGGATTAGGGTTGAGGGAAGGGTGATGGTTGCATGGGTAAAATATGGGGTCAAACAGAGATGGCGCCGCCACCGGAGAAGTTGTGGCGGCCCTAGGGTTTCGCTCTTCGAATGAGTATTCGAGGGATTCCAGAGGGTTCTGAGGGAAATAGAGCGGAGGTCTGGAAAGAGTAGGGTGAGGCGATGATTTGGTGTAAATCTGGTGGCGATTGGATGCTGGCGCCGCCATCAATGGTGGTGGGAAATCCCAGCGGCTTCTAGGGTTTCTCGGAGGGGGTATGAGAGAGACGAAAGCTGGGGGGTTCTGGGGGGGGGGGTAGGGTCCGTTCGGACAGTTAAATACTAGGGAGGGGTGATTTTTTGGGTCGTTAGATCAACCAAACATAGACGGTCCAGATTGATTTTGGTCAAAACGGTGTCGTTTGGTTGTAACTGGAGACGGGTCGGTATTGAACGGGTATGAGCTGGTTTTTAACGGGTTATTTACATTAGGCCTGGGAAAATCAAATGATTTGGCCCATAATTTCTCAATTCTTTTCTTTTATCTCAAAACTCTTTTCTCTCTCTTTCTTTTTTTTTATAATTAATTTTCGAAATAAAACTCAAATAAAATCCAAAATAAATCCTAACTTAAATCAATCCTAACACATTAAATTAATTAACTATAGTTACTATAATTAACTGAACCAGATTGAAGTTCAAACTACCCTAAATTCAAAATTACAACTAAAATAAACTATTTTTGAGACTTTTTCCATTTTATAAAAATTAATGACTAATTAATTTCTAAAATGCAAAATTGACTCCTACATGCACGTGCACACATATTTTGTATTTTTCACTAATTAAAATGCACAAATAAAATGCAAACAACTAACGAAAAATGCTACAAAAACTACAAAAATGGCAAATATTAAAAGAAATGATTTTGTTTAGGAACTGTGGGAGTAATTCATGTAGGGCAAAAATCACGTGCTCACAGCTGCCCCTCTTTGCCCGGAAACACGAAGAATTTTCGTGCAAAGATAAAGTGAGCGGATACGAGCGATTTTTGCCCGTTTGAATACTCCGTGGGAAGCATTTTTTGAATGATTTGACCGCACTTTGCTTCCGAGGTTGCCTACATATCCTTGGCTAAAAAGGAATCATGTCAGTGTAGTTCAGGAACGTTTGGTAGCTGGGACTACCATAAAGCTGGATTTTCACCGTTGTTGTTGTTGTTGCTACTGCTTACTGAACCCCTTATTACACCATGCCAAAAATAAAAGAAGCTAGACTAGATTATGATCTATGTTTTACAAAATCCTATCTAAATCTTCAAACTTGCTCTTGTGTTTCTTGTTGCCTTGTTGTCCTCTATTCTCTCGGTGATATCCATTTGTTATCCCCTTGAATTGTAAGCTGAGATGTCTTCCCCTTCTTGATACGTATTCCCATGCTATCCAGGCGGGCTCCTGCTCGCTGAACTTGAATGTAT
Organism: Nicotiana tabacum; assembly: GCF_000715075.1. NCBI lineage: Eukaryota > Viridiplantae > Streptophyta > Magnoliopsida > Solanales > Solanaceae > Nicotiana > Nicotiana tabacum. The sequence goes on from NC_134084.1 coordinate 55,657,021, forward strand.
TCCCGTGCTATCCAGGTGGGCTCCTGACTTCAACACGTGAATGTCTTCCCATGCTATCCATGCGGGCTCCTGACTTCAGCAAAATAGACAAAAACAAAGAAAATTTTCTGCCCCAGTTTGGGTATGTGGGCCCATGTGTAAGTGTAAGACGAATCACATTACCGAATATCAATAATAATTTTGAAAACTAAAACTTGAATTGTGCTCCCTTGTTCTCTAGGCGGGCTCCTGACTACTAAACTTGAAAGTATTCCCTACTTTCCCGGCGGGCTCCTGACTTCAAATGAAAGAATTTGAAAGCCAAAACTTAAATTGTACTCCCTTATTTTTCAGGCGGGCTCCTGATTGCTGAACTTGAAATGTATCCCCTGCTTTCCAGGCGGGCTCCTGATTTCAACATGAAAGTATTCCCTTCTCTCCAGGCGGGCTCCTGATTGCTAAACTTGAATTGTACTCCCTTGTTTTCCAGGCGGACTCCTGATTGCTGACTTGAAATGTATTCCCTGCTCTCCAGGCGGGCTCCTGACTTCAACAAAATAGACGAAATACAAAGAAAATTTTCTGCCCCTAGTTTGGTGGTTGGGTACAGATGTGAGTGTAAAACTAAATCATATTATCAAGTACTACTAAGAATTTGAAAGCTAGGTCCCATTATCCAGGGGGTCCTGACAACTCTTAATCAACTGACAATTTTAAATCTAAGTCATATCTTCTAAAGATGTAACTTTTGCTAAATTTTGTTATCTAAGAGGGTCTTTAAACTACTCCCATTATCCAGGGGGTCCTGAAAATCAAAGGTCAAATTTTATCTTAAGAGTGACAACTTTAGTTATACTAAACTACATCTGGATTTACGCTAAATGCTGTTATCTAATCGCAATCTTAAAGCTAAGTCCCATTATGTAGGAGGGTCCTGGAATTTTAAAATTAAATCCCATTATCCAGGCGGGTCCTGAAATTTTAAAATTAAATTCCATTATCCATGAGGGTCCTGAAATTTTAAAATTAAATGCCATTATCTAGGCGGGTCCTGAAATTTTAAAATTAAATCCCATTATCCAGGAGGGTCCTGAAATTTTAAAATTAAATTCCATTATCCAGGCGGGTCCTGAAAATCAAAAATCAAACCTGTTTGGCGACTGCCTTTCTCTACGGAAGGTTTCTCCGAAACAATTGGAATATTTCTTCCCCTGTTTCAATCAAAGAACATTTTGTCAGTTTAAAATGGCGGTTAGTTGATGGCATTCTGCTGAAGATCCTTCCACTGCATTGTGTTGTTTTGATTGTCTTCTCTGCACTGGCCCTGAACCGTCTGACTGTCTGACTTTCTTTCAAACCCTATGACTTTAAATGACCCGGGTGTTCTATACCCAAATTGTTGTTTCACACATCTGACCCCTTTAACTGAAACTCTGCATCTCCCATGAAATTACTAAATCATTCTGCCGATGGAACTTTTGCCGGTACTTTATCCCACCTTACACCATGCTATTTTTGGTATGCTTTGGCCACGCTGTGCTTTGCAATTGTGGAAGTTGGTAGTGAGCCTTGAAATCCTTTTTCACTTGCTTTGAGTAGGACTGACATTGAAACCTCTTAGACCATTAAACCCCAAAAGAAAAAAAATGAAATGCAATGATTTTGCGAGTTAAGGATACGAAGAATCCAGAATCGGATGACTGCTAAAAGGAGAAAGAAAAGAAACTTATCTGACTGGAACAGCTGGTACCAATGATCATGACATGTATTTCGGACTAATCGGCCCAATCTATCCAACCAATCAGCTTTCAGTTGCCGTACTTTGTTGTTCTAGAACTTCCATAACTTGATTACTTTACCCAAACCTTGACCTTGTTCATCCTGCGGTGCCTTGAAACATTTTTCCACCAACAAACCTTTCTCACTTGGTGACTTTTCACCTCTCTTTCGCCTTAGGGTGCCCGTGAGGGTTTTCACCAATAATACTCACTCATTTTAATTTCTCTCAACTCCCGTTGCCTTATGGTGCTTGTGAAGGTTTTCACCAATAAGACTCTCTCATTTTGTTTCTCTTAACTCCCGTCGCCTTACGGTGCCCGTGAAGGTTTCTACCAATAAGACTCTCTCATTTTGATTCTTTCCTTATTTGGACCAAAATGTTGCCCTTGATATGACTCACCTCTACCTGCTCGACTTGGCATTTCTCGAAGATTGATCGGAAGGTCTTTCTTTGGACCGTAATGTGGCTTTTGGATGAGATTTAGCAAGAAAGGTATAAAAGGCTCAAAATCATTTGAATGGGTTTAAAATTACAACTTTCGGAATCAGATTTCTTACAACGACCACAACTTCTGCCCCGATTTCTTGCTTGGGGACTTTTGGATTTTTATTTTGGTAGGACCGAACCGTGAGGCTGCCTACGTATCCTTAAAAGGAATCAAGTCGAACGTAGTTCATGTCATAGAGATTACTTTGTTGTTGTGATTTTCTTTTTCTTTTTTTTCTTTATTGTTTTTCTTCTTCTTTTCTCTTTTCTTTTTTTTTTCATTCTTTTCTTTCTCTTTCCTTTCTTTCTCTTTTTCTTCCTTTTCTTATCTCTCACGCTTGTGTTTCTGATATTCGCTACTGATTCCGAAAGATGGGTATGGAAGAAAATAAATAAGGCTCAAAAGGGGTGACGAGGGATAAAGTGTTTAGATAGCAGAACAAAAACGCCTTCATCATTTCAATCTTCAAAATATGCCAAATACAAACCAGTACAATCAAACAAAGAAATCATACATGGTATCTCTTGACTGCATCGAATTGATAGCCATTTCTACACATTTCCCTTCTACATCTGTCAAATACAATGCGCCATTGGACAACACTCTAGTTACAACAAATGGCCCCTGCCAGTTTGGGGCGAACTTTCCTTTTGCTTCAGCCTGATGAGGCAAGATACGTCTCAACACTAACTGGCCCACTTCGAACTTTCGTGGACGTACCTTCTTGTTATATGTTCTCGCCATTCTCTGTTGGTACAACTGGCCGTGACATACTGCTGCCAATCTCTTTTCATCAATCAGACTTAATTGCTCCAAGCGGGTTTTGACCCACTCAACATCATCAATTTCCGCCTCAGTGACGATCCGAAGGGATGGGATTTCAATTTCTGCGGGTATTACTGCCTACGTGCCATACACCAACAAATAAGGAGTGGCCCATACTAAAGTACGGACAGTAGTGCGATAACACAGAAATGCAAACGGCAGCTTTTCATGCCATTGTCTAGAACCTTCCACCATTTTTCGAAGTATCTTCTTTATATTCTTGTTGGCTTCCTCGACTGCTCCATTCGCCTTAGGGAGGTACGGGGTGGAATTGCGATGTATAATCTTAAACTGCTGACATGTCTCCATCATCAGGTGACTGTTGAGATTAGTGCCATTGTCCGTGATAATTACCTTCAAAACCCCAAACCGACAGATGATATTTGAATGCACAAAATCGACCACTGTTTTCTTGGTCACATATTTAAAAGTTTTTGCTTCAACCCACTTGGTAAAATAATCAATGGCTACCAGAATAAATCTGTGTCCGTTTGATGCTGCTGGCTCGATTGGCCCAATGACATCCATGCCCCAAGCAACAAAGGGCCATGGTGCCGACATTGTATGCAATTCAGATGGTGGGGAATGAATCAAATCTCCGTGCACCCGGCATTGATGACACTTGCGCACAAAACTGATGCAATTCGCTCCATAGTGAGCCAGTAATAACCTACTCAGAGAATATTCTTTGCCAGAACGTACCCACTCATATGCGGCCCACAAACTCCGGTGTGTACCTCAGTCATGATAGATGTGGCCTGTCTGGCATCTATGCATCTTGGCAATCCAAGATCTGGAGTTCTTTTGTATCACACCCCTCCACTGAAGAAAAATCCACTTGCCAATCATCGAATTGTTCTTTTCTGATCACCTGTGGCCTGTACCGGATATACCCCTATCTTGATATATTCTTTGATATCATGGAACCATGGCTCCCCATCAAGTTCTTCTTCCACCATATTACAGTAAGCATGCTGATCACGGACCTGAATCTGCAAAGGGTCCACATAAGCCTTATCTGGATGATGTAACATTGACGCCAGAGTAGCCAAAGCATCAACAACTTCATTATGGATCCTTGGGATATGCCTAAATTCTATCGATTGAAACTGTTGACAAAGATCATGCAAACATTGTCTGTACGGTATGAGTTTCAATTCCCGTGTTTCCCATTCTCCCTGAATTTGGTGCACCAGGAGGTCTGAGTCACCCAAGATCAAGACTTCCTAGACACCTATATCCACAGCTAACCTCAAACCCAGAATGCATGCCTCGTACTCAGCCATGTTATTGGTATAGTAAAAACGAAGCTGAGCCGTAACAGGGTAGTGCTATCCTGTTTCAGAAATAAGTACTGCTCCTATCCCCACACCCTTCATGTTTGCAGCCCCATCAAAGAAAAGTTTCCATCACGATTTCTCAACTTTCTCCAACTCATCAATGTGCATCATCTCTTCATCGGGGAAATAAGTTTTCAAAGGTTCATAATCTTCATCAACCGGGTTCTCGGCCAAATGGTCCGCCAAGGCATGTGCTTTCATTGCAGTTCGAGTCACGTAGACAATGTCAAACTCTGTGAGCAGGATCTACCACTTTGCAAGCCTCCCTGTGGGCATAGGCTTCTGAAAGATATACTTCAATGGATCCAAGCGAGATATGAGGTAAGTAGTATAAGATGACAAATAATGTTTCAGCTTCTGTGCCACCCAAGTTAGGGCGCAACATGTCCTCTCAAGATGAGTATACTTAACCTCGTACGACGTGAATTTCTTGCTGAGGTAATAGATGGCCTGCTCCTTCCTACCAGTGATATCATGTTGATCCAACACACAGCCAAATGAATTGTCCAAAACCGTCAAATATAGAATTAAAGGTCGCCCTGGTTCTGGCGGGACCAACACGGGTGGATTTGACAAATACCCCTTTATCTTATCAAATGCTTCCTGACATTCATCTATCCACTTGACCGCAATATCTTTCTTTAACAGTTTGAAGATTGGCTCACAGGTTGTCGTGAGCTGAGCAATAAACCGGCTGATGTAATTCAATCTTCCCAACAGACTCATCACCTCGGTCTTATTCTTCGTAGGTGGCAATTCTTAGATGGCCTTGATTTTCGATGGGTCCAGTTCAATACCCCGGCGGCTGACTACGAACCCCAACAACTTTCCAGACGGCACCCCAAAAGCACACTTTGCAGGATTAAGCTTGATATTGTACCTGCGAAGCCTTTGGAAGAACTTCCTCAGATCCCTGACATGGTCAGACTGCTTTCTAGACTTCACGATCACGTCATCCACGTACACCTCGATTTCCTGGTTTATCATATCATGGAATATTGTTGTCATTGACCTCATGTAGGTTGCCCCAGCATTCTTCAAGCCAAATGGCATGACCCGATAGCAGTACGTTCCACACGGCGTGATGAATGCCATCTTTTCTGCATCTTCCTCGTCCATTAAGATCTAATGATAACCCGCGTAACAATCCACAAAAGAACCAATCTCATTTTTGGCACAATTATCAATCAAGATATGGATGTTCGACAATGGGAAATCGTCTTTTGGACTCGACTTGTTGAGATCCCGGTAGTCAACACACACCCTGGTCTTGCCATCCTTCTTTGGCACAGGCACAACATTGGCTAACCAGGTAGGATACCGGGTGACCCGAATGACTTTGGCATCGAACTGCTTGGTGACATCTTCTTTGATCTTTACACTCATATCCGTTTTGAACTTCCTCAGCTTCTGTTTGACAGGAGGGAATGCGGGGTCAGTGGGCAACTTGTGAACCACTAAATCAGTGCCTAGACCCGGCATGTCGTCATAGGACCATGCAAAAACATCTTTGTATTTGAATAGTGATTTAATTATCTCCTCCCTGAGTTGAGGTTCTAGATGGACACTTATTTTAGTTTCATGGACATTATCTTAGTCCCCTAGATTAACTACTTCTGTATCGTTCAAATTAGGTTTGGGCTTTTCCTCAAAATAACTTAGTTCCTTACTAATTTCTTCATAGGCCTCATCATCATCAAATTCCAACTTGTCATCACACTCAATTTCTTGTATTATTATTTCACAGTTAGATTGGCTTTTAAAACTGGGCCAAAGATTCCTCATGCATGTCATGTCAATAATATTAGCATAAAAAGAACTGTACAAAAGAAGAAAACAAAAATAAAATTAGAAGAAATGAAGGAAAAAGGACAATTGTATTTCATTGAATTTAAAGATAACAGGGTTTTAACACATCCAACTGGACGGAACATAATATCTGAATTACAGACCCTGGAATAATCCAAACAACTAAAAGAAAATCAAAACCCACTACCAAGACTCCCTCCGGGTAGGAAGAGGAGTAGCTTCCCAGTTGTTGACTTTTGCACGTGGTCCTACAAATTGCACATCTGCCTTGCTGGACCCTTCCCCAGCCTCAACCATGTTAACCTTGGCGAATAACCTTTTAATCCCCTTTTCCAAGTCTCCATCAGCACCAATCAATGATCCAGGAACCTTTGACAACAATTGCTTTCTGATACCCGACCTGACGAATGATCTGGACAGACGCGGGATTGGCCTTGGCAATGCCTATGCTTTCTGTTTCATTTTGTGGGCTTGTCTCACATCGGTAACTGTAGGCTTGAACCTTAGACTAAAAGTATCCAGATTCTTTGGAAGAGAAGCTGGCTGCACAATACCTTGCAGAGATGCACCCAAACCCTTGCCCGGTACAAAACCATTTTTCAACATTTCAACGGCTACCATGACTGATGCAGTAGCTACCTTTGGAGTTGGAACACACTTCCCTTCTGGATTTTTCTCTACCGATACTGTGTCGAAAACCTGATAAATCCATGGCCCCTTGTCGTCTTCAACCTCTATGAGCGGAACAATGGCATCATTGGGCACACACAAATTATCCTCGCAGTGTACGACAATTTCCTGTCGATCCCATTCAAACTTGATAATTTGATACAGAGTAGACGGGACCGCTTTGGCAGCATGAATCCAAGGTCGTCCCAACAGCAGATTATAAGAAACAGCCACATCGAGTACCTGGAATTCCATAGTAAATTCAACTTGCCCTATTGTGAGCTCAAGCACTATGTCCCCGACTGAATCTTTCCCTCCACCGTCGAATCCCCGAACGCAAATACTGTTCTTGTGAATCCTTTCATCCTCCACTTTCATCTTGTTCAATATGGAGAGAGGACAAATGTTCGTGCTAGACCCATTGTCAACCAGTACCCGAGTAACCACAGAATCTTCGTATTTCACCGTCAGATAGAGGGCTCTATTGTGCTCGGTACCCTCCACGGGCAACTCATCATCAAAAAAAGTGACTCTGTTTACCTCAAATATCTTATTAGCTATCTTTTCCAAGTGGTTTACTGAGATTTTGGCAGGAACGTGGGCCTCGTTCAAGATTTTCATTAAAGCCCGACGGTGTTTGTCTGAATGGATCAATAATGAAAATAATGAAATCTGAGCTGGTGTTTTCCTCAACTTCTCCACAATGGAATAGTCTTGCACTTTCATCTTTCTCAAGAACTCCTCTGCTTCTTCCTCGGTCACAGCTTTCTTCACCAACACTGGGTTATCTTTTGAGGTCTTAGCTTTCCTCAACTCTTCGGGGGCAAAGCATCTCCCCGATTGAGTCAAATCATGAGTCTCACACACTTCTTCTTTAACCTCTTTCCCCTTGTAAGTCACTGTCACTCGTTCATAATTCCATGGGACTGCCTTGCTGTTGACTATCAACAATTGAGTTACCGGTTTGATAACGACAGGATCTGTGGGGGCGCCCTTCACAATTACCATAGGCTTGTTCGTCACTCCTGGCACAACCACTTTTGCTCTTTCATGTTTTCTTTCAACGTCACTTGAGGACCCCTTCTTGACCTCCACAGATGGTTCATTATTTGCCCTGTTCAACTTGATCACAAACTTCTCACTTGTTGACTTTTGAAATGGCTTGGCTTCACTACCCCGAATCATCATGACGGTTTGCGAAGGCTTCTTAGGCTCCTCTCCCTTATGCACTATCTCAATCATATTTGTTTCATGATAGGCTGGCAAGGGATTCTGATTGATATTGGGCACCTCCGGAGCTTGGACCTCAATCCGATTGGTGTCAATGAGTTCTTGAATGGCTGTTTTCAATTTCCAGCATTTCTCTGTGTCATGTCCCGGGGCACCTGAACAATACTCACAACTCACCGAGCAGTCAAGATTTCTGGGAGGGGGATTCGACAATTTAGCCTTGATCGGATTCAACATACCCAACTGTCTCAGTCTGTGGAATAGACTAACATATGATTCTCCCAATGGAGTGAAAGTCTTTTGCTTCTGCAACCTCTCATTCTTAAAGGCTTGGTTGGGTCGAAAACCTGTTCCAGGAGGATTTCTGTAGGCTTTTGGGGGTGGATAGTTATTTTGTGGAGCTTGGTATGGATTTTGTGGAGTTGGCGCACGCCATTGTGCGTGAGCGGGAGTTTGGGTATAAGTTTGTGCGTGATGGACAGAAAAATGGGGATCTGGCGGTGGGTAATAGTGTTGTGGTGGGTTATATGGAGTGTGGGGGTAAGTTTGGGGATAGGGTCGCGGCTGGTTGTAGTAACGGGGAAGGCTCCTGGATCCAACCCAAGCTCCCGACTCAATTGTCGCAACATCTTCCTTCTTCTTCTTCCCGAGCACACCCCTAGTACCGTTTTAATGGCTTGAGTGGTCACTTTGATCGGTGAATAACTCATGATCTTGTTGGATTTGAGTCCCTCTTCAACCATGCCTCCCATTTTACAACTTCATTAAAGGACTTGCCCACTACTGACACCAAGTGACCGAAAAAAGTGTGCTCCAAAGCCTGCAAGAAATAATCAACCATCTCGCTTTCCTTCATCGGAGGGTCAACCCTCGCTGCTTGCTCTCTCCAACGGAATCCATATTCCCTGAAGCTCTCACCGAGCTTCTTCTCAATCTTTGTCAATAACAAGCGGTCTGGGATAATTTCGAGGTTGTACTGAAAATGGCAGGCAAAGGCTTGGGCCAAATCGTCCCATGTGTACCACCTGTTGTGATCTTGTCTGGTATACCATTCTAAAGCCGATCCACTTAGACTTTGGCTAAAATATGCCATCAGCAATTCATCTCTTCCACCTGCTCCTCTTATCTTGCTACAGAATCCTCTTAAGTGTGCTACTGGGTCACCATGCTCATCGTACAAATCAAACATGGGCATTTTGAACCCTGCTGGTAACTGAACATCAGGGAACAAACATAAATCCTTATAGGACACACTTACTTGACCTCCCAACCCCCTCATATCTCGAAACGACTGTTCTAAGCTTTTGACCTTTCTGATCATCTCTTCATGCTCGGGATTTTTGGGTGGCTTCTCGGTCTCTGCCGGGAGATCAAGTTGAGGGGTGTAAGAATATGGTTCTGGAACTTTGAAGGTGGGTTCAGGGGGATAGTACTGGTTGTCGTAAGTCTGGAACAGAGATTCACTGGAAGATCGGTGTAAGTTAGCAGGTAGAGGTGCCACAAAAACGGGAGTGACTGGTGGAGGAGGGTATGAGACTTGTTTGGGTGGAGGAGCTTGTGATGTATGGGAAGTGGTGCCTTGGCATTGTTGGTAGAGGGGAAAGGCTGGAGAGGAGTTCACAGGAGGAGGCTCCGGAGGTTGGGCTGATGGTGGGATATAAGCAGGGTTGGCAGGATAAACCGATGGTGGATGCCCCTTGTCCCAGGCTTGGTACATTTCAGCCATCTGTTGCTTTAACTTATACATCTCTTCCCTCATTACGTTAACATCTAGTTCTTCCACCTCTTTTGACGGGTCAACAATACTTGTCTCCAGTTCTTGGTTGGCCATATTCAGCTTGTCTTTCGATCGGGTGTTGTATGAGGGAGTTGCCAGAATGACAATCAACTAACCACCTACCTGTACTCAATGCATCAACAACAACATTGTTAGCGGTTAGGTCTTTAACAAATTGGTAACCACACATTTGGGGAATGAATGCACCTAAGTAGTTAACCGTTTCTATCATGCATTTGATCGGCTGCTTGCGTCATCCCGACCTTTGCAACATTCTTTCTTTTCCTCTTTCTTTGCTTTTCTTTGTTTTTCTCCCTTTTTTTCTTTTTCTTTATCCTCTCATTTCCCTCTTGTTTTGCCATCGTTTCTTCTCTCTTATTTTCTCTCTATTCTCTTTTGTTTTTCCCCTATTTTCTTTTCTCTCTTTTGGTTATGGTCAAATCCTATGGATATTGCCTACGTATCATGACCCCGCATGAATCAGACCGAACGTAGTTTTGGAGATAAAAATAATAAAACATTTTTGGAATTTTCAAATTTTCATAATAAGACTTGGAAATAAACTTAAACAGAAACTAACAGACTCTGATGAAAAACGAAATACAGACTCAAAAAACAAACAACCCACATACTCTGATAAAAGAAATACAGACTCCAAAACAACTGGCAGAGTTTAACGGAAAGAAATACAGACTCAAGAAATCACGAATACATCAGTGCCTCAATTGCCCCTGGGACCCGCGGGGCATCATTCGGCCTTGCCGCGGGCCGACTCGCTAAATCCCCTTGGAGGTGGTAGAGATCTTCCATTACCCGGCTAACGAAAATCATCACAGTAGCGAAGAACATAGATCTAGTCATATCCTCACAGTTACTGCACTTCATTGCGATATAGTTAGCGACCCTTTTGACTCGCTCTCTTATGACGCCCTTCTCTTGCAATAAATGCCCAATTTGTTCGGTTCTGGCTTCCAAAGTTTGTTCGGCTACCTGGTTCTGCTCTTGGAGTTGTTGCAAGTCTCTTTCTAGCCGTGCAATTAAGGCGTAACAATTTTCTCTTTCAGCCTTAAAATTTTTGGCTTGTTTAGCCATTTCACCCTCGAGGTTGCCAATTGCCTTTTCCCAACCTGTGACCCCTTTTTCATATCTTTCTTTCATCTGTTGAACGAAAGTTGCACGCCCTTCGGCGCTTTTAGCCAACCTCGCCCGTGCTTTTGCTAGTTCAGACTCAGCTTTTTGTAGGTCATCTTCATAGTCACGTACCTTTTGAGTATGGTTATAAATGAGCCTATAATCTTTCATGCTTCAACCTGGGTTTTCAGCTTCAATTTTCAACTGTCGAACCTGAGCTTTAAGGGCTTCATTTTCTCGCACCAATCTTCTTCTTTCACCTTCGGCCTCTTGTGCCTGCAAATCATTGTTGAAGGTGACATTTCTCAACTCTTCTCGTAGACCATGGATAATGGCCTTATATTCCTTTTCCTTCTCCCCCCAAGCTAACCTCTCCTGAATTTTATCATCAAAGGCTTGAACATGAGGCCTTTTGGTGGGCCTTTCAGGCTGTGGATCATTGTTTATATAAGACATTTTCTCAAACCAAGCAGCATAATTTGGATCTACTTCCCCCTTGGCGATGTTTGGTACCTGGGTGCCATTTTTTAGATACCGGCAGCTATTCCAATCTTGCTAAACTACAGCCTCGGGTAATGCAGCTTCTGGATGTAACTCTATGACCTGAGTGCTTAGATCTTCATCTTCAGGCACAATCTGGTACCTTCCTAATTGCCTCAAGACCTTCTGCGGTGCATATGGCTGGATACTCCTTACACCCATTAACCTCAGGTAGCCTTTGGTAGCAGTCATATAGATGGCTTCTGTCCTCGGGAGCCATCCTATAGTCCACTCGACCTGACCTGCTTTAAGGACTTTCAAGTGAGAGACCCATGCTTCAAACCCTTCTGGTGCGTTATAATCTTTTACCCTCTCCTCGTAACTAGTGATGAAGTTATTCGGGCTCGAACCATAACTCATGAATCTGGGATGATGGCGAAGGTGCTCGATCAACCACATTTGCAGAAGGATGCTGCAACCTTCAAAATATTGAGCCCCTACTTTGCATAAAGTCAATGCTCGATAGATATCTGCCAGCACCAACGGGGCAAGTGTATGATCTTTCTTGGTAGTGAGGATTTGTGCAATTCTAGCCATATGAATATCCACCGTCCCTTTCTCATTTGAAAAAACCATGATCCCCAAGAATGCCACAATAAATGCGAATCGGCGATGAATTTGCCAAAGGCCCTTGTCTTGTTTGTTGCTTAGACCTTTTTCATGCATTTCAAAACCAGCGGAGTGCCCGAACCTGAAGTATAAGAAATGGAAAGCACAACACCCATTGCTCACATGTTCGTTATTCGTCTGTTTACTGATATTCAGGAGGTCGAAGAACTTGTGCACCGATGGAGCCCTTGGAAATATAAGTCGTTGCTACCTCAAATCTCGTCCGAATTCAATGTACCCAGATATTTCCTCCAAAGTAGGGGTGATCTCAAAATCCGAAAAACGAAAGACATTGTGGACAGGATCCCAGAAAGTTACCAAAGCCTTGATCAAATCTTCCCGTGGTTTGATCTCAAAAATGTTTATAAGAGCACCCAACTGCTTTTTCACCCATTTCTGACCATCTTCATCTAGATCATTCCACCACATATGCAAGTGTAGCTGAGCCTATTCCCTGACCACTTCTGGCAGTTCCTGGATGGTATTCATTTGTTCCTATGGATGATTAAGGTTAGGGTTGACTCGAGTGGACCCTTTTGTAAACAGTTTTTGAAGAAGAAAAGAAAAAGAAAAGAAAAGAAGAAAAGAACCGTAATTTTTCCCCTATATGCCAACTTTAGCCAAGTGACTGTTTTTGCAAATGCGGCCCCTTCCCAATTTTACGCGATTTTTGAGGCCGGGGGGAATTATTTTATGACCCTTCACAAACTTGTCCATTCTTTTACGAAAATAGCCTTTCGACAACTGAAGAATACTCTGAGGCTATCTCGGCAAGAACGGTTTAAGACATTGCCGAAGCTGGATCGGCTTATTTTGACCAAAAATCAAGATTGCATTCACTCGACCACCGACTCTCTTTTCTTGTTGTTCTTTTTTTTTTTCAAAAATAAGGCCGAACCTTATGTAGGTTGCCTACGTATCCCACATATGGTGAGAATCAGACCTGCGTAGTTCGGTCAGTTTTGACACATTTGGAAGAACAAAGTGTTTGACTCTTTTGAAATAACTCTTTTTTGAAAATTTTTGGGAAGAGTTTCAGGACGTTTTTCAAATACCGGGATTTTTAGAACCGGGCTTTATTTCCTTACCTATATCACTCTTGGTTTTCCTGTTTGCTTTATTTTTCCTGGCCGGTCAGCATGCAAGCCGAAACAAATAAATGTTCACATAGCACATAGAATGCATCAAGATGGTCTGTTATTTCGGCCACACCTGTCCTAGATGGACCCAACCCCTGTGTTGAGTCCCCTAAGTCTAATGCACATGATGCAAACAAACGTTCCTACTAGGGATCCGGCATGAGGTTGTGTTTTTCTAGGTTTAAATCCTGGGGTTTTGGTCTAGACTTTGGGGTACCCGAGCGGACAACTGGGGCCGATGAGGGGGAGACGTATCGAGAGCACTGAAGTCTACCCGGCCTTGTCGCTTTCCCAGCCTCGTTCTATTTGGTATAATTTCTATAGAAAAAACGGGCTACATGAACGTATGCACCATCTCCAGAAGACTCAGATGGGTGGCATAAGAAGACAGTTATATACAATTCAAATAATATTAAAGCGATAAACAGATAGCATTTAGCACAAAAGATTCACAGAATACAGTAATATTAACAATAAAGCCAAACAAAATCATATTAACAAGCTCGAATTCTTGAACCCTGAACAAGAGATTCTGGGTTCGATCCCTAGCAGAGTCTCCAGAGCTGTCACACCTCCTTTTTACCTACACCCCGTAGAGGGGTATATAAGGGAGTTTTTCCAATTAAAGGACAATCAAAACGGGATTAATTATTTACAATTCAGAGTCACCACTTAGGATAATTTATGGTGTCCCAAGTCACCGGTTTAAAATCCCGAATCGAGGAAAACTGACTCTATTTACGATCTGCGAACACAGAAATCCGGGTAAGGAATTCTGTTAACCCGGGAGAAGGTGACAGGCATTCCCGAGTTCCGTGGTTCTAACATGGTCGCTTTGATCATACTTGGCTTATTAAAATCGTTTAATTACTGATTTTAGATCCTATGTGCATTTATCCTTTACCGCTTTTTAATTAAGAAAACGAGTCACGCGTACCCATTTGTTTTGGCGCGTCAAAAATCATGTCAGGCATACGGTCCACAATTAATAACGCTTTATTATTGTAAAAAAGAAAAGTTTGGCCAAAGTTGCGCGAACACATACTTTTTTTAAAAAAAAAAAGAATTGTAATTATGTTACGCGAACGTATACACAATCACGATAGTGTATTAAATGTGCCTAAAGCAAACTATGAACATTTGTCATTTTGTATGATTAAATGGTAGATGGCACACCTCAGACTATATGAGCTAATTTAATTAATAGCCTACAAAAACCCATTTTATTATTAAGAAGGTTTGTTCGAAGTTGCGCAAACGCATACTCTGAATTGGTTTTTAGAATTGTAATCATGTCACGCGAACGTGTACACAATCACAATTGTATTTTAAACGGCCCTAAAGGATTTTCTATGAATATTCATCACTAGTGTCTAATTAGTATTTGGGAGGGCCATAGAAAATCAACTAAATATCACACCTCAATTCTTAAATTAAAAGGATTAACTCAACTCATCCGGAGGGTCACAATTGTTTATGTTATGGGGATAGCTCACCTCCAACCTAATTAATGGGCTCAATTAACACTAAATGTAGTCCAATGTTCCATTTAAACTGGGCTACATGATATAGCTAATCCAATCACGCCAAAAAGGCTTGAGCCAGGCCAGAGGACTGATAGTCCGATAAAAGGAACGGTCCAGACTTCGTTCAAAAGGGACTTTAGGATTGGGCTTCATAATTGAGCCCAAGTTAGGGGCCCTGCAGTTGAGCAATAAAGTCTCAAGATCGAATCCATGAGACACCCTGAATTACACTGATTTAATCATGAATGATCCAAACGTTAGTGCCACTGATTTTGGAACACAAAACAGGAACACGCCTCTATAACTAAATAACATGTAACTTTAATCTTCAGAACCACATGGAAAGAGATATCAACAACTTCTAAGAATTGACATTTAACAACTAGAGAATCCAATTTATCAAAACTAGCTTTCCCTTTTTTTTGTTTTTGAAAGTATTAATTAACATTACAATAATAACTGATTCAAACAATCTGTCAGGCCTAACAACACTCATATGATGCCCATTTACCCATTAGGAATTGTAAAGTCGCTGTAACAGAACACTAAATACATAATCACGCTTATTACCAAAGCATGCTGCATATTAACTTCCCTTTAAATGATAACATTCGGATATAATGGCAGATCTAAATCACTTAAAGCCATACAAGTCGAGGGTTCATTTAATACGACTGAATCTTCTCATACAAAAGTTCCATAGTCCCAATATAATTACAACTATATGAATCAATCTCATCAAATAATAGTATCAGAATTCGTGACACTTCAAATGACCAAAGTACAACAATAACATGAAGAAAAATGCAAATGAAGTAACGCCAGGTTGTTGCCATGCTTTTAGCTTTTATTTCCATCTTCATTATAGTACTTACATCAAGTAAAGCTTAAGAAAATGTACCTGAGAGCACAAATAAGAGAGGGGTAAGAAGATCTGCAACGAGCAGTAACAAGAGCAAGGGTCAGCAACAAAAACAAATTAACAGAACCAACCAACAACTCCAAAATCAAATTTCAAAGCCAAAAATTGATGTAAACGACAGAAACCAGTTCGATCCAAACAATGGACCAGGAAAACTTCAACCAAGCTGATTTTAATTCATTTCTAAGGTCAGCTAGTCAGGACTTGTTGCATTACCAGGAAAATTTTAGAAATTAGCAGAAGAACTCAATGAAACAATATTTTTCTGAAGTTTTAGCCGTCTAGAAATTTTAGGGATTTTTAGCTCTTGGAAGCCTGCCTTCAAAGGAAAGTTTGGGATGCCTTTATAGGCAAAGAAGGTAGGGCACCTTCCAGGTTTTAATTTTGCATTTTAGTCCTTCACTTTGTGACTTGGTGCCCAAGTTAAACCTAAAATTTACTAACAGACCCCCTACTAGAAGTTTCATGAAAACTGTCAAAAGATTTCCTCAACCAATTTGCCTAAACTACCCTTTAAACCCCTATCAATTACCCTCCCCAACCTGATCCAAAACAGCCTGTGCTTCTTTGGATTGGGTCATAAATGACTCAAAGAGCCCAAAGCTTATATTAGACCAATCCAAATGAACATTCAAAATTCAAATTCGGACCCAGGCCATATCACAAATTAATTTTAGTAAAGAGAAATGCAACCAATTCGATACTTGCTGATTACTGACTCTTACGAAAAATAAAACAAAGAAAGATAAAAATAAACAAACCAGAATTGCCCAAGAGCCAAACATGAAACAAAGAACTTAATTCTAAAAACCAACACCAATCAGGCTAAACAACAAATTTGACCCTAATTTAAACAAACAAGACAAAATTATTTTAATCAACATGAAGTAGCTTAAAAAGAACTACTAAGTCCAGAAAAACAGAAGAAAAGACAAAGAAAAGCAAAAGAAGGGACTGAAGCGGAAGAGAAACAAAAGAAGAAGGATTTAATAGCAGAACGACTGAATAAGATGAGGAAGGATGGAGGAGATACCTTTAGCATCACTTGATACAGAGCTGCTAACTCTTCGAAAGCTCTGATTCGATTCGAGACAAATATTAACTGTATGTTCTCAACGAAAACACACAGTCAATACCCATTTCAAACCTTATCGCTCAGGAAAACTGGAAGACTTGACGAATTTCTTTCTTCTTTGCTCTCAGACTCAAAACTAGACCGATTTGGTGAGGTTCTGGGAAAAATGGTGGTGGATTAGGGTTGAGGGAAGGGTGATGATTGCATGGGTAAAATATGGGGTCAAACAGAGATGGCGCCGCCACCGGAGAAGTTGTGGCGGCGCTAGGGTTTCGCTCTTCGAATGAGTATTCGAGGGATTCCAAGGGGTTTTGAGGGAAATAGAGTGGAGGTCTGGAAAGAGGAGGGTGAGGAGGTGATTTTGTGTAAATCTGGTGGCGATTGGACGCCAACGTCGCCATCAATGGTGGTGGGAAATCCCGACGGCTTCTAAGGTTTCTCTGAGGGGGTCAGAGAGAGACGAAAGCTGGGGGGTTCTGAGGGGGGTAGGGTCCGTTCGGACAGTTAAATACCAGGGAGGGGTGATTTGTGGGTCGTTAGATCAACCAAACATAGACGGTCCAGATTGATTTTGGTCAAAACGTTGTCATTTGGTTGTAACGGGAGACGGGTCGGTATTGGACGGGTATGGGCTGGTTTTTAACGGGTTATTTACATTGGGCATTGGAAGATCAAATGATTTGGCCCAAATTTCCCAATTCTTTTCTTTTATCTCAAAACTCTTCTCTCTCTTTTTTTTTTTAATTAATTTTCGAAATAAAACTCAAATAAAATCCAAAATAAATCCTAACTTAAATCAATCCTAACACATTAAATTAATTAACTCTAATTACCATTATTAACTGAACCAAATTGAAGGTCAAACTACCCTAAATTCAAAATTACAACTAAAATAAACTATTTTTGAAACTTTTTCCATTTTATAAAAATTAATAACTAATTAATTCCTAAAATGTAAAATTGACTCCTACATGAACGTGCACACATATTTTGTATTTTTCACTAATTAAAATGCAAAAATAAAATGCAAAAAACTAACGAAAAATGCTACAAAAACTACAAAAATGGCAAATATTAAAAGAAATGATTTTGTTTAGGAACTGTGGGAGTAACTCATGTAGGTCAAAAATCACGTGCTCACACTTAATACAATAGTAATAAGAAAAAATTAACAATCTCGTAATAAAAACCTCAATAAAATTTATAATTTTTCAAAACCGGTGGTACAAGTCATAAGCTCTACAGAGTTTGCTACAACTGTTACATCCCGTACCTTAGCATTAGGATGTGCCGTAATAAATCCACATGTGTTCGAACGGATTATGTCTATTAGGAGGTTATAGAGGGTCAAAGACATATGAGACCCTATAAGTTTATAACCTTGATATCGTTAGATATTATGTTAGTGTGGTATTTTCTTTTAAGTGGAATAGTTTAGTAAAAGTTTTATAAGTATTATTTTGGATAGTTACCATTATTACTATTTTCGGATATGGCAAATTGTATACATAATATGAGAAAGTTTATAAATGAGATTTTCTTTATTGTAAAGATAAAAGTTATTTTTTACAAGAAAATGAGGTTATCTTTTTACCATTTTAAGAATTAAGTGTACGAAAATTTGTACTCTTTATATGAGATTAGGAAAATTATAAGTTGAGAATATATATATATTTTTACATGAATATTTTAATAAAATAATAGTATATCTATTTATTTTGTATGGTACCACATGACCATGATAGAAAAGTATATTATAGTATGATATATAATATAATTATGCGAATAATTGGGTGATTAATAATTTTTAATGGAAGATTAATTAAAATTTTTGTAATTATTGGGGCAATAATCCACGTGGGATTATGAGAAACTGACAACAAAGTGCCAACCATCCTTATGTTTAAGGTGGTGGTGGCATCCATGCAAGCTTTTAATTGAAAGAAGTGTTTCCAAAACAATTCTATACACTACACATCAAAATCGAAAACTGGATCCAAAAAAGTTTAAGCGTGCAGAATATTTTCTTCTTTAAATCGATACAAAAACATGTTTTGTGCAAAATTCTTGCTAGCGTGTACTTCATTCTTATCTAAATTATGACTTAAACCATATTTTGGTTAACCCTGAATGAGATTTCCATGCTATCCGTAGCAGGATTTTAGTCGTTTTGGACTTGAGTTCTCCCATCGTGGTTATGAATTCTTAGTTAGCTTTATGATTACACGAGTTGGTGCAACTTTTTTTCAAGAATATTGTATAGATTTTTCCCTACTTCAGGTATGTTAAGGCTAATCTTTCCTTCTTTTGGCATGATCCAAGCAACGATAGGTAAATATAATGCTATTCCGTGAAGGACTCTATTCATAGAAGTATTAGAGGTGCCTATATTCTTGAATTCCCCTGTGTCCTATTATTTTATCATATGTTCATGGATCTTAGAAAAATACGTAAGTTGAAAAAGTTTACTTCATGATATTAATCAAAGGCATAATGGTCTTATGACATTCCCAGAGATTTTATTAACGTACTTCTCATGCATTGCATTCATTTACATGTGCATTTACCCATAATTCAGACGGCGTTATATATATATATATATATGGGATAACCCCCTGATCAGCTGATGTACGTTAATGATTTTGCCCACAGTGGCCGAGATGATATGATGGGATGCCCTCAGAGGCTTGATGATATTATGAACACATGTACCTATGCACGACATGACATTCATACGCATATGCATGACACTATAAGTATTTCATAATTTACAGAGCTATCCAGACTTACAGGTTGAGTCCTTTACCCCATATTTCTTCCATGCTCTTTATATATTTATTTACATGCCTTACATACTCAGTACATTAGTCGTACTGACGTCCTTTAGTTGGGGATGCTGCATTCATGCCTGCAGGTATAGGTAATTAGTTTGACGAGCCCTCATACTAGACGAGATTGGCATTCAGCGAAGGATCGGTAAAACTCCACCTCATTCAGAGTGCAACCGTGTCTATAAGTCATCGTGTCAGAGTTTTGCTACAGACTTATGGGTAGGCCGGTATCCTGTCCCATTGATGTCAAATAATCTTAGAGGCTTTGTAGATAGAATTTTATTTTGTACAGTATGTCTGAGGCCTTGACGACCCATATGTATTTATGTTCTAAGGGAAATGGATCAATGATACAGTGTTGCCCACTTATAGTTGAACATTACGAGTTGTGGTTATGTTAGCCCATGATATTTACAAAAAGAAAAAAAGTTGCAGAGTGGTTCGCTCGTGCGAATGCGGCACCGAGTGCCAGCCACGCCTCCCAAGGTTGGGGTGTGACAACAACTGTATGACAACACTTTGGAAATAAGTAGAAACAATGTGAATACAAAATATGAAGGTGACTCCGAAGCCTGCGAACGCAGCAATAAGTTTACCTTGAGTCTCCTCAGTAACGGTCCGCACTGCTACTAGAGATCAAATACCTGGATCTGTACAAAAATATACAGAAGTGTAGAATGAGCACACAACAGCATTGCCCAGTTAGTATCAAGACTAACCTCGGTGTAGTAGTAACGAGGAACAGTCAAGACAATCACTGGTCGAACAAACTGAATAATATAAGTATAGGAACAACAGAATATGGTGTCTACATAAAGACTACACAATACGGCTAACAATACAGTAATTTCAATAAGAAAGAAAACAACAAGTATCAACGAAATACCATAAAAATGACACAGAAGAGTGAGTGAAACACAACCTAAATTCGAAACCACATATACAACAAGGACAAGTAATAACTCAGCAATTATAACCACTTTTACATCAGGTTTAGTCAAAAAACTCCACAAGGTACCAAACCTCGGACGAATCACAACTAACGAATCTCTATACCTGAACCCTAACACCCGGCATCCTATGCCCTCATAACACCTCATAACCGCACTGACGACTAACATGCCAATATAGCCATTTTCACGTAGAAGGCAAGTAACAAGGATGTGATCTATACTCAACAATATCAAGAAAATCTCTTATACGATAAGGGTGCTTAACTATGAGTATGCTTGTGCAAGTATCCTAACACAGTCCATACCAGCAAATAAGCACAAGGAAAAGAGCGGACAACACATAGAATGTTTTCTCACAACTTTCACAAGATAAAGCTCACACAAGTAAGTGTACCACTACATATATATCAACAACAAGAATGCCCCAAGCCATCACAAATTATCACAATTAATCTCTGATATAGCCCATCTTGTCTCGCCATGTGTGCAATAGTATAGTAAATACCCACCTTGTCTTGCCACATGTGCATAATAATATTCCCATCTTGTCTCGCCACATGCGCAACCAACATATATATATATATATATATATATATATATATATATATATATCCCGCCTTTGTCACGCCGCATGTGCAAATATCAATAGTAATAACAGCGCAACAAAAATCTCGTACATCACAATGTCAACAACCGCACAACAGAAACTTCGTGCACCATCACAACAAGTACAACATCAACAATGACAAAAATACAAAGTACGACAAGTAAATCCACTCAAGAACTTTACCTCACAAAGAAACGGTAGAACCAGTTCACAAGGAATAACCATAGTAAAGAATGGTAGGCGTAAAAAAGAACAGCTCAACAAGAGAAAACTAATACGTAGCAACGATCCCACAATATACAATTCAACAATGAGGAAGCTAACACGAGTCAAATGGTTTGAATAAAGGTAAGTCAACTAAGATATAGGATATCTAAACTTCTTTTAAGGTTGAGCAATTACGAGGATATTCAACAATTCAATTAAGTATAAGCAACGGAAAGATAACCATAACCTCAATTAAGACTAAACAATTATAGGATGATGTCACGACCCGGATTTTCCACCCTCGGGAATCATGATGGCGCCTACCCGTAGAAGCTAGACAAGCCGCGAAACATAGAAATTACTAACTTTTTCATTTTTAACCCTTTTCAACAATCTGAATTAACAGGTAATCAACATTTAAATATTAACGATAAATGAAATCAAGCGGAAGACTTAGTCTAATATAATAACCAAAACCAGTGCTACAAATGTCAACATACGTCTCTACCTAGAATCCGGTGTCACAATATCACTGAATGTATATGAGTACTACATATAAGTGTCTAAAAAAGGAAGTACAGTCTGTCTCGGATACAAGTGAAAACAGAGCACATAATAAGATAGAAGAGAACGCCGGGTCTGCGGACGCTTGCAGGAATACCTCGGGATCTCTAGCTGGACTGAAGGCAGCCACCCAAATGCTATGGTCCAAGAGCTGCTCGGGGATCTGCACATAGTGCAGAGTGTAGTATCAACACAATCCGACCCCATGTGCTGGTAAGTGCCTAGCCTAACCTCGGCAAAGTGGTGATGAGGCTAGGACCAAACTACAAAATAACCTGTGCAGTTATATAATATACAATGGAAATAAAACAGAAGTAAACAAGTAAATATGGGAAGGGGGTACATGCTGCTGGGTATACCAATATCAACAGTAAATCAAGAGTAACAACATGAGAAAAGCTTAGATTTCACAGCAAAATAATAAGAAATTTGTAACCAATCTATAAACACTTTGTATTAGCAATTGTTGCGGCGCGTAACCCAATCCCAATATATATCAATACTTTTGCGGCGCGCAACCCAATCCAAATATATCATTGTTGCGGCATGCAACCCGATCCAAATATATATCATTATTGCAGCATGCAACCAAATCCAAATATATCATTGTTGCGGCGTGCAACCCGATCCAAATATCTCATTGTTGTGGCGTGCAACCCGATCCAAATATATCATTGTTGCGGCGTGCAACCCTATCCACATATACAATCAACAACAATCATAGCAAGAGTCCCGGCGAGGGATCAATAAAGGACTACACTATCCCGGCAAGGGAATCGATAATATAAGTAACAACATCCCGACAAGGGAGAAACAGCTATAGCCAAACTTGTTCCAACATCTAACTACCTCAGCTAACACCAATACTCAGTCATAAGTAATTTCCACAAGAATAATCACGATCCTTGCTCAATACATATAGTCATCAACTTAAGCATCCATAGTATTATTTAAGAACATAATAAATTACAATTCAAGACTCATGGTCATGCTCGACACCAACGTATAGATACTCGTCACCATGCCTATACGTTGTACTCAACAAGAAACAAGTAGAAAATAGGACACAACTCCTAATCCCTCAAGCTAAGGTTAGACCAATTACTTACCTCGAACTTCCATGGCCAACTCAAACCTCAAACACCGCTTTTCCTTTTGAATTTGCCTCCAAATCAATTGTATCTAGACATAATCGACTTAATAACATCAATAAACACTAAACAATCCAATTCCAATGCTTAATTATAGATTTCTAATCATTCTTCCCAAAAATTCAAAAATCGACCCCAGGCCCGCTTGGTCAAAACACGAGGTTCGGACCAAAACCCGATCATCCATTCACCCACGAGCCTAAATATATAATTTATTTTGAAATCCGACCCTAAAACGAGGTCAAATTTATAAATAATCAAAAAGCCCTAACTCTACCCAAATCCCTAATTTTCTACCCTTAATCTCATATTTTAGGCCTAGAAATTTAGTGGGTGTTGATAAAAATGGAAGAAAACGAGCTTAGGATTACATACCTATGAAGCTATGGTGAAGTTCCTCTTCAAAAATCGCCCAAGAGGTGTGGAGAAGATGAAGTTTATGAAAAATGGTGAAATTCCCATAATGCATTCTGTTTTTTAACTTAAAAATAACTGGGCGAATTTGGTCTATGCGTTCGCGATAGGCTCATCGCGTTCACGATGAGCTAGGCCTGAGAGACCTTAGCGTTCACGGAAATGGGCTCGCGTTCGCGGAGCACTAACTCCTCGAGCCTTCGCGTTCACGTCCAGGTGGTCGCGTTCGCGTAGGTATAATACCCCTCCCCCTGCCCAGGCTCATAAGCCTTCACGTTTGCGATACCAGGCCCACATTAGCGAAGGGAAGACCCCCCAAAGCTTCGCATTCGCAACCTGGGTCTCGCGTTCGCGTAGAAGGAAATTTTCTTCAGCATAAATAACTCATCGCGTTCGCAAGGGTCCTCCCGCGAACGCGAAGAAGAAAATACCAGAACACCAGAACTTAAAAACCTACAACTTTTATGAGTTCAAAACCTTCCAAAACGCATCCGAAACTCACCCGAGCCCTTGGGGCTCAAAACCAAACATACGTACTAACTCAATAACACCATATGAACATATCCGTACGATCAAATCACCAAAATAACATCATGAACATCGAATTAAACCTCAAAATCAATGGAATTTCTAAAAACTTCTTTGAACATAAAATCTTGCATTTAAGGTCTGAATCACGTCAAATGGATCCCATTTCTTACCAAACTTTACCGACAACACATATAAATCATATTGAACCTGTACCGAGCTCCAGAACCATAATACGGACCCGATACCACAGATTTCACATAGTATTTCACTTTCAAAAACCTTTATATTTTTCAGAAAATAATTTCTTTTAAAAATTCATTTCTCAAACTTGGGACCTCGGAATTCAAATCCGGGCATACGCCCAAGTCCCATATTTTTCCACGGACCCTCCAGGACCGTCAAATCATGGGTCCGGGTCTATTTACCCAAAATATTGACCGAAGTCAACTTAAATGCATTTTAAGTCAAAATTTTAACATATTTCACAGATTTTCATATAATAGCTTTTCGGCTACGCGCCCGGACTGCGCACGCAAATCATACTAAAAGAGGTTTTTTAAGGCCTCGAAACATAGAATTCATTTTGAAAACAAGTGATGACCTTTTGGGTCATCACATTCTCCACCTCTAAAACAACCGTTCGTCCTCGAACGAACATAAGAAGGAAGTACCTGAGTCGGGGAAAAGATGGGGATAAAGGTTCCACATATCGGACTCGGACTCCCAGGTCGATGCCTCAGCAGGCTGACCTCTCCATTGAGCACGAACAGAAGGAAAACTTTTCGATCTCAACTGACGAACCTGCCGATCTAGAATAGCTACCGGCTCCTCCTCGTAAGACAAGTCCTTATCCAACTGGACAGTGCTGAAATCTAACACGTAGGATGGATCTCCGTGATATTTTTGAAGCATGGACATATAAAACACTGGATGCACGACTGATAAACTTGGCGGCAATGCAAGTCTATAAGCCACCTCTCCCACTCGATCAAGAATCTCAAACAGACCAATAAACCTAGGGCTAAGCTTGCCCTTCTTCCCAAATCTCATCACGCCCTTCATAGGAGACACTCGAAGCAATACCCGCTCGCCGACCATGAAAGCCAAATCTCGAAACTTGCGGTCGGCATAACTCTTTTGCCTGGACTGAGCTGTACGAAGCCTATCCTGAATAATCCTGACCTTGTCCAAGGCATCCTGAACCAGATTCGTACCTAATAACCGAGCCTCTCCCTGCTCAAACTATCCAACCGGAGACCGATACTGCCTACCATATAAAGCCTCATAAGGAGCCATCTGGATACCCAACTGGTAGCTGTTGTTGTAGGTAAACTCTGCTAAAGGCAAAAACTAATCCCACGAGCCTCCAAAGTCAATGACACAAGCTTGGAGCATATCCTCCAAAATCTGAATAGTCCGCTCGGACTGCCCATCCATTTGAGGATGAAATACTGTGCTCAACTCAACCCGTGTGCCCAACTCTCGCTGAACTGCTCTCCAAAAACGTGAGGTAAACTGCATACCTCAGTCCAAAATGATAGACACGGGCACACCATGAAGATGAACAATCTCCCGGATATAGATCTCAGCCAACCTCTCGGATGAATATGAGACTGACACAGGAATGAAATGCGCTGACTTGGTCAGCCTATCAACAATAACCCACACTGCATCGAACTTCCTCTGAGTCCGTAGGAGTCCAACAATGAAGTCCATATTGATCCGCTCCCACTTCCACTCAGGAATCTCAATCTTCTGGAACAAACCACCAGGGCTCTGATGCTCATACTTAACCTGCTGACAATTCAAACACCGAGCCACAAATGCTACGATATCCTTCTTCATTATCCACCACCAATAATGCTGCCGCAAATCCTGATACATCTTTGCGGCGCCCGGATGAATAGAGTACCGAGAGATATGGGCCTCCTCTAAAATCAACTCTCGGAGCCCATCCACATTAGGCACACAAACGCGACCCTGCAACCTCAAGACTCCATCATCTCCTAAGGTAACCTATTTGGCACCTCCATGCTGCACCGTGTCTCTAAGGACACACAAATGGGGATCATCGTACTGCCGATCACGGATACGCTCCAATAATGAAGAACGAGCGACTGTGCAAGCTAACACACAACTGGGCTCAGAAAAATCCAACCTCATGAACTGATTGGCCAAAGTGTGAACATCCAAAGCAAGCAGTCTCTCACCGACCAGAATATAAGCAAGACCGCCTATACTGGCTGACTTCATACTCAAAGCATCAGCCACCATATTGGCCTTTCCCGGATGATATAAGATGGTGATATCATAGTCCTTTAACAACTCCAACCACCTTCTCTACCTCAAATTCAATTCTTTTTGCTTGAACAAGTACTGTAGACTCTTGTGATCCGTGAACACCTCACATGCCATGCCATACAGATAATACCTACAGATCTTCAACACATGAACAATGGCTGCCAACTCCAAATCAGGAACCGGATAGTTCTTCTCATGAATCTTCAACTGTCTCGAAGAATAGGCAATGACCTTGCCATCCTGCATCAATACTACACCAAGTCCAATACAAGATACATCACAATAAACTGTATAAGGCCCTGAACTTATGGGCAAAACCAACACTGGTGCCGTAGTCAGAGCTATCTTGAGCTTCTGAAAGCTCGCCTCACACTCGTCTAACCATCTGAACTGGGTACCCTTCTGGGTCAACCTAGTTATCGAGGCTGCGATAGATGAAAACCCCTCCACAAACCGACGATAGTAGCCTGACAACCCCAAGAAACTCCGAATATCTGTAGCTGATGCTGGTCTAGGCCAGTTCTTGACTACCTCAATCTTTTTCGGATCGACCTGAATACCATCTACTGATACAACATGACCCAGGAAGGCAATTGAACTCAACCAGAACTCACACTTCAAGAACTTAGCATATAACTGACTATCCCTCAAGGTCTGAAGAACCACTCTAAGATGCTGCTCGTGCTCCTCCCCGCTGTGGGAATATATCAAAATATCATCAATGAAGACTATCACGAACGAATCCAAATAAGGCCGGAACACTCGGTTCATCAAATCCATAAAAGCTATTGGGGCATTTGTCAACCCGAATGACATCACCAAGAACTCATAATGCCCGTACCGTGTGCAGAAAGCTATCTTAGGGACATCGGATTCCCTAATCCTCAACTGATGGTAGCCATATCTTAAGTCAATCTTCGAAAATAACTTGGCACCCTGCAGCTGATCAAACAAATCATCAATCCTCGGAAATGGATACTTATTCTTGATTGTAACCTTGTTCAGCTACCAGTAATCTATACACATTCGCATCGATCCATCCTTCTTCTTAACAAACAACACCGGTGCACCCCAAGGCGAAACACTGGGTCTAATGAAACCCTTCTCAAGCAAGTCTTGCAACTGCTCCTTCAACTCTTTCAACTCAAGTGGGGCCATACGATATGGCGAAATGGAAATAGGCTGAGTGCCCATAGTTAAATCAATGCAAAAGTCAATATCCGTTTCGGGTGGCATACTGGACAGGTCTGAAAGAAAATACCTCAGAGAACTCACGAACAACAGGCACGGAATCAATAGAAGGAACCTCGACACTAGAATCACGAACATATGCCAAATAGGCCAAACACCCCTTCTTGACCATACGCCGAGCCTCATATAAGAGATAACACTATAGGTAGAATAACCAGGAGTCCCTCTCCACTCTAAACGAAGCAAACCCGGTAAGGCTAAGGTCACAGTCTTGGCATGACAGTCCAAGATAGTGTAGTAAGGTGATAACCAGTCCATCCCCAATATAACATTGAAATCAACAATGTCCAAAAGCAACAAATCGGCATGAGTCTCAAGATCCCCAATCACGACTATACAAGAGCGATGGACTCGATCTACCATAATAGGATCACCCACCGGTGTAGACACATATACAGGGCCACTCAAGGAATCATTAGGCATGACCAGATACGGTGCGAAATAAGATGACACATAGGAGTACGTAGACCCTAGATCAAATAAAACTGAAGCATCTCTGCCACAAACCAGAACAGTACCTGTGATAACTATATCGGAAGCCTCAGCCTCAGGCCTGGCTGGAAGAGCATAACATCGGGGCTGGGCCCCACCACCTTGGACTACCTCTCTAGGATGGCCTGCAGCTGGCTGGCCTCCACCTCTAGCGGTCTGAGCTCCACTTCTAGCACATCTACCTCCACCTCTATCACCTCTACCCCCACCTCTAGCTGGCTGGGCGGTCTGTGGAACACCTGGTGCCTAAACTATAGAACGAGAACCCTGCTGCTGCAACTGAGTACCCACCAATCTCGGACAAGCCCTCCTGATATGACCATACTCACCACACTCAAAACATCCACCTGAGCACTGCGGCTGAGGAAACTGAGACTGACCCTGGCGACCTGAATGACCACCCCAAAAACTCTGTAGCGGCGGTGCACTGATAGGAGCTGGTAGTGCATTGTAGGGCTGCTGATTAGAATACCGCATAAGAGAACCACGGCCACCTGAAGCACCATGAGAAACTTGAAGTGCTGACTGAAAGGGCCTAGGAGGATGGCCTCTACTATACGAATCTCTGCCTCCAGACGAGGAACCACTGAACCTGCTTGAATGACGAGGCCTCTTGTCCGACCCATGACCACCTCCCTATGACAGAACCATCTCCACTCTCCCAGCTATATTGGCCGCCTCCTAGAAAGTAATCTCACTCCTTGTCTCCCTAGCCATCTGAACATGAATCGGCTGAGTAAGTCCATCAATAAACCTCCTCACCCCCCCTCTCTCTCTCGGTGGGAAGTATGACAAGAGCATGACGAGCCAAGTCGATGAATCTGGTCTCATACTGGGTAACAGTCATAGAACCCTGCTGGAGACGCTCAAACTGCCTCCGATAGGCCTCTCTATGAGTGATGGGGAGAAACTTCTCTAGAAATAGCTGAGTAAACTACTCCCAAGTCAAAGCTGGCGATCCGGCTAGTCTAGCCAAGCAATAATCTCTCCACCAAATCTTGGCAGATCCAGACAAGCGAAAAGCAGCAAAATCGACCCCATTGGTCTCAACTATCCCTATGTTCCTGAGAACCTCATGACAACTGTCTAGATAATCCTGGGGGTCCTCAGAAGATGCACCGTTGAAAGTAGTATTGAAGAGATTGGTGAACCTATCCAACCTCCACAAAGCATCGGCAGACATAACTGCTCCATCACCGGTCTGAGCTACCACACCCGGCTGAACTGTTCCAACTGGATGAACTACTAGAGTCTTAGACTGGGGAGCTACCTGCTCCGGAGTGCGAGTAGCAGGAGTCTGGGCTCCTCTTCCAGCCTGAGAGATGGCTGGTGCTACAGGAAGCAAGCCTGTCCCGAGTGACACACTCCATAAGTCCACTAGACGGACCAGAGCATCCTGGAGTGCTGGGGTAGAAATAAACCCCTCTAGGATCTGAGCTGGGCCCACCGGAACTATCTGGGCCGGAACCTCATCATCAAAGTCAACCTGAGGCTTCGCCGCTGGTGCTGCTGCTCTAGGCTGAGCTCTGCCCCTGCCTCGGCCTCTAGCACGACCTCGGCCTTGCCCTCTAGCACGACCTCGGCTTCACCCTCTACTCGTCGTGGGAGCTGCTGCTGGGGGCTCAGGCTGTTGATCGTTGGATGAGAAAGCGTGTGTTCTCGCCATCTGTGAAAGAACAGAGTAGAAATTCAATTAGCATTGAGAAACCAAACCGCACGACAAGAAAGAACAAATGTGAAGTTTTTCCTACCTCTGTATCCTCTGGGGATAAATATAGACGTCTCCGTATCAATCCCTCAGACTCTACTAAGCTTGTCCGTGAATTGTGATACCTATGTAACTTAGAGCTCTGATACCAACTTGTCACAACCCGGAATTCCCACCCTCGGGAGTCGTGATGACGCCTACTCGTAGAAGCTAGGCAAGCCACGAAACATTAAAATTACTAACTCTTTCATTTTTAACCTTTTTCAACAATTTGAATTAACAGGTAATCAACATTTAAATATTAACGATAAATGAAATCAAGTGGAAGACTTAGTCTAATATAATAACCAAAACCAGCGCTACAAATGTCAACATACGTCTCTACCCGGAATCCGGTGTCACAATATCACGGACTGTATAAGAGTACTACATACAAGTGTCTGAAAAAGGAAGTACAGTCTATCTCGAATACAAGTGAAAACAGAGCACATAATAAGATAGAAGAGAACGTCGGGCCTGCAGATGCCTGCAAGACTACCTCGGGATCTCTAGCTGGACTGAAGGCATCCACCCAAATGCTATGGTCCAAGAGCTGCTTCGGGATCTGCACATAGTGCAGAGTGTAGTATCAGCACAATCTGTTAAGTGCCTAGCCTAACCTCGGTGAAGTAGTGACGAGGCTAGGACTAGACTACCAAATAACCTGTGTAGTTATATTATACAGCGAAAAATAAAACAGAAGTAAATAAGTAAATATGGGAAGGGGGTACATGCTGTGGGGTATACCAATATCAACAATAAATCAAAAGTAACAGTATGAGAACAACTTAGATTTCACAACAAAACAATAAGAAATTTGTATCCAATCAATAAACACTTTGTATCAGCAATTGTTGCGGCGCGCAACCCGATGCTAATATATATCAACACTGTTGCGGCGCGCAACCCGATCCATATCATTTATCACTGTTGCGACGTGCAACCTGATCCACGCATAATATTATTGCGGCGTGCAACCCGATCCAAATATATCATTGTTGCGGCGTGCAACCTGATCCAAATATATCATTATTGTGGCGTGCAACCCGATCCAAATATATATCATTGTTGCGGCGTGCAATCCGATCCAAATATATCATTGTTGTGGCATGCAACCCGATCCATGTATATCATTGTTGCAGCGTGCAACCCGATCCAAATATATCATTGTTGCGGCGTGCAACCCAATCCACATATACAATCAACAACAATCATAGCAAGAGTTCCGACAAGGGATCAATAGAGGAATACACTATCTCGGCAAGTGAATCGACAGTATAAGTAACAACATCCCGGCAAGGGAGAAACAGCTATAGCCAAACTTGTTCCAATATCTAACTACCTCAGCTAACACCAATACTCAGTCATAAGTAGTTTCCACGAGAATAATCACGATCCTTGCTCAATACAGAGAGTCATCAACTTAAGCATCTGCAGTATTATTTAAGAACACAATAAATTACAATTCAAGACTCATGGTCATGCTCGACACCAACGTATAGATACTCGTCACCATGCCTATACGTCGTACTCAACAAGAAGCAAATAGCAAATAGGACACAACTCCTAATCCCTCAAGCTAAGGTTAGACCAAACACTTACCTCGAACTTCCACGGCCAACTCAAACCTCAAACACCACTTTTCCTTTTGAATTTGGCTACCAATCAATTGTATCTAGACATAATTGACTTAATAACATCAATAAACGTTAAACAATCCAATTCCAATGCTTAATTATAGCTTTCTAATCATTCTTCCCAAAAAGTCCAAAATCGACCCCAGGCCCGCTTGGTCAAAACATGAGATTCGGACCAAAACCCGATCACCCATTCACCCACAAGCCCGAATATATAATTTGTTTTGAAATCCGACCCCTAAACGAGGTCAAATTCCCAAATAATCAAAAAGTCCTAACTCTACCAAAATCCCTAATTTTCTACCCTTAATATCAAGTTTAAGGCCTAAAAATCTAGTGGGTGTTGATAAAAATGGAAGAAAACGAGCTTAGGAATATGTACCTATGAAGCTATGGTGGAGTTCCTTTTCAAAAATCGCACAAGAGGTGTGGAGAAGATGAAGTTTATGAAAAATAGTGAAATTCCTGTAATGCATTCTGTTTTTTAACTTAAAAATAACTGGGCGAATTTGGTCTATACATTCGTGACAGGCTCATCGCGTTCGCGATGAGCTAGGACTGAGAGAACTTCGCATTCGCGGAAATGGGCTCGCGTTCGCGGAGCACTAACTCCTCGAGCCTTCGCGTTTGCGTCCAGGTAGTCGTGTTCGCATAGGTATAATACCCCTCCCCCTGCCTAGGCTCATAAGCCTTCGCGTTCGCGATACCAGGCCCGCATTCGCGAATGGAAGACCCCCCAAAGCTTCGCATTTGCGACCTGGGTCTCCCATTCGCGTAGAAGGAAATTTCCTTCAGTATGAATAACTCATCGCGTTCGCGAGGGTCCTCCCGCGAACGCGAAGAAGAAAATACCAGAACTGAAAAACATGCAACTTTTTATGAGTTTAAAACCTTCCGAAACACATCCGAAACTCACCCGAGCCCTCGGGGCTCCAAACCAAACATACGTACTAACTCAATAAGCCCATATGAACTTATCCGGGCGATTAAATCGCCAAAATAACATCATGAACATCGAATTAAACCTAAAAATCAATGGAATTTCTCAAAACTTCTTTGAACATCAAATCTTGCATTTAAGGTCCGAATCACGTCAAATGATCCCGTTTTTACCAAAACCGACAACACATATAAATCATATTGAACCTGTATCAGGCTCTGAAACCATAATACGGGTTCGATACCACAGATTTCACATAGCATTTCACTTTTAAAAACTTTTATATTTTTCTGAAAATAATTTCTTTTAAAAATTCATTTCTCGGACTTGGGACCTCGAAAATCGATTCCGGGCATACGCCCAAGTCCCATATTTTCCACGGACCCTCCGGGACCGTCAAATCATGGGTCCGAGTCCGTTTACCCAAAATGTTGACCAAAGCCAACTTAAATGCATTTTATGTCAAAATTTTAACATTTTTCACAGATTTACAGATAATAGCTTTCCGGCTACGCGCCCGGACTGCTCACGCAAATCGAGGTGATGCTAAAAGAGGTGTTTTTAAGGCCTCGAAATATAGAATTCATTTTGAAAAAAGGTCATCACAGATGAGATGATGAAAATTTCGATTAAAGATAAGTAGTTATGAAAAGATATCATGGCAATAGAAGAAGTAAAATCTTTAGTTAAGTTAAATAAGAGTCAAATAGGCAATAAGAGTGAATCCTAAAGCAATTAATTCTAATTTAAGCATGTAGAGGTGAGACTAGTAAATAGGAACTCAGTCATATCAAGAACAACTTCATACACAGTGAATGTAAGGACCTAAGAACCTTAAAAGGCCAATTTTCAACAAATAAGTCCGAATACGCACTCGTCACCTCGCGTACACGAATGACAATCAACATAGAAGACTTAAATACTAAGGAGAAATCCCCCATACAAGGTTAGGCATGATACTTACCTTAAAGAAGATAAACCGATACTCAAAAATGAACTTCTCAGGTGAAATGACCTCCGGACGGCTCAAATCTAACCAAAATAACTTCAAAGCACAAGTAAAACTCATAATAAACTATTCCGGATCATA
The DNA here is from genome assembly GCF_000715075.1 of Nicotiana tabacum. Taxonomy (NCBI): domain Eukaryota; kingdom Viridiplantae; phylum Streptophyta; class Magnoliopsida; order Solanales; family Solanaceae; genus Nicotiana; species Nicotiana tabacum. The sequence goes on from NC_134084.1 coordinate 55,690,575, forward strand.
AAGCCTCAATCTTTATAGAAATCTAAAAATCAACACAAAGTCGACCCCCGGGGTCGCACCTCGGAGACCAACAAATTTCACAAAACCCGAACACTCATTCTGATATGAGTTCAACCATACTACAATTATCAATTTTCGATACCATTTCATCCCTCAAATCATGGTTTTTCATTTTAAAAACATTCTTAAAAAACCACCATTTTCCTCAACTCAAAACACAAATTAAATGATAAAAACGAAGATAAAATCATGGAATATATATTAAATTCTAGGTGAAGAACACTTATCCAATCGTTTTGCTTGAAAAACCCAAAAAGAAGCTCCTAAAACCGAAGTCTAAAACTCTAAATATGAAATAAATGGCCAAACCCTCGACTTATGTTTCTGCCAGAACTTCCGCATCTGCGAACAAGCAACCGTACCTGCGGAACCGCATTGCGAGAAAGAGTCCGCATATGAGAACTCAGATAACCAGGCCTGGGACCGCATCTGCGGATTTACAACTGCACCAATGGCACCGCAGAAGCGAAAGGGGAAGCCGCATAATTGAGATTCTTCGCAGGTGCGATTGCTGGACCGCAAAAGCGAACTTCGCACCTGCGTGCCAGCCTCCGCAGAAGCGAGCAAGATCCCAGGCCTTCATGACCGCAAAAGAGGCCAGGATCACGCAGAAGCGGAGCTGCACCTGCACTCCAAAGTGTCGCAGGTGCAAAAAACTAGAAACAAACCGCTCAAAACTATGAAAAGCATCCAAAACTTGACCGGAACACGCCCGGGGCCCCCGGACCCCGTCTAAGCATACCAACAAGTTCTATACCCTAACACGGACTCGCTCGGGGCCTCAAATCAAACAACGACGAACTACGAATCGCACCATGAATCGAACTTGTGAACTTTCAAATCTTCCAACTTCTAAAACTCTTGCCGAACCCTATCAAATCAACTCGGAATGATGCCAAATTTTGCAAACAAGTCCCAAATGATATAACGTAGCTGTTCCAACTCTCGAAATTGCATTCTGACCCCGATAACTCAAAAGTCAACCCTTAGTCCATCTTCTCTATTTTCCAATCTTCAACTTTTCCAACTTTCGCCGAAATGCTCCAAATTACCCTACGAACATCCAAATCAAAATCCGGACGCACGCCTAAGTCCAAAATCACCATACGAAGATGTTGAGATCATCCAAAACCCATTCCAGAGCCGTTTACTCAAAAGCCAAATTTCGATCAAATTCTCATTGCCTAAGTTCCCAAACTAGAATCCTTCTTCCAAATTCGACTCCGAATCATCCGGTAACTGAATTCGATCATGCATGCAAGTAGATACACATAATATGAAGTTGTTCAAGACCTTATGCCACCGAACATAACTTAAGTTCTCAAAACGACTGGCCAGGTCGTTACATCCTCCCCCTCTTAAACAAATGTTTGTCCTCGAACGTGCCAATAACCGCCTCAAAGCCGTCAAATCACTACATGCACACATCCAACATACACCCGCTGGTGACCCCACGTCACCTCAATCTACATAAACCTAACGACACCATCTCAACTATGAATTTGCCTTTCTACCAACACCGATAAGCCTTATAGCCAACATTCTCACCTTCCATCCATTTCCAAAAGACCCGATTCGAAATCCATATCTGGTATCAGTCTCACCTGACTGCAACAACTCATGCCTATACCTACCAGGTACGACCACACAACATAACACACCACACATAGACACATAATAACAATTCTGATTATAATAGCTGCCCGTAATCAAAACCAGCTCCGACCATTAGCCTTATATCTGGTAGAACCCGTTTCAAACCTCCACAACACTAACGATGATGCAAGAACCATGAAGACCTCATAATATACACCCGAATCAACAAGTCACAGCTAACACCACCAGGCACTCACCCTGCAAGCTAAAACTCAAGAAGCACAGAATGAAAATGACTGAATATGCAAAGAGAAACACATAAGAGAAATATCAAATAAGCCCGACTAGCACAAATCACTATCAGTACTATACTACAAATCAATTTAAATAGGAAAATCAAAGTACATGAACAAATCATAAGGATCTCATTCTGGTATAACTCTCTACCGCGGCACGTAGCCCGACTTAAACATATCAAATCACATGAAATCGCGAGGGTCTCGCCCTCAACTCTAAATCACAGGTCGAATATACATTATACCAATTGAAACCTTCCACTAACTCAGTTCTGCCAATAAAATTAAAACACTCACTGAACTCTCACCCCGGTAGATTATCAAATCACAGCTCGTAACCAAAATACTCAAAAATCACATCAAGCCTACTGTAATGGACAACAGGAATTTCACTACTAGTCTCGTAACTCTCAATAATGAATAAAAATAAACGATAAACATGGCTACCACTCATAGAATCTCCCAACAAGGGAAAACACGTAAACAGAATACTGAGTCATGAACTCGCCCATAGGTGGAGCAAAAATAGGGGAACTCACCCCGATAAGCAGAACTGAAACAAATATGAATGGTGCCCCTCTATAACAAATCACAAGCATACTTGTAGGATCTCATCTGACGCAGCGTCCTCAAGCCTGCTATTGAGAACACATCAACGTGCCAGGCCTCTTCCTCTTGGAAGCCCCCTACTCGCCTGAATACCTCACTGTGACACATCTGTCCGGAGACTAGGATAATCTCTCACCATGTGGCTGGTATCTACACATTCAAAACAACCTCTCTACTGACGTGGCTATGGAAACTATGCAGTATGAGTACTCTGAGACCCATGAGCACCTGAATTACTATGCAAAGCCGGAAGTGCAAACTGAACTAGCTGATCCACAAAACCTCTACCATGCCGTACCCTGCCTCCAGAATAAGGACCGGTAGATCTCTTCGGTCTACGAGGACTCCTCGCCTCCCTGTCCTCTCTCTTTTGACCTCGCTCGCCCTTGCTCTCCTGGCCCCACCTGTCTTCTTGCTCCCGGTTCCACATGCCCTCTAACCGGCGAGCGATCCTTACCACCTGCTAAAACAAAACATCCGACTCCAACTCCCGAGCAATGCTGAACCGAATGTTATGCTTGATCCCCTCAATGAACCTATTGACTCACTCCCTAACTGTAGTGACCAAGGTAGGTGCATGTCTGTCCAAATCACTGAAACACACGCGGGCCCCCGGGACCCTGTTCGAACATACCAACAAGTCCCAAAATATGATACGAACTTGCTCGAAGCCTCAAATTACATCAAACAACACTAAAACCACAAATCATACCCTGATTCATGCATGAGGAATTAATGAACTTCTAGTTTCTAAATATAATACCGAAACATACCAAACCAACTCCAATTGAACTCAAACTTTGCACGCAAGTCTTAATTGGAGAGTTTAGAGGTTTGACTGAGAGTTGACTTTGTGGTTATCGAGTTTGGATTTTGGTTTCGAAAGTTGGAATAGATCCATTGTGTCATTAATGACTTGTATGCAAAATTTGGGGGTCAATCGGAATTGATTTGATAGGTTTTGGCATCAATTGTAGAAGTTAGAAATTCATTCATTTCAATAGGCTTGAATTGGGGTGTGATTCATATTTTTGATGTTGTTTGATATGATTTGAGGCCTCGACTAAGTTCGTATCATGTTTTAGGATGTGTTGTTATATTTGGTTGAGGTCTTGGGGGCTTCGGGTGGTATTCAGATGGTTAACAAATAAAAAATGGGACTTGAAAACTTGCTGAGATTGTAGACTTTCTGGTGCGATCGCACCTGCAAGGGGATTAGTCGCAGGTGTGACGCTGTAGGTACGGCTAGGTGAGTACAGGTGAAAGAAGTGAGAAGGGAGCTTGGAAGCGCATGTGCGGAGAAAAAATACGCAGAAGTGAAAGCGCACCTGCACAAGGTATTCCGCAGATACGGAGCTGGGCAGTAGGGGTGGTGACCGCAGAAGCGATAAGATTATCCGAACATGCGATCCTGTAGGTGCGAAGAGGGGACCGCTAACTGCACTAGGTCGGGGATTTAGTGGATTTCGCAGAAGCAACATTTTCTCCGCAAAAGTGGGATAACAGGCGCAAACCTTGGCTTCGCAGGTGTGAAATGCCTGGGCAGTGTATATATTGGAAGGTTCCAGGATTTTATTCATTTTTGGACCTTAAAAGCTCAGATTGAGGAAGTTTTTGAAGGGGATTGCACTAGATTTCAATAGGTAATCCACTTTTGATCATTTTTATTCATCAATATTGAATACGCATTGAATTTCTCACCTAGATTATGTGTTTTAAGATAGAACTTAGAGAATTTTGGATTAGGGATCGGAGAGTAAGATTTGGGGATTTGAGTGGCGATTTGGTGTCACATTTGGGTAATTTTGGTGTGGTTGGACTCGTTCTTGAATGGGTGTTTGGATTTTGTAACTTTTGTTGGATTCTGCGACATGGTCCTGGGGTTGACATTTTGAGTTGACTTTTTGACTTTTTTTAAAGAACCTAGATTTATTATATTGAATTGATTCCTATAGCTTGTGTTGATTGTGTTAAGTGTTTTGTCGCTAGATTCGAGTCATTTGGAGGCCGATTAATGAGACAAGGGCTTGTTGGAGTAGAGATTTGCATGGTTTGAGGTAACACTTCTAAAGTTGGTTTTGAGAGTATGAATCCTTGAAGTACGTGTTACGTGGTTGGCGTTGAGGTGACACACATTCTAGGTGATGGGCGTGTGGGCATGCACAATAGTAATTGTGACTCGCTCGATTTTGTGAAACTGTATAGTCACTTAATCTTGCCATTATTCATGTTTACTCTATGTGTTAGAAAATTTGAGCTGTGATTTATGTTAGAAATCATGTTTAGGCTATGAGTTGGTACTGTTAGGGACCCACATCGGCCATTCTTTTGTTGTTGAGTTATTTGCTTAAATTTCAGTTATGTACTCAATTGCATTCTTCATTTGAATTTCATATCTCAGTCTCTATTACCATTTATTGTTGCATTATGTATCATTGTTTTGTGGTGATTGGCATGAGTGTTGTGAGCCCGAGAGATCAGAGAAATTGATGACTGAGTGAGGTCGAGGGCTTGTTTATGAGTGATATTGATGGGATCAAGCTGCGTGTCGCAGCATGTATTATTGATTCACGATGGGATCAGGCTACATGCCGCAACATGTATTATTGATTCATGATTGGATCGGGCTGTGCGTTGCAGCAGGTTTTATTAGTGCTTAGGCAGGATCCGCGCCTCCAGAGTCTAACATACTAGTAGTGAGAGCAGGTACTGTACAGTGCTGAGTGAAAGTTGAGATAGTTAGATTGATTACTCTGAGAGTGTGAGTACGTGATGTTATTATTGTGATGAATTACAGGTGGCATGCACTTTTGCCATGTAGATATAGAGATGTTACATTCCTTATATCAGTCATTCTAGGCATATTTTATCCGTGATGAACTTAAACTGTTAATTAGTTGAAACCATGTCTACATTTTCTGAACAGTCTACAAACTGATTATGGGATTTCTTTTTGAATTATTACTGCTATACATCTGGATTTTGACTATAATTATTTGAGCTCGTCACTAGTTTCAGCCCAAGGTTAGTCTTGTTACTTATTGAGTTCATTGGTCCAGTTGTACTCATACTACACTTTTTACTTAGTCTTGTTACTTCTCGGTGTTTCTACAACTTATAGAGTTTGCCTACAACAACAACTACCAATCGAGCATTCAAATGGATCCGTATGAGGCTTTGTATGGGAGATGGTGTCGGTCTCCAGTTGATTGGTTTGATCCGGGTGAGGCTAGGCTATTGGGTACTGACTTGGTTCATGATACTTTGGACAATGTTAAGTTGATTCAGGATCGACTTCGCACGACACAATCTAGATAGAAGAGTTACGCCAATCGAAAGGTTCATGATGTTGCTTACATGGTGAGAGTGAAGGTATTGCTCAGTGTTTCACCCATGAAGGATGTTATGAGGTTCGGGAAGAAGGGCAAGTTTAGCCCTCAATATATTTGGCCTTTTGAGGTTCTTTAGAGGATTGGAGAGGTGGATTACAAGCTTGCCCTGCCTCCTAGTCTGTCGAGTGTTCATCAAGTGTTTCATGTTTCAATGCTCTTGAAGTATTTCGGCGATCTGTATCATGTTTTGGACTTCAACATAGTTCAGTTAGATAGGGATTTGACTTATGATATGGAATCAATGTCCATTTTGGATTGGCAGGTTCAGAAGTTGAGGTCAAAGAATATAACTTCAGTGAAGGTGTAGTGGAGAGGGCATCCAATTAAGGAGGCTACTTGGGAGACTGAGCGTGAGATGTAGAGTAAATATCCATGCCTATTTGAGACTCCAGGTATGATTCTAGACCCGTTCGAGGACAAACGTTTGTTTAAGAAGGGGAGAAGGTAATGACCCCGCCAATCATTTTGAGTATTATAGCCCCGTTTCCCCGTTTACTACTTATTTGATTCTCATTTGTTGTCATATGACTTTCTGGGGTGGTTGGTTTCACTTCGGGGATGATTAGAAATGAGTTGGGACACTTAGTCCCATGATTGGATGCCTAAGTTAGAAGAGTTGACCGAATGTTAAATTATCTGTAAATGACTCCAGAATGAAGTTTGATGCTTTCAATAGCTACGTATAGTGATTTTTGACTTAGGAGTGTGCCCTGATATTGATTTGGAGCTCCATAGGTGATTTTGACTTGAGTTGACGAAAGTTGGAAGCGTTGAAGTTTGAATAGTTGAGAGGTTTGACTGAGAGTTGACTTTTTGGTTATTGAGCTCAGATTTTGGTTCCAAAAGTTGGTATAGGTCCATTGCATCATCAATGACTTGTGTGGAAAGTTTGGGGTCAATCGGAGTTGATTTGATATATTTCAGCATCGTCTGTCGAGGTTGGAATTTCATTTGTTTCAATAGGCTTGAATTAGGTGTGATTCGTGCTTTTGATGTGATTTGAGGCGTCGACGAAGTTCGTATCGTATTTTGGGTTATGTGATTATGTTTGGTTGAGGTCCTGGTGGCCTCAGGTGGAATTCAGATGGTTAACGGATCAAAAATGGGACTTGAAGCATTATTGAGATTATGGACTTTCTGGTGTGATCGCACCTGCGAGGGGATTGGTCACAAGTGCGGTTGGGTGAGCGCAAATGCGAGAAGTGAGAAGGGATCTAGGAAGGGCAGGTGCAGAGAATAAATCTGTAGAAGCGAAAGCGCACCTATGCAAGGTATTCCGCATTAGCGGAGCTGGGCAGTAGGGATAGTGATCGAAGAAGCGATGAAATTATCTGCAGATACGGTCCCACAGGTGCAAAAAGAGGGAACCATAGGTGCACTAGGTCGGGGCTTTAGTAGACTTCGTAGAAGCAACATTTTCTCTGCAAAAGAGGGACCGCAGGTGCGACCCCTGGCTTCGCAGATGCAAAATGCCTGGGCAATGTATATATTCGAAGGGTTTCGGGATTTTATTCATTGTTAGACCTTGGGAGCTCAGATTGAGTGAATGTTTGAAAGGGATTTCACTAGATTTCAAGAGGTAAGCCACTTTTGATCATTTTTATTTATCAATGTTGAATTTTCCACCTGGATTATGTGTTTTTAAAGTGGAATTTAGGGAATTAGGGATTAGAGAGTAAGATTTGGGGATTTGAGTGGCGATTTGGTGTTGCATTTGTGTAATTTTTGTATGGTTGGACTCGTTATTGAATGGGAGTTCGGATTTTGTAACTTTTGTTGGATTCCAAGACATGGCGGGGTTGACTTTTTGAGATGACTTTTTGACTTTTGTTAAAGAACCTAGCTTTATCATATTGAATTGATTCCTATAGCTTGTGTTGATTGTATTGAGTTGTTTGTGGCTAGATCCGAGTCGTTCAGAGGCTAATTCGCAAGGTAAGAGCTTTTTGGAGTAGAAACATATACAGTTTGAGGTAAGTAACACTTCTAAAGTTGGTTTTGAGGGTATGAATCCTTGAAGTAGGTGTTGCGTGCTTGACATTGAGGTGACACACATGCTAGGTAACGGGCAAGCACCGTAGTAATTGTGGCTAGGTCGATTCAGTGAAACTGTGTAGTCACTTAATCTCGCTATTAATTCATGTTTACTCTATATATGTTAGAGAATTTGAGTTGTGACTTATGTTAGAAATCATGTTTAGGCTATGGGCTGGTACTGTTGGGACCCACAATGGTCGTTCTTTTGCTGTTGAGTTAGTTGCTTAAATTGTAGTTATGTACTCCGTCGCATTCATCATTTGAATATCATATCTCAGTCTCTGTTACCATTTATTGTTGCATCATGTATCATTGTTTTGGGCTGATTGGCATGAGCTTGTGAGCCCGAAAGACTAGAGAGATTGATGACTGAGCGAGGCCGAGGGCGTGTTTGGGAGTGATATTGATGGGATTGGGCTGCGCACAGCAGCGGGTCATATTGATTCACGAATAGGATAAGGCTGCATGCCGCAGCAGGTATTATTGATTCATGATGGGATTGGGCTGCGCGCTGCAACAAGTTTTATTAGCGCTTGGTTAGGTTTTGTGCCTCCGGAGTCTGAAATACTAGCAGTGAGCACAGGTTCCGTACAGTTCTAAGTGACTGAGTGTGATGAATGAAAGTTGAGATAGTCAGATTAAGTACTCTGAGAGTGTGAGTACGTGAGGTTATTATTGTGATGCATTACATATGGCATGCACTTTTTACATGTAGATATACAGATGTAACATTCCTCAAATCACTCATTCTAGGCATATTTTATTCGTGATGAGCTTAAACTGTTAATTACTTGAAAGCATGTCTACATTTTCTGAACTGTCTTCAAACTGATTATTGGATTTCTTTCTAAATTATTACTGTTATACATCTAGATTAGGACTGTAATTATCTGAGCTCGTCACTGCTTTCAGCCCAAGGTTAGTCTTGTTACTTATTGAGTATATTGGGTTGGTTGTACTCGTACTACACTCTACACTTTGTGCATCCATGTACTTCTGGGAACAACAGTTGCTGGCTTCGGAGCTTTATCTGTTGGAGACTATTAGGGTAGCTGCCTTGGCGTCCGCAGACCTCGACTCTCCTTCTTTTTAGTTTGTTTGTACTGTTCTATCTTTCTAGACAGTGTCTTAGTAGTAAGACTATGTTGTCATTTAGATGCTCATGTACTTAGTGGCACCCAGATTTTGGGGGGATTTGTATTGAGTCGCAGTATTTTCTTATCAGTTATTTATGAGACTTTTTACTTTTTGAACTTATTTTAGTATGTGTTAAATTAATGATGCACGGTTACTCGTGAGTTGTCGTCTTGCCTATCATCATGATAGGCGCCATCACGACATGTGTGATTTTGGGTCGTGATGATTGTTTGATATTGTTAAGTCTTCTTTGACTAGATTTGGGCTGAGCATAGGTGAATTTTAAAGGAAAAAGCTATTTTGAGTATTGATTTGTTCTAATTGAGGTAAGTATCTTGCCTAACTTTGTGTGAAAGAAACTACCCCTTAGGATTTGGGTTGATTGTACTATTTGAATTAAGTGGAATATGTGTACAAGAGCTTATATGTGGCATTTGACCGGTTTAGACTCTTAGGCCTCTTTCTTGACATTTAATTAAAGTGATTAATACATGTTCTATCCTTTATTATCGAGGTTACTCCTTACCTACTTTAATTGTTGTAGATTATTTGTTTAATTCTGTCACCACCAAAATCGATAGGCCGCGATGGGTGCCTGAGTCCTACCTGTCTACCACCCCTAAGCATGCGTCTAAGATATGAACCTGAATAACATCTGCTGAATTACGAAAATAACATATATGAAGGAAACCTGCTAACAAGGAATATGTACATATACATGCAGAATACAATAGGCGAGCCAGCAAGGCTGCTATAAACAACTATACATCCAAGACTGAAAGCCGACAATGCCACATATAACCCAACTAGACACATTATCTATAGGCCTCTAATAGAAACATAACTGTACAAAGATGGGACTGAGCCACGTCATACCCATATACATATATATATATATATACAAACGTATTGTACCAAAATTAAAAGTAGCTCCAGATCAAGTGAAGCACGCCAACTCTCGCTGATCAGGGATCCTAAGAAGGGGGACTATCAGCTTGCCTACCTGCACATGTAGGCAGGAAACGCAAGCCTCGTGAAATAGGGCGTCAGTACGAAAAATGTACTTAGTATGTAAGGCATGAAAATTAGTACGTAAAAGACATAAATGAAACATGGAATAAGGAAACACATATTTAATTCTGAATAACTTTGTAAATTCTAAAACGTTTATAATATCATGCACGTGCGTATAAATGTCGTACCTTGCATAGGTATGGGTGTACATAATATCATCAAGCCACTGAGGGCGTCTGTGATGACCCGGCCAGTCATCTCATGATTTATCACTCCATTTTCCCCATTTCTACTTCTTAATGTTTTGTCTATATGTTCTATTTGTGATCGGGTTGGTTTGCTCGAGTTCGGAGAGGATTTGGTAAGGTTTGAGGCACTTAGTCTCGTTTAAGGAAGCTTAAGTTGGAAAAGTCAACCGGATGTTGACTTATGTGTTAGAGGGCTCAGATGTGAGTTCCAATGATTCAGTTAGCTTCGGGAGGTGATTTGGGACTTAGGAGCGTTATCGAAATGAGTTTGAGAGGTTCGGAGTAGATTTAGGCTTGAATTGGCGAAGTTGATATTTTGGCGATTTTCGGTTGGTAGGTGAGATTTTGATATAGGGGTCAGAATGGAATTCTGAGAGTTGAAGTAGTTCCGTTGTGTCATTTGGGATGTGTGTACAAAATTTTAGGTCATTCAGACGTGGTTTGGTTGGGTTTTTGATCAAAAGCGGAATTCAGAAGATTTTTGGAAACTTATTCTTGAATCCGATGTGTTTTGGTTGATTTGGTGTTGTTTGAGGTGTTTTGAAGATTGGTATAAGTTTGAATAAGGTTATGAAATATGTTTGTGCTTTTGGTTGAGGTCCCGGGAGACTCGGGGTGATTTTGGATGGTTGACGGAGGAGTTTGAGATTTTGTGAAGTTGCAGATTTTTCTGCTTCTGGTATTTCCACACTTGCGGATTGGGGACCATAGGTGCGATGCCGCATATGCGGGAAAATGATCGCAGAAGCGGAAGCGGGGAAGTAGGTAGGAAACCGCAGAAGCGGTTAGGAGGACCGCACCTGCGATGGCGCAGATGCGGATATGGGATCACAGATGCAGAATAAAGGAACATAAGTCAAAACCGTAGAAGCGATTGGTTGACCGCAAATGCGGTACCGCAGAAGCGGTAAATTGGCTGCAGATGCAAAAATGCTTGGGCCAGAAGGTATAAATTGTGTCCTTCGCGAGTTTTGAGCTATTTCACCATTTTTGAGTTGGCTTTGGATCTTTTTGGACGATTTTGAAGAGGGATTTCAAGGGAACTTCTTTGAGGTAAGGATTTTTGACCTAAAACTCGTTTCTATGGTATTATTTCACGGGTTAGGCTTGTAATTTATGGAATTTAAGGATCAAAGTTTGGGGAAACTAGGGCTTGGAAACTTAGACCTTTGATTGAGGATTTGAAGGACCATTTGAGGTTGGATTTAAGAACTTTTGATAGGTATGAACTCGTGGGGAGATAAGGAATCTATTGATGTAAAAATAGTCGAATTCCGAGATGTGGGCCCGGGGGCCGAGTTTTGGTAATTTCAGGATTTGTGTCGTATATTGATTATTTTCGCTTGGGCTTCATTCCCTTAGCACATTTTGATGCTGTGATTCTGATTTTGAATAGATTCAACGTGAGTGGTGGCTGATTCGAGGGGCAAAGGCATCGCGAGTTAGAGATTTGACTGGATTAAGGTGAGTAATGATTGTAAATGATGTCCTGAGGGTATGAAACCCCGAATTGCATATCGTTGTGCTATATCGAGGTGACTCACACGCTTGATGGCGAGCGTGGGATCATGCACTGTTGAGGATTGTGACTTAGTCTGTCCCGAACGACTATTTTACCGCTTATTTGACTGAAAGTCTATTTGCTATCATCATTATTTGTGCTGAATGCCATATTTGGGCCTCGTGCCAACTATTTGAACCCTTCGGAAATTTTTATTGATATTTCCTCACCGTTTTGACTTTATACTTGAACTCAGTCATGATATATTTCACTGTTTTCATACTCAGCCATGTTTACTATGTTTCAACACTTATATGATCTTTTAAATGATAATTGGGCTGAGAAATCCTGTTTTACTACTGCCGAGTGGCTTGTGAGGATTTTTGACTGAGTAAGGCCGAAGGCCTATGTTGTGAGGAAACACTGAGCTTGATTTGAGACCGAAGGCCTGAGACATGTACGCCACGAGGTGGCTTGATTGATATGAGGCCGAGAGCCTAGTGATGATGCCATGAGATGGCTTGATATTGCACTTGGCCGTAAGGGGCCCCTCCAGGAGTCTGCACACCCCCAGTAAGCGCGGGTACCCATTGTGATGTGAGGTATAGCCCGAGGGGCTGGTATTGTTCTGAGATATTGCCTGAGGGGTGGATTTGTTGATACTGTGCCCGAGGGGTGAACCTTTATGTGTTTATTTTCCTTAATTGCCTGTCATTTACCTGCTTAAATTGTTGAAAAAGGTTTTCGTGAAGTTTAATTTGAGTTAAATGACTTTCACTGGTTTTACTGCTTCATTATAGTCTGCAAATCTGCTTTACGTGATTTTCTTAATTTAGTCCTTATTTATGATGATTACTCACTGAGTTGGAGTACTCACTTTACTCCCTCCACCCCGTGTGCATATTTAGGCGCATCTGATCCCACTCTCAAGTGTTGATCTTTCCAGCTTAGGCGAATCCGAGGAGTCTCTAGGTAGCTGTCGGCGTTCGCAGCCCGGAGCTTCTTCCCTATCTTATTCTCCATATTCTTAGTTACTGTATTAAACTCTATAAATTTCTCTAAGTATTCCGAATTGTTTAGATGCTCATGACTAGTGACACCACGGTATCAAGCTGTGTTGGGTTGTATTCCGCAAATTATGTTGTTATCTGCTTAAACTTTGGATTATTTTATCATGCTTAGACTGTTTCTTACTGTTTAACTGTTAAATACCAAAATAGGAAGTGTCGGTTTTTTGTCTTCATAAGAGGCGCTATCACGATCGGGTCCGGGTTTAGGGTCGTGACAGCATCCCAAATATCGTCTCGGCCACTGTGGGAAACATTATCAACATATACCAGCTGATCAGGTGGTGGTGCGTATATAATGCCATAACCTTTTCTCGTATCCCATATACATATATTTACATATATATGCATATATAATATCATCTGGTCATAGGTCAATGCATGAAAAATACGTAATAATCTTAATATTCCTTCCGGATAAACTTTTTCAACTGCGTATTAATCCGATACCTATGAACAGAAGATAATAATAATTTTTATGGGGAATCAAGAATATAGACACTCCTAATTTTTCTACGAATAGAGTAATTTATGGAAACAATGCGTTTGGTCGTTTCTTCGGTATAACGTGAACCACGCCAAAAGAAAGAAGGGATGGCCTTAACATACATGTTCCTTGAATTATTTGCATGAAATGAAGCTTCTGCTTGAACGAAAGAATGAGACTTTGAACTTGAACGAAATTGATGCTTGGATTTTATAAAATTGAAACGAAATTGTTTATGCTTGTCTAGATTTTGGGACATTAGTCCCTTTTGTCCAAATCAAGAAAGATAATCTTCTGATTTCACGTTTCCTCGAATCAAATGAACAAAATTTCACGTTCCTTACCTTGATGAAGTGATGAAGACTTTGTTTATGTTCTTGAATTTCTAAACCAAGAAAGAAGTCTTTTATTGTTATTTAATCTCATCTTTTTGACCCATAATGAATTGTAATCAAGACTTATGTCTTGTTTTGGATGCCTAGGTTGCCACCTAATACATAGAGTGATTAAGAGTCACCTTATGCTGCCACGTCACTTGGGGTGTAAGTTATTAAGTTTTTATCCACTTATTAATTAATTGGGTAATGTCCTGTTATCCAGTAATTAATTAATTACATGCATAATTTAAAAATTATCTCAAATTACTTAAAAATACTGCTCATTTTAATATACTTTATACATCGTATTACCGTGGTCATATGGTACCTTGCATGGTACTAGTCTATAATTATCGGGTATTATCTCTCGACCCGTATTTTATCCCAAATTGGCCACCTTCAATGAAACTCGTTTTCTTTAATTTATTTACCCTTTTATTCTTCATGACACTTATTTCTCACTTGTTATAATTAGCGTAACTACACTAACCTCAAGATAATCTCATCCCTGAGACTACGTCGATTAACTGAAGACGAAACTTTTAACGTATAAAAATGCGAGATGTAACAATATTACGATGTTTGGGAAGCGGGTTGCATGCCACAAGTGTATTGAAATAAGATAAAGCGATAAGGACGGATGATATGAGATAGGTGGGATCGGGTTGCATGCCCAACATACTGATATGTTGTAATTGTTTGTGATAGTAAAGTTATTCCCGGTTTTGATTCTCATGGTACGTTTTATGTTGGAACGGTTTATCAAATGAACGGTTATTATTGTTTCTTAACCATTTCATTTGTATTTTGATCGTATTTGGTTGACTGTCAGTATTCTAGTAATGGAACGATATTGATTTCTTGTGTGAGTCATGCATTCTACATGATTTATTGTATTGCTTTTACATGCCAATTTGTGTCTCCGTTATTTCTTGATAAATTGATAATCAAGGTGAATTTATGTGCATAGGGTCGCTATCTCATATTCGGTGGAGTTGTTGGTAATTTTGTCACGATCCGAATTCCCCACCATCGGGAGTCGTGATGGCGCCTACTGTCGGAGCTAGGCAAGTCAACCTTAACATACCTTTTTCAACTAATTTTCAACAAGATAATAATAAAAACAATAAATTCAAGCGGAAGTCTTAATTTAATATTAAATGAACGAAAATGCGGAAAAATTTAACATCATCCTCTACCCAAGATTTAGTGTCACAATACTCACGGACTACTATAAGATACTACAAATAAGAGTTTGAAAGAAAATACATAAGGAGTCTGCTTCGATACAATGAAAACAAACAGAAATGAAATAGATGAGACTCAGGGCCCACACACGCCAGCGAACTACCTAGGAGTCTCTGGACTGAAGGCACACTCCCAATCTACTGCTATTGCGGTCCGTAAGCTACTCCTGAATCTGTGCACAAAAAGGGCACAGAAGTGTAGCATCAGCACAACCGACCCTATGTGCTAGTAAGTGCCTGGCCTAACCCCGACGAGGCTAGACCAGACCTACCACAATTAACCTGTACAGATATATGTGCAACAACGGAAAGATATACAGAATTTAAACAGATAATAGGGAGGGGACATGCTGTGGGGTGTAACAATTTAGATATAAGACCAACGAACAGAGAGATGGAAACTGAATACTTAACATCTATGAAAGAGAGCAAGTGAATCAACAACTGCACGACACCAACCTTCGTGCTTTTACTCTCAATTCTCACCAAAACTGTCAAATATAATGCACGGCATCACCCTTCGTGCTTTTCCTCACATAACTCTCACATCAAGGCACGGAATGACCCTTAGTGCTCAAATAATTAGAGACATGGCACGGAAAGACCCTTCGTGCATAATTATCAAAACATGACATGGAAAGACCCTTCGTGCATAATCGCTCTTCCTCACCCAATCATCAGTCACAACCAATCGGGTAAGGGAGTATACAACAAGATTAAACAACCCGGAAAGGGAGAACAAATCAACAATAAGTCCCGGCAAGGGAAAAATACCACACTTCCTTCTTTAACTCATCTGCTTCTCAACTATCACTTCATAATTATATTAGCAAGTAATTAGCTCAACGGTTTCACATCTTTCGAATTTAAAAGAAACTACGACTCATGGTCATGCTAGACTCCAGTGCATAGATAACCGTCACCATGCCTATACACCGTACTCCACAGATAACACGTAGCAAATAACATCCAAATCCTAATCCCTCAAGCCAAAGTTAGAACAAACACTTACCTCGAATGCTCCAAACTCAACTCACGCTTCTAGTATAACTTTACCTCTTGATTCTACCACCAATCCGCTCAAATCTAGTCATAGGTTACTTAATCACATTAATAATTACTAAATGAATCACTCCCCATGCATGAAAATAAATTTTACAAGGTTTTTCCCAAAATGGTCAAAAATACCCCTGGACCCACGTGGTCGAAACTCGAGGTTCGAACCAAAACCCGGTTACCCATTCTCCCACGAATCCAAATATATGATTTGTTTTGAAATCGGACCTCAAATTAAGGTCCAACTTATCAATTTGTAGAAAACCTAGGTTCTACCCAAAACACCCAATTTCACCCCTGAAAATCTTTAATTTGAAGTTGAAATTATGTTAAAAGATGTTAAGGAATAAAGAAATTAAGTTAGAAATCACTTACCAATCGTTTTGGAGAAGAAAAGTTGTTTGGAAAATCGCCTCTTAGGTTTTGTGTTTTTGAAAAGTGAAAAATGACTGAGATTTTCTGAACTTGTATACCTTTCTGAGGACCTGGCGCGGACCGCACAAAAATGTGTTGCGGCCGCGCCGAGTGGGAGAAAAATTGGGGCTTTTCTGAACCCTTCCAGAGCGGACCACACTGTTTTGGTGCGCGACCGCGCTGGTTAACCTGAAACCCTAGCCCTCAGACTCAGCCACGCGGACCGCACAGAAAGGCATCGCGGCCGTGCGGCTCCAGCGCGGACCGTGCGGAAATGACCGCGGCCGCGCTGGTGTCTGCAACACCTGAACCTGCATTTTCTTAAGTCCAAGACCTCCCGGGCAGCATTCAAAACTCACCCGAGCCCTCGGGGATCCAAACCAAACATGCACACAACCTTAAAAACATCTTACGGACTTACTCGTGCGATCAAATCGCCAAAATAACATCATATACATAGGATCAAGCCTCAAACACATGATTTTCTTTCTTCAACTTTCATAACTCAAATTCTCCATTTTTAGTCCGAAACACGTCATATGACGTTCGTTTTTAGCCAAACTTTACAGATAGTGCTTAACACATATTTAAGACTTGTACCGGGCGTCGGAACCAAAATACGAGCCCGATACCTATATTTTCTAACTCCTTCTCATTTCAAATTTTCATATCAAATTTCAGAAAACAATTTCTTTTAAAAATTCATTTCTCGGGCTTGGGACCTCAGAATTTGATTCCGGGCACACGCCCAAGTCCCATATTTTTCTACGGACCCTCCGGGACCGTCGAATCACAGGTCCGGGTCCGTTTACCCAAAATGTTGACCGAAGTCAACATTATGCATATTAATACCAAAATTCATCAAATGTTTCACAAAATTCACATATTCTAACAAAAAAAAACTTTCCGGCTACGCGCCCGAACTGCGCATGTAAATCGAGGCGACTAAAAGCGAGGTTTTCAAGGCCTCGGGAGCACGGAACAAGGAAGAATTACGGTGATGACCCCTTGGGTCGTCACAAATTTAATTGTTCTAAATAAAAGAATTCTTAAGTTGTTTCATTTACGTGACTTTCTAAATAAAACTTGTTATCTCACTCAGTGCTTTACTATTTAAAATGGTTATCTCATTTTTACTTTAATTTGGTTTTTAAATTATATTCATCACCCTATTCGATGTTTACTTTACTTGAAAATTGTCATTCACGTTTTAATTTTAACAAATTATATATTTAATGGGGGTTTTACTTTGTTTGAAACACGATATTTTTACTTATTTTATTGGTTTCTAAACTAAAACTATCTAATACTCCATTTTGTATAACTTGTTCTTATTTTACTTTATTTAATTCTTAAAATAAGCTTATTGTAGCAACCCCCAAGGAGGATGCCACTTATAAACACTAATGTAATATTTATAAATTTAAACATTCTTTTAATAAAATAAACTAGCAAAATAAAAATATATGCCCATGATAAACTTCAACATACGACTCTCAACTTAGAGAAATCTCATAAAAATAACTTTAGACTTTCAAGAAACAACTATAAAAAGAAAAAAGAAAAAAAATCTATTTAAATTAAATCAATACTTTAAAATTTACCAAATACCTAGTAGCAGAATATTTTTCCATACAACATTCAAGACTCAAACTAAGCATAAAGTCCAACTCTCAATCAAATACAAGCTAGTTAAGTCTTCAAAAGAAAGCCCCAAGTTCAATTCAAGTACTAAATTTAATAAATTACAAGATTTAGGCATAAATACCCCCAAAATAGTCAAATCATTCATCAAGATTAAGTTACCAAAATAATAGCATCATGACCCAATAATTATTCAAGAGTTCATATCTATGTGTATCATATGGATCATGTACAAGTCCCCAAAAGTCTACAAAAAAATACATATGTTTATGCAAGTGTGATCTTCATCTAATCTTCCGAAGAGTCTACTTCAAATTATATCCTCAAGTGTCACGACCCGAATTCCCCACCATCGGGAGTCGTGATGGCGCCTACTGTCGGAGCTAGGTAAACCAACCTTAACATACCTTTTCAACTAATTTTCAACAAGATAATAATAAAAACAATAAATTCAAGCGAAAGTCTTAATTTAATATTAAATGAACGAAAATGCGGAAAAATTAACATCATCCTCTACCCAAGATTTAGTGTCACAATACTCACAGACTACTATAAGATACTACAAATAAGAGTTTGAAAGAAAATACATAAGGAGTCCGCTTCGATACAATGAAAACAAACAGAAATAAAATAGATGAGACTCAGGGCCCACGCACGCCAGCGAACTACCTAGGAGTCTCTGGACTGAAGGCATGCTCCCAATCTACTGCTACTGCGGTCCGTAAGCTACTCCCGAATCTGTGCACAAAAAGGACACAGAAGTGTAGCATCAGCACAACCGACCCCATGTGCTGGTAAGTGCCTGGCCTAACCCCGACGAGGTAGTAACGAGGCTAGACCAGACCTACCACAATTAACCTGTACAGATATATGTGCAACAACGGAAAGATATACAGAATTTAAACAGATAATAGGGAGGGGACATGCTGTGGGGTGTAACAATTTAGATATAAGACCAACGAACAGAGAGATGGAAACTGAATAATTAACATCTATGAAAGAGAGCAAGTGAATCAACAACTACACGGCACCAACCTTCGTGCCTTTACTCTCAATTCTCACCAAAACTGTCAAATATAGTGCACGACATCACCCTTCGTGCTTTTCCTCACATAACTCTCACATCAAGGCACGAAATGACCCTTCGTGCTCAAATAATTAGAGACATGGCACGGAAAGACCCTTCGTGCATAATTTTCAAAACATGGTACAGAAAGACCCTTTGTGCATAATCGCTCTTCCTCACCCAATCATCAGTCACAACCAATCGGGGAAGGGAATATACAACAAGATTAAACATCCCGGCAAGGGAGAACAAATCAACAATAAGTCCCGGCAAGGAAAAATACCACACTTCCTTCTTTAACTCATCTGCTTCTCAACTATCACTTCATAATTATATTAGCAAGTAATTAGCTCAACTGTTTCACATCTTTCGAATTTAAAAGCAACTACAACTCATGGTCATGCTAAACTCCAGTGCATAGATAACTGTCACCATGCCTATACACCGTACTCCACAGATAACACGTAGCAAATAACATCCAAATCCTAATCCCTCACGCCAAAGTTAGAACAAACACTTACCTCGAATGCTCCAAACTCAACTCACGCTTCTAGTATAGCTTTACCTCTTGATTCCACCACCAATCCGCTCGAATCTAGTCATAAGTTACTTAATCACATTAATAATTACTAAATGAATCACTCCCCATGCATGAAAATAAATTTTACAAGGTTTTTCCCAAAATGGTCAAAAACACCCCCGGACCCACGTGGTCGAAACTCGAGGTTCGGACCAAAACCCGGTTACCCATTCTCCCACGAGTCCAAATATATGTTTTGTTTTGAAATCGGACCTCAAATTGAGGTCCAACTCGTCAATTTGTAGAAAACCTAGGTTCTACCCAAAACACCCAATTTCCCCCATGAAAATCTTTGTTTTGAAGTTTAAATCATGTTAAAAGATGTTAAGAAGTGAAGAAAATGAGTTAGAATCACTCAGCAATCGTTTTGAAGAAGAAAAGTTGTTTGGAAAATCGCCTCTTAGGTTTTGGGTTTTTGAAAAGTGGAAAAATGACTAAAAATCCCGAATTTATACATTTTTGGGGGGCTGGCGCGGACCGCATAGAAATGCGCCGTGGCCGCGCCGAGGGAGGGGAGAAGTGGGCTCTCTCTAAACCCACCAAGCGCGGACCGCACTGATTTGGTGCGCGGCCGCGCTGGTCGACCCTCTAAATCCCACCACGCGGACCGCACAGAAAAGCACCGCGGCCGCGTGGCTGCCAGCGCGGACCGCACGGAAATGGCCGCGGCCGCGCTGGGCCTGCAACATCTGAACCTATATATTTTTCTAAGTCTAAGACCTCCCGGGCCCTACTCAAAACTCACCCGAGCCCTCAGGGCTCCAAACCAAACATTCATATGATCTCGAAAACACCTTACGGACTTACTCGTGCGATCAAATCGCCAATATAACATCATATACATATGATCAAGCCTCATAATACATGTTTTTCTTTCAACTTTCATAAAAACTTAAATTCCCCATTTTAAGTTCGAAACACGTCATATGACGTCCATTTTTAGCCAAACTTTACAGATAGTGCTTAAAATATATTTAAAACTCGTACCGGGCGTCGGAACCAAAATACGAGCCCGATACCACAGTTTTCTGATCAATTTTCTTCTTCATTTTCCTTAATTAATTTCAGAAAATAATTTCAAACAAAAATTCTTTTCTCGGGCTTGGGACCTCGGAATTTAATTTCGGGCACACGCCCAAGTCCCATATTTTTCTACGGACCCTCCGGGACCGTCGAATCACAGGTCTGGGTCCGTTTACCCAAAATGTTGACCGAAGTCAATATTATGCGTATTAAATATCAAAATTCATCAAATTTCTCACAAAATTCGCATATTTCAACTAAAAGATTTCCGGCTTCGCGCCTGGACTACGCACGCAATATCGAGGCAACTAAAATCGAGGTTTTCAAGGCCTCGGAAGCACGGAACAAGGAAGAATTACGGTGATGACCCTTTGGGTCGTCACATCAAGCATCTCCCGACACATTGTAACGACTCGACTGGTTGTTTTGAGCTCTGGTGTGTCGTTCGATAGTTTGAGGTTATGAGTAGCTTCACTTCAGGTATTATAACTTGTACGTGTGGTCGGAATTGAATTTTGGGAAGTTGAGAGTTGATTTGGGAAGAAGATTCTCATTTCGAATGCTGTAAGTTGGAAGAATGGACTAAGGTTGGATTTTTGAGTAAACAACCTCGGAATCGGGATTTCAGGGTTCCAATAGGTTCATATGATTTTTTTGGACTTGGGCGTATGTCCGGATCGGGTTTTGGATGACTCGGGAGCGTTTCAGCACCTATTGTGGAAGTTAGCATTTTTGGAAGAATTTCATATATTTGGGTTGAAGTGCATTTCAATGCTATCGATGTCCGTTTGCGATTTCGAGTCTGGGAATAGCACTGTAAGGTGATTATAGTACTGGGAACGCGTCTGAAAGTGGATTCGGACGTCCGTAGGTCATTTTGGGGTCATTTGGTGAAAGTTAGAAATTTGAAGGTTTTTGAGCAGTTTGACTGGAAGTGGACTTTTTGATATAGGGATTGGATTCCGATTTCGGAAGTTGGAGTAGGTCCGTAATATCGAACGTGACTTGTGTGCAAAATTTGTGGTCAATCGGATGTGATTTGATAGGTTTCGGCATCAAAGGTAGAAGTTTGAAATTCTAAAGTTCATTAAGCTTGGAATGGGGTGCAATCCATGAATTCGACGTTGTTTGATGTGATTTGAATGCTCGACTAAGTTCGTAATGTGTTTTGGGATGTGTTGGTATAATTGGTTAAGGTTCCAGGGGCCTCAAGTGTGTTTCTGGGTGGTTTAAGCTCATTTAGAGCTATTTTGGAACAACTGATTCTGGTGTCTGGTTTCCTTCTTCGCGAACGCGAAAGAATTTTTGGGGGTGTTGGATTTAGCCTTTGCGAATGCGAAGCAGTGGCCGCAAACACGACGAGGAACTGGATCTGGAGAGGAAAATGCTCATTGCAAACGCGTTAGGGCAAACACGAACGCAGAGCTGAGATTGTAGGAGCCTACGTGAATGCGGGCAGGTTCATGCGAACACGTAGAAAAATATATAGAGGTAGTGAGTTTATCCTTCACAACAGCGAAGGCGTTCTCGCGATCGCGAAGAAGGGCAGTGCTGGGCAGATTGTTTTAAAGACGGGATTTGGCCCTTTCTCCTCCATTTTTCATTTGGTTGGTGATTTTTGGAGCTCTTAGAAGTGAGATTTTCATCATCTATGTCAAGGGAAGTGATTCCCACCTATTGCAAGTTTAATACTTGGATTATATATGAATCTGGGCATGAAAACTAGTAGAAATTTGGAATTTTGAAGAAAATGCTAGAACTTGGTATTTTTGGATTTTACCACGAATTTGGACATGGAATTGAGAGTAAATTATATATTTGAGTTTGTGAGG
This sequence comes from Nicotiana tabacum, assembly GCF_000715075.1. Taxonomy (NCBI): domain Eukaryota; kingdom Viridiplantae; phylum Streptophyta; class Magnoliopsida; order Solanales; family Solanaceae; genus Nicotiana; species Nicotiana tabacum. The sequence goes on from NC_134084.1 coordinate 55,713,258, forward strand.
TTATGGGTAAATTATATCTTCGCAAAATTATGGAATTCGGGCACGTGGGCTCGATGGTGATTTTTATTGCGGGGATGGAAATTGTTTTAAATTGGATTATAATGAGTATTGAAGTATATATTAATTGGCTTGCATAATTATTGGCTAGTTTTGGAGCGTTGGACATTAATTCGAGTTGTTTGAAGGGCCCGGAAGACAATTATGGAACTTCGTAGCGAGGTAAGTCTCCTTTCTAACCTTGTAAGAGGAAATTTACCCCATAGGTGAACTAAATCAATATGCGCTCCTATTTATGGGGGCTACGTACGCACGAGGTGACGATAGTCCGTGCGTAGCTAATATTATGCTTAAGCTCAGGTGGTCTAGGACCCAAAAGCATGCTTTACTTGCAATATTTGCAACATTATTGTCAATTTAAAATGCTTAAATCAAATCAAACTTGGTAAATAAATTTCTAAAAGGCTAAACATTATTTTTTTGTCTTTTAAAAGAGAAATTGCCTTTTCCTTAGGATAACTGCCCCTTGATGAATTCTTGATTGACTGTTTGAATATGTTTAACTTTTGTGGAATGGGCCGAACGCCTCAGTAGATTAAATAGATGCATCTGTGGTTTGTACCATTCAACCCTCTGGCAGTGCACAATTTAAGTATTATGTTGGATCGGGTCGTACGACCTCGACATGATTTGCGCATGCTTGTATTGCTTTCCTTGAAATTTATAAATAATGATATTGCCTCTCCGTCCTGAGATAAATTGATAAATGATGAAAATGAATTTGGAAATCGCCTATTTAAAAAAAGGATTGTTTACTTGCTTCATGATTTTCTTAAGTTCACCGCTGATTTTAAAAAAACCCACGACTAATTATATTATTAGTACATTACTGTTTTACCACTAGTAAGTGTTGGAGTCGACCTCTTGTCACTACTTCTTCGAGATTAGACTGGATACTTATTGGGTGCACATTGTTTTCCTACTCATACTACACTTGATGTACATTTCGTTGTACATGTATATACATTTAGTGGCCTTATGGCGCAGCGGCGTGGTTGATTCTGCTGCATCTTGTGTCACGATCTGCAATCGGCAGAGTGTCCTTCAGAGTAGTAGTATTTTCTATTACTGTCCAAATTGTATTTCGGACAGATACTGTATTTATATTATTTTTCCTAGTTGATGCTCATGCACTTGTGACACCGGGTTCTGGGATGATGATGGATTATTCATTTTTGACATGTTTAAAAATAATATTAATAGAATGTAAGGGTCCACCAAACTCTATAGAGAACCAGGTTCTCTATCAGATTTAACAACACACACACAAAGCAGTAGATAAATGACAAGAGGAATTTTATGTGAAAAATTCCCAGCTCAACGGGATTAAAACCACGACCTACGCTTGTAGGATTTCAACTTTACTACTGAGCAACTTTTAGATTACAACCTATACAACCTAGGAATTAAACTCTTAATCCTCACTAACTTGTAACACTCTATTACAAGCCACTTTGTAATAACTCTATTACAAAGACTTTGCAACTTGACTAACTCTAGCCAAGACTTAAACTCACAGGTTTAAGGTTTACAAGGGTTTCCTACTGAATGCTTCTAAAAAAGATAGATAGGAATTACAATTGAAGAACTATTACAAAGTTACAACTAAACTAAGGACATATAATGACTTGATGTGGGAATTGGTCCGTAGTTGATTTGTTCTTTGATCTTGAAGCACTTGAAACTTGCTTGTTGAATAGTCACGATAGTGAGCTTCTGAAAAGTTCAAGTGAAGTGTTTTACCTCCCTTGATTGTATATATACATGTGTGATATCACTTACAATGATGTAAGTAAGGTAGGTAAAAAATCTTCCCTGAAAAGTTGACTGTAGCACTATTCCTGCACTATAACGTGTGCAGGCAGCAATTTTCTAACTGGAGAGTTGACTTTGTACAGTCTCCTCGAGAGTTGGTAGGGACCTGTTCCCTCATTTGTTCCTTCCTCTTTGAAGAATTGAATCATAACGCAAGCTTGATCCCAAACTGGAACCTGTTCTTGTGATCTTAAGGTCTTGTAAATGTGTAACATGTTCCTTATCTGATTCTTGGATAGTAAATTTGTTAGATCATCAAAACATAAAGCAAAGTACTTATGACCAAAGTACTTGTAAACTATCAATTTCCCCTTTTTGATAATGAAAAACGCATAATTGAAAAAACTAGAAAGAACCACATAGAACCAGATCGTGAACCAGAAAGACCTTAAGTTTCCCCCTAAAACTCTGCATTCCCCTTTAATCAGTACTTTAACCTCTATGAGTTCCCCCTGAATATGTATTTCTCCCCCTTAAGATTATTATTCATTTATTCTCTTTATTATTCAATTAAATCTTCCCCCTTTTTTCATCACAAAAGCACAGAACAAGTAAGTAGCATGAAGAAGTCTAGCGTAGCTAACTCATGCCACTTATGTGCCCACAACATGATAGAAAACAGAAACAAAAGAGCAACAACATAAATAGCAAAAAGGAAATCACTTTCATAAACCAGATTTGGACTTTTATAGGCGGGAGAAGAATCATTGTTTTTATCCATAGTTTAAAACAAACAAAAAACAATTGCCAGAAACAAAAAAAAACATCACCAAAAACAACTTAAGAAGATGGACACTAAGGGGACATTCTTAAGGGAACACTGGAGGAAGGGGTTGGAAGAGGCAGCAAGGGTTTGGAGAACAAGATCCATGCGAGCATTCACGGACGTTTGCTCATTGAGTAGTCTTTCTTTTAGGTCCTCCACCTGTTTCCTGAGTTTAGTATTCTCCTTTGTTAGGCGTGCAACTTCTGAGCTATGAGAACTACTAGAGCCAGGTGCCACTTGTAACTGACTGAGTTGACTCTCAAGAATTGCATTCCTAGCCTTCAACTTCCTGATCTTCTCTGTGGCACTGTTCTGAGCATTTATCAGTTGAGAGATAGTGGAAGTGCTTCCAACTCCTCCGACCTTGTCTATGCACTCACACTCCTCAAGAGTAGTTTTTGAAAAGGATTGCTTTTTAGTGCCCACTTTGGCGTGTCCCAGAGGTACCTTGAAGAACTCAAAGACCTTTGTGAGAAGAAAACCATAGGGTAGTCTAGGATTCCCATCTTTAAGGTTTTCTACCTTCTGCATATGCTCAATAGTTATGGCAAGCAAATAGATAGTGGTAAAATTATCCAAGGGTTTCCATAAGGAATAGGTCAGCTTTGGATGCAACAGATCTTCTTTCAGCACGGGGAAGCAACACTTTGTTAACCATCTCAAAGAGCAACTGATAAACTGGAAGGAGTGCCTTCTTATGAACATGTTACCCATGATGTAGTGCTTTGTCCTTGACAATGGCATTTCTGAAGTTTGGTGTGCAGGCACCATGAACAGATGATAGTCCTTTGGCAGGAACATCCAGAATTGACCCCAATAAGGCATAGTCCATCACTATGTCCACCCCATTTATCAACACATAGATTTGATCACCATCTACTGTGAAGAGACTAGTATAGAAACTCTGTACCTCCTCTTCATACACTTTGGGAACCTCATTTGTAAACAAATTGGTCCATTGTTGAGAATCACAAATGTCCCCTAATTGTCTCGTCCTAGCAAGTTCTAGAGTGTCAGAGGCAAATGTGCGACCTCACAGTACTTTCTGATTTCTCAACTTCCTTTTCTCAAAACTCGGAGACTCACTAACTTTGGCTTTCTTGATGGAACCAGGTTCCTAATCATCATCCATTTTTCTTTTTACTGACTTGCAAACAGACTTTCCCTTCTCCACTAAATTTTTCTACACAAGTTCACCTGATTGTTTTCACTTCTTCATCATCAGACTTGTCACCACTCTATTTGTCACCATAATTCTTTACCAACTTTTCACTGGAAGCAGCATTAGCACTCTTGGAAGGACCTTTAACATGTGTAGAAGTGTTCCTTATAGATTGAGAATGAGAGTGCTTCTACTTCAAGAACTTGTGGGTTAAGGAACTTGGATCCTCTTCAGCTTCCTCATCCACAATTACCACTGGAACGACCTTTTCATGCACAACTTTTCCATCCTTTACCGGCCTTCTCTTTCTCTTGCTCCTTTGACTCTTCTTGAGAGCAGACTCCCAAGCTTCCTTTTACTGCAACCGAGTAATGGGTCACTTTAGGGTTGACTCTGGAGCTGCAATTGGCTTACTCCTAGTCATGATAAAACTAACATATGCCAAATCATCTGTGTCTTCTTCACTATTAGAATTCTTCTCAGGCACCACCATATTCAAAGGCTCAACATAGAAGTAGGGAGAAGGAGAAGGATCAACACTGGCCTGGGGAGATGACCCCTGACCTGGATCCTCCTCGAAGGGATCTTGTTCATCACTTGGGACCCCAGTAGTGTCATATTGAGTAGATTGTTAAAAAAGAACAAGTGCTCCCAGTCTTCTGTGGACTGAAGGTCTTCCCTCTGAAACTCGGACACTTCTCCACCTTTCTCTACAACAACCCCTTCCAAAGCACTGGAAAGCATATTTTCTATCCCCTCTCTTTCTTGTGGTTTCATGGAAATTTCACCAAAGGGAGAAGTGATACCAGTAGACTCGTGGCCTATCATGGTTATCTCAGTCTTGCTTAGACAGGGAACAGAATCGGAGTGGGTAGGAGAGGTAGTAGAGTGTGGAGGAGACTCTGCTTTAGGGTTTGGATTAGTGATTGTGTTGGGAGAGGATTTCACCGCTGGAACAATGACTAGTGAGGACTCAATCACAATGCTGTCAGGCACATTGGAGGTTGCTTGATTTTCATACATGGCGAGATTATACTCGAAGGATTGTGGATTTGAGAAGAGAGAAGACAAAGAGAATATTTGAATTTTGAAGAGAAGGGTTGTGATGTTGATTTATTTATAATGAGGGACTGGTTCTGAAATAGCGGCAACCTTTTGCTTGGGGAGTTTTATCGTTCAGAAAAAGGTATGACGCTTTGGATGAAAAGACACAACTTAAAGAGACTGTCACGCTGATGATACCGTGGCATTGTGTTTGTCCATTTTAAATTGTGTATGAAAGAACAAAAAAGCTACTAACCTGTATCAAGAAAGCCAAGTTCCCTGATGGGTCTGGCAAGTGAGTTTAACCCCTTTTTCAGCATGCACTGCAGCATCTGCTTCAGTAGTCATCATGCATGTCTACCTGTAATGGTACAGAGGTGAGTTAGACTTAGCCAGGAAATACTTTAGCTAACTTTTACCTGACTATGACTTTCATAACCAATCATGAGGAACCAGGTCCTCGGTTGGGTTTTATCATCTCTAGTGCAAGGCGATTTTTCTCGGAATATTTTCTTTCCAGGGATTTGGTGAAGATGTTTGTAACTTGATCTTCAGAAATCAATATATTTTGCCCTTTTGAGTCGGACTCAAGTTTTTTCAATTTGCTACTTGGTCCACGACATTTGAGCAAAGCAGGAGGTTGATGATACATATTCTGCTTTAATTGTTGAGAGTGCCATTGAACCTTGCTTCCTTGAGCCTCATGAGACAGAACAGGAACCCAAAGAATGTCCCATTTCAAGTGAGCTATTCCTATCCGTTACTTGAAGGATAGTAGAGAACTATATCATGTGTTCCTCTAAGCTATCTCAAAATTCTTACACCAGCTTTTAGATGATACTCCTTTGGATTTGACTGAAACCTTGCACATAACCCAACTCTGAGCACGATTTCTGGTCTACTTGCAGTAAGATACATGAGTGATTATGTGATGTCTCTATGCATGGTTTGATTAAGAGAAGAACCAGGTTCATCCATGTCTAGGCGTGTAGCTGTGGCAATGAGAGTGCTGATGACTTGTGATGCCTCTATGTGAAGCCCTTTTTGACAACTCGATTTTCAGCTTCTGTTGTTGTAGTTATGGGACCAAGTTCCTTGCTGTAATCAATAAGCGTTCCCCACCTTGATCTATATTTTTGTTCTCTCTTGAGATGAGTACTTCAAGAGGATTCCTCCATCTCTTTTACCATCAGATTTTCAAAGCTAATCCTTCCCGTTATTGAGAGCATAACAATTGTACCCAGATCTTCTCAAATGAGTCAGTAACTTTGGTCAAGATGTTTGCAATCCCTCTATCAAATAATATTGACCGTGCACAATCTTCAAGTGTCATGTTCTTCTTTTCCACAGTTCCATTTGTTGTGGTGTTCTTGGAGCTAAGAGGTTGAATACTTCTTCTTTGAATACAACATTCTTCTATTCTGGCATTATCCAAACCTGTTCCTTAATCTATCTGATGAAAACTACATTTGCTTCTATCTATACTTGGATCTTCTTGACAAAATCCACAATTACTTGAAAGATCTCATCCTTGGTTCTGAAGAACAGAGTCCAAGTAGACTTGGAGTAGTCATTCACTGTCAATAGATATATCTTCTTTCTTTCCTGTTAGGCCCTCTCACTGCTCCACACAGATTTATATGAGGAAGATCAAGTGGCCTTGAGGTGTTGACTTCCCCTTTTGGGCTTAAATGGAGATATGACATACTTTCAGTTTGCATAGGCATTGCACACTTTGTGTTCCTTAGTACTCAGCTTGGTAAGATCACGAACCAGGTCCTTCAGGGCTAGTTTATTCAATGATGAAACACTTGCATATCTCGGCCTAGTGTTCCATAGTTCAGCATTGTTTTTAATAGCTCTCAACCAACTTGTATCACCACTTCTACATAAGGCTCAAGCACATTACCATAAGTATGCTTGTATCTTTTGGCAATAACATCACCTAAGTAGTCACCGGATTTGAGATTGTGCATATCCTGGACAAGAATTCCACTTTATTTCCCTTTGACACAGATCTTCCTACTCCTAGAGCATACCCCCTTTTAGATATTTTCAAAAGGGTACACTCTCTCCTTGTAGGGCTTTTAGTGAAGGCAAATTAATCGAATTTCCAGTCCTATCCTTTGAGAAACCTCTGTCCATATATCATTGTTGGATGCTCCCTTTCACTGCTCCCTGCACAAGGAAATCAAGGGTTAGATTTAGGAACCCAAACGAGTTTGGGTCCCTTGTAATGAGGAAAGGGATAAATGAGTGCTCTTTTAGTCCAAGTAGGCAGAATACGTTTCCTATTTGACGGACCAGGTCCTCTAGCAGTAGTTACTCTCTCAGCAAAGACTTTATTTTTCTAACGAGACTGAACCCTGGCCATACAGTTTTTTTAAGGTGTCCATTGTTACCACAGTGGGTACATAGCTAATTGTCGGTTATAGTAACGTACTTGCTATGAGGGTTGTAGGGAATATTTTCCCTTTGAAACCCAATCCCCTGCCTGTCGGTATAAATGGTAGTGATAGCATCAGAGGAGCAGGTCCACTTAAGCAATTTTTCAAGGTCACTTTTCACCTTCCCTAGTTCTTCCTGAAGCTGTTTCTTTTTCTCACGCTCAGCACACGGACTAGTCTTCACCAAATTCAACTTATTTTCAAGCTTAATGTGTGCCTCACTTGCAACTTCCTTTCCTTTTTCAGAGTTTCCAGGCTTATTTACCATTTTAAATTCCTCAATTGGTTATTTCAAGTCTACTACCACCACTACTAGGTCATCTCTTTCTCGCTTAATGATAGCAACTCTCTCAGTCATGATTTCTTTTTCTTTACTTGCACACTCAATAGTTTCTTTTAAGTCCACCACAACAACCATTAGATCATCTCTTTCATGTTCTATACTAGCAATTTTTTCCTAAGGCATTCTTTTCCTTTTTTAGGTTCTCTATTGTTTCTTTCAAATCGACTACAACGACTACTAAGCCATCTCTGGTTTGTTCAGCTTCCCCTAGTTCCATAGTTAAAGCATCTTTATCATTGATAATACTATGGTATGCATCAATTAGCACATTTTCTAATGACATGAACTATTTAGGAGAGTAAGATTTCAAATTTCTCTGAACATCTAGAAAATTTACCTCATCGCTGTCATCATCTTCATCGTTATCAGATTGAAACATTAAAGCAAAGATCTGCCATAATTGAACTGCCACCATGGTCATTTTCTTCTTCAAATTTGCCAGAGGAGTCTCCCCATGCAGCAAGAGCTTGTTTTACAACATTGTTAGCATCATTCTTCCTCTTGAAGCGTTTGTAAGGAACCTGGTTCCTCTTGGATGCTTTATCAAAGTTGTTATTATACTAATCTTGATTTAGAAGGGGGAAATACTTGATGAAGTGTCCTGACTTACCACATTTATGACAGGGGTCATAATTTATTGGCTTGTTGGAACTTCCCCTTTTTGGAATGGCTCCATTCCTGTGAACCATCTTATGGAATCTTCTTGTCAAGTAGGCCATGTCCCCGACTTCACCACTTGAGTCATTGCTGTCTGTCTTGGAGACAAGGTTTTTCTCCCTCTTAGGATCTCTTCTTCTTCTTCTTTTTCAAAAAAAAAAATTCATCCATTGTTAGTGTCTATAAGTCCTTAGCCTCTATAATGGCATAAACTTTGCTTTCCCAAGAACTGGACAATACACTAAGGATTTTTCTGACAAACTTGTTTTTCGGAATACTTTCACCAAGAGAGTGAAGCTCATTGATAATGGAGGTGAATTGAGTATGCATATCTTGGATGAATTCATCATATTTCATTCTGAAGAGCTCATATTCAGTTGTGAGCATATCAATCTTGGATTGCTTCACCTGGGTTGTTCCCTTGTGAGCTGTGTGAAGAGCCTCCTAGATCTCTTTTGCTAATTGACATGATGATATCCTGTTATATTCATCAGGACCAATGCCACAAACAAGAATTTTCTTGGCACAAAAGTTCTTTTCTATGGCCTTTCTATCAGCTCATTGAATTCCTTCATGGTCTTGGGGATGACAAAACCTAATTTGCCAAGGTTCTTAGTAGGGACAAAGGGTTCGTCACATATAACACCCTATAGCTCAGTATTTTTAGCCATGATGAAGTCGTGTATCCTCGTTTTCCACCATCAATAATATTGCCCATTGAAACTTGGAGGTCTATAAGTAGACTGGCCTTCTTCGATGTTTGGAGGAGTAGCCATAAAGATCATTTCTAGGGGTTAACTTGATAGAAAGAACCTACTCTTATACCAATTGATAGAATATAAGGGTCCACCAAAATCAATAAAGAACCATGTTCTTTATCAGATTCGACAGTACACACACACAGAGCAGTAGATAAATGACAAGTGGAATTTTATATTAAAATTCCCAGTGTAACGGGATTAAAAACCACGACCTATCCTTGTAGGATTTCAACTTCACTACTAAGAAACTTTTAGATTACAACCTATGCAACCTAGGAATTAAACTCTTAATCCCTCACTAACATGTAATACTCTATTACAAGCCACTTTGTAATAACTCTATTACAAAGACTTTGCAACTTGACTAACTCTAGCCAAGACTTAAACACACAGGTTTAAGGTTTACAAGGGTTTCCTACTGAATGCTTCTAAACAACTAATTAGGAATTACAATTGAAGAACTATTACAAAGTTACAACTCAACTAAGGACATATAATGACTTGATATGGTAACTGGTCCGTAATTGATTTGTTCTTTGTTCTTGAAGCACTTGAAACTTGCTTACTGAATAGTCACGTTAGTGAGCTTCTGAAAAGTTCAAGTGAAGTGTTTTACCTCCCTTGATTGTATATATACATGTGCGACATCACTTACAATGATGTAAGCAAGGTAGGTAAAAAGTCTTCTCTGAAAAGTTGACTGCAACACTACTCCTGCACTGTAGCGTGTGCAGGCAGCAGCTTTCCAACTAGAAAGTTGACTTCGTACAGTTTCCTCGAGAACTGGTAGGGACTTGTTCCCTCAACTGTTCCTTCCACTCTGAAGAGTTGAATCATAACGCAAGCTAGATCCCTAACTAGAACATGTTCTTGTGATCTTAAGGTATTGTAAATGTGTGACAAGTTCCTTATCTGGTTCTTGTATAGTAAGTTTATTAGATCATCAAAACATAAAGCAAAGTACTTATGACCAAAGCACTTGTAATCTATCAAATATTATTCATCCTAAAATTTCGTCTATTTACTATTAAATTGAAGAAAAATCATGATATGAAAAATACAAAAACGAGAACTAAATTAAGTATTTATGGTTGTCTTGCCCGACAACTGTGTCCAGTGCCATCACGACCTTTATTGGATTTTGGGTCGTGACAACATGGTATCAGAGTACTAGGTTTACTTAGGTCTCATAAGTCATGAGCAAGTCTAGTCGAGTCTTGTGGATCGGTACGGAGACGCTTGTACTTATCTTCAAGAGGCTACATGCTATTAGGAGCACTTCCCTTCTTGATTCCTCATCGTGCGATTTGATTCCTTTGAGACTTATGCCTTCATTTCCTTCCCATTCAATCTTATGTGCCGTGAAACGCTGGTTATAAATCGGGAATCAAGGAATTGTAGTGGTACTACAGATGTGATGCGAGATGTTTCTCCCTGTGTAGTTGATTGGGATATTGTCATCACCTTGTGAAAGAATATTATGTCTTTTCAGATCAGTTGCTATACATATGAAAGCTTGGAGGCTACGCACAGGTTGCTATGGTGCTCAGGAGCTGTGGCACAGTATTGATATGATGGTACGATGCTTGTGTCACGACCCAAACCTATAGGCCGTAACGGGCACCTGGTACCTTACTTAACCAAGTACAAACATAACGTATCTTTCCATGTCATACTTATAATATATAACTGATTCAGAAGGCTACCATGAAATAAGTAGAATACAACATGTGCTACAAACTTATACATAAGACATACGGGCCTATAAGACCAAAATAACCACCGGTATGTTAAACATAGGCCGACAGGGCCATACAACCTTTTACGTACATGACATCTATCTACAAGCCTCTAAGAATACATAATTTTTATAAAGGTCGGGACAGAGTCTCGCCATACCAAACAATACACGTCTAAATCATACTAACCAAATAAGTGTGATGACCCGGTCAGTCGTCTCATGAGTTACCACTCTATTTTCCCTATTTCTGCTTCTTTATGCTTTGTTTATCCGCGTTATGTGGTATTGGGTTGGTCGGATCGAGTTCGGAAAGGATTTGATAAGGTTTGAGACACTTAGTCTCTTTAGAGTGAGTTTAAGTTGAAAAAGTCAACCAGATGTTGGCTTATGTGTTAGAGGGCTCAAATATGAGTTTTGATGGTTCAGTTAGTTTTGGGAGGTGATTTGTGACTTAGGAGTTTGATCGAAATGAGATTTGGAGGTTCAGAGTAGATTTAGGCTTGAATTGGCCAAGTTGATATTTTGGCGATTTTCGGTTGATAGGCGAGATTTTGATATAGGGGTCGGAATGGAATTCTGAGAGTTTTAGTAGTTTGTTGTGTCATTTGGGATGTGTGTGCAAAATTTCAGGTCATTCGGACATGGTTTGGTTGGATTTTTGATCAAAAGCGGAATTCGGAAGATTTTAGAAAGTTTGTCTTGAATCCAATATGTTTTGGTTGATTTGATGTTGTTTGAGGTGTTTTGAAGATAGGTACAAGTTTTAATAAGGTATTAGGATATGTTTCTGTTTTTGGTTGAGGTCCGGGGGGCCTCGGGGTGATTTCGGATGGTTAACGGAGAAGTTTGGACTGTGTTGCAGCTTCTGAATATGCAGCTTCTAGTATTTCTGCACCTGCGGATTGGGGACCGTAGGTGCGGCACCGCATAAGCGGAGGATTTGGTCGCTGAAGCGAAAAGGGCTTGAGGAGAAGGAAACCGCAGAAGCGGCTAAGAGGACCGCATCTGCGAAGTCGCAGATGCGGATAATGGATCGCAGATACAGAAATGGGAGTTTAAGTGAGGAATCACATACACGGTTAGTTGGCGACATATGCGGTACGAACGAAGTGATGATTTGGCCGTAGATGCGAAAATGACTGGGCAGAAAGTATAAATTGTGGCCTTCGCGAATTTTAGCTATTTTCACCATTTTATCTCGATTTTGGAGCTTTTTGGACGATTTGAAAGAGGGATTTCAAGGGAACTTCATTGAGGTAAGGAATTTGAACCTAAAACTCATTCCTATGCTAGTATTACACGGATTAGATCTAGAAATCATGGAAATTAAGGGTGAAAATTGGAAAACTAGGGCTTGGAAACTTAGACCTTTGCTTGGGGATTTGAAAGACCATTTGGGGTCGGATTTTAGAACTTTTAATATGTATGAACTCGTGGGGAGATAAGGAATATATTGATGTAAAAATTATCGAATTCCGAGATGTGGGCCCGGGGGTCGGGTTTTGTGTCGTATTTTGATTATTTTCGCTTGGGCTTCGTTCCCTTAGCATATTTTAACGTTCTCATTCTGATTTTGGATAGATTCGACGCGAGTGGAGGCCGATTCGAGGGGCAAGGGCATCGCGAGCAAGAGATTTGACCGGTTCGTGGTGAGTAATGATTGAAAATGATGTTCTGATGGTATGAAACCCCAGACTTGCACATCGTTGTGCTATATTGAGGTGACGCACACGCTTGGTGATGAGCATGGGGTCGTGCACTGTTGGGGATTGTGACTTAGTTTATCCCGAATGACTATTTCACCGCGTATTTTACTGAAATCTATTTCCTACCATCATTATTTGGGCTAAATGCCATATTGTGCCTTGTGCCAATTATTTGAACCCTTCGAGGATTTTTACTGGTATTTCCTCACTCTTTTGACTTTATACGTGAACTCAATCATGTTATATTTCACTATTTTTTCCGTACTCAACCATGTTTACTCTTTTTTAACACTTGCATGATCTTTTAAATGAAATTTTGGGCTGAGAAACATGTTTTACTACTGCCCGAGTGGCTGATGAGGATTTTTGACTGAGTAAGACTGAGGGACTATGTTGTGAGGAAACATTTGGTACTGATTATGAGGCTGAGGGCATGAGATATGTACGCCACAAGGTGGCTTGATTGATATGAGGCTGAGGGCCTAGTGATGATGCCATGAGGTGGCTTGATATTGCTCTTGGGCTGTAAGGGGCCCATCCAGGAGTTTGTACATCCCCAGTGAGCGCGGGTACCCATTGTGATGTGAGATTGAGCTCGAGAGGCTGGTATTGTTCTATGTGATTGCCCAAGGGGCTGGTACTGTTCTGAGATATTGCCCGAGGGGCGGATTTGTTGATATTGTGCCTGAGGGGTGAACCTTTATGTGTTTATTTTGATAGTTGACTGTCAATTACCTGCTTAATCGTTGAAAAAGGCTTTTCATGAAGTAAGTTTTGAGTTAAAGGATTTTACCTAGCTTTCACTACTTTAATGTTTTAAATGGTTTTACTGCTTCATTATAGCATGCTTTTGTGCCTTACGTGATTTCCTACTTTCAGTCTTTATTTATGATTATTACTCACTAAGTTGGAGTACTCACTTTTCTTCCTGCACCCCTGTGTGCAGATTCAGACATTGCGGATCCTGCTAGTGCGAGTTGATAGCTCCCAGCAGATATCAGAGTCCACAAAATAGCTGCTTGACATCCACAGTCCCGTGTTTCTCCTCCTTTATCATTTCTATATCTTTTTAGATATTTGTACTAGCTTATAGACTTAGCAGACTTGGATTATGACTTATAGATGCTCATGATTAGTGACACCCCAGTATCGGGCTGTGTTGGGTTGTTCTTCCGCATATTTATAATGTCATCCGCTACTTTGGTGTATTTATTCATGCTTAGGCTGTTTTCTTATTATTTAACTGTTTAAAAAAATGGAATTGGGTTTAATTGACTGGCCGTGTCTTCACGAGAGACGCCATCACGACCGGGTCTAGGTTTAGGGTCGTGACAACAAGCAACAGAGCCTAGGTTACATAGGTCTCACAAGTCATGAGCAGGTTTAGTAGAGTCTTGCGGATCAGTACAGAGACATTTGTATTTATCCTCGAGAGGCTGCAGAATCTTTAGGAAAAATTTCACATTCTTGAATTCTTATCGTGCGTCCTTGATTCAGCTTGAAAAGTAACTCTTTGAATTCCTTCCACGCGTTTGTATGCGCATGAGCGCTCGGTATCAGATATGTATCGATGGCTTGTGGTTCCCTTATTGAAAGGAGAGATGTGATCTCTATGTGTTGATGTTGGGCCAGTCTGGAGGACTCAAGGCCGGGTTTTTGCCTATAGCTTGAGCCCTGAGCTGTTGATTTTGTGAGCGCGTGTTTCTGGATCCATATGTTCTGTTGTGTCCCTATTACGGGAGGTGATGACTGGATAGTTACATGATGAGGGTGATCTGACTACGAGATGTATTCATGTGATTTGGAAGCGATGAGAAGGGTCTGCTGGAGGATAGAAGGACTATTAGGTGCTCGATTTTCATCTTGATTTGAGGTATAGCCCCGAGTTATGGGTGTGTGAAGAATCTTTCCACATTTCCTAGTTGGGAGTGGAGTAAATTGCATGTTGTGGTCTGCGTTTAGACTCAGGAAGTTTAAGTGACTACATAATGTTCATGACGGTGGAAGGTATACAGAAATGTTAGTTTGAGGCAAAGCAAGTGGGGTTATCTCCTGGGGATTGCTCTGAAGTTTGCATAATCCCTTGTGTCATTTATTGGAAGATCTCTGTTACCAGAGAAATATATGTTTTACAATTTGAATTTGGGTTACTCAAGAGAGTAGGCTTGACTACTACGTGAGTGAATGCGAGATTTGCAGAAAATATAAAGTACCAGATGTTTTGTGTTCCACGAGCTTATGAAGGGTTGAGTTTAATATCACTATGGTATTATGGAAGCAATAAAGTATATGCGTTATGAGTTATTGTGTATGTTTTGGTCTATGGCTTCAAGCCAAGTGGGGGAGTCCACTATCAATTAGTCGATTGCACGGTTATGTGCTATGTTGGTTCCAGTTTGAGGCGTGCGAGTGAATCAGTCATCGGTTTCAGTGCCAGTTACTTCACCACCACCCGCCCATTCAGCTAGGGGTCGTCCTAGAGGGGGAGGTCGATCAGGTGGTGGTCATGCCCGTTTCTATGCACTTCCAGGCAGACCCGATGGTATTGCTTTAGATGCTGTTATTACATGTATTTTTTCAGTCTGCCACAGAGACGCCTCTGTATTATTTGATCCTAGTTCCACCTTTTCATATGTGTCATCATACTTTGCTCGTTATTTGGGTACGCCCTGTGAGTTTCTTGCTTCACCTATTCATGTATCTACCCTGGTGGATGATACTGTTATTGTAGACCGTGTGTATCGATCGTGTGTGGTGACTATTGGGGGTCTAGATGTCACGACCCAAACTGAAGGGCCATGACTAGCACCCGACCACACTTGCCGAGCACCAACGTATATTTCATCTAACCTTCATTATTATCTTTTAGGGCTGACGAGATCAATATAACTGGTAGACCTAGATCATGGACAACCAGCAATAAAATATGACGGCATGAACATACATAGCAAGGGATGACCAGACAATCAAGAAACTACATATAAGGTATGAGCTACCACACTACTATGAAAGACTATACAACAAAAACTAGCCGACAAGGCATACCAAACTATACATGAGCCGACACCTGTCTATGAGCCTCTAAAAGAACATAAGTGCTGGAACATAGTCGGAACAGGGCACCGACATACCCATAATGTCTATAAAAAAAATTGTATACCAAGACCAAGGCAAGTCTGGAGAAGGGATCTCGCCAATCACCGCTGAACTGGACAGTCTACTGTGGTGGGGGAGCTGCACCTGCCTGTCTATCAGGACCTGCAGCACGACATGCAGCGTCCATAAATAAAAGGACGTCAGTACGAATAAAGTACTGAGTATGTAAGGCAAGGAACCATAAATACGATCAGTAATGTAAGCAAGGATAGAGAATATACAACCTGTAACATCTTAGTACCTTTGAGGGCTACTTACATGAAATGCATGATACATATGTATAAATACATAAACCTTTAAAGCATTCGCCTCTATGGGCATCATCATCATCATATCGTACCCGGCCATAATAGGCTCGGTAGAATCGTACCCGGCCACGTGGAGCTCGGTAAAACCCAACTGATCAGTGGTTGCACAATAGGTGCCATACCCGGCCAACTATAGCGTGGCTCGGTAGAGTAAAATAGATACATATATATAATGCATGCTCGACTCATGGAATCACATTCTAAACCTTTCGGAGTGACGTAAGGTTGGTATCCTCAGTACACGTTATTAGGACTAACTCTTCACTATGAACCTTATAAGAATCAGGAAGTACCAATAACATTGATAACATAAGACTAAGAGAAGCAACATTAACATCAATCGTTCCATAAGAGGGAAAACAATGTAAGTACTGCTAGCTTCTAAGAGTAGAGTATCTTGGAAGATCGTTCATTACATTATGTACAATCGGAGTCGTGCAAAAGAAGGAAAGGGATAGCCTAACATACCTTGTATATACTGCCCCAATCTCAAGCTATGCAATTGTCAAAACTCCTTAGTCTACAATAAGAGAAACGATACTATCGTTATCATTTAAGCGTCATAACTATTATGTATCGACCACAACCTATTTTACGATGAAACGGACAGCACCTCCCCTATATATATGACCTCACACCATTCAAAACAGTCACCAAACAGCCCAAACAACATCAATAATAAACATATTGAGCCTCCCAAAATAGTCCACACACAGCCTAATCACTCCATACATACGACGACCACCGTAGTCGTGTCAAACAACCTGGAAATGTTACGAATAACTATCAGCCCATAACCCTACATATATATGGTGTTTCTCCACACCCTTACTCCTCCAAAACTCCACAAGATAGTAGTAAAATATGCAGCCCAACAACAACGCAAAACAGTCCACAAAACAATAATATTACTACCAAGCCTTTCGATATATATCTCACAAGTTCTAGCTTCAATGGCTTAGCCGCAACTTGGATAATCTTAAATACATATAGAGTAAGAGGTTCCTTACCTTTATACAGAAAGAAAAACTCCAATTTGACCTTAAATTTCCAAGAAATATCCCTCCAATGCTGCCACAACAACAAAAAAATGAAACTAGCGATCAATTAGTGTTTTTCAGCACTAGAATCACTTTAGAAGGCTTGAAATCACCTAGGATTGATATTAAGAACATTAGGGAGTATTTATAGAACATAAACCCTTTAACACAACCTCCCACACGAGCTGGAACGACACAAAAATGAGCAACAACAAGAAGAGCAAGAGACTTACTAGCGCCACGGAATTCCCGACACTTGATTTGTGTTGTTTGCCCTTTTTTTGGGTCTTGAATCTTGAGAGAACCTTGAGAGGATGTTCCTAGGGTTCTAAGGTCTGAACATAGTGAGAATAAATGACTTAAAACGGGTTGGAGGCATCCTATATAGGTCCAAATATCTTAAACCGCCTTAGTGGGCCCCATAGAGAGGTGTTTGGCGCAGTCTCGCGAAAACGCAAATATCTCTCTACTACGAGATCGTATCGATGAACGGTTTAATGCGTTGGAAACTAGACTCATAGATCTTTAATTTGGTTGGTAGATCACCCCGTAATTACTTGTAAATTATGAGAAAAGATTAGAAACATTTGACCTAATGTTTAAGTAAAATTATGAACCTAAGTTGCGACAACTTTTGTCGACTTTTGTTTCATAACTCGTTTGACTTCAAGACTTATGATACGGATATTATATGATTAAAATATCTTAATAAATTACCTCTTGAGTGTATTAAGCACCGCTAGATTACCTGAAAATACAAGTTACAACATCCTTGATTCGTTTAACTTCTAATACTGGTTAATCACCCTTATACACTCTTGTATCACTTAAGACCAATAGGATTGACTTCTTATCATCTCAAAGATAATTCCTTCTTGGATTTATGTTAACCAATATATGGCATGAACTAACACATGTGGATATGGGTTGTAATACCCTCCCCCTTAGGAACATTCGTCCTCGAATGTAAGGGTTTATGGGGAGTTTAAATCATCGTGGATTCCAATGGAAATTTCCGATCAATTTTCCCCTATAAAATGGTCACTAGCAAAACTTGCAAGTAATTAAGCCCAACATATGGCTTCACAAGGCTACATAAAGCATTATGCATATTTACATTATCTACATATCACCATTTTGTATTAAGGAGGAGTATTCTCAAATTATTGCTTACCTCATAGAGCCGTTTCACCTTCCAATGTATCTTGCCTTCCACCAGCATCCTTGTTATCTTCATTCTGGAATAAGTAAGGGTATTTAGACTTCATCTCCTCTTCTGCTTCCCATGTCATTTCTTCCATATTTTTGTTCCTCCACAATACTTTGACGGAAGCTACATCTTTTGTTCTCAGCTTGCGGACTTGCCGATCTAATATCGCCACTAGCACTTCTTCATATGATAGGTCCTCTGTAACTTGTACATCTTTGATAGGGACGAACTCGAGAAGGGTCTCCAATACATTTTCTCAACATAGATACATGGAATACCGGGTGTACAAATTCCAATTCGGATGGCAATTCTAACTCATAAGCAACCTGTCCAATCCGTCGAAGAATTTTATACGGCCCGATATACCTTGGACTCAGCTTACCTTTCTTCCTAAAACGCATAATACCCTTCATTGGTGAGATCCTCAAGAAAGCCCAATCACCAACCTCAAACTCTAGATCACGACGTCGGACATCAGAATAAGATTTTTGCCTGCTTTGTGCCGTCCTCAATCGCTCCTGTATCACTTTCACCTTCTCAATAGCTTGGTGAATCAAATCTGGCCCATATAATTCTGTTTCACCGACTTCGAACCATCCAACTGGTGATCTACATCTCCTCCCGTATAGTGCCTCGTATGGGGCCATTTTAATACTGGAATGGTAGCTATTATTATAGGCGAATTCTATGAGTGGAAGATGATCATCCCAATTCCCCTTAAAATCTAGAACACATGCTCGCAGCATATCTTCCAGTGTCTGAATGGTACGTTCAGCCTGTCCGTCAGTCTGCGGATGAAATGCAGTGTTGAGATTTACCTGTGTGCCTAAACCCTTCTGGAAAGACCTCCAAAAGTTAGCCGTAAATTGAGCTCCTCGGTCTGATATAATAGATATGGGCACACCATGAAGCCTAACAATCTCATTGATATACAACTTTGCATAATCTTCAGCCGTGTAAGTTGTCTTCACTGGCAGAAAATGGTCACATTTTGTAAGTCGATCAATTATCACCCAGATGGAGTCAAACTTATGATAAGTGCGAGGTAATCCAATAATGAAGTCCATATTAATCACCTCCCACTTCCAGGTCGGAATTTCTATATTTTGAAGCAATCCACCGGGTTTCTGATGTTCTATCTTTACTTGTTGACAATTGGGACACTGGGCTACAAATTCTGCAATAGACTTCTTCATATTATCCTACCAATATTGCTCCTTGACATCATGATACATCTTTGTCGAGCCGGGATGGATGGAATATCGGGATTGATGAATCTCATTCATAATCTTCTCTCGCAACCCTGGCACATTAGGCACACACAATCGGCTCTGGTATCTCAGTGCCCCATCTTTTCCGATCCCAAAAGCCATACTTTTACACTGTTGAATGCTTTCTCTTAATCGTACTAAGATAGGATCTTCATATTGTCGTACTTTTACCTCGGCTACCAAAGATGATTCTGATGTATTCTGTACAGTAACACCTCCGTCATCAGAGTCTAACAATCTGATTCTCATATTGGCTAGCTGATGAAGCTCTTTAATCAACCCCCATCTACCTACCTCAATATGTACTAAGCTCCACATTGATTTACGACTGAGAGCGTCTGCCACAACATTGGCTTTACCGGGATGATACAATATCTCGACGTCGTAGTCTTTCAATAATTCAAGCCACCTACGCTGCCTCAAATTCAACTCTTTCTGCTTGAAGATGTATTGTAAACTCTTGTGATCTGTGTAGATGTCAACATGGACGCCGTATAAGTAGTGCCGCCATATCTTCAAAGCATATATTACTGCAGCCAATTCCAAATCATGGGTTGGATAATTCTTTTCATGCTTCTTCAATTGTCTTGATGCATAAGCAATCACATTCCTACGCTGCATCAATACGCACCCCAAACCTATACCTGAGGCATCACAATATACCACATAATCTTCTGTTCCTTCAGGAAGAGTGAGCACTGGTGCAGATGTCAATCGATTCTTCAGCTCCTGAAAACTACGTTCACAAGTGTCAGACCACTGGAATTTGGTAGCTTTTTGTGTTAACTTAGTCAATGGTGATGATATAGAGGAAAATCCTTCTACAAACCGCCTATAATATCCTGCTAGTCCTAGGAAGCTGCGGACTTCTGATGGTGTTGTAGGTCTCGGCCAATTCTTTACTGCATCGATCTTCTGAGTGTCGACACTAATACCCTCATCAGATATCACATGGCCAAGGAATGCTACTGAGTTCAGCCAAAATTCACATTTGGAGAGCTTAGCATATAGCTTACGATCCTGAAGCGTCTGTAATACTAATCCGCAAGTGTCCCGCATGTTCCGCCTCCGAACGAGAATACACTAGAATGTCATCAATGAATACAATCACGAACACATCAAGATAGGGCCTGAATATAGTATTCATGAGATCCATAAAAGCTGCTGGGGCATTTGTTAGCCCGAACGACATCACCAAGAACTCAAAGTGCCCATATCTTGTCCGGAAGGCCGTCTTTGGAATATCCTTCTCCCTAACCCTCACCTGATGATACCCTGAACGTAAATCAATCTTAGAGAAATACTTGGCACCCTGGAGTTGGTCAAACAGGTCATCAATTCTTGGAAGTGGATACTTGTTCTTTATAGTAGACTTATTCAACTGTCGATAGTCGATACACATCCGTAACGACCCATCTTTCTTCCGCACGAATAGGACTGGTGCACCCCAAGGTGAAGTGCTAGGCCTAATAAAGCCCTTATCCAGCAAGTCCTTCAACTGCACCTTCAATTCTCGTAACTCTGCTGGGGCCATTCTGTATGGAGGAATAGAGATCGGTTGAGTGTCAGGCAACACATTAATGCTAAACTCAATCTCCCTTTCAGGGGGAAGGCCTGGGAGTTCATCTGGGAAAACATCTGGGAATTCGTTAACCACAGGGATTGATTGTAAAGTAGGCGGTTTCGCCTCCGCATCCCTAACACGAACGAGATGATAAATGTAACCTTTTGAGATCATTTTCCTTGCCTTAAGATAGGAAATAAACCTACCTTTCGGTGTAGCAATGTTCCCTTTCCATTCAATGACGGGTTCACCCGGAAATTGGAACCTAACCATCTTCGTACGACAGTCAACATTTGCATAGCATGAGGCCAACCAGTCCATTCCCATTATCACATCAAAATCAACCATTTCTAACTCAAATAAATTTGCCGAGGTTTGACGACTACAAATCATCATAGTGCAACCTCTATATACCCTTCTAGCAATCAAAGAATCTCCTATCGGAGTAGATACCGCGAGGGGTTTACTTATCAATTCGGGTTCAATGCCAAACTTATTAGCCACAAAGGGTGTAACATATGATAATGTAGATTCCGGATCAATCAGCGCATATACATCATAAGAAAACACAAATATAATACCTGTAACAACATCTGGAGACGACTCGAGATCCTGTCGACCTACTAGAGCATAGGTTCGATTTTGAGCACCACTCGAACTCGGCACTGCACCTCTACCCCTACCACGACCTGTCGACTGCTGAAAACCCCGTGCTGGAGGTCAAACTGATGAGGAAGAACCAGACACAGATCCAGTCGGCTGAGCCATACCATCACCTCCTCTATTAGGACAATCCCGCATCATATGGCCAGGCTTCCCGCACGAATAGCATGCATCAGAACCTCGACGACACAGTCCAAAGTGGGCTTTGCCGCACTGATCACAATGTGGTGTTGGGGGTCTCATCTGACTAGTATCCATGTGATGTTGCGAGCCAGATGCCCGCGAACTCTGACCTGGACCAGAATAGGATCGATCATATCGAGGCCTCTGAAACTGTGGAGGAGCACTAGCTACAGGTGGCGCCGAACTCCTCGAAAACTGTGGCCTGATGCGGCCTCTGAAGTCATCAGAATACCCTGCAAATCTCGCCCTCTTATGCTGGCCCCTATCCTGCTCCCTAACTGCCCTCTGCTGGCGCTTACGATCCTCTAGGGTCTGGGCATAAGCTTGAATACGGGAAATATCCATGCCCTCCACCAAGGAGGCTGTCGTACACTCATTTATCAGATGTGGTCCCAACCCATTCACGAACATATGCACCCTATCACTCATCTCGGCCACCATATGGGGAGCATACCTTGCCAAAGAATCAAACTGCATACTGTACTCTCGCACACTCATATTACCTTGTTTAAGGTTCAAGAACTTATCAGCTCTAGCTCGTCGTATCTCAACTGGCAAGTAGTGACGAAGAAAGGCCTCAGAAAATTCCTTCCACACAGCTGGAGGAGGGTTCGGACCCCTGGATCTCTCCCAACTATCATACCAGAGAATCGCTAAATCCCGTAGCCGATAAGAAGCCAACTCTACTGCCTCTGTATCACTAACATGCATAACCCGAAGTGTACGATGAACCTGGTCAATAAAAGTCTGTGGGTCCTCCTTCGGGTCTGATCCGGTAAACACTGGAGGGTCTAAATTAATAAAATCACGAACTCTTGTACTAACTGGTTTCTCAGTAGCACCTGTATTATGCCTCTGAGCCTGAGCAGCTACCAAGCTAGTCAATAACTGCAAAGCACTCCGCATATCCTGGTCTGGAGTGCCAGACGGAGGAACTGGAGGCGCTGGGTGCCTTCTAATATCCTCTGGAGGAGATGGAGTAGATGAGGTATGAGAGGGCATCTCACTTTGAGCCTCACTTTGTCCTGCTCTGACTTGGGGAACCTGACTGGTACCCTCTCCCGCTGCTGTATCAAGCCGTCTACTAATCGGTTTGCTTCCTAGTCGAAGGCATCACTGAAAAAAACAAGGTGAATATTAGAGACAAACACTTACGACTCAACTCTACGCACGATCTAGATTCAGGAAGAAGGTAACAACCCTAGATGTCATGTAGCCTCCTGATTATAAATGTGGCGCGCTACACATCCATAATCAAGACTCTACTAGACACGGCTCATAGACAACCCCTAGGACATACTTGCTCTGATACCAAGTTTGTCACGACCCAAACTGAAGGGCCATGACTAGCACCCAACCACACTTGCCGAGCACCAACGTATATTTCATCTAACCTTCATTATTATCTTTTAGGGCTGACGAGATCAATATAACTGGTAGACCTAGATCATGGACAACCAGCAATAAAATATGACGACATGAACATACATAGCAGGGGATGACCAGACAATCAACAAACTACATATAAGGTATGAGCTACCACGCTACTATGAAAGACTATACAACAAAAACTTGCCGACAAGGCATACCAAACTATACATGAGCCGACACCTGTCTATGAGCCTCTAAAAGAACATAAGTGCTGCAACATAGCCGGAACAGGGCACCGACATACCCATAATGTCTATAACAAAAATTGTATACCAAGACCAAGGCAAGTCCGGAGAAGGGATCTCGCCAATCACCGCTGAACTGGACAGTCTACTGTGGTGGGGAGCTGCACCTGCCTGTCTATCAGGACCTGCAGCACGACATGCAGCGTCCACAAATAAAAGGACGTCAGTACGAATAAAGTACTGAGTATGTAAGGCAAGGAACCATAAATACGATCAGTAATGTAAGCAAGGATAGAGAATATACAACCTGTAACATCTTAGTACCTCTGAGGGCTACTTACATGAAATTCATGATACATATGTATAAATACATAAACCTTTAAAGCATTCTCCTCTATGGGCATCATCATCATCATATCGTACCCGGCCATAATAGGCTCGGTAGAATCGTACCCGGCCATTGGAGGGATATTTCATGAAAATTTAAGGTCAAATTGGAGTTGTTCTTTCTGTATAAAGGTAAGGAACCTCTTACTCTATATGTATTTAAGATTATCCAAGTTGCGGCTAAGCCATTGAAGCTAGAACTTGTGAGATATATATCGAAAGGCTTGGTAGTAATGTTATTGTTTTGTGGACTGTTTTGCATTGTTGTTGGGCTGCATATTTTACTACTATCTTGTGGAGTTTTGGAGGAGGAAGGGTGTGGAGAAACACCATATATATGTAGGGTTATGGGCTGATAGTTATTCGTAACATTTCCAGGTTGTTTGACACGACTACGGTGGTCGTCGTATGTATGGAGTGATTAGGCTGTGTGTGGACTATTTTGGGAGGCTCAATATGTTTATTATTGATGTTGTTTGGGCTGTTTGGTGACTGTTTTGAATGGTGTGAGGTCATATATATAGGGGAGGTGCTGTCCGTTTCATCGTAAAATAGGTTGTGGTCGATACATAATAGTTATGACGCTTAAATGATAATGATAGTATCGTTTCTCTTATTGTAGACTAAGGAGTTTTGACAATTGCATAGCTTGAGATTGGGGCAGTATATACAAGGTATGTTAGGCTATCCCTTTCCTTCTTTTGCACGACTCCGATTGTACATAATGTAATGAACGATCTTCCAAGATACTCTACTCTTAGAAGCTAGCAGTACTTACATTGTTTTCCCTCTTATGGAACGATTGATGTTAATGTTGCTTCTCTTAGTCTTATGTTATCAATGTTATTGGTACTTCCTGATTCTTATAAGGTTCATAGTGAAGAGTTAGTCCTAATAACGTGTACTGAGGATACCAACCTTACGTCACTCCGAAAGGTTTAGAATGTGATTCCATGAGTCGAGCATGCATTATATATATGTATCTATTTTACTCTACCGAGCCACGCAGAAAGAACAACTCCAATTTGACCTTAAATTTCCAAGAAATATCCCTCCAATGCTGCCACAACAACAAAAAAATGAAACTAGCGATCAATTAGTGTTTTTCAGCACTAGAATCACTTTAGAAGGCTTGAAATCACCTAGGATTGATATTAAGAACATTAGGGAGTATTTATAAAACATAAAACCTTTAAAACAACCTCCCACACGAGCTGGAACGACACAAAAATGAGCAATAACAAGAAGAGCAAGAGACTTACTAGCGCCACGGAATTCCCGACACTTGATTTGTGTTGTTTGCCCTTTTTTTGGGTCTTGAATCTTGAGAGAACCTTGAGAGGATGTTCCTAGGGTTCTAATGTCTGAACATAGTGAGAATAAATGACTTAAAACGGGTTGGAGGCATCCTATATAGGTCCAAATATCTTAAACCGCCTTAGTGGGCCCCATAGAGAGGTGCTTGGCGCAGTCTCGCAAAAAACGCGAATATCTCTCTACTACGAGATAGTATCGATGAACGGTTTAATGCGTTGGAAACTAGACTCATAGATATTTGATTTGATTGGTAGATCACCCCGTAATTCCTTGTAAATTATGAGAAAAGATTAGAAATATTTGACCTAATGTTTAAGTAAAATTATGAACCTAAGTTGCGACAACTTTTGTCGACTTTTGTTTCATAACTCGTTTGACTTCAAGACTTATGATACAGATAATATATGATTAAAATACCTTAATAAATGACCTCTTGAGTGTATTAAGCACCGCTAGATTACCTGAAAATACAAGTTACAACATCCTTGATTCGTTTAACTTCTAATACTGGTTAATCACCCTTATACACTCTTGTATCACTTAAGACCAATAGGATTGACTTCTTATCATCTCAAAGATAATTCCTTCTTGGATTTATGTTAACTAATATATGGCATGAACTAACACATGTGGATATGGGTTGTAACACTAGAGACCCGTGTGAATCTTTTATTATTGTGTATGGTGGAATTCGATGTCATTTTATGCATGGATTGGCTATCTCCATGTCGTGCTATTCTGGACAATCATGCTAAGGCAGTCACATTGGCTTTACCGGGTGTGCCACGGATTGAGTGGCGAGGTGTGACTGATTATGTTCCCAGCATAGTGATCTCATTCTTGAATTCCCAGTGTATGGTTGCGAAGGGTTGTCTTTCGTATCTAGCTTTTTTGAGGGATGTCGGTGCTGAGACTCCCAGTATTGATTCTATTCCAGTTGTGAGGGATTTTCCTGATGTATTTCCTACAAACCTGCCGGGCATACCATTGGACAGGGATATTGATTTTGGTATTGACCTAGTGTCGAGCACTCAACCCATTTCTATTCCGCCGTATCGTATGGCACCAACGGAGTTGAAGGAATTAAAAGAGTAGCTTCAGGAACTCCATGATAAAGGGTTCATTCGGCCTAGTGTGTCACCTTAGGGTGCGCCGGTTCTATTTGTGAAGAAGAAGGATGGCACAATGAGTATGTGCATTGATTATAGGCTATTGAACAAACTGACAATTAAGAACAAATATCCTTTTCCTCGCACAGATGATTTGTTTGACCAGCTTCAGGGAACGAGAGTGTTCACCAAGATTGATCTCCATTCAGGTTATCACCAATTGAAGATCAGGGACTCGGATATTCTTAAGACAACTTTCAGGACCCGATATGGTCATTATGAGTTCTTGGTGATGTCTTTTGGGCTGACCAATGCCCCAGCAGCGTTCATGCATTTGATGAATAGTGTGTTCTGGCCTTATCTTGACTCGTTTGTCATAGTCTTCATTGATGATATTCTGGTATATTCGCGTAGTCAGGAGGAGCACGCGGAGCATTTGAGAGTTGTGTTGCAGAGATTGAGAAAGGAGAAACTTTATGCAAAATTCTCCAGGTGTGAGTTTTGGCTTAGTTCAGTGGCTTTCTTGGGGCACGTAGTGTCCAGCGAGGGTATTCAGGTTGATCCAAAGAATATAGAGGCGGTTCAGAGTTGGCCCAGACCGTCCTCAGCCATAGATATTCATAGTTTTCTTGGTTTGGCAGGCTATTATCACTGGTTTGTTTAGGGATTCTCATCTATCGCATCGCCCTTGACCTAGTTGACTCAGAACGGTGCTTCATTTGTATGGTCGGACGAGTGTAAGGAGAGATTTTAGAAGCTCAAGACAGCCTTGACCACAACTCCAATGTTGGTTTGTCCATCAATATTAGGTTCATATATCGTGTATTGTGATGCTTTGAGAGTTGGTATTGGTTGTGTATTGATGCAGGAGGGTAGAGTTATTGCTTATGCTTCCCGTCAGTTGAAGCCCCATAAGAAGAATTACCCCGTTCATGATCTAGAGTTGGCTGCCATAGTTTACGCATTGAAGATTTGGAGACATTACTTGTATGGTGTGTCTTGTGAGGTGTTTACTGATCATCGTAGCCTCCAACACTTGTTCAGATAGAATGATCTCAATTTGAGGCAGTGGAGTTGCTTAAGGATTATGATATTACTATATTGTACCATCCGGGGATGGCCAATGTGGTGGCCGATGCTTTGAGCCGAAAGACAGTGAGTATGGGGAGTTTGGCATATGTTCCAGTTGGGGAGAGACCTCTTGCAGTTGATGTTTAGTCCTTGGCCAATCGGTTCGTGAGGTTAGATATTTCGGAGCCCGGTCGGGTATTGTCTTGTGTGGTTTCTCGGTCTTCCTTATATGATAGCATCAGAGAGCACCAGTATGATGATTGGCATTTGCTTGTCCTTAAGGACAGAGTTCAGCATGATGATGCTATAGATGTGACCATTGGTGATGATGGGGTGTTGAGGATGCAGGGCCGAATTTGTGTGCCCAATATGGATGGGCTTCGGGAGTTGATTCTGGCTGAGGCCCATAGCTCGCGGTATTCCATTCATCCGGGTGCCACGAAAATGTATCAGGATCTGATACAACATTATTGGTGGAGAAGAATGAAGAAAGACATTGTGGGATTTGTTGCTCGGTGTCTCAATTGTCAGCAGGTGAAATATGAGTATCAGAGACCGCGTGGCTTGCTACAGCAGATGGATATTCCCGAGTGGAAGTGGTAGAGGATCACTATGGACTTTGTTGTTGGACTTCCACGGACTTTGAGAAAGTTCGATGCTATTTGGGTGATTGTGGATCGGCTGACCAAGTCCCCGCACTTCATTCCTATGTGTACTACTTATTCTTTAGAGCGTCTGACGGAGATCTTTATCCGGGAGATTGTTCGTTTGCATGGTGTTCCAGTTTCCATCATTTCAAATAGGGGCACTCAGTTTACATCGTAGTTTTGGAGGTCTGTACAGCGAGAGTTGGGTACTCAGATTGAGTTGAGCACAACTTTTCACCCTTAGACAGATGGGCAGTCCGAGTGCACTATCAAGATATTGGAGGAAATGTTGCGTGCTTGTGTCATTGATTTTGGAGGGTCATGGGATCAGTTTCTACCTCTTGCAGAGTTTGCTTATAACAACAGCTACTAGTCGAGTATTCAGATTGCTCCATATGAGGATTTGTATGGGAGGCAGTGTAGATCTCTAATTGATTGGTTCGATCCTGGTGAGGCTAGGCTATTGGGGGCAGACTTGGTGCAGGATGCATTAGAAAAGGTGAAGGTAAATCAAGAGAGGCTTCATACAGCACAGTCGAGACAAAAGAGTTATGCTGACAGAAAGGTTTGAGATATGTCCTACATGGTTGGCGAGAAGGTTCTGTTGAAGGTTTCGCCCATGAAGGGTGTTATGAGATTTGGGAAGAAAGGAAAATTGAGTCCTCGGTTCATTGGGCTTTTTGAGGTGCTTCGGAGGATTGGGGAGGTGGATTGTGAGCTTGCTTTGCCACCCAGCTTGTCGAGTGTGCATCCGGTATTTCATGTTTCTATGCTCCGGAAGTATACTGAGCATCCGTCTCATGTTCTAGATTTCAGCACGGTTCAGTTAGATGATGATTTGGCCTATGATGTGGAGCCAGTAGCCTTTTTGGGTTGTCAGGTTCGAAAGTTGAGGTCAAAGGATATAGCTTCAGTGAAAGTGCAGTGGAGAGGTCGGCCCATGAAGGAGGCTACCTGGGAGACCGAGCGGGAGATGCAGAGCAGATATCCTCACCTCTTTGAGGCTTCAGGTATATTTCTTGATTCGTTCGCGGACGGAAGTTTGTTTAAGTTGGGGAGTATGTGACGACCCGACCAGTCGTCTCATGAGTTACCACTCTGTTTTCGCTATTTCTTCTTCTTTATGCTTTGTTTATCCGCGTTTTGTTGTATTGGGTTGGTCAGATCGAGTTCAGAAAGGATTTGATAAGGTTTGAGACACTTAGTCTCTTTAGAGTAAGTTTAAGTTGAAAAAGTCAACTGGATGTTGACTTATGTGTTAGAGGGCTCAGATATGAGTTCTGATGGCTCTGTTAGCTTCGCGAGGTGATTTGTGACTTAGGAGCGTGATTGAAATGTGTTTTGGAGGTTCGGAGTAGATTTAGGATTGAATTGGCGAAGTTAATATTTTGGCGATTTCCGGTTGATAGGTGAGATTTTGATATAGGGGTCGAAATGGAATTTCGAGAGTTGCATTAGTTTCGCTGTGTCATTTGGGATGTGTGTGCAAAATTTCAGGTCATTCGGACGTGGTTTGGTTGAGTTTTTATCAAAAACGGAATTCAGAAGATTTTAGAAAGTTTGGCTTGAATCCGATGTGTTTTGGTTGATTTGATGTTGTTTGAGGTGTTTTGAAGATTGGTACAAGTTTGAATAAGGTATTAGGATATGTTTGTGTTTTTGGTTGAGGTCCCGAGGGCCTCGGGGTGATTTCGGATGGTTAACGGAGAAGTTTGGACTTTGTTGTAGCTGCTAAATTTGCTGCTTCTGGTATTTGCGCACCTGCGGATTGGGGACCGCAGGTTCAGCGCTGCATAAGCGGAGGATTTGGTTGCAGAAGTGAAAAGGGCTTGAGGAGCAGGAAACCGCAGAAGCGGCTAAAAGGTCCGCATCTGCGAAGTCGCAGATACGGATAATAGATCGCAGATGCGAAAATGGGAGTTTAAGTGGGGAACCGCAGAAGCGGTTATTTGGCCGCATATGCGGTACCGTAGAAGCGGTAATTTGGCCGCAAATGCGAAAATGACTGGGCAGAAAGCATAAATTGTGGCCTTCGCGAATTTTAGCTATTTTCACCATTTTTATCTCAGCTTTGGAGCTTTTTGGACGATTTGAAATAGGGATTTCAAGGGAACTTCATTGAGGTAAGGAATTTGGACCTAAAACTCGTTCCTATGCCAGTATTATACGGATTAGAGCTAGAAATCATGGAAATTAAGGGTGAAAATTTGGGAAACTAGGGCTTGGAAACTTAGACCTTTGCTTGGGGATTTGAAGGACCATTTGGGGTCGGATTTTAAAACTTTTGATATGTATGAACTCGTGGGGAGATAAGGAATCTATTAATGTAAAAATTATTAAATTCTGACACGTGGGCCAAGGGGTCGAGTTTTGGTAATTTCGGGATTTGTATTGTATTTTGATTATTCTCGCTTGGGCTTCATTCCCTTAGCATATTTTGACGTCCTTGTTCGGATTTTGGATAGATTCGACGTGAGTGGAGGCCGATTCGAGGGGCAAAGGCATCACGAGCTAGAGATTTGACCGGTTTGAGGTGAGTAATGATTGTAAATAATGTTCTGAGGGTATGAAACCCCGGACTTGCACATCGTTGTGCTATATTGAGGTGACGCACACGCTTGATGACGAGCGTGGGGTCGTTCAGTGTTGGGAATTGTGACTTATTCTGTCCCAAATGACTATTTTACCGCGTATTAGACTGAAATCTATTTGCTACCATCATTATTTGGGCTGAATGCCATATTTGGGCCTTGTGCCAACTATTTGAACCCTTCGGGGATTTTTACTGGTATTTTCTTACTGTTTTAACTTTTTACTTGAACTCAGTCATGTTATATTTCACTATTTTTTTCGTACTCAGCCATGTTTACTCTTATTTAACACTCACATGATCTTTTAAATGATATTTTGGGCTGAGAAACATGTTTTACTACTGCCCGAGCGGCTTGTGAGGATTTTTGACTGGGTAAGGCCGAGGGTCTATGTTGTGAGGAAACATTTGGTACTGATTATGAGGCCGAGGGCTTGAGATATGTACGCCACGAGGTGACTTAATATTGCACTTGGGCCGTAAGGGGCCCCTCCAGGAGTCTGTACACCCCCAGTGAGCGCGGGTACCCATTATGATGTGAGATTGAGCCCAAGGGGCTGGTATTGTTCTATGTGATTGCCCGAGGGGCTAGTACTGTTCTAAGATGTTGCCCGAGGGGCGGATTTGTTGATATTGTGCCCGAGGGGCGAACCTTTATGTGTTTATTTTGATAATTGACTGTCAATTACATGTTTAATCCTTGAAAAAGGCTTTTCATGAAGTAAGTTTTGAGTTAGAGGATTTTACCTAGCTTTCACTGGTTTACTGTTTTAAATGGTTTTACTGCTTCATTATAGCATGCTTTTGTGCCTTACGCGATTTTCTACTTTCAGTCTTTATTTATGATTATTACTCACTGAGTTGGAGCACTCACTTTACTTCATGTACCCCTGTATGCAGATTCAGGCATTGCGGATCTTGCTAGTGCGATTTGAGAGCTCCCGGCAGATATCGGAGTCCACGAGGTAGCTTCTTGATGTCCGCAGTCCCGTATTTCTCCTCCTTTATCATTTCTATCTCTTTTCAGATATTTGTACTAGATTATAGACTTAGCAGACATGTATTATGACTTATAGATGCTCATGACTAGTGGCACCCGGGTATCGGGATGTGTTGGGTTGTTCTTCCCCATATTTATGATGTCATCCGCTACTTTGGTGTATATATTCATGCTCAGGCTGTTTTCTTATTGTTTAATTGTTTAAAAAATGGAATTGGGTTTAACTGGATGGCCTTGTCTTCACGAGAGGCGCCATCAGGACCGGGTCCGGGTTTAGGGTCGTGACAACAAGCAACTCCGAAGTAAATGGAGCGCAGCAACATTTTCCGCTGGGATGATAGCCTACTCGGAGGGCTCTCGACATGTCTATCAGAACCTATGGGCATGAAATGCAGCGTCCGCAGGCAAAAGGGACGTCAGTACGAATAATGTACCAACTATGTAAGGCACATAAATAAGTACATAACAGACATGGAAGAAATATAGAGTAAATGACTCAACCTGTAAGTCTGGATAACTCTGTAAATCATGAAATAATTGTAGTGTCATGCATATGCATAAGAATGTCATATCGTGTATAGGTATATGTTTCATAACATCATCAAGCCTCTGAAGGCATCCCATCATATAATCTTGGCCCCTGTGGGCAAAATCATCAACGTATACCAGCTGATCAGGTGGTGGTGCGTATATAACGTCGTAACCTTTTGTCATATCCCATATACATATATACGCATATATAACACCATCTGTTCATGGATCAATGTACATTTATAAAATAAATGCAATGCATGAGAAGTACGTCAATAAAATCTCTCGGAATATCATATGACCTTTATGCCGTTGAGTAATATCATGATGTAATCTTTTCAACTTACGTATTTTTCTGAGACATATTAACAAACGATAGAACAATAAGACATATGAGAATTCAAGAACATAGGCACCCCTACTACTTCTATGAATAGAGTAATTTATGGAAGTTGTGCATTTGCTTGTTTCATTTGTATCGTATGGATCATGCCGAATAAAAAGAAGGAATAGCCTTAACATACCTGGAGTAGGGAAAAATTCGTATAATATTTCTTGGAAACGATTGCACCGTACTGTTCTAACAATTTTTCGTTGGAATTTGTTTGGTTGTAAGAAATTCTATTGAAACACGTTGGATTAAAGCTTCTGTTCTTGAATTCTTGTTGAATTGGAAACAAGGGTTTTTTGATTTCTATTACTATTACCGTTCTTGAATGTTTTGTGAATTGGAAAGAAGGGTTCTATAATTTCTATCCTTATTTCTAAGAGATTTTATGTCTTATTCCTAAGAGACTAAAAAGACTAAGACTTTTACACATTAAAGTCTTCATTTCCTAGATAGCCACCTCATCATACAATGACTTAAGAGTCATTCATTAGCTTTGTGGTTGTTTGCCACGTTTTTCGGGGGGGGGGAATTATTAAATATTTATCCACTTATTAGGTGATTAGGTAATGTCATGTTATCTGGTAATTAACCAATTACCAGCATAATTAAGAATTATCTCAAATTACCTAACAATACTACTCATTTTTAATATACTTTATACATCATACTATCCGTAGTCATATGGTACCTTGTATGGTACTAGTCCATGTATACGGGTTATAATAACTTAAACCGTATTTTACCCCAAAATATCGAATTTCGACGAAATTCATTTTCTTTGATTCGCTCACCTTCTTATCTCCATGAATTTACTTATCACTTGTTTGAAATAGTACAATAGTTATAATCTCCGAATATTCTTTTTTCTTGGACTATTGTCAATTACCTTACGACAAATTCAGCGTACAATACTACATGGTGCAATATCGTTGTAATTTAATACTGCAAAGCATAACATCATCGTAATGTAGTACTACGAGATGAAATATCGACGTAATATTGCAGGGCGTAACATCATTTCCCCCTTTGGAACATTCATCCTCGAATGTTGACTGATGCACTTATCATTCTCACGACTCATAGCTCTTGCGAATACTTTAATATTCTCCTTTCCATTTAGGCGATGTTCTTGAATAAATCCAAAGGCTAGGGAATTCCTCCCTTAGGCCTCTTTCCCATGCCATGACTTGTGATCGAATTCTTCCAAATCTCGTAACTGTTGTTACCTTCTTTCATGCAGCCTCTACAATACTGACCTTGTAAGTGCGCTTATGAGACTCTTCTCCCCTTTTTCCTCCAGCTTTTATCCAATATATATGCCTTTTTTTATAAATAATAGGATGCCTCTCTGGGATTCTATAGGTGTACTAAAGTTCTTCATCGGTACTCTATAGAACTTACGAATATGCCCATATCTTATTTCATAGATCTGGTTATCCATTCGTATTACTTTACTACATCTAGTAGGTCATACTATACCATAATCCTTTACTAAGGTCTGCAACTAATTCCAAGTTACCCTCGTTGCTTATCCTTAAGACTGATGGTCCAATCTCATCTCATACTTTGTGACTTTTATCCATCCAGTATTGATTCACCTTAAGGTTGATCTATCATCTGCCACTGATAACTTGATCTCTTATTTAACACTACTACTAGGGCTCACGTTTTATCGGGGAACATCTGAAATGATTAGATTGATCCACCTAGGGCGATACCATGCTTTCATAACCGTATCTTACAACATCCCAATGTGATTCACCTTGCGTGAGTATTTTAATCATGTCCAATTCATGAGATCTCTTTCTTTTCCTTGCCAAATCATTACTCAATCGAAAGCCCAAACGTCATCCTTTGTCTATAACAATTACACCCTAATTCTTTTAACAGGGCAGCATTCCGTCTCTTTTAAATGTTATTAGTCTTAGACTCCTTTGAGTTCATTCATGGTATAGTGAGCTTTGTATAACTTAGAGAAACCATATGCTCTTCTTGTTTTCATAGGCTTAATCCTGACGACTTATCCATTTTGTTATAGCTTGCGACCTACACATCTCTATTTATATTACTTGTAACCTTTCAACTTGCTTGCATCATAGATTTCCTTGTGTCATTTTGGGAACGTCAAGCGAGAAATCACATCGTCTCTAACTCTTTTTTTATTCTCTTAGTCAAGACTTTCGATGCCTAGACCATAGGCTAGAAGATATGCCACTGAGGATGTTGCTATCATTCTTGGATAATGAATCCCCGTGCTTTTAGCCTTCTATCCAAAGTATGGACTATTCACAAACTCCTACGCTTGAGTATCATGTATGTTGTTCATTTTCACCTTTCTTACCTTAAAAACCCGCATCACATCTTCTATCCCTTTCATGACCTCTTTTCTACCTAGGTGTAATTCATATTCACAACTTAAAGCTCTATTATAATACTTGCACCTTCGGTGCATACACAATCCGGTGAGAGCTTCATACTGACACCTTATGAGGCTAGTACCCTTTTAACGGGCTTTATTGTAGAGTCGTTATAGAATATTGCTATTGTACTGTCTTTCTTGTACCTCTAATATTTAATAGTAATCCTGCAATATTCTCAATCACTATGTCTATAATTTTTTGGGTTCAGTAATCAATTCCTAATTTACTTTGTTGATGTAATTCTTTAGTTTCCTTCTCCATTTGATTAGCCTTTATGCTTAAGTTATCTTCTGATCTGTGGCTTATGGTGTTGCTTTAGCCTTTCATGGACACTATGGAATATACATATATGCTGCATGGATAATACTCTGAAATCTTGAGTGCATTCATAGCGTAACTAACTCTGGATCATTGATCGAATAACTTCTTTCGTTCCATCTTAACTTTCTTTCAACATAGGCTATTACTTTTCCTGGTCTTTCTGCCCCCTTGTTGCGTCCATACTTAGATTATCTTAGTGCCCACATTTTCCAGAGTTTTCATACAACTCATATGATCTCGAGTATTACTTTTAATTCTACTTCCCGTTCATTAGCCACAATAGGTGCCACTTTCCTTTGGAGTGCTTACAATGTTGTTGCGAAACTGTTGTTACATGACCATTTCCCTCTTTAGGTCGTTTTGCTTAGGTTGAAGCCTTCTTTCTTATCTCCTCAGCTAGTCTTCCATTTTAGTACTTAGGGAGAACTCTTGACTCTTGTAAAGCTATGATCTTATTATAGACCTTTTTGATGTTCTTCCTTGCCTATAATCATCCGTAATTGTTTACTGTCGTGCTCTTGTGCTTATAGGGTTGCTTCTGAACTGATATTTTGACTGCCTTCCCAGTGGCACTTTCTTTTATCCCCGTAACACTCATACATTACATTTAACTACCCCGACTCCTATTTGAATATATTTCAAGTGTTATGATGACATTACTACGAGGCTGAATTCTCCATGTTGGGTTTTACTATGTTTATCTTACACGATCTGCTAACCTCCTATTTAGCCATAACTGGGCTCTTCATGATCAATTACTAACTATTCGTTGGCCCATTATCGCATCAATATTTTGCGTAATCTTTTTTGGGTTATTTCTTTTATCTTAACTTACGTCTCGCACTGGCTTCTTATTTATTGATAACAACTCAGTCATGAACATCTACTTCCTCTCCTTGATGTCATGCTTGCATAATGTTCTGGAATTGTAGCTTATATATAGGATTTGGATAGGCACATCTCATTCCTTTTTAATTTTTTATCGCATTCTTCCTTTACCATTCCATAGTCACTAGAACCACTTAATTCCGATTTAATGCCACATCACTCCATATTCTCCCCTGTAGGGGAGTACTAAGATTTAGCGCTACGATGATCTATGAATAGATGTTTTACCCCTTTATCTTTGTCGTCTTTTCACATCATCAATGACCCTTACTCGCCTGGTGATAATCCTTCTGTACCAATGATAACAAATTTCCTTACTCGCGAGGGTGACACTTAGTGTAACTAGCACATATAGTCCCTTAAGATTAACTTTGCTCATAATGCTTTCTTTAGGGAAGTATCTTCCCGAATGACCATTCTCCTAATCTCTCATAAATCTTCTTCTGTTATCTGTTCCATTATTGTCGGAAAGAAATCTGAAATTCTCACGATGTCAACTATTATCAAATCAATCAGTCCCTAATTCATGTTTAGTTTATTTTGTTCACCAGACCATACCTATTTCTATTAATCTGTGTCCAACTTTTCCTTCCGGTAGTTGTACTGGAGTCACGAACTTATTTCTCGAAATGAGGATATTACTTTATGGAATATACTCTTTTTGTTGTCTCAAGGCCTGTAACCTCTCATCTTTTCCTTACTTGAATATAAATTTTGTAATATTGTCATCTTCTTAATTTGCCTTCGTCATCCATGTATCACGCCTTCCTCATAATACTTCATTAACTCTCTTCTTATTTCCCACTAGCATTTACGTCTATCACTTTATTCTTGGTTACTCGAACAAGACATTCCTTTGCTTTTAGCTCCCCTTGCTCCATCTACTGGCTCTTCGAGTTGTCTAACATTCTTTCTCTACTAGAGACGAGAGACTTACTAAGGTAATATTTATCCCTTCAAGGCTTCCAGTGCCTATCTTTGTATTACTCATATCTAGATGTACTATTTTAGAATGAACCCTTTGGGTGTCTCATAAGAAGATCTATTAGTACATTTGTAATGTCCTTCGGGAATATCAACTAATTCAAACAATTCATCCACCATTTTGGCTCACTCTAACCCAGTCGAATCGTGATATTATGTCCTTCTCTTAAACCATATTTGTTAGTTCACATAGAGCATAACTCAGATCAGTGTGGCCAATTATACATACCTTTGTTACTGTTGAAGGTAACTCAAAATGTTTACATCTCTCTTCCTGAATGGTAAATAAGGATAATCTTTATTAACTGGGTACCTCGTACCCTTCTTCACCTTGCTTCTTTTACTTGCTCCAACTCGTGTCTAACTTTCGATTCCATTATTCTCCTTTTTTTTACAGCAAGAGTGCATAAGTATTCTACCCTAAAAGCTCCTTATCAAGAACCATACACCTTTTAGTACACACATGATCTGCTAAAGACCTCTCATTTACTCATCATAGGTAAGAGGCAAAATTGAGTTCCTTTAACTCAACACTTCCACAGTTATATCTCTTATCGATCGTCTTTCTGAAAGTAGGCATCGTCTTATTATGAATAGAAGTTTGGGATTTGAATTCTTATAAGTGAGCTCTACCACACGATCTAGAGTAAGAAGAAAGAGTGACAGTCCTAAATGCCCTGTAGCCTCCTGCTTATAAATGTGGTGCACGACACACCCATAAACAAGACTCTACTAGACACGGCTTGT
This sequence comes from Nicotiana tabacum, assembly GCF_000715075.1. Classification (NCBI taxonomy): domain Eukaryota; kingdom Viridiplantae; phylum Streptophyta; class Magnoliopsida; order Solanales; family Solanaceae; genus Nicotiana; species Nicotiana tabacum. The sequence goes on from NC_134084.1 coordinate 55,751,171, forward strand.
ACATTCTCTAGGACAGAACTGCTCTGATACCACTTTTGTCACGACCCAAACCTATGGGCACTCGATACCTTACTTAAACGAGTACCAACATAACGTATCTTTCCATGTTGTACTTATCATAAATAACTGAGCTAGAAGGCTGCCGTGAAATAAGTAGAATAAAACATGTGATATCAACTTATACATAAGACATACATGCCTATAAGACCAAAATAACCATTCGTATGCTGAACATATGCCGAAAAGGCCATACAACCTTTTACATACATGACATCTGTCTACAAGCCTCTAAGAATACATAATTTTTATAAAGGTCGGGACAGAGTCACTCCATACCAAGCAATACACATCTAAATTATACTAACCAAATAAGCAACTCCAAAGAAAATGGAGCACACCAACATCTTCCGCTGGGCTGATAGCCTACTTGGAGGGCTCTCGACGTGTGTATCGGAACTTGCGACCATGAAATGCAGCGTCCCCAAGCAAAAGGGACATCAATATGAATAATATACCGAGTATGTAAGGCACATAAATAAGTACATAACAGATATGGAAGAAATATAGAGTAAATGACTCAACCTGTAAGTTTGGATAACTCTATAAATCATGAAATAATTATAGTGTCATGCATATGCGTATGAATGTCATGTCGTGCATAGGCATATATTTCATAACATCATTAGGCCTCTGAGGACATCCCATCATATTATATTGGCCACTATGGGCAAAATCATCAACGTATACCAGCTGATCAGGTGGTGGTGCGTATATAACGCCATAACCTTTCCTATATCCCATATATATATATATATATCTACATATATACGCGTATATAACTGCCATCTAGTCATGGGTCAGTGTGCATGTATAAATGCATGAAATGCATATGAAATACGTTAATAAAATCTCTCGGTACGTCATAGGACCATTATGCCTTTGATTAATATCATGAAATAAACTTTACCAACTTACATATTTTTGAGACCCATGAATAGATGATAGAATAATATGACACATGGGAAAATAAGAATATATATATATCTCTAGCATTTCTACGAATTGAGTAATTTTTGAAAGTTGTGCATTTTCTCGTTTTGTTTGTATCGTATGGATCATGCCAAATAGAAAGAAGGAATAGCTTTAATATACCGGAAGTAGGGGAAAATTCGTATAATATTTCTTGAAAACGATTGCACCGTACTACTTTAACACTGCAAATTTTTTACGTTGAACTGTTCTAACAATTTTTCGTTGGAATTTGCTTGGTTGTAAGAATTTCTGTTGAAACATGTTGGATTAAAGCTTCTGTTATTGAATGCTTGTTGAATTGGAAAGAAGGGCTCTATGATTTCTATTACTATTTCCATTCTTGAATGTTTTGTGAATTGGAAAGAAGGGTTCTATGATTTCTATCACTATTTCTAAGAGATTTTATGTCTTATTCCTAAGAGACCAAAAAGACTAAGACTTTTACACATTAAAGTCTTCATTTCCTAGATAGCCACCTCATCATACAATGACTAAGAGTCATTTCTTAGCTTTGTGGCTTTTCTGCCACGTTTTGGAGGGGAGGGATTTAATCATATCCAGTAAATTTATTAATTAACTAGGTAATGTCCCGTTACCTGATAATTAATCAATTACCCGTATAATTAAGAATTATCTCAAATTACCTAAAAATACTACTCATTTTGAATATACTTTATACATTATACTACTGTAGTCATATGGTACCTTGTATGGTACTGATCTCTAAATATGGGTTATTATAACTTATACCGTATTTTACCCCAAAATGTCAAATTTCGACGAAATTCATTTTCTTCGATTCGCTCATCTTCTTACCTCCATGAATTTGCTTATCATTTGTTTGAAATAGTAAAATACGTTTAATCTCCGAATAATCTTTTTCCTTGGACTAATAGCAATTACCTTACGACAAATTCAACATACAATACTACATGGTGCAATATCGTCGTAATTTAATACTGCAAAGCGTAACATCATCGTAATATAGTACTGCGGGACGAAATATCAATATAATATTGCAGGGCGTAACAGCTTGCCTATATGTCGGGGCAGTGAATGACTTTAAAGGAGGTTTACTTCGTGCATGGTTCTGAGATTCAATATCTTATTTCCGGCGGAGGAAAATCAATTGGCCCATGAATGTCCAACTTTGGGTTAATGGAGTAACGAGGCTTGGTATTTTTGAGCATTGTAGAGTTCTCAAATTTTGATATGGTGTCATCATTCTTGTTGAACGCGTTAAGATTCGCCCGATGTTATGGACTTCTTCAATTTGCCTTCGGGACATGGTATTGTGAAATAGTGCTTGAGATGCGGTTGTCAACGGAGTGTAGCAATTTTGGAATCGAATTGGTACTTCTAGTATTGATGGCTCAAGAAAGATGATCTTCTAAGAGGTTTAAAGTTTGTAGCGATCTGTTGGTTCAAGTGCTACAGAGATAGATTTTCATTTAAGGCAACAACTGAACAACGAAGGATGGAGAAGTACATGTGGGAGGTGCCTTGCGGTGGTTAAATTTTCTAGAAGGCCAAGAGTGAGGAACGGGAGTCGAATAGTTGCTTAAAGAAGTGAGTTTGACCAAAGTAGGAGAGTGGCAGAGTAGCACATGGGGTCTGTAGTAGGATGACTACACGCCATGAGAAGAGTTTAGAGTGATTTGGGATTTATGGTGGACAGTGATTGGGCCTACAAACTTAATTTTAAATATTGGCTATTATACGGCAGGAGATTTGATGCAACAGAAAGGAGTTTCTTGATATGAAGAAGGATGCAACATGACTTTGAATTGGAAGATATTATTCCACATTTAGATGATGTCCATGAGGAGTGAACAGACTGGTACAACTGGTGAATGAGAACGGGCTCAGGATGGGTTAGTGATGTCGTAGTGATTGTTTCTCGTGCAACGACATTGGAAGATGGCGACATGTAATCTCCACAAGTCGACATGTAATCTCCACAAAGGTAGCTTCAAGCTAAGTAGGAGATCCCCACCACCTACGATTGGAATGTATGGTTGTCTACTTGTGAGGTTTCTGGTCATCGGCATATTTGCGGGTTATTACGGCTAAGGAAAGATAACATCAATGGTAATTGAGCAAAGGATTTGAGAAATGTGTGCTATAATTGGCCTTATTAATTTATGTTCAGACCTTGGGAAGACTCAGGATTTATGCTTTGTGGAGAAGTGATTTACAAAAAAAGGGTGTCCATGTGCTAGAACAGCTTGGAGTTTACTATATTCGGGTCCAAGCTAGAGTGGGTGACTCTCAATAATGGTCCTAGTGGATTCAAATGTTAAATTGTGGTGCCTAAGGATTTCAAGCCCGCAGTATGGTTAAGAATCGAGCTTTTATAGCAGATTATGAAAGGGGGCTTGGAGTGTTCTATGATATCTTTGGCTTGCAGTGTAGCATTTGGAGGAATGAGAGAAAATGATTTCAAATTCGTAGAGGAATTATCAGAATGGGTGTACCAGTTGAGGATGCGAATATGCGCACAAAGAGGGTATGAGATGGTTCGTGGGATTTGAGACAACATGGTCTCGTGATACAAGGCCACTCAGGATGAGTGCAAATTGAGTTCGTTATTTGTTGACTGGAGTTATTATTATTTCTATGACAAGTTAAGGATAAGTTAGAAGAAGTCAGAACAGTTAGCCATGGTTGAATTGACATGATGGTGGCAGTGATCAGTTCCTCTAGTGTGATTTGATTATGAATGTGATTTGTGGCGGTACGTGCGAGGCTTGCCAGCCCCCATAATTGATTGTATTTGGATGCATTCGAGTATTATGGCCTGTTATGTGTAGGCGGATGCTGGAAGGGTTATGGTGGTTTAGACCACTACTTAAGGATTTATGTGTTCTACAGTTATGATAATTCATTCATGTAAGGCAATGATTCTCTTGAAACGAGTAAAGTGAAAGGTTTCTACAAAGTGAAGTATGTATCCTATTAGTGGTTTAGGAGTTATGATGAAATTCTTGGGTTCTCGCGTATTGGTAAGATAGGTGCGGTGAGCGACATGAAATTTGAAAGTTAAGGAGTAAGGTTGCAGTTTGATGTTGACAAGGATGTCACGAGCTCGGATGAGCAGGAAAAGAATTTAGATGCTTAGAGTAAGCTGGTATTGTCTTCAGCGCCACCTGAGATCAATGCCTTATTCAAGAGGCTTCATGTATTGACTTTCAAATCCTTGATTCGCTTTACAAGCATTACTACGGCCGGTGGTATGGATGTGTAGTCTTGTTACATGGTGCGGAAGGTCGTGGGAGCGTATCTAACGAGAAGATTAATGTGACATGTAGTCACTTGATTGATTGATGATTTAAACCAAGTACGAGGATTGTGGTAACATCGCTAAATCGAGAATTTATGCCTGGAGGGCGCTCGATTCATTTGGTTGTGGACTATGGGGGTTTGTTCCGGATATGATGGATGTTCATGTGTGTTATGGGAAAAGGGGGTTATTATGGACCCTTGAAAGGTTATTAGCATAGTACGGTGCGATTAGAATCGGCTTGAGCTTTGTGGATGGATTTGAATATGAATATGGTCTCTATATCAGGCCGGCTGTGTTCATTTCAGCATAGTGCTCCTTATGGAGGAGTATTCGGACGTTGGATGTTATTTCGTCATCGGCTATTTCATGTAATACTACATTGTATCGTGTGGGTTGTGAAACGACTTGATAAATTTCTTATGTGTTGAGGTTCCGTGTAGCGATGGTGTATGTGAGTAGGATGGCTCTCGAGATTCAGATCATATATCGGACCTTAGTTGTGCTTGAGTTTTTTATCATATGGCGCTATCGGTCTCCCTAGGGATGGTATTATTCACTTAGCGTACTTGTGAATGATATTAGGTATTTCATAGTAATGAGCATTTTAGCTCGGTAAGTATCTCTTTTTATAGATTTTATGTATGGATCGGGTGGCACGAACCACGAGTATGTTGTTTGGATCGGGTTGAACGCCACAACAGTGTGATGTTGAGTACAACTCCCTATATCTATTTTTGCGTGTTTTGTTTCCCAATTTTCGAGGAAGGTTCATAAAACCTTTTCGGTTGTCTAATTAGTATGTGGGTTGAGTAGCTCTTTCCAGAGTTTGTTTTCCTTATGTATCACGTTCGAGTTTGTAGCTTGTTGGCATATTGTGGCATCATACGAGACTTTTGGTTGTGTCTGTGGTGGCTTATTGCCTGGGCAGCTTATACTGGGTGAGATGAGATTATTGGACCTGGGATCAATACGATCAGGTTTATGTGAAGTGTATCGAAGAGCAATTATCGTTGTGTGGTTCAGAATGAGGTAATGTTTCTTGTCAAGGGAATAGACTCGATGATTTGTTGACATGGCAGTTGATTATGGGTTTCTAAACAACTCTTCCATTGTGGCGGTATTGCAGGAGTTAAAACAGGACTTATATCTGTAATGAGGTGCATTGCGAGCATCAGATTCGGGGAATGTTGGCTATTATGATCAGAGACTATTGTTGTGGTCCTGTGAATGATGTGGTGCATGGTGTGAATTCAGCAAAATTATGCAGTCATGTTCTGGTACACTGTGTAGTGATTGATGTTTATACCTAATTTTTTCCTCATATTTTTTAAAATATACATATATACTTCCAAAATAGTGCATATGCATCATCAATTGATTTTTAGACATATACAAGCATTTTTTCCCCATAATTTTCTATAATTTAAAGGGGTTTTAAATCAATTTATTCCTACATTTTACTATATAAATATTCATTAATTGCATCACAAATTATTTAGCAATATCTTTTATCATTTAATTTCATCTAATTCTCTATTTATAAGCGACAACCTCTATTTTTCATTAAAAGTTTTCTGCCTAATTTACTTGCCCTAAAATTAGGGCCCAGATCTTTTCAAAGATATGTTATGGTTCTGTTTTTGTTAAGTACCTTCTTAATATTCCGTATACTTGTCTATGTGCATGCTATTGCGATTCTACTTGCCCAGAATTAAGGCTCAGATCTTTTCTAGTTTGTTATGATTCCTTAATTCTGAGTATTTTCTCTTTAATGTTCTCGTGTATCTATGTGCATTTGTGTTATTCCTTTGGTTATTTTTGACTATTTTACTTACCCTAAAATTAGGGTTCCGATTCTTTACTTCCTTACTGATTCTGTCTATCTATTCATGACTCTTGCCTTTGATTGTTACCTAAGAGTCTTTGATCCCCAGACCTGTTTGATTCCCTAAATTACTGTGATTGCATATTTCACGCGTCTATGTACTGTTATTGCAGGCTTAACTTAAATAATGTTCGAAGTTTTACTTCTTTAATTAATTGTTAACTTTCCTTGTTTGATTGTTACCTTATTTATGGACCCTAGTCTAATGCTATTTAAGCCCCTCCCCTCTTTCCCCTAGGGGAAGACTGAGAACTCGAAACTATTCTCAATATTAAAACTCTATACTCTATACTATTATTCTATTTTGCTTTGATTCCTGGCTGGCTGGATGCCAAGGCCAGAAATCTTCTTGTTGTTTGTTGCTGTTGATGATCATTGCTGCATTACTTAGCTTCTTTCTGTTTCATCTGAACTGGTAAGTCACTGAAACTTCTTTACCATTTCAATTGTTCAATATGCTACTGTTATTAGACTCATTGTTCTATGTGTTGTAGACATGTAAACTAGTTGATTAAACCTGTTTAATTGTGTTTCTTGAAGGCTATTTTTGAGTATGTCTAATATCTTTCCTTAAAAGTAGCTCATAATGCATCCCTTAGTTTGTTGTCGAATCCGTTAGCATGTTATTCCACTGATTTTGTGCTCATTATGCTCTTAGTTCACAAATAATTAGTATGCTATTTTATTCATGATTGATCAGTGACTTTCTTCTATAACTTATCTTAATCTAAATTCTTTACTGTTATTGTGAAGTATGTCTTGATCCCTTGCTAAAGTTTCAAACTTGTTAATTTCAAAATCTTATTAGTTTCGAAGTGTTTGTCTCTGTTTCTGTGTGTGACTCTATCCCTAAGTATGATTCCTAATCCTGTCCTGCACTCTTCTGAACCCTAATCCTTGTTAATCAAAATATTGTCCTTGGACTTCTTGGTGTGATCACTGCTCAGGGTTCCTATGAGACCCTCGTGAGATACACCAGGATTTGGTCTCTAATCGTCCCTTGAATTGGTTCTGATTTTTCACTCTAGTGTGAGCACTGCCTGGGGTTCATAAAGCCCTTGGGAACTCTGACACACTAGAGGATAGGGCTTGGTATGCTTGTGCTTTTAAAACATAAGTGAGTCAATCACTTTGTGGTTCTATGAACATCGGCTTTTGGAGAAGTTGTGGATTGAAGGGCCTGGCCCATCTAGATGTTGTTTTAGGCCTGTTGAAGGCTTCCTATAGTTTACACACTTTGTAATTTATTCAGTTGATTCTGGCTTGTAATAATTATTTGTAATAACAATTGGGGGTGATAATGATATTGGGACATGGGTTTATTTGATCTTATGTGGGTAGATAACATGCCTATAGGTTTTTCTGCTATCATTATGTTAGATAACTTGTCCATAGGTTTTATTTTATGCCCAGAAATTATATGCTGAAATTTGTCTAAGCGCTTATGTGTGCCATTGCATGTTAGAAAACCTGCCTATAGGGATTTTATTTTGGTTCAAATAAATTCTACATGTATATTGTCTTCTTTGTTTCGCATAATTAGATACCATGCCTATAGGTAATGCAGTAATTAGTTTACATTACAGCATACTCAGATCTATTTCTTTGGAAATCATGTTTATAGGCTTTAATCAATTTTCACAATTGCCTAGTTAATATATATGTCTTTCGGAATTAATAAACAGACTCAATCACTAAAAGTAGAACTCATAGGGATAACTATTATTTATGTCAACCGCTAAAACTGGAAATCTGCATACCACTAGAAAGCATGACTATAGGAGTAAGTAATAATTTTGAGTTTCTCTGTTGACCGCTGTCGATTAAATCACTTAGATAACCTCCCTATAGGTTCAAATGCTCTATTGAAATCAGTAGTCAACTATAAAATTACCTAGAGATACTTTGCATAAACAGTCAACATATTTAAAATCCAGAGTCACGTAGAAGTCATGTCTATAGGATCTAATGCCTTTAATTATGAAAACTGTCAATACGCCAAATACGTTTTGCATTCATTTGTTGCCTTATGTGTGGAGGCTGAAGTGAGCCTTTATCTTCTTCTGAATGAAAAGTCCAATATGTTTTGTCTGTCGCTTAGTTTTATAATTTTGAGCAACCTAGGTTGAGTTTAGAACCATCCAAAAAATAAAGGTCCCAATGCCTCCAGGACCATAGGCAAGGGATGGGTAGTGCACGCATAGGGCACGAGTTAAAATTGATTAGAGCACTTTAGGTAAAAACTAAAAGATAGTAATCGGGTAGCAGGAGATAATAGTCTGTGCCTGCTGAATAATATGAGTAACACTCCCACATTGGAGGATTTACGAAGTATTATTTATGTTGCACGGGGTGATCCTATAGGCTAAAAAACATAGGACCCCCTATCCCTATTAAATGATTCCTTCGCTTTCTTTATTCGACTAATTCACGTAAGTTAAGTTCGGTCGGGACCCACCATTGTGGACCTCGAGGGGTGCCTAACACCTTCCTCTCGAGGTAATTTGAGCCCTTACCCGACCTCTAGTGGCACAAACTGGTTAAACAGAGTTATCTGCAAATAGGTGCCCTAATGCACCTTAATTTGTTAGGTGGTGACTCTCTTTTTTAAAACACCTTCCTTTTAAAAAGTTGTCAATGTCAAAACCTGATTTTGCGAGAAAAAGGGGCGCGACAATTGATACGGTGTTCGTTTGTGGAAGTAGGCCTGACAGAGAATTCAGGGTCTTGAAATTGGGTTCTAAGGCATATTTGCTTAAATAAAAGAGAATATCTTCAGATTTGCTCAAGCTAATGTGCTCAACTAAGTAGTGGCAGCACGGGTAGGTGAAGGAGGTGCTAAACAATGATTTCAGACAACTCTAGTGTAGTTCTTAGCATGTTCGAAGACGAACATCTGTTTAAGTGAGAGAGAATGTAATGACCCGACGGGTCATTTTGAGCTCTGGCGTGTTGTTCGGCAGTTTGAGGCCATGATTAGTTTCACTTCAGGTATTATGACTTGTACGTGTGGTCAGAGTTGAATTTCGGGATGTTCGGAGTTGATTGGGAAGAAAATTCTCATTTCGAAAACTATAAATTGAAAGAATGGACTAAGGTTGGATTTTTGAGTAAACGACCTCGGAATTGGAATTTGAGGGTTCCAATAGGTTTGTATGATTATTTCGGATTTAGGCGTATGTTCGGATTGGGTTTTGGATGACCTGGGAGCGTTTCAGCGCCTATTGTGGATGTTAGCATTTTTGGAAGAATTTCATAAATTTAGGTTAAAGTGCATTTCAATGCTATCGATGTCTGTTTGGGATTCCGAATCTGGGAATATGTCCATACGGTAATTCTGGCACTGGGAGCGCATCCGGAAGTGGATTCAGAGGCTCGTACGTCATTTTGGGGGTCATTTGGTGAAAGTTAGAACTTTGAAGGTTTTTGAGAAGTTTGACCGGAAGTGGACTTTTTGATATTGGGGTTGGATCTCGATTCTAGAAATTAGAGTAGGTCTGTAATATCGAACGTGACTTGTGTGCAAAATTTTAGGTTAATCGGATGTGATTTGATAGGTTTTAGCATCGAAGGTAGAAGTTTGAAATTCTAAAGTTCATTAAGCTTGGAATGGGGTGCAATCCATGAATTCGACGTTGTTTGATGTGATTTGAAGGCTTGACTAAGTTCGTAATATGTTTTGGGATGTGTTGGTATAATTGGTTAAGGTCCCGGGAGCCTCGGCTGTCTTTCGTGGTGGTTTCAGACCATTTGGAGCTATTTTGGAACTGCTGATTCTGGTATCTGGTTTCCTTCTTCGCGAACGCGAAGTGGAACTGGAGCTGGAGAGGAAAATGCTCATCGCGAACGCGGAGTTGTGACTATGGGAGCCTACGCGAACACGGGCAGGTTCACGTGAACACGTAGAAGAAAATATGGAGGAAGTGAGTTTAGCCTTCTCGATCGCGAAGGCATTCCCGTGATCGCGAAGAAGGGCAGTGCTGGGCAGATTGTTTTAAAGGAGGGATTTGACCCTTTCTCCTCCATTTTTTGTTTGTTTGGGAGATGGAGCTCTTGGAAGGGAGATTTTCATCATCTATGTCAAGGTAAGTGATTCCCGCCTATTGCAAGTTAAATACTTGGATTATATGAATTTGGGCATGAAAACTAGTAGAAATTTGGGATTTTGAAGAAAAACTTAGAACTTGGTATTTTTGGATTTTTACCATGAATCTGGGAATGGAATTTAGAGTAAATTATATATTTGAGTTCGTGAAGTTATGGGTAAAGTTTACCTTCGAAAAAATTTGGAATCTGGGTGTGTGGGCCCTAGGATAATTTTTATCGACTTTTCGATCGGTGTTAGAAATTGTTATAAATTGGATTATAATGAGTATTTGAGTATATATTAATGGGTTTGCATAATTATTGGCTAGTTTTGGAGTGTTGGGCATCTATTCGAGTTGTTTGAAGGGCCCGGAAGCCAGTTATGGAACTTCGGAGCAAGGTAAGTCTCCTTTCTAACCTTGTAAGAGGGAATTTACCCCATAGGTGAATAAAATCAATATGTGCTCCTATTTGTGGGGGCTACGTACGCTCAAGGTGACGAGTGTTCGTGCGTAGCTACTATTATGCTTACGTCCGGGTTGTCAAGGACCCAAAAGCATGCTTTACTTGCAATATTTGCAACCTTATTGTCAATTTAAAATGCTTAAATCATATCGAACTTGGTAAATAAATTTTTAAAAGACTAAACAACATTTTCTTGACTTTTAAAAGAGAAATTGCCTTTTCCTTGGATAATTTCCCCTTGTTGAGTTCCTGATTGATCGTTTGAATGTATTTATATTTTGTGGAACGGACCGAACGCCTCAATAGATTAAATAGATGCATATATGGTTTGCGCCATTCGACCCTCTGACAGTATACAGATTAAATATTATGTTTGATCGGGCCGAACGACCTCGGCATGATTTGTGCATGCTTGTATTGCTTACCTTGAAATTTATAAATAATGATATTGCCTCTCTGACCTGAGATAAATTGATAAATGATAAAAATAAATTTGGAAATCTCCTATTTAACGAAAGGGTTGTTTACTTGCTTAATGATTTTCTTGAGTTCACCGCCGATTTTAATAAAACCCACGACTAATTATATTATTAGTAAATTACTGTTGGTTCACTAGTAAGTGTCGGAGTCGACCTCTCATCGCTACTTCTTCGAGATTAAACTGGATACTTACTGGGTACGTGTTGTTTTCGTACTCATACTATACTTGTTGTACATTTTATTGTACATGCATATGCATTTAGTGGCCTTGTGTTGTAGCGGCATGGTTGATATGGGGATTTAGGTGAGTGGTATCTTGTGTCACGATCCGTAGCCGGTAGCGTCTCTTTCAGAGTAGTTGTATTTTCTATTCCTGTCCAAATTGTATTCCAGACAAATGTTGTATTTATTTTATTTTTCCTAGTTGATGCTCATGCGCTTGTGACACTGCATTCTGGGATGATTATGGATTATTCATTTTTGACATGTTAAAAAATAATACTATTCATCCTGAAATTTTGTCTTTTTACTATTAAATTGAAGAAAAATCATGATTTTGAAATTGCTAAACCGAGAACTAAATTAAGTATTTATGGTTGGCTTGCCTGACAACTGTGTCCGGCGCCATCATGACCTTTATTGAATTTTGGGTCGTGGCACACATCACCTATAATAGTAACTGTCGCGCCCCCTTTTTCTTTCCTCCGCATCAAACTCAAGAGGTATAGACATATTCAGCTCAGCGTCCTCAAACGGTTGGATCTGGACTATAATTGGATTGAGAGTAATTGTTGGTTTCTTTGGGTCATCACCTTTTGCGATCAACCCGATTGATCCTTCGGGATCCCAGTCATCTTCTACTTCAATCATGTGGATATCACCACCCTTATGGCCTGGCAAATGGTTGTTGCAGACGTTAGGAGCGGGTTCCTTTGCTACAATGATTTTGTTATCAATCAAAGACTGTATCTTGTCTTTCAAGGAGCGGCATTCATCGATGGTGTTCCCTTTCATGCCGGAGTGGTATGCACATGACTTGTTTGGGTTATCCCACTGAGAAGGATTCTTAGGGGTGCCCTTTCATGCTAGAGCGGCTTTCTCAGCGATGGTTATATATTGTTTTGGAGGTCTACAATCAAAATTAGGTCGGGGTATAGGGAAAGTTTGGCGTGCAGGGGGTGATTGATAATAGGATGGTTGAGCATTATAAGTTTGGTAGACATGAGCGGGTTAGGAGTATCAGGGTAAAGTAGGTTGATATGTAGTAGGTGGAGATGACTGATAAGTTGGTGGCGGAGCTTGGTATGAGGGTGCTTGGTAATTTGGGGTTGGCTGGTATGGGAGTGGAGGTGTTGGGTAAGCTTGGTATTTAAGGGGAGACTTAGTCCTTTTTGCAACCATCACGGCCCCTACGTCCCTTTTCTTAGACACACCACCAGACTGTAAGGCCTTATTCGTAGCTTGCAAGGCTTCAAAATTTGTAACCATACCACTTTTAATACCTTTTGCAATTATTTCATCTAATTTGATAATGTCGGAAAACTTGTGGTTCTCAATCATCATAGTTGTTCATAGTACTGCGGGTCCTGAGCTCGAACAAAGAACTTGTTCATTTGCTCCTCTTCTAAGGCGGGTCTGACCTTAGCAGCTTCGGACCTCCATCGAGTAGCATACTCGCAAAACTTCTCTGTGGGCTTCTTATTCAAATTATAGATATAGAACACGTCTGGTGTGTTCTCTGTATTAAACCTAAATCTGTCCATAAAGTCAGATGCCATGCCTACCCAGCTTGACCAATTCTTGGGATCTTGGTTGATGTACCAAGATAATGCATCTCCTTTCAAACTCCTCATGAACAACTTTATGCGGATCATTTCATCCTTCCCTACCCAACCAACTTGTCGTAATATATCCTCAGATGGACCCTTGGATCACCCGTACCATCAAACATTTTGAACTTATGAGGTTTGTACACCTCAGGCAGTTCGACATCAGGCTGTATGCAAAGGTCCTCATAGTTTAGACCCTCGATTCCTTTGCTTCCCTCAATGCCCTGAATCCGGTTGGTCAGTTTCTTAAGTTCCTCGGCCAAGTTCCTGATAAGAAGATCCTTTTCATCAGATTTAGGTGTGCATGAGATAGGTTGGGTGGAGTGTGGCATGGTCTCCACGTAGATAGGAGTGTTATGGTGGCCTGGTGTATGGGTGTGGAAATGGTCGTTTGTAGAGTTCTGAGGTTCTAGGATGTGTAGTTGAGTGTTGTTTGGGGTATGGCAGGTGTTGCATTGGTTATTTAGTGGAGCCGCGTGATGATGAGGCGCAAGATGATTCTGCTGTTTTGTGATATTTAGAGGAGGTGTAGGGTTTTGAGCATTGGGGAAGTTGATATCTGGGGTGTTGAGGAAAAATGACAGGTTTGCCAAATTTCGAACCTGATCTAGCTCTTCCTGGAATTTCAATAGTTTATGTTCAAGTTGTGACACATTCTCGTTAGGAACCCGAATTCCCTGGCCATCAGTGACCTCTACCCGTTCAGCTGTGTTCCCCTTCCTGATGTTGTTTAAATCTTCCATTTTATACTTGCCTTTGTTCTTGCCTTTAGAGGGACTAAAAGGAGGAGTGGGTGGAGGGCCCTTGGATCTTGTGAAATAAGATGATGATGCCAGAGTGCACGAACTAACCTTTGCGGAGGGGAATAATAAACAAATAGTGCGGGAATGTAAAGTGTGTCTTAATTTGGGAACCTCTTTGTGCCCGAGGTAGGCCTAGCGACAAATAGACTTGGAGAACTTTTAATGATAAATGCCTCATTTTATTGATAAAGATAGGCGAATCCCAAAACGACACTAAATAAGCAAGAAATAAAAGTCATTAATGGCCATTGGCCTTATTACATTCATAACGCGAAAAAACAAATTCCTATCTATTTGGTCCCAGAAGGACCTTCCCCAGATTCGACATCCTTGGTTCCGTCGAACAGCTTCCCCAATTCGCGAAGTCCCAACAACATGTATGCTCTGGCTAGATGTCCACCTTCGGTCCCTTCAGCCTTTTGACAGTCTTCAACCCTTTTGAGAAATTTTCCCTCTAGTTCTACTATGCCTCGCTCCAAGTATCCTAGCCTTTTGTTGGCACTGGTAGCCATGTCTTTCCATTCCTCAATCATCTTCTTGTTTGACTCCTATATCTCGCGGTGTTCGCTCTCATATTCTCGGATCCTTTTGCGCAACTGGTTGTACTTAACTTGTGCCTCGGCCTTCTCATCTATAATTCTATGACCTCGAATGAACCCTGGCTGGCCCAGATCATCCCAATTATCTTCCAACCAACCAGAATAGAAAGAGGTACAACCGGTATGATATTTGTCTGGCTCGATTGTGTATTTCTCCATTACGATCTTGCAGTGCCACATGTGTTGGGCTTGGCACTTGTGGGGACTATTATCATTTTGGAAGTCACCTCGAAGATGGCTCATCTTGTCGACCCTGGGTATGACTTGCTTCCTACCTGCTTGCCTCAAAACTCGAAGAGTAACGTAAGGGTATGTTCCTCTTAGACCAATCAGTATCGGGAAAGGTGCATCTCTGGATCGGGCAATGAAATCCTCTGTCAAAAACCACTCGAACATCCATTGAACCTATTCTTTAGTCAGATTATCAAAGAGCTCAACCTATTCTTTGGCATTCTCAGGTTTATTGAACATGTCAGGGATGTAATTCATTCGCTTTGGATGGTGGAAAGCAATGTGATCATCCCAGGCCCTTCGCTGAATTTCTTGTCGGTATTTGCCCTTTTGGAGATGTTCCATGAGCCAGAGCTGAAGTAGTAGATTGCAGCCTTCGAAGTGTCTCACTCCTTGTTGACACTTCTCTAAGGCTCAGTATATGTCTACAATGATCAGGGGTACAATGCTGAATGTCTACCCACCAATACCCTCCATTAGGGTCTTGGTTGCCATAGCCAGCCTAGTATGGATTCTCCCTTTCTTCATTGGAAACACGATCAGACCCAGGAAGTAAAACATGAATACGAATATCGTACGATGGATATGTCCCAAGGACATGATGGAAAACTTGTCATGGTAGGTACAATATAATTTGTTGTGACTGTACCTTTCATACAGATAGTCAAAAGGGATGTACGATTCCTTTAGGCATACCAATTCTGCATTCTTCTTCAAACCTATCATTTTTAGGAAACCCTTATCTGTGCGGTTCGCGGGCATTAGCAAACCCGGGGTTTCCTACACTAGACCGGCCAGTCCTCCTATCTCCTCTAGCAAAGGTGTCATTTCAATGTTCCCAAAGCGGAACACGGCCCTTTCACAATCCCAAAACAACGTAGTAGCTTTTATTATCATGTTGTTAGGCTGGATCTCCAGGAGGGATGGTAGATTACCCAAATATTTTCTGATGAGTGTTTTGTCACTAGAATGTAAATCTTCCCACCAACTCAGCAATCTTGGGTCGATATTGGTGACCATGCCGAATCTGGGGACTTCGTGCCTCATATTTCTACAAGTCAAACAAGGTTAGGCCCTTACCCCTACCAGACTCGACTATTTAACATCAACAATTAGCATGAAACATTTAGTTCTTTAAATAAATGCATAGAACGTGATGATGTCCGTTTGGATTTAGGGAAACCCAGTGGACTTTTGGACAAGGCTATCTTAAAGGATCATTATGTAGACAACATAGCTGACCCGGCTAGGTTTGACCATGATGCATGTGCAATTTAAACAGATTAAGGTTTCTATGGGGTTTTAGACTGGTACCCTTGAGAGGACAACTGAAGGGGGAAGGCACGAAACTATCGACCGCACCGCTGATCGGCTAGTTTTACCGCTAATAAGCCTGTCCAATTTTATGGGGGTAATGATATAGGAAGGGCGCAACCACTCATCAAGCGTTGCTATGGTATTTGTTTGGCACGAGGGGAGTATGATGTTGAGCATGATAATGAAATAATTTAAAGCATGTTGACATGTATTTGCACGTTAAAAAAGCGATAAATACAACAATTTTATAATTTAAAGCAGTTATAAAGGAAGAAAACAAGAAATATATGTCTGTTTTGCTTTTGAAGAAGAAATTAAATGCTTAAAGGAATTAAACAAATAATTGCACACAGGGAGAGTACAAATTCAAAAACGGTATGAAATGGTAAAAACCTGAATATCTCCAGTAGAGTCGTCATGCTGTCGTGCCCCCTTTTTCTCGTGAAATCGGGTTCATGACATTTTTGGTTAGGAAACTCTTCCTTTTGGAAAAGGGGTTTGCATTTTTGAAGAGTAGCTACCTAACGATTTAAGGTGCGTTAGGTAACCTATAGGGTTCATTTATAACCGCGTTTGATAACCAGAGACAGGGTAAGGACTTGAAATTATCCTAAGGGGAAGGTGTTAGGCACCCCTCAGGATCCACTAGTGTGGTTCCCGGCCAAACAGTTTTTTGTGAATTAGTACAATTAGCAAATAAACAAGTATGGGTCAAATAGTAGGGGATTTAAGTTTAAATACACAGGTGTTTGAAAAAAAGCAAGATTTTGAAAAGAATTACAATCTAAGAATATTTGTGAATGCAAGGGGTGTCCTAGGTTTGTTTATAATATGGATCACATCAGTGCAATACCCGATATGACACTCTTCAAAGAGGGGCTACACTTGGTATTAATGCACTGGTCATCATATCCATATCTACCCTTTCCCGCCCCGTGAAGGTAATTAAAGTGAGGGTTGGTCTCGACCCCTATTACATGTTGTTACTCGTCCCTTCCTATAAGTCCCGGAGGAAATTAGGACTCATATCCTATAAAAGGGGGTTCTAGGCAGACCCTCAAGTTTAAAGGTAAAATACTAAGGTGACATGTAATAAACAAGTAGGACTTCAATTAAAGGGAGCATGAAAGACCAGTGAAAGGCTCAGATATACCTCCACACACAGTACACATATACAGCATGACTCATACATAATTAAGGTCTAAAGTCAGATCTTAAGCATGGTATCTAAGTGATAACAGCAGAATCAGATTTATAACATGACTCGGGGAAGAATTCCTAATCAAGCTTACCTACTGATTTTAACATGCTGACAGTTAAACATTAATCACAAAGACGGTTTTGGTTTTTATTTTAAAGTTGATTACCTAAGACTTGCCTAAGCATAAAATAATATGCATCAGTTACCAGAATTATTAAAAAATAGCTTGGAAGTTATTTTACCTAAAGCATACTATTCTAAATGTTGAAAAAACATGCAGGGATTGTGACCAGTTTCACTTAAACAGGATAAGCAAACATGAGACTATTTTTATGTCCTTTTTCATGCATCAGTAGTTTAACTAGGTGTGACTGAGTGAGTGTGAACAAGATCCTAAAACAGGGTATCTAACGTGCATATATTAAAATGCATAATGATTGAAGAATTCCTAAATCATGATTTCTAAATGCCCGAAGAGTTACAACATGACTTCAAGACGTGCAGGAGCAACAATTTTATGTTGATACTGTTGTTTAACCTAAAGCAGGATTTCTAAGTGGTAAAGTGATGCCAAATGAGATGCTGAAACAGTAAACCTAAGAACATGGTATCTAATGCATGACATGCTTTGAATGGGTTGATCTTGCACATGGATTCTAATGCACATATAGGAAATGTAAACCTAAGACATGGTTTCTACCAATTGATGTTGATAGCATATATAACTACCCTTCCCTTTTTCACTAGCCAACCCTAATACTTGTTTACAATAGATTATTAAACACCAATATTGGAATGAATTTCATAAGTACAAAAAGAAAAAGAAAAAGTTACACTATAAAGAGCCTGAAAATAGGCCTAGATTCTCAGCACCTCATTAGGACTTCCTCTCTGAGTTATGTAATAAATCACCTCAAATGCCAAGATTGTACCATAGCCTTTCTCATATCTGGGTGTGTCAGAGTTCCCTAAGGACCTCAAGGATCCCGGGCAGTGCTCACACTCAGCTTTCATATCTAAGATAGAGTAAGTGCAGTGTGAAAAGGCCAGATTTTATGTGTCCAAGTTCATAGGGAGCTCAAGGGTCCAAAGGCAAGCTCACACAAAAGGGGCAGAACTTAGTAGTCTAAGAGTAGAGTGAGAGTGCTTGTCATAGTGTTGAAAAGATTTAAGCAGGAAAACAGTTTGAAAGACTTGTTTGAAACGGTTTTGTAAAGCAACAGGGGGAGTTGTTCAATAGGTCAGTTTTGAAAAGAGAGTCGAGTAATAGTCCAAACACAGCACCCAAAACAAGTTCACACCTAACCAAAGAACATAGGACCAAGGCAGGTTCAGCAACCACAAACAGGGGTAGTGGGGTTTGGGAACACATAAGTTACATAAGTAAACACACAGTTGCAGGAGTGCACAAGTATAGAATCAACAATATGCTATGGAGTTAGAGAACACAGAATCATTTAACTTGAGGATAGCCAACTATTTTTTGCACGGAGAGGTTCATGCTAGAAATCAAGGTAAACAAAAGTAAAGAAGGGCCACATTCGGGTATATTAGGAAGGGGAATAACAATTTTATAAACGTGATGAGTCTAAGGGAGGGGAAAAATTCAGAAGCATGCTGATGAAGTGATGAAGTAAACATATCAATTACAAGTTTAATCAACAGGACCATAAGTGAAAACATACTAGAAACAAAATAAAATGAAGCAGTAAAAGAAATACATTGTTCTGAAAATTGAATTGAAATCAGAACATACCATTAAAGAAGTAAACACAAATTGAGGGGGGCAAGAGAGTAGAGTAATCAGCTTTGGCTTGCAGCCGGTTGACTTAGAACAATAGCAAATAACCAGAGAAAAGAGAGAGAAGAAGAATGTTTTCTCTTTGTGTGAGAGAGGGTTTTTGAACTACTGTGTTCGTATGTGTAATGAAAAGAGAAAAGAGTATATATAATAGTTTGAAAGTTAGGTAAAATAAGGCAAGAATCAATTGTTCAGCAGTTATAGAACTACAGAATCAATTAAGAATGAAAATCAGCCAAGTTTCCCTTAATTAAGGGAGTAATTTACCAACGGTAGAAAGTAGGTAACAAATAAGGAAAGAATTCAAACAACATAGGTACATAATATGTAATTAGGGGTAGATACATAAGGGTCTAATTAAGGAAATATCAGTAGGAATAAATTAATAATATAGTCAACCACATAATAAGGTAAAAAATAATTTAAGGGTTATGAAAATAGGAAAAGAATAGCCAAAAATCAGTATAAGGGTATCAACACAGTAAATCAAGGATTCACGAATCAAAAAATGGTACTATATTAAGGGAAATAGTATAGACATCCATGAATAAACCAATAAACGGAGTATAAACTGGAAGAACCAAATCGGAAACCTTAATAAGACATTACTAGGGTGAAAAACATAAAATACTCTAATTAATCAAAGCATATTCATGAGAATCAAACATACAGATAAATCGAATGAACAAATAGTAAAGACGAACTCAGAATCCAAAACTAAAGCCAAAAATTAGGGTTTTCAACATAGTAACTCGGATAAAGGAGAAGGCTTAAACAAACGTTTAAACATAGTGAGAGTCGTAGATTAATACCAAAAAAAATCAAAAGAAACATTTTTGAAAAGGTGTTTAAGAACCCTAGTTTGAAGTTGAAGAGTTACTTTAGAAAAATCGGAAAAACCTTTGAGGAAAACAACAAAAGCTCATAATATACACAGATCTAAGACAGATCTAAAAGAAATCAGAAAGTCTTAAGAGTTAGGGTTTCAAAGAACCCAGAGAAGATGAGAAAACCTTAAAATGTTACTAGTTTTAGCCGGAAAAGTCATAGATCTTATTCGAACGGCCGGAGGTGGCCGAAAAATGGCATGAAGGACCATGGGTAGGAGTTGAACCGCTCCAGGTTCACCTAAGGACCTCAGGGTAGTGTCAAACCGGCATGGGGTGAAGCAGAGGCCAGGAGATGATGAGAGGCCATGGTTTCCGGCGAGGGAGGTGGACGGAGAAGGTGGACAGGGTCAATCGGAGAGGAGGGGAGAAGAAAAAGTTCTATAGAGAACCAGAGATAGAGAGAGCGGTTGAGAGAGAATGAGAGAGAGAGGGGGTAGTCTTATGGTTTAATTATGGTAAGGGGGATTTGGACCGTTGATTGAAATTAATCAACGGTTCAGATGGAATGAGGGATTGGGCCGTGTGGTATGGTGCATTGGGCTTGGGTCTGGTGGGTTATTTAATTTTGACCTGGTTTAATTAGGTTATAATTTAAATAAGAATGGCTAATTGTTAAATACCCATCAAAATTATATAAATAATTAATAACAATAGCTAATAATTAGATAAAATAAAATTAAAGCTAAATAGGTGAAATTAAGGCAATTAACTAATATTTAAAATGCAAAATGAGTGATTATCGAATTAAAATAGCATAAAGTGCACGATTAGGCTATAATTGCAAAATCATTGTAATTATAGCCAAACAATGCCAAATTGGCTAATTTGTGAAATAATTAAATCCTAATAGGATTAAAAATGACATATTGAGCGAAGAAATACTTCGAAATTACTTGTAATGTAATTTATGAATAATTATTGAATATAAAGTACTGAATAAATTGTTTAAAAAATAAATTAATTAATAATATAGAAAATTATGGCAAAATACCAATTATTATAAAAAGTGATTTTGAAGGTATATATGCAAATTTAAAAATAGTTTGAGGAAAAATTGGGTATCAACACTTTGGCATTAGAAAATCCATCCCAATGGGCCAATCCGAACAAAACCTGTGCGTACCATTCTGGTATGAGAGGGAACACCACTGTTGAGTGCCGAACATTGAAGGATAAGATCCAGACGCTAATTGACAACAAGGTCATACAAGCAAAGGAAGTCGCGTCCAATGTCCGCAACAATCCCCTTCCTAATCACATGTGATGGTGTACATGTGATAGAGATAAATGTAGAATGGGACCCCGAGGGATCGATCAGGATCATTCGGAAAGGCGATGGCTTTACGGTTGTAGTCACACTTACTCCTATTGTGGTTCAAACTCAGGCGCTAATTGATGTTGAGGTAACTGCATTAGTTCCATTCGAGGTGAAAGTGGCTCCGCCCACAGCCACCTCTGGTCCATTTGAAGTAGAAATGGTCACACCTTTACTGTGACAGTATCAACTACACCCCCATTCAACTCAAAAGCAATACCCTAGGATTATGTTGCTGAGGCTCGGTGGAAAAGGAAAGCCAAGGTAGAGGAATCCGATGCTGCACAAGGGATGACTAGAACTGGAAGAGTCTATGCACCTGAACACCTGCGGGGTTCGAGTAAGGAGGATACTAGGCAGCCTATCATTGAGACCGGGCCGGATGACCTGTGAAGGAAAGTACAGGCAAAGGAGTATTCTGTTGATGACCACCTGAACAAAGTCCCTGCTCAGATATCTATCCTGTCACTATTGCAAAATTCAGAGGCACACAAGAACGCTTTGATGAAAGTACTGAGCGAGGCTTATGTACCCAATAAAATCACTGGTGGAAAAATGGCCAACATGGTCGGTCAAGTGCTAGAGCACCATAAGATTATCTTCCATGAAGATGAGCTTCCGCCCGAAGGTTTGAATGACAATCGAGCACTGTATATCACGGTACAATTTGAAGGCATGTTCATTGCCAGGGTTTTGGTTGATAGAGGTTCGAGCCTAAATATTTGTCCATTAGACACCCTGAAAAGGATGGACAAAGGTTTCCATGAAATACGGGCAGGAAGCATGAATGTGAAGCTTTTGATGGGTCCTAGAGGGCCACGATCGGAGAAATCAACCTTTGCTTGCAGATGGGGCCAACTTGGTTCGTCATTGAATTCCATGTACTTGACATGCCAGCCTCATATAATCTTCTGTTGGGCCAACCATGGATCCATGCTGCTGGATCCGTGCCTTCTACACTACATCAAGCCATGAAGTTCGAATGGAACCGCCAGGAAGTAATCATTCACAGAGATGGAAGTAACCCCATCTACACTAGTCAACCATCCCGACCATTGGACATAGAAGAAGGCTAGGAGGGGAAACCTATCATCACATCAAACAGATCAATGTCGTCGAGAAGGATAAATGGTGTAGTAACAAGATAGAAAGCATACTATTATGGTCTGGATATGAACCTGGCAAAGGGTTGGGAAAGAACCTCCAAGGTATTACCAAGCCAATACAGCTAAAACGTCATAGTACCACTTTTGGGCTCAGATACCAGTACACATGGAAAGAGTACAGGAATTGGTCGCCTCCATGGCATGGACCATATTACCCTCTTGAGCAACCGGTGCCATGTTTGGAACAAGCTTTCCACCAGGCCAACACAATATGGGGAACTGCAGAAAAAGAAGCACTAGTTCGGTTGAAGAATTTGTTGTTGGATGATGAGGATATGGAATGCAGTGCCATAATTGAGAAGGAGGAAGAAGGCCTCACTATTCAGACTGTGGCGAAGGGAGCTGTTCTTAGAAACTGGACCGCCACACCATCTCGAGCCCACCGAGTCCCTAGGTAGCTTGGTAGAATTTACTTCTATAGCCGTTCTAGGCATTTAAAATTTCCTGTAGTTTAGTTTTAATCTTTACTTGTTTCAAACAAATGCTCGATTCATCAAGCCATTCTTTGTCTGAACAATTCCTTTTCAAAGTTTAATCAAATGCATTTGCTCTTTATTATTCACTAGTATCTTTACACTTTTTCTTTCCACAGTGTTATTATTACTTTTCCTGATGAACCAGTGACTGTGACATGTAATGAGGCAATGCAACATGAGAATACTGACTCAGAGGAAGAAGATGAGATACCCGAGGAAATCGTTAGGGAGGTTGAAAATTTTGAAAATAAGCCTAAGTCCAATTTGGACGAGACAGAAGTAGTAAATTTGGGAGACGCCGAGACCGCCAAAGAAATACACATCAGCATTCACTTGTCGCCAATAGAGAAGGAGGATTACCTTTGGTTCCTAAAAGAATATGAGGTCATTTTTGCATGGTCATATGATGACATAACCGGTTTGAGCACTTCCATAGTGGCTCACAAGTTGCCTACTAATCCCATGTGTCCGCCAGTAAAACAGAAACTCAGATAGTTCAAACCAGACATAAGCCTAAAAATCAAGGAGGAAGTTACCAAGTAGATCAAAGCCATGGTTCTCAGGGTGGTCGAATATCCAACCTGGTTAGCTAACATTGTGCCAGTTCTGAGAAAAGACGGAAAGGTCAGAGTATGTGTTGACTATCGTGATTTAAATCGAGCAAGTCCCAAAGATAATTTTCCACTGCCAAATATACACATCCTGATCGATAATTGCACCAAGCATGAACTCCAACCCTTTGTAAATTGCTTCGCGGGTTATCATTAGATTTGGATGGACTAAGAAGATGTAGAGAAGACAACTTTTATTACACCATGGGGTGTATATTGTTACAAGATGATGCCATTCAGTCTGAAGAATGCTAGGGCCATTTACATGAGAGCCATGACAACCATCTTCCATGATATGATACACAAAGAAATAGAGGTGTATGTGGATGATGTCATTATCAAATCCAAGAGGGTTGCAGATCACGTAGTGGACTTGAGAAAGTTCTTTGATAGACTCATGAGGTACAATTTGAAATTGAACCCTGCAAAGTGTGCATTCAATGTTCCCGCAGGAAAGTTATTTGTATTCATCGTCAGTCATCGAGGGATCGAACTGGATCTAACTAAAGTCAAATCTATTCAGGAGTTACCACCACCTAAGAGCAAAAAGGATGTGATGAGCTTCCTAGGACGTCTCAACTATATCAGTCGCTTCATAGCACAGTCCACAGTCATATGTGAACCCATCTTCAAGATGCTAAGTAAGGATGCCAAAACGAGCTGGACCGAGGATTTCCAGAAAACTTTTGACAAGATCAAGGACTACCTGTCCAGCCACCAGTTCTAGTCCCGCCAGAACCAGGACGACCTTTACTACTTTATCTATCTATATTGGATGGAGCCTTCGGATGTGTTTTGGGACAACATGATGAGACAGGAAGAAAGGAGCAGGCCATATACTACTTGAGTAAGAAGTTCACACCTTATGAAGCACGGTATTCTCTGCTTGAATGCATTTGCTGTGCTTTGACCTGGACACCCCAGAAATTAAGGCATTAATTATGTGCCTACACTACATACCTCATATCCAAGATGGATCCTCTGAAGTATATATTCCAGAAACACATGCCGATCGGGAAGTTGGCTAAGTGGCAGATACTACAAAGCGAGTTTGATATCGTCTATGTAACTTAAAAGTCGGTCAAGGGACAAACATTTGCAGATCACCTTGCTGAAAATATGGTGGGAGGAGAATACAAACCATTGAAAATGTATTTTCCTGATGAAGAAGTATCATTCATAGGAGAAGACATTACCGAAGCATATGACGGTTGGAGGATGTTCTTTGACGGAGCCACAAATTTCAAAGGAGTGGGCATTGGAAAAGTTTTGGTATCAGAAATGGGTCAGCATTATCCGGTATCTGCTAAACTCAGATTTCCCTGCAGTAACAACTTGGAATAATATGAAGCATGCATATTAGGGCTCAACATGGCGGTCGACATGAACATTCAGGAGTTGCCGGTAATCGGTGACTCAAATTTTCTTGTGCACCAGGTACAGGGAGAATGGGCCACCAAGAATTCCAAGATATTGTCATATCTGCACCATGTGCAGGAATTGAGAAAGAGGTTTACAAAGATAAAATTCCAACATGTGCCCAGAATTCAGAATGAGTTCGCTGATGCATTGGCCACCTTATCATCCATGATACAACATCCAGATAAGAACTACATTGATCCTATTCCAGTAAGGATCCATAATCAGCTGGCATATTGTTCTTATGTCTAAGAAAAAGCAGATGGAAAGCATTCCTTCCATGATATCAAAGAATACTTATCAAAAGGAGAATACCCGGAGCATGCAAATCACACTAAAAAACGCACGCTCTGGAGATTGTCAAATCACTTCTTCCACAGTGGAGGGAACTTGTACAGAAGAACTCCTGATTTGGGTTTGCTAAGATGTGTTGACGCAAAGGAAGCTTCTAAGCTACTTGAGGATGTGCATGTTGGGACCTGTGGTCCACACATGAATGGTTTCGTCTTGGATAAGAAGATACTCAGAGCAGGTTATTTTTGGATGACCATGGAGACAGATTGCATTCA
The DNA here is from genome assembly GCF_000715075.1 of Nicotiana tabacum. Taxonomy (NCBI): domain Eukaryota; kingdom Viridiplantae; phylum Streptophyta; class Magnoliopsida; order Solanales; family Solanaceae; genus Nicotiana; species Nicotiana tabacum. Next base: position 55,776,632 of record NC_134084.1, read on the forward strand.
GTATGTCTGCAAATGCTTTCAATGTCAAGTGCATGCCGATATGATAAATGTGTCGCCAAATGAGCTCAATGTATCAAGCTCACCTTGGCCATTCGCCACCTGGGTAATGGATGTTATTGGTCCGATTGAGCCCACTACTTCAAACGGACACAGGTTTATTCTGGTATCCATTGATTGCTTCACAAAATGGGTAGAAACTGCATCTTACAAAGTTGCAACCAAGAAAGTCATCGCAGATTTTGTCAAGGATCGTATTGTCTGCCGATTCGGAGCTCCCGAGTCCATTATTAGTGACAATGCCGCCATTCTCAATAGTGATCTAATGAAAGCTATATGTGAAGCTTTCAAAATAAAGCACAATCATTTCACAGCCTACATACCTCAGAAGAATGGAGCCGTAGAAGCCACCAACAAAAACATCAAGAAGATACTAAGGAAAATGGTAGAGAACCACAAACAATGGCATGAAAAGTTACCCTTTGCTCTATTGGGTACCGTACCATGGTTCGCACATCAACCTGGAAAACTCCCTACATGTTGGTTTATGGCACCGAGGTTGTCATCCCAGCTGAGGTGGAGATTCCTTCTTTAAGAGTCATACAGGAAGCTGAACTCAGCGATGCGGAGTGGATAAGAAATCGCTATGGACAATTGGACCTTATCAATGGAAAGAGGATGAACGCAGTGTGTCACAGCCAACTTTATTAGAATAGAATGTCCATAGCTTTCAACAAAAGAGTCAAACCAAGACGGTTCACACCAGTGCTGCTGGTATTGAAGAAAATCTTCCCACATCAAGATGAGGCCAAAGAGAAATTCTCTCCCAACTGGCAAGGTCCATACATGGTCCATAGGGTGGTAATAGGAGGAGCACTCATACTTGCAAAAATGGACGGAGAAGTTTAGCCAAAACCGATCAATTCAGACGCGATCAAGAGATACTATGCTTAGATACTTTACATTTCCTCATTTGATGTAATTGAACTACGATTGACCTGATTCCCATTTAAGAGGGGATACGTAGGCAGCCTTATGGGTTCGGTCATATCATAATAAAATTTTCATTTCCCCCAAGAGCAGAAACTAGAGGTAGAATTTTGAGAAGGACCCCCAAAATTCCGGAGCAAGTCCAGCAAATGCCATCGCATGCCGGGAAGTCAGTAATTAGTTAAGAACTGGGGTAGAATTTTGAGAAGGATTCTCAAAATTCTGGAGAGGGTTCAGCAGGGTCCATCATCCGCAAACAGTCAAAGATCATCTACCAAACTAGGGCAGAATTTTGAAGAGGACCCTCAAAATTCCATAAGAGAGCTGCAACGTCTTTGAGATGTGTCATAGTCACTAGTTCATCAAAATTACTTGATGTATTAATACGTTTCTAAAACAGCTCTATTTTTTCAAATATTGCATATTTTCGAAAACTCTACTTCCATAACAGTCAAATGTCACCCAAGGGAACTCGAAAGGCTTTCAGAATGGAGCATAGCAAGGCCAGCGGACGAAGCACGAACCAACCTCCCCCTCACAAAACTTACAATTTTCTTTTGAATGCAGGCACGTTTGACGTAACGATAGCATTCGCAAAACATGTATACACAAAGATAATTCACTATCAATCAGCCCATCAGACATTGAATACTTCTCCTGCTAAGACATATGCTACTATTACTTACTACTTGCTCTCTACATGAGGCTAATCCTTGCCTCCATATTTGCATGAGGCTAATCTCTGCCTCCATATCTGCATGAGTCTAATCCTTGAATCCATGAGGCTAATCCCTGCCTCCATACTTGCATGAGGCTAATCCCTACCTCTCTATCTACATGAAGCTAATCCTTGCCTCCCTATTTGCATAAGTCTAATACTTGACTCCACATTTGCATGAGGCTAATCCTTGCCTCCATACTTGCATGAGTATAATCCTTGACTCCATGAGGCTAATCCGTGCCTCCATACTTGCATGAGGCTAATCCATGCCTCCCTATTTGCATGAGTCTAATCAATGACTCCACATTTGCATGAAGCTAATCCTTGCCTCCATACTTGCATGAGTCTAATCCTTGACTCCATAAGGCTAGTCCCTGCCTCCACATTTGCATAAGGTTAATCCTTTCCTCCATACTTGCATGAGGCTAATGCCTACCTCCATATCTGCATGAGTCTAATCCTTGACTCCATGAGGCTAATCCCTGCCTCCATATTTGCATGAGGCTAATCCTTGCCTCCCTGTTTGCATGAGTCTAATCCCTGACTCTACATTTGCATGGGGCTAATTCCTGCCTCCCTATTTGCATGAGGCTAATCCTTGCCTCTCTATTTGTATGAGGCTAATCCCTGCCTCCATATTTGCATGAGGCTAATCCCTACCTCCATATCTACATGCGGCTAATCCTTGCCTCCATATTTGCATGAGGCTAATCCTTTCCTCTATACGTGTATGAGTCAATCCTTGACTCCATCTTGCATGAGGCTAATCCTTGCCTTCATATTTGCATGAGGCTAATCCCTGCCTCCACATTTGCATGGGACTAAGCATTGTCCCTCTTTGCACAAATATTGCTCTATTTCTAGTACTATCTATTTGTTTTTCATTCCGGCTAAGCTTTGCCCTCCATTTCACAAGACTAATCATTGTTTTGATAACATCATGACTATTGCACATCATGGGCTGAAATATACCCAATCTATCCGAAGGTGTCATAGTCTAAAGTCATCATCCTCATAGCTGGAAGACACCATGCCATGGCTTGAGGATCCCTCAAACTTGCGTATCATTATTCAAAGGCGTCATGGTTCGGAGGCACCATTGTCATGGCCCGAGAACATAATTTCATGGCATGCAAATCCCTCACTATAATATTCATGGCCCAGGACGTCATGGTCTAAGGACGTCATATTTAACCGCCCAAAGACAACCTTCATGGTCCAAAGGGAATCTGCATCATGTTTAAATTTTAGCAAATACATTTGTCGCATCTTTTATCTGCAGGTAACCAGTAAGCAACTGCTATCCTAGCAGGATAAATCTCGCTCCAGTTCCCTCCAACCCTCTGAGCTTTAACCGCTCACCGAAGCCGTTTTCGCACCGCGTGTTCGTTCTTGCAGTAATTTCATCGGCATAATCCGCGGATGAATCCAAGACTACACATGGCTTGATTCCTATAAAACCAGGGATATGTATGCAACTCAAAGATCGGAGTTCAGCCTCTGACTTTCAAAATAACCCGTCCGGTCAAAATTGGCCATCATTTCTTTACCCGAAAACTCTTTCATCCTTCCCGGGTAAAGAGGGGCAGCTGTTGATACACATTTTTTCTGATATTTTTTATATACATAAATACCTTCAAAATAGCATATACATGCATATATAAGCATGCACAAGGTTTTTATAATTTTCCCCATAATTTTAAGAATTTAAATTGATTTATTTCCTTCCCTTTTATTCATAAAATCCCCAATATTTATCCCTCAAATTATTGTTGTGGTAATTTAGTCATTTAATTTCTATATTTATGCCAAAATATGGTTAAATTATTTTTATGCATTTTTTATAATTGCATTTCGTATTTTTAAAGCTAAATTACATATAACTGCTATATTAGCCTCATTAATGTATAATTACATTTATATGCGTGAAATTGATCTTCTATATTTTTAAAATGTTGAATATCTATTTTTAAACCATTTTAGTACCGGAAATTATTTTTTTAGAAATTGTTTATCATTTATTATAAATTATATAGGGAAAATTGACTATTTAAAATATAGCCAGATTTACATTTCAATTGTAGCCCAATTAAAACCTAACAGCCCAATTTCAAATTAAAAACACCCAACCCAAACCCTGAACCCGCCTACCCGACCCAAGACCCGTCAAATCCTGGCCGTTGATCTAAAAGATCAATGGCCCTCGTCCATTCTTACCATTTTTAATTCCAACGACCCTCTATTTAGATCAACGACCCTCATCCATTCTTGCCATTTTTAATTCCAACGACCCCCTAACCCTATCTCATTTCCCAAATCCGCCGCCTTTGTATTCTCTCATCTCCTCTCCTTTCTTAACCCCTCAACCTAACCCTAGCTCCTTCAACCACCGACTACCTTCTCCGGTCTTCTCCGGTAATCTTCCTTCAACTCCTAAGCCTCTAATGGCTCCTATATTGCCATGCTCGCCTTCTCTGAGGCCTTCAAGGGCCTTGGGCCACGCTGACTTGCATCTAGGGTTTGCCATCTGGTCTGTTCTTGGCTACTTCAGTATGATTTCAAGCGAAATCATGTTATACTTGTTACGATCCTTCAGATTTTAGAGAGGTTCTTTCATCTCTACTTGGGTTTCTTCTAAAACCCTAATTTTTGCTTACATCTCCTAGATCTGTACGATTTTTAAATGATTTGAGTTTATTTCTTTGATGTTTTACACTATTCTCGTAACTCTTTACAAGAATCATCGATTTCAAAGTGTCTTCACCTTCTTCTAAAATTAGGGTTTTCAGAACTTCTTCTAAAACCTTGTTTAAACCAATTCTTTATGTTAAACTTCTATCTCTTGCATATTTCGACTTATTCTGTGATTTTACTACCTCTTCAACTTGCCTATGATGAAAACCCTAATTTCTTAGTTCTAATCTTGGGTTTCTGAGTTTAGTTTTGATAACATTTTTAGTTAATCTATATGTTTATGTGATTCTGTGATTTTACGCTATGATTGCTTGTTAAGGTTCCTAATTATGGTTATCCCTGCCTATTGTGTGATTTTACCCTATTTTGTTCACCAATGTTTCTAATTTTCACTTTTCCTACCTGTATCATGCTTATTTTACTAATTTAGACTATGCTCTGCATGAACCCCTAATTTATATATGATTTTTGTCCTACTTGGCCTCTTAGAGTTCTGGTTTGCTTACTATGTGCTTGTCCTTATAAAGTTGTGCTAAATCAGTGCTATTTTCTACTTTTGAATCCTTGAGTCTTTGTGATTGATCTTTCACTGATTTCGCATGATATGTCTACTGATTTTTAACCTTGTAAAATATTTTCTGACCTTATTCTACAGTCAATTATGCTATTAATTGATTTCTTAAGTCTTTTCATTGATTGAAATATGCGGAACCTAGCCTCTATTACATGTTTTATACTTGTACTATGCAGAAAATATTTCCTTATTTGTTATGCTCAGCCTTATACGATTTCCTTCCTTATTTGCCACATGTTTATTATCGTTTGAAGTCGACTCCTCAATTAAAGGGAGTACTTACCTTGATTTCATGACTGATTGATTCTAAGTCCCCATAATTACTGATGAACTTTGATTTTTACCTTATTTGCTACCTGCTTTAAAACTATATATACATACTCCCTTATTAGCACAAAGACACGAACACTTTGGTTCAAAATCTCTCTCTCTCTCTCTCTCACTTAAACTTTCTACTCTCTCTCGTTTGTGCTACTTGCTACTATTCTGAGTTAGCCGGCTGTAAGCCAAGGCTAACTATTATGTTCTCATGCTCCTTCAATTTTGCTTACTGTGTTTTCTACTGGAATGTTCTAGTTTCAATTCAAGTTCCAACAACAATATAATTCTTTTATTACTTCAATTCACCTTGTTTCTAGTTTGCTTTTATCTATGGTTTTGCTGTGAAACATGCAGTTAATATGCTTATATGATTAGCATGTTATGAACTCCCCATCCTTAGAATCAGTATAAACATGTTACCCCCTCTATGTCTGATCAACTGTTTCTGAGCATATCTGTACCAATTACCTCTGCCTGTTATGTGCTTACCATCATATGCTTCATGGATCCCCAAATCCCTATCACCCCGGTATGTAAGTTTGTTCTTTATGTCTGGTTCTATGACTATGTCACGTAAGTTATGTCTGAGCATATCTGTACAATTCCTAAGATCTTTTCTTGTTATGTGTTTACAATCATGTGTTCTATGTATCCCCAAATCCCTTGACCTCCTGTTTGTGACTACTGAACTTGTTTTGGTTCTGTGACCCCTGGTTGTGTATGAACCTATCTTAAGGGTGTTGTGTTTGGACTGTTGTTTTCAAACTGTCTCTGTTGTTTTCACTAAATTATTTCAAACAAAATTTCCTTTTGATACTGTTTTCCCTAATGAAGCCTTTCAAACTATGTCAAGCACTCCCACTATACTCATAAGTCAATAGGTTCTGCCCTCTCCAGCATGTGTACTGCCTTGGGATCCTCTTGAGAACCCTCTAAACTCTAGCATACTGAGGCTGGCCCTTCCATACTGCACTTATTCAATATTGGTTACCAAGTCTAGGTGTAAGCACTGCCCGGGATCTATGAGATCCTTAGGGAACTTTGATGCACCTAGACTATGGCATTGTCTATGGAATTGAGGCATTTGAGGCTATTGAGGCTTTGGAAATCTGGGCCTATCTGTAGGCTCCCTATAGAATAACTTCTTATTTTCTTATTTACTTTTGTAATTCGTTCATATGGTTTGTAATAACTTGCAAACGAATATTGGGGTAATTAGTGAAAAGGGTGGGTAGCTACATGTTTGTGAGGTAATAAGGGTAGAACCCATGCCTATAGGACTTTACAATTTAATGTGTTTGAATTTATAAGTAGAAACCATGCCTATAGGACTTTACAATTTGTTGTGTTTGCCTTTATAAGTAGAAATCATACCTATAGGACTTTTGTATCTTATCATGTTAGAAATCATGTCTATAGGTCTCAATTGATTTCATAATAGAAATCATTTGTACAAGTCTTAAAATCAGCTTCACAAGTAGATGCCATGCCTATAGGATATAATGCAATCCAAATACTGTTATATCAAGTGTTTACATGTGTTCATGCCTGAAAGCTTCTAAAATCAGTGTTAAACAATTAGATATCATGTCTATAGGGGAAAACACCAGAATTCCTTCTATAGATCAAAACTAGTTTAAATAAGTCAACCCAGTCTGCATTTTAGTTCACTTCTGAACTGGTTTAATTAAATGGTTTGTATTTCCTTGAAACGAGTTCTTTAAAACTGCCTTAATCTATTATTAGACAACATGCCTATAGGGATTAAAGAGGCCATTTCAAAATCTTCATTGTTTCATTATATAAAATGTAATCATCAGTGTTCCGTGTATAGGCAAGCCTGTAGGGCGTTTTCAAAACTTGCGATTCTGAAACTGTTTCTGTAACTTAATGTTGTTCAAACAAGCTTTAAAATCAGTAGGACACTGATAGGGTCATTACCTCCGAGTTTATAAAATAAACTGCCTGGTTTCTGTATGTTCACTTAGACATCATGCCTTAGGATACGGTTTAAACAAAAAGGCCCTTATTTGTGTTTGAGTCGTGCTGTTCATGTGCCTTGTTTGAGGAGGAAACTTTGAGCCTCTAATTGCTCCCTTTTATTCTTATTTGCTAAGAGTCCTAATTGTTCTTGCCTGTCGCCTTAGTATTTTCACCTTTAAAACCTTAAGGGTCTATCTAGAACCACCTATAGGTAGAGGTCCTAAATCCCTCTAGGACCATTAAGAAGGGACGGGTAACAACACGCAATAGAGATCGCTGACCAAACACTCGCTTTAAATGATCACTAAGGGGATGGGAAGAGTAGATATGGGATATGATGACTACGTGCTAATATCACGTGTAGCCCCTCATCGAGGAGTGTTTACCGGACATTGTATGGGGTGATCCTATTGGCTAACCAACCTAGGACTCCTCCTTTCCAAAATTCCTTTTTCTGTTTAAAATTTTGTTTTATACAACTTGTACAAAAAATCTTTATCTTATTGTTTGAGTTATCCAACGTGCTTTACTTGCAACCTATTTGATTCAACTGTTTATTTGTAATGGACTAATTTGTGAATATAACTTCGGCCAGGACCCACAGTTGTGGACTAAGAGGGGTGCCTAACACCTTTCCCTCGAGGTTATTTCGAGCCCTTACCCTAAAATTTCTGGTAATGCAAACCAATCCAAGAGTTAATCACTCTAGGTGCCCTAACACACCGTAATCTGTTAGGTGGCAACTCTTCAAATACCCAGTTCCCAAAAGGAAATGAGCCATCACACCCCATGGAATGTCGAAACTCAGACCTCGAACGTTGGGAGAGTTTTCTGACGGGAGATTCCCCCTCAAACCAAAATGCCTAGAGGATGACTTACCTGGCACTGACGGCACACTTCCATCTAGGCGGGAACTAGAGGTGGAACTCCCTTCTCCTTGCCGAGCGGACCCCGATGTAGCAGTCATGACTGTGGTAAAACTAGATAATTTGGAAAGAGGATTTGAGCAAGAACGTCAAAACAAAAATGCTGGAGGACCTAATGAAGGAAAGGAGAACTCTACAAAAGAGGATAGCTACTCAGAATAGCAGAATCTTCAAAAGGGCGAAGACAACCCTATATATGGAAAAAGTAGCGACTATCCACCTGCCTCAAAGGCCGATTTAAAAAACTAGCTAAAGCTTTTATCGCTTTGGGAAGATGTGTTGGTGGGATTGCCTCGGTCATCTCATAACCATGTCATACACTTGACGCCGCCATACGACATTTTGGGGTCAGAGACCCTGCATCAATCAAGCCTCGAGATGGTACCCGATCTCGAAGGAATCCACCAAACAGAAGAAAAGCTCTAAGGAGCCATCAATATCATTACAGGCCTCGAGATGGTACCCGATCTTGAGGGCCTCCGTCAAAAAATAAAATAGGCTCCAGGAAGCCATTGGTATCATTACAAGTACCGAGATGGTACCCGATCTCGAGGACCTCCACCAAGAAGAGGACAAGCTCCAGAAATCCAAGAACATCACTACACGTCCCAAGATGGTACCCGATCTCGAAGACCTCTCTCATAAAGAAAATAAGCTCTAAGAACCTACTCATATGGGCTTAGCCTCAAGGTACCATCTAAACCCGAGTAAGACCTCGTCCGGGATCTATCTATAATGCCTTAAGGCTAACTACATTGAGTTCAAAACAAGTTTCTAGGTAACCTGAGCTTGAGCGAACCCCCACTCGGGGACTGCTCCCGAAAGCCTGAAGGCTATCTTTATTCTAAGTCATCTGAGCAAATCCCCCCATCGAGGACTATCATGGGGTCTAAAAGGCTAAGTCTCGAACTGAAAGTTCGAAGCCTTACTCTCATTCAACTCAAAGTCGGGGATCCCAATGACCCGAGTTTATCAATCCAATCCGGGATGGTTCAAGGAACAATAAAAGGTTCTAAAAGGGAATCGTGTTAATCAATCAAGAGCTAGAAGAAATACTTGCACCTGGGCTCGATATTCACACCAATCGGTAGAGTCATGCATTCAGATTCTTCACAAATGCAGATAAAAGGAAATATAGCATAAATCAGAGACATATTAAAGAAACATCTTTGTATTCATAAGCACATGATTACAAAAGCCCACGAAGGGTCCTCACACATGATTACAAAAGCGCACGAGGGGTCCTTACATAGAAACAAAGAAGCTAAAAAAAGGAAGATACATATATAATAAAAGCCAAAAGTCTAATCTATCCTCGGGGCGCATCCTTAGCAGCGGTATCTGCGAGCACCACCTCCTCGGGGGCTTCATCCCGATCTTACAAAACGGTATCTTCAAGGGAGAAGATGGAGAAGAGGAAAGTGATGGAGAAGAGGAAAGTGACGCAGAAGAAGCCGAATGGGATGAAGAAGTGGCTGGGTGAAAAATCTGGCTAGTATGGATTTCGCCAGCACTATTATTGTGAAGCCACTTCTTGAGACATTACACCGGTGCGGGATGCAAAAATTAGTAGATAGTACCACCTCACTCCACAGAAAGCAAAATGAATGAGGCAACGCACCGGGTAGTCAGGAGAGATAAGTAGAAGTTCATAGTCCTCATATCCTATAATGCGAGGATAATTTGAGATTTCTCTCTCATCACCTCGGATCAACAACAACAACAATAACAACAAATCAGTACAATCTTGTTCGGTAAGGAAAAGCCCTAGAAAAAGGCCATGGCGTAACTGATGAGAACGCCACCATGTAATCTTAAGGCCACGGGCCTCAAACATGGGAAATAACAATGGATCAGGATAGAGAGAATAAAGGGGTGAAAGGTTGTTGAAGAACATTTGAATGAATAATTGGTTCCAGGAGGCTCCCATTTATAGAAAGGGTAGCAGCGTAACCGAGGCACCATCAATGCCTTTGAAAGACGTATCGGCAGGCGTAATCAATGCGTTTTTGGGAGCTGGACCGGTGTGAGGTTCCTAAGGCATACGACTAGAGCTAACAAGGTCTATTAGGCTAGTCCAAACCCGTACCATGGCATTAAATGGTAGTACCAGCCTTTTATCCTTGTAATAAATGCATTTGTACTATGTTAGGATTCACCCTCATATACAAAGGCGATCCTTGTCATTTTGTAGACATATATTGTTCAATACTAAATATACAAGAACATTCTCTCGGCTCTCTAACATAGTCTCTTGACATCATTGCTTCCTTTTATTACTTATATTTATTCTATTCTATTTATTGTTCATCATTTATTGCTTATCATTGATCATAAAGAGCCATCATTTTAGCTCTCATAACTGTAGGTCCTCCCTTGATTGCCCCAATCCGGTCTCCAGACTCGACCTCGAGGCCTTATATATGGAATCTCGAGGCCCCGACTTCTAGCTGCTCGGTTCGATTATCACATCGTCTCTAAGATATAATCTTGCTTTCTAACCTTTTACTTAGCATCCGTTGCCTAAAAACTAGAATAAAAATAGATCACGTATTTTTAAAACCACAAAAGCAAATTTAATTGTTATAACTATTTTCACGGTAAACAAGTTCCCCCTCCCTTCGGGCGTATAGAGTTTTTAGCTCTTTCGACTTCATGGAAAGTTTCTCAAAATCCTCCTCGCGATGAGTCAGTTTAGCTCTTAACTTAGGGAAGGACTGGTCATACAACATCATGACCTATAGCACGAAGGAAAGAAGTAAGGAAAATGAAGGTCAAAACTCAAGGTGCAAAGATTATGTCAACATCACCAATTTTTAGAGTTTTGCAGCCTCCTCGAGACCGACTGGGGCATCGAGATCATCATCCTCTTCGACGCCGGCAATGATATCTCCAAACATCTCATCCTCCCCTCGGGATGCCCCCACATCCGTGTTCTTCCTGTTCTGGGCATCCCGTATTTGTCTAGGAAAAATGATGGGCTGCCTGATTGATGATCGCCTATGACATCAACCTCTATCGAGGCTTCTTTTTGCCCTCGAAGGGCCTCATAGCCAGATCCTCTAAATGCATCGAACAAGTGTTTATCAGCACAAGTTGAAACCTGTTCTGTAATTGGCTCGGGAACTGTACCCAAACCCTCATTGGTTCCTCAATACGAGGTGGGACTGCATCGGCCGCCTCTAATTCGGTAGTCTTCTGCCCAGCAACCGTCGAAGCATCATTGCTTCGTCTTGACCTATGTATCAATGGGCAGCCATCATTGTCTTCAACATAAAGACTCTCAGCCACTGCCGAAGTTAGGACCATTGCATCGGTTTTGGGTTTTCGAGCCTTGACTCTTTTTGGTTTCGGGGACTCCGCCAGCGTCTCCTCCTTTCTCTTTCTATCTTTGGCAGACCTTTGAGTCTCATCATTTCTAAGAGGGGGTGGTCTCATTGAAACAGCTTCCCCGAGGCCTACACAGGCGTAAAATATCAAACACACCGCCAAAAAATACATTCATAAGGGATTTGGAAGTGATAATGGCGAAGGCGTACCATGGTTTTTGGCCAGATCACACCAAACGCGTTTATCATATGGATAGGTGGAGTCTAAAAGTCTAACCAAGACCGAGAGGTCATAGACTGCGCCGGGGAACCACACGGTAGCTAAGCAATCAGAGAGAAATCAATTCAAACAACAAAGGAGTTAGTTTGAAAGAGGAAAAAAGGACATTCAGATGATAAAACATGCTCGGTGCAACAACACTTATGCCTCATATTCCATTCCTCAGGGAATGGTATCTTCTCGGTAGGGATTACGTCCGAAGTTCTGACCCTAACTAAAAGGCTCATCCACCCCCGGTCCTTATCTTCATCGGTATTGGCAAAAAATGCTTTGGTAAATCGATGTCGCAGTTTGACTAGGCCCTCTCGATAGAGGCGAGGGGTATACAATCTAATCAGGTGATTCAGAGTGAAAGACATCCCCTCGACCATGTTCGAGAAATGTCTAAGCTAATAGACGATTCTCCAAAAGAAAGGATAAATCTGACCGAGCATCACTTGATATTCTCGACAAAAATCGAGGATCACTAGGTCTACTGATGGAGAAGAAGAGCTTATAGGACCCAACATAAAGGGATATGTATACACGCGGAGGAAACCAGGTTTACGCGTAGTTATATCCTCTTCCAGAGAAGGGATCTCCACTTGTACCGCCTTTCCCCAGCGGCAATCTATTTTTGCCTTCTTTATGTCAGTTATTAGACTAACATACCGAGACATGGGTTCACACAGGCCCGGTACCGAAGAGGGTTTATCAATCTTGAAGTCGGAGGCTATATCGAAGGCCCTAGGAACGCACTCCTCGATGCTGGGGGCCACTACCTTTTTGCTCTTAGACGAGCGTGACGAGGAAGGGTCTTCCCCTTTTTGAGGCACTGTTTTAGAATTGTTTGCCATGGTTGTAACAAAGGTTTCAAAGCAAGTTGATAAAGAACTAGACACGGAAGAAGGGTGAAGGCAGGAAACTGTTAATGAGGACCTAAAGATTTTGCAAAGGTTTGAAAGATAGAGGATTGGAGTATTTATAAGTCACTAGGAGGAGTTGAAAGGGTGACCAATAGTGGTTCGTGGGCTTTCGAGAATCGTGTTTCATAAGACCCTTGTATAATTTTCTATTATGCCATTAAATGACCTCACGTGGCTGACGTCATAATGGGGGTATCGAAGAAGCAAGAACTCAAGATCGTTTCTTATCATTTCGTTCTAAGAAACGAGAGGACTATCTGTATACTTCCAAAATTGGTGAGTTCGATTCTAGGGCTACTATGCCGCTCCACGCCTGACCTCGAAGAAGCTCGAAGCGGGGCATAAGGTGCAACCCCAAGGTGCGTCCCTCGAGGGAGCACATCGAAGGTTCATTATGGTCAACCTTGGAGCAGTACAATCGATGATTGTCATGGAGAGGCAGGAAAATTTCCAAATACATGTGGTTAGAGCTGACCAGGTCTGCAAAGGATAGTACTGATCCGTACTAAATCATTATACAGTTGTACCAATAGCGTTCCCCCATCATTATTAGACATGTACTATGTTGGGATTCCTCCCTCCTATATAAAGGATACCCTTGTCATTTTGTAAAGCGGGGGGAGATTAATACACAACATAATGAATACAATACAACATTCTTTGCTCTTTGCTAACATAATTGTTCTTTGCATTTATTGCTTATTCTTTCATTATTCAGTCATTGTTCATTTATTGTTCTTCATTTATTGCTCATTATTAACTGTAAAAGCCCATCCCTAAGGCCCTCGTTATCATTGATTCTTCATCAATTGTTCATCCTTACTAGCCCGTTTAGACTTCGAGGCCCCGCTCCAGCCAACTCGAGGCCCAGTCTTGTGGCCCTACCGGTTTGCATTTCTTACTTTCTTTACTTAAACTTAGGATTATTCACCTTACAACTAGTATTAAGATAAATCACGTATTTTTAGAACCACAATATAAAATATAATTGTAATTACTATTTTCTAAGGTAAACATGCTCCTTTACATCCTCTTTTATAAAAGGGTATTGAGTAATACGTTTTGAACTCGTTCAAAGTCAAACGTGGCTTTTGATTATCAAACATGGATTACCATATCAAACCCAATACCCACATAAAATTATACCATCCACATTATTCAGTGAGAGAGCAACAACTTGTATGTAGCTCTCATTTTTTAAGCCAATATTTAGACTTCTAATCCTCAATGGAAAGTGAATTCTTTCTCATTCACTAAGACAACTGATTTTCTTATTTTTTGTGTTCAGGAAACACAAAGAACGCATGATGTGACACATTTGAAAGAAACTCTAATAATAATAAAATTGCTAAAATATGGAAATCTTGGAGTATTGACACTCCAAAAATTACATTACCGATTCTTCAATTCATATCAAACTTCTACTAGACAACCGGTGCAACCATAATTTTTTTTCCTTTTCTTAATCAGTTGATTACTTCTAATCCAACTGGATTCAAGGAATCATGCTGTCACGATGCCAAAACACCACCTTAGGTAGTCGTGATGACACCTAGTGACTGAGACTTGGTAAGCCTAACACATGCTGAGAACTTACAAAATTTTACCAACTTAGATATAAAACATTAATTAATAATTTAAATAACATAGTTGAACCAACATCAATCATACAAAACCAAAACCAGTAGTACAAGTCATAAGCTTTTCTAAGAGTAATTAGGAATACCAAGTACATCACTGTCTCGGAATAATAGTAAAAATAGTGGAAATGAAAGACAACGGAAGGTGACTCCGGGGCCTGTGAACGTCAAGCAGGTATATCTTGAGTTTCCAGCCGCGCAGACATAAGTCTCAAAAACAACTCGATCAGACGTACCTGCACAAAAAAAATATGCAGAAGCATAGCATGAGTACACCACATCGGTACCCAGTAAGTATCAAGCCCAACCCCGGTAGAATAGTGACGAGGCCAGGTCAAGATACCTACTAGACATATAAACATGTGCAAGATTTAACAAAAAGTTAATAATGGAAAGAAAATCAATGTAAGACTAACAGCAGAAAGATTATTGATTTACAACCAACAATAAAATAATAAAAGCAAAAATAGCAGCAAGAAGTAGACGGGAATAAAGCAGTAACATAATCCGAACACCGAGGATTTATGAATGAACTTAGATAAGGAAGTTAGATGGCAGCTCAATTAATCAAATTATTCCCAATGCATGAACTTGCATCAAGAATTACCCTGAGCCACCACAACTCGTAACCACGAATCATGAGTCAATTTTCAAATCATCATGTTTGGCACCTCGTGACCATAATAACAATCACCTTTACACAACAAGACCCACGTACTACTATGCACATTGTAACTGTGTCAAATATCAATTAAATTGATCGAGAAATATATATTGACCATCATATTAATCTGAAATAAAGTAAGGCCTCAAATGAGACAATGAGTGTAACACCCTAAATTTAATAAATAAATTAGATGTATTTAGGCGATCTTATTTTTATTGCTAATGTTTTATCACTTTTGTTAAATTTAATTTTTCTAATATATTTGATTTAAAAAGGGGTATAAAAACTGACTTATTATATCCTATTGGATCCTTAAAATCTATTTTTGACCCATTTGATAAAAAAATAATATCTATCTTCTACCCATTTGGGACATAAACCCTTTATTAGCAAAATCTCTTTCTCTCTCTCACAAGATATTTTCTTCTCCTCCTTTCTTCTAGCCCTTTATTGGAGAACTCTCAATCCGCACAGTTATCATTCTCCCACTACCATCAAGATTCAAGATCAAATTTGGTTACATAAAAGTTTTAGTCTTTATCTTTTGAATATATATTGGAATGTTATCTTCAAGAATAAAGATGGGTTAAGCTTATTTAAAATCCTAGGTTTTGATTTGTGAAGAAACTC
Organism: Nicotiana tabacum; assembly: GCF_000715075.1. Taxonomy (NCBI): domain Eukaryota; kingdom Viridiplantae; phylum Streptophyta; class Magnoliopsida; order Solanales; family Solanaceae; genus Nicotiana; species Nicotiana tabacum. Next base: position 55,792,289 of record NC_134084.1, read on the forward strand.
TCTCTAACTTGTGGTCTTGTTTAACATAATTTGGTGAAATTATTAAGTTTGTTGTTAGAGAATTTGAGATTTTGAAAGTAAGAGATTTAATCCCCTTTTTGAGTTGGGTAGCAGTTAGTATTTTGAGCGTTATTCTTTCTCTAAAACTCGAATTGTAGTGCTTTAAAATTCTGTAGAAAGATAAGATATAGATCTACAATTATTATCAGACCAAAATGGCCAGTTATGCTATCTACTATGACAAAAGGGGGCTGCAATACAGGGCTGAGTTGCTGCCAAATTTTTATTAAAATAGTTGTGACTCATTTAGTCCCTCTTTTGATATTCATCATGATTTGGTTTTAAAAATTTTAAATTTCAGAATTTAAGTGAGTGTTGATTACATTTTTAAGGTACCAGAGATATTTGCTCAAGCTAAGGAGCACACCTTAGGAAAATCGCTCTTTTCTTGGCTTAGAAGATCTTAAATCCCTTGATTTCGTTTGAGCATTAGAAACACTAAAGCTTCAAGGATTGCATATAAACTTGCATGTTTCTTTTAATTTAATTTGTTGAGATATTGTAAGTGGTTAAGGTTTGGTGAAATTTTACCTTACTTTAAATTTGTTGTCATATTGACTTTGTTGCTACTTTACTAGTTTACTTGCTTTGTTGCTTGAGAAAGAATATCTTGAGGCATTTTGATTTATTAATATTCATTGAGGGTATAATTTTGTAATTGAGTTATGAATATTAAAAAATATCATAAGGGTGTCATGTGAAGTATTTTTGAAAGACAATTTAACTCGCCCACATATACGGATTGCTTGAGCATATTGCATTTCTGTTGGGATATTGTCCCTCTTGTGATAGTGACTTTGCCACTTATATTGGCATGCCTTTGGATTCACATTCCATTTAATCATGGACTTTGTCTATTTTGAGTATGGATGGGAAAGCAACTTTCAATATGGCTCTTGATTATCTTGATAATTGGGCGACAACCCTACTTGATCTAGGACTCCAGTCCTTCTGTTACTTGATTATGCTTTGATGCAATTGCATGATGCATGTGTTGGGAGAATCAACTAATCGGTGGAATTTCTCGTATTATAGTTGTAAATCTTCTTGATAAGGGAGATTTTGAATAATGGTATCTTGAACTATTTTATGATTTAATATTTAGCCCTGTTGAGATGAATCTACCTTCATTAAATACTTGATGTTGATTTTAATAAGCTCATATCTAGAATTTAATCCTTGTATTCATTACATAGTTTACCTTTATTTTATTATGAAAAATTAGTTAAGTTTATGTGTCACTAAGCTTTATGCTTAATGATAGCTTGTTACTGTTGATACCCAATTTGTTTCTATATTTTTATATGCATAAATACCTTCAAAATATCATATATATACATATATAAGCATGCACAAGGTTTTTATTTTTTTTTCCACAATTTTAAGGATTTAAATTGATTTATTTCCTTCCCTTTTATTCATAAAATCCCCGATAATTATCCCTCAAATTATTGTTGTGGTAATTTAGTCATTTAATTTCTATATTTATGCCAAAATATGGTTAAAATATTTTTATACATTTTTTATAATTGCATTTCGTATTTTTAAAGCTAAATTGCATATAATTGCAATATTAGCCCTATTAATGTATAATTACATTTATATGCGTGAAATTGATCTCCTATATTTTTAAAATATTGAATATCTATTTTTAAACTATTTTAGTACCTGAAATTATTTTTTTAGAAATTGTTTATCATTTATTATAAATTATATAGGGAAAATTAGTTATTTAAAATATAGCCAGATTTATATTTCAATTGTAGCCCAATTTTTCCCTATTTTGTTCACCAATGTTTCTGATTCTTCACTTCTCCTAACTGTATCATGCTTGTTCTACTAATTCAGATTATGCTCTACATGGACCCCTAATTTATATATGATTTTTGTCCTACTCGGCCTCTTAGAGTTCTAGTTTTTTCTTACTATGTGCTTGTCTTTATAAAGTTGTGCTAAATCGGTGCTATTTTCTACTTTTGAATCCTTGAGTCTTTGTGATTGATCTTTCAATGATTTCGCTTGATATCTCTACTGATTTTTAACCTTGTAAAATATTTTCTGACCTTATTCTACGGTCAATTATGCTATTAATTTATTTTTTAAGTCTTTTCCTTGATTGAAATATGCTGAACCTAGCCTCTATTACATGTTGTGTACTTGTACTATGCAGAAAATATTTCCTTATTTGTTATGCTCAACCTTATACGATTTTCTTCCTTATTTTCCACATGTTTATTACCGTTTAAAGTCGACTCCTCAATTAAATGGAGTACTTGTCTTGATTTCATGACTGATTGATTCTGAGTCCCCATAATTACTGATGAACTTTGATTTTTATCTTATTTGCTACCTGCTTTCAAACTATATATACACACTCTCTTACTAGCACAAAGACACTAACACTTTGGTTCAAAAGCTCTCTCTCACACTTAAACTTTCTGCTCTCTCTCTTTTGTGCTACTTGCTACTATTCTGAGTTAGACGGTTGCAAGCCAAGGCTAACTATTGTGTTCTCCTGCTCCTTCACTTTTGTTTACTGTCTTCTCTACTGGTATGTTCTAGTTTCAATTCAAGTTCCAACAACAATATGGTTCTTTTATTGCTTCAATTCATCCTGTTTGTAGTTTGCTTTTATCTATGGTTTTGCTGTGAAACATGCAGTTAATATGCTTACATGATTAGCATGTTATGAACTCCCCTTCCATAGAATCAGTATAAACATGTTACCCCTCTATGTCTGATCAATTGTTTCTGAGCATGTCTGTACCAATTACCTTTGCCTGTTATGTGCTTACCATCATATACTCCATGTATCCCCAAATCCCTATCACCCCTATATGTTAGTTTGTTCTTTATGTATGGTTTTGTGACTATGTCTGGTCAGTTGTGTTTGAGCGTGTCTGTACCAATTCCTAAGATCTTTGCTTGTTATATGTTTATAATCATGTGTTCTATGTATCCCCAAATCCCTGACCCCATGTTTGTGACTACTGAACTTGCTTTGGTTTTCTGACCCCTGGTTGTGTATGAACCTGTCTTAAGGTTGTTGTGTTTGGACTATTGTTTTCAAACTGTCTCTGTTGTTTTACTAAATTATTTCAAACAAAACTTCCTTTTGATACTGTTTTCCATAATGAAGCCTTTCAAACTATGTCAAGCACTCCCACTATACTCCTAAGTCAATAGGTTCTGCCCCCTCTAGTATGTGTACTGCCTTGGGATCATCTTGAGAACCCTCTGAACTCTGGCATACTGAGGCTGGCCCTTCCACACTGCACTTATTCAATTTTGGTTACCAAGTCTAGGTGTAAGCACTGTACGGGATCCTTGAGATCCTTAGGGAACTTTGATGCACCTAGACTATGACATTGTCTATAGAATTGAGGCATTTGAGGCTATTGGAGACTTTGAAAATCTGGGCCTATCCGTAGGCTCCCTATAGAATAACTTCTTATTTTCTTATTTACTTATGTAATTCATTCATATGGTCTGTAATAACTTGTAAATGAATATTGGGGTAATTAGTGAAAAGGGTCGGTAGCTACATGTTTGTGGGGTAATAAGGGTAGAAACCATGCCTATAGGACTTTAAAATTTGATGTGTTTGAATTTATAAGTAGAAACCATGCTTATAGGACTTTACAATTTGTTATGTTTGCCTTTATAAGTAGAAATGATGCCTATAGGACTTTTGTATCTTGTCATGTTAGAAATCATGCCTATAGGTCTCAATTGATTCCATAATAGAAATCATGTTTATAAGTCTTAAAATCAGCTTCACAAGTAGATGCCATGCCTATAGGATATAATGCAATCCAAATCCTGTTATAACAGGTGTTTACATGTGTTCATGCCTGCAATCTTCTAAAATCAGTGTTAAACAATTAGATATCATTTCTATAGAGGACAACACTAGAATTTTGTCTATAGATCTAAACTAGTTTAATAAATCAACCTAGTCCACATTTTAGTTCACTTCTGAACTGGTTTAATTAAGTGGTTTGTATTTCCTTGAAACGGGTTCTTTAAAACTGCCTTAATGTATTATTAGACAACATGCCTATAGGGATTAAAGAGTCCGTTTCAAAACCTGCCTTGTTTTACTATATAAAATGTAGTCATCAGTGTTCCGCGTATAGACAAGCCTGTAGGGTGTTCTCAAAACGTGCGATTCTGAAATTGTTTCTGTGACTTAATGTTGTTCAAACAAGCTTTAAAATCAGTAGGCCAATGATAGGGTCATTACCTCCGAGTTTATAAAATAAACTGCCTGGTTTCCGTATGTTCACTTAGACATCATGCCTTAGGATACTGTTTAAACAAAAGACCCTTATTTGTGTTTGAGTCGTGCTATTCATGTGCCTTATTTGAGGAGGAAACTTTGAGCCTCTAATTGCTCCCTTTTGTTCTTATTTGCTAAGAGTCCTAATTATTCTTGCCTGTCGCCTTAGTATTTTCACCTTTAAAACCTTATGGGTCTGTCTGGAACCACCTATAGGTAGAGGTCCTAATCCTCCAAGACTATTAAGAAGGGATGGGTAACAACACACAATAGAGATCGCTGACCAAACACTCATTTTAAATGACCACTAAAGGGATGGGAAGGGTAGATATGGGATATGATGACTACGCGCTAATGTCATGTGTAGCCCCTCATCGAGGAGTGTTTACCGGACATTATGTGGGTTGATCCTAAAGGCTAACCAATTTGATTTAACTATTTATTTGTAATGGACTAATTTGTCAATATAAGTTCGGCCAGGACCTACTGTTGTGGACCAAAAGGGGTGCCTAACACCTTCCCGTCGAGGTTATTTCGATCCCCTACCCTAAAATCTTTGTTAATGCAAACCAATCCATGAGTTAATTACTCTAGGTGCCATAACACACCGTAATCCGTTAGGTGACGACTCTTCAAATACCCAATTCCCAAAAGGAAATGAGCTATCATACCCCATGGAATGTCGAAACCCGGACCTCTCCCCGCAGAGGGAAAAAACGGGGGCGTGACAACATGGTGACTCCGCTGGGGATACATTTAGGCTTTTACCATAACGAGCTTATCTTTTTACTAATTAGTCCAATCATTCTCTATCCATACCCTTCTCCCTTGTTTGAATTTAATTGTCTATCTTTTTAAGTATATATGGTTCTTTATCCCTGAAACTGACTTGTCTCTTTGTTTCTTTTCCTGTAACCATCTTTAAATTATTTAAATATTGTATTTACTTTTTCCTATGTGAAAATACTTGACTACATGTTATTAATTGCTGCATAAATCATGCTCCGCATCATATTCCACTCGTGCGTATCAAATCCTATAGCAACGCTTTAAGTAGTGGTTGCGCTCTTTCTATTTACTACCCTTAAATTTGGAAAGACTTATTTGCGGTAAAACTAGTCGATCAACGGTGCAGTTGACGGTTCCGAGCCTTCCCTCTCAAGTTGTCTGCTTGAGGGTACCAGTCTAAAACCCCATAGAAATTTTACTCTGGTTAAAATTGTGCATGCATCATGGTAAATCCTAGTCGGATCAGTTATGTTGTCCATATAATGATCCTTTAAGATAAGCCTTATCCAAAGTCCATCAGGTTTTTCATAATTTCAATGGACACAACCACGTTCTGTACATTAATTTGGAGAACTAAATGCCCTGATCATAAATGTATAAATAGTCGAGTCCGGTGGGGGTAAGGTCTACCCATTTGTTTTGCAGAAAATGAGGCACGAGGTCCCCAGATTCGGTATGGTTAGCAACATCCCACCATTGCTGTTAGATTGGTGGGAGGACCTTTTCTCAAGTGATAAGAAACATGTGAAAAAGTACCTGGGTAACCTGCCTTCCTTGTAGATATTGAGTCAAACAACAAATTGATCGAGGCTGCCACTTTATTCTGGGATAGTGAAAGAGCTATGTTTCATTTCGGTGACATAGAGATGACACCGCTTCTAGAGGAAATAGAAGGGCATAAAGGATTGACTTCAGATAGTCCGGGGCTATTGGTACCAGAAAACCGTACAGGCAGGGGATTTCGGAAGATAATGGGGCTGAAGAAGAATGTCGACCTAGTCTGCTTGAAGGACTCCTACATACCTTTCGAATACATGTACGAGAGGTATAGCCATAGAAAGTCTTTCCGCACTTACCATGATGAGATCTCTCTCACTTCTCTATGTCATATCCACCGCAGAGTGTTTGTATTCATTGTATGCTTTCTAGGCCTGATAGTGTTCCCAATGAAAAAGGGAAAAATCCACACTAGGTTGGCCATGGTCGCTAAGACTTTGATGGAAGGGATTAATGTACAGATATATACCATAGTACCGATGATCATAGCCGATACCTACAGGGCTCTGGAGCGCTGTCAAAGATGGTTCAAGCATTTCGAGGGTGGTAATTTGTTGCTGCAGTTATGGTTGTTGGAGCATTTCCAAAAGGGTCGCTATCGTCAAGAATTTCCGCGAAGGGCTTGGAATGACCATATTGCCTTCCATCACCCTAAGCAGATGACCTACACTCCAGATAGATTTGCTCCACCGGAAAGTGCCAAGGAATGGGTAAAGTTCTTCAACAATCTGACCGAGGAACATGTGTAGTGGATGTTTGAATGGTTCCCAGTAAACGAGTTTATTATTAGGTCTAGGGATGCTCCGCACTTGGTACTGATCGGGTTGAGAGGGATATACCCATGTGTCCCTATGCGAGTTATGATGCAAGCGGGCAGAAAACTGGTTGTACCAAGGGTTGTCAAAATGAGTCATTTTAGGGCAGACTTCCAAGATGACGACATCCCTTACAAATGCCAAGCTCAGCACATATGGCACTGCAAAATCATTATGGAGAAAAGCACCGTTGAGCCAGACAAGTATCATGCAGAGTGCGAGCCTCTTTACCTGGCATGGTTGGAGGGCAATCTGAAAGGAATGTTGACACCAGGGACCGGTAGAGGGAACAGAATCATAGATGAGGAAGTTGAAGCTCAAGTCAAATACAACAGGCTGCACAAGAGGGTCCACGACTCCGAGAATGAGCACTGGGAAATACATGAGAGGAATGTGAGGTTGATCGAGGAGTGGAAAGAAATGGCAGTAACTTCCAACAAAAAACTGGAATATCTGGAGCGAGGAATAGTGGATCTGGAAGGCAAAGTCATAGAGCGGATTGAAAATTGCTAGAACGTTGAAGGAGCTGAATGAGGACATCTGGACAGAGCCTACATACTGTTGGGACTGCATGAGCTGGGGGATCTATATGATGGAGTCCGGAAGATAGAATTTGGGGAAGGTCCTTCTGGGACCAAATAGGCTAGATTTACTTGCTTTTCCTAAAATGTAATAAGGCCAAGTGCCAGTGGTAACTTATTTTATTATTATCTTAGTGTCATTTTGGGATTCGTCTATTTTAATATTATGAAATGAAGCATTTATTGGCATTCAAAGTTCTTCGAATCTATTTGTCGCTAGGCCTACCTCTGGCACAACAAGGTTCCTAAAGTAGGACACGAATTTACATTCCCGCAATATATGTTTAATTACTCCAAATGTTTCAGGATCCTCACTGACTTGTTACCTTTTTGTTTTTTTGCTTATTTTTTCTATTGTTATTCCCATCCCCTTAGGTTGGTTCAATCATACTGGCCTCATCAGCATATCATACCAGATTTAGAGGCCCTCCACCTCCTCCTCCTCCAAGCAACACAAAGGGCAAATGAAAGACAAAGATGGATGACTTGAGCGGAATCTGAAAGGAAAATTTTGAGAACGTAGAGACTTCAGATGGTCGTAGTACTCCGGCCCCGAATGACCTGGTTTTGACACTTGAACAAAAGATACTAGAACTGCAAGGAGAACTTGAGCAAGTTCACAACTTGGCAAACCTGTCGCTTACCCTCAATGTCCCAGATATCCACCAACAAAACACAAAGAACCCAACACCTCCTTAGAATGCACAAAACCAACAGCCACAAAATCCTACCGCACTAAATCAATACGCAACTCCACCCCAAAATATCAATCTGCTACCAATTCCAACTCCACAAAAACATCATCATTAACTAATTCAGTACCCACCAACCACCTCTTACCATACTCCCCTAAACACACAACCCATTCTCGATCCACAAAACTCCACCAATGACCATCACTATACCCAAGTTTCTAGCACCAATCAAAGCAATCCCATATATGTGGAAACTATACCTCATTCTACCCAACCAATCTGTTGTGCACCAAAATCCTCCGAGAAGGACCTGCTCACTAACAACATGGCTGAAGAACTCAAGAAGTTGACAAGCCGAGTTCAAGGTGTTGAAGGCGACAGAGGAATAGAGGGTTTCAACTATGAAGATCTGTGCATACTGCCGGATGTCGAACTGCTAAAAGGGTACAAATCTCCCAAGTTCAAAATGTTCGATTGTACAGGTGATCCCAAGGTTCATCTAAGGACCTATTGTGACAAGCTTGTAGGGGTCAAGAAAGATGAAAAGATCCGGATGATTCTCTTTATGAAGAGACTTACTGGGGACACTTTATCTTGGTATATCAGCCAAAATCCAAATAAATGGTCAAATTGGGTAAGCATGGCGTCGGATTTTATGGACCAGTTCAGGTTCAATATAGAGAATGCACCGGATGTCTTCTACATTCAGAATCTTAAGAAGAAACCTACTGAGACATTCCATGAGTATGTTACTCGTTAGAGGTCGGAAGCAGCCAAGGTTAGGCCCACTTTGGACGAAGAATAGATGAATAAATTCTTCGTCAGGGCACATGATCCACAATATTATGAGAGGTTGATGGTTATTGAAAACCCCAAGTTCTCTAACATCATCAAACTCGGAGAAATGATCGAGGAAGGAATAAAAAGTGGGATGGTAACAAACTTCGAGGCCTTGCAAGCCACGAATAAGGCACTACAATCAGGTGGCATATCAAAGAAGAGAGATGTTGGGGCGGTAATGGTAGCCCAGGGCCCAAAATCTCCACTCACATATCAAACATCTCCACCCACCTATCAAAAACCTCCACCCACATATCAAACACCTCCACCCACATACCAAGCATCACCGCCTACATATCAACCTTCATCTCCCAGATATTCCCAACTAGCCATTGTCCATCACACCTATAATTCCCAACCATTCCACTTCCAATCACCACCAAATCGCCAAAATTATCCAAGACCAAGAACCAATTTCGACCGCAAGCCACCCAGACAGTACACCGCTATTGTTGAGCCCATCGACCAACTATATGAAAGGTTAAAAGCCACAGGTTACATCACTCCTGTTCCCGTTGTGTGTCGCACCCCCTTTTTCTCGCAAAATCGGGTTCATGACATTTTTGGTTAGGACAACTCTTTTCTTTTGGAAAGGGGGTTTGCATTTTTGAAGAGTTGCCACCTAACGATTTAAGGTGCGTTAGGGCACCTATAGGGTTCATTTATAACCGCGTTCAATATTAGGGACAGGATAAGAGCTTGAAATTATCCTAACGGGAAGGTGTTGGGCATCCCTCAGGATCCACTAGTATGGTTCTCGACCAGACAGTTTTTTGTAAATTTGTACAATTAGTAAATAAACAAGTATGACTCAAATAGTAGGGGATTTAAATTTAAATACACATGTGTTTGAAAAAAAACAAGATTTTGAAAAGAATTACAATCTAAGCATATTTGTGAATGTAAATGGATGTCCTAGGTTTGTTTATAATATGGATCACATCAATGCAATACCCGGTATGACTCTCCCCAAAGAGGTTCTACTCGTGGTATTAATGAACCGGTCATAATATCCATATCTACCCTTTCCCGCCCCGTGAATGTAATTAAAGTGAGGGTTGGTCTCGACCACTATTGCATGATGTTACCCGTCCCTTCCTATCAGTCCCAGAGGAATTCACGACTCCTATCCTATAAAAGGGGGTTCTAGGCAGACCCTCAAGTTTAAAGGTAAAATACTAAGGCGACATATAATAAACAAGTAGGACTTCAATTAAGGGGAGCATGAAAGACCAGTGAAAGGCTCAGATATACCTCCACACACAGTACACATAAACAGCATGACTCATACATAATTAAGGTCTAAATTTAGGTCATAATCATGGTATCTAAGTGATAACAGCAGAGTCAGATTTATAACATGACTTAGGGAAGAAGTCCTAATAAAGCTTGCCTACTGATTTTAACATGCTGACAGTTAAACATTAATCACAAAGATGGTTCTGGTTTTTATTTTACAGTTGATTACCTAAGACTTGCCTAAGAATAAAATAATATGCAGTAGGTACCAGAATTATTAAAAAATGGCCTGGAAGTTATTTTACCTAAAGCATGTTGTTCTAAATGTTGAAAAGACATGCAGGGATTGTGACCAGTTTCACTTAAACAAGATAATCAAACATGAGACTGTTTTTATGTCTTTTTTCATACATCAATAGTTTAACTAGGTGTGACTGAGCGAGTGTGAAAAAGACCTTAAAACAGGGTATCTAACGTGCACTTATGAAAATGCATAATGATTGCAGAATTCCTAAAGCATGATTTCTAAATGTCCGAAGAGTTACAACATGACATCAAGACATGCAGGAGCATCAATTTTATGTTGATGATGTTGTTTAGCCTAAAACGGGATTTCTAAGTGGTAAAGTGATGCCAAATGAGATGCTGAAACAGTAAACCTAAGAACATGGTATCTAATGCATGACATGCTTTGAATGGGTTGATCTTGCACATGGATTCTAATTCACATATAGGAAATGTAAACCTAAGACATGGTTTCTCCCCATTGATGTTGATAGCATATATAACTACCCTCCCCTTTTCACTAGCTATCCCCAATACTTTTTTACAACAGATTATTACAGACCAATATTGGAATGAATTTCATAAGTAGAAAAAGAAAAATAAAAAGTTACACTATAGAGAGCCTGAAAACAAGCCCAAATTCCCAGCACCTGATTAGGACTTCCTCTCTGAGTTATGTAATAAATCACCTCAAATGCCAAGATTGTACCATAGCCTTTCTCATATCTGGGTGTGTCAGAGTTCCCTAAGGACCTCAAGGGATCCCGGGCAGTCCTCACACCCAGATTTCATAGCCAAGATAGAGTGAGTGCAGTATGGACATGCCAGTTTTTGTGTGTCCAAGTTCAGAGGGAGCTCAAGGGTCCCAAGGCAAGGCTCACACAAAAGGGACAGAACTTAGTAGTTTAAGAGTAGAGTAAGAGTGCTTGTCATAGTGTTGAAAAGATTTAAGCAGGAAAACAGTTTGAAAGACTTGTTTGGAGCGGTTTTGTAAAACAACAGGGGGAGTTGTTCAATAGGGAAGTTTTGAAAAGAGAGTAGAGTAATAGTCCAAACCCAATACCAAAAACAGGTTCTTATCTAACCAAGGAACATAGGACCAAGGCAGGTTCCACAACCACAAACAGGGGTAGTGGGGTTTGGGGACACATAGGTTACATAAGTAAACACACAGTTGCAGGAGTGCTCAAGTATAGAATTAGCAATATACTGAGGAGTTAGAGAACACAAAATTGTGTATCTTGAGGATAGCCAACTATTTTTTGCACAGAGAGGTTCATGCTAGAAATCAAGGTAAACACAAGTAAAAAAGGGCCACATTCGGGTATATTAGGAAGGGGAATAACAATTTTATAAATGTGATGAGTCTAAGGGAGGGGAGACATTTAGAAGCATGCTGATGAAGTGATAAAGTAAACATATCAATTACAAGTTGAATCAATAGGACCATAAGTGAAAACATACTAGAAACAAAATGAAATGAAGTAGTAAAAGAAACACATTGTTCTGAAACTTGAATTGAAATCAGAACATACCGGTAAAGAAGTAAACACAAAGTTAGGGGCCAAGAGAGTAGAGTAATCAGCCTTGGCTTGCAGCCGGCTGACTTAGAACAGTAGCAAATAACCTGAGAAAAGAGATAGTAGAAGAATGCTTTCTCTTTGTGTGAGAGAGGGTTTTTGAACTATTGTGTTCGTTGAAAGCTAGGTAAAATAAGGCAAAAATCAATTGTTCAGCAGTTATAGAACTGTAGAATCAATTAAGAATGAAAATCAGCCAAGTTTTCCTTAATTAAAGGAGTAATTTACCAATGGTAAAAAGCAGGTAACAAATAAGGAAAGAATTCAAACAACATAGGTACATAATATGTAATTAGGGATAGATACATAAGGGTCTAATTAAGGAAATAACAGTAGGACTCAATTAGTAATACAGTCAACCACAAAATAAGGTAAAAAATAATTTAAGGTTATGAAAATAGGAAAACAATAGCCAAAAATCAGTATAAGGGTATCAACACAATAAATCAAGGATTGACGAATCGAAAAATGGTACTATATTAAGGGAAATAATATAGAATTCCATGAATAAACCAATAAACGGAGTATAAACAGGAAGAACTAGATTGAAAACCTTAATAAGACATTACTAGGGTGAAAATCATAAAATACTCTAACTAATCAAAGCATATTCATGAGAATCAAAGATACATACTAATTGAATGAACAAACAGTAAAGACGAACTCAGAATCCAAAACTAAAGCCAAAAATTAGGGTTTTCAACATAATAACTCGGATAAAGGAGAAGGCTCAAACAAATGTTTAAACACAGTGAGAGTCATTGATTAATACCGAAAAAAATCAGAAGAAAGCATTTTTGAAATGTGTTTAAGAACCCTAGTTTGAAGATGAAGAGTTACTTCAGAAAAATCGAAAAAACATTTGAGTAAAACAACAAAAGATCATAATATACATAGATCTAAGACAGATCTAAAAGAAATCAGAAAGACATAAGAGTTAGGATTACAAAGAACCCAGATGTCATGACCCAAACCGATGGGCCGCGACGGGCACCTGATTCTTACCTGTCAAACACCCCTAAGCATGCGTCTAAAATATGAACCTGAATAACAACTGCTGCATTACAAAATTAACATACGTGAAAGAAGCCTGTCATTAAGGCATATGCACGTATACAGGCATAATACAGTGGGCGAGCCGGCAAGGCTGCTATAGACAACTATACATCAAAAACTAAAAGTCGACAAGGCCACATAGAACCCAACTAGACATACTATCTACAGACCTCTAACAGAAATATAACTATACAAAGACGGGACTGAGCCACGTCATACTCATATACATATATATGTATAAACGTATCGTACCAATATCAAAAGTAGCTCCGGATCAAAAGGAGCACGCCAACTCTCGTTGATCAGGGATCCTAAGAATGTGGACCGTTAGATTGCCTACCTGCACCTGCGGGCATGAAATGTAGGCCCCGTGAAATAGGGCGTCAGTACGAAAAATGTACTTAGTATGTAAGGCATGGAAATTAGTACGTAAAAGACATAGATGAAACATGGAATACTGAAACACATTTTTAAATTTGAATAACTTTGTAAATACTGAAACGTTTATAACGTCATGCACGTGCGTGTAAATGTCATGCCATGCATAGGTATGGTGTACATAATATCATCAAGCCACTGGGGGCATCCCATCATATCATCTCGGCCACTGTGGACAATATCATCAACACATACCATCTGATCAGGTGTTGGTGCATATATAATGCCATAACCTTTTCCATATCCCATATACATATATATAAATAGATATATACGCGTATATAACGCCGTTTGAATACATACATATATACGCGTATATAACGCTGTTTGAATCATATTTTAGCCACTGTGGGCAATATTATCATCATATACCAACTGATCAGGTGGGGGTGCGTATATAACGCCGTAACTTTTTTCCATATCCCATATACATATATTTACATATATACGCGTATATAACGCCATCTGGTCATGGGTCAATGCACATGTACGAAATGCATGAAAAATACGTAATAATCTCAATATTCCTTCCGGATAAATTTTTCCAACTGCGTATTATTCTGAGACCCATGAATAGAAGGAAATAATAATTCTCATGGGGAATCAAGAATATAGAAACCCCTCTTTTTCTATGAATAGAATAATTTATAGAAACCGTGTATTTGCTCGTTTCCTTCGTATAATCTATACCATGCCAAAAGAAAGAAGGGAAGGCCTTAAGATACCTGTCTCTTGAATTATTTGAACGAAATTTGCCTCAACTCCTTAGAAATTCATGGACGAAAACTTGTTTCTGGTTCTTAAAAATTCTGGAACGAAATATAATAAATTTGGTTCCTTGAGATTTTGACAGAAAACGTTTCTGTTTCTTGCTTTTTGAACTAAAGAATGGTTTTAAACCAACACTTGACTCCAATGTTTTTGAAACTTTGTTGAAGCTTCTGTTTTTAAGGTATTGATTTCAATTCAAAGAATGAATTAAAGCTTCTGATTCTTGTTTTTCCTACTTTCAGAAAGTATCCAATGGATCTTTAAATGTTATATCATTCAAGACTTATCTTAAGTCAATAAGTTTTTCTATTAACTGACTAATTCAACTTTACACGTTACTTTGTCATGCAACACATATGACTATGACTCATATGTTGAATGGCGGCACACTGCCACGTGGGGGTAGGGGTAGGTTATTTTATTAATTTTTATCCACTTATTAGTTAACCGGGTAATGTCCCGTTACCCGGTAATTAACCAATTACCCGTATAATTTAAACATTATCACAAATTACTTAAAATTTTATTTATTTTTAAAAAACTTTATATATACTTTGTATATTATACTACAGTTTTCATATGGTACCTTGCATGGTACTACTTCATAATAATCGGGTATTATCGCTCAACCCGTATTTTATTCCAAATTGACCGCTTTCAACAAAACTTGTTTTCTTTAATCCGTATACCCCTTTATCCTTCATAACACTTATTTATCGTTTGTTATAATAACATTAGTACGTTAACGTCAAGATGATCTAATCCCCGAGTCTACATCGGTTAACTAAAAACGAAATTTTAACTTACGAAAATGCGATATGTAACATCATTCCCCGCTTAGAAACATTCGTCCTCGAATGTTCAACTCCCCTTAATCTGCATAACTTTGGCAGGGTCGGCGTGGTCATAGCACTACTACCAATTCTCTTTGTAGAAGCTTAATAATTCAACGATACACAGGACAACGACAATTATTAACAGAAAAACTTATATACGCACCTTGAGGTTATGACGTCTCAGTTAGACCCTTCTTTGGAAGACTAAATAGGTAGGGATATCCAGACTTCATGTCTTCCTCAGCCTCCCAAGTCATTTCTTCTACATTGTTGTTCCTCCAAAGCACTTTCACGGAGGCTACCTCCTTATTCCGCAGCTTGCGGATTTGTCGGTCTAGAATGACAACCGGAATTTCCTCGTATGACAAGTCCTCTGTAACCTGTACATAATTCGTGGGCACTACTCGGGTAGGATTGCCAATGCACTTTTGTAACATAGATACGTGAAAAACTGGATGGACAGACTCCAATTCCAAGGGCAATTCTAACTCATAAGCTACTCGGTCCACTCGCTGAATAATCCTATAAGGCCCAATATACCGTGGGCTAAGTTTACCCTTTTTGCCAAATCTCATCACACCCTTCATAGGCAACACCTTCAAGAATACCCAGTCATCAGCCCCGAACACTAAATCTCGACGTCGCACATCTGAATATAACTTCTGACGACTCTGAGCTGTCAATAGTCAATCCTGGATAAGCTTTACTTTTTTTATGGCTTGCTGAACCAGGTATGGCCCGTGTAATCCAGATTCTCCAATGTCGAACCACCCTATAGGCGACCTACACTTCATCCGTAAATAGCTTCGTATGGAGCCATATGAATGCTGGAATGGTAGATATTATTATATGCGAACTCAATAAGTGGCAGATGACCATCCCAGCTACCTTTGAAGTCTATTACACAAGCTCGCAACATATCCTCCAGTGTTTGAATAGTACGCTTAGCCTGTCCGTCTGTCTGGGGATGAAATATTGTACTAAGACTTACTTGAGTCCCCAATCTCTTTTGGAAGGACCTCCAAAAGTAGCTGTAAATTGAGCTCCTCTATCTGAGATAATAGATACAGGTACACCATGCAGTCGTACTATCTCCTTAATATAAAGCCTCGCATAATCTTCTGAGGAATACGTAGTTCTAACGGGCAGAAAATGGGTTGACTTTGTGAGCCTATCAACGATCACCCATATTGAATCGAACTTACACTAGGTACGAGGTAAGCCTATGATAAAGTCCATATTGATTATTTCTCATTTCCAAGTCGGAATCTCCTTAACCTGCAATAATCCACCGGGTTTTTGATGCTCGATCTTAATCTGCTGATAGTTAGGGCACTGAGCAACAAATTCTGCTATATCCTTTTTCATTCCGTCCCACCAATATATTTCCCTGATGTCATGATACATCTTTGTCATTCCTGGATGGATAGAATAATGGGATTAATGAGTTTCTCCCATAACCTGCCGACGCAACCCTGCAACATTAGGCACACATAATCGCCCTTAATATCTGAGGACCCCATCTTCGGTAATTACAAACTGTGTCTTCTCCTTCTGAAGAGTGGTATCTCTATAATTAATTAGCATAGGATCCTTGTACTGGCGTTCCTTTACTTCAGTTACTAAAGATGATGTTGTTGTATCCTGAAGAGTAATTCCAATGTCACCTGAGTCCAGTAACTGAACTCCAAGACTAGCTAGCTGATGAACCTCATGGGCTATTCCCCTCTTTTCTAGCTGCAAATACGACAAGCTACCTATAGATCTATGGCTGAGAGTATCGGCAACTACGTTTGCCTTCCCCGGATGGTATTAAATATTAACGTCATAGTCTTTAAGTAGCTCCAACTATCTCCTTTGACGAAGATTCAATTCCCTTTGCTTGAAGATGTACTGGAGGCTCTTATGATCTGTATACATGAATGCCATACAAGTAGTGCCTCCACATCTTTAGTGCATGAATCACCGCAGCTAACTCTAAATCGTGGGTCGGGTAGTTCTTCTCGTGCTTTCTTAGTTGTCTAGAAGCATAAGCCACAACCTTACCATGCTGCATCAGCACACAACCCAATCCAATGCTTGAAGCATCGCAATAGATAACATAACCATCGGTCCCTCCTAGAAGCATTAGAGCCGGTGCTGAAGTTAACCTGTCCTTTAATGCCTGGAAACTCCATTCACAAGAATCAATCCATTGAAACTTTACTCCCTTCTGAGTCAACTTTGTTAAAGGTGCTGAAAGGGAAGAAAATCCTTCCACAAATCTCCTGTAATATCCTGCCAACCCAAGAAAACTACGAACCTCTGTTGGTGTTATGGGCCTAGGCCAAGTCTTTACTGCCTCAATCTTTTGTGTATCCACTAGGATGCCTTCACGTGAAATGATATGCCCAAGGAAAGTTACATAGTTCAACCAGAATTCACACTTAGAAAATTTTGCATACAACTTCCTTTCTTGTAGGACTCTGAGCACCGTACGCAAATGACCAGCATGCTCATCCTCTGAACGAGCATATACCAATATATCGTCAATAAATACAATTACAAACAGATCTAAGAAAGTCCTGAACACACGGTTCATCAAAACCATGAATACTGCTTGGGCATTAGTCAGACCGAATGACATAACCCGAAACTCAAAATGCCCATATCTACTCCTGAATGCTATCTTCGGAATATCTTCATCCTTAACCCTTACTTGATGGTACCCGGACCTCAAGTCTATCTTTGAAAACCACTTGGCACCTTGCAACTGATCAAATAAGTCATCAATCCTCGGGAGCGGGTACTTATTCTTGATCGTCACCTTATTCAGTTGCCTATAATCAATACACATTCTTAAGGAACCATCTTTCTTCCTTACAAACAACACAGGTGCTCCCCACGGTGACGTACTAGGTCTGATAAAACCTTTTTCAAGAAAGTCCTTTAGTTGCTCTTTCAACTCTTTCAGCTCTGCGGGGGCCATTCTATAGGGAGGAATAGATATTGGGTGAGTATCTGGTAGTAGGTCAATAGAAAACTCAATTTCTCACTCTGGCGGGAGACCCGAAAGTTCATCAGGGAAGGTATCTGGAAACTCATTTACCACAGGGATGGACTAAATGGTTGGTGACTCAACTTCCATATCCTGAACCCGAACTAAGTGATAAATACAGCCCTTTCTGATCATCTTCCTTGCCTTGATATAGGAAATAAATCTACCTCTCGGCGATGCCGTGTTACCTTTCCACTCCAAAATAGGCTCCCCCGGAAATTGAAATCGGACTATCTTCGATCTACAATCAACATTGGCATGACAAGAAGCCAACCAATCCATACCCATTATAACATCAAATTCTACCATATCTAACTCGATTAAGTATGCTACGGTAGGTCGACCATGAACTATTATTATACAACCCCTATATACCTGCTTAGCTATCACCGAGTCCCCAACAGGTGTAGACACCTCAAAAGGTTTAACTAATTTAGGTTTTATTTCAAACTTACTAGCAATCAATGGAGTAACGTTTGATAAGGTCGAACCTGGATCAATTAGTGCATATACATCGTAGGAGGAGACTGATAATATACCTGTAACAACATCAGGCGATGACTCTTGGTCCTGTCGTCCTGCCAATGCATAAATGCGGTTCTGAGGGCTGATCGAGCTAGATGCTCCGCCTCTGCCTCTACCACGACTCATTGGTGCTTGGGTACTTTGCCTAGGGGGCGTACTAATGATGACGATCCAGCCACAGATCCCGCTGGCTGAGCTATGCTTGTATCACCTCTCATCGGACAATCCCTCATAATGTGGCCCAGATAACCACAAGTATAACAAACATCTAGTCCCATACGGCATTGCCCGGTATGCTGCTTACCACATTGAGCACATCGTGGCAAGGGTGGCCTCATCTGATTTGACTTACCCCTATACTGAGAACCTTAGGCCCTAAAATTCTGACCAGACCTTGAATATGTAGAATGATCAAATCTCTTTCCTCCAAACTGAGGGGGCGCGCTAGCCGAGGACTGGGATGGATATCTCAAATACTGCTGCCTCTGACCATCTCGAAACTCACCAGAAGGACCCGAAGACCTCGCTCTTTTATTCTGGGCCCTATCATGCTCACGATTGGCCCTCTGTTTCTGTTTACGCTCCTCTACACACTGAGCGTACGCCTGAATACGAGAAATATCCATGTGTGGATGAAGTGAAACCGACATACAATGGTTAAGCAAGTAAGGCTCTAATTCCATTACGAACCGGTGAATCCGATCCTCCATCTTAGATACAATAGTGGAAGCATACCTAGACAACAAATCAAACTTAAGACAGTACTCCCGAACACTCATGTTTCCCTGCCATACTGCTGGAGGGGCATTCTCACCTTTGGACAATTCCCAAGACTCGTACCAATTAACTGCAACATCTCGGAGTCTATAGGAAGCTAGCTCAACTGACTCAGTCTCAGTGGCCTTCATTACCCATAACGTCCTCTGTACTCTATCAATAAATACCTAAGGGTCCTCATTCGGGTCTGCTCCAGTGAATACTAGAGGGTCTAAATTAATAAAGTCACGAACCCTTGCGCTCACGGACCTATCTGCGTGACCAATACCTGCTTCCTGACACCGAGCCTATGCGGCTACTAATCGAGTCAATAACTGAACAACATCTCTCATCTCCTGACCCGACGTATCCTGCTGAGGTGCTGAATGTATAGGGGCGGGTGCTGGAGCTGGTGCCCTTCGGAACTCTTCTGGAAAAGGTGGGGTATGTGAAGTCTGAGATGGAACCTCACCATGAGATTCTCCCCGAGCCCTGGTAACTCGTGGTGCTCGACTAGTAGTCTCACCAGCCACGGACTTTCCCTTCTGGGCGGCCGTACTCTTTGGAGGTATTGCTGAAAATATAACGTATCGTTAGGAACAAGAATTCCTTTATTGCACGATCTTGAGATAAAAAGAGAGGATAACATCCTATATGTCCTGTAGCCTCCTATTTATAAGTGTGGTGCACGACACACCCATAAACAAGACTCTACTAGACACGGTCTGTAGACAACCCTAGGACAGAACAACTCTGATATCACTTTTGTCACGACCCAAACCGATGGGCCGCGACGGGCGCCTGAGTCTTACCTGTCAAAAACCCCTAAGCATGCGTCTAAAATATGAACCTGAATAACATCTGCTGCATTACAAAATTAACATACGTGAAAGAAGCCTGCCATCAAGGCATATGTACGTATACAAGCAGAATACAGTGGGCGAGCCGACAAGGCTGCTATAGACAACTATACATCAAAAACTAAAAGCTGACAAGGCCACATAGAACCCAACTAGACATACTGTCTACAGACCTCTAACAGAAATATAACTGTACAAAGATGGGACTGAGCCACGTCATACTTATATACATATATATGTATAAACGTATCGTACCAATATCAAAAGCAGCTCCGGATCAAATGGAGCACGCCAACTCTCGCTGATCAGGGATCCTAAGAATGGGGACCGTTAGCTTGCCTACCTGCACCTGCGGGCATAAAATGCAGGCCCCGTGAAATAGGGCGTCAGTACGAAAAATGTACTGAGTATGTAAGGCATGAAAATTAGTACGTAAAAGATATAGATGAAACATGGAATACTGAAACACATTTTTAAATTTGAATAACTTTGTAAATACTGAAACGTTTATAACATCATGCACGTGCGTGTAAATGTCATGCCATGCATAGGTATGGTGTACATAATATCATCAAGCCACTGGGGGCATCCCATCATATCATCTCGGCCACTGTGGGCAATATCATCAACATATACCAGCTGATCAGGTGGTGGTGCGTATATAATGCCATAACCTTTTTCCATATCCCATATACATATATTTACATATATACGCGTATATACGCGTATATAACGCCGTTTGAATACATACATATATATATGCGTATATAACGCCGTTTGAATCATATTTTAGCCACTGTGGGCAATATCATCATCATATACCAACTGATCAGGTAGGGGTGCGTATATAACGTCGTAACTTTTTTCCATATCCCATATACATATATTTACATATATACGCATATATAACGCCATCTAGTCATGGGTCAATGCACATGTACGAAATGCATGAAAAATACGTAATAATCTCAATATTCCTTCCGGATAAATTTTTTCAACTGCGTATTATTCTGAGACCCATGAACAGAATGAAATAATAATTCTCATGGGGAATCAAGAAAATAGACACCCCTACTATTTCTACGAATAGAATAATTTATAGAAACCGTGTATTTGCTCGTTTCTTTCGTATAATCTAGACTATGCCAAAAGAAAGAAGGGAAGGCCTTAACATACCTGTCTCTTGAATTATTTGAACGAAATTTGCCTCAACTCCTTAGAAATTCATGGACGAAAACTTGTTTCTGGTTCTTAAAAATTTTGGAACAAAATATAATAAATTTGGTTCCTTGAGATTTTGACAGAAAACATTTTTGTTTCTTGCTTTTTGAACTAAAGAATGGTTTTAAACCAACACTTGACTCCAATGTTTTTTGAAACTTTGTTGAAGCTTCTGTTTTTAAGGTACTGATTTCAATTCAAAGAATGAATTGAAACTTCTGATTCTCGTTTTTCATATATTCAAAAAGTATCCAATGGATATTTAAATGTTATATCATTCAAGACTTATCTTAAGTCAATAAGTCTTTCTATTAAATGACTAATTCAACTTTACACGTTACTTTGTCATGCAACACATATGACTATGACTCATATGTTGAATGGTGGCACACTGCCATGTGGGGGTAGGGGTAGGTTATTTTATTAATTTTTTATCCACTTATTAGTTAACCGGGTAATGTCCCATTACCCGGTAATTAACCAATTACCCGTATAATTTAAAAATTATCACAAATACTTAAAATTTTATTTATTTTTAAAATACTTTATATATACTTTTTATATTATACTACCATGGTCATATGGTACCTTGCATGGTACTAGTTCATAATAATCGGGTATTATCGCTCGACCCATATTTTATTCCAAATTGACCGCTTTCAACAAAACTTGTTTTCTTTAATCTGTATACCCCTTTATCCTTCATAACACTTATTGATCACTTGTTGTAATAACGAAAGTACATTAACATCAAGATGATCTCATCCCCGAGTCTACGTCAGTTAACTAAAAACGAAATTTTAACGTACGAAAATGCGAGATGTAACACCAGAGAAGATGAGAAAACCTTAAAATGTTACTAGTTTTAGCCGGAAAAGTCATAGATCTTATTCGAACGTCCAGAGATGGCCAAAAAATGTCATGAAGGACCATGGGTAGGAGTTGAACCGCTCCAGGTTCACCTGAGGACCTCAGGGTAGTGTCAAACCGGCGTGGGGTGAAGCAGAGGCCAGGAGATGATGAGAAGCCATGGTTTCCGGCAAGGGAGGTGGACGAAAAAGGTGGACAGGGTCCATCGGAGAGGAGGGTAGAAGAGAAAGTTCTAGAGAGAACCAGAGATAGAGAGAGGGAGATAGAGAGACCGGTTGAGAGAGAATGAGAGAGGGAGAGGGGGTAGTCTTAGGGTTTAATTATGGTAAGGGGGATCTGGACCGTTGATTGAAATTAATCAACAGTTCAGATTGAGTGAGGGATTGGGCTGGGTGGTATGATGCATTGGCTTGGGTCTAGTGGGTTATTTAATTAGGACCATGTTTAATTAGGCTATAATTTGAATAAGAATGGCAAATCGTTAAATACCCATCAAAATTAGATAAATAATTAATAAAAATAGCTAATAATTAGATAAAGTGAAATTAAAGCTAAATAGGTGAAATTAAGATAATTAACTAATATTTAAAATGCAAAATGACTGATTATTGAATCAAAATTGCATAAAGTGTACAATTAGGCTATAATTGCAAAATCGTTGTAATTATAGCCAAACAATGCCAAATTGGCTAATTTGTGAAATAATTAAATCCTAATAGGATTAAAAATGACATATTGAGCTAAGAAATACTTTGAAATTACTTGTAATGTAATTTATGAATAATTATTGGATATAAAGTACTGAATAAATTTAAAAAAATAAATTAATAATATGAAAAATTATGGAAAAATACCAATTATTATAAAAAGCGATTTTGAAGGTATATATGCAAATTTAAAAATAGTTTGAGGAAAAATTGGGTATCAACAACTGCCCCTCTTTACCCGGGAAGGATGAAAGAGTTGTCGGGTAAAGATATGATGGTCAATTTTCACCGAGCGAAACGGTTTGAAGAGGTTTAGGCTGCACCCTGTTATCTGAGTTGCCTACATATCCTTGGTTTTACAGGAATCAGTCCATATGTAGTTCAGGATCCATCGGTGGAGTATACCGATGAAGCCATTTCAAGAACGGACGCAACATCTAGGGCTGGGTGAGTGAACGGTTTACGGGAAAGGTTAGGTTTGATATGGCTTGTGGGAATTGGAGCGGGATCATTCCTGCTGGGATAGTCGTTGCTCGCCATATTACCTACAAATACAAGCAACACAATCGTATACTGTACATAAATTTAAACATGATGCAAATTCTCGTCGGACCATGAATGTTGTCTTTGGATGGTTAGGAATGGCGTCCTCAGATCTTGATGTCCTGGGCCATGGGTTGTTTGATGCAGGATTTGCAGGCCATGAAATGATATTCTCGGGATATGAGGATGGTGCCTCTGAACTATGATGCTTTTGGATAATGATATGCAAAATATTGAAAGATATTCTCAGGCCATGATATGGTGTTCTCGGGCTATGAAGATGGTGCCTCCGAACGATGACGCCTTTGGATGAGTTGGCGATATTTCAGCACATGAAGGATGCAGTAGTATGATGTGGACAAGACAAATCCCAATCTTGTGAATTGAAGGGCGGAACTTAGCCCGTACGAGAATTGAGATAAATAATGTTTGGGATAGCGCTAAGTTTCGAAGAAAATTAGAGGCAGAGCTTAGCCTCGGAAGGCAGAATGGTAGCCTTATGCAAATTGGAAGGCAAAATAGTAGCCTTATGCAATATAGATGCAGATGGAGGTAGAGCTTAACCTCGAAAGGCAGAATGGTAGCCTTATAAAAATTGGAAGGCTGAATAGTAGCCTTATGCAAAGCAGATGCAGATGGAGGTAGAGCTTAACCTCGGAAGGAAGAATGGTAGCTTTATGCAGTTTGGAAGGCAGAATCGTAGCCTTATGCAATGCAGATACAAATGGAGGTAGAGCTTAACCTCGGAAGGCAGAATAGTAGCCTTATGCAATGTAGATGCACATGGAGGTAGAGTTTAACCTCATAAGGCAGAATGGTAGCCTTATGCACATTGGAAGGCAGAATAGTAGCCTTATGCAATGCAGATGCTGATGGGGGTAGAGCTTAACCTCGAAAGGCAGAATGGTAGCTTTATGCATATTGGAAGGCAGAATAGTAGCCTTATGCAATGCACATTCAGATAGAGGTAGAGCTTAACCTTAGAAGGCAGAATGGTAGCCTTATGCAGATTAGAAGGCAGAATAGTAGCCTTATGCAATGCAAATGCAGATGGAGGTAGAGCTTAACCTTGGAAGGCATAATGATATCTTTATGTAGATTGGAAGGTAGAATAGTAGCCTTATGCAATGCAGATGCAGATGGAGGTAGAGCTTAACCTCAGAAGGCAGAATGGTAGCCTTATGCACATTGGAAGGCAGAATAGTAGCCTTATGCACATTGGAAGGCAGAATAGTAGCCTTATGCAATCCAGATATAGATGGAGGTAGAGCTTAACCTCTGAAGGTAGAATGGTAGCCTTATCCAGTTTGGAAGGCAGAATAGCAGCCTTATGCAATGCAGATGCAGATGGAGGTAGAGCTTAACCTCGAAAGGCAGAATGGTATCCTTATGCAAGAAATAAGATAACAAATGACAGTAGAGTTTTTTTTAGCTAATAGTAGATTGCGGCGTTGTGATTACTGGGAACATTGTGACATATAGAACATCACTGGTTTGTGCTGATAGCAAATGTTGGTAAGTGCAACAGTTCTGAGAATCGTATTTTGAATAATGTTTATCCCGTGGGCGTACAGTATTTCTAGTGATTTCACAATCCTAGTGCCTGCATTCAAAGAAATATCGTGAGTTTTGTAAGGGGGAAGGTTAGCTCGTATCCCTGCTGGCTTTGCCTGAATCGTTCAGCTTTGATCTGGTGATACCGTATGTATTATTGGGGTAGTGTTGCTAAACAAAGAAGTTTCAATAATAACATGCATGATTTTGTAAAAGTATGACATAAATTAAAAATAGCTTTTAGATGAACCAATGACTGTGACGTAGTTAAGGACATTGCAACCTCCCCTGCTACGGATTTTTTAGGGTCCTCCTCAAAATTCTGCCCCAGTTTGATGGGTTGACATTTCTGATTGTTGCTCGTGTGGCGATCTGCTGAAATTACTTCAGAATTTTGAGGGTCCTCCTTAAAATTCTGCCCCAGTTTCCAATTGGGGGGGGGGGGAAATGAAATTTTATTGAATTGTGACCCAACCCATAGGGCTGCCTATGTATCCCCTCTTAAACATGAATTAGGTCAGGCGTAGTTCAATTTACATCATATAAGAAAAGCATAATGATTACACATAGTAAAGCTTGACTGCATCTGAATTGATTGGTTTTGGCCAGATTTCCCCCGTCCATTTCTGCAAGTATGAGGGATCCTCCTGTCAAAACCCAGCGAACCATGTATGGACCCTGCCAGTTAGGAGAGAACTTCCCTTTGGATTCATCTTGATGCGGAAAAATTTTCTTTAACACCAGCTGCCCCAGTGTGAATTGTCTTGGCTTGATTCTTTTGTTGAAGGCTATGGATATTCTGTTCTGATAGAGTTGACCATGACAGACTGCATTCATTCTCTTTCCGTCTATAAGGGCTAGTTGCTCATAACGACTTTTTACCCACTCTGCGTCATCGAGCTCAGCTTCTAGTATGATCGTTAGGGAAGGAATTTCTACCTCAGCGAGAATGACAGCCTATGTACCGTAAACCAGCATATATGGGGTTACCCCGATTAATGTGCGGGCTATGGTGCGATACCATAATAGAGCAAATGATAATAGCTCGTGCCACTGTCTGTGATTCTTTATCATTTTCCTCAATATCTTCTTGATATCTTGTAGGCGGCTTCTACAACTTCATTCATCTGAGGTCTGTAGGCTGTGGAGTTCTTGTGTTTGATCTTGAAGGTTTCGCACATAGCTTTCATCAAGTCACTGTTGAGGTTGGATCCATTATCAGAAACGATTGACTCTGGAATTCCAAATCGACAAACAATGCGGTCGCAGACAAAGTCTACCATGACTTTCTTAGTCACTACTTTGTAGGATGCTGCTTTGACCCATTTGGTTAAATTGTCGATGGCTACTAGGATAAACTTGTGTCCATTGGAAGCAGCATGCTCGATTGGTCCAATAACGTCCATTCCCCAGGCGGCGAATGGCCACGGTGAGCTTGTTGTGTTAAGATCGCTTGGAGGTACCTTTATCATGTCTGCATGTATTTGACAACGGTGGCATTTCTGGACATATTGGATGCAGTCCGTTTCCATAGTCATCCAAAAGTAGCTAGCCTGGAGTATCTTCTTTGCTAAGACAAAACCATTCATATGTAGACCGTAGGTCCCAGCATGAATCTCCTCTAGTAGCCTGGATGCTTCCTTTGCGTCGACACATCTTAATAATCCTAAATCGGGAGTCCTCCTATACAAGCATCCTCCGCTATGAAAGAAGTTGTTGGATAATCTCTGTGAGCACGTGATTTTTTGTTTACATGACAATTACTCCAAAAGAAATCGAAAATAATAACAAATGGTCTTGCTGTACAATTTTTTGGAATTTACGTGGCATTTTTGGTAGTTATTTGTGGTTTTGTCCGTGTTTATTTAGTCTTATCAAACAAAAATACAAAATATATGTCGCGTGTAAGTTTAGGATATCGTTCTACTATTAGGAATTAATCAAACCATAATTCGGTTATTAAAAGAAAAATCACAAAATATGCATCTTTTATTCTATTTGTTGTCATTAAGTGATGTTATTTTAATTAAATGTTAATATGTATGATAATTGTGGTTTAATGTTTGTATAGTTTTATTTTACAATTTAGTTGGGATTTTTAGAAATTAAAAGAAGAAAAGAAAGGGGTTTAAAATTAAAAGAATTCGGACTTGGGCTTAAAATTGAGACCAAGAATCAGGCCCAATATATTTTTCATGACCCAGTCCAGTTCGGCCTCATCAAACGACGTCGTCCAAGGCCTACCAGATCTTGACCGTTGATCTGACATATCTAACGGTCCAATTCAACTCCCGTTTTAAAACCAAACGACGTCGTATAAGGGTGTTCAATCAGAGCCGTCCATCTCATTCAATCCTACGGCCTCCACTACTCCTCATTTAACCCGACCCACTTAACCCCAGAGACCGACCCAGCCTCACTTAAATCACACGATGTCGTTTCACCCCAGTGAAGGATCTGGGTCGTGGATCATTCTTGATCCAACGGTCCAGATCAAATGTCCCCCTAACTATATAACCCAAATCCCTTCACCCCGCACCCTAAGCCAGACCCCCTTACCTTTAGGTCGTCTCCCTCACCCAAACCCCAAATCCCTTAGAACCCTAGCGCCGCCCCTCTTTCCTTTCATCGTAAAACCGGCGGCAACAACGCCGGTGACCACCATCTTAACACCCCTAATACACCTCACCACCCTGAACACGGATCTGTTACCCCCTTGCCTCGAATCATTCCCCATCGCCTCGAATCTTCGTTTGAAGGTTCGAGCAAAATCCAGATCTACACCAACCCACACCAGATTCACACCAGGCACTCCCCTGACCTCCCTCGTGACCAAACCAGGCTTGGTTTGGTCCGAATCTAACAAGGAAAACCCGAACCCTTAATCTGAGCCCCAAGAACCCTAGAAATCCAGAAATCAGGATTTTGTCCTAATTAACAGAGGTTTGAGGGTCTAATAGACCTTATTCAAAGTGTTCTCTGTTGAGTACACTTGATTAAGGTCCGTTCGACCTCAAAAAGGTCGAACCTGAGTTCAGGCCCGTTTAACCTAGTTTGCTCGAGGTATTTTTTTCCCTTTCTGTTTGATCTATTGTTTTTGGTTTGTTTTTGTTGTTTGTCTATTGTTTAGAATAATTCTATTTCCAATTCCTTCGCTTTGTTCTTTTGGTTTTTCCAAATCAGACCTTTTATTTGGTCGAAATTTTCGTCTGTTCACTGATAAGCGTATGTGTTTGAACTGTATAATTGATTGGAATGAGTTTTGGTTGATTAATTAGCCCCCAAGGTAATCCTTTGTTTTTTCAGTGCAATTTGAACCACCTGTTAATGTTGTTCGACTTGGATTCAATTGCTATTGATTATGCATATTGTAATTCACATATACGTCGTCGATTAGCTTTAGTTGGGAATGATAGTAATTTGACCCCTGTTGGTTTAGTCTTATTCAAATCAGTTGAGAACTGATTACATTGTATGTTAGCCTTTTAAGTTGAATCAGAAACCACTGTAGGATTAGTTATAGCTGTAATTTTGATGGAATCTCAGAATATAAGTTGAGTGGACTGCCAGTTCGAGTATGGTTAAACCTTTAGAATAATCCATAGTGCAAACACACCTTGGCTGACATCTTTACAGATGAGGAGTCAGGTGTAAACTGAGTTTAATAATAAAAAGGTTGAAGATGCACATGAGAATGGTAGTGGAACCTGCTGAACAGTAGGGTATCCACTGCTTTTCTAAATTTCAGCAGTTTAAATAGAAGAAACCCCATACCTAGACAAGGCTAAGTGGAGATGACAGCCTTTAAGGTTTATTTTAAACCTTGGGCAGCCTGTCAAATGGGCAGTTTTCCTTTTATAAAGGAGGAGAAAAAATAGTGCTGAAGGGGGGGGGGGGCAGACAGTAGAGAGTTCAAAGGGAGAGAGTTCTAAAAATCAAAAAGAGTTCTGAAAAATCAGAAAGAAGAAAAATAGAAATAGACATAGAGAGATACACTGAATACACAGGGATACAGAGATACACAAGCTAAAAGACTGAAAAACAGAAGAGAAGAAAGAGTGAGCGAGGGTTGAGTTGGAAGAAGTAGATAGAGTTCACATAGCATCGAAGAGAGGCTTTGTAAATAGTTGACAGCGAAAGCAACAAAACACTACTTCAGTGAGTTTCTGGGTTAGTGTCAAGTCCCAGTTAGCTAACATTGGTCTGCTCGACTGATTTCAATTTTTGGAACCTATTGGCTATCTATTGGTCTAGTTTTGGTCTAAAATTCAAGTCCAATTGAGTCGGTTTGGTTCGTTTAGTTGCTGTCGGGTTTCACAAATCACTTTGAGCCTCCTTTAAGTATATTTCTGGGGTATTTGGTGCTGTTGGAATTGCTGCCTTTGCTATTGCCTGTACTACTGCGGCTTTGCTGACTTCTTTTCTCTTCAATTGTAAACGTTTCCAGGTACACACTTCTGAAACTATGGGTTGATGTAAGCTTGAATTGGAAGTTGAGTTGAAATAAAAAAAGAAATGAAACGTTCACCTGCTTTCACAATATCTGTGTTTAAGATGTAGCAATAGGATAAAATGATTCAATTAGTTCGTATTTACTTGGGCTCATTCTAATCGTATTTGTTTTTAATAAATTGGGGCGTACCCGAACCAATGTGGACTGTTAAGTAGTATGTCGTTATATTGATTAGATGTGTACCATGTGTTTAGCAATTTAGTTTAACTTAGCTGACGATGATGGCATAACGCATAATCTAATAGGTGTCTGTATGTACCCTGTCGGATCTTTGGACTGTTTAAATTTGTTATGGCCCGGTTCAGTTTGACTTTAAGAAATATGTATCTCACATAAAATTTTCATATTGTGTTAGTTAAGACCAACTGATTAGCGATATACGTCAGCTCTCTTGTTGGATTCCTTGCTTCAATACAGTCTCAATAACGTAAAGTAGTAATTAATACTGGCATTGGCCCGTCATTTAAACAAAGCGGCTATTAATAGAATCAGTAGGTTTACATTTTTGGGAGCACGAATCGATGTAACAATTTAAGAGCATTAATCTAATAAGCATGAATTTAGCAAGAAGGTCATCAATAATTAAGGGTAATTTTAGTTGTAAATAGTCCCAGGTAATTATTGGTTTGTGGAGTTAGCCTAGTTCTAGGATAATTTATCTTATTCGAATGTATCATCTTGTCAACCCCGATCTTGCTTAAAATTTCAATCTTTGTAATATTCTTTTCCATTAACACTTGTATTGATCTAGCCATTAATATGTCACGTTTCTTTAGCATGCAATGAACTAGGATTTTTTCCCCTTTTTTGCCAAATAAAATGCACAAACTGCGGGGCCTCATAAATGTACATATTAAAAATACTTAGAATTTGGGACGAGCCATTTAGCGAATTTCACGGTCTTCCTCAAAGATAATAATGCGTTAGACTCTTTAGGCGCGACTTAATTAAATTACATTCTTAAATTCGGGTGCGCATTTATGTGACCCAAATTCAAATCTCAACGGAGTCGAAATGTGTTAACAACTACGGGTGCATTGATTGTGACATGGTTCGAGATGCATTTTCACGACGTTGCAATTCTATAAAAATAAATGATAATAATAAAAGCGGTTTAAACTTAATAAAAGCACATAAGTCACAACATGTATTTAAATCAGATATTTAGTCATTATAACAATTTAAGCGACCGTGCTAGAACCACGGGGTTCGGTGGTGCCTAACACCTTCCCTCGGGTCAACAAAATTCCTTACTTAGAATTTCTGGTTCGCAGACTTCATTTGGAAAGTCGAATATTTTCCTCGATTTGGGATTCAAGATAAACCGGTGAATTGGGACACCCAAAAGCCAAACCTTTCCCAAGTGGCGACTCTGAATTAAATAAATAATCCCATTTCGAATATTGTCACTTAAATTGGAAAAACTCCCCTCGCGCATTTTACCCTTCGGGGCGGGAGCGCAAAAAGGAGGTGTGACAGCTCTGGCGACTCTGCTGGGGAATAGCAACCCAGAACCACTGGTTCAGGGTTCAAGAATTCGAGCTTAGAATAATTGTTACATTTGGCTTATTATATGATCTTTATTACATGTTTTGGCATAACGTGCTAAATGTTGTCTTTTACCACTTTGATATTATTTGAACTGTATATAAACTGTGCCGAAACCCTTCTCTCTTCACCTCCGGGGATGTGCTTACTGGTTGAGACTCCCTATTCTATTAGTGTCAATACCCTGAAATAAAAAAGAGGCTCGGACAAGTTACGAAGTCGGATGGCCTTTTGGTTCCCGGTAAGTTGTCCCCTCCTCGACTCGAGTTGTCCACTCGGGTACACAGTCTAGAACATATACCCAGGTTATAAACCTAGTATAATGAAACCTCATGCCGGATCCCTAGTAGGAACGCTTATTTGCATCATGTTGCATTTGACATAGGGGACTCAACACAGGGGTTGGATCCGTCTAGGACAGACAACCTGAAATGAAAAGACCATCCTGCTGCATCCCGTTTGTTTGGCGCATTTATTTGCTTCAGATCTGCATGCTGACCGATTTCTAAAAAAAATTACAAAAAAAAGGGGAAAGAAAAATAGCAGCGTAGGGAGATAATTACCTATTTTTGAAAAATAAAACCAATGTCCAAGTAGTGTCGAAACCTCGCCAGAATTTTCTAAAAAAAAAAAAAGAAAAAAAAATTTTGTCTTTTAGTTTGATTTATTATTTAAAAAAAAACATATAAAAAAATTTCCTTTAATCATTTTCAAAATCCCAAAAAAAATATTTATTTAAAAGTAAAAAAAAGAAGGGAAAAATTCAAAAAAAAAATGTTGTTTCTTTTGTAGTGTCTCTTTTATAAATTCAGACTAATAGTCCAAATACTTCCTTAAAAAGATCTTCTTTAGTCTTTATCTCTTTTCAAAAAAATAAAAAAATAAAAAAATAAAAAATAAAAATATAAAAATCCC
The DNA here is from genome assembly GCF_000715075.1 of Nicotiana tabacum. Lineage (NCBI taxonomy): Eukaryota > Viridiplantae > Streptophyta > Magnoliopsida > Solanales > Solanaceae > Nicotiana > Nicotiana tabacum. The sequence goes on from NC_134084.1 coordinate 55,824,382, forward strand.
AAAAAATATTTTTTCCTTTCTTTAAAAGATTGTATTCAGAAGGGGTTTAGTTTATTTACTTTACGCTTGATGAAGCCCGAACTACGCCGGTTTGATTCTCACAGGGCGTGAGATACGTAGGCAACCCTCATCGGGTCCAACTTCCCCTTTTTTTCAAAAAATAGCCAAACTGCTCGAATTTTAATTTATGTGTCGGGTGATGCCGTTTTGTCAAGAATAGCCAAATGTTCCAAAAAGGGACGCCGGAAGGCTGACTATGCATAAACAGCCATTTTTGGTCATTTTTTTTAAAAATTTTTTTGACCAAGTTGCCCAATGGCCTTAGGATCCTCGTCCCCGAGGGTCTGCGAGGCCATGTTCCCAATGTCGGGTCGCCATTCTGAAAAAAAAAGAGTCATAAATAAATCAAGTGATGCTGTTGTTGTCAAAAACAGCCGAATGTTCCCGAAAGGGACGACGGAAGGCTGACTTTGCATAAACGGCCACTTTCGATCATCTTTTAAAGTTTTGATCGATTGACCCTCACAGCCTTAAAATCTTCATCCCCGAAGTGCTGAAAGGTCGTGTTCGAAAATCGGATCTTTCTTTCTAAAATATAGTCAAATCATTTTTAGTCAAATCATTTTGCTTAACCACCCTAATAAATGTGCAGGATGAGCACAATACAAAACAAACCCTTTTCAATAATGACCAAGATCCCTTTTGAGTTGCGATTATGGTGTAATGACCTAGGCAAGGAAAGGCAACATAAAGTAAAGAAGTATCTGAAAGATCTCCCGGATTTACTAGACATCCAGCCTCGGGGTGATGTTATCAGATCGTTGGTCACTTGCTGGGATTCGGCACACAATGTATTTCATTTCTCAGACTTTGAGCTCACCCCGACATTGGAAGAAATAGTGGGATACATCGGAAGTGATGAAGATCCACTAAGGTTCAAGTACTTGATTGCACCTAGGGCCGTCACCGTACACCGGTTTTTGGATTTCCTAAAAATACCCCGAACATTTCATCATCCAGATTCTCGCCAAAGGTTTCTGCAGTCTCCGCCTCATATATGCTAGATACGGCCACGTGGGCGGGTTCAATAAGCCAGACTTCAAACTATGCAGTAGAGGTAACCGACAAAAGTGGGATGAACACAGGCTGGTAGCTTTTATGATAGCTTTTTTGGGTCTTATAGTGTTCCCAAGGAAAGACGGAAACATCGATCTAAAAGTAGTTGGGGTCGTCAGTACCTTGCTCACCCATGATAAGAGTACTCTGGCGCCTATGATTATAGCTGACATCTTCCGGGCTCTCACTATTTGCCGAGCCGGGGACGACTTTTTCGAAGGATGTAACCTATTGTTGCAAATATGGATGACCGATCATTTGTGCCACCGCTCCCCGCTCTTGGGTTACGGTTCGCCCGAGAAGACTTGTATTGGAGAATTCTACACAAGAATCAAAGGGGTTAGTCTACCCGAGGGAGTCACAGCTTGGACGTCATTCTTCCGAACTCTCACTACCAACCAAATTCAGTGGACGCTCAGATGGCTGCCTATTGAGGAAATCATATACATGCCGGAAACCAGGCCCCATTTTCTGTTGATGGGACTTAAAAGCATCCAACCCTATGCACCGTATCGGGTTTTGAGGCAACTTGGGAGGTATCAAGTAGTGTCAAAAGATGAAGACTTGAGTACCCAAGTGGTTGAAATCAGTCCAGACGGTCGGTTCCCCGAAGAAGAAGTTCGCCAGATCTGGAGTGAGTGTCAACATCTGACGGCAAACACTTGTGTGTTGGATACAGCTAAAGGAGAAGTTTCCCCGGGGTATCACGCTTGGTTTAGAGGTGACATGTCCTGCGAGAGACCAGCTAAAAGACCTCATCTCAAAGATTTCGCTGAGTCATCCCAGGAGCAATGGAACTGGTTAGCAAAGGAGAAAGGTTATCGGGCAGAGATCGGTGAGTTGAAACAACAGGTTGAAAGTCTGAAATTCAATAACAGTATGCAGGTCGCTGCAGATCGAGGCAAAAAGAATAGATTGGCCCAAGAAAATAAAGAACTTAGGTCCCAAATCCATAAATTGAGAATGGCTCTTGATAAACAACCAAGGAGTCGATCAGACGAGCAGTTGATAAAAGGGCTGAGAAGTGAAGTCAGGGAATGGCGAGATGGTTTAGAAGAGTCTGAAAACGTCATGGCAGAGCTCAAAGTACAGTGGGGAACAAGAGCAGATAAGCATCGCCGATACTTGAATCAATTGAAACACGACCACGAGAAAAATGTTGCCAACATGAAGAGAAAAGTGACTGCACTTGAGGTTAAAGTAGTTAAGCAGGCCGAGGATTTCCAAATTGAAAGCAGACACTGTTACGACTTGTCGGCCCAAATGGAGGTAGAAGTACGGCAACTGAAAAATCAGCATATGCAGGATTCTCAAGCGTTAAAAACATGCAGTGATCAGATAAAACGCCTGTTTATAGAAAAGAGGCAAACCAGGGATAAGATTAGAACCATTGCCCATGCCATCATCAGAAGGTGTCTACGGTGTGAAAACATGACCAGCATTACTATTCTCTCGGCAGTGATGGTTTATGTCAAGCAGACCATGCATGAGCTGGAACAACTTGAAAGGGATCTCACACCTAAGACCGCGGCGAGGCCGAACGATGCCCCGCGGGCACCAATTTTCGAAACCTTAATGCATTCATAGGTCGAGTCTGTATCTTAGCATCTTCTGTCCATCTTTTCGCATCAGGGTGCATTAGTCCGTTTGAGTCTGTACTTATTTTCAAGGTTTGTTATTTTCCCTTGTACTAGATTGAGTCCCTTGTACTTACTTGGTTGTAATAGATTGTTTCAGTAATAAATGTGTGCTTCTTTTACACTCATCTGTTTTGAACTACATAATGATCTGATTCACGCGACATTGTGATACGACAGCAATCCTCATCGGATTCGGTCACATTTTTAACTGCAAATAATAATAATAAAAAAAATGGTGATAAATAAAAGGAAAGCCTAAAGAGAAGCCGGAATGACGCATGTCTTTGTTGCAAGCATGTAGAAACTCACCTAACTGTATAGGTGCATTACACCCCAATGTGAGATTACCTGTCTGTTATTTATTTCAAACTAACCATTTGTTCGTTGATAAGTCCAGGTTCCTAGAAAAGTGGTTTGGTTTTGTGGTAATCTGGCCTCACATTCGTACTTCATGAGATCAAAAGGAAGTGTTCAGCCACCCGTCGCTAAATCAAGAGGAAGTGTTCATACATACTTCACAAGGTCGAAAGGAAGTGTCAAAATGTCTTCAGAAGTTCCTCTGCCAACGATTCCTATTTTGGAGGAAAGTTCAATCTCAGCCATCCCAACTCCTGAGTCAGCAACGGTCGAGGAAAATAGAATTCTACGTCTCCGCATGATGGAAATGTGGGACGCCTGGGCCAATGGAAAAGAGCCGCCAAGTGCGATCCCTGGATTCCCTAAGCTTTTTCATAGGGCAAGTGGGACCTCCAACATCCCCATAAGTTATCCAAATACCCCACTGGGATTTCCTACCATCTCAGCGTACTTTGCTGGAACACCTTCTGAGTCTCGCCCCCAGGTGTTAGCTTTCGGTGCGGCTTCAAACATATTCACTACTCTACCTTGTTCAGCCACGACACAACCTGTTTTACCCAGGCCTAACTTCGATTCATCATCCTTCACATTTCAAGCACCACCTCTTCCATTGGAACTTAGCCAGTTCACTACCAACGCTTACCCTCAGCCGTCTCGGTACGAGTTTATCGCAGGGCAGAAGAAAGCCGATAAAACACCTGAACAAGAGGAAATGACCAGAAAAATGAGAAGCATGGATCAAACTCTCTAAAATATAAAGGGTCTGAGCGGGCAAAAGAGCGTATCTTATGTTGAACTGCGCATGTTCCCGCACGTACATCTGCCCTTGGGTTTCAAAACCCCATAGTTTGAGAAATATGACGGGCATGGGGACCCCATAGTCCACCTCAAAAGGTACTGCAACTAGTTGCGGGGAGCGGGCGGAAAAGAAGAGCTTCTTATGGCTTACTTTGGAGAAACTTTGATCGGCATTGCTTCTGAATGGTATACGGATCAGGAAGTATCTCGTTGGCACATTTGGGATGACTTGGCTCGGGATTTTGTCAGGCAGTTTCAATATAACATCGACATTGCCCCCGACAGGAATTCATTGTCGAATCTAAAGAAGAAGCCTTCAGAGAGCTTCCGAGAATATGCTGTCAAATGGCGCGAACAAGCGGCCAGAGTCAAACCTCCGATGGATGAAACAGAAATGGTCAGTGTTTTCCTTCAAGCCCAAGAGGCTGATTATTATCAAAACATGATGTTTGCATTGGGAAAACCGTTTGCTGAAGCCATCAAAATCGGTTAAATGGTGGAGAATGGGTTAAAAACAGGGCGAATCTTGAGTCAGTCTGCTATAAGGGCCACCTCCCAAACAATCCAAGGCGGGTCTGGAGGAGGAGCAAACCGAAAGAAGAAGGAAGAAGCAACAATGGCAACTTCGAGTGTAAGAAAACCCCATCCGTCCAGATTTCATTTCTCTGAAAGAGCCCCGCAACACTACTACCCCCATCAAGATGCGGCCTATGCTATGAACCTTCGGCCCTACACAGTAATGAATGCACAACCATATATTAGGCCACAACAACAATTTCACCAAAAGCGAGCTCAATTTCCAAGAAATCAACCTTCTCACCAAGCTTAGTATAATCCCCGACCTCCACAAAATAATCTCCCCTACAACGCCCGCACTCGAGAGCCGCCCAGGAAAATGGACTTCACACCTATTGGTGAGTCATATTTCAACCTTTTCCCTAAATTGGTCCAAATGGGTTTGTTACGACCCGTACCCCCAAATAGGCAAAACCTAGAGTCACCCTCTTACCAACCTGGTGCCCGATGTGCCTATCATTCTGGAGTGGAAGGGCATGACACTGAGAGCTGTTGGACTTTGAAAAGGGTTGTTGAAAACCTCATAGAACAAAAGCGGATAGTGTTAAAGGACGAAGACATTCCTAATGTGACCAACAACTCGTTACCGGCTCACAACAATGGACCGATTATTGGGATGATCTGCGAAGATAAAGAGTTTGATCCTGTCTTGAAAGCCATCATTGCAATCGTCGACATTGAGAAAAAGCCCAAGACGTATGCAAAGCAAAAAAAGGGGGACAAGAAGAGTAAAACCCCCCCTCAAAACACATAAAAAGCAGTGGAAACCAACACTGAGGTAGTACCCTCGAAAGATGTCGTCCTTTATGTCCCCTGAGGTTCGAAGAAAGGACAAGTGACATTGAGCCCTCCAAGAAGGTTAGAGCCGAACAAAGGATCTAAAATGTATGTGCCCAAAGGGACCTATGCGGAACGGGGGCCAATAATTTCACCAAGGCTGAATGAGCCCGTGATTATTGGACGCGCTCCGTAGAGTCCCATGACAGATCCTACTACCGTCCCGTGGAATTATAACAAGGCGGTAGTAACCTACAAAGGAAAAGAAATCCTGGGAGAAGTAAATGAAACTAACCCAATTGAGAAATACCTCAACATGGAGGAGTTGAATGATTCTACAAAGAGGCGTTTCCCACTCAAGAAACCAGTTAGTGCCGAGGAAGCGGAAGAGTTTTTCAGGAAAATGAAAACTGCGGACTATGAGATAATTGACCAACTCCGAAAGTATCCCGCTCAGGTCTCGTTGTTGTCTCTATTAATGTATTTAACTGAGCATCAAAAAGTGTTGATCAAGACCCTCAACGAAGCTTACGTCCCAATTGAAACTACCGTGGAACAGCTAGAGAGGATGGCAGAAAGATTCTTCATGATCAATCAGATTTCCTTCAGCAAAAATGATCTGCCCCCGGAAGGGGCCGCTCACAACAAGGCCCTCCACCTAACAGTTAAATGTGAAGGGTACTATGTGAAGAGGGTCATGCTGGATGGCGGGTCCGGAGTAGATATCTGTCCCCTTTCGACTCTACAAAGAATGGAGATCGAGACAGGGAGAATCAGGCCCAACAGCGTATGTGTTCGTGCCTTTGACGGCATCAAAAGGGACACCCTAGGCGAGATCGATTTGATTTTGACTATTGGACCTGTGGATTTTGAGGTGACCTTTCAGGTCCTAGATATGGATACTTCTTACAATTTCCTTCTAGGAAGGCCTTGGATTCATGCGGCGGAAGCCATACCTTCTACTCTCCACCAGATGGTAAAATTTGTATATGAAAATCAAGATATTATAGTCCACGGAGAGGATGAGCATTCAATTTATCGAGACCCATCGGTTCCATGCCTCGAAGTTAAGGAGGGTAGTGAACACATAGTCTATCATGTTTTCGAGGTTGTGGTCGCAGACCAATAAGGAAGCCCTTACCCTCAACCTTTTCTCTCAAAAGCGTCAGTTATGGTTGCCAAGGAAATGATCAGGCATGGTTATAAACCGGGGAAGGGACTCGGGGCATCATTGCAAGGTATCACCAAGCCTATCACCTTACCTCCCACCGAAAAGTTCTTCGGTGTTGGTTTTTACGCCGAAGAAGCTGACGTAATGTGGGCAAACCAACGGAAGAGCAATGGTTGGGTTCTATCTCAGCCAATTCCGCATCTTTACAGAACATTCGTCAGACCCAAGTACATTGAAGAAAGAGAGGATGAGACCTTCACGACCGAGGAAATTGAAGAAATATGTGGGGTTATGAGGCAAATGTTGTATGAAACCCATATGGTTCAGCCGGGGGAAGGCTCGAGCACCGCTGAGGTGCTTCACATGGGGCCTGGTGCCAAATTGTAAAACTGGAAGGCTACTCCGTTTCCGATCAAGCGGGAATCCTGGTAGACCAGTCTTGCCACCTTTTCTGCATCACGAGTTATTTTGGGGTGTAACTCGAATGATTTCCTTTTAGTTTCCTGTCCTTAAATTCTGATGTAAACCATATTATCTTCAAAATTCAATGAAATGAAATTAATATTTCATCTTCCATCTTATTTATTCTCTGTGATTTTTTTATTTTTTTTTGTTTTATTTCTTTCAGTTCTAATAATGCGATTTTAAATAACATGACATGCTTGCGGACTTCATGCCCAGATCCAAACATGCAGTCTAGCTGCGAAATAATGAACCAAGAAATGGAATACGATGAAGAAGAGGCTTTTAAGGAAATAAATCGAGAATTGGAACACTTTGAGAACAAACCTAAGCCAAATCTGAATAACACCGAACCGGTTAATTTGGGAACTCCTGAGGAAATCCGAGAGACCAAAATAAGCATTCACACGGACGAGAGAACGCGAGACGCGATAATTCAACTCCTTTTTGAATTTAAAGATGTGTTTGCTTGGTCATACGATGACATACCAGGATTAGGCGTTGATCTAGTGGTGCATAAATTGCCAATTCACCCTGATTGTCCTCCAGTTTAACAAAAGCAAAGAAAGTTCAAAACTGATGTCAGTGACAATATTAAAGAAGAAATCACCAAGCAGCTGAAAACGGGAGTAATTCGGGTAGTCCAGTACACCACGTGGTTGGCGAATGTAGTTCCAGTGCCGAAAAAAGATGGGAAGACTCGGGTATATGTGGATTATCGAGATTTGAACAGAGCGAGTCCCAAAGACAATTTGCCATTGCCCAACATCCACATCCTTGTTGATAATTGCGCCAAACATGAGATCCAGTCTTTCGTAGATTGTTACACTGGGTATCATCAGGTGTTGATGGATGAAGAAGACGCCGAGAAGACTTCTTTCACTACACCATGGGGCACTTATTGTTACCGGGTTATGCCATTTGGTCTGAAGAATGCTGGGGCAACTTACATGAGGGCCATGACTGCCATTTTTCATGACATGATGCATAAAGAAATAGAGGTGTATGTGGACGACGTGATAGTCAAGTCCAGGACGCAGGACAATCATATCCAAGATTTGAGGAAATTCTTCGAGAGACTGAGGAAGTATGACTTGAAGCTGAACCTAGCCAAATGCGCTTTCGGGGTCCCATCAGGCAAGCTTTTGGGTTTCATAGTAAGCAGGAGAGGTATCGAATTAGATCCAACAAAGATAAAATCTATCAGAGATCTACCTCCCCCAAGAACGAAGAAAGACGTGATGAGTCTGTTAGGAAGGTTAAACTATATTAGTCGATTCATTGCCCAGCTGACTAGCACGTGTGAACCCATATTTAAGCTGTTAAGGAAGGATGCAGCGATCAAATGGACGGCTGAGTGTCAAGAAGCTTTTGACAAGATCAAGGAATATCTTTTAAATCCCCCAGTTTTGGTCCCGCCAGAGCCAGAGAGACCCCTGTTCTTGTATCTGACAGTCTTGGAAAATTCTTTCGGTTGCGTCCTCGGGCAACATGACATAACCGGAAAGAAGGAGCAGGCGATCTACTACTTGAGCAAGAAATTCACCGGCTATGAGGCCAAGTACACTCTGCTGGAAAGAACGTGTTGTGCTTTGACATGGGTTGCTCAAAAATTGAGACATTATCTCCAAGCTCACACTACTTACCTCATAAGCAGGTTGGATCCTCTGAAATACATATTTCAGAAACCGATGCCTACTGGAAGACTAGCCAAGTGGCAAATCTTGCTTACTGAATTTGACATAGTCTATGTCACCCGCACGACAATAAAGGCCCAGGCATTAGCGGATCATTTGGCCGAAAACCCGGTTGATGAGGAATACCAACCGTTGAGTACTTATTTTCTGGATGAAGAAATCAACACCATAGAAGTAACCTCGGAAAACGCTCATGTTTGGAAGATGTTCTTTGATGGGGCCGTAAACGCCAAAGGTGTAGGAATAGGGGCAATCTTGATCTCACCTGCTGGTCAACATTATCCGGCTACAGCTAGGCTTCGTTTCTTTTGCATGAACAATACAACTGAATATGAAGCCTGCATCATGGGCATGAATATGGCGATCGATCAGGATGTTGAAGATTTATTGATTATGGGGGATTCCGACCTGATTATCCGGCAAGCCCAAGGTGAATGGGAAACTCGGGATGTCAAGCTTATTCATTACCGACAGCACGTGAAAGACCTCGGCAAGCGTTTCAAGTCAATGGAGTTCAGGTACATCCCGCGGTGTCACAACGAACTAGCGGATGCACTTGCTACCTTGGCTTCAATGCTACCCTACCCAGGCAACGCCCACGTCGATCCCTTGGAAATCCAAATCAGGGAAAGACACGGTTACTACAACGTAATCGAGGCAGGATCGTGTACACAGCCATGGTACCATGATATCAAGAGATTCTTGAAGACACAAGAATACCCCGAACATGCTACTGGAGATCAAAAGAGAACCATTAGGCGGCATGCAGGTGGTTTCTTTTTGAGCGGCGAGTTATTGTATAAAAGGACCCCGGACCTCAATCTGCTAAGATGTGTTGACGCAGAAGAGGCGGGAAGGATCATGCATGAAGTACATGCAGGAGTGTGCGGGCCCCACGTGAACGGGATGTTTTGGCAAAGAAAATCCTTCAAGCAGGTTATTACTGGATGACCATGGAAAAGGACTGTTTTAGCTTCGTTCGAAAGTGTCATCAGTGTCAGGTGCACGATGATTTGATTCATGCGCCTCCCACAAAACTGCATCCCATGTCTGCACCTTGGCCATTTGTTGCTTGGGGCATGGACGTCATTGGTCCTATCGAGCCGAAGGCCTCAAATGGACACAGATTTATATTGGTTGCAATCGATTACTTCACGAAATGGGTAGAGGCTGTCACTCTCAAGTCGGTCACTAAAAAGGCTGTAGTGGATTTTGTGCATTCAAATCTTATTTGTTGTTTTGGTATTCCTGCAACTATCATCACAGATAATGTGGCAAACTTGAATAGTCACTTGATGGGGGATGTATGCGAACAGTTCAAAATAGCGCATAGGAATTCCACTCCTTATCGGCCCAAGGCCAACGACGTTGTTGAAGCGGCGAACAAAAACATCAAGAATATTTTGAGGAAGACAACCCAGAGTTCCAGACAATGGCATGAGCAGTTACCTTTCGCCCTGCTGGGATATTGCACTACAATACGCACATCAGTAGGGGCAACCCCATACTTGTTGGTTTACGGGACCGAGGCTGTGATACCGGCAGAGGTAGAAATCCCTTCTCTCCGGATCATTGTTGAAGCTGAAATTGAAGACAGTGAGTGGGTCAAAACCCATTTAGAACAGTTAACGCTGATTAATGAAAAGCGAATGGCTGCGGTCTGTCACGGGCAGTTGTACCAACAAAGAATGGCCCGTGTTTACAACAAGAAAGTGCGACCCAGGAATTTTGAAGTAGGTCAACTGGTGTTAAGGTGCATTCTTCCACATCACCAGGAAGCGAAAGGAAAATTTGCTTCTAATTGGAAAGGTCCATACATCATCAGGAAGATATTGCCCAGGGGAGCATTATATCTAGGTGATATTGAAGGAAACGATCTCGACACAGCCGTGAATGCGGATGCAGTAAAACGATACTATGTCTGAACTTGCTCTGACGATGTTTTTGCACAATTGAGAGGACGAAGGCTTTCATTCCTGCTACCCAAACACTCAAATCCTTTTGCTAACCCTTTGAGCCGTTTACCTTTCTTTCATTACCCTCTTTGGAACCCGGAAGTGCTAGTTAAAAAAAATAAAATTTTTCCTGAACTACGTTTGACTTGATTCCGAAAGGATACGTAGGCAGCCTCTCTATGGGGTTCAGTCACACCAAAATAAAAATCCAGTTTTTCCCCAAAAATTTAAACTGGGGCAGGCGTTATAATAATTCGGCGATAATCCCGCCTGGACGGTTCCAAAGTTTTAATTCGATCCAAGTTCTTTTGACCCCAAACCTGTTGCAAGTCCTTCCGATCAATCGGCAAAAGTTTCTTCAAAATCAAAAGACGCAGTTGCTCGGATCTGACGCAGTCAAGATGAGAGAAATAAAATGAGAAAGTCTTATTGGTGAAAACCTACAGGCACCATAAGGCGATGGCGAGCAGAGAAATCAAAATGAGAGAGTCTTGTTAGTGAAAACTCATGACGAGCACTATAAGGCGACGGTAAGAAGAGAAATGAGAGAGGTCGGCTAGCGAAAACTCGGAAAGGGCGCTGTCGGCCGAATAGAGGATTTCACCATAGAAGGTTCTGGCAAGGTTCCCTGGTTTGGAAACATAGATCCGTTTGGTTCGTGAGAAAATGTAGGTTCATGAGAGTCGGGCATCCAGTCCAAAAAACAGGTCATGTTAATTTAAAGCCAGCATGCACCTCAGATAAGTCTTTCTTTTCCCCGAAAAGGACGCTTCTATTTTAAATTCATTTCCTCGCTCTTTGTTTACCTTTCTTTAGATTCCTTTTCGGTTTAACCCTAAGCCCCAAAACATGCTAGAAAGAAAAGGTGGCAGGACCGGTTTCACAGGGCTCTGTCTGGCAAGAGGTGGAGAACATACCCGGCCTCAGTGATGCGTCAGTCCAATCCCGACTGATCGTGACGTCTGATTACCTCAAAATCCCCAAGCAGAGTTTGAGACAAAAGAAACAGAGCCTTACACGCACAAATCATCGTGAAATCTTGAAATATTGAGTCTTATCAGTTTGAAAGGAGGTCGCCTTGGAAGCCAATCAATGGCGAATTTTCTCAACAGAAATGAGGCTTGGGACCAAGAAAAACAATGAAAGCCACAAAACCGACCACAATTTCAAACTAACAATTTTACTTTGTTTGAAGTTGAAGCAGTTGCAATACAAAACGAACTAAGCAGGAAGCAGGTACAACCCTGCGAGAGGCAGGTGCAGCCAAAAGGAAATGCGCAAAGATTAGAAATAGCTATGCTGCAATAATCAACCCAAAAGGGAAGTCTCCTCCCGATTCTTTCCTACATTTTTTTCCTAACCCGAGGACTCTTTCCCTTTTCCGGCATAACCCGATGACTTCCCCAGCATAACCCGAGGACTCTCTCCCTTTTTCGGCATAACCCGATAAATGATTTCCCCGGCATAACCTGAGGATTCTTTTCCTTTTTCCGGCATAACCCGATGACTTCCCCGACATAACCCGAGGACTTTTTCCCTTTTCCGGCATAACCCGATGACTTCCCCGGCATAACCCGAGGACTCTCTCCCTTTTCCGGCATAACCCGATGACTTCCCCGGCATAACCCGAGGACTCTCTCCCTTTTTCTGCATAACCCGATGACTTCCCCGGCATAACCCGAGGACTCTTTCCCTTTTCCGGCATAACCCAATGATTTCCCCAGCATAACCCGAGGACTCTCTCCCTTTTCCGGCATAACCCCGATAACTTCCCCGGCATAACCCGAGGACTTTTTCCCTTTTCCGGCATAATCCGATGACTTCCCCTGCATAACACGAGGACTCTTTCCCTTTTCCGGCATAACCCGATGATTTCCCAGCATAACCCGAGGACTCTCTCCCTTTTCCGGCATAACCCGATGATTTCCCCGGCTTAACCCGAGGACTCTCTCCCTTTTCCGGCATAACCCGATGACTTCCCCGGCATAACCCGAGCACTCTTTCCCTTTTCCGACATAACCCGATGATTTCCCCGGCATAACCCAAGGACTCTCTCCCTTTTCCGGCATAATTCGATGACTTCCACGGCATAACCCGAGGATTTTTTCCCTTTTCCGGCATAACCCGATGACTTCCCCGGCATAACCCGAGGACTCTTTCCCTTTTCCGGCATAACCCAATGATTTCCCAGCATAACCCGAGGACTCTCTCCCTTTTCCGGCATAACCGGATGATTTCCCCGGCATAACCTGAGGACTCTCTCCCTTTTCCACCATAACTCGATGACTTTTTCGGCATAACCCGTGGACCGTTTTTGGCATAACCCGATGACTTCCCCGGCATAACCCGATGAATCTTCCTGGCATAACCCATGGACCTTTTCCGGCATAACCCGATGAATCTTCCCGGCATGACCCGATGAATCTTTCCGGCATGACCCGATGAATCTTTCCGGCATAACCCGAGAACTCTTTCCCTTTTCCGGCATAACCCGATGAATCTTTCCGACATAACCCAGACAGTTTCCAACATAACCTGGCAATCCTCCCAATTTAGGGCTCCAATCCCTGAACTGAGCGTTTTTCTATTAAGCCGACATTAGGGCTCCAATCCCTGAGTTGCGCTTCGTAGACTAGGGATTTTTCAAATCCCCGCATCAGTGCTGTAGATTATTATTGCCATTAACTCACAAAATTTTCCTAGTGAAACTGGGGCAGAAAAATTTCGTTCGTTTGTTTTGTTTGTCTCAGCAGGTTTGACCTCGAGGCGCATGGATCGAGATGACCCACGGGATGAGCCTCAATCTTGAATAAAGAAAAGAAGAAAAGGACAAAAGGAGAAGATGTCCCCAAATACTGGAACAAACAAATGGCGGGTCGCTCCAAAATTTGATCAAAGTCCCGAGTTCCGCCAATCCCGTCTCACTCAATACCGCAGAAATAAACAGGCGCCTACAACTTGCAAGCATCAAGATTCAGATCGAAGTCTACAGGCAGAATCAGCTAAGACCCAAGATTAAGTTGCAAAAGAATTATATATAGGAATCTTGTAACTAGCAATTGACAGGCATAAGTAGTCAGTTCAATTTCAATTTTCCTTTTGGTTATAATAAGGCAGGTCAGTAAAGCAACAGTAGCAACAGCAACAGCAGTAACAACAAGCATTGCAATCCCATGGTAGCCCCAGCTACCAAAGTTTTCGAACTACATTGACCTGATTCCTGTTTAGCCCAGGATATGTAGGAAATCTTTGAAGCAAAGATTCGGTCAAATCTTTCAAAATGTGCTTCACACGGAGTAGTCCAATGGGCAAAATCGCTCATATCCGCTCACTTTATCTTTTCCCGAAAACTCTTCGTGTTTTCGGACAAAGAGGGGCAGCTGTGAGCACGTGATTTTTTGTTTACACGACAATTACTCCAAAAGAAATCGAAAATAATAACAAATGGTCTTGCTGTACAATTTTTTGGAATTTACGTGGCATTTTTGGTAGTTATTTGTGGTTTTGTCCGTGTTTATTTAGTCTTAACAAACAAAAATACAAAATATATGTCGTGTGTAAGTTTAGGATATCGTTCTACTATTAGGAATTAATCTAACCATAATTCGGTTATTAAAAGAAAAATCACAAAATATGCATCTTTTATTCTATTTTTGCCGTTAAGTGATTTTATTTTAATTAAATGTTAATATGTGTGATAATTGTTGTTTAATGTTTGTATAGTTTTATTTTACAATTTAGTTGGGATTTTTAGAAATTAAAAGAAGAAAAGAAAGGGGTTTAAAATTAAAAGAATTCGGACTTGGGCTTAAAATTGAGACCAAGAATCAGGCCCAATATATTTTTCATGACCCAGTCCAGTTCGGCCTCATCAAACGACGTCGTCCAAGGCCTACCAGATCTGGACCGTTGATCTGACATATCTAACAGTCCAATTCAACTCCCGTTTTAAAACCAAACGACGCCGTATAAGGGTGTTCAATCAGAGCCGTCCATATCATTCAATCCTACGGCCTCCACTACTCTTCATTTAACCCGACCCACTTAACCCCAGAGACCGACCCAGCCTCACTTAAATCATACGACGCTGTTTCACCCCAGTGAAGGATCTGGGCAGTGGATCATTCTTGATCCAACGGTCCAGATCAAATGTCCCTCTAACTATATAACCCCAATCCCCTTCACCCCGCGCCCTAAGCCAGACCCCCCCCCCCTTGCCCTTAGGTCGTCTCCCTCACCCAAACCCCAAATCCCTTAGAACCCTAGCGCCGCCCCCCTTTCCCTTCACCGTAAAACCGGCGACAACAATGCCGGTGACCACCATCTTAACACCCCTAGTACACCTCACCACCCTGAACACGGATCTGTTACCCCCTTGCCTCGAATCATTCCTCATCGCCTCGAATCTTTGTTTGAAGGTTCGAGCAAAATCCCGATCTACACCAACCCACACCAGATTCACACCAGGCACTCCCCTGACCTCCCTCGTGACCAAACCAGGCTTGGTTTGGTCCGAATCTAACCAGGAAAACCCGAACCCTTAATCTGAGCCCCAAGAACCCTAGAAATCCAGAAATCAGGATTTTGTCCTAATTAACAGAGGTTTGAGGGTCTAATAGACCTTAGTCAAAGTGTTCTCTATTGAGTACACTTGATTAAGGTCCGTTCGACCTCAAAAAGGTCGAATCTGAGTTCATGCCCGTTTCACCTAGTTTGCTCGAGGTATTTTTTTCCCTTTCTGTTTGATCTATTGTTTTTGGTTTGTTTTTGTTGTTCGTCTATTGTTTAGAATAATTCTATTTCCAATTCCTTCGCTTTGTTCTTTTGGTTTTTCCAAATCAGACCTTTTATTTGGTCGAAATTTTCGTCTGTTCACTGATAAGCGTATGTGTTTGAATTGTATAATTGATTGGAATGAGTTTTGGTCGATTAATTAGTCCCCAAGGTAATCCTTTGTTTTGTCAGTGCAATTTGAACCACCTGTTAATGTTGTTTGACTTGGATTCATTTGCTATTGATTATGCATATTGTAATTCACATATACGTCGTCGATTAGCTTTAGTTGGGAATGATAGTAATTTGACCCCTGTTGGTTTAATCTTATTCAAATCAATTGAGAACTGATTACATTGTATGTTGGCCTTTTAAGTTGAATCAGAAACCACTGTAGGATTAGTTATAGCTGTAATTTTGATGGAATCTCAGAATATAAGTTGAGTGGACTGCCAGTTCGAGTATGGTTGAACCTTTAGAATAATCCATAGTGCAGACACAACTTGGCTAACATCTTTACAGATGAGGAGTCAGGTGTAAACTGAGTTTAATAATAAAAAGGTTGAAGATACACATGAGAATGGTAGTGGAACCTGCTGAACAGCAGGGTATCCACTGCTTTTCTAAATTTCAGCAGTTTAAATAGAAGAAACCCCATGCCTAGACAAGGCTAAGTGGAGATGACAGCCTTTAAGGTTTATTTTAAACCCTGGGCAGCCTGTCAAAAGGGCAGTTTTCCTTCTATAAAGGAGGAGAAAAAATAGTGCTGAAGGGGGGGCAGACAGTAGAGAGTTCAAAGGGAGAGAGTTCTGAAAATCAAAAAGAGTTCTGAAAAATCAGAAAGAAGAAAAACAGAAATAGACATAGAGAGATACACTGAATACACAGGGATACAGAGATACACAAGCTAAAAAGACTGAAAAACAGAAGAGAAGAAAGAGTGAGCGAGGGTTGAGTTGGAAGAAGTAGATAGAGTTCACATAGCATCGAAGAGAGGCTTTGAAAATAGTTGATAGCGAAAGCAACAAAACACTACTTCAGTGAGTTCTGGTTTAGTGTCAAGTCCCAGTAGCTGACATTGGTCTGCTCAACTGATTTCAATTTGTTGGAACCTATTGGCTATCTATTGGTCCAGTTTTGGTCTAAAATTTAAGTCCAATTGAGTCGGTTTGGTTCGTTTAGTTGCTGTCGGGTTTCACAAATCACTTCGAGCCTCCTTTAAGTATATTTCTGGGGTATTTGGTGCTGTTGGAACTGCTGCCTTTGCTATTGCCTGTACTGCTGCTGCTTTGCTGACTTCTTTTCTCTTTAATTGTAAACGTTTCCAGGTACACACTTCTGAAACTATGGGTTGATGTAAGCTTGAATTGGAAGTTGAGTTGAAATAAACAAAGAAATGAAACGTTCACCTGCTTTCACAATATCTGTGTTTAAGATGTAGCAATAGGATATAATGATTCAATTAGTTCGTATTTGCTTGGGCTCATTCTAATCGTATTTGTTTTGTGTAAATTGGGGCGTACCCGAACCAATGTGGACTGTTAAGTAGTATGTTGTTATATTGATTAGATGTGTACCATGTGTTTAGCAATTTAGTTTAACTTAGCTGACGATGATGGAATAACGCATAATCTAATAGGTGTCTGTATGTACCCTGTCGGATCTTTGGACTGTTTAAATTTGTTATGGCCCGGTTCAGTTTGACTTTAAGAAATATGTATCTCACATAAAATTTTCATATTGTGTTAGTTAAGACCAACTGATTAGCGATATACGTCAGCTCTCTTGTTGGATTCTTTGCTTCAATACAGTCTCAATAACGTAAAGTAGTAATTAATACTGGCATTGGCCCGTCAATTAAACAAAGCGGCTATTAATAGAATCAGTAGGTTTACATTTTTGGGAGCACGAATTGATGTAACAATTTAAGAGCATTAATCTAATAAGCATGAATTTAGAAAGAAGGTTTAGCATATAGATCTAATAGATTTGCGGATAAGCATCAATAATTAAGGGTAATTTTAGTTGTAAATAGTCCCAGGTAATTATTGGTTTGTGGAGTTAGCCTAGTTCTAGGATAATTAATCTTATTCGAATGTATCATCTTGTTAACCCCGGTCTTGCTTAAAATTTCAATCTTTGTAATATTCTTTTCCATTAACACTTGTATTGATCTAGCCATTAATTTGTCACGTTTCTTTAGCATGCAATGAACTAGGATTTTTTTCCCCTTTTTTAGAGACTAGTTTAATAGAAATGTAGTCATTTTAGGATATCCTTAAAAAATAAATGAATTGCGCCTCGCCAAATAAAATGCACAAACTGCGGGCCCTCATAAATGTACATATTAAGAATACTTAGAATTTGGGACGAGCCGTTTAGCGAATTTCACGGTCTTCCTCAAAGATAATAACGCATTAGACTCTTTAGGCGCGACTTAATTAATTTACATTCTTAAATTCGGGTGCGCATTTATGTGACCCAAATTCAAATCTCAACGGAGTCGAAATGTGTTAACAACTACGGGTGCATTGATTGTGACGTGGTTCGAGATGTATTTTCACGACGTTGCAATTCTATAAAAATAAATGATAATAATAAAAGCGGTTTAAACTTAATAAAAGCACATAAGCCACAACATGTATTTAAATCAGATATTTAGCCATTATAACAATTTAAGCGACCGTGCTAGAACCACGGGGTTCGGGGGTGCCTAACACCTTCCCTCGGGTCAACAGAATTCCTTACTTAGAATTTCTGGTTCGCAGACTTCATTTGGAAAGTCGAATATTTTCCTCAATTTGGGATTCAAGATAAACCGGTGACTTGGGACACCCAAAAGCCAAACCTTTCCCAAGTGGCGACTCTGAATTAAATAAATAATCCCATTTCGAATATTGTCACTTAAATTGGAAAAACTCCCCTCGCGCATTTTACCCTTCGGGGCGGAAGCGCAAAAAGGAGGTGTGACAATCTCCGAAGTGTGCGCTTCTTAGTAGGATTAGCAAGCTCCGAGTACTCTCATTTTGTGAAATATTCCTTGATATCATGAAACCAAGGCTTTCCATCTACTTCCTCTTCAACATGGGCAAAGTAAGTTGGTTGATTGTGGATTTTCACTGGAATGGGATCAATGAAATTCTTGTCGGGATGTTGTATCATAGATGATAGGGTAGCCAATGCATCGACGAACTCATTCTGGATTCTAGGAATATGCTGGAATTTCATCTTCGTGAACCTCTTTCTCAATTCCCGTACATAATGTAGATACGGGAGTATCTTGGAGTTCTTGGTCATCCATTCTCCTCTACTTGATGTATAAGCAAGTCTGAATCTCCAATCACTAGCAGCTCTTGAACGTTCATGTCAATGGCCATTTTGAGTCCTAAGATGCAGGCTTCATACTCGGCCATATTATTGGTGCAGGGTAACCTAAGTTTGGTAGACATCGGATAATGCTGACCGGTTTCCGATATTAGGACTGCTCCTATACCAACTCCTTTGAAGTTTGCTGCTCTATCAAAGAACATTCTCCAACCGTCATAGGATTCCGCAATGTCTTCTCCTATGAATGATACCTCTTCATTAGGAAAATACATTTTCAGGGGTTCGTATCCTCCATTTACGAGGTTTTCAGCAAGGTGGTCTGCCAGTGCCTGTCCCTTGATCGCTTTTTGAGTTACGTAAACAATGTTGAACTCGTTCAACAGGATTTGCCACTTGGCTAGCTTGCTAGTGGGCATGGGCTTCTGAAAGATGTACTTCAAGGGATCCATTCTCGATATAAGATATGTAGTATAGGCATAGAAATAATGTCTCAGCTTCTGAGCTACCCAAGTCAAAACACAACAGGTGCGTTCCAATAGAGAATACCGGGCCTCGTACGGGGTGAACTTCTTACTGAGATAATAAATGGCTTGTTCCTTCCTCTCTGTTTCATCATGATGCCCTAGAATGCAGCTGAAAGCTCCATCTAACACTGTAAGGTAGAGTAATAAGGGTCTACCTGGCTCGGGCGGGACTAAGATTGGTGGTGTTAACAGGTACTCCTTGATTTTGTTGAATGCCTTTCGGCAGTCATCGGTCCATTTGGTGGCGGCTTCCTTCTATAACATCTTAAAGATTGGCTCATAGATAACTGTAGACTGTGCTATGAATCGGCTGATGTAGTTAAGCCTTCCCAAGAAACTCATCACATTCTTCTTGTTCTTTGGCGGTGGTAGTTCTTGAATGGCTTTAACTTTCTATGAATCCAGTTATATTCCTCGGCAACTCACAATAAACCCAAGCAATTTCCCAGCAGGAACCTCAATTGCGCATTTTGCGGGGTTTAGTTTCAGGTTGTATCTTCGCAGTCTATTGAAGAACTTCCTCAGATCTTTTATGTGGTCAGTGGCCTTCTCGGATTTGACAATAACATCATCCACATATACCTCTATCTCCTTGTGTATCATATCATAGAAGATGGTAGTCATGGCCCTCATGTAGGTGGCCCATACATTCTTCAGGCCGAATGGCATCATCTTGTAACAGTACACTCCCCACGACATAATGAAAGCCATTTTCTCAGCATCTTCCTCATCCATCCAAATTTGATGATAATCAGAGAAGCAATCTACGAATGATTGTAGCTCATGCTTGGCGCAATTGTCAATCAGGATGTGTATATTTGGCAAAGGGAAGTCATCTTTCGGACTGGCCCGATTGAGATCCCGGTTGTCGAAACAGACTCTGACCTTTCCATCCTTCTTTGGCACTAGCACAATGTTGGCTAACCATGTCGGGTATTCTACTACCCTGAGAACCTTAGCATTGATCTGCTTGGTGACTTCTTTCTTGATTTTGAAACTCATATCAGGCTTGAACTTTTTGAGCTTTTGCTTTACTGGTAGACACAATGGATCGGTTGGTAGTTTGTGAGCCACAATAGACATACTCAGACCAGTCATGTCATCATACGACCAGGCGAATATGTCCTCATACTCCTTTAGAAATTCTGTGTATTCTTTCTTCTCGATGGCAATAGGTGAATGCTAATTAGTGTTTCCTTGATGCTTTCTTTATCTCCCAGGTTGACAATTTCGGTCTCGTCCAGGTTGGACTTAGGTCTTTTCTCAAAGTTCTCAACTTCTTTGACAATCTCGTCAAGTATGTCATCTTCCTCTGAATCCATGTCCATTTGTTGCGTTGTCTCATTGCATGTCACAATCATTGGTTCATCAAGACAAGTAATAGTAATGCTGTATTGGTAAAGCAAAGAGAGAAAATGATAGCAATAAATATTAATTTGTCAGAATAATCAAAAAAATGCTTTTGATAAATTGAATAACTGTTTTGAACATCGAAGATCTTATTGTGGGAATTGAAAAATGCAAAAAAGAAAATTATTTAGTAAATAAAACGGTGCATAATGCTTGTTTTAGCCTTGCTACCCCGAGGCTCGTCAGGCTTTGGATGTCCTGATGGTCTAATTCTTGAGATGCATTCCTCTGCTCACAGCCTATATGAAAGGGCCTTCCTCCCCCTCCTCCTTGATAATAACGCAATAGTCCATATCAATGTCCTCTAGAAACAAGTTCTTCACTGCTACAAGTGCTTCTTCTTCATCTGACCCATAAATAATGTCGGCCTGTTAGAAGGTCTGCTCTAGATGTGGTATTGGCTGCTTTAGTGGGTAGTAAGGACGACGCCATAGTGGCGATCAGCTATTGAATTCTTCCCAGGTGTATTTATATCCCAAACCGAAGGTAGTGCTATGTTTCTTGAGTTTTATGTGTTTAGAGATTCCTTGGAGGTTCTTGCCGAGCCCTTTGCCAGGCTCGTACTCACTCCAACTTAGTATACTCTCGATTTTGCTGTCCCACCATTTGTCTTTGTCGATAGCATTGACCCGTTCAATGTGGTGGTAAGGTTCTCCACCCAGCTTCCTTCTTCCTTCGATCGCCGTAATGGTCTAGCGACTGTATATAGGGTTGCTATCGTCACCGTGAATGTTCACTTCCTGGTGATTCCATTCAAACTTTACTGCCTAATGCAACGTTGATGCTATGGCCCCAGTAGCATGAATCCATGGCTGTCCCAACAACAAGTTATAAGATGCTGGTACATCTATTACCTGAAAATCAACCTCGAACCATGTTGGTCCCACTTGCAAGCATAGACTAATTTCACTGATGGTGGACCTCTGAGAACCATCAAAGGCTTTCACATTGATTGCTCCATCCCTTATCTCATGCAGCCCTTTACCCAACTTCTTAAGTGTTACCAGTGGACAAATGTTAAGATTGGAACCTCCATCGATCAGGATTCTGGTGATGAAATAATCCTCGCATTGCACGATGATGTGTAGTGCTTTGTTGTGCCCCAGCCCTTCAGGTGGTAGCTCGTCCTCATAAAAGGTGATCTTATGGCTTTATAGCACTTGTCCTACCATATTAGCCATTTCCCCGCTAGTGATGTTATCGGTACATATGCTTCATTTAGCACCTTTAACAAAGCATTATTGTGCGTCTCAGAATTTTGCAGCAAAGAGAGAATGGATATTTGTGTTGGCGTCTTATTTAAATGGTCTATGACCGAATATTCCTTGGCCTATATTTTCTCCAAAGGTCTTCTGAACCTGCCTCAATGAGAGGTGGCCGATTGGAGGTCTGGTTGCTTGATTCAGCTAGATGTTCATGGGTATAGACTCTACCAGTTCTTGTCATACCTTGTGCTGCGACAGTTTCTTCAATCCTAACCTTGACTTTCCTTCTCGCCTCGGTTGTATAGTCCTAGGGTACATGATTTGTATAGAAAGGTGGCATGGTAGACATCGCCACTGGAATTGGCGCGGCTATCCTCACTTAGAATGGAACATGTGCCTTGGATGGCAAGACTGCAACCTCAAATGGTGCGGGTGCAATTGTCGGAGACACGAATTCGACCACAATTGGTGTCGGTGTCTTTGTGGATGGCGCTCATTGGGAGTACGCCTCGAAGTTTACTTCTTTAATAGGAAAGGAGCACCTTGAGTCGGCGAGGAAGGATTGTGGATGGGGAAAAAGGTAGTATTGCGGGTACCTTCCCTGTGAGAGAGCATAATGAACTATGCCGAGGGGTTTTTAAACGTGTACACATAGCCTTTTACGCTGGGCCCCTTTGATAGGTCTGTGCTCGACTTCTATCGAAAGTACCAGGTTACCTTGGCGCAAATTCATCCATCATTTTGGCAGATAGTATTGATGATGAGGTTCTTTGTGGAGAAAGCAGGGCTTGAATTCACTCTTAGCAATCTCATCAGGCTGTATCAGCCTTTTCATCATCGAGGTCTGCTAAACCTACAATGCCGATCCACCATGCCTTTCATTGTTAATGATGAAGAAGACAGAGATCGGGGGTGGATGAACCGATTCGTCAGAGTACGGACTGTCGATATTATTTCTGTAGAGTTTCTGCCATTTCCGAAGGGGTGGAATTTTACAAGTAAGTGGTATACTCGTGCCCTTTTAGTTTTTAATTATGGCGAAGGAAGGCTCCCTAAATGCGCCTTCCTTTCCCTTTTTGCAGCAATTTCATGGATGTCGTGCGAGGTCCCCGACCTTTCGAAAGTTGGCAACTAACTCGGCCTACAACGAGCGTAAATGGCGAGCTTTGTCCAAGGATAGGTGGGAGGCAAAACACCATGGTATGTGCTATGTGATTTGCTCCCCCCTTTTTCTTAGAAGGGCCCCCCCATTTTCTTAGAAGGGCACTTTTTCTTTCTGTATACTAACTCTGCCATCGCAGGCAATTGGGAGTTTTTTGAAGCTGGATCACACCCTTTGGTAGGGGGAGGAGGATCGCCGGCTTTAGGACCAAGGGATAATAATTACAACAATAAGCATAAAAGGCATTTACAGGATGACAACGATTGTAGCAAGACGAGTCTGGCCCGGAGGATCAGAGAGGGCGTATTAGCCGAACCTGCAACACCCGAGGTCTCAACCTTTAGCAAAACAGTCCTTCCTTTATTGCCATCTTCCATTACCATCGAAGGTACTTCGAGGAATGAGGGTTCTCTTCGCTGGCTTCTTCTCCCATCGAAGGCACTTCGAGGGATGTTCGACGCCAAGGGGCGTGTATAATGGGCGACCGTATCCCACACCGGGGCAGTTCTACCGGGGTAGATGGAGCCAGACCAGTAGATCTATGCTCAACTCTCGACAAAGCTCAGCGGCTTTACTCGGAGGTAGATTTTGGCTGTTCGTACTAGTTTTATAGTTTTGTAATTTTCACTTTCTTACCACGTTTCTCTTCCATAGGCTTTTAACAAGCTCAAATCTGAGCTGCTTCGTCGTGAGGCCAGATTGTGAAAAGCCGTAGATGGGGAGAACTCCCTCAGGCTTCTTTACGATGAAAGGGAAGACGAGTTGGCACACTTGCAGTATGAGGCAAGTCACAGTATGAACTACAAAAGCTACCTCGAGGAATAGGTAACTTCTGTTTCATGGGAGTGCGCGTTTCTTCTTCTATCCTCCGAGGCTAATGTTTTGTTTACTTTAGCTACAAAAAAAGATGGACGACCTGGAACGCCTTAGGAATGAAGTTGGTCAAGACAAGTTCAAGCGCGCTAGGCTAAAGTCTCGGGTGGACACCTAGATATCAGCTAAGAAGGATGCTTTGGCCAAAGCTTCCGCCCTCGAAGTGCAACTTTGCATGCTCACGAGAATAGCTTGGTCCGAACGAACATGATTCCTTGTCTCGAGTCCGAGCTCTTGAAGGTGAAGGACGAATTAATAAATGCCCAGGCTAACAATCTGAACTAAGGCTGAGAAAAGGTGGTTGCTTATTTTAGGGATGCTACTGATGCTCGTGCTGAGCTAAGGAGGGCTCTCGACCTAGAGAGTAGGAATAAATAGTACGTGAGGTGTAAATCTCGTAGGGAAACCCTCGAGGAAATTCATTACAGGGGCTTCGATCTTTCGGAAGAGATAAAGTAGGCGAAGGTGGAAGAATATGATGTTAAGTTCCTCCTGTCTGATGTCGAAGATAGCGAGAAAGAGGCTGACCGGCCATAGTCCCCGAGGGGGACGTAGAATTGGCATTCCTTTTCTGCGTATAGTGCTTTCAAAGGACATTTGTAGATGGAGCTTGTATTTTTCGCATACATATATAAAAGGATGCCTTGCGGTTTAATTTTTCATGCATTTCTCTTTGCTTTGTTTTTAGCCAAATGAATTGGTCATCGAGTTAAAAGGAACCCTCAGATTTGTGTTATGGCCATAGGGCTCATTGAGCTAGCCCGTAGGATCTTATGCTTGGCCGGTACGACCTTTTAGTATAAACCGGCATTTGAGCTCTTATGCTTTTGCTCTTAGGCATATTTAATTAACTATTTCGGTTCAGTCTCCGAGTCGGGTATTGACTCGAGCTCATTCGATCCTCAAGTTTTTGAATTTAAGACTGGCCCTTGGGCTCTTACGCGTTGGGTCGGTAAGACCTTTTGTATGGGCTGGCGACAGTGGCTCTTATGCATTGGGTCGGTATGATCTTTTATATAGGCTTTATTTTTCCCTCGTTAAGGACTTTTTGGAATTGTGTTTGCCTCTCTCTTCGACGGTTCGATAGAAACCTCGATTGTGAGTCGTTATATGGCGATGATCGAGCACCTCGAGAGGTTTGGCTTGGCGGTTGAGCATCTTGAAGCCTTATATTTTGGAGCTGACATGGTCGAAGATCTTTTGCCTATGTCGAGGGTAGCCTGTTTAACTAGTTCTTTTCGAAGTATTTTCAAAGTAATTGAAAGTCTGTGATTTTATAACAACGGTCGGCCGTCCCCGAGTCGTGTTAGTTTGGCTAGTATAGCCTTGTGACCATAGTCATTTGTTTTTGGCCGGAGCCTTTCAGTACCCAAGTGAAGTAATTTCAGCATTTATATAGAGGGTATGCCTTTTTAGGGGTCTATATAGCCTTAACTTTAAGTTAGCGTTTATGCCTTTAGTAAGATCTTACAAGTTTTACATCCCTTTGAGGTCTTACAGTTTTGGCTACTTGGTACAAGTATGGTTCATGCCTTGCTTGAGGTCTTACAGATATTGTGGCCTCGGGTTTTGATAAGTCGATGGGGGTGGCAATCAGCGGCAGTCCTCGAGTCATCGAGGGTTTCTTGGCTCGGGAGCCATTAATTGTTGATGGGTTTTAAATATCTTGGCTTTATGCTTGTACGCAGCAAAATGAGAGGACTTGATTTCTCGCTATCATGTCATTTTGGAAGAACGCCTTGAGTCCCCGAGGATGGGAAGCCACGATCGATTTCCTGGCCTCGGGTCTCATCGAGTCCCGACTTAGAGAAGATGGAGATCAAAGCCAAGACAGAAGGGGAAGCTCCCAAGGCACACGGCTAAGTCTGGCAGGGTCGGCCTATCCAGAACCTATGCTGAGGCATCGCGTCAAGCCATCCCATCTCCATACTTTGTAATTAATCTCCACGTACTTGTAGCCGAGTTCCCCTCCTATATAAAGGGGACTCACACTACCTTGTAAAAGACTGATGTCGCTCCATTTCTCCACAAGTGCAATAATATCTCTCTCTCTCTCTCCCTCTTTCTTTTCTTTCTAACCTCTTCATTCTCACTGGCCCGATGCCACCTTGATATTCATTGCTTTCTTACTAGTTCTTCATCGTATAGCTTAGTATTGGACATGAAGAGCCTTATTTAATTATATCCTCAACTGTTATCCCATCCCCGACTATCCCTGATAGCTTGAGCTCGACCCTGACGTCGACCCCGAGGTCCCCCAACGACCAGACTTATACCCGGGCAGCAGGCCCCTCGATTCGATTACTATCTTGTTTTAGCTTGAATTTAATCTTTAAACTCCTTATTATCATCATCAACTGCTCTAACAACAAGTTCGGGAATAGATCACGTATTTTTAGAATCCCATCTACAAATTTAATTATTGTTACCATTTTCATAGTAAACAGTTTGGCACCTACCGTGGGGCTAAAAATAATAGTGATTATTTTCTTGCTAGTTTCATTGCACAAATGCACATTGCCTTTCACACTTTTTCTTGTCCAAAGATCTCTTGATTTCAGGTCATAATGTTTGGCTCGGTAAACGAAGCCAAGAGAGAATACCCCAAAAATCACGGCGAAAACGGTGAGGCTATTCCAGTGGTTGGCACGACGTCATGGAACCTTGATAACGTATCTAGGCTAATTCTAGTGGACGCAGGTTCGCGAGGCGCATAGCAGGTCGACGAGGCCTTGCACATTGATGGGAGCATTCAATATGAAGCTAAAAAAACCTCGGCCCGGGAAGAACAAGAAGTTAACCTTCATGTTATTTTTGAAATGTTGCAGGCATAGCAGTTGGCTATCGCTCAGCTTCAGAGCCATCCGAAGACTACCAGCAAAGTAGCGCAGGAAACAACTTCCTGCGCCAAACGAGTACCCCGCCGTAGCGAATATTCTTGGGGATCTCTCCAAAAGGATCGAGTCAGGTTCATGGAGGTTCATGCGACAATTCTCGTCCGGGGAAGCGGTCCCGGAACCCGCTTCACGGAAGTCCGGAACGTCGGAACTCCCTAGGTTCAACAGGGCCTCGGATCCCGATGAGTTCACCACCACTTACATATGCGCGGAAAAAGGTAGCGACCTTAAAAATGATGAGTTCGAGTCCGTCCCATCGAAGAAGTTCGGGGAAACACCCTCGAAAGAAACCATGATGTGGCACTGTAGCCTAGCGCCTGACCTCACAAACTCGCTTACCATATCAGAAGATCCCTCAACGGGAGCATACACCGATACCATCGAAGCAGTAACGGAAGAGTCCGACACACCTGAGGCCAAACAAAGAGAGAGTAAAATGCCACAAGAAGTCGCTTCTCATTCCCTGATAGGACGAATGAGGTCGCTCCCGGTTTTGGATGACTGTACAATCCAGGCCTTTGCCCGAAGATCAAACGAAGCATTCCCAATGACTCTAGGTATTTTCAAACAACGCTTAGTTAGATATCCAGCCGAGACCTAGCCGAATGTCCGTACCCGGCACCGGCCACGAATCACGGCCATGGACAACCGTCCGGGAGCCTCTACGGGCCCGGTATACCCAAGCAGGCTCCCAACAAAGAAACTAACACCCAACAGATGGAGGTACCATCCATGCGCTGCGAATGGGAGGAACGCTACAAAATGCAGCCTACCTCGCAATGTAGGGAAACAGTTCGAGGGCAACGTCCTCGAGGAATCTTCAGTGGAACCAGATCTGACGAGGCACAACCGGCAGAGGAACCCCGCCCAGTGGAGTACGATTTCGACATTGCCATGCCAAACATCCTGATCACCATAAGCGAAGCCAGGGACGGCGAACGACTCAGACCTATTCGACCAATACCCCTTCAAAAGAACTATAACCTGGTGCGGGAACCACAGGGTGTTCACGGCCACGGGATCAAAAATAACCTCCAGCTCAGAAGGGCGACTGCCGTGCTGCTTAGTAAAAATCACCACCAAGTACCATCGAGCGGTCAGGCTCGAGTCCAGCCCCAAGGGAGGAAGGCAATTGGGAAGGATGAAGCGAACGAGCCATGATGTATTACCACGATAGTGAAGAAGCGGCGACACCCTCCGAGGACTCATAAAATGGAAAGTGAAAATGTTCGCCGTCAGGGAAAAATGAGTCCAGGGAAATATTTCGGAGAACACCCTTATATCTAGGGAAAAGGGCGCCGAGACTCCTCCTCGGCATCACACTGACGCATTGGTACCCCTCTCCCTCATTTGATCTATTTTGAATAAAAAATGTGTTCATGAATTCAGGTGGTTCGGTCATGTGGAATAACGATGTCGGACCAAAGTCAGTGGGGCGGTCCAGACTAACGAACCAAATCTCTCCCATATCCCGAATACCTAGTGAATCACGAATGACAATCGTCACAAAGACCATTCTCTTGATACGGCCCATCTGAGCTGGGGCTGGGACGTCAAGCTCTGTACCATCAAACGAAGCGCAAAGCACAGGCGTCTTATTCAGACGACCACGGGCACACCAACCTAGGGTAGCATCGGCCCCATTTTGACAAAAGAACAAAACCCCTCACAAAGGGCAGGACTAAAATAAGTCAACAGAAAGCAATACGCGACAAGAGGAATTCTTCACTATCTGGCGCATTGCTGGCATCAATGCCCCCACCCTCGGAAGGATCAAAGGGTAAGCAAACCACATCTTCGGCCAAGCCATATAAGACACAGCAGGGGGCTGTATCATGACTCATGCCTCTAAAGGGTAGGAACATACCAAATTTGAAAATGTCGCCTACACATCCCACGGTGAGGAAGAACTGCTTTACTCCCTCATTATTTTTTCACTAACCTGTATGCAGACAACTGGCCAGGATATTCAAAAGTTCTAACTCTACCCGGAGATCCATAGGCCTTGAAAAAGGGCCGGCCGTGCCCTTTCCCCTCAATCGGGCTTTCGCCCCGAAGAGGGCCTCGTCAGCAAGATTATTAGCGGAGCAATTTACCTCTAGAGGAGGATCCGATAAAGTCGCAGGCCTTCTTCTACAATCCAACAACAAGCGATAATCTTCTTCTAAGGGCACCATCCTCTCGGGAGGACCAGTAAATAGCAGACTATGACCCAATCGGGAATTTTTTACCAGATCAAATGGTTCGAGTAGCCACGCCCGCGCGGGCCGAGCTCACTACAATGAAACAATGTATGATTACACCAAGGAATAAAAGAACATGTTTTTAGCATCTTATTCTCCAAACAAAGGAATATCGAATATACTCCCGACGGGGACCACTCCACCAAATGCATCCCGAAATACTCAGAGACTTAACATCAACAATTTGGCACTTGCACAACCCCAGGGTTGGAACTCCGGGCTTATAAAGCCCCTACAAGGCAACTCCGAGCTCAAGAAAAGCAGTCTTCACGCTTAAACAAATTTGATGACTAGGAGACTGTCATTCATCGCCAATCGCCACGCGTTTGCAAACCCCAAAATATAAGACCCCTAGCGGGCAGACTCGGCGTAACTAGATCTATTCTACATTGCAAAAACTGTAAGACCTCAACAGGCATGACAAACTGTAAGGCCTCAACATGCATGACAAACTATAAGACCTCAACAAGCATGAAAAACTCAAAGTTTGGGCTACACGTCGCATTTGTAAGAATCTTGAAAAGGCATACCTCAGTGTTGACGCCTGAACTATCACTCGGGTTCAAAATGGCTCCATCCAAACACATATGACTACGGTCAAAATGGATGATACAGCCAAACAAACATGACTCGGGGACGCCTGACCGTCGCTAAACAAAAATCGCAGGCCACTACTTCGAATATACTTCGTAAAGAACCGGTTAAAATATGCTTACCTCAACAGGCAAAACCGAGCTTCGACCATGTCAGCTCCAAATCACAAGGCTTCGACCTACTCAGCCTACGAGCTTTGAACCTTCCGAGGTGCTCGAAACATTGCCGATAACAACTTGAAATCGAGGTTCTTCCAGAATCGACGACGGGTCAGGTTAAAATCTTTCAAAAAGACCCTAACGAGCAGAAAACAAAGGCTACAAAAAGCCCACGGGCAAAAACAGTGTAAGAGCCATTGTCGCCAGCTAAGCAAGCCTCCAGGCCACATATTAAAATGTCTCTACGACCAAACAGCGTAAGAGCCATTGTCGCCAGCTATAAAATTGTTAACTTGAGAATTAAAATGAGCTCGAATAGTAACCCAATTCGGAGACCGGATCCAAAATAGTTAACTATGCAAGCCTCCGGGCCACATATTGAATGGTCTCAATGACCAAAACAGCGTAAGAGGCACTACCTCCGGTCTGAAAATACTTGAGGGTCAATTAAAGCTCGAATTGCAATGCGACTCGGAGACTGGACCCGAAATAGTTAACCTACAACATGCCTAAAGGCACGACATAAATGCCACTATTAACCAGCCAAGTGAGCCTCCGGCCCACGCGCCTGTAAGGTCACTTCGACCCGAGGCACAAAAGGCCATCGTTGCCCGCCCATGCAGGTAGGAAAGAACTTTAGGGTCAAATTAGAGCTCGAGTCGCCACGCGACTCGGAGACTGGACTCGAAATAGTTAAACTACAACATGCCTAAAGGTACAACATAAATGCCACTATCAATTAGCCGAGTGAGCCTCCGGGCCACGTGCCTGTAAGGTCACTTCGACCCAAAAACACAAAAGGCCATCGTCGACCGCCCATGCAGCAACAAAGAATTTAAGGGTCAAATTAAAACTCAAATCGCAACGCGACTCGGAGACTAGACCCGAAATAGTTGAAACAACAAAATGCTCGAGGGCGAGAAATGAAGACCACCAATGTCCGCCCATATAGGCAGGAAAGAACTCAAGGGTCAATTAAGGCTCGAATCGCAACGATATTCGGAGACTGGGCCCAAAATAGCTGAAACAATGAAATACCCAAGGACAAGAAAGGAGAAAAATCGCCATCCGCCTGAACAGGCATAAAAAATAAAAGGACAGGCAAGCTCAAATAAAGGCCTAACTCAGAAATTGAGCCTAAAAGCAGTTGTCTAAAACATAGACGCCCCAACACCTACTTGCATCAAGGATCGCGCTTGAAAACTCCCGGGCTTGTCTGATCGGTTCCGAACCTATAAGGATCCCGCCAAGCACCGAAACCAACCCGCCTGGTCGAAAGAAATAACAGAAAGAGATGCAAAAGAAATAAAGTTTCAAATTTCCTCTTATCTTACATACACAAAAAAGGTGCACTCTCCATCTACAGATATGCTCTACATATATCAAATACAAAGCGAGAAAATGGTGAAATCTACACTCCGCTCCAAAGGGCCACAACTTTTCGGTTTCGCTCTTCGCGTCGTCAGCAAAAAATGACCGCGTGTCACGCTCGTCCGCCCTTGCTCGAGCCAATTCCTCCGAGAGAATGAAGCCCTTTGCACCGCTCTCCTCGAGTGCCTCTCTTCGGTATCTGCAATGAACATATTCTTCGACCCTCTTTTCCCGGTCGAGGGCTCGCTTTAGTGCAGCTTGAACATCCACAATGTCTTTCATACGAATCGCCATCTCCTGATCAACCTTGGTTCAGCTTAGTGCCACTTCAGCCTGGGCATCAATTATCTCAGCCCTGGTCTTTGAGAGATCAGATTCAAGTTTCCCGATCATGTCCACTTGAACATTGGCATTGTCACAAGCCAAGCAGAGTTGGGCTTCGAAGGCAGGTGCCTTGGTTGAGGCGCATGTCTCCTCTAAAGCTTGAGCTTGCACCTAAGACCTTAGCTCACCACAAGCAACTTTGACACGGTCGATGTCGCCCTTGAGGTAATCCAAAGCCTCCGTCTTTTTCTGAAGCTAATACAACAAAAATGGGGCTAACCTTTAGGGCCAAAGAGAGCAAAGCGCAAGCTGCAAAAAATTACCTGCTCCATCTAATAGCTCTCAAAATTTGAGCTCCGAATTTTCTAAAGCCTGTCCCCTTGACAGAATAGCTCAGACATAAGCCTATCATAGGCCTGCACAAGAAAAGTTCAATAGAGGGAGGAGGACGCGAAATATAGGAAAACTGCGCCTAAACTCACCACAAAGTGAAGCCGGCAAACTTACTCGAAGTCAGAATATACTCTTGTCGATCCTGCCTCTTCGGCCCTAGAAGAACCGACCTCGGGAAAAGCATATTCACTCGGAGGAGCTGTCAACCGGGAATCAGATACTCCAGGAGCAGCAGACTCGGACAGTGCCTTCTCCTTGAAAACACGAGCTCGTTTAGCACCACTAAAAGCTCCATCACACTATGGGTGCCAATCCCGTTTATCGCCATCGTCCATCGGCTCAGAGGTCGGCGCCTCTTTATCCCCTTCGGAAGAGCACTGCATCATCCCTAAGAACCGCCCAATACCTACAAATGGCAAAAACGATACAAAAGAAAGGAGGGAAATGTTACCTCAAATATACGAAGTCCAAAGCAAAGGCAACATGCCTGTATACCTTGGTATTTCGCTCCCCATCTGGCATGGAATACAGCTCGCCACCGATGCTCATCACAGGTCGAATGGGTCACCAGCCTCCGGAGCCAGCCGTGCAGGTCAAGGACCTCATACAGAGTCCATGAAGTTGCTGCAACAAAGGAGAAAACGCTATTATTCAACTAATTTTTGCTCTAGGCAAAATCTAAAAAGGCACCAGACGCTCCTTTCACGTGCGAAATTCCTCCCTTTGGGAAATGGCAAAATCTCCACACGGATAATGTCGACCGTCCGGACCCGGATAAACCAACTAGCCCACTCTCGATCCCCATCCTCTTTGTCATCAACTAAAAAGGGTGTGGACGAATGACACCTCAGGGTCAGTAGGCCCTGGTGATGAAAGGGCCGGTATAGCCTGACGAGGTGGTTAAGCATGAATTCAAGCCCAGCCTTCTCCGTAAAGAACCTCATCATCAGCACCACTCGCCAAAATGACGGATGTATCTGCACCAAAGTAACCCAATACTCCAAGCAAAAATCGAGCACGACCCTATCTAGGGGACCAAATGCGAAAGGATAGAGGTATATGCTCAAGAATCCATTAGTAGAGTCTGTAACACTCTCATCCAGGGGAAGCACCTGCAACGCTACCCCCTCGCTACATCCACGGTATCTCCTCTCTATCTCCAGATGTCCCCTCTTATCAAAGGCACCGTCTTCAGAGCGAACTCCCGCTGTTCCTGAGCGCCGGGAGCAGCACTCTTCACTCCCTGTCGGGTCGGCCCCGAAGTGCTTGCCATGATTATAGTAAAACTAATAGATCAGAGTAAGGGCGTGCCAACTCTTTTTGCGCCTGAGGAAATGAAGAACCATATACCAAAGCGCAAGGGTAGCTGCCGGAAAATAGTGAGGTCTTGCAAAGAAGCCAAAGCCACCCCACATATATGCAAGAAGCGGCGACAACTCTCCTACCCAGAGTGAGCCCCAGGAAGACAACAGCCTCGATAAAGACCGATAGAGTGGGACCTGATCCAGGAAGCATCCTTCGAAGAGAAGCCAAGACTTGAGGAACCGTCCGTACTATCTCCAATCTCGAGGCAACATTCTATCTCGAGGATCCCCGCCTAAAAGAAGTCGAACTTTAGGAAGATTTCAACGCCATCACTCAACGCAAGGCAAGTACCTGGTCTCATGGTTCCCCCTTTCTAAAAAGAGGAACAAGCACAGGAAGCTCCGATCACAAAAGCTCCACGAATTTTCGAGGCAGCGACTGAGTACAAGCAACTCCTTAGCAGAAATCTATCCTATACGTTTTAAAGGGACTATCTACATCAAGATCAACGTCCTTGAAGGCCCCAAAATTCGGCATATTATCTCCATACAACTCGGAGGGCCCCGGTAGCCCGGGCCTATCAAATCAATCTAGGATTGGTCTGAGGTACGACCACGGGTTCAAAAGAGAGCCATGTTGATCAGCAGAGGATCACACTGAACGCTGATACCCAAGTCAGATATCGACGGTCGACAAATAAAAGAAGACATCCAAAAGGCCTCGAAGGGTATGAAAACATGCAATTATAAAGCAATAATCGAAAGCAGAAGTCAATGGAATATATTCATAGTCGTAAAGATCCATGTACAACAGCCCTCGAGGGGTCATTACATACAATTACAGAAGTCTACACCTAAAGCGGAGGAACAGAAGGATGTACATGTGATGAAACCCGGGAGCCCGGTCCGCCCTCGAAGATCCATCTTCGGTATCAGCATCCTCGAGCATCGTCCCCTCAAGCACGGACCCTCGAGGGTGATTCCTTCTACCGCCACCTCCTCTAGGCTCCCAGCTCAATCCCCCAAGGGATCCCCACCGGAGAAGATGAAGAAGAGGAAAAGGAGAGGATGCAGAGGAGGCGGAGAAAAGAGACATGGCCCGCCTAAGCCAAAGGTTGAAGATTCGGCAGGCCTCAGCCTCAACGGCCGATAGTGCTACTTTATCCCTTGGGAAAGAAAAAACCCTAGAGATAAAGTGCCACACCGGGCCTGGGTAGGAGAGTGAGAAGTGGTGCATAATCCGAACAACTGTCTACATGAGGCGGAAACCGACTCCCCGTCCATCATCACCTTGGGCCAATAGCAGTAGCAAAGTCTAGCATATCAACAACCACAACAATAGCGGGATAGCGCGATTATGCTCGACAAAGGGAAGTCCCGATAAAGGGCCACGACATGATCTAATGGAGCTCCTCTAAACAGCCTTGAGGCCATGAGCCCCAAGCATGATGTTCAAGGATAGAAGAAAATGATAAGAAGGAATAGGCAAGCAAGCAAGAGAAGGCACTGGGATAGGAAAAACAACGCCAAAACACCCCCATTTATAGGGGATTACGACACAATCATCGAGGCCTTGAAAGATTTACCGACGAACATAGTTAATGCATCCTTGGAAAACCGAATCGACGGCGGTACCTTCACCTCGGAGAGTGGGAATCGGGAGTGCATTGAATGAAGTCGAAAATACACGAGCCCGTGGATGCCCAGTTATCATAAAACTCATGCCATGAGTCACATCATCGGTATGACGTCACCGTAAGAAGCTCGAGGAGTCAAGTGTGAGAATCATTTCCCATCACTTTGTTATGGGAAATACGGAGACTATCTGTATGCGAAAAAATCAGAGGACTTGATTTCTCGTTGTCAAGTCATTTCGGAAGAACGCCTCGAGACCCCGAGGATGGGAAGCCACGACCGAGTTCCCTAACTCGGGGCTCGTCAAGGCCTGACTCAGAGAAGATGAAGATCGAAGCCAGGACAGAAGGGGAAGCTCCCAAGGCACACGACTATGTCTGGCAGGGCCGGCCTATAAAGAGCCTATACTGAGGCATCGCGTCAAGCCATCCCATCTCCACACTTTGTAATTAATCTCCACTTACTTGTAGCCGAGTTCCCCTCCTATATAAAAGGGACTCACACTACCTTGTAACGAACTGATGTCACTCCATTTCTCCATAAATGCAATAATATATCTCTTTCTCTCTTTTCTTTCTAACTTCTTCGTTCTCACTGGCCTGGAGTCACCTTGATATTCATTACTTTCTTATTAGTGCTTCATCATATAACATAGTATTTGCTGTGAAGAGCCTTGTTTAATTATATCCTCAACTGTTATCCCATCCCCGACTATCCCCGATAGCTTGAGCTCAACCCTGATGTCGACACCGAGGTCCCCCATCGACCATACTTATACCCGGGCAACAGGCCCCTCAGTTCGATTACTATCTTGTTTTAGCTTGAATTTAATCTTTAAGCTCCTTATTATCAGCATCAACTGCTCTAATAACTAGCTCGAGAATAGATCACATATTTTAGAATCCCATCAACAAAATTAATTGTTGTTACCATTTTCACGGTAAACAATTCTTCTTATATTTTGATGATCTAACAAACTTGTCGCGAAGAACTAGATAGAGAACCTAGATATACATTTCATGTGAACTGGTCGAAGTTTGAAAATCAGCGAATGGATGAACGACCATAGAGAGGAACACAATAGGGACCTGGTGACCTAGTCCATTAGAGTTCTCCAACACAAGCACAATTCAGTAGCTGTACGCAATCAATATAAAAAGAAACACAACAGGGACCTACTCCCTTAGGGTTCTCTGACAAAAGTACAAGTCAATTACACAACTGGAACATAGTAGATGAAAGTGACCATCTAGAAACTATCACAGAAGAGGAACATGACTAGGACCTGGTCCGTTGGTATGTCCTAACAGAAGTACAAAGTCTACTATCTAGCTGGAACGCAACTGCCCAGAAGTAGTTGTGCAGACAATACATCAACCACTTCTCATTCGGAAGAAGCGTGCACCAAGAGTTGACATCACTATCCATTGTGCAATCTTTTGTGATAAAACAACTTGGTTCAAGGCACAACATTCTTTGTGCATTCAGTGATATTCTCTCAAGAAACAAAAAGCATTCATCCGCTATTGAAGTCACTGGTGTGTCAAGAACAAGAAGACAACTCCACTATCGATCAATTTCTAAATGAGTTTATGTACATTCGTAGTTGACTTATAATCCTGTTATTTGTTCTTCATTGTAATTCCTAGTTTGTTTTCTTAGAAACGTTGTCTTAGGAACAAACCAAAATTTGTAAACTTCTGAGTTTATGTTGTGACTAGGGATAGTCATAAGTTTAAAGCCTTTGTAACTAGGATAGTTATAGAGTGGCTTTTGGTGGTTACATCACAAGTTAATTTGAAGTCTTTGCAATAGGGTTTTTGCAAAATGGCTTGTAATAGGGAGATTGCAAGTTAGTATAGTTAAAAGCCTACAAGAGTAGTTCGTGGTTTTTGATCCCCTTGTGTGGGATTTTTCCACGTAGAAAATCTCATGCCTTCTTATGTTCAGTCTTTACTGCATTCTAAGCATCATCTCATAGATGACCAGGTACCCTATAGTTTGGTGGACTCATATAAACTAACAATTGGTATCAGAGCAGGTTTCTCCTATCAGGCTAACACCTAGAAGGATCCTCAATGGCTGCTGCACCAAACTTTTAAGAAGGACAATCAACCTATAGATCTCCCAGATTCAATGGTCAATACTATGGCTGGTGGAAGACCCGAATGCATGATTTTATGATGGAAAAAGATTCAAAACTGTGGGACATCATTTGTGATGGTCCACATGTTCCTATGAAGAAGTTTGAAGAAACAGGACCAATGGCGCCCAAAGGGAGAAAGGAGTACAATGACATTGACACAAAAGCTGTAGAAAAGAACTATCGTGCTAAGAAAATCTTGATGTGTGGCGAAGGACCTGATGAGTACAACAGAGTATCAGCTTGTGATAATGCCAAAGAAATATGGGAAGCTTTACAAACCGCACACGAAGGACCTACTCAAGTCAAACAATCCAAGATCGACACGCTCACCACTGAATATGTCATCAAGATGAAGGATGATGAATCCATACAAGATATGCAAACCAAATTCACCTCCATCATAAATGAGCTTCACTCACTTGGAGATGTCATTCCCAGAAACAAGATTGTAAGGAAAATCCTCAGGGTTCTACCTGGGTCTTGGGAAAGTAAGGTAAATGCCATCACTGAAGCTAAAGATCTACAGACTCTGACTATGGATGAGTTGATTGTTAATCTGAAGACATACGAGATGAAAAGAAAGAAAGACAGTGAAAGAAGAGAGCCCAATAAGGAAAAGAACCTGGTGCTTAAGGCTGAAAGCAGTGATTCAAGTGATGAAGATAGTGACATGGCCTATCTTACTAAGAGATTTCAAAAGATGGTTTGAAGAAATAGTGGTATACCAAAGTGGGGTAGTTCAATTAAAACAAGGAACAACGATCTCTGTCACAGATGTGGAAAATCAGGGCATTTCATCAAAGACTACCCACTCACGAAACAGGAGCAATACAAGCAAAATCCTGACAAAGCAAGAAAAAGGAACCTGATTACAGATAAAAGATTCAATCGAAAAAGTGTTGCAGACAATATTGTTAAGCAGGCTCTTGCTACTTGGGGAGAATCCTCGAGTAAATCCGAAAGGGAATCAGATGCAGAAAACAGTACCATGATCGCAGTGGAAACTGAAGCAACGAAGTACGATTCACTATTCGCATTGATGGCTCAGTTAGATGATGACGATGAAGATGATGAGGTAAACTTCAGGGATATTCAGAGAAATCTAAAATCCTATTCTTCTAAGAAGATAAGGCCTTTATCTAATGTCCTAATTGATGCCTATTATATCCTTATAAACGATAAGGAGATCCTGACCATAGAACTAGGAGAGGCAGAGCAATCTAGAGATGTTCTAGTGGTCTGTGTAGTGGACTTAAATGAGACCATAGCTAATCTTGAAAAAGAAAAGGAAGCCTTGAATGAAAGAATAACTAGTGTGGAAAATGAGAGAGACGATCTGATAGTAGTAGTTGTTGATCTAAAAGAAAGAATAGAAGGCCTTAACAATGAGAAGCACACCTTAGAAGAAAAGGTTGCATCTATTGAAGAAGAAAGGGATGACCTGTTAGTAATATTCACTGATCTAGAGGAAACCATTGAGGGACTCAATAGAGAACATAGGAATGTAAGTATTGGGAAAGGAAAGAAAGTAACGAGTGAGACGCACATTATGCTTGAAAATGAGTTAACTATTGTGAAAACTAGTCTCTGCAGTGAGCTCGAGAGGAATCAGCAACTTCAAGCTGAATTAGAGAAAGTTAGAAACAATCTTGAGAAATCTCTGAAGTGGACCTGGTCCTCAGATTTTGTCACTGCCATGTATCTCAACAACATTGGGAACAAGCAGGGCATCGGGTTCCAAAGGGAGAAAACTCCCTACAACCCGCACAACAAGTATGTCATTGTACCTGATGACTTGCTATATACCCAATGTGGGAACAATGGGCATTTTAAAAGAAAATTTCCAGGCCAGGGATAAGTCTACTCAGAAAAACAAAGTGTTTACTGATGAAGTGACTACTAACAAAGGACCAGGTACCACTTGCAAAAAGCGGATGTTGCCTGCATGGACTTGGAAAGCCCTCGTTCATCCTTCCTATCATAACAAAGGACCCAAACTAGTTTGGGTTCCTAAATCTAACCCTTAATTTGCATGAGCATGGAACAGTGAGAGTAAGCGACTGTGATGGACTGTGTATGCTTAAAAGCTCGTAGCTGAAAACATCATGAATCTTGTCTCACTGAAAGCTCTGCAGGAAGGGAATGTATCCTTAAGAAGTAAGTAAAGGGTACATTCTCAGTGAATGAAAAGGTGGAAAGGCTCTTTTGGCACTCAAGTGGGAATATGTACTATGTGAATGGCCTGAAAAGTACAGTCACCAATCTGATAACTAGCGAAGTTGTCTCAATGGACAAAGTAAACAAGAACATCCACTCCGAATTAATTATGAATCTCCACAAGCTCATGGTATGAGATGAGTGAAGTTGCAACCTTGGCATGACAGATTGTTATATGCAAGCTTCTCACCTCCAAATAAATTAACTTAGCAGGACATGGTCCGTAATCTGCCAAACTCAAGTGTCACCTGAACATGAGTTTACAATACAAAGAAAAAGAGGGAAGAAGGGATCACACACAAGTTCTCAACAATCAAGGACTCCACAACAAAATTGTATTGCTGAAAGAAAGAACGGAACTGGAAAATGCTGCATGGGCAATGCTCATCGACTATGGAATCACAAAGAAATTCTGGGCAAATGCAAAAAATACTGCTTTCTACTTGGAGAACAGGTGTTGGATCAGGTCCTTCCTGAATCAAAACCCACCAAGAGTTGCCAAATGGAGGAAAATGCCATTTTCTCGACTACAAGAAGGATCATGTTGGGAAGCTCAATGCAAAAAGGACGAGCGAAGGAATCCTTCTGGGGTACAATCCACAAAAGAAGGCCTCAAAGTCACCAACAAAGGGCACACAAAATGGTAGGATGTGCTCATAGGGTACTCAACAAGACACCTTCTATTTCCAAGAAAGAAACGGTGATGATCAATATGATGAACCAACTCTAGTCTCTGGGAAATATCTAAGGCTTCAAACAGGTAGGATGATAAAATGTGTAAGATGAAAGAGACTAGCGAAAGACAACGCAATATCATCTTCCATGTCCCACAAAGAACCTGGTACATCACCTACTACCACTGAAGCTGAAGGAAGAGTAGAGATGCAGCTGATGGCACTCTACAAGTAGCAGAAAGCAAAGTGGGGGAAATCAAATTAACCTCCAAATCTCCCTCTTCAATCAAACTTCTGTCTCAAATTGGAAAACTAGAGGCTCCCATTTGCGTGACACGTCAATCACTCTCTTTTATTCCAGAGTTAGATAAGCATGTAATTTTTTTCCTTTCTGTATCTCCACTCCAAAATAGAATCCAAAGTGTAAGTCGGTAGGAATCTTACTTGAAGACTGCCCACAAAAGGTTTGAAATACCTTAAAGGAACTCAGGACCTGGTCTTGTGTTATCCCTCAGGTGACAGTGCTTTTAATCCTGTTGGATATGATGATGTTACCTATGCAGGTTTTTCTATGGAAAGGAAAAGCACTTCTGGAATAGTTCACTTGTCATGATTCACGCCTCATCCTTTGGGAGACAAGGAAACAAAACTCAATGGACTCATCAACAACTGAAGAAGAATTTCAAAAACAAGAGGATCAAGCACATTGAAGAGTGAGATCATCTTCTGAGGATCAATCAAGGTGAAGATGGGGTCACAAAAGTCTAATGAAGAACCTGATTCCCCATCAGTTGACTATGTAAGACACCGTCAGGTAAAGGAAGCTAAAGTATTTTATGACCAAACCTAACTCACATCAATACCGATGTAGGTAAACACACATGATGATCATAAAAACTAAAGGTACAGTTATGAACTGCAAAGAAAGGAGTTGATAAAACCTTTTAAAAACTTGATCTGGCATCAGGTTCATGTACCTTAGGTTAGTAGTAATGTGCTTATTCTGTATGCCCTCTCAAACAAAAGAAATTGTGCTTAACAAGATTAACTCAGTTGCCACATCATCCGACTTTTCAAGTCTGCATATCTTGTCTTGTCTTTCAAATCCTTTCATCCCCTCTGCATGATAACACTTCCCTACAAACCTATCGCCGTTTTCAGAACTATTCAGAACCTGTTTCTCTCTCTCTCCACTCATCATTAGCCCTTCTTCCAATAAAATTTCCTTTCTCTCTCACAGTAATTCATGAACCTTCATCTCCTTTGTATAGCTGAGATCTTCTCCTCATCTCTCTCTACTCGTTTACCAAGTACTCATCTAATGGCGATCGAACAATCGTCTCATTCTCCCAACATTAACATAACTCCCACTTCGTTATTATCCTTGAAATTATCCCAGAGCATCACTATTTCACGCCTTTTACCACCTTACCCACTCCTGACTCCTCCTCTATTCCTACAGTTTTCCCATTTATGATAAACCCTATGTATAGTCACTCCTATGATCTCATCAAAGAACACTCAGGATGTTTTAATCCTCAAGTGTCAGAAGTCCCTGACGATGATCCTGACCAATATCTGAACTCCTCCATGTTGGACTTAGTGACTCTCAAGGAGTCACCAGAAAAGGAAACAGCACATAACATCATGGCTATAATTGCTGAGAGTCTATTGAATGAAGGAGCATATCTCTTGTCTGAGTAACAGGGGGGAGAAATTCCATTCCTAGGAGATGTAAGAACCACAGCACTCCTCGAATCCTTGGCTTATGATATATTCTCAGAAAAACCTTCTGATGAACCTGATTCTCTTCCATGCAAACTCACTCCTGCACCTTCTGTTCACTCCAAGCTCTTAAAGTCTTCCTCCAAATCACCAACTATCAGGTCACAACAGCAAGAGAGTCTTGAATCCTCAATACAGAAAAGTAAGAGAAGTGTCAATACAAGGAAAAAGGGGAAAATAAATCCAAGAGATTTCATCATTAATAAGAGTGTGTCATTAAACCTGATAGACAAAGATGCTTCCAGGAAACGTGGTTCCT
The DNA here is from genome assembly GCF_000715075.1 of Nicotiana tabacum. Lineage (NCBI taxonomy): Eukaryota > Viridiplantae > Streptophyta > Magnoliopsida > Solanales > Solanaceae > Nicotiana > Nicotiana tabacum. Next base: position 55,866,205 of record NC_134084.1, read on the forward strand.
TAGTACAACAATCTATGAAAGTTCAAAAGTCCATGGAAAAGGCCACTGATGAAACTGTTGAGGAATAGGAAGGGTCATCCGTGAAGTATAGAAGAAAGTCTAAACGAAGTCAAACTAAGCTAACTGTGTCTGAGGACAATACTATGGGGATAGCAAGCTGGAAAGGAAAGTCTGCCGAAGGATATATCAAACGAAAAAAGGAAACTATTAATGAACATGGTTCAATAAGGTCCCTGACCTGTGATGGTGGTCTTTGGCAACAGAGATTAAGAACTCAGAAAGTATTGTGGGGTCGTACATTTGATCAAGCAATTTCGTAGATGGTAGGCATGAGATAAATTCTGGAGATTGTGGAATTTCAACAATGGGAACACTTGTTTGAAGGAGCATGCCTCTGGTGTACGAAGACGCCGTACAAACTTTTTACACATCTCTTTTCACTGTTAAGGGGAGTCACATCTATGTGCTCGTAAATTGAATAGACACTGTGCTCGACACTTCAACATTGGGAAAGGTTCTCAGAATTCCGTGTGAAGGTATGTCCTCAGTCAAGGGTGTCTGTGGGGAGAACTTTAGGAGATCTATCATGAAAGAGCAAGCTATTCAATAGGGGGAACATGTGCACAAGAGGGTATTGTTTCCTGAGTATCAGCTTCTCTTTGAACTGGTCAATAAAGTGCTCTTGCCTCATTCTGAGAGGCAAGCTATTACTACAAAATCAGATATGGTTCTAATGGAAGCGCTTGATAAGTTTGTCCCAATCAATTTGCCAGCAATCATGATAAATCATATGCAAAAGGTGGCAAACGTTAAGGGTGGAAATCATGGGTTACCTTATAGCTTTCTTCTCAGTCCGGTGGTCAGATTCTACAAGGTCCCCTTGGGGAATCCCAGAGTGGGCACACGCAAGTAGACCATCTCTAAGACCACTCTAGAAGATTGTGAATGTATAGAAAGAGTTAGTGGAAGCATATCGACCATTTCTCAGCTGATCAACGCTCAAAATTTAGCTTTTGAGGAAATAAGAAGGCTGAGGGCTCGAAATGCCATACTGGAAACTCAACTCAGTCAAGCAGCTAAAGGACCTGATTCTGTCAATGAGGAAATTGCACGACTGACAAAGGAAAATGATAGACTTCGGGCTCAATTACTTGAAGAACAACTATCTGCAAATGCTCGACTGGACTTGGTTCTCAAAACCATTGTTGTCTCTTCCTCAAAGCCTCCTTCCTCTAGTGTCCCCTAGGATCCTCTTAGTGTCCAGCTATTTCTTGTTCCAAAATCTTATGGCTGCTATTTTACTTTTGTTTTCTTTTTGTGTGATGGCATGTTGAACTTAACCATTACTGCTCCTGACTTGCTCAGTCTAATGTAAACATTAATAAAACAACTCCCCTTTATTTGCCTGTATATTACTGATTTCCTCTGGCTTCTCTTTTCTGTCATGTTGTGTGCACATATGTGGCATGCGCTAGTTGTGTTGGACTTTTTTATGCTTATTACCTATTCTTTTTAATGATGCAAAGGGTGAAAGTGTATGGGTGAGGGATTGTGTATAAGTGAGGGAAAATCACAAAGGAGGGAGATCTGAGATTAAGGGTGAACTTCGTGTAATTCTGGCATCTCATCTGGTTATTTTTGCTCTAAACAAATAATGTCCATGCCTAAGTTTGTCATCATCAAAAAAGGAGAAATTGATGGGTTTTGAATGTCTTGGCTTTATGCTTCTTATGTTTTGATGATCTAACAAACTTGTCGCAAAGAACCAGATAGAGAACCTGGATATACATTTCATGTGAACTGGTCGAAGTCTGAAAATTAGCAAATGGATGAACGACCATAGGAAGGAACACAACAGGGACCTGGTGACCTGGTCCCTTAGGGTTCTCCAACACAAGCATAAGTTAGTGATTATACGCAATAAATATAAAGAGAAACACAATAGGGACCTACTCCCTTAGGGTTCTCTAACAAAAGTACAAATCAAGTACACAACTGGAACGTAGCAGAAGAAAGTGACCATCTAGCAACTGTCACAGAAGAGGAACACAACTAGGACCTGGTCTGTTGGTGTGTCCTGACAAAAGTACAAAGTCCACTATCCAGCTAGAACGCAACTGCCCAAAAGTGGCTGTGTAGACAGTACATCAGTCACTTCTCATTAGGAAGAAGCGTGCACCAAGAGTTGACATCACTATCCATTGTGAAATCTTTTGTGATAAAACAACCTGATGCAAGGCACACCATTCTTTGTGCATTCAGTGATATTCTCTCAAGAAACAAAAAGCATTCATTCGGTATTGAAGTCACTGGTGTGTCAAGAACAAGAAGACAACTCCACTATAGATCAATTTCTAAATGAGTTTATGTACATCCGTAGTTGACTTATAATCTTGTTATTTGTTCTTCTTTGTAATTCCTAGTTTGTTTTCTTAGAAACGTTGTCTTAGGAACAAACCAAAATTTGTAAACTTGTGAGTTTATGTTGTGACTAGGGATAGTCATAAGTTTAAAGCCTTTGTAACTAGGATAGTTATAGAGTGGCTTTTGGTGGTTACATCACAAGTTAGTTTGAAGTCTTTGCAATAGGGTTTTTGCAAAATGGCTTGTAATAGGGAGATTGCAAGTTAGTATAGTTAAAAGCCTACAAGAGTAGTTCGTGGTTTTTTGATCCCCTTGTGTGGCATTTTTCGTGGTTTGGTGGACTCATATAAACTAACACTTGTAAACTTGTTATTGCCTCATTGAGGGCTTACGATTTTGGGGTTTCCGACCCAAAGGTCATGTGGCTTTGAGTTCTCGACGCCAGTCCCCAAGTGTTCGGGACATTTTTGGCTCTGGAGCCGTTTTGTGATCTTGATGTTGCCTTACTGAGGGCTTATGAGTTTGAAGATCCGACCCAGGGGTCAAACGACTTTGAGTTATTGATGTCGGTCCCCGAGTATTCGGGACGTTTTTTGGCTCTGGGGCCATTTTTTGCAAAAGATACCGAGCATCCTTGAAACGAGAAATGATTTGATGAAGGGGAAAGTGTTCTTTGATTACTTGGTACAAGTATACATGCTTTTGCTATTACGGGCTCGGTTGTTCAATGCGGACACGGTTCGTTCAACCTTTTGGCCTGGTACATTATTTTCCTATCGAGACCCCACTTAGCGCATCTTGGCTTCTCCGGGTAGGTGACCTTCTGAGGGGATGCCCCCCAGTATTTGAGGTTTATTGCAAAAGAAGCCTTGAATACTTGTTGGGTTCTCCTTAGGTAGCATATAGATGTTTCCTTGTTAAAAACCTTGTCGATAAAACCCTTTCTTGGGATAAAAACCCTGTCGAAGGAAAATAGTGCAACATATGCTTTTGAAACCTAAGGCCTTCGAGTTTTGACCATTTCGATCGGATACCTACATTCAGGTTAGCATAAAATGTAACTGAAAAAGGGCGATGGCCATACCTTAGTGCTGACGGTGTTTTGGATCTCGGTGTGATTCAATCGTTTATTATGAGGGCTCGGTACGGTCCTTTGTTTTGTTTAGTCGAGGGTATTTGATAGTGTAGCTTGTTATTGCTATTTTACCATTTGCTTATTCTTTGGCTCATTCGAAGGTGGAGGTACCGGTGTTGGCATCACATCGTGCACCGCGAACATTTCTTTTGCCACATGTTGTTCCCCGTAGATGGTTTTTATCTCATCCTTTGTCGGGAATTTCATCATTTAATGGAGGGTGGATGGTACTACTCTCATGCAGTGTATCCTTGGCATTTTGGGTTGTGTCGGCCACGTTGACTGGGAGGGTGATTTAACTTTTCGTTGTTTTGCTCGCCATGTTGAATCCGTTGAGGACTCGAGAGGCAGGCACGATTTGGTCAAGCAGTCCAAGCTGCTCTACCACCCTCGACTTGATAATGTTGGCCAAGCTACCTGGATCCACAAGTACACATTTAATTTGAAATGTATTTACAAGGAAAGAGATTACCAGTGCATCGTTGTGAGGCTGAGACAAGGTCTCGATGTCTTCGTCACTGAATATGAAAGCATCCTCGGGTATGTAACCCCGAGTTCGCTTTTCTCTAGTGATGGATATTTTTGTTCTTTTGATCATGGGTTCTTGTGGGGGATCGATGCCTCCCAAGATCATGTGGATGACATGTTGTTGCTCATTTGTTTTGTTCTTCTTGGTTGCCTCTATTTCCCGAAACTGGTGCCAATCCTCGGTCCTGTGGCCGTGTGTGTTGTGAAATTCACACACAAAGTTATGATTTCTTTGTGAAGGATCTGATTGTACAGGCCTAGACCACCTGATGTCTCTGATTTTACTAATGGCGAATACGATGTCTGAAACATTGACATTGAAGTTGTATTCTGACAAGAGAGGTGCCTTTGTTTGCCCTGTGTGCCTATTGAACCCATCTCTCTTGATGAGTCCTTGAGGGTTCTTCTCTCGGTCCATTCTTTGATCAATCCGGGGTATGTTATGCCTCGGGGCATTTCTACTATCTTCGGTGTATGGCTGGTACCTTTCTTTGTTTTGCTTTGACTACTTTGCCAGAAGCCTGCTTAGGTATACCGAGCCCGAAAGGGCTCCTAATTGGTCATATTCAACCCTGATCTTCGATTGGTATCGGTTGTGGATGTCTGACCAAGTCACAGCGGGGTATTCAACCAAATTCTATTTTAGCTATTTCGAAGCCACCGAGCTTCGTTCATTGAAACCTTGAGTGAAGGAATGTAGTGCCCAATCATTAGAGACTGGTGGTAGTTCCATTCGTTCCATTTTAAAGTGAGACACGAACTCTCGTAGCATCTTGTTCTCATTCTGCTTAATTTTGAAGACGCCGGATTTCCTTGTAGCTACTTTGATGGCACCAGCATGCGCCTTGAAAGAATTTGCCAGCATGGCGAATGAATTTATTGAGTTTTAGGTCAGGTTGTGATACCACATCACTTCCCCTTTTGAGAGTGTTTCCCCGAACTTCTTTAGCAGGATGGACTCGATCTCATTGTCCCTTAGGTCGTTGCCCTTCATTGCGCAAGTGTAGGTTGTGACGTGCTCGTTGGGGTCCGAGGTTCCGTTGTACTTCGGAAGCTTGGGCATTCTGAACTTCTTTGGAATGGGTTTTGGGGCCGCTTCCTGCGGGAACGACTTTTGCACAAACTTCTTCGAATCTACACCTTTCAGAATCAGGGGTGCGCCCAAAATTTGATCGACCCTGGAATTGTAGGTCTCAACCTTCTTATCGTTGGCTTCTATCTTTTTCTCGCCCAACTCGATACTCTTTGTGATGTCCTCGAGCATCTTTATATTGTCGGGGTCGGCTACCAACCCGTTATTTCTTGATCACTCCGATACTTGCTCGGCTAGGGGAGCCATCCCCAGTGCTACCGTGCTGGGAGTTTTCTGGTGACTTTGCAGCTGAGCAATCACCAGTTGTTGTGCCTGTAACATTTCAAAAATAATGTGAAGGCTAACCCCCCATTCTTCCCTAGTTGGGGGTTTCTAAGCTTCTTGTTGATCTCCTTGATGTACGCTCCTGTTAGTGTGGGAGCTTATATCGACATATTGGGCATCGCGTGAGACCGCATCCATGGGAATTAGTTCTGGTGAGTTCTTAGGGTTTCATGGTGGTATACCAACACCTGGAACATCCACACCATTCTCTCCATGATACTCAAGATTGTTGTTTACTGAGTTAGACATATTGACCTGAAATCAAAGATCTTGGACAAGAAAAAGTGTGAAAGGTAAACTGCGTTATGTAGTTAAACCAGTAAGAAAATAATCACCATTATTTTTAGTCCCACGGTGGGCGCCAAACTATTTACCGTGAAAATGGTTATAGCAATTAAATTTGATTTTGTGGTTCTAAAAATACATAATCTATTTTTATGCTAGTTATTAGGCAACAAATGCTAAGTAAAAGGTTAAAAAGCAAGATTATAGCTTAGAGACAATGTGATAACCGAATCGAGTGGCTGGAAGTTGGGGCCTCTAGATACCGTATATGAGGCCTCGAGGTTGAGTCTAGAGGCCGGATTGGGGCAATCGAGGGAGGACTTACAGTTATGAGAGCTAAAATGATGGCTCTTTATGATCAGTGATAAGCAATAAATGCGGAACAATAAATAGAACACAATGAATGTAGGCAATAAATGAAGTAATGAGATCAAGAGAATATGTTAGAAAGGAGAGAGAATGTTCTTGTGTATTTAGTATTGAGCAACAGATGTCTACAAAATGACAAAGATCCCCTTTATATATGAGGGGAAATCCCAACATAGTACAAATGCATTTATTACAAGGACAAAAGGCTGGTACCGCCATTTAATGCCATGTTACGGGTTTGGACTAACCTAATAGACCTTGTCAGCTCTAGTCACATGCCTTGGGAATCTCACACTAATCCACCAACATCACTGATTTACCTTACCTCGAGGCCGGTCGTTGCTTACGCTACCTCTAAGTAGATTACCGAGAACCCTCAAAACCAGGGCCCCGATCTAAGCTTCGATCGTTCAGGGGAGGCAGGTCATTCGAGGTGCCTTGGCGACCATAAAATCAAACCGCCAATTTTTTCCATATACAAAACTGAATAGCATTCGTGCAAGCTTGGAGAAAATGATCCAAGAGCGGGCCGACTTCACTGGGCAGGTAGCTCGGTATATATGAGCTTGCTTGTTGTTTTCGTAGCTTGGTATTTACTATCTTTACTCGACATTTAGAGATTGAGCGAAAGTATGCCCTAGCGGAGCAGCTTCGGGAAGAGATTGCTGCCAAAGATGCCGAAATACTTGAGCTGAAGCGGTGCAAGGATAGTGCGGCCTTGGAAAGGGATACTCTCCGAGGGGAGCTGGCCTCGACCCAGGGTCTTCTTTAGGGTGATAAGGAGGAGGCTCACAAATTCCAAGTGCTTCATACCGAGTCTACTGCTGCATTATCCGTGGCTAAGTCTGACACCGATGCACTCTTATCCTCATATAGAAAAATGTTGTTGCAGCAAATGCTCGAGCCAGGGAGATATCTGAAGAGGTCGAGCTCAAAATGGCTCGCTCCCTTGCACATGCTCGATTAGAGGCTCGGAGAACCATCGAGGAAATGCATGCCAAGGGTTTTGATCTTTCTGCCGAGGTCGAAGAAGTGAAGGCCTTGAAAGAGGAGTCAGCAGCTCCGGCTTCTTCGGACGAAGGCTCGGGGAGTGGCAAAGATGAAGACTAGGCCACCTTTAACTCTTTTTTTCTTTGCTTCTTCTTTTTTTGTACATGAACTCTGTTTGGGAGTTTTGTAAACTCACCTTTGTAAATATATTTTTGGAATACAAAGGATTTTGGTGTCTTCAAAGTTTAGCCCCTTAGTTTTTACGCCGAGCTAACTGGTGTTAGGCGAGCTAACTTTGAACTATTTCATTTTGAATAGAGATTTTAGGAAGGAGAAGCCTCTTGACGTTCTGGGTCATCTAGTGCATGTATCGAGGTTCATTCGATCAATATAAGAGAGACACCTCGAGGCTGTGAGGAGAGACTGCGGATGGGGAGAAAAGTTGAGGCTACAAGTGCCCTCCCGAGAAGAGGATATTATGGCCCGCGTAGAGGGGTTTCTGAATGTGTACATGTACCCATTTATGTTAGATCCTCTTGACCGACTCGTGCTTGAATTCTGTTGAAAACATCGAGTTACTTTGGCTCAGATCCATCCGTCTTTCTGGAGGAATGTGCTAATGATGAGATTTTTTTGCTAAAAAGGCCGAGCTCGAGTTTATCCTTAGCCATCTCCTCAAATTTTATCGGCATTTACATTATCGAGGTCAAATCACACTACAACGCCAATCCACCAGGCCCTTTATCTCTAGCGATAAGGAGGAAAGGGATCGAGGATGGATGAGTCATTTTGTCCGAGTAAGGACTATTGATGTCACTCCTGTGGAGTTCCTGCCGTTTACCGAGAAATGGAATTTAAAGCATATGTGATGCATTGGATTTTATTATTTTTATTCTCAGTGGAGCTTGACTCCACAAGGGCATTTTCTTTCCTTTTCCGCAGCGACGCCGTGGATGCCAAATAAGGTCCACGACCTAGCTGGCTGGGCCCACAAACTGGCGGCCTCTTCGACTTATGATGAGCGTAATTGGAGAGATTTGTCGAAAGGGAAATGGGAGTCTAAGCATCATGGTATGTGCTATGTAGTCCCTTTCTTGAGGAGTACTTTCCCTTTCTTTTGCCCTAATTTCTTATTTGTAGGCATTGGCGACTTTTCTGAGGTAAGGCCGTCCCCTTTTGAGGAGGGGGAAATACCTTCAATTTCTGAGGCAGAGCAAGATAATTAAAGAAAAAGGTCCATGGAGGACAAGAATCCCCACAACAAAGAAGGATCCGCCTGGGGATGCGAGGAGGACGTTACCACTGATGACTATTTCATTTTTATTGGTCGTTCTATGGACGTCAATGCACCTAGAGAGGATGACTCTATATTGATGGCTCGAACCAGGAGACCTCCCAAGGCTGTTGAGCCTGTAGGGATCGAGGCCCTTACTTTCAAGGGGGATATTCCTCAAGCGAGGAAAGGTGAAGGTTCTCCAGCAGCTGACTCGGTGGCTAGGTTTCGGAGGTAGGGAAGTACTCCGAGGGGAATGGGTTTCGACGTATCTCCGCCCAATCAAAGCTCCTCGGGTGACTCTACCGGGGCTAATGAGACCGAGCCGGTAGATGCGAAGTCGACCTTCGAGGAAGCTTATCGACTCTGCTCCATGGTGAATTGTGAAGTTATTATAACTTTTCCAGCTTCATAATTTCTCTTTTTTAGCTAAATTTTTCTTTCCCATAGGCCTTTGATAAGCTTAAGTCTGGGCTTCTTTGATGTGAGGCTAAGTTGCGTAAAGCTTTGAATGAGGAGAGATCTCTCAGGCTTCTTTGTGACAAGAAGACAAGAGAGCTGATACATCTTCAATCGAAGTTAGACCAAAGCCTGAGATTACGAAGGCAACCTCGAGGAATAGGTAACTTTTCTTTTGAGGGAATATAGGCTTCTTCTCTCATTTTTGGAAACTTATGTTCTGGTATCTCAGTTGCAGGAAAAGACTGAGACGTTGGAGCGCCTTCGAGACGAGGTCAATCAGGTCAATTTTAAATGCAATGATTTGAAGGCATAGATAGATGCTCATGTTGCGGCCAAAAGGAAAGCTTTGGATAACACCTCTACTCTTGAGATATAACTTCGTAATGCTCGAGCATGTGACTCATTCCAGACGAGCAGAATTGCTAAGCTTGAAATTTATGTATTGAAGCTGAAGGCCGAAGTCGTGGATGCTCGAGCTGAAGCCGAGGAGGTCCGATCAAAGGCGGATAAGAAAGTGGCCATCCATCTGAAATATGTTGCCGAAGCTCATACGAAATTGAGGGGGGCTTCCGATCGAGAGAGGAGAAGTAATAAATATGTCCGGTGCAAATCTTGGAGGGAAACTCTTGAAGAGATTCATGGTAAGGGCTTTGATCTCTCAGAGGAGATAGAGCAGGACAAGGTGGATGAGTTCGACGCCAAGTTACTCGTTTCTTATGATGAAAGTGACGAGTAGTAGGGCCGGTGAGGGAGCTATTCCCAATGGGGCCGATGGTGACATAGTCCCGAGGGGGAAAGGCTAACTTCCTGAGGGTAGACTAGGTTTTTCTTTCTTGTTCTTTGTACAGGGCTCCATGCGGGAGTGGTGTAAATGTACCTTTGTACCATCATTAATAATAACAAAGGAAACCTTTGGTTTTCCCTTCATATGAATTTCCACTTGTTTGTGTCTTTGTTTATGTTTTGAGTGTTGATGCCTGTTGATAATTAGTTCGGTATGTTGGACTTTTATGATAGGAACCCTTAGGTTATGCTTGATGAGTAATTGATGATAGTTAATCGTTCTGGGCTCGGTCCTTGAATTTGACTGAGGCTCATTGACCGTTAGGTTTTCGATATACTGGTCCTTAGGCTCTTACGTATTGTCCCTTAGGCTCTTACACATTGGCCCTTAGGCGCATTTTAGATTGGGTCGATGCGACTTCTGATATGGCTATAGTTTTTCCCCATTTTAGCAGAAGTTTTGATTATGCCTTGGCATGTTTTGTGTTCATCTGATTCTTCGACGGCTCAAATAAGAACCTCAATTACAAATCGATATGCGACGATAATCGAGTACCTCGGGAGGTTCTCTTGAGGGCTACTTTTTCGAAGCCTTTTGTTGAAGGCTGATTGTCTTGAAGCCTTGTCTTTTTTTGGAGATGATATGATCGAAGCTCTTTTGCTTATGTCGGGGGTAGCCTGATTAACTGGTTCTTTTCGAAGTGTTTTCGAAGTATTTGGAGGCCTTTAGTTCTATGGCGGCAGTCAGATGTCTCCGAGCTGCGTTAATTTGGCCATAGCCTTTTGATGCGACCGTAGTCGATAATCCCAAATGAGATGACCTCGGCGTCTATATTGAGGGTATGTCTTTTTAGGGGTCTTACAAGTTCGATATATAGCCTTGGCCTTAATATCGGGGTTGTGCCTTTTTTAAGGTCCTACGAGTTTTGGCATGCCTTGTTGAGGTCTTACAGATTTGGTGTTGCCTCACTGAGGGCTTACGAGCTCGAAGTTGGATGATCAAAGCCTTGCAAATTCGAGTCTTCGATGGCTCGATGAGCTGATTGTTGATGACCGTCCCCGAGTGTTCGAGAGTTTTTTGGCCCTTGAGCCATTTTGTATGAAAGTATTGAATTTCTTCGAGTGTTTTGATAAGCAAAAGAGGCTTCCTCTATTATTTGATGCATGCGTACATGTTGTTTTGCCTTCGAAAGCCCAATTATTCTACATGGACACGGTTCATTCGACCGTTTGGCTCAATACATCATTTTCCTATCGGGTCCTCCTATGCGTAGTTTGAGTTCTTTGAAAAGGCGACCTCCTAGGGTGATGCCCCCCAGTATTTGAGGTTGATTAAAGAGAATCCTTGAATACTTTACGAGTTCTCCTTAGGTAGCATATGGATGTTGCCTCGTTAAAAACCTCGCCGGTAAAACCCGTTTGGGATAAAATCCGGACTAAGGGAAAAAGAGCGCAACACATGCTTTAAAACCTAAGGTCTTCGAGCTGAGGGGTGCTTTGATTCTTCTTAATTGAATACTTGCAATAAGTTAATACAAAATATAAATGAAAAAGGGAGAGGGTTGTACCTTAATGATGGCGCTCGAGCTTTGATAAATTCTAATTGTTTGTTCCGGGGACACGGCATGGTCCTTTATTCACTCGTTTGGATGTAGTCGAGAATGTAGGTTGTGGTTAGTTGGAGCTAATTTTTTACTCGCCTTTTGGCCTCTTTGATGTAGAGGGCGTTGATGCTGGTGCCATGTGGTGCACCGCGAACATCTCTCTTGCTGCATTCTACTCCCCGTATTTTGTTTTGACTCCATCCTTGGTTGGGAATTTCATCGCTTGATGGAGGGTCGCAGGTACTACCCTCATACTGTGTATCCACGGCCTTCCAAGTAAGGCGTTGTATCTCATGTCACCTTCGATGACATGAAACTTGGTGTCTTGGATTGTATTGGGTACGCTGACCGGGAGGACGATTTCCCTTTTTGTTGTCTCACTTGCCATGTTGAATCTATTGAGGACTCGAGAAGCGGGTATGATCTGGTTGAGCAGTCCGAGCTGCTCCACCACCCTCGACCTGATTATGTTGGTCGATCTACCTGGATCCACAAGCACACATTTAATCTAAATTTTATTTAAAAGGAAAGAAATTACCAGTGCATTATTATGAGGCTGAGACAAGGTCTCGATGTCCTATTCGTCGAATGTGAGAGCATCTTCTGGTGTGTGCATCCGAGTTCGCCTTTCCCTGGGGATGGATATTTTTCTCCGTTTGAAAACGGGTTCCTGGTGGGGGTCAACCCCTCCAACAATCATGTGGATGATGTGCTATGGATCTTCTGGTTTGTTTTTTCTATTCACCTATCTTTCCCGAAATTGGTTTTTAGATCGGTAGTTGAGGAATTCATGAAGGTTCCTTTCACTGATCAATCGGGTTACCTCTTCTCGAAGCTGTCTGAAATCTTCGGTCCTATAACCGTGAGTGCCGATATTTGCATATCAAGTTAGGTTTCCTCTGTGAAGGGCCTGATAGTATGGGTTTCGGTCACCTGGCTTCTTTGATTTTACCTATGGTAGATACGATATCTGAGACATCAATGTTGAAGTTGTACTCGGATAATCGGCGTGCCTCTACCGGCCCGATATGTCTATCAAAACCGGCTATACTCATGAGTCCCTTGGAACTGAGACCTCGATCTGTTCTTCGATCACCTCGCGGTATATTATGCCTTGGTGCGTTTCTTCGATCTTCTACATACGTCAGGTATCTTTCCTTGTTTGAACTTGAATCCCTTTTCTTAAACTATTGCTCCTTCGCTAAGAGCCTGCCAGGATACACTGAGCCTAAAGGGGCTCCCAATTGGTCATCTTCGACCATTATCTTCGATTGATACCTGTTGTGCACATCCATCTAGGTCGCGGTGGGATATTCGATCAAATTTTATTTTAACTGCTTCGAGGCTACCGAGCTGCTCGTTCAAGCCTTGAGTGAATGTCTGTACTGCCAGTCATCGAAGACTGGTGGTAATTCCATTTGCTTTATCTAAAAGCGAGATACAAATTCCCCTAGCATCTCTTTCTCTCTCTGTTTGATTTTGAGGACATCAGACATCCTAGTGGCGACTTTGATGGCACCAGCGTGCGCCTCCACACAAGAGTTTGCCAACATGGTGAATGAATCAATTGAATTTGGGGGCATGTTATGATACCACATCACAGCCCCCTTTGATAGTGTTTCTCCAAATTTGTTCAATAAGACGGACTCAATTTCGTTGTCCTTCAAGTCGTTCCCTTTTACAGCACAATTATAAGCGGTAACGTGCTCATTGGGGTCTGTGGTCCCATTATACTTCAGGACATCGGGCATTCTGAATTTTTTCGGGATGGTCTTCAGAGCCGCACTTGATGGGAATGGCCTCTGCACAAACTTTTTCGAATCTATACCCTTCAAAATCGGGGATGCCCTGGGATCTGATCGACCCTCGAGTTATGAGTGTCCACCCTTTTGTCGTTATATTCTATCTTTTTTTCTCCTAATTCAATTCTTTTGGTAAGGTCCTCGAGCATCTTCATAATAGCAGGGTCTGTTGCTGACTCGTTGTCGCTCGATCTGTTCGGTACCTGTTCAGCTCGAGGAGCGATTTCCCGTGCTATTGTACTTGGGTTTTTCGTTGACTTTGCAGCTGTAAAATAGCCACTTATTTTGCTTGAAACATTTCAAAAATGACTTGGAGGCTGACTCCCTCTTCTTCTACCCCTCGTGCTTCTTGGCCTCCAGCATGGTCTTCCCTACGTCCATTCCTTAAGGGGTCCGCGCCTGCTTCCGTGTTTAGAACGTTGTGGGAGCTGATATCAACTGGCTCCACGTTTGGTACTCCCACAGGGTTTACAAGTGGTACACCCAGTCCTATGCCGCTATTTTCTCCAAGTTCTTCACTATTGTGAAGAGGTGCATTTTGTGTGCTAGACATGATTAACCTTTAAATCAAAGAATCTTTGGCAATAAAAAGTGTGAAGAGTAACGTGTGTTATCAGAGAACTAGCACCAAAACAATCACTATTATTCTTAGCCTCACGGTGGGCGCCAAACTGTTTACCTTAAAAATAGTAATTACAATTATATTTGATATTTGGTTCTAAAAATACATGATTTGTCTTAATACAAGTTGTAAGGTGAATAATGCTAATTGAATGTAAAGAAAGTAGGAAATGCAAACCGATAAGGCCACAAGACTGGGCCTCGAGTTGGTTGGAGTAGGGCTCGAGGTCTAAACGGGCTAGTAGCGATGAACAATTGATGAAGAATCAATGATAACGAGGGCCTTAGGGATGGCTTTTTATAGTTAATAATGAGCAATAAATGAAGAAAAATGAATGAATAATGAAAGAATAATCAATAAATGCAAAGAACAATTATGTTAGCAAAGAGCAGAGAATGTTGTGTTGTATTCAATATGTTGTATAATAATCTTCCACCGCTTTACAAAATGACAAGGGTCCCTTTTATATAGTAGGGGGGATTCCAATATAGTACATGTCTAATAATGATGAGGGAGTGCTATTGGTACAGCTATATAATGACTTAGTAGGGATCAGTATTATCCTTTGCAGACCTGGTAAGCTCTAACCACGTGTATTTGGGAATTTTCCCGCCTCTCCATGACGATCATCGATTGTACTGCTCCGAGGTTGACCATAATGAACCTTCGATGTGCTCCCTCAAGGTACGCACCATGGGGTTTCACTTTATGCCCCGCTTCAAGCTTCTTCGAGGTTAGGCATGGAGCGGCATAGTAGCCCCAGAATCGAACTCTCCAATTTTGGCCGTATATAGAACAAAAGTAAAAAATTGAAGTAGAACTTACAAAAAAATTTAAAGCATTTTTGAGATCATGAATATAATATATGTGAAGATATTATATATGTTAGTCTGATAAGAATAATATATCAAACTATTGAAATGCGTAGGGATTACAATGGTTTAGTTGGAAAGCAGTCTGAAAAGTGACAGTAAAATATGTGTGATTCTTTACCCTTGTTTTGGAGATTAAAATACTTGTGATTTTCTCCTCCTGTTATGGACACTAAAATCTTTATGATTTTCTACTCCTGTTTCAAGATTAAATCTGCATGAATTTCTACTCGTTCGTTGAGATTAAATTTTTCGTGAGTTTCTACTCATCTGTCGGAGATTAAAGTCTGAGTGACTTTATGCTCATTTTGGAGATTAAAATCTTAATGATTTTCTGCTCCAATTTATTATTATGTTTGAAGATCAAAAACTTCACCGATTATTAAATTTGGGTTGCGTAAGATATTACTCAGTTTGAAGATTAAAAACTTTACCGTTTATTAATTTTGGTCGTGTTGTGACACAAACAACAGTTCTTGTAGTTGGCTCTACAAAAAAATATATTTGGAATATGACATTATTCATCAAACGACTACACTACTTGCCACGATCTAATGGAATTGTGGAAAGAAGTGTTAAAGGAGATGAAAAATGTCTTGTTGATAAGTTCTGGTTTATCTCAGAACTTGTGGAGGAGAAGCTATTCTTGCAGCTAACCGAATACTCAATCGAGTTCCCCATAGCAAAATACAATCCATTCTATATGAAAAATGGAAAGTAAAGAAGCCCAACTTAAATTATTTTAAAGTGTGGGATGTTTTGACAAAAGTGCAAGTTCCTCAACCCAAGAGGGTAAAAATAGTATCGAAAACTGTTGCTTGAGTTTTTGTAGTACATGCAAATAATATTAAAGCATATTTATTTTTGGTTCAAAAATAAAATAATTCCAGCGTTCACGCTATTCTGGTAATAGAATTAGATAATGTGAGTTGTTTAAAAAATATATATCCTTATAGAAAGAAATGGAGTTGTCTGGTGAAAAATCTAGCGACCTCAGGAAAAGGCAAAGAAAAGTATACGTTATGAGGAGAATTCAAGATGCAATAAACGTCAAAATAGAACTACTTGTTTAAGGTTAGACGATAGTTACTGGGTACATGTTATTTATGTACTCATACTACACTTCTACACTAATCGTGCAGGATCTGAGGCAGGTGCATCTGGCGGTCCTTCTTGCGCATACCCCCGTTACCACGAGGCTTAGTGGTGAGCTGCTCTCTATGTCCATTCTGCAACGCCCGAAGTCTCTCCTTATTATATTTGTTTTTTGTCTATCTTATTTCAGACAGTAGTACAAGAGGTTTTGTATATTTTACTAGTTTGCCCATGCACTTGTGACACCGGGTTTTTGGATTATTCTAGTAGACATTTTATAGTTTTGGCATTAAATTTACTACTTTACTCTTTTCGTTATTTGGTGCTTTGGTCTTACTATAATTTCCTATTAATAGTTCTCTCATTAAATAAAATTAATTACTTTAAAAGTATTAAGATGAACAATTGCATGGACAGTTCACGGTTGGTTTGCCTAGCAGCGACGTTGGGCGCCATCATGGCCTATAGAGGGAATTGAGTCATGATAGCTTGGTATCAGTGCCCTAGGTTCACATAGGTCTCACAAGTCATGAGCAGGCCTAATAAAGTCTTGCAGATCAGTGCGGAGACGTTCGTACTTATCTTCAAGAGGCTATAGGGTGTTAAGAAAAATCTCTTTCTTCATCTTCTATCGTCCAATTGATGTTGTCATAAATATCTTTCTCTTATTCTCTCACAGATGGTGAGAACGCACGCGAAAGATGTACCAGACCATGAACGAGCTACTCCCCCTATTGGTAGAGTCCGAGGCAAAGGCAGAGGGAGGGCTCAAGCTCATGCCAGAGGATGAGGGAGACCTAGAGTTGCTCTAGTCGTGCCACCACTGGATCTAGTGGAGGATCCGGTTATTGAGGAGACCAAGGTAAGGTACCTGCAGTTGAGCCGGCCCCAAGGGATTTCATATCCGCTCCAGGATTCTAGGAGGTCATGGGCCATATGCTATGGTTCATGGACACTATGACGTAAGCTGGTTTATTGCTAGTGGAACCAACCACATCTTAGGTGGGATAGGGAGCACATACCCCTACCACTCAGGCTCTAGGGCATTTTGTTGCTATATATTAGACCCTGGGTGCAATACCCGTAGTTGGGTCTCAACCTATTACAGCGGCTATACCAGAGCCCAAACCAGCCGCGACCGGTGAGCCGCAGAAGCTATTTGATAGATGGAACATGCTACATCCTCCTGCCTTTGGCGGTGAGAAACATGAGGACCCCCAGGACTTTATTGATTGTTGTATGGATAGTGTCACGCCCCGAACCTGGGGAGGCGTGGCTGGCACTCGGTGCCGCAATTGCCTGAGTGAACCACTTTGCAACTCCTTTTTCTTTTTTTGTAACTACCATGGGCCAACATGGCCATAACTCGTAATGTATAACTATAGGCGGGCAACACTGTATCATTGAATAATTTTTCTTAAAACATGAATACATATGGACCGTCAAGGCCTCTGACATGCTGTAAAAAATGAACCTCTGTCTACAAAGCCTCTAATATTATTTGACATCAAACGGGACAGGGTACCGGCCTGCCCATTAGTCTGTAACAAAATTCTGACACGATGACTCATAGACTCGGCTGCACTCCGAATGAGGTGGAGTCTTACCGATCCTTCGTTGAATGCCAATCTCGTCTACTGTGAGGGATCTATACCTGTAGGCATGAATGCAGCATTCCCAACAAAAGGACGTCAGTACGAATAATATACTGAGTATGTAAGGCAGAACTCAAACATAACCATAAGTCAATATTAATTAAATACATATAAGAATCAACCTGAATCTATGAAGTGCCACCGTATATGTATACTTATTATACTTACATATATATATAATGATTCTCTTTAAGACTATTATCCATATCGTCTGATGCATGACTGTCCAACTGATCAGTGGTAACTGCCCGATCGGCTGTAGCGCGGTGGTAAATGCATGACTGCTCGACCGGCCGCAGCTTGGTGGTAAATGAATATGCATGACTACCCAACCGGTGGTAAATAATGATACATAACTTCCCAACTGGTGGTAACTGCCCGACCGGCCATAGCACGGTGGTAAATGCATGAAGATGCATGTACATGTATCACTATATTGTAAACATTAACATCTCTATCATATACCGTATTAGGGACTTAGGGACATACTTAGACATGCTTGAATATCATTTAACAAGAATAACTAATATAGACATCCTTAACTGCTAAGAGTAGAAACACTTATTAGATAGCATTATGTTTACGTATCGTTACTTGGATCATTCCAAAAGAAAGAAGGATTATCCTTAACATACCTGAACTGATTCTCTTGAGAAAGATTTAACCGTACTCTCATTAGCTACATTGGCCTTAATCCACCTTCTTGTCTATCGATTTCATGTACTCCTTGAGCTCATTTTTCAACAAATCTCTGAATCCACAATCTTTCCAAGCCTCAAACCAAGGTCCACCAAGTGTATAATTAATTGACTTAGGAAATGGTTAACTAATCAGCAGGGAGGATAATACTACCCGCGTAGTCACTAGTCATGCTCTACGGATAATTCAACTACATGAGTTGGCAAGTATTTGCATTGTGCAAAATACACAAAGAGAATAACTTCAAAATCACAAACTAACGAAATCACACCTAACCAACCATTGCGCCCATTGAGAAATCAGATGAGAAAATAGCAGCATCCAGTGCAGGCGTTCCTGCCTTTGCCCTTCATCCAACACATCTTCAAGTTTACATACCTATAATACAAAGAATTTCCATTTTTTGTTGTTGTTTCTTTTGGTGTATAATCATGATGTACACACATTACAACATATTTATCATTAACCATATACCAACAAAGTTACAGATCCAACTCAACCTCTACTATCTTTATACCCCACTTACCTCTTCTTTTGGTCAAATTTATTCTTCACATATTAAAGGCAAGAAAAGAAGTCAATACACTTAAAAAGAAAGGGTAAAGATAAAGTGTTTTGGATATGTTAGGTTGCTAGCAACATAATGACTTAAAGAGTCATCTAATGTCAATTGCATGGCTTCCACGTGGGGTGGGTGGAAAAAGTTTAATCTTTATCCAATTATTAGGTAATTAGGAAATGTCTCGTTACCCGGTAATTAATCAATTACCCGTGTATTTAAAAATTATCCCAAATTACTTAAAATACTACTCACTTTTAATACACTTTATACACCTTACTATAATATATATTACTATCGTGGTCATGTGGTACCATATAAAATTAGTGCATACATTATTATTTCATTAAAACATCCATGAAAAAAATGTATATATTTTCTCATCTTCTCATTTTGCTAATCTCATTTAAAGAGTACAAATTTTTGTACATTTATTCTTAAAGTGGTAAAGAGATAACCTTCTTTTCTTGTGAAAAAATAATTTCTATATTTACAATAAATAAAATCTCATAAACTTTTTCATGTTATGTGTATAATTTAAAGCATATTTGGAAGTAGTAATATTATTAACTATATAAAAATCATATTTTTTAAACTTATTTTTCTACAATAAATGTTCTAGTAAAATTAAATACCATATCAAAATGTATTTAATAGTATCAATGTTGTTAAAGTCACGGGATGTAACAGATAGACTGCACAATATTAGAGTATTGGAGTCCCACGAGGTGGACTTTACGACCTTTCAGCTGGAGGGCATGGCCTGTAGATGATGGCAATCCTATCTTCTCAGCAGACCAGCAGGTTCTCCTCCCTTGACTTGGGACCAGTTCACACATCTCTTTCTTGAGAGATATATCCCACCCTCTCAGAGGGAAGAGTTATGGGGTCAGTTCGAGCGGCCCCAACAGGGTTAGATGTCTATGACTGATTATGAGGCAAGATTCTCTGAGTTGTCTCTCCATGCACTTATGATACTCCCCACCAATGCAGAGAGAGTGCAAAGGTTTATTGCGGGCTTTCACTATGGTAACCAGGTCACTATGGCCCGAGATATTGTGACGGGGACTTCGTATGAGCATGTTGTGGAGATAGCTCGGAGGATCGAGGGTATTCTTCAGCAGGCTGAGAGCAGGCACTGAAGGACAAAGGATCTCGATATTTTAGAGGGTTTAATGGCGCTCTGTATGGCAAGAGGTTAGTATGTGAGGTGCCAGCATAGCAGGCCCACATATCCAGCACCGTCGCCTTCTAGGGGTTCTCCAGTGCGGCCCTTTTCAGCGCCATTCCAGATAGCTCCTACCGTCCACCGGCTATAAGGTTCTTCCAATGGGTGTTCAGGTCCACAGAGTTAGACTCATGGTCCGTCATCTTCCACACTGACAGGTTTCTTTGAGTGTAGGGAGCTTGGTCATGTGTGGAGATTCTGTCCCAGGCTTCGAGGCAAGGCAATATAGTAGGGTCATCAGCCCATAATTACCGCACCAGTCGTCCGGCCATCCAGAGACGGAGGGCAGGTGGGTAGGGGCCGGCCTAGAGTTGGAGGCCATTCAGGTGGCGCACCAGCTAGGTTCTATTCCTTTCCATCCAAACTAGATACAGTAGCCTCAGATGTCGTGATCATATGTATTATTTCTATTTGCGGTAGGGATGCTTCAGTACTATTTGATATATGGTCTACATATTCATATGTTTCATCTTTGTTTGCTCATTTTCTAGGTGTTCCTTGTATATCCTTGGGTATTCTTGTATATGTGTCCACACCATTAGGCGATTCTGTAGTGGTGGATCGAATTTACAAGTCTTGTATCATGACTTTATGTGGTTACAAGACCAGAGCGGATCTTCTGTTACTCGACTTGACCAACTTTGAGGTCATCCTAGGCATGGACTAGTTGTCTCCGTACCATTTCGTCCTTGATTTTGTAAGGCCCTATAAAATTTCACCTAAAATTCAAGGTCTTGTTGTGCCAATGTTGAGCAGCGTGTTGGGGAGTTGAAGAATTTGTTTTGGCAGAGCAGGCCGTTTCTATGGTCCATTCGGCGATCCCAGAACTGATTTACGGACTGCAGGTCCGCCGCAAAGTAAAGCACATAATTGGTCAAACTTTGGGAGTGATTTTGCGGTAAATTATGCGGCCGCATAATTATTTCATGGGTCGCACATTTGTCGCAGAAGTCAGCATGAGAAATTTTGGAAGGAGGTTCTGCGGTCCCTTCTGCGAACATAGAATTAGTCTATAGATCGTAGACTTGCCGCATACCTGCACAAAAATGCCCAGTTCCGGAGGACCATTATGCAGACTGCAAAAGTGTTATGCGGTCGCATATGCTACCACAAATCTACCCCGGGGCTTCATCTTTTCTAATTTTATAACCCGACCCTATTTCGATATATAGTCATTGAAGACCATTAGTAAGGTAAAAAATGAGATATTTTGAGAGTGGGGAAGTGCTCTAGAGTGAGAGGGGGTTCCTAAACTAATTTCTTACCAATCCTTGCTCAAGTCTTGAATAATTCACAAGAAAAAGTCACAAGGTCTTCATCCAAGAGGTAACGTTCCATATCCTAGTCTTCAATTTCGAGTTTGTGGTAGAAGATGAATAATGGGGATTGCGATTGTTAGGTATGGGGATGTTACCTATGCATGAATGTACCAACAAAGTTGTAGGAAGGTTGTTTAGCTAAAAGGGTAGATATTGGGTTGTGGGATGAAGGAATCCACCATAGGAGGACCTTGAAAGCTTAATGCACGTCTAGTGTTTGATAAAATGCTCAAATAAGCTGGAACCATGAACTCCTTCCTTATTTGTGTTCAATTTTGCTATATTTCTAAATTGATCGAAGTGGCTAAGATTTCAGGAACATTGTAATAATTTAAAGGAAAGCTCAAGGCGAGGTATGTTAGCTAAACTCCTCTTTTAGAATCAAACTCCACAATGTACTTGTAAGTCCCAAGTTGTTCATTATAAATTGATTATACCGAATAAGCCTTATGTCAAAAGATATATGTTCAATATGTATTCAAAATGTTCTTGTTATGTTGTGTTATTATTTGAGAATGTGTTCAAAGTATGGGTTGCATATCTAAATGTTATAACTTCAAGTCGTGTTTCAAATGAAAGTTATTATGCCAAATTATGTAAGAAATTTCAATGTGCTTAAGACTCTTATTTGCTCACATGCAGACTTAAAGTCTTGAATAAAAATGCTTTGTTGTTTATGATCCGTGATGATGTTTAAAAGTGAAAAGAGGTGAGCATGAAATATATAATATGACCAACGTGCCAAGAGTGATATTACATTTAGGGCAATTGGTGCCAATGGAACAAGGAGGCGTGTAAAAGATACTGAAATGAGTTGTAAATCCTTTAAACAAATAAACACATTGGGAATATTGTTAGTCACCAAGGAAGGGTAGGTTGAAATAACCTAACCTCAAAACTACACATGCCAGTGTAGGAGTGAATTGTGATTATTCCCCATATTAGGGATGAGATTGATGTGATGAGAATATTCTCGTTTATTGGGATGAGATGATTTCTAGAAAAGGGTGATGTCGATCCACATGGCATCGTGATGAGACGGCCTAGCTGATCGTGTCGAGATCGGATGCCATTCCGCACACATGGTGGTGATTGTGCTTGAGATTATGATTGAATCAATGATTGAGATTGATATAATGATTATGATTTTGGTTGATGTCTTTGGGTGAGACGGCCTAGACGATCAAGCAGTGATCAGACTCCGTACTAAGATCATAGGGGTATATCCATGCAAATGATCTCCCAACCTGAACTATGGAAATTTACTAGAAAACTTGTCTTGCTCCTAACTCGATGATTTGGTATTGTTTGAGGCTCCCATCAATTTTATGATTGTTCCTCCTTGTGTTATCACTTGTTATATTGATAGGGTGCTTAGTCATTCATACTAGTACTAGTACTATTCCATATGTACCAACGCCCCTTTATGCCGGGGCACTGCATCTTTAATGGATGCAGGTGGTTCCACATCAGACGACTTTGATCATTGATAGCGGTACACCCTCTTCTCAGCTAACTTGGTGAAGCCAACTTCATTTCGGGGTCGTGTATCTCCGTTTCTTGTATAATATGCTTTGAGGTATAGCAGGGGCCTTGTTGCTGGCACTATCATCGTACTCTTTTGTATCTAATATAGGCTCAGTAGACATATGTGGGTTGTATGTTGGTGTTGGTAAAGTCAAACTAGTAATGTTATATTTATACCACATGTTCCACTTCTAAGTCAAACTATGAAGGTTTATGTACTTTGAAAATTATAAATGATGTAACTAATGATAATGAAGTGGTGCTGCTAAAGATCCTCCCCATTGCCTAATTAACTAAATAGATCTTTTCTGTGAGTTCAGGTAGAAGGTATTGTACATGCTTGCTTGGTCGGTTTATCTCGGCTGAGCGCCGATCGTGCTCTCCGAGATCAGGGCGTGACAGATTTCCATGCCAAAACTGTTACTTTGGCGATGCTAGAGTTGCCTAGATTGGAATTGAAGGGTTTATCTAGTCGAATTCTCTTTCTTGAAGGCTCGACATATGATCGAGAAGGGTTGTTTGGCTTATCTGGCTTATGTTCGAGATACTTCAGCAGAGACTCCCATGATTGATTAAGTGCCTATAGTGCGGAGTTCTCCGATGTGTTTCCTTCTGATCTACCAGGAAGGCCACCAGATCATGATATCAATTTTTGTATTGATTTGGCTCCAAGTACCTAGTCTATCTTTATTCCACTATACTGCATGGCTCTAAAAGAGTTGAAGGAGTTGAAAGAACATCTGGAGGAGTTGCTAGCAAAGGGGTTTATCAGACCGAGTGTGTCACCTTGGGGTGCACCGGTGTTGTTCGTGAAAAAGAATGATGGGACTATGCGGATGTACATTGACTACTGCAGTTGAACAAACTTACCATAAAGAACAAGTACCCATTGTCGCTTATTGATGATTTGTTTGACTAGTTGTAGGGTGCCAGAGTGTTCTCTAAGATTTACTTGAGATCGGGGTATCATCAGCTAAAGATTCATGCTTCGGATGTTCCGAAGACGCCTTTTTGGACTAGATATGGCCACTATGAGTTTTTAGTAATGTCCTTCAACTTGACCAATCCCATGACAGTGTTTATGGATTTGATGAACTGGGTGTTCAGGGCATATATTGACTCATTTGTCATTGTCTTCATTGATGACATATTGATTTACTCGCATAGCATGGAGCAGCATGAGGAGCATTTGAGAGTTTTGCTTCAGACCTAGTGGGAACAGACGTTATATGCTAAGTTCTCCAAGTGTGCGTTCTGGTAAGATTCTATGGCCTTCTTGGGGTATGTTGTATCAGGCCAAGGTATTAAGGTAGATCATAGGAAGATCGAAGCAGTCCAGAGTTGTCCTCGTCCTACCTCAACGACCAAGATCATGAGTTTCTTAGGGTTAGCAGGTTATTATCTCCGGTTTGTGGAGGGCTTCTCATCTATTATAGCACCTCGAACTAGATTGACCCAGAAGGGTGCTCCGTTCTGATGGTCCGATGATTGTTAGGCGAGCTTTTAGAAGCTCAAGACCACATTGACTACAACACTGATGTTAGTGTTGCCTTCCGGTTCATGGATGTATACTATGTATTTTGATGCTTCATGTGTTAGCCTAGGTTGTGTATTGATGCAGGAGGGGTGAGTTATTGCAAAAGCTTCACGTCAGGTGAAGCTTTAATGACCTGATCGGTCATTTTGAGCATTTGCATTCCGTTCAACCATTTAAGGTCTTGAGTATCTTCATATGATGTATTATAACTTGTATAAATAGTCAGTTTCAGTTTTTGCATGATTCGGAATTCGTTTGGAAGAATAATTCTCAATTAGGAAGCTCTAAGTTAGAAGAGGTGACCAAGTTTGATTTTTGAGTATTTGACCTTGAATCGGAGTTTTAATGGTTCCATTAGGTTCGGATAGTGATTTTGGACTTGATCGTATGCCTAGATTTGTATTTGGATATTTCTAGAAGATTTGGCACTCATTAACGTTGGAAATTTGAAGGTTTGGAATGTTCATAAGTTTGATCGAGAGTTAACTTTGATGATATCGGGTCTGGATTGGGGTTCCGAAAATTTCAATAGCTTTGTTATGTCATTTGGGACTTGTGTGTAAAATTTGAGTTAATTCCAAGTTGATTTGATAAGGTTCGGCATGTGTTTTGGAAGTTGAAAGATTCAAAGTTCATTACGTTTGATTTGAGGCGCGATTCTAGGTTTTGATGTTGTTATGCATGATTTGAGACCTCAAGTAAATTCGTGTTAGGTTATGGGACTTGTTGGTATATTTGGACGGGATCCCAAAGGGCTCGGGTAAGTTTTGGACGTGGTTCATATCATTTTTGTCACATGTTGCATTATTAAATGAGTGTTGGTTCTAGTGTTGCGCACCATCGATTTGTTTTGCGTAGGTGTGGTGGTCACAGAAGTGGTAATATGGCCGCACCTATGGCAAGGGTTGAGTTGGGCTGCCTCCGCAGAAGCGGGATTTTTATCGCACCTACGACATTGCAGATGTAGGGAAAGTGTCGCAAAAGCGAAGTGTGGCACAGAAGTGGGAGCTGTTGGCGCAGAAGTCAGGCATTTTTTGCAGGTGTGATGGGCGAGTTTCAGTGGTTTTTTGCAGAAGCGAGTTTTTGGTCGCAAAAGCGACATCGCAGAAGCGGCTAAGTGTGTTGCAAATAAGACGATTCCTGTATAAAAGCTATATATCAAGGGCTTGGCTATTTTATTCACATTTTGCATTGGGGAGCTCAGATTTGGGCGATTTAGGAGGCAATTTTCACCATATGGATTGGGTTTTGAGTCGTTCATAGGTCGATACGCGTGGGATGACATTTCTAGAGTATTGTTTGGCTAGCTCGGTATTAGATTCACCTTGTTCGAGGTAAGTAACACTTCTAAACTTGGTGTAAAGGGTATGAACCCCTGAATATACGTGATTGGTGTTGAGGTAATGCACATGCTAGGTGACTGGCGTGTGGGCATGCACCGTGTGAACTATGACATGGTTGGTTTTGTGGTACTGTGTAGTTACATAATCTAGTTTTTATCAATGAAATTTCTATGTGCTAGAGTAATTGAGTTGTGATCCATGTTTAGGCCATATGCTTATTCCATTGGGACCCACTAAGGTCATTTCTACTGTTGAGTTATTTGCTTAAAATGCATTTACATACTCAGTCATACATTTATTTACATATCATATTTCAGTCTCTGTTATTATTTGTTGTCACGTCATGTTAACATTATTTGGGTTGATTGGCATGAGAAGATTTGTGAGCCCGAGATACTGGAGAGATAGATGACTGAGTTGGGGCCTGAGGGCCGGATTGTGAGTGATATTGATAGAATCGGGTTACACGCCATAGCAAGTGTTATTGATTCATCATGGGATCGGGTTGCACGTCGCAGCGGGCTTTACTGATTCATGATGGGATCGGGTTGTACGTCGCAGCATGCTTTATTGATTTATGATGAGATCGGACTGCACGCCGTAGAAGGTATTATTGATTTATGATGGGATCGGGCTGCATGCCATAGTAGGTTTTATTAGCACTTTGGAATGATCTGCCCCTCCGGAGTCTGACATAGCAGCAGTGAGCACAGGTTTAATTGACTCATAATGGGATCGGGTTACGCGTCGCAATATGTACTATACAGTGCTGAGTGACTGAGTGTGCTGAGTTATTGAGCGTGATGAGTGGGAGTGCGATACAATGAGATTGAGTAATCTCGGCCACTGTGGGCAAAATCATCAACGTATACCAGCTGATCAGGTGGTTGTGCATACATAACGTCGTAACCTTTTTCTGTATCCCATTACACACACACACACACACACACACACACACACATATATATATATATATATATAACGCCATCTGGTCATGGGTTAATGTACATATATAAATGAATGCAATGCATGAGAAGTACATTAATAAAATCTCTTGGAATATCATAAGACCATTATACCTCTAATTAATATCATAAAATAAACTTTATCAACTTATGTATTTTCTGAGACCCATGAACAGATGATAGAATAATATGATACATGGGGAATCAAGAACATAGGAACATCTAGTATTTCTATGAATAGAGTCATTTATGGAAGTTGTGCATTTACTCGTTATGTTTGTATCAGCAGTGATCTAGCACTTTGGAATGATCTGCCCCTCCGGAGTCTGACATAGCAGCAGTGAGCACAGGTTTAATTGACTCATAATGGGATCGGGTTACGCGTCGCAATATGTACTATACAGTGCTGAGTGACTGAGTGTGCTGAGTTATTGAGCGTGATGAGTGGGAGTGCGATACAATGAGATTGAGTAATCTCGGCCACTGTGGGCAAAATCATCAACGTATACCAGCTGATCAGGTGGTTGTGCATACATAACGTCGTAACCTTTTTCTGTATCCCATTACACACACACACACACACACACACACACACACATATATATATATATATATATAACGCCATCTGGTCATGGGTTAATGTACATATATAAATGAATGCAATGCATGAGAAGTACATTAATAAAATCTCTTGGAATATCATAAGACCATTATACCTCTAATTAATATCATAAAATAAACTTTATCAACTTATGTATTTTCTGAGACCCATGAACAGATGATAGAATAATATGATACATGGGGAATCAAGAACATAGGAACATCTAGTATTTCTATGAATAGAGTCATTTATGGAAGTTGTGCATTTACTCGTTATGTTTGTATCATATGGATCATGCCAAAAGAAAGAAGGAATAGCCTTAACATACATGAGCCGATTCTTGGAATTTAGAGCTTCATCCGTAAGCTTTTAGCAAGCTTATGTGATTTTCTTTTAAGTTATGTATAATAATCCTTGTAGGAATTGGTTGAAATGTTATGGATTCTCTTTATATCTATTCTTTAGGTTATGTTTTGTAATCTTTGCAAATGGGAAAATATTATAAGATCACTTACTTAAATATTTAAATTCCAAATGTCAAACTTTTATGTCTTTACACGTAGGAAGATGTAGTGTCTTGTATTTAACCTTTTAGTGTGCCACCTTTCAACTAAATGTATGAGACACTTAATTTGAAGGGGAGGGGGGACTGCCACATAATCCATTTTAATCCTTATCTAATATATCCCTAATTAATTAGGTAATATTCCATTACCCAACAATTAACCAATTACCCACATAATTAAGAATTATCTCAACATAATTAAAATTCTACTCACTTTTAACATGGCTTGTACACCTTACTATCATGGTCATGTAGTACCTTGTATGAAACTAGTCCATAAATATTGAGTATTTTAGCTCGCGCCACATTTTATCCCAAAATGTCAAACTTCGTCGAAAATTCATTTTCTTTAATTTACTTATCCTCTCACCTTCACGAATTTATTCATCACCTTTTTAAAATAGCATAATGCATATAATATCCAAATAATCTTATCTTTGGACTAAGGAAAATTATCTAACGACAATTTCATGTATAATACTACAGGGTCTAATATCGTCGTAATATAATACTTCAGGGTATAACATCGACGTAATATTGCGGGGCGTAACACTTTCATCCACAAATTGATGGGCAGTCGAAGCAAATAGTTCAAATCGTAGAGGATATGCTCAAAGTATATGTGATTGACTTCTGAGGGCAGTGGGATCGATTCTTGCCTTTGGTCGAGTATGCTTATAACAACAATTATCAGTCCAACATTGAGATAGCTCCATTTAAGGCTTTGTATGGTTAGCGATGTCGTTCTCCCATCGGATGGTTTGAGCCCGATGAGGCTAGGTCATATTGCACTGATTTAGTGAAGGATGCCTTGGGAAAGGTGAAGTTGATTCAGGAGAAACATCGTACAACACGGTCCAGACAGAAGCATTATGCGGATCAAAAGGTGCATGATTTATCATTTAAGGTGGGAGAGAAGATACTCTTGAAAGTCTCGCCGATGAAGGAAATCATGAGGTTCGGGAAGAAGGGTAAGTCGATCCCCTTATATATTGGTCTATTTGAGGTGTTGAGGCGAGTTGGGGAGGTTGCTTATTAGCTTGCTTTGCCTTCTAGTCTATGAGTAGTTCATCCATTTTTCCACGTATCTATGCTTCGGAAGTATCATGCCGACAGGTCGCATGTGTTAGATTACAACACGTTTCAGCTAGATGAGAGCTTCGGTTTTGAGGAGAAGCGAGGTTCCATGGTTGACAAGCAGATTTGCCAGTTGAGGTCTAAGACGTTTTTTTGCGATAAAGGCCCAGTGGAGGGGTCAACCAGTCGAGGAGGCAACTTGGGAGATCGAGGAGGCGACTTGGGAGACCGAGGAGGACATGCGGAGTAGATATCCACACCTATTCAGCACTTCAGGTACGATTCTAGACCGGTTTGAGGACAACCATTTGCTTAAGAGGTGGAAAATGTAATGACCCGGCCGATCGTTTTGCTTTTTAGGTCCCAGTTCCCTTAAATAAGACTCCTCGTATGTCCTTTTACTATTTTATGACCTGCGGGGATGGTTGACTTGGGTTTGGAAGGGTTCGGGTTGAAATCGGAATACTTGGTTCCTTAATAGTGGCCTATGATGGCCAAGTTTAACTTGAGTGAATGCTTTTAGTAAACAACCTCGGAATCGGGATTTGACGGTTCCAATAGATTCGTATGATGATTTTTGACTTAGGCGTATGTTCGAATCGGGTTTCGGATGACCCTGGAGCATTTCAACGCTTAATGTTGAAAGTTGGCACATTGAAGGTTTTCTAGTTCTTTAAATTTGATTTGGAGTACACTTTGGTGTTATCGAGGTCCGTTTGGGATTTCGAGCCTAGTAATAGTTCCGTTATGGTGATTTATGACTTGTATGCAAAATTTGGTGTCATTTCGAGTAGTCTAAGTATGGTTTGCTGCACTCGGCGTAAGTTTAAAAGCTTGAAGTTCATAACTTGATTCAATTTGGTTTTGGGGAGCAATTCCTAGTTTTGATGTTATTTTACGTGTTTTAAGAGTTCAAGCAAGTCCGCATTATGTTTACAGACTTGTTGGTGCTTTTAGATGGGGTTCTAGGGGCTTGGATGCATTCCGGACTACCCGAAGCTATGTCCAAAAAGTTGTCACTGTTGTTCTGGTTTCCTTCTTTGCGAACGCGCAGGGAACCTTGTGATCGTGAAGAAGTACGTGTTCGCGAAGAAGGAACTGGGGACTGGGTGGGTTTGTTCTTTGCATTCACGAAGTCTTCGCCGCATTCGCGAAGGCTTGGGTCTTTTGGCCTTTGCGTTCGCGAGTGACTTGTCGCGTTCACATAGTGTACATGGGCCTGGGCAACCTAGTTTTCTTACGCGTTCATGAGTAGGGTCACGCGTTCGCGATGAGAGGGCAGATCAGTGCATCATGTTCGCGAGTGTCCTCTCACGATCGCGAAGAGGAATTTTCCTGAGTTCTTCAGTTTTGCTTTCACAATTGTGAGGGTTTGTTCGCGATCGCGAAGAAGGCAGACCTGGGTAGAGACTTTTTAGAAGTCGGGATTTTGGCTATTTTGCTCAGTTCTCTCACTTGTTGGACGATTTTAGGGCTCTTTGAGGAGGGTTTTTCACCTAGCTATTGAAGGTAAGTATTTTATACATAACATGAGTTTAATATATACACTATGGGTAGATTTAATCATAGAAATTGTGGAAATTTTAGGATTTTGTTGAAAAACCTAGGTTTTGATAAAAATGGGATTAGACCGCTAAAATGATTATGGAATTGAGTAGAAATTATATATTTGGGTTCATAAGGTTATGGATAATATTTATCTTCGAAAATATCCGAATCTGACCACGTGGGTGCGGGGTTGAATTTTAGGAATCTTTCAATTTGGGTTGGGTAATTACTCTAATAGCTAAATTATGAACTTTTGAGTATATATTGATTAATTTATACAATATTTGGCTAGTTTCGGATGGTTCGACACCGACTTGAGACTTTTAGAGTGGTTTGTGGACCCAAAAGTGAGCTTGGGAATGAGGTAAGTCTCTTGCCTAACCTTGTAAGAGGGAATTTAACCCATAGGTGTTTAATTGCTATTTGTTACTAATTGTGGGTGCTACATACGCACGAAGTGATGAGAGTCTGTGCATAGCTAAAAACCATGCTTATGTCTGGGTAGTTTTTGGACTCTACCATGTAATACTTGTATTATTTATACTATACTTGTTATTTTAAGCACTTAAATTATATTGATACTTAATAAAGGATTCGTAAAGACCGAACTTCATTACTTGGGGTTTTGCGGGTTACTCTACCGTTAGTAGAAATTGTACCTCCTTGTGTATTATTCTTCTTGTAGTCATTAATCGAAGTTCGTAGAGTATTCTCTCTTATTTTGGATCGGGTCGAATGCCTCGGTAGTATAATCGATGCATCTATTGTTTGTGCCGGTCGACCCTCGGCAGTGTACAAATTATTCTAGATTGGGTCGTACGACCTCGGCATAAATATTGCGTGATATTGATCGGAGTCCGATTGTACTTGGTATTTCTTCCATGACTTGAGAAATTATAATTTACTTGATGGCTAATTGAAGTTAGTATGTATTAGTTGGAGATCTTAATTGGCATCTAGTTAAAGAATCACTTATTTATTGTTCATTATTGCGCTATTCTTACTGATGTATTCAATGCCTGCTTATGATTACTGCATTTTATTTATTGGACCACTAGTAAATATAGATGTCAATCCCTCGTCATACTTCTTCGAGGTTAGACTAGATACTTACTGGGTACAGGTTTTTTATGTACTCACGCTATACTCCTACACTAATTGTGTATGATCTGAGGCAGGTGCATTTGATGGTCCTTCAGGCGCATACCCTGGTTACCCCGAGGCTTAGTGGTGAGCTGTTCTTTATGCCCGTTATGCAGCGCCGGAGTCTCTCCTAGTTGTATTTATTTATGTCTATGTTATTTCAGACAGTAGTATAGGAGGTTTTGTATATTCTACTAGTTTGCTCATGCACTTGTGACATCGGGTTTTGGGAGTATTCTAATAGAAATTTTATAGTTTTAGGTATTAAATTCACTACTTTAACTTTTTCGTTATTTGGTGCTTTGGCTTACTATAATTTCATATTAATTTATCATTAAATAAAATTAATTACTTTAAAAATATTAAGATGAACAATTGCATGGACAGTTCATCGTTTGCTTGCCTAGTGGAGACGTTGGGCGCCATCACAACCTATAGTGAGAATTGGGTTGTGACACTACGTGATTTACTGTGTTGCTTTAATGTGCCAATCTGTGACTTTGTTGTTACTTGGTAAATTGATTGCCAAGATGAATTTACTTGTGTGGAGTTATCATCTTATACTTTGTTGAGTTGTTGGTAACATAACAGTTTCGAATAAAGAAATTGTTAACATGCTCTTCCTGATGTGACTCTTAAGGTAAAACTCGTCATCTCACTCAGTGCTTTACTTTACTTAAATTGTTATCACGCTTAATGATTCTACACTTAATTGTTCATTTATCTGCTATTTTACTTTATTTTCAAATGTTATTTTACTCCACCTTATATGATTTCTAAACTAAACTCATTTTTCCATTTGATACTCTACTTTGTATAAATTATACTTTATTTTACTTTATTTGATTTCTAAAATGTGTTGCCAGTCAAGAACTCCCACGTGCAGAAGACGAGAGTAGTAGAGATGAGTATGTTGAGATGGATGTGTGGGTGTACCAGGAGAGATATGATTAAGAATGAAGATATCCAGAATAGAGTGGAAGTAGCCTCCATGAAGGACAAGATGCGGGAGTCGCGGTTGAGATGGTTCGGACATGTTAGGAGAAGAAACATTGATGCCCCTGTCAGGAGGTATGAGGGGTTGGCCATGGAGATTTTGAGAAGGGGTTAAGATAGGCCTAAGAAGTACTGGGGAGAAGTGATTAGGCAGGACATGGTGCTGTGTCAGCTCACTGAGGACATGACTCTTGATATGAGGGTGTGGAGATCGAGTATTAAGGTAGAAGGTTAGTAGGTAGTTTATAGTGTTCATCGATAGGCTTAGCGTGCATGTCCCTTCATATTCTTAGAATTTTTTATTACGATATGTGATTTTGTTCGCCTCGGGTATTATATTCTTGTTGCTATTCTTTGATACTACTTATCCTTTATCTCTCCCTTTTTCTCTTCTATCTTTCTTCCTTCCTTGCTTCCCTCTTCTTCTTCTTTCCCTTCCTGAGCCGTGGGTCTATTGGAAATAGCTTCTCTACCTGCATTAGGTAGTGGTAAGGTCTGCGTATAGACTACCCTCCCTAGACCCCACATGTTGGGATCAAACTGAGTTTGTTGTTGTTGTTGTTGTTGTTTATTTGATTTCTAAAATAAAGTCATTATCTCATTTGACACTTTACTTTATTCAAAATTATTATTATGCCTTATTTTATACATCTCTCAAACATTTTGTTTAGCAATGGATACAAATACGATGTACGTGGTAGCACGTGGACTTTGTTGTGCGAAAGTGACTGATAATATGGGCACGAGGTGCCATGGGTGTCGGATTCTTGATTGTGACACATGATTTGTGATTATGAGGTGTGGTGTCTCGCAGTGATTATTGTTGTAAATCATGTGTTGGAACGACTTGATTACTTGAATTGTCATTTTTTTCCCTAATTGGTTTCTTTCATATTTTAACTGTGTTCTGATTATTTTGTCGTTTTATCACTTGTTTATTTCTTTTTTCCATTTTTTGTTTCCTTCCGTTGTTAACCTTATATTGATGTTATTTCCGCTGTTAACTTTAGATTTATATATATTTACATATGTTATTATCTAGTGAGTGTCTTGACTTACCTTATCACTACTCTATCGAGGTTAGTCTTAATATTTACTAGGTACTGCTATGGTGTACTCATGCTATGCTTCTGCACATTTTTGAGAGTGGTGCCTATGTGGTTGGAGACTATAAGGTATACCTATCATTTCTTTCGTAGGCCTCGGAGTCACCATCTTACGTCATTATACTACTATTAAATTGTAATTCAAAACAGTATTATATTTTTGTAGTGTTTTGTGCACTCTCCATAGATCTTATGGCTCTGTATTACCGAGTTTTGGGATTTTTAAAAGGTTTATTATGATATTTGCTATGCTTTGGGCCATTGTTCTCAATTTTATTAAACATTAAATTGTTATGTCTTATCTGGTGTTGTTGTGTGATAGGCTTACCTAGTCATAGAGACTAGGTTCCATCACAATGGTTCATGAAGGGCATACTAGGGTCGTGACAATAGTTAATTTAAAGATTTGTAGTTTTACTACAGTCAACATAGGGTCAAGACGACCTCTTTTTGGTGTTTTAAATGCGCGAGCATGTTCGTAGCGTGTTTTATGATTGAAATGCATATATGATTTGTGTCTGGGAGGTTTTGAATGAGATTCAAATGTTAAAACTAAGATTTTATAATTGTTGATTTTCTAGTGCAATAATTCTGAAAAAATACCAGTTATGTCCCTAATTTCGTCCATAAATTTTCGATTTTCTTTAAAACTTTATAACATCTTATCTCTCTCCTTTTAAGGCCAAATTGGGTGAATCAAAAGGCTATCTCGAGTGGAATCTCACAAGGATTATGTTGGACTTATCAATGGTAAGTTTCAGGATCATCTAGTGTCATGACCCAAAAACCACATAGTCGTGATGGCACCTAACACAACCCCTAGGTAAGCCAAACATCAGTTATGCAATTCTAATCAAAATAACAAGTAAATCCATAAGTGAATTGGTTGAATTCTATACAATAACCCAAGATTCGTAGTACAAGTTATGAGCCTCTAAGATTTAGATTTACAAAACTAGTATCAAAATAAATACAACATTTGTTTGGATAATACATAAACTGAATACAAATCAAAAACTACCAAGGATAAGTGGTATCTATATCCAAAAAGCAGGTATGTTCAATGACAGCTCCCGCCATCCACAGCACCATCAGCTTAAGATGTGCATGCAAGGTGCAAAGTTGTAGCATGAGTGCAACCGACCCCATGTACTCAGCAAGTATCATAACTAACCTCGACGAGATAATAGTGGCAAGAGTTATTAATTATACTCACTAACAAACTGTTCAATTCCTGTATATCACAAGTGCACAACACTGGTGCCATCTAGTCATACAACACAGATAAAATACATCGGTGCATAAAGAGATAATGTGCTAAGTCCTTAATTATTTAACAATCCAACATATAGGGAAGATATGCGTCCAATATTATTAAATCATCAAACTTGCATATAGAGAAAATATGCATGATTAAACAAGTCAAGTCACACGGGTTCACATATAGAGAAGATATGTATCATGTCTCAACTCATCAAGTAAGGTAGCATATAGAGAAGATATGCATAGAGGTATGTATACACCCTGGAGCTAGCAAATGGAGAAGAGATGCAGCAAAATCATGTATACATCCAAGAATATTGCAAGTAGAGTTTAATGCAATAACCAAAATAAACACTATCCAATTTTCCTCTAAGATACAATAACCGAACCAAACCACTTATCAACTTTTCTCATATAGCATGTACACCATCAAGAGAGAAACATGCAAGGGTGACCCTAGGGAGATGGATCCTTATCCACACACTACATAAACAACTCACGTATTGCACAGACAACTCATGTATCAATAATAACAATATCTTAGATCTGCACGGACAACTCACATGCCAATAGTATAAATGTCTCAGATCCGCACAGACAATTAATGTGATGCACGAACAACTCGCGTGCTAATAATATCTCAACCGTACGAATAACTCACGGAAAACTTATGTGCCAATAATCACAACCGTACGGACAACTCACATACCAATAATCACAAATGCACAGACAACTCACGTTCTACAAGTCCAATCTGTAACGCATAGAAGGCAGATATAAAAGATTACATGTACATGATCAATGAATATCAAAGTTTCATACTCCTGGACAAGTATATATGACATGTTAAGGTGTATGCATGTGCAAAGTGTACTATCATAGCTTAAAACAAATAATTACACAAGGAAAGTAGCAATCAACAGGTTCAATCAGGAGATTAACCTCTATGTAACCTCATACATGGCTCAAATAGCTCACAAAAGGGTAAAAATATAAGAAATATCACAACATGAAGCTTATCAATCAATTCAAGGCATGTCATAAAATAAGCACTACCTAGAGCACGAAAATACTACCCCGGTGCACGCATATAGGCTCAACCCCACACATGTGCGCCACCCATAGCACGTAGCTAGCACAAATAACTTAGGCAACTTGTGCCTCAATCAAGTTTAGATGAGATACTTACCTCAAACAAACTAATATGATACTCTAGAAGTGTCAACCTGCATAAATCAAACTCCGAACAACTCAAAACTAGCCAAAAGCAACTCAAAATATTAAATAATGCCATAGGAATCAAACGCAAACGATAAATGTAGCGACCCAGCCAGTCATTTTTGTGGGTATTGTAGCCTCGTTCCCCCTATTTATTGCTATTCTATGTTTGTTTGTTGTTATGTGACTTTCTGGGATGGTTGTTTTCGTTCCGAGAATGTTCCAAAATGAGTTGGGACACTTAGTCCCAAAGTTGGAAGCCTACGTTGAAAGAGTTAACCAGATATTGTCTTATGTGCAAATGACTTTGCAATGGAGTTTTGATGGTTCCGATATCTCCATATGGTGATTTTTGTCTTACGAGTGTGTCTGGATATTGATTTGGAGGCTTGCAAGTCATTTCAGCTTAAATTGACGAAAGTTGGAAAAATAGAAGTTTGGAGAGTTGAGAAGCTTGAC
The DNA here is from genome assembly GCF_000715075.1 of Nicotiana tabacum. Taxonomy (NCBI): domain Eukaryota; kingdom Viridiplantae; phylum Streptophyta; class Magnoliopsida; order Solanales; family Solanaceae; genus Nicotiana; species Nicotiana tabacum. The sequence continues at coordinate 55,902,614 of NC_134084.1, forward strand.
CGAGAGTTGACTTTGTCATTACCGGCCTTGGATTTTGGTTTTGGAAGTTGGAATAGGTCCTTTGTATCATTTATGACTTGTGTGCCAAATTTGAGGTCAATTGGAGTTGGTTTGATAAGTTTCGACATCGATTGTAGAAGTTGAAAATTCACTAGTTTCAATAGGCTTAAATAGGGGTGTGATTCATGTTTTTGATGTCATGCACCGCCTGGAAGTCCGAGGACCTTTAGTACTATACTCTACCCTTGAACTATGATTTGAAGCCTCGATTAAGTTCATATCATGTTTTAGGACTTGATGGTATGTTTGGATGGGGTCCACGGGATCCCGGATGTGATTCAGATCAAGTTCAACTTTATTTTTGGCTTTGTAGGATTTCTAGTGTTCTGATCTGATTTCGTTATTCGCGATGCATGGGAAAGTTTGCGATCATGAATGTTTAACTGGGCGACTGGTGTAGTTGGCCTATACTATCGTGAGAAATGGTCTGTGATCGCAGAGCTTTGGTTGTTCATCATCATGAACACGAATGTTGGGTCGCGTCCGAGAAGAAGGAAGGAGGAAGGTTGGGAAGACTACATTTGTTCTTCGTGATCGCATAGGCTGGAGATTCTGTGAACCGCGTTCGCGATTGTTTGTTTGTATTCATGAAGAATATTTTTAAGGGCAACATATTTTTGCTCTTCGCAATCACGAGGGAATTTCCATGAACACGAAGAGGAACAATTGGGAAGAATATATAATTTAAAAAACAAGGGTTAGAGTATTATTTTGTATTTGGACTTTGGGAGCTTGGATTTAGGCAATTCCTGGAGGGATTTTCAAGGAGTTGATTGGGATACGTGATTTTAACTCGGATTTGGTTAATATACATGAATCAATCAATTTTTTTATCATTTAATTAGTGTTTTGGGTTGGAAAAATTAAGGATAATTGTAGAAAATTCATAAACTATAATTTGAGGATTTGAAGGTCGAGTTGAGATCGAAATCGAGTAATTTTGGTATGGTCGAACTCATTGTTGAATGGGTGTTCAAACTTTATTAATTTCGTTGGATTCCTAGAAGTAAAACCTCTAAACATTTCACCTAAAACCCGATGTTTCGTGGTGCCGAGGTAGGCTAATTGATTTGAGGGTTGTAGAAAATCTTCACAGCGAGCTTGCTTGCCACGGTATGAACTTTTTAGGTTGAATAAATCATTGGGGAGTTAAAGAAAAATTGTTACAAGGAATTTTTGTGGTCCATGATGCGACCCGGGAACTGATCTGCAGACCGCAGATCCACCGTTGAGTGAAGCAAAGTTATGGGCTAATTTTGGAGGTTATTTTACAGTCAACTATGCAACCACATAATCGTTTCACGGTCAACACATCTGTCGCAGTACCAGCATAAGAATCTTCGGAAGGAGGTTGTGCTCCTCCTCCTCACATGACCAAACCACCTAAGTCGTGCTTCCCATCTCTTGTCCTCAATAGGGGCCATACCTACCTTGTCACGAATAACCTCATTTCTAATCCTATCTAACCTGGTGTGCCCGCACATCCATCTCAACATCTTTATCTCTACTACCTTCATCTTCTGGACATGAGCGATCTTGATTGGCCAACACTCAGCCCCATACAACATCGTTGGTCTGATTACCATTCTGTAGAACTTACCTTTAAGTTTTGATGGCACCTTCTTATCACACAAAACACTAGAAGCGAGTCCCATTTCATCCATCATGCCCCAATACGATGTGTGACATCTTCATCAATCTCCCCATCCCCCTGAATAATAGACCCAAGGTGCTTAAAACTTCCTCTCCTAGGTATGACCTACGAGTCCAGCCTCTCCTCCCCTTCCACTTCTTGAGTCTCACCACTGAACTTACACTCCAAGTATTTTGTTTTGGTTCTGCTCAACTTGAAACCTTTAGACTCCAGGGTATGCCTCCATACCTCTAATTATGCATTCACACCATCTCACATCTCGTCAATTAACACAATATCATATGCAAATAGAATGCACCACAGTACCTCCCTTGGGATATGGCACATCATTACATCCATTTCCAGAGTAAACAAAAAAGGGTTGAGTGACGACCCCTTATGGAACCCCATCATAATCAAAAAATGGTCTGAGTCCCCACTCACCATCCTTACTCGGGTCTTTGCTCCATTATAAATTTCCTTAATCAACCTAACATAGGCAGCGTGTACACCTCTAGCCTCCAAACATCTCTACAAAACCTCCCTCAAAACTTTATCGTGCGCATTTTCTAAGTCGATGAACACCATATACAAGTCCTTCTTTCTCTCCCTGTACTGGTCCATCAATCTACTAATAAGGCTGCTGGATTTTATAGTCTAACGCCCCGACATAAACCCGAATTGGTTCCCGTAAATAAACACACTCATCCTCACCCTTAGCTCTACCACTCTATCCCAGACTTTCATAGTATGGCTAAGCAGCTTGATACCCCCGATAGTTATTGCAATTTTGAATATGAACCTTGTTATTGTATACAGGTACTATCATGCTCCACCTCCACAATTCGATCATCTTCTTCATTCTAAAAGTGACATTAAAAAACCTAGTGAGCCACTCCAAGCCTACTTTGCCCTCACTCTTCCAAAACTCCCCCAGGATTTCATCTGGCCCGGTTGCTTTTCCCATGCTCATCTTATGCACAGCCCCCTTAATTTCATCAACTCTAATTCGCCTACAATACCCAAAGTCACAATGACTCTGGAAGAGTTCCATATCACCCAGTACAATGCTCTTGTCCCCCTCCTCGTTTAAGAGACTATAGAAGTAGGTCTACCATCTCTGACAGATTAGCCCATCCTCCAACAAAACTCTACCTTATGCGCTTTTGATGCACTTCACTTGGTGCAAGTCATGCACCTTTCTTTCTCGCAACTTGGCTAACCTGAACAACCTCTTATCCCTACCTCAGCCCGCGAGTTTCTTATACAATCGACTAAAAGCTGCAGTCTTGACCACCTTAACTGCTAGCTTTGCCTCTTTCTTAGCTAACTTATAATGCTCCTTATTCGCCCTTTGTCGTGTGTACGTCAAACTTGAAACATCATTGAGGTGGGATATGCAAGCTAGTAAATTTATCCTAAATTGCATAACGTGTCAAACCCCTCGTGTATTAATGATTCCCTATTTTGATTTAATTATGTTATACCCTTCTTGGGAAGAAAGTTTTGTATGAAATCAATGTGATCAAATTCTTATATCGCATATGATGAAATCTTATGAACTTATATTTGTTAAGGCCAAATGTGCCAAAGGGTTTCATTCAAAAGGAAATATTTTGTACAACAATTATCTTTTTGAGAATCTAGATTGTGGCAATGTGATTACGCCTCTACCCGCACACATTGGGGTGAGGTGGTAGGGCCGCTTTTTGTAGAGATTGTGGCATTGTGCTCACAAATCCACCCGCAAACGTTGGGGTGAGGAGGTAGAGCCTCTTTCTGCATAGATTGTGGTATTGTGGTAGAGGTTGTTATAGAGGATGCCCAACTTGAAATTCATAAATGTTATTGGAAGCTTTAAATGAATTTGAGAAGGTTTTTAACGGCTATTTAGGTTCTTTTATTGCTTCCATGATTCGTCACATTCATGTTGTACTTCCAATCTTTGAAGGGTTGTTAGGTTCTCATGCTAATACTATTCGACATGTACTAACATCCCTTTTGTTGGGGGCACTGCATCTTTATTAGGTGCAAGTGGCTTTGATCTGTGATAGTGATACACCCTCCTCCTTGCTGACTTGGTGAGCCCCATTTCATTCCGGGGTCTTGCATCTCTTGTCCTCTATGTATGGTGTTTTGAGGTATAGCCGAAGCCTTGTTGGCGGCACCATCACGCTACTCTTTTGTATCAATTAGAGGTTCCATAGACATAGTGTGGGTGGTATCTTTGTTTTGGGAAAATCAAAGTAAATATGTTGTATTTGTATCACATGTTCCACTTCAAACTAAGAAAATGTATGTATTTTGAAACTTGTTATTAACGTAACTAAGGGCAATGAACTGGCATTGTTCACATGACCCCTCATTGTCTAAGTAATTAAAATATATATTCTCTTTATTCATGGGTGAGTTTGGGTAAAAGACATTGTACAGGATTGCTTGGCCGTGTTATCTCAATTGAGCACTGGTTGCGCTCCCTGAGGTCAGGGCATGACAAGCTTGTTATTAAAACCTATGGATTTAAAGTGTCCTAGGATGTCTCGGAGCCATGTCTAGTAGAGTCCTTCTTATCAGTATGTTTTCGACCACATCTATAATAAGGAGGCTACGTGGATATTTAGGAATAATACCCTTCTTTGATGTTCTAGATCGTGCAGTGGATCTGATCGTAAGAGTGTTCCTCCTGTAACTCGTGTATTGCTCTAATTTTCAATGTATGGCGCGTAGTAAGAAAGTATTGGCCAAGGATCCAACATCACCCCAGGAGTAGCAGTTGATTCTATACCTGGTGATGCAGGTGAGCACCCGAGGGGTGATGATATTCCTCCAGCTACTACGCCGCCTGATTCTACTACTCCTGCTCTGACTACACCAATCCCTACTCCTACTAAGGCTAGAACTATTCCACCTCCAACCCTAACTTTCAGTCTCGATGTTTTTAATGGGGATCTTAGGGGAGTCATACAGATGTTGGCTCAAATAGTGGCTTCCCAAGCTCAAAGACCGAATGTTGCCCCTACTTCTTATAGTCAGCTAGGGGCTTCTGCTAGTTCTAGGGTGAACAGGTTTCTTCAATTGGATCCTCCAGTATTCACAGGTACTAATCCGGAGGAGGACCCCTAGGACTTTATTGATGTGATGCGCAATACCCTCCATGTTTTGCATGCTACTGAGACGGAGGGAGTGGAGTTGGCCTCCTACCACCTGAAAGGGGTGTCCTATTCTTTGTTTGAGATATGGAAGGACTCCCGTGAGGAGGGGAGCCCTTCGGCGAGGTGGAGTGAGTTTGCCAATGCCTTCACTGATCATTTCTTGCCTGCTGAAACTAAGGCAGCCCGTGTCGCTGAGTTTGAGAGCCTAAAGCAGGGTAGCATGAGTGTGTGGGAGTACTATATGAGGTTCGCGTGCCTGTCCAAGTATTCACATGTTGCCCACTATGGAGTCTAGAGTGCCGATTTGTATAGGGGCTTGGCCTCTTGGTTATTAATGAGGCTGCTACAGCTGCCTTGAATTCTGATATGAACTATGGGAAGATGGTGGAGTTTGCTGAAGCCCCTGAAACCTGCAAATTGAAAAATTGAATGGAGCGAGGGGGTAATAATAAGGCCCGATCCGTGGACAAATTTGGTGGTTCTTCCGGTAGTGGTAGTGGTAGGTAAGCATTAAGGAGAGGGTCATCAGAGCCATCCTAGTCCTTCGCTCAATCTTCGGGGAATGCATAGCCATCAGGGACTAATTAGTAGTAGTGGAGCCATTTCAGGCCCAGTCAGGGCAACATGGGATCCTACAAGCAGGGTCGGCCTAGAAGGAGATTCCAGAAGCAACGAAAGCCCCCATGCCCTAATTGTACGAAGATGCATTTTAGGATCTGCTTCATAGACAATCCCATATGCTACAGGTGTGGTATCAGGGGTCACATTTGGAGGGATTGTCGTTCGTCCCGCCAGAGTGTGGGCAGGGGTACGGGGTATCCAGCCAGTTTTGTAGCTACTACATTCGCAGCATCTCCCCCAGCTCGAGGCACTCTAGCGCCGGCAGGGCGTGGTGCAGCTAGGGGTGGTACCTAGAGCTCGGGAGGGCATATCAAGTTTTATGCTATGAGGAGGCATCAAGATTCATAAGCTTCTCCATATATTGTCACAAGTATATTGACTGTCCAATATCATGATATATATGCTCTTATTGATCCCGGTTACACATTGTCATATGTCACTCCCTATGTTGCAATGGAATTAGGAATAGAACCGGAATAACTTCATGAGTCATTCTCTATATCTACTCCGATTGGTGAATCTATTGTGGTCGCACGGGTTTATAGGGATTGTGTCATCATTGTGCATGGTGGGATATCATGGCCGATCTCATTGAATTAGGAATGATTGATTTTATGTAATAGTTGGGATGGACTAGCTTTATTCATGTTTTGCCAAGCTTGATTGCCGAACTAGGACTGTCACATTTTAATTCCCAATTGATCCACTTGTTGAATGGAAGGGGGATGTATAGTGCCGAAGGGTAGTTTTATTTCCTACCTTAAGCCACGAAGATGATCAACACGAGGTGTATTTACCATTTGGTCAAGGTTACGAACACCGATACTGAGTTACCTACATTTGAGTCCATGCTAGTGGTAAATGAATTTTCGGAGGTCTTTTTTGATGAGCTCCCTGGAATCCCACTAGACAGGGAGATTGATTTTGGGATTGATGTGATGCCAGAAACGAAGCCTATATCTATTCCACCCTACAGAATGGCACCGGTGGAATTGAAAGAGCTGAAAGAGCAGTTGAAGGACTAGCTGGAGAAAGCTTTCATCCGGCCAAGTGTATCGCATTGGGCCGCATCGGTCCTCTTTGTAAGGAAGAAGGATGGGTCATTAAGAATGTGTATTGATTATCAGCAGCTCAACAAGGTCATGATCAAGAATAAGTATCCGCTACAAAGGATAGATGACTTGTTTGACCAATTGCAGGGTGCTAAGTACTTCTCCAAAATTGATTTAAGATCAGGGTATCACCAATTGAAGATCATAGAACAGGATATTTCAAATAAAGCTTTCAGGACCAGATATGGGCACTTCGAATTTTTGGTAATGTCTTTTGGGCTAATAAATGACCCGACAACTTTCATGGATCTCTATGACTCGAGTCTTCAAGCCTTTTCTCGACTCCTTTGTGATAGTGTTCATTGATGATATTCTTGTATATTCATGGAGTCGAGAGGACCATGTTGATCATCTCAGGGCAGATCTGCAGACTCTATATCAACACAAGTTGTATGCTAAATTTCAGAAGTGTGAATTTTGGCTTGAATCTATCACATTGTTGGGTCATGTCGTCTCCAAAGAAAGAATTAAGGTTGATCCGTAGAAGATTGCAGCCGTGAAGAATTGGCTGAGGCCTACAACTCCAACAAAGATTCGCGGTTTCTTGGGCTTAGGTAGGTATTACAGAAAGTTTGTGGAGGGATTCTCTACTCTTGCCTCTTGTATACCATGAAAATGGTAACAACAATTAAATTTGTAAATGGGGTTCTAAAAATACGTGATCTATTTTTATGCTAGTTGTTAGAGCAGATGATGCAAGGAATATGAAGTTTAATGATGAAATGCAAGCTAAAACGAGGCAGTAATCAAACCGAGAGGCCTGTTGCCCGGGTATAGGACTGGTTGATGGGGGACCTCGAGGTCGATATCCGGGTCGAGCTCGAGTTATCGAGGATAGTCGGGAATAGGATAATAGCTAGATTATGATCAAAAAAAGCTCTATATGGCCAAGGCCACGCAATAAATAAAGAACAAGTAAGAAAGCGATAAATGCTAAAGTGGCCTTAAGCCAGTGAGAGCAAGCCAGTTAGAGAGAAGAGAGAGAGATATTATTGATCTTCTAGAGAAATAGTTGGAGCAACATCAGCCCTTTACAAGGTAGTGTGGGTTCCCTTTATATAGGAGTGGAACCCGGCTATAGTACATCGGCATTAATTATAAAGTATGGAGATGTGACGGCTAGATGCAATGCTTCGGCGTAGGCTCTAGATAGGCAGGCCCTGTCAGACTTAGCCGTGTGCCTAGGGAACTTCCCCTTCTGTTTTAGCCTTGTCCTCTGTCTTCTTCGAGTCGAGCCCCGATGAACCCCGAGGGAGGGAACTCGGTCGTGGGTTCACGTCCTCGGGGTCTCGAGGCATTCTTTCGAAGTGGCTTGATAGCGAGAAATCAAGTCCTCTGATTTCACCGCATACTAATAGTCTCCGCATTTCCCAGAACGAAGTGATGGGAAATGATTCTGACACCTGACTCCTCGAGCTTCTTATAGTGACATCACACCAATGATGCAACCTGTGGCGCGAGCTTTTGTGGCAACCGGGGTGCCCCATGAACTTGTGCATTTGACATTATTTAATGTGCTGGTGATTCCCATTCTCCAAGGTGAGTGTACCGCTGTCGATTTGGTTCCTCAAGAGCGCAGTAATTGCGTCTGTCAGTCAGTCTCCCAAAGCCTCAATGATTGTGTCGTTGCCCCCTATAAATGGGGGTGCCTTGGCACCGATTTTTCTATCCCAGTACCTCCGTTGGCTTATTTGCCCATTTCTTCGTATCATCTTCCTCCATCATTGAACATCATGTTTGGGTCTCATGACCTCAAGGCCGTTCGGTAGAGCTCCCGCAGGCTACGTTGTGGTCTGTTGCCGGAGCTTCCCTTCATCGAGCATGATCATGTTGTCCTGTTGCTGCTGTGGTCATTGTTATGTTCATTGTTGTTGTTGTCATTGGCCCGAGACGATGTATGATAGGGAGTCAGTCTTCCCCTTTCGTAGCCAGTCACTCGAACTATGCACCACTGCTCACTCTCCTACCTAGGCTTGGTGCGGCACTTCATCCCTTGGGTTTTTCCTTTCCCAAGGGATAAAGTGGCACGTTGAAGCTGGGGCCCACCAAATTTTCAACCTTTGGCTTTGGCGGGTCATGTCTCTTTTCTTTGCCTCTTCTGCATACCCTCCTTTTCCTCTTCTTTATCTTTTCCCCCGGAGGGAACCCCTCGAGGGATTGATTTGGGAACTTAGGGGAAGCCGCAGTCTAAGGAACCCTCGAGGATGCGTGCTCGAGGGGGCGGCGCCCAAGGATGCTGATGCCGGAGATGGATTTTTGAGAATGGACCGAGCTCTCGGGTTTCATCAAATGTACATCCTTCAGTTCCTCCGTTTTTGGTGTAGAGATCCTCTGTAGGCTTTTGTAATTGTATGTAAGGACCCCTTGAGCGCCATTGTATATGGATTTTTATGAATATAAATATACTTCATTGACTTCTGTTTTCGATTATGCCTTATTATTTCATGCTCTTGTGCCCTTCGAGGTCTTCGAATGTTTTCCTTTGTTGTTGACCGCTGATATCTAACTCGGATGCGAGCGTTCTTTTCGATCCTCTACTGATTGACATGGCTCTTTTCCGAGCCCCTTGTCGTACCTCGTACCAAGCCTGAATTGATCTGATAGGTTCGGGCTGTCGGGCCCTCCGAGTTGCATAGAGATAGTATGCTGAATTTTGGAGCTTTCGAGAGCGGTAACCTGAGTGAAGGTCAGCTTTGGGTACATGGGGATCTTTTTTGAACTTGATGCAGATAGCTTTTTAAAGCGTAGGGGATAGACTTTTGTTGAGATGTTGTCTGTACTCAGGCACTGCCTCGAGCTGTCCTAGAGCCTTCGTGATCGGAGCTTCGCGTGCTTATTTTTCTTTTTAGAAAAATAAACCATGAGATCGGGTACCGGCTTGAGTCGATTGATGACGTTGAAAGCTTCCCGAAGCCTGGCTTCTTTTTTGGAAGAGATCCTCGAGGTCGGATGCTGCCTCGAAATTGGAGACAATACGGTTGACTCCTTGAGGCCTGGTTTCTCGTCAATGGATGACTCTAGGGTCGGATATTACCCCCATCGTTCTATGTTGAGATCGTTGGCTTCTTGGGGCTTACTTCGGATAGGTGAATCGTCGTTGTTCCCCGCATATATGTGGGGCGGCTTTAGCTTCTTCAAAAGGCCTCCCTATTTTAGATAGCTACCCTTACGCCTTGGCATAGGGTTCTTCATTTCTTCAGGCGCAAAAAGCATTGGCGAACATTCTTGCTTTAGTCTGCCAATTCTACCATAGTCATGGCAACTACTTAGGGGTTGGCCTAGCAGGGAGTGGGGAGTGCCACTCTCGGCACTCAGGATCCGCGGGAGTTTGCTCTGAAGACCGTGTCTTTGATAAAAGAGGAACATATGGAGATGGTGAGGAGATACTGCAGATGGAGTGAGGAGATAACGCTGCAGACGCTTTCCCCCGATGAGAGCATTACGGACTCTGCTGATGGATTCTTGAGCGTATACCTATATCCTTTTGCATTTGGCCGCCTTGATAGGGTCGTGCGTGATGTTTTCTTGAAGTATCAGGTTACTTTGGTGCAGATTCATCCGTTGTTTTGGCGAGTGGTGCTGATGATGAGGTCCTTTGCGGAGAAGGCTAGGCTTGAATGCACGCTTAGTCACCTCATCAGGCTACCGAGTCCTACTAACCCTGCAGTGCCGTTCGTCCACACCCTTTGTTGTTAATGACGAAGAATATGGGGATCAAGAGCGGGCCAGTTGGTCTGTCTGGGTTCGGACCGTTTATATCATTACCGTAGAGCTTATGCTATTTCCCGAGGGATGGAATTACGCACGTGGGTCGAGTGTCTGCCGCTTTCTCAGATTTTGCTTATAGCGAAAAATAAGTTGAGTAATTGTGCATCTCCCTTTTTGCAGCAACTTCATGGACGTCGGACGAAGTTCTCGATCTGCCCGACTGGGTCCAGAGGTTGGTGACCTATTCCACCTACGACGAGCGTAGGTGGCGAGCTGTATTCTGTATCAGATGGGGAGCGAGATACCAAGATATGCGTGCACGCTGCCTTTGCCTTGGCCTTTGTATTTTTGAGATGACATTTTTCCCTTTCTTTTGTACTGGCTTTGCCGTTGTAGGTACCAAGCGGTTCCTTGGGATGAAGCAGTGCTCTTCCAAAGAGGGGAAGGAGTCACCGGCCTCCGAGCTGAGGGATGATAGAGATAAATAGGATTCGCACCCGCAGTGTGGTGGAGCTTTTAATGGGGCACAACAGGCATGTATCTTCAAGGAGAGGGCATTGCCCGAGTTTGCTATTCCCAGATTGTTTGATTCCAGGATGGTGGTTCCTCTAAGTGGATATGCTTTGCCCGATGTTGATTCTTCCGGGGCCAAAGAGGCAGGACCAATAGGAGTGTGCTCTGCCTTCGAGGAAGTCCACCGGCTTCACTTCATGGTGAGTTTCGGTACAGTCATCCCGGTATTTTGCGTCTTCCATTCTTTATCGAGTATTTCTTTTGCAGGCCTTTGATAGGCTCTGATCTGAACTGTTCTGTCAAGGGGCTAGGCTTCGGGAAGCTCTGTACGAGGGTGAGTACTTTAAGCTCCTTAGCAAGGAGAAGGAGGTTGAGGCGTACCGGAGCTCGAATTACGATAGCTACTTGATGGAGCAGGTCACCTTTCGTAGTACGCACTTCGCTCCTTTTGACCCTTAAGGTTAACCCTTTTTCCCATAACAACTGCAGAAAAATAAGAAGGCTTTAGAATACCTTAAGAGCGAAGCCGACCGCATCAGGAATGCTTGCAGTGAACTAAGGGTTCATGTGCAAGCTCAAGCTTTACAGGAGAAAAGTGCCTCGGCCAAGGTTCCCCCCTCGAGGTCCAACTCCGTTTGGCCTGTGACAATGCTTCAGTTCTAGCAGATATGATCGCGAAGCTCAAGACTGATCTCTCAAAGGTCAGGGCTGAGATAACCGATGCTTGGGCTGAAGCATCGTTGAGTTGAACCAGGGCTGATCAAGAGATGGCAATTCATGTGAAAAATGTTGCTGATGCACAGGCTGAGTTGAAGCGCGCCCTCTATCGTGAGAAGAGGATCGAAGAATATGTTCGTTGTAGATCCCGTAGAGAGGTACTCGAAGAGGTAGGCGCTAGGGGCTTCGTTCTCTCGGAGGAATTGGCTTGTGCAAGGGCGAACGAGCGCGATGCTCGGTTACTTCTTGCTAACATCTCGGAGAGCGAATCTAGGGCCGGCAGGCCGTAGCCATTTGGAGCAGAGTGTAGATTCAGTCGTTTTTCAATTTTGTATTTGATATATGCAAAACATGTTTGTAGATGGAGAGCACGCCTTTTGCATACATAAAATAAGGGAAAACTTGAAGCTTTATCTCTTTCGTATCCCTTTGTGCATTACTTTTGACCAGGCGGGCTGGTTTCGGTATTTGACGGGAACCTCGTGGGTCTGGATCTAATTAGGCAAGCTCGGAGGCTTTTAAGTGCGACTTTTATCGTAAGTAGGCGTTGGAGCCTCTGTGCTTTGCCCAGCTGTTTAGGCTCAATTTTTGAGCCTGGCCTTGACTCGAGCTTACTAGACCTCCAATCTTCTATGTCTGCATGAGCAGATGATAATCGTTTTTATTTCTCACCCTTGGGCGTTTGTTGTTTCCACTATTTTTGGTTAAGTCTCTAAGTCGCGTTGCGACTTGAGCTTCAATTGACCCTCAATTTTTTTGTGCATGCATGGGTGGATGACTATGGTTTTTATTTCTCTCCCTTGGTTGTTTGTTGTTTCAACTATTTTGGGTCTAGTCTCCAATTCGCGTTGCGACTCGAGCTTCAATTGACCCTCATGTTTTTTCAATTTTCAAGCTGGCAACAGTGGCTCTTACGTTGTTTGGTTGTTGAGACCTTTTAATATGCAGCCTGGAGGCTTGTATAGTTAACTATTTTGGATCTGGTCTCCGAATTGGGTTACGACTCGAGCTCATTTTAATCCTCAAGTTGTCAATTTCCAAGCTGGCCACAATGGCTCTGACACTGTTTAGTCATTAAGACCTTTTAGTGTGCGGCCTGGAGGTTAATTTGGCTGGCGACAATGGCTCTTACGCTTTTGCCCATAGGCATTTTGTAGGCTTTGTATTTCTCTCGTTAAGGTATTTTTAGAAATAATTTTGCCTGACCCGTCGTCGGTTCGAGAAGAACCTCGATTTCCAGTAGTTAGCAGCGATGTTCGAGCACCTCGGAAAGTTTTTAGCTCATAGGATGAGTAGGTCGAAGCCTTGAGATTTGGAGCTGACATGGTCGAAGCTCGTTTTCCTATTGAGGGAAGCCTATTTTAACCAGTTCTTTCCGAAGTATATTCAAAGTAATGGCCTGCGATTTTGTTTAGCGACAGTCAGGCGTCCCCGAGTCATGTTAATTTGGCTGGATCAGCCATTTTGACCGTAGTCATATGTGTTTGGCCGAAGCCATTTTGATCCCTAGTGATAGTTTAGGCGTCTACACTGAGGGTATGCCCTTTCAGAATTCTTACAAATGAGACGTATAGCCTAAACTTCGGGACTTTAAGTTTTATGCATGTAGAAAAGTCTTACAAAATTGTTCATGTCTATTGAGGTCTTACAGTTTGTCATGCCTGTTGAGGTCTTACAGTTTTGCCATGCCTGTTGAGGTCTTACAGTTTGTGTTGCTGTGTAGAATAGATCTGGTTATACCGAGTCTGCCCACTCGGGGTGTTACGGCATCGGGTTTCCTAGTATAAGGCGATTGGCGACAGTCTCCGAGTCATCGAGTTTTCTTGGGATCAAAGGCCGTCATTTGTGAGCTCAAAGTTACCTTGCTGGGGCTTTATGAGCCCGGAGTTCCGACCATAGGGTCGTACTAGTGCCAAATTGTCAATGCCAAGTCTCCAAGTACTTCGGGACGCATTCGGTGGAGGGATCCTTGCTGAGAGTATACTAAAATTTCCTCTTTTGGAGTATGAGATTCTGAAAGATGTTCTTTTGTTGCTTGGCGTAAATACATATCGTTTTGTTGTTGTGAGCTCGGCGCGCACGGGTGCGGCTCCTTGGACCATTTGGTCTGGTACATGATTCCCTATTGAAACTCGGTCTATCGTTCCCCAGCCCTTCTGAGCGATCAGCACTTTTCAATAGAGAGGGGGGTGTCCTTCATCGTTTGATTGCAGAAGGAAGGATTGCAATCTTGTCGGATCCTCCTCAAGGGGTACGCTTCTCTACTAAGAACTTTGCTGGCGAGACCTTCTTTGAGGCGGAAGTCCGATTGAGGGGAAGGAGCACGACGAGTTCTATTAAGGCCTTGGGGTCTTTGGGCAAAGTTAGCACTTCTGAATGCCCTGGCCTAATATATGTGTACAGGTTAGTAAAAAACGAAGGAAGGAGGTAATTTTTCTTTATCGCGGGGTGTGTAGCCGATGTTCCGGGGTTTGATAGGTTCCTTCTGTTATAGAGTGTGGATTCTAGTACGGCCTTCCACCATGTTTAATCGAGTTTGGCCGAAGATATGGTTCGTTTAACCTTTGATCCTTTAGAGAATGGAGGTATCGATGCTGGCGAAGCGTCATATGATGAGGAATTTCCTCTTGCCGCGTATTGTTTTCCGCTCACGGTTTTAATTCTATCCCTTGCATGGAATTTCATCCCTTGGGCAAAGTGGGTGCAGCGCTATCCTCGTGCGATGCACTCGTGGTTTTCTGAATAAGGCATCCGTGCTTTACGCCTCCTTTAACGGTATGGGACTCGACGTTCCCGTCTGAGCAAGATGTGCAGTATCGAGAGAATGGTCTTTCTCTTTGTTATAGCGATCACCGACTAGAATTTGTTAAAGATTCGAGAGGTGGTCATGTTTTGACCCGGCGGTCCGAGCCGCAATATTAACCTCGACCCGACAACGTTGATGTGTTGATCGAACCACCTGAATTCATGAGCACATGTTTTATTTGAAATAGATCAAATGAGGGAGAAGGTTACAAATGCGTCAGTGTGAGGCCGAGGCGAAGTCTCAGCGTCTTTTTTGCTGGATGTAAAGGTGTCCTCCAGAACGTATCCCCGGAGCTACCTTTTCCTGGTAACGAGCATTCTTACTTTCAATTTTATGAGTCCTTGGAGGGTGTCGCCGCTCCTCCACTATTGTGGCAATACGTCGCGGCTCATTTGCTTCGTTCTTCCTGGTTACCTTCCTCCCTTAGGGCTGAATTCAAGCCTGATCGCTTGACAGTACTCGGTGGCGATGTTATTGAGTAGCATGGCTATTTTCCTCCTGAGCTGGTGGCTAATTTCGACCCCGTGGTCGTGCACGCCATGCAGTTCCCGTGCTGGGTTGTGATTCCTTTGAGGGGGATTCGATCGAATAGGTCTGAGCCATTTGGCATCCCTGGTTTTGTTTATGTTGAACACGATGTTTGGTATAGCAATGCTGAAATTGTACTCTGATGGGTGAGGTGCCCCTATCGGTCATGCATCCTCGTCGAATCTGGCCTTGTTAAAGAATCCTCGAGGATGTTGCCCTCATGCCATTTCCCGACTGTCGCGAGGTATATTGCATCTTGGGGCGTTCCTCCTATCCGCGGCACATGGGTGGTACCTCCCTCTATTTGGCATTAGTTTCTTTGTCGGGAGCCTGCTTGGGTATATTGAGCCCTAAGAGGCTCCTGGATGGTCATCCACGAACCTGATTCGTGGTTGGTGCCGGGCATGGGCATCCGACCAGATCTTGGTTGGGTATCTGATCAAGTTTCATTTGACCTACCTCGAAGTCATTGGGCTTGGTTTGCTTAGGCTTTAGCGAAGGCCTGTGTTGCCCAGTCACCCGAGACCGGGGGCGATCTCGTTAGTTCCATCGGGGAATGAGGTGTGAATTCCCGTGGTGTTTCATTTTCCCTTTGTTCGGCCCTGGATGTGTCGGACTCTCCTGTCGCTTCTTCGATGGCATCGACGCATGTCTCTATGGAGGAATCTGCCGGCATGGTGAGCGAGTTTTCGGGTTCGGGTGCTAGGTCACGACGCCACATCATGGTTCCTTTTAAGAGTGTTTCCCCTAACCTTTTCAATAAGACGGGCCCGGAATCATCATCTTGAGGGTCGTTGCCTTTACCCACGCACGTATAAGTGGTGATGTGGTCGTTGGGATCTGAGGTCCCGTTGTACTCAGGGAGTTCTGCATTCCCGACTTCTTTGGAATGGGCTTTGAGGCCGCTTCCTCGGGGAATAGCCTCTGTATGAACTTCTTCGAATCTAAGCCTTTCAGGATCGAGGGCGCACCCGGGATCTGATCGACCCTAGAGTTGTAGGTCTCGACCTTTTTATCGTTGGTGGCAATCATTTTCTCACCCGATTCGATCCTTTTGGTGAGGTCCTCGAGTATCTTTACTATGGCAGGGTGGGCTATGGACCCGTTATTACTTGATCTTTCGACCACTTGTTCGGCGGGGGGAGCTGTTGGTAGCGCTGCTGTGCTGGGAGTCTTCGGATGGCTTTGCAACTGAGCAATGGCCAATTGTTGTGTCTGCAACATTTCAAAAATAACATGAAGACTAACTTTCTGTTCTTCCCGGGCCGGGGTTTTTTGGGCTTCCTGTCGGTCGTTGTGTCGTATGCTCTTGTCGGTGTGGGAAGTTTCGTCGACTTGTCATGCGTTCTGTGAATTTGCGTCCGCTAGAATCGGTCTAGGAATGTTATCGGGATTCTGTGGCGGCACTCCTGCTTCTGGGACAGCCACACCGTTTTCCCCATGGTTTTGGAGGTTGTCGTTCTCGATTCTGTTTACCGAGCCAGACTTTTGACCAGAAATCAAGAGATCTTGGACAAGAAAAAGTGTGAAAGGTAACTTGCGTTTGTGCAATGAAACTAGAAAGAAAATAATCACTATTATTTTTAGCCCCACGGTGGGCGCCAAACTGTTTACCGTGAAAATGGTAACAATAATTAAATTTTTAAATGGGATTCTAAAAAAACGTGATCTATTTTTATGCTAGTTGTTAGAGCAGATGATCCTAGGAATATGAAGTTTAATGATGAAATGCAAGCTAAAACGAGGCAATAATCAAGCCGAGAGGCCTGCTGCCCGGGTATAGGACGGGTCGATGAGGAACCTCGAGGTCGATATCCAGGTCGAGCTCGAGCTATCGGGGATAGTCGGGAATGGATAACAGCTAGATTATGATCAAGCAAAGCTCTATATGGCCAAGGCCAAGCGATAAATAAAGAACCAGTAAGAAAGCGATAAATTCTAAAGTGGCCTCGAGCCAGTGAGCAAGCAAGTTAGAAAGAAGAGAGAGAGATATTATTAATCTTGTGGAGAAATAGTTGGAGCAACATCCTCGGCGTAGGCTCTGGATAGGCCGGCCCTGTCAGACTTAGCCGTGTGCCTAGGGAACTTCCCCTTCTATTCTAGCCTCATCCTCTGTCTTCTTCGAGTCAGGCCTCTACGAGCCCCGAGGGAGGGAACTCGGTCGTGGCTTCACGTCCTCGGGGTCTTGAGGCATACTTCCGAAGTGGCTTGATAGCGAGAAATGGAGGGGTTTTCTACTCTTGCCTCTCCATTGACTAAATTGACATAGAAAGTAGTTAAATTCCAGTGGTCTGATGCTTATAAAAAGAGTTTCCAAGAATTGAAGTCAAGATTGACAACAGCATCGGTGTTAGCCCTGCCAGAGGGTACAGAGGGGTTTGTAGTGTATTGTGATGCTTCGAGAGTCGTGCTTGGGTGTGTGTTAATGCAGCACAGCAAGGTTATAGCCTATGCTTCTAGGCAACTCAACAATCATGAGAAGAACTATCCAACCCATGACTTAGAGTTGGCAGCAGTGGTGTTTGCGCTAAAGATTTGGCGACATTATTTATATGGGGTCCATGTGGATATATTCACGGACCGTAAGAGCCTTCAATATATTTTCAAACAGAAGGAATTGAATCTAAGGCAGAGAAGATGGCTTGAGTTACTCAAAACCTACGACATCGATATTCTCTATCACTCGGGAAAGGCTAATGTTGTGGAGGATACTCTTATTTGGAAAGTTATGGGTAGTTTGGCTCACTTGGAGGCATATCAAAGTCCGTTGGCCAAGGAGGTTCATCGATTGGCTAGCTTGGGAGTTCGTCTTATGGACTCTAGTGAAGGAGGGGTGGTTGTGCAAAATAAGGCTAAATCATCACTTGTGTTGGAAGCGAAGGAGAAGCAATACAACGATCCATTATTGGTATAGTTAAAGGAGAGGATTCGAAAAAAAAGGACCATGGCTTTGTCTCTTGGCATGGATGATGGTACGCTAAGGTACCAACGGTGATTATGTGTTCCTAATGTAGATAGTCTGCGGGAAATAATCGTGACCGAGGCTCACACTTCCAGGTATTGCATGCACCCAGGTTCTACAAAGATGTACCATGACCTTAAGCGAGTCTACTGGTGGAATGATATGAAGAGGAATGTAGCAGACTTTGTGGCAAGATGCCCAAATTGTCAACAATTAAAGGTCAAACATCAAAGGCCTGGTGGGTTGGCACAGAACATAGAAATTCCAATGTGGAAGTGGGAGATGATCAACATGGACTTTGTGGTAGCACTACCTCGCACTCCTCGCAAGTTCAACTCGAATTGGGTGATTGTGGATCGAGTCACAAAATCAGCACACTTCTTACCTACTAAGGCTACCGACACAGCGGAACAATATTCTCAGTTGTATATCAATAAAATTGACAGGTTGCATGGAACTCCAGTTTCTATTATCTCAGATCGAGGGGAACAGTTCACGGCTAATTTTTGGAAGAAATTCCAGCAAAATTTGGGTACTCAGTGAATCTTAGCACAACTTTCCATCCATAGACCGACGGACAACCACAGCGGATTAATTAGATGCTTGAGGATATGTTGCACGCTTGTGTTCTTGACTTCAAGGGTAGCTGGGATGATCATTTGCCACTCATAGAATTTGCTTACAACAATAGTTACTATGCTAGAAATCAAATGGTGTCGTTCGAGGCTCTATATGGTAGGAGATGTAGATCTCCCATTGGGTGGTTCAAGATTGGGGAAGCGGAGATAATAGGGCCAGACCTTGTGCATCAAGCTATGGAGAAGGTTAAGATCGTGAAGGAATGGTTGAAAACTACCGTGAGTCGTCAAAAGTCCTATTCGGA
Organism: Nicotiana tabacum; assembly: GCF_000715075.1. Lineage (NCBI taxonomy): Eukaryota > Viridiplantae > Streptophyta > Magnoliopsida > Solanales > Solanaceae > Nicotiana > Nicotiana tabacum. Next base: position 55,921,309 of record NC_134084.1, read on the forward strand.
TGTACGTTGTAGGCATTTGGAGTTCCAAGAGGATGATTGGTTATTCTTGAAGGTTTCCCCAATAAAGGGTATAATGCGGTTTGTTAAGAAAGGAAAATTGAGTCTGAGGTATGTCGGACCATACAGAATCATTCAAGGATTGGTCAGGTGGCTTACATGCTAGAACTACCTCCAAAGATGTTTTTAGTTCACCCGGTGTTTCATGTATCCATGTTGAAGAAGGTGGTTGGAGATCTGCCACTTATTGTTCCGGCTGAGACTACTGAGGTTAATGAGGAATTGACCTATAAAGAAATTCCAGTTTCCATTCTCGATAGGCAAGTCTGAAAGCTGAGAAACAAAGAGATTGCTTCCATGAAAGTATTATGGAGAAACCAGCAGGTCGAAGAGGCACCTGGGAAGCCGAGGAAGAGATGAAGAAGAATTATCCTCATTTGGTTGAATAGCTATGCAGTTGTTTCCATGATGTTAAAAGCTAACTTTCTACAAATTATGTTTCCCATGTACAGCTTATGTTAAAGATACACCTTCTTGTCAATGTAATGCTTATGGTGTTATGGTCGGTGTTGTTTCCATGTTGTTTTACATCGTTGTGTTATGGTTATGCTGTTAGGATTGGTTTTTGGGATTCTTTGACCGGTGGATAGGCCTAGTTACAGGAAGACTCTAGTGAATTTTTTGGAAACTTAAGGAGTTAGTCAAAATTTAGAACTGCTAGTGTGTGAAGTCGCATTAGATGCTAATGGCAGATTTTGACCCTCATTCGAGGACGAATGATCCTAAGCAGGGGAGCATGTAAAACACCAAATGATTTCACCTAAAACCTGGGGTTTCACTGTGGTACGAACCTTTTGAGTTGAATAGAGCATTGGGGACTTGAAGAAAAATTATTGCAGAACAAGGTGCATTATATGACCGTAGAACTGATCTACGGACCGCTGATCCACCGCAGAGTGAACCGATCTTGCGAGTCACACATCTGTTGAAGAGCCAGCTTGAGAAATTTTGGAAGGAGATTCTGCGGTCCATTATGCGACCACAGACCTGTCGCATACCAGGATAGATGTGCCCAGTTCCGGAGGGCCATTATGTGGTCCATTTTGCGGACCGCAAAAGAGCAGATCTGCATCGGGGCTTCATTTTTCTAGTTTCATAACCCGACCCCATTTCATCTTATATATCCATAGGGGTCATTTTTGAAGGGTTATCGATATATTAGATAGAGGAGAGAGCTACTCTAAAGAGAGAAATCGGAGGATTCAAGAATTTCACTACTCAACTTGGATCAAGTCTTGGAATTTCATCAAGAGAAACTTGCTAGGGTTTCTAAAAGGTAAGAATTTCCTCCCCAATTCCTCTAATTTCGAATTTTGGGTTTGTTATGGGTCCGAGGGTCTCCTAGAAACAGCCTATCTACCCTTCGGGGTAGGGGTAAGGTCTGCGTACATATTACCCTCCCCAGACCCCACTTGTGGGATTATACTGGGTCGTTGTTGTTCTTGTTGTTGTTGTTATGGGTGATGAGAGTAGACATATCACATGCATGAGCTAATAGGGATTGTAGGGAAGTTGTTGGACAATCTTGGGTGGTTTTATTGTTAAATTGGTTGAGGAAAGGTTGGGTTGTCATTGTAGCAACTTTTTCCATACGAATTCCTCTAATAGTGCTTGTAATTATCCTCTCTTCTATATATTGGCATCGTTAGGAGTGTCGAAACGTTATTGTTACACAACGAAAAGCTCTTTCGAGGTATGAAGGCTAAACTCATCTTCTAGTATCGGAATTCCCGTATTCTTACAAAACTCCATCGTGTGTAGTTCGAACTTGTAACACCATTGAGGTGGGAAATTCAAGCTAGTAAATTGATCCCCAAATTTCATAACGTGTCAAAACCCTCATTTGTTAATGATTCCCTATTTTGATTTAATTATGTTATACCCCTTTTGGTAATAAAGTTTTGTACGAAATCAATGTGATCAAATTCTTATATCTCATATGATGAAATCTCATGAACTTTTATTTGTTAAGGCCAAAGGTGCCAAAGAGTTTGATTTGAAAGGAAATCTTTTGTAAAACTTTTATCATTTTGAGAATCCAGATTGTGGCATTATAATTACACCTCCACTCGCACATATTGGGGTGAGGCGGCAGGTCCACTTTGTGTAGAGATTGTGGCATTGTGATTACATCTCCACCTGCACACATTGGGGTGAGGTGGCAGGGCCGCTTTGTGTAGAAATTATGGTATTGTGGTAGAGGTTGTTATAGAGGATCCCCAACTTGAAATTCATAAATGTTATTGAAAGCTTTAAATGAATTTGTGATGGTTTTTAACAGCTATTTAGGTTCTTTTATTGCTTCCATGATTCGTCACATTCATGTTGTACTTCTAATCTTTGAAGGGGTGCTTGGTTCTCATGCTATTACTATTCAACATGTACTAACGACCCTTTTTCCGGCAGCGCTGCATCTTTAATGGGCGCAGGTGGTTCCACAGCAGGCAGTTTTGATCAGTAATATGATACACCTTCCTCCCAGCTGACTTGGTGAGCCCCATTTCATTCCGGGATCTTGTATCTCTTATCCTCTATATATATTGTTTTGAGGCATAGTCGGAGCCTTGTTGCCAGCACCATCATGTTACGCTTTTGTATATATTAGAGGCTCCGTAGACATAGTGTGGGTGGTACCGCTGTTTTGGGAAAGTCAAACTAAAGATGTAGTATTTGTATCACATGTTCCACTTCAAACTAAGAAAGTGTATATTGATACCCAATTTTTCCCTATAATATTTTTTCAAAATGCATACATATCTCCAAAACTATGTATTAGAATCAACTAATATTTTTTCAAAATTTCTGCATTTTTTAAGGGTTTTAATTAATTTATCCCCGTATTTTTATTTATATAAACAATTATAATTGCATCACAAATAACTTTATAATAATTTTGTGGCTTAATTTTATCATTTGTATTTGTACTAAGTTTTAACTATTTCACAAATAGCCACATTTGCATTTTTGGGTTATAATTGCAATAACTCTGCAATTATAGCCCATGTATACATTATTACATTATTTTACCAGATAATAGATTTTTGTATTTTTTAAAATACTAAGTAATTGTTTTCAAACATTTCTAGGCATGAAAATTATTTTTTATAATCTGTTAATTATTTTTTAAAATTATCTTATCAATTAATTGGGTATTTGACAAATAGCCCTTTTATTTTCGGACCTAACCCATTAAACTAGCCCAAACCCCTTAATATACCAGCCCAATTTCAACCCCAGGCCCAATCTATACCTACCCGATCTAATAACCCCATTTAATCGTGGCCATTGATCTTTTAGATCAACGGTCCACAATAATACTTACCATTTTAATTAAACAGCCAACCCTAACCCCCCCCTCCCCCTCACTCTTTCATTTCCGCCGTCATTGTTTTTCCTAGCCTCTCCAATTCTCTCTCAACCCAACCTAAACCCTAATCGTCGTCACCGGAAAAAAGCTCCCATCTATGGAGTTTCTGTTCATTCTCCGACCACTACCAGCCTTCTATACCCCCTGGTTGTTCGATTACATAGATGTTTGAGAGAATCTCATGGAGATTCAACCTAGTTCTTGCCAAAATTTGTCTATAAGCATGTCTGTGGCCTTTCTCATTTGTGAGTATGGGTTTCCTCTTCTTTTTTTAGTGTAAATCCATAATTTTTGACCGATTTTCTTCTACCTCTACTGTTTTTGAAAACCCTAATTTTACTATTATCCAATCTGTTCAGATCTTTGTAGAACTGAAATCATTCGAGTATTATCGGGTGTTTTCCCTTGAAAATCTTTGTTTTAGTCAACTACTTCGATTTATTTCACTCTTTTTTGAAATTAGGGTTCGTCCCAGACTTTTCTTCAAAGGTTTTTTTTCTAACTTTTCAGTGTTTAAGCTAATTGTTATTCACTATCTTGACTAATTCTCGTATCTATGCTTTAACCCCCAAATATTTCTGTTTGTGACACTGATTTCTTTGAATTTTTCCCGATATTATGTTTATTTCTGTGAATCAGTCATACTGACTGATTCTATTTAGGGATTTGAACATCTTTCTTGTTAAATTCAGTATTCTTTGAGATTTTTACTGATTGATTACTATTAGGGATTCGAATGATTGTCCCGTTAAAATTAGTATTTGCTGGGATTTTTACTTGTTTCTGTATTTGTGACCTTGATTAACTATACTTGTGTTAATTAATTATCAGTATGATTTGGGATTTGACTGACTCCCTATATGGTATGGTATTGATTTCTTACCTTAGTTAAACCCCAGTTTTGACTGTTAACTGACTCTCCCCAATTAATGGGGTCTTTTTCGGATTTCTCTATTAGAATTGATTCTATAATTGGCTGAGTGATTCTAATTGATTGAATTATGATTTCCTTTACCTTATTTGTTTTACTCCCTAAGTGATATATATACACTCTCACTCTACCTCCTCAAAAGACGGATATAGTTCACCAAAAACTCACACTCACACATACTTTGCTCTCATCTCTCCGTTACTTGTGCTCATTGCTTGTCTATCCGACTGAAAGCCTAGGCTAGACTACTGAATCATGCATACCTTTCATCTTTTATTTTCCTCCCGTAACTAGTATGTTTCTATCTCTAATGTCATTATGAAGTTGAACCTATATGTTTCTCTGTTGCTCTATTCCTGTTAATGTCCATGTCTCTTCTGCACTAGTCTAATTGCCTATGTACATAATTCTATATTCTTTCTTGTTTACTGCTTTGATCAGAATGCTTAAGTTTCACTCTTTCTTATTCATTGTTTTAATCCGCACGTCACTTCTGCTTGAGTATCCAATATTGCCTAAAACAGTCTGTTTACTTTATGTCTAAGACTCTTGTCTTCCCTGTCCTGTAACTCCAACTAATGTGGCTACTTTGTGTAATTGAATTAGTATTTTCCTTGGCCCTTTCTTTATTACTCAGCATGACTACCTCTGTATCTAGGCCTATGTCTCACTGTGTTTAACCAACATGTTTATTGCAGTGCTTAAATCCTGTGCTTTCTTGTCTCTTACATTAAGTTAGTATGCTTACCCTATCACTAAGTATGACTGTTAGACTTGAGTGATTCCTATTTGGACCCTAAATCAGTATGTCCTAGTGAATTGTTATCTATACCTGCCTGCTCTATGTCCTTGTTAACTAGCATGACTACCTTCACCCTATTTCTATGTGCTCCTGATTCAGGATTCTGTGCTCCCAACCCCTGCTCCCTCTCTGTGTTACTGTCTGTTCTCAGCATGATGTATGCCCACCTAGGGTTAACTAATAAATTAAATTAATGCTGGGTAATGTGAATCTTGGGTTTGAAACTTGGTGACTTTGTTCTGTGTGTTTTGGTTGGCTGAACCTTTTCATAGAATGTTTCTAAACTATTTTTACTTCTAATGTTTTCACCTCTAAACTATTTTCACTCCTAAATGTTTTCACTTTCAAACTATTCTCCCTCCTAAACTGTTTTACTTCCATACTGTTTTCCTAAAGTTATTCCTACTCTGTCAAGCACTCTCACTCCTACTCTTAGAATACTTAGGATTCTGCCCCTCCAGTATGTGTACTGCCTAGGAATCCATGATATTCTTTCGAACTCTAGCACACTAGAGCTGGCCCTTCCACACTGCACAAAAACTACTACTCTTTAAAAGGATCTTGGTGTGAGCATTGCCCGGGGTCCCTAAGGCCCTTGGGAACTTTGACACACCAAGATACCCTCTCTTGTGCACTATGAGATATGGTACTTTGGACTGTTTGAAGGGCTAGTTTTTTTCAGGCTTACTTTGGGCCTATCCAGGCTCCCTATAGTATAATATTATTTATTTTTGTAGTTCATTTATGGCCTGTAATAATAATTCTTGTAAACAAATATTGGGGATATTAGTAAAAGGGAGGGATTTTTATATATTTTTGTGGGTAAATCGGGTAGAAATCATACTCTTAGGATTATTATGACTATTCGCCAAATCATGCTCTTAGGATTATGATGCTTGTCTACTTGCATTAGAAACCATGCTTATAGGTTATTTTGTACACTAGAGAATATGTTTATAGGTGCATCATTTTGTTTCTGAAACTTCTACTTTCTAAAAGTTCTGCATTATCATGTCCACTTAGAAATCCTGTCATTAAGTTGCTACTAATCCTACCTAATAATCACGTTCATTGTCTTATATGCATTAGAAATCATACTTTAAGTTTTTATTGCATTCACCTAAATACCATGCCCATATTGCATAAAATCAGTAACTACCATGTCTATAAGAATAGGTTTTAAAAAACAGTCCCAACACCTAGATATCATGTTTATCAAGATAAATGCATATAAAATCAATCTTGTAATGTTCAGCACTTACACAGCATGTTTGTAGGATATAACGAATAAAATCTGCCTATTTAAAATGGTTTGTTCAAGGTGTATGCGGCAAAATTAGAAGGTCTGAATTCTTGCTATCAAGTCACTTAAGAAGAATACCTCGAGACCCCAAGGACGCAAAGCTGTGACCGAGTTCCCTCCCTTAGAGCTCATCGAGGTCCGACTCAAATAGGACATAGATCGAGACCAGAGTAAAATGGGGAATTCCCAAGGTGCACGACTAAGTCTGACAAAGCCGGCCTACCCAAAGCCTGTGTCAAGGTGTCACATCTAGCCATTCCATCTCCATGCCTTTACAATTAATGTATTTGTACTATAACGGGATTCCGCTCCTATATAAAGTAGATCCTCACCACTTTGTAAGGGGTGGTTGTGGCTCCAACTATTCTACACAATATCAATAACAACTCACTCTCTCTTTTCTCTCTAACTTACTCGCTCAAGGCTACCTCTTTCATCTATTGCTTTCACACTTGTTCTTCGTTTATTGCTAGATATTGGCCATAAACAGCCTCCTTTAATTATATCCTAATTGTTAGCCATTTCCTGATTATCCCCAATAGCTCGAGCCTGAGCCTAGGCATCAACCTCGAGGCCTCTCATCGGTCAGTCCGAGGCCCGGATAGTAAGCCCCTCGGTTTGATTATAACCTTGTTTTAGTTCGTATTTTGCCATTAAGCTCCACATATCTAGCATTAACTACCTTAACAACCAGCATAAAAATAGATCATGTATTTTTAGAGTCCCATTAACAAATTTAATTGTTATTACCATTTTCACGATAAACAGTTTGGCGCCCACTGTGGGGGTAAAAATAATAGTGATTATTTTCTTGCTAGTTTTATTACACAAACGCAAGTTATTTTTCACACTTTTTCTTGTCCAAGATCTTCGATTTCAGGTCAAAATGTTTGTCTCAGTAAACAGAGTCGAGAACAACAACCTCGAAAACCACGGAGAAAATGGTGTGGATGTTGCAGTTCTTGGCGCGCCATCGCAGAACTTCGATATCGCACCTGGACCGATTCCAGCGAACGTGGATTCACAAAACGCGCAGTAGGTCGACGAAACCTCACACACCGACAGGAGCATACGACATGGCGACCAACAGGAAGCCCAAAAGACCCTGGCTTGGGAAGAACAAGAAGTTAGTCTTCATGTTATTTTCGAAATGTTGCAGGCACAACAGTTGGCTATCGCTCAGTTGCAAAGCCACCCAAAGACTCCCATCGCAGTAGCAACGGAAACAGCTCCCCCAGCTGAACAGGTACCCGAGAGATCGAGCAATAATGGATCGATAGCCGACCCTACCATCATAAAAATGCTTGAGGATCTCACTAAAAGGATCGAATCGAGCGAGAAAATGATAGCAGCCAACGACAAGAAGGTCGAGACCTACAACTTTAGGGTCCACCAGATCCCGGGCGCACCACCGGTCCTCAAGGGAATGGATATGAAGAAGTTCATACAAAGGCCGTTCCCCAAAGAAGCGTCCCCGAAACCCATTCCAAAAAGTTCAAAATACCGGAACTCCCTAATTAAAACGGGACCACAGACCCTAATGAACACATTACTGCCTACACCTGCACGGTAAAAGGCAATGACATAAAGGACGACGAGATCGGGTCCATCTTGCTGAAGAAGCTCGGAGAAATGCTCTCGAAGGGGGCCATGATGTGGCATCAGAGCCTAGCTCCCAACCCTATAGATTCATTTTCCATTGTAGCAGATTCCTTCTTACAGGCACACAGCGGTGCCGTCAAAGTATCAACAAGGAAGTCCGATGTATTCAAGATTAAGCAGAGGGAGAATGAAATGCTGCGAGAATTTGTATCTCGTTTCCAAACGGAACAAATGCAACTACCCCTGGTCTCCGATGACTGGGCGGCATAGGCCTTTACTCAATTCCTAAACGAATGAAGCTTCGTGGCTTCAGAACAGTTGAAATATAACTTGATCAAATATCCAGCTATGACCTGGTCGGACGCCCACTACCGGTACCAGTCGCAAATCAGGGTCAAGGATGAACAGTTGGGATCCCCCTCGGGCTCAATATACACAAGAAGGCTTCTAGCAAAGAAACTGAAACCAAACAAAGAAAGATATCGGTCGTACGCCGAAGATAGGAGGAACGCCCTGAGATGCAACCTACCTCGTAACGGTCAGAGAATGGATTGAGGACAGTATCCTCGAGGGCTCGTCAATAGAGCTAGATTCGATGTAGACAACGAGGGCAGCAGAGGTGCCTCGTCCATCATAATACAACTTCAACGACGTAGTATCGGACATCGTGCTCACTGTCAGCAAAATCAGGGACACCAAATGGCCCAGGCCTATTCAGTCGGATCCTTCCCAGAGGAATCAAAGCTTGGTATGTGAACTTCATAATACGCACAGCCACAGGACTGAATATTTTCACCAGCTCTGAAAGAAAATAGCCAAGCTACTCAATAAAAGTCACCGCCGAGGATTTTTGAGCAATCGAGCTCAAGTTCAATTCCGAGTAAGAAAGATGGCCAAGAAGAACTAATCAAATGGGACGTGACATATTACCACGATATTAGAGGAGCGCCGACACTCTCCAGGAACTTGTGAAGAGGAGGACAAAAATATCCATTACCAGAGAAAAATGGACCCGGGGACACGTACCCGACGATGCCCTCGCACTCGGCAAGAAAGGCTCCGAAACCTTTCCCCAACCTCATAACAATTCACTGGTAACCTTCTTTCTCATTCGTTCATTTCAAATAAAGCACGTGCTCGTGGATCCAGGTAGCTCGGCCAACATAATTAGATCAGAGGTAGTAGAAGATGTCGCTCCCATCCCTCGGGTCCTTCACGGATTCAACATGACCGGCGAAGTAACAAAAGGAGAGATCACCCTCTCGATCGACATGTCTGGCATGATTCAGAACACTGAGTTCCAAGTCATCGACGGCGACATGAGGTACAATGCATTACTCGGTAGGCCTTGGATATACAACATGAGGGCAGTAACATCAACCTTACATCAGGTGATAATATTTCCCACGAGGGACGGCATCACGACTATACATGGAGAATAGCAGGCAATGAAAGAAATGTTCGCGGTCCACCATAAGGCACTGATCCCCCCATGCCCGATCTCGGACGAGGATAGAAACACATAGGCCCATGAGGACGACGAGGAAGATTTCTTCGCTCCCCGAACCATCATCACCCCCAAAAAATCGGACACGACTAAATCGACAGTCGAAGAGCTAGAGTAGACCATTTTAATCGAGCACCTCTCGGATCGTAAGGTATACCTGGGAACGGGGTTGACCCCCGAACTTAGGACAAGGTTCATTCAATTTCTTAGTAATAATATCGACTATTTCGCTTGGTCCAACCTAGATATAACAAGGATCCCGCCGGAAATAACCTCTCACAGGTTAAGCAACAATCCCAAATTTAAACCCGTAAAGCAGAAGAGAAGACCACAATCCGAGGTAAAACATGCCTTCATCAAAGAAGAGGTAGCGAAACTTCTAAAAATCGGATCCATTAGAGAGGTAAAGTACCTCGAATTGCTGGCCAACATAGTAGTAGTGCCTAAAAAGGGAAACAAGCTAAGAATGTGTATAGTTTATAAAGACTTGAATAAGGCGTGCCCTAAAGATTCCTTCCCATTGCCTAATATCGATCGTCTGATCGATACAACGGCCGGCCATGAGACCCTCACCTTTCTCGATGCCTACTCAGGGTATAATAAAATCCAGATGAACCCTGAGGACAGGGAAAAAACCTCGTTCATCAAAAAGTATGGTACATACTGCTACAACGTAATGCCCTTCGGGATAAAAAATGCAGGGGCAATGTACCAACGCCTAGTTAACAAAATGTTCGAGCATCAAATAGGTAAATCGATGAAGGTGTATATTGATGATATGCTAGTCAAGTCCCTCCGCGCAAAGGACTATTTAACCCATTTGCAGGAAACTTTTGACATCCTCAGAAGCTATAACATGAAGCTCAACCCCGAGAAGTGCGCCTTCAGAGTGGGTTCGGGCAAATTCCTGGGCTTCATGGTTTCAAACAGGGGGATCAAGATCAATCCCGACAAAATAAAGGCCAACGAAGAGATCACAGTGTTGAACAATGTAAAGGCCCTCCAACGACTGACAGGGCGAATAGCGGCCCTAGGCAGATTTATATCAAGGTCATCAGACAAAAGCCATCATTTCTTCTCTCTACTCAAAAGAAAGAGCAACTTTGAATGGATTCCAAAATGCCAACACGCCATAGAAGAACTAAAATAATACATGACTAGCCCACCTTTGTTGCACATGCCCAAGGAGGATGAAACGCTATCCTGTACCTGGCCATGTCTGAAATAGCGGTAAGCGGCATACTGGTGCGAGAGGAGCAAGGTACACAATTTCCTATTTATTATGTAAGCCGAACCCTAGAGGACGCCGAAACCCGGTATCCCCATTAGAAAAATTGGTTCTCGCGCTGATAAGCGCCTCGCTTAAGCTGAAGCCCTATTTTCAATGTCATCGTATCTGCATTCTTTCAACGTACCCCCTCCGGAGCATACTGCATAAACCCGAGCTATCAAGTCGATTGGCCAAATAGACCATCAAACTCGGAGGGTATGATATCTAGTATCAACCTCGAACGACCATCAAGTCCCAAATTCTGGCGGACTTCGTGGCCGATTTCTCGCCATCCCTCGTACCCGAGGTAGAGAGGGAACTTTTACTATAATCAGTCACGTCCTCCAGGGTACGGACCCTGTTCATAGATAGTGAAACAAATATAGGAGGATCTGGGGTCAGTATAGTTCTAAAGCCACCCATTGGCGGCATAATCACACAATCCATAAAAATCGCAAATTTGACTAAAAATGAAGTCGAGTACGAGGCTATAATTGCAGGTTTAGAATTGGCTAAAAGCTTGGGAGCCGAGACCGTCGAGGCGAAATGTGATTCGCTCCTCGTAGTAAGCCAGGTGAATGGGAGCTACGAAGCTCGAGAGGATAGGATGCAGAGGTAATTGGATAAAACCCAAATCACATTACGTCGCTTCAAAGAATGAACCTTAGTCCATGTACCTCGAGAGAAGAATAACGAGGCTGATACCCTTGCAAATCTGGGATCTTCTGCTGAAGAAGAGGACCTACTCCTCGGAGCTGTTGTCCAATTGTTTAAATCAGTGGTCGATGAAGGTCACGCGGATATTAACTCCACTAGTCTAACATGGGATTGGAGAAATAAGTATATTGATTATTCAAAAGACGGGAAGCTGCCCGCATATCCAAAAGAATCGAGGGCCCTGCGAACCAAAGCAGCCCGGTTTTTATTCCACGAAAATGGGACTCTGTATAGGAGAACTTTTGATGGCCCCCTGGCGGTATGCTTACGACCAGGTGACACAGATTACATACTCCGAGAGATCTACGAGGGTACCTGTGGGAATCATTCCGGTGCCGACTCCTTGGTTCGGAAGATGATTAGAGTAGGCTACTATTAGGATAACATGGAAAAAGATATCAGAGAAAGTGCGACAAATGCCAAAGATTCTCTCTTATGATCCACCAACCTGGCGAGCAACTACATTCTGCTTTATCACTGTGGCCATTCATGAAATGGGGGATGGACATCGTCAGACCTTTGCCGACGGCACCAGGTAAGGCTCGATTCATTTTATTTATGAATGACTACTTTTAAAAATAGGTGGAAGCACAGGACATCGAAAAATTAAGAGAAAAGGAAGTCATCAATTTCATATGGGATCACATCATATGCCGATTTGGAATCCCGTCCGAAATAACGTGCGATAACGGAAGGCAGTTCATCGGGGGCAAGATAACGCAGTTCCTTGAAGACAACAAGATCATATAGAATCCTGTCAACGCCTTACTATCCATGTAAGAATGGCCAGGCCGAATCCACGAATAAAACCATCATTTAGAACCTAAAGAAGAAACTGGAGAACGCCAAGGGGAAGTGGAGAGAAATGTTGCCTGAGGTTCTATGGGCATATCGAACAACTTCAATGTCAAGCACCGGGGAAACACCTTTCTCTCTAGTATACGGCACCGAGGCTCTGATACCAGTGGAAGTCGGGGAGCCAAGCGCCAGATTTCAGCATGCTAATGAGGGCTCGAACAACGAGGCCATGATAACGGCCCTCGAACTAATCGATGAAAAGCGAGAAGCCTCGCTGATTCGGATGGCCGCTCAGAAGCAGAGAATCGAAAGATACTATAATAGGAGAACAAATCTCTGGTATTTAGGGGTCTGGGACTTAGTCCTAGGGAAGGTTACTCTATACACCCGAAACCCCAATGAAGGAAAGCTAGGCCAGAACTGGGAAGGACCGTACCGTGTCCTCAGAATAGTCGGCAAGGGATCCTATAAGCTTGGCATCATTGAGGGCGAATATCTTTCGAGAAACTGGAATATATCGATGCTAAAACGGTACTACTGCTAGGGCATCCAATTGAAAAACTTCGCAAAAATCCTCGAGAAAATGTTGCACACCTTTCCTTCGACCGAGTTGTTGCCCCGAAGAGGGTTCCGCCGGCAAGGGTTTTTACGAGACAACATCCACGCGCTACCTAAGGAGGACCCAACAAGCTCACAAGGCTTCTTTTGCAATCAACCCCGAACATTGGAGGACACCCCATTGAGAGGTCGTCCACTCGGAGGAACCAGAGAATGACTAGCTAAGCTCCAATGGGAAATAATGTACAGGACCAAACGGTCAAAAGAGCCATGCCTGCACAGGCCAGACTCACTGCAACGAAACAACATGTGCTTATGCCAAAGAATCAAAGAACATCTTTTGCCAAAGCATCTCGTACTCCAAAGAAAATTCAACATTTTCACAGCAAGGATCCCTTCGCCGAGGACACTCCGAAATACTCGGAGACTAGCGTCAATAGCTCGTAACCCACATGGCCTCAGGGTCAGAACTCCGTTCTCATAAGTCCTCAATGAGGCAACTCCAAGCTCATGAGTAACGGCCTCCGAGGCTGAGTAATCTCGATGACTCGGAGACTATGGCCAAATCGTCATTCACTTAAAAACCTGAGGTCGTAAGACCCTGAGCAGGCAAACTCGGTCTAGCAAGATCTATTTAATATAGTAACAAAAATTGTGAGACCTCAACAGGCATGATAAAACAATAAGACCTCAGCGGGCCTGAAAAACCGTAAGACCTCAACAGGCATAACAAAACTGTAAGACCTCAATAGGCATGATAAAACTGTAAGACCTCAACAGGCGTGAAAAATTGTAAGACCTCAACAGGCATGACAAAACTATAAGACCTCAACAGGCATGATAAAACTGTAAGACTTAACAGGCATGAAAAACTGTAAGACCTCAACAGGCATGAAAAAACTGTAAGACCTCAACAAGCATGAAAAGTTTGTAAGACCTTACTATAGGCATAAAACTCGATCCCGAAGTTTAGGTTTTATGTTGCATTTGTAAGACTCCAGAAAGGGCATACCCTCGATGTAGACGCCTAAACTACCATACTCGGGATCAAAAATGGCTCCGGCCAAACATAAATGACTACGGTCAATATGGCTACACCAACCAAATTAACGCGACTTGGGGACCCGACCGTCGCTATAAAATCACAGGCCATTACTTTGAATCTAATTTGAAAAGAACGGGTTAAACAGGCTACCCTCGATAGGTAAATGAGCTTCGACCATGTCAGATCCAAATCACAAGGCTTCAAGCTACTCAGCTTCCGAGCTAAACCTTCCAAGGTGCTCGAATATCGCTGCAAATGACTTGAAATCGAGGTTCTTCCTGAACCGACGATGGATCAGGCAAAATCATTTCAAAAATTCCTTAACGAGAGGAAAACAAAGCCTACACATGCCCAAGGGAAAACGTGTAAGAGCCATTATCGCCAGCCAAATGAGCCTCAAGGCCACACACTAAAAGGTTGCAACGACCAAAAGCTTAAGAGCCACCGTTTCCAGCTTAAAATTTGAAAGCTTGAGGATCAAAATGAGCTTGAGTCATAACCCAATTCGGAGATCGGATCCAAAATAGTTAACTAATGCATGCCTAAGAGCAAAAACGTAAGAGCCACCACCGCCAGCTTCATGAACCTTAGGGCCACATACATAAAAGGTCGTTTCGACCTAAGGCGTAAGAGCCATTGTCGCCAGCCCACGAAAATACAGAACTTGAGGGTCAATTGTGCCCGAGTCAAAACCCGACTCGAAGACTGACCCCAAAATAGTTAAGATACAAATGCCCAAGGGCAAGGCGTAAAGGGCCATTGTCGCCTGCTTATGCAGACACAAAAGCTTGAGGGTCGAATGGGCTCGAGTAGAAGCCCAATTCGGAGACTAAATCCAAAACAGTTGAGCAAAAGCATAAGAGCTCTAATGCCAGCTTACACTAAAGGATGCATCGACCAAACTCGTAAGAGCACCCGGGCATACCTGATAAGCCCCTGAGCCATATCACGAATCTAAGGATTCTTACCAACTCTGAAACCAGTCCACCTGGTCAGAAGAGAAGCAGAAAGGGATACATAAGAAATAAAGCTTCAAGTTCTCTTCTATTTACATACATAAAAAAAAGTGCATCCTCCGTCTACAAAGGCGCTCTGGAAATATTACAAACAAGATGGTAGAGTCTACTCCCCGCCCCCGAGGGTTACGACCTATTAGCCTTGTCTTCACTCTCCTCAACATCGGGCAGGAATGACCGAGCGTTGCACTCGTTCGTCCTCGCTCACGCTAGCTCTTCTAGGAGAATAAAACCCCTGGCGCCGATCTCTTCAAGTACCTTCTTCGGGATCTGCAACGAACATATTCCTCGATCCTCTCTGTCACACCTCCTTTTTACCACCTGAGAGGGGATATAAGGGAGTTTTTCTAACTAAGGTGAAATAATGCAAAATGGGATTATTTTATTTAATTCAGAGTCGCCACTTGGAATAATTTATGGTGTTCCAAGTTACCGGTTTATTTAAAATCCCAAATCGAGGAAATTTTTTACTTTATTTAAAATTCTACGAACCAAAAATTCTACTGCGAATATTGTTCTGGTGCTCTGGGGCATGACACGGAGAAATGCTAGCATTTGAAAAATGCTATCCAGGAGCTCATTGATACAAATCGGATTGAAGTCCAAGCTCCGAAGGCGCCCAATATCAATCAAAACCCATTGCCAACCCATCAGGAGACAAATATGATCGAGATAGTACATAAGGGAGGGGAGCCTAAGAAGCCTTTTCAGACCGTCATGATGATTCGGTCCAACAAAGTCAAGCCGGTTGAAAAATAAACAAGTGAGATATCAGTGATCAAGTTGAGTGGGACAAACAATGAACCATCTGCGGTAGTCAATAAGGGGTCCTCAAGTGATGTTGCAGCGAAACAAGAAAGGGCGAAAGTGGTTGTGCTAGGAGTGGAAAACAAGCCTGTCGTGATTATGGAGGGTGCCCGCACAGATCCTGTCATTATCAAGCCTGTAACCCAGTTACCTATAGTCAACAACAAGGTTATCCCATGGAATTATGAACGGGTGACAGTGACTTACAAAGGAAAAGAAGTTAAAGAAGAAGTCTATGAGACTCATGGATTGACTCGTTCGGAGAGATGCTTTGCCCCCGAGGAGTTGAGAAAAGCTAAAACCTCCAAAGATAACCCAGTGCTAGTGAAGAAAGTGGTAACTAAAGAAGAGGCAGAAGTGTTTTTGAGAAAGATGAAGGTGCAAGACTATTCCATTGTCGAGCAGTTGAGAAAGACGTCTGCTCAGATTTCACTTTTGTCATTGTTAATCCACTCAGACGAGCATCGTCGGGCCTTGATGAAAATCCTGAACGAGGCTCACGTTCCCAACCAAATCTCAGTGAACCATTTGTAAAAGATATCCAACAAGATATTTGAGGTAAACAGAGTCACTTTTTCTGATGATGAGTTGCCCATGGAGGGTACTGAGCACAATAGAGCCCTCTATCTTACGGTGAAATGCGAAGATTCCGTGGTTACCCGGGTATTGGTCGACAATGGTTCCAGCGCAAACATTTGCCCTCTCTCTACTCTGAACAAGTTGAAAGGATTCATTAGAACAGTATCTGCATTCAGGGATTTGACGGTGGAGGCAAAGATTCAGTCGGTGATATAGTGCTCGAGCTGACAATAGGACCAGTTGAGTTCACAATGGAGTTCCAGGTGCTGGATGTAGCTGTTTCCTACAGTCTGCTGTTAGGTCGACCTTGGATTCATGCCACCAAAGTAGTCCCGTCTACTCTGCACCAAATGATCAAGTTTGAATGGGATAGACAGGAAATCGTTGTGCACGGCAAGGATAATTTGTATTCTCCCAGTGATGCCATTGTTCCGTTCATTGAGGTTGAAGACGACAAGGGGACTTGGGTCTACCAGGTTTTTGACACAGTGTCGGTCGAGAAAATTCTAGAAGGGAAATGCATTTCAATTCCGAAGGTAACCGCCGCATCATTCATGGTAGCTTTTGAAATGCTGAAAAATGATTTTGTACCTGGTAAGGGTTTGGGTGCATCTTTGCAAGGTATCATACAGCCGGTGTCTCTCCCTAAAAACTTGGGTACATTTGGTCTGGGATTCAATCCCACAACCTTAGACGTGAAAAGAGCTAGAAAGTTGAAACAGAGGGCGTGGGTCCTTCCAAAGCCTATCCCACGTCTCTCTAAGTCGTTTGTTAAGCCTGGCGCCAAGAAGCGCCCAGTAACAACAGTTCTTAATTCTGTGGTTGATCTTGATAAAGAGTTGATTGAAAGGTTCGATAAATTGTTCGACAATGTGAACATGGTGGAAGTTGGAGAAGGCTCCAGCAAGGCAGATGTGTAATTTGTCAGGTCGAGTGCAAAGCTTAACAATTGGGAAGCTACTCCTCTCCCTACCTGGAAGGAGTTTTGGTAGTTTGCTTAGATTTTCTTTCAGTTTATCTGGATTATTTCAGGGTTGTAATTCAGATTCTATGTTCCGCGCGTTTGGATGTATAAACCTTGTTATCTTTTGATTTCAATAAAATGCAATTTCCCTTTTTCGTCATTCCTGATAGTTTTATTTTTGTTTTTCTTTTTTGCCTTGTACAGTTCTTTTTATACTAGTTTCAATGACATGCCATGCACGAGGAATCTTCGGCCCAGTCTTAAAAGTAATCTAATTCTGAAATAATAATTCAAGAAATAGAGTGTGATGAGGAATCAGAGTATGATGAGGATGAGGCCTTTGAAGAGATTAGTAAAGAATTAAGCCATTTTGAAGAAAAACCCAAGCCTAACCTGAGTGATACAGAAGCAATCAATTTAGGAGACCAAGATAATGTCCGGGAAACTAAAATAAGTGTCCATCTTGAACCACAACTCAGAAAGGGGATAATTAAAACACTGTTCGAGTATAAAGATGTTTTTGCATGGTCCTATGATGACATGCCAGGTCTAAGAAATGGCTTGGTGATTCACAAATTGCCCACTAACCCGGCATTTCCTCCCGTCAAACAGAAGTTGAGAAAGTTCAAAACCGATATGAGTGTGAAGATTAAAGAAGAGGTCACAAAGCAATTTGATGCAAAGGTCATTCGAGTCACGCAGTATCCCACCTGGTTAGACCAGAGTGTGTGTTGATTACCGTGATCTCAACAAGGCTAGTCCAAAAGACAACTTCCCACTGCCAAATATTCACATTTTGATTGATAATTGTACCAAGCATGAGATTGGGTCTTTTGTGGATTGCTATGCAGGCTATCATTAGATCTTAATGGATGAGGAAGATGCGGAAAAGACAGCATTTATCATGCCGTGGGGAAAATATTGCTACTGGGTCATGCCTTTCGGTTTGAAAAATGTTGGGGCAACTTACATGATGGCAATGACGACTATATTCTAAGACATGATACATAAGGAGATCGAAGTTTATATGGATGATGTGGTCATAAAGTCCAGGAAGCAGTTTGACCACATCAGAGATTTGAGAAAGTTCTTCCAAGGCTCCGCAGGTACAATCTTAAGTTTAATCCTGCAAAGTGCATATTCGGTGTTCCGTCTGGAAACTGCTGGGATTCATAGTCAGTCGTCGAGGTATTGAATTGGACCCGTCAAAGATCAAAGCTATCCAAGAATTGACACCTCCAAGGAACAAGACTGAGGTGATGAGTCTGTTAGGGAGGCTAAACTACATCAGCAGGTTTATTGCTCAGCTCACGACAACTTGTGAGCCTATTTTCAAGTTGCTAAAGAAGGATGTTTCGGTCAAGTGGACTGATGAGTGTTAAGAAGCATTTGATAAGATAAAGGGGTACTTGTCAAACCCACCTGTGTTGGTCCCACCGGAACCGGTAAGGCCTTTGATTCTGTATTTGACGGTCTTGGATAATTCATTTTGTTGTGTGTTGGGTCAGCATGACATCACTGGTAGGAAAGAGAAAGTCATCTACTATCTCAACAAGAAGTTCACATCTTATGAGGTTAAGTTCACTCACCTGGAAAGGACATGTTGCACCCTAACCTGGGTAGCACAGAAGTTGAAGCATTATTTGTCATCTTACACTACTTACCTTATTTCTCGCTTGGATCCGTTAAAGTATATCTTTCAGAAGCCTATGCCCATAGGGAGACTTGCGAAGTGGCAGATTTTGCTCACGATGTTTGACATTATCTATGTGACTCGGACTGCGATGAAGGCCCAAGCATTGGCCGATCATTTGGCCGAGAACCTGGTTGATGAAGAGTATAAGTCATTGAAAACTTATTTCCCGATGAAGAGGTGATGCATATTGATGAGTTGGAACAGGTTGAAAAGCCAGGTTTGAAACTTTTCTTTGATGGGGCTGCTAACATGAAAGGCATTAGGATATGAGCTATACTCATTTTTGAAATAGGGCATCACTACCCTGTTACGGCTTAGCTTCGTTTCTACTGTACTAACAACATGGCTAAGTACGAGGCATGCATTTTGGGTTTAAGGTTAGCTACAGACATGGGTGTCCAGAAAGTCTTGGTCTTGGGAGACTCGGACCTTCTGGTGCACCAAATTCAAGGGGAATGGGAAACACGAGATTTAAAACTCATACCATACCGACAGTTTTTGCATGATCTTTGTCAACGGTTTCAATTAGTAGAGTTTAGGCATATCCCAAGGATCCATAATGAGGTTGCCGACGCTTTGGCTACTTTGGCGTCAATGTTGCACCATCCGGACAAAGCTTATATTAACCCTCTGCATATTTAAGTCCATGATCAGCATGCTTACTGTAATATGGTGGAAGAAGAACTTGATGGTGAGCCGTGGTTCCATGACATCAGGGAGTACATCAGGATGGGGGCGTATCCAGTACAAGCCACAAGTGATCAAAAAAGAACGATTCGACGGTTGGCAAGTGGTTTTTTCTTCAGTGGAGGAGTTTTATACAAAAGAATCCCAGATCTTGGATTGTTAAGATGCATAGATGCTAGACAGGCCACAACTATCATGACCGAAGTACATTCTAGAGTTTGTGGATCGCATATGAGTGGGTACGTTCTAGCAAAGAAGATTCTCCGAGCAGGTTATTATTGGCTCACCATAGAACGAGATTGTATCAGTTTTGTGCGCAAGTGTCATCAATGTCAAGTACACGAAGATTTCAGTCATTCTCTGCCATCTGAATTACACACAATGTCTGTACCATGGCCTTTTGTTGCTTGGGGCATGGATGTCATTGGACCGATTGAGCCAGCAACATCCAATGGACACAGGTTCATTCTGGTAGCCATTGATTATTTCACCAAGTGGGTTGAAGCTAAAACTTTCAAGTCTGTGACCAAGAAAGTAGTGGTCGATTTTGTGCACTCAAATATCATTTGTCGGTTTGGTACCCAAAGGTGATCATCACAAATAATGGTGCTAATCTCAATAGTCATCTGATGAAAGAGGTATGTCAACAGTTTAAGATTACGCATCGCAATTCCACCCCATACCACCCCAAGGCGAATGGATCAGTCGAAGTAGCCAACAAGAACATAAAGAATATACTTCGAAAAATGGTGGAAGGTTCCAGGAAATGGCATAAGAAGTTTCCATTTATGTGATTGGGGTATCGCACTATTGTTCTCACTTCAGTAGGTGCAACTCCTTATTTGTTGGTATATGGCACTGAAGTAGTGATACCCGTGGAAGTTGAAATCCCATTCCTTCGGATTGTCGCTGAAGCCAAAATTGATTATGATGAATGGGTCAAAACCCGCCTGGAGCAATTGAGTTTGATCGATGAGAAAAGATTGGCAGCGGTGTGTCATTGCCAGTTGTATCAACAGAGAATGTCAAGAGCATATAACAAGAAGGTGTGTCCACGGAAGTTTGAAATGGGTCAGCAAGTATTGAAACGTATCCTTCCACATCAGGTTGAAGCAAAACGCAAGTTGCCCCAAATTGGCAGGGGCCGTTCCTCGTAACGAGAGTGTTGTCCAATGGTGCTTTGTATTTAACAGATATAGAAGGCAAATGTGTAGAAATGGCTATCAATTCTGATGCGGTCAAAAGATATTATGTATGATTTCTTTGATTAAATTGTATTTGTTTGTACTTGGCATGTTTTGAAGATTGAAATGACGAAGGCATTTTGTTCTGCTATCTAAACACTTTATCCTTTGTTACCCCTTTGAGCCTTCGTACCCCTCTTTTGGAATCAGTAGCAAAGATCAGAAATACAAGCACGAAAGATAAGTAAAGGAAAAGAAAGAAGAGAAAAAAAATAATTAAAAAAAGGAAAAAAAAAAGAAAAGAAAAGAAAAAAAAGTAAAGAAAAAAAGAGAGAACAATAAATCAACAAAAAGAGAAAAAGAAGAAAGAAAAGAAAGAGGAAAGAGAAAATCATAACAACAAAGCAATTTTTATGTCATGAACTATGTTCGACCTGATTCCTTAAGAGGATACGTAGGCAGCCTCACGGTTCGGTCCCATCAAAATAAAAATTCAAAAGTCCCCAAGCAAAGAAACTGGGGCAGAAGTTGTGGTTGTTGTAAGAAATCTGATTTCGAAAGCTGTAATCTTGAACCCATTTGAATTGTTTTGAGCCTTTTGATACCCTTTCTTTCTAACCCTATCCAAAAGCCCACATTACGGTCCAAAGAAAGACCTTCCGATCAGTCTTCGAGAGATGCCAAGTCGAGCGAGTGATTCATATCAGGGGTAACACACCGGTCTAAACAAAGAAGATGAAAAATGAGAGAATCTTATTGGTGAAAACCCTCACGGGCTTTGTAAGGCGATGGAAAGCTGAGAGAAATAAAAAATGAGAGATTCTTATTAGTGAAAATCTTCACGGAAACCTTGAGGCGAAAGTGAGTTGAGATATGAACAAATGAGAGAGGTTTGTTGGTGAAAACCCTTCAGGGCACCGTAGGCCGAACATGGTCAGTGATTTGTTGAAGAAATTAGATTTTTGAAGATCTCGGGGCGTAAAACACGACTACTGAAAGTTGATTGGTTGGACGGACTAGGTTGATTAATCCGAAATGCATGTCATGATCATTGGTACCAGCTGCTCCACTCAGATAAGTCTCTTTTCTCTTTCCCCTTCAAGACAGTCTTCCAGTTTTGGATTTTTCTTATCTCTAACTCTCAAAGTCATTGCATTTCATTTCTTTTGGATTTATTTCTCTAAGATGTTTCCAATGTCAGTTTTGTTTAAGCAAATAAGAAAGGGTTTCAAAGCTCACTACCAACTTCCAAAGTTGCACAAGGCACAGGGCGGCCAAAGCATTACTAGAGATAGCATGATGTGAAATGGGATATAAAGGGTCAGCAAAAGTTCCATTGTGAAATGGTTTAGTAATTTCGTGGGAGATGCAGAGGTGCAGATAGATGGGTCAGAGATGTAACACAACAGTTTGGGTATAGAATACTCGGGTCATCCAGGGTCATGTGGTTGAAAGTTAGTCAGAAAGTCAAACGGTTCTTGGCTAGTTTAGAGAAGCCAGTCAAAGCAGAGCACGGCAGCGGAGAGGCCACCTTCAGCAAGAATGCCACAAACTAACCCCCCCCCCCCCCACACACACACACACACACACACACATTTTAAACCTACAAACTTTTTCTTTGATTGAAACAGGGGTAGAATGAAGGGAAAGCAGCAATGTTTGAAGGAAGGCGGTCAAGTTCAGCAATCAGGCACCCACCTGAAGAAAAGGGAAAGCATCTCAGATTACAATTCAAATCGGCAACAAAGGAACTTCACCTGGAGAATGCAAGTCAACAAGGCAACAGGAACCGCAAGATCAAGTTTGCAGATATAGATAGACTTTTGTAATGCATAGATCATAGAATATTCTAGCTTCTTTTTATTTTGTCATGGAGCAAAAAGGATTTCAGTAAGCAGTAGCAGCAGCAACAACAACAGTGAAATCATAGCTTCATGGTAGTCCTAGCTACCGAAACTTTCTGAACTATACTGACATGATTCCTTTATAGCCAAGGATATGTAGGCAACCTTGGAAGCAGGGTGCGGTCAAATCTTTAAAAAATGCTTCCCACGGAATATTCAAGCAGGCGAAAATCGCGCGTATCCGCTCACTTTATCTTTGCACGAAAACTCTTCATGTTTCCGAGCAAAGAGGGGCAGCTGTGAGCACGTGATTTTTGCCCTATGTGAATTACTCCCATAAATTTAAGAAAAATAAATTTTCCCGTTATTTGCAATTTCGTAGATTTTTGTAGCATTTTTCGTTAATTGTTTGCATTTGTCTGCGCATGTTAATTTTGTTTAGATCATGAAAAAATCAATATATATTGCATTTGCATTTAGCATTTAATTCTACATTTTTAGATTGATTAGCAAATTAGTTATTTTAAGAAATGGAAAAATCACAAAAAAAATAGTTTATTTTTGCACCTTTTAATTTTAATTTTGAATTTTGGTAGTTTTTATTTTAATTTGGTTTTAATTAGTTGAAGTAAGTATTATTTGTAGTAATTAATTTAATTTTCTAGGATAATTTGGGTTAAGAATTGAGTTAGGTTTTATTTTATTTTTAGAAAAAGAGGAAAAAAACAAAAGAAAAGGAGTTAAGAAGGTTCTTGAAAAGGGAAAAGAGGAAAATCCAATTTTGGGCCGTTTTTATTTAATTCTCTCTAGCCCAAGTCACTTACCCCTTATACCCATTTAGTCTGGCCCAAAACCCGTTCCCCTACCCGGTCTGTCTCCACACTTAACCAAAACGACGTCGTTTCTTGCATGTTGATCTAGACCGTTGATCTCAGATGATCAAACGGTCCAGAACTATTCCCTTCCCCACATATAAGTGTCGGAACTAGACCTCCCCCCCTCAGAATCCCCCCTCTCATTGTCTCTCTTTCAACTCACTCTCAGAGAACTCACCATGAACCCCAGAAGCCGCCCCCACTCTCCCACTGCTTTAGGGTGGCGGCGCCACCTCCAATCACCCCCGAAATAACACCCCATGACCACCAAGACCCCCTCATTTCAAATCCCCACTCTGTTTGCCTCGAATCTTGCCCGAGCTTCTCGAATATAGATCAAAGGATGAACCCTAAAATCCCAAATTTCCAATTCAGGTTCTCATTGAAGATTTTAGGTCCATTTTGACTTTATTTGTGTGCTTTTGATAAAGAACACACGATTAATCTCGGATTGGGCCGAAAATTGAAGATTTCGAAGCATCAGTTCGTATTTCTTATTTGTCCGAGATTCTTAGGTATTTTTCTTTACCTCTTGATATTTTGTGTTCTTTTCTTATCTTCTTCTACTCTTTCTTTTATTTTCTGATTTTTCATTTTTTATTTTTCACCATTTGTATCCGCATGTTAGATTTTGGTTGTGTTTGATTATTATTTGTGTTCTGTTTCCAAGTCTGGATAGGTTGATTTTTCGTTCTTGTTTTGGGCCCTATTTTGTTTCGAGTCTTTAAGGTTTTGAATTTGAACACTTGGTTGTTTTGGTTTTTCTTCATATGGACTTGGTTCCTGAAGATCAAATAGCCCAGAAGGGAATTGAATTGGGTCTTCTCAGACCTATTAAATTGGGTCATTTGGACCCGGGTTCTGCCTGGCCTCAAGGGGTAATAACAGGGGCTTTAGGGGGTAGTTTAGGAACTCTAGGTAGAGAAATCTATAACAGCCTAAGGAAACCTCTAGGAAGCTGGGTGTTGGGACTAATGTGGAAATTTATTTTTAAACTAAGGGCTCCTAAGATAAAATGAAAATTTCATAAGGTTCTATGTGCAAAATTGATTTCTTTGAGGCTGCCATAGAACCTTGCCTATAAAGGCTCCCTAACTTGGCATTCAGGAGGCAGAGAAAAAAATTAAGAGTAAAAATTCTGAAAAAATCAAAATGGCTGCCTTTCTTTAAGAAATTTTGTAATAACCTTGAATTCCTTGCATTTTCTGGAAAACTATTGGAAATTCTGCTTGGTTTTGTTCGTTTGATCCTCATAGTCTAGTTAAAAAACCACTAAAATTTTACAGTTTTGCATTCTGGTTTGAAATGGATTGAAGTGTTGGATATTTCAAAGCTTGGGTGTGGATTTGGCTGTGAAACACTATTTCATTGCTGGGCTTTAGCTGATTCTGCTGTTGCTTCCTATTATTGAGCTTTCCTGCTGATTCCTCACTTCTTTTTTCCTTTTTCATTTCCAGGTAACACTTTGCATTTTGGTTAATCTGTAGAATATGGGTGTACAAGTGAACATGGACATAATAGAAGATGCATGCTATTCAACCATGGTTTCCTTTGTTACTTTGTTTTTCGCTTAATATGTTGTGTTAGTTTAATTATGTGAGAATTCTACTAGTTTTCTCTGTAATGTGAGGTGTATGTATTTAATCTTTGTTTAGTTCTGCTGAAATCTCTGAACAATGAACTCTAGGGTAGTCGATGTGGCTTTGTGTTGAGGGTTTTTTTATTCAGGGATCGAAGCCCAGCATGATCACTTATAACTTGATATGGGAATTTGGATAGGGTGAAGGAAGTTTGGATCGAGTAAAAGTGCATGAATAATGTTGTTTGTTGAATTCAGAGAAATGGTTTCCCCTTTATGCATGTGATTTGGTCTTGTAGTGTTTATTTCATACAGTTCTGCTTTTGTTCATATATTGTGCTCTTTGCATTTCAAAGGGGCTTTTAAATGAATCTGAGTCCTATTTTAGCTTTGGAAACCTCCAGACTTGAATTAGTTTATTATGTTTGGTTTTTCTTCTTCTTTGAAAAGAATCAAATTAGCTTAGTCCTGCTAAACGTATTGGTTTGAATAAGATATTGCATGAGTTTATGATCAATAAGTTTTGATATCAAATGATGGGTATTTTGGGCAAATGCTTATTAACATGATTGGGAGTTCCCATTTGCCATAGAATACATGTATTATTCTCCGAATGTGATTTTCATGCGTTTAATGTGTGTCATTATTTGGTTCAAAGTGAAAAGTGGTATAGAAGATGTAATACTCTCAAATAGAACAGCATTGGGTTGGCCATCAACAGGGATCCATATTCACTGAGCTTCCCCATTTGTGTTAAGCTTTGAATCTGGGCCCCATGGTGAGCCGAATCGTGCCTCCTTGCTTGTCATGGCAATTAGCTATCGGGCATCAGGCCAGGCCCAAGTTCTGAAACGGAAATAGAGTAGACTTCACTTAGTCTTAACCTTTAGATTCAAAATTTGAATTCAGCTGTAGTTTAGAAGTAGTTGTGATTCCTTTAGCCTTATTTAATTGGTAGATCCTTGTAGTTGATTTGAGACGAGTTGTTCCAAATAAAATTTCAAAATGTGTGGCCCTCATTTATTTAATATTTGAATCTTTAGAAATCAAGGCGAGCCATTTAGTAGAATTTTCCATGGCCCTCGCAAAGTTTCAAATGCGTAGTTGCTTTAGGCGCGTTATTTTAATAATTTATCTTCCTAAACTCGGGTGTGCATTTATGTGACCCAATCCAAATCTCAACAATGTTATATAAAATATGTCGCAGATCGCGGGTGCATTTATGTGACGTGGTTCAAGACGTGTTTTGAGTAACGTTGAAATCTTTCTAAAAATAATCAAATCAAAGCGGTTAAAAGTTTAAAATTACACCATAGGTTAAAACATGTACTAAAATCAGATAATAGTCCAATTACAATAGTTGAGCGACCGTGCTAGAACCACGGAATCCGGGAATGCCTAACACCTTCTCCCGCGTTAACAGAATTCCTTACCCAAATTTCTGTGCTCGCGGACTGTAAAATAGAGTCAATTTTTCCTCGATTCGGGATTTAAAATTGGTGACTTGGGACACCATAAATATCCCAAGTGCGACTCTGAATTTAATAAATAAATAATCCTGTTTTGATTGCCATTTAAATTGGGAAAAACTCCCTTATACTCACTTTTCCGGGGGTGTAGGAAAAAGGAGGTGTGACAGCTCCTTAATTGCTATGTGTTGATTGTGGAGTACGATGTTTAGGCATGGTGACGATTATCTATACGTCAGTGTCAAGCATGCTTGTGGGACTAGTATTGTAATTGTTGTGACTGCGTTGAGATTTATTCATGTTTAATATGTTGATTATCATTGTTGGTTCCCTTGCCGGGATGTTATTGTTTATGATATTGTCTCCTTGCCGGGATGTTATTATTTACGATATTGTCTCCCTTGCCGGGATGTTGTTGTTATACTTTTGATCCCTTGCCAGGATTCTTTTGTGATTGATGTTGATTTGTAAATGGGATCGAATTGCACGCCTGCAACAAGATATATGAAATAGGAGCGGGTGGCACGCCGCCACGAAAATATTTAAAATGGGATCGAGTTGCACGCCTGCAACAAGATATATGATATGGGAGCGGGTTGCACGCCTGCAACGAGATATATGAAATGGGAGCGGGTTACACGCGTGCAACAAGAAATAAATGAAAGTGAATAATATGTTTGTTTTCCTCATTATTGTTGGCAATTAAATTCTGGTTTCTTTACATTCCTCTTTGGTATTTTGTTGTTATCTGATACTCCCCGTAGCATGCTTTCCCCTCCCCATCTTTAACTATGAATATCTGCTTTTATTTTTCGCTGTATATGATTTATCTGCGCATGATTATTTGGTAGTCTGGTCCTAGCCTCGTCACTACTTCGCCAAGGTTAGGCTAGGCACTTACTAGCATATGGGGTCGGTTGTGCTGATACTACACTCTGCACTGTGTGTAGATAGTGGTACCAAAGCATTTGGACCGCAGTGAGGTTGCTGCCTTCAGTCCAACAGGCGACCCGAGGTAGTCCTGCAGACGTCCGCGGGTCTTGGCGTCTCCTTCTACCATTTCTTTCTATTTTTACTTATTTAGATACATATCCGTGTATTTCTATTCAGACTTTGTTTGTAGTACTCTTATACAATATGTGAAATTGTGACACCAAATTTTGGGTAGAGGTGTATTTAGACTTCCGCAGTTTGTATTAAGTTAAATTATCAGATTTCATCTTCCACTTTGTTAATGGTATTATTATTTCCGCTGTTTGATATGTTGTTTTAAAATTATAAGGACTTAAAGACTTGAAAAGGGTAATTAAATAGGAATAGTTGGCTTGCCTTACTTTCACTAGTAGGCGACATCACGACTCCCGAGGGTGGGAAATCCAGGTCGTGACAAGTTGGTATCAGAGCTCTAGGTTACTTAGGTCTCACAATTCACAGACAAGCTTAGTAGAGTCTGAGGGATCGGTACAGTGACGTCTGTATTTATCCCCCAGAGGCTACAGAGTTAGGAAAAATTTCATATCTATTCTTTCCTGTCATATGGTTTGGTTTCTCAATACTAATTGAATTTCTACTCTGTTCTTTCGTAGATGGTGAGAACACGCGCTTTCTCATCCACTGATCAGTAGCCCGAGCCCCTAGCAGCAGCTCCCAAGAGGGGCAGAGGGTGAGGTCGTGCTAGAGGTCGAGGTAGGGGCAAAGCTCAGCCTAGAGCAGCAACACCAGCGGCGGAGCCTCAGGTTGAGTTTGATGATGAGGTTTCGGCCCAGGCAATTTTGGTGGGCCCAGCTCAGATCACAGAGGGGTTCATTGCCACCCCAGTACTCCAGGATGCTCTGGTCCTTCCTGTGGGCCTTATGGAGAGTGTCACCCGGGCAGGCTTGCTTCCTGTAGAACCAGTCGTCCCTCAGGCTGGAGGAGGAGCCTAGACTCCAACTACCCGCACTCCGAAATAGATGGCTCCCTAACTTCAAACTCCAGCAGCTTAGCCAGTTAGAGTAGTTTAGCCGGGTGTGGTAGCTCATGCCGGTAATGGAGCAGCTATGTCTACTGATGCCTTGTGGAAATTGGACAGGTTTACCAAGCTCTTGACTACCACTTTCAGCGGTGCATCTTCTGAGGATCCCTAGGATTATTTAGATAGTTGTCATAAGGTGCTCAGGAACATTGGGATAGTGGAGACCAATGGGGTCAACTTTGCTGCTTTTCATGTATCTGGATCTGCCAATACTTGTTGGAGAGATTATTGTTTGGCTAGACCAGTTGGGTCACTAGCTTTGACTTGGGATCAGTTTTCTCAGCTATTTCTAGAGAAGTTTCTTTCCGTCACTCAGAGAGAGATCTATCAGAGGTAGTTTGAGTGTCTCCAGCAGAGTTCTATGACTGTTACTCAGTACGAGACCAGATTTATTAACTTAGCCCGTTATGTTTTTCTTATACTTCCCACTGAGAGAGAGAGAGTGAGGAGGTTCATTGAGGGACTCATTCAGCCTATTCGATTGCAGATGGATAAGGAGACGGGGAGTAAGATTTCTTTTCAGGAGGCGGCCAATGTGGCCAGGAAAGTTGAGATGGTTCTATCATAGGGGTGGTCAGGGGTCATACAAGAGACCTCGTCATTCTGGTAGGTTCAGTGGTGCCTCATCTGGAGGCAGGGATTCTTTTAGTATGGTCCATCCTCCCAAGCCGTTTCATTTAGCACTTCAGGCTTCTCACGGTGCCCCAAGTGGCTGTGGTTCTCACATGCAGTATTCTAATCAGCAGTCCTATAGTGCACCGCTAGCTCCTATCAGGGCACCTCGGCTTCAGAGTTTATAGGATCGTCAGCCTCAGCAGCCGAGGGCTTGTTTTACTTGTGGCGACACGAGGCATATTGCTAGATTTTTCCCTCGAGCATCGAGAAGTTCTCAGCACCAGGGTTCCCGTGCCATGGTTTAGGCACCGAGTGTTCCCCAGCCCGCTCAGTTAGCTAGATGTGGAGGTAGAGGTGCTAAAAGTGGAGGTAGAGGTATTAGAGGTGGAGCTCAGGCCGCTAGAGGTGGAGGCCAGCCAGCAGCAGGTCGTCCTAGAGATGTAGTTCAGAGTGGTGGGGCCTAGCCCCGATGTTATGCCCTTCCAGCCAGGCTTGAGGCTAAGGCTTCCGATATAGTTATCACAGGTAATGTTCTGGTTTGTAGTAGAGATGTTTCAGTTCTATTTGATCCAAGATCTACGTACTCCTATTTGTCATCTTATTTTGCACCGTATCTGGTCATGCCTAGTGATTCTTTGAGTGCTCATGTATATGTGTCTACACTGGTGGGTGATTCTATTGTGGTAGATCGTGTTCATTGTTCTTGTATAGTTGTGATTGGGGGTCTTGAGACCTGAGTAGGCTTATTACTTCTGGACAGGGTTGATTTTGATGTCATATTAGGGATGGACTATCTATCACCTTACCACGCTATCTTGGACGGTCGTGCCAAGACTGTGACCTTAGCCTTTCTGGGGTTGCCTCATTTAGAGTGGAGAGGGACTCCTGGTCATTCTACCAGTAGTGTTATCTCATATATGAAAGCTCGGCATATGGTCGAGAAGGGGTGTTTGGCCTATTTGGCATATGTTCGTGATTCTAGTGCTGAGGTTCCTTCTATGGATTTTGTGCCTATGGTACGTGAATTTCCTGAGGTATTTACTTCAGACTTGTCGGGTATGCCACCCGATAGGGATATTGACTTCTGCATTGATTTGGCTCCGGGCACTCAGCCTATTTCTATTCCGTCGTATCGTATGGCCCCACCTGAGTTGAAAGAATTGAAGAGCAGTTGCGACACTTGCTTGATAAAGGCTTCGTTAGACCTAGTGTCTCGCTTTGGGGTGCGCCGGTGTTGTTTATTAAGAAGAAGAATGGATCGATGAGAATGTGTATA
Organism: Nicotiana tabacum; assembly: GCF_000715075.1. NCBI lineage: Eukaryota > Viridiplantae > Streptophyta > Magnoliopsida > Solanales > Solanaceae > Nicotiana > Nicotiana tabacum. Next base: position 55,951,871 of record NC_134084.1, read on the forward strand.
GATTACCGGCAGTTGAACAAGGTTACAATCAAGAATAAATATCCATTGCTGAGGATTGATGATTTGTTTGATCAGCTTCAGGGTGCCAAGGTATTTTCTAAGATTGACTTGAGATCTGGCTACCATCAGTTGAGGATTAGGGCATCCGATGTCCCTAAGATAGCTTTTCGCACTCGGTACGGGCATGATGAGTTCTTGGTGATGTCATTCGGGTTGACAAATTCCCCATCAGCTTTTATGGATTTGATGAACCAAGTGTTCAAGTCTTACTTGGATTCGTTCGTGATAGTCTTCATTGATGATATTTTGATTTATTCCCGTAGCCGGGAGGAGCATGAGCAACATCTGAGAGTGGTTCTTCAAACTTTGAGAGATAGTCAGTTATATGTTAGGTTTTCGAAGTGTGAGTTCAGGTTGAGTTCGGTTGCATTCTTGGGTCATGTTGAATCAACAGAGGGTATTCAGGTAGATCCAAGATAGAGGCAGTCAAGAACTGGCCTAGACCCACATTAGCTACAAAGATACAGAGTTTCTTGGGTTTGGCAGGCTATTACCATCGGTTTGTGGAGGGGTTTTCATCCATTGCAGCTCCGATGACCAGGTTGACCCAGAAGGGTGCCCAGTTTAGGTGGTCAGACGAGTGTGAGGCGAACTTTCAAAAGCTCAAGACAGCTTTGACTATGGTGCCAGTGTTGGTTTTGCCCACAGGTTCAGGGTCATATACAGTTTATTGTGATGCATCTCGTATTGGACTGGGTGCAGTGTTGATGCAGGATGGCAAGGTCATTGCTTATGCTTCGCGTCAATTAAAGATTCATGAGAAGAATTATCTGGTTCATGATTTCGAGTTAGCATCTATTGTTCATGCATTGAATATTTGGAGGCATTATCTATATGGCGTGGCATGTGAGGTGTTCACGGATCACAAGAGTCTACAGTATTTGTTCAAGCAGAAGGAGTTAAATTTGAGGCAGAGGAGGTGGTTGGAGCTATTAAAGGACTATGATATCGCCATCTTATATTATCTGGGAAAGGCCAATGTAGTGGTCGATTCTTTGAGTAGGAAGTCATCCAGTATGGGCAGTCTTGCGTATATTCTGGTTAGTGAGAGACCGCTTGCTTTGGATGTTCAGGCTTTGGTCAATCAGTTCGTGATGTTGGACGTTTCTGAGCCCAACCGTGTATTATCTGGCACAATCACTCGTTCTTCTTTATTAGAGCATATTCAAGATCAGTAGTATGATGATCCTCATTTGTATGCTTAGAGACATGGTGCAGCGCGGTGGTGCCAAGCAGGTTACATTAGGAGATGATGGGGTTTTGAGGTTGCAGGTTCGAGTTTGTGTGCATGCCTAATGTGGATGGGCTCCGAGAGTTGATTTTAGAGGAGGCACACAGTTTCTGGTACTCTATTCATCCGGGCGCTGCTAAGATGTATCAAGATTTGCGGCAGCATTATTGGTGGAGGAGGATGAAGAAGGATATTGTTGCGTTTGTGGCTCGGTGTTTGAACTGTCAGCAGGTAAAGTACGAGCATCAGAGACCTGGTGGTTTGTTTCAGAGGATTGAGCTTCCCGATTGTAACTGAGAGTGTATCACTATGGACTTTGTTGTTGGACTCCCACAGACTCAGAGGAAGTTCGATGTGTGGGTTATTGTTGATAGGCTGACCAAGCCAGCACATTTCATTCCTGTGGCAGTCTCCTATTCTTTTGAGAGGTAAGCTGAGATCTAAATCTGGGAGATTGTTCGTCTTCATGGTGTGCCCGTGTCTATCATTTCTGATCGAGGTACGAAGTTTACCTCACATTTTTGGAGGGCAGTTCAGCGAGAGTTGTGCATACGGGTCGAGTTGAGCACAACATTTAATCCTTAGACGGACGGGCAGTCCGAGCGTACTATTTAGATTTTGGAGGATATGCTTTGAGCTTGTGTCATTGACTTTGGAGGCTCGCGGGATCAGTTCCTGCCTTTACTGGAGTTTGCCTACAACAATAGTTACCAGTCAAGTATCTAGATGGTTTCGTATGAGGCTTTATATAGTAGGCGGTGTCGGTCGCTGGTTGGATGGTTTGAGCCGGGAGAGGCTCAGTTGTTGGGTATGGATCTAGTACAGGATGCCTTGGACAAGGTCAGGATTATTCAGGATAGGCTTCGTACAGCTCAGTCCAGGCAAAAGAGTTATGCCGACCGTAAGGTTCGTGATGTGGCATTCATGGTCGGTGAGCAAGTATTGCTTCGGGTGTCGACTATGAAGGGCGTGATAAGATTTCGGAAGAGGGGAAATCTTAGCCCTAGGTTCATTGGCCCGTTTGAGATTCTTGATTGAGTGGGAGAGGTGGCTTACAGGCTTGTGGTTCCGCTGAGCTTATCAGCCGTGCATCTAGTGTTTTATGTGTCCATGCTTCGGAAGTACCACGACGATCCATCCCACGTGTTGGATTTTAGAACTGTCCAGTTGGATAAGGACTTCTCCTATGAGGAGGAGCCAGTAGCTATTCTAGACCGGCAAGTTCGTCAGTTGAGATCGAAGAGTTTTCCTTCAGTTTGTGTTTAGTGTAGAGGTCAGCCTGCTGAGGCATTGACCTGGGAGACCAAGTACGATATGCGGAGCCATTATCCCCGTCTTTTCCCCGACTCAGGTACTTATTTCTTATGTCCGTTCAAGGACGAACGGTTGTTTTAGAGGTGGAGGATGTGATGACCCAAAAGGTCATCACTTGATTTGCAAGTAAATTCTGTGTTCTGAGGCCTTAGAACCCTCCTTTTTCCTCGCCTCAATTTGCATGCGCGGTTCAGGCGTATATCAAAAATGCTTTTATGTGGAAATTTGATGAAAATGTTAATTTGTCCTTTAAAATTTAGTTTAAGTTGACTTCGGTCAACATTTTGGGTAAATGGACCTAAACTCGTGATTTGACAGTCTCGGAGGGTCCGCAGGAAAATATGGGACTTGGGCGTATGCCCAGAATTGAATTCCGAGGTCCCAAACCCAAGAAATGAATTTTTGAAGAAAATTGTTTAACTAAAATTACAAGAGTATTTGGAAATTTGAATGTATTTGAAATTTATGGTATTGGACCCATATCTTAGTTCCAGAGCCCGGTATAAGTCTTATATGGTGTTTAGATTGAGCCTCTAAAATTTGGTAAGAAACGGACTTGAAATGACGTGAATCGGACCCTCGGTTGTGAAATTTGAAACTTAAATGTTCTTGAGATTTTTCTTTGATTTTGATGCTAAATTTATTGTTAAAGCCATTAATTTTGCGATTTGATCGCACGAGTAAGTCCATATGATGTTTTTGAGTTAGTATTCATGTTTGGTTTGGAGCCCTGAGGGCTCGGGTGAGTTTCGGATAGGTTTCGAAAGGTTTTTATACTTAGGAAAAGTTGCAGGTTTTCAGTTTTTGGTATTCTGGAGTTTTACTCTTCACGTTCGCGGAAGGACTCTCGCGAATGCGAAGGGTAAGTCGGGCTGAAGGATAATTCCTTCTACGCGAACGCGAGAAACAGGACGCAAACGCGAAGCCTTAGGGGTGCTACCCTTCGCGAACGCGAAGGCCTTTTGGCCGGGACAGGGGGAAAGTGATTTTTGTTTTACGCGAACGCGGCCACTGGCTCGCGAACGCGATGGCTTGAGGAGATAAAGCTCCACGAACATGAGCCACTAAACACGAATGCGAAGGCAATTGGTCCTGTCCCTTCGCGGATGCGACAGGCCCTTCGCGAATGCGAAAAAAGCCTGTCCAGTGAATTAAAAACAGTAGCAAATCAGGATTGAGTCCATAACTTCATATTTTCAAAATAGAGAGTATTGAGGCGATTTTCAAAGAACAAGTTCTTCCCCAAAGCATTGGTATACAATTCTAAACCTTTTTCTTTCGATTTCCCATTGTATTTCATCAATTTTTATCAAAACATTTAGTGTTTTTATGGTAGAAATTAGGAATTTGGGTAGAGTTAGGGCTTTTTGAATAATTGGAATTTAGACCTCGTTTTGGGGTTGGATTTCGAAACTAATTGCATATTTGGGCTCGTGGGTGATCGGGTTTTGGTCCGAACGTTGTGTTTCGACCAAGCGGGCTCGGGGTCGATTTTTGATTTTTTGGGAAAAATGATAGAAAACCTATAATTAAGCATTGGGTATGAATTCTTTACCATTTATTGTTGTTGTTAAATTAATTTGAGCTAGATACAAGTAATTTGGAGGCAAATTCTAAAGGAAAAGTGGTGTTTGAGGCTTGAGTTGGCCGTGAAAGCTTGAGGTAAGTGTTTGGTCTAACCTTATTATGTGTTAATTGTGGAGTACGATGTATAGGCATGCTGACGAGTATCTATACGTCGATGTCAAGCATGCCTGTGGGTCTAGTGTTGTAATTGTTGTAACTCCGTTGAGATTTATTCATGTTTAATATGTTGATTTTCATTGTTGGTTCCCTTGCCGGGATGTTATTGTTTATGATATTATCTCCCTTGCCGGGATGTTATTATTTACGATATTGTCTCCCTTACCGGGATGTTTTTGTTATACTTTTGTTCCCTTGCCGAGATTCTTTTGTGATTGATGTTGATTTGTAAATGGGATAGGGTTGCATGCCTGCAACAAGATATATGAAATGGGAGCTGGTGGTACGCCGCTACGGAAATATTTGAAATGGGATCGGGTTGCACGCCTGCAACAAGATATATGAAATGCGAGGGGGTTGCACGCCTGCAACGAGATATATGAAATGGGAGCGGGTTGCACACCTGCAACCAGATATATGAAATGGGATCGGGTTGCACGCCTGCAACAAGAAAGAAATGAAAGTGAATACTATGTTTGTTTTCCTAATTATTGTTGGCAATTAAATTCTGTTCTCTTTACATTCCTCTTTGGTATTTTATTGTTATCTGATACTCCTCGTAGCATGCTTTCCCCTCCCCATCTTTAACTATGAATATCTGCTTTTATTTTCCGCTATATATGATTTATCTGCATTAGATTATTTGGTAGTCTGGTCCTAGCCTCGTCACTACTTCGCCGAGGTTAGGCTAGGCACTTACCAGCACATGGGGTCGGTTGTGCTGATACTACACTCTGCACTGTGTGAAGATACTGGTACCGGAGCATTTGGACCGCAGTGAGGTTGCTGCCTTCAGTCCAACAGGCGACCCGAGGTAGTCCTGCAGACGTCCGCGGGCCTTGGCGTCTCCTTCTACCATTTCTTTCTATTTTTACTTATTCAGAGACGGATCCGTGTATTTCTATTCAGACTTTGTTTGTAGTACTCTTATACAATATGTGAAATTGTGACACCAAATTCTGGGTAGAGGTGTATTTAGACTTCCGCAGTTTGTATTAAGTTAAATTATCAGATTTCGTCTTCCTCTTTGTTATTGGTATTATTATTTCCGTTGTTTGATATGTTGTTTTGAAATTATAAGGACTTAAAGACTTGAAAAGGGTAATTAAATTGGAATAGTTGGCTTGCCTAGTTTTCACTAGTAGGCGCAATCACGATTCCCGAGGGTGGAAAATCTGGGTCGTGACATAAGCCTACTTGTTTCCTTCTACCAAACCTTACCCGTGAACAATATAAGCATCATTAACAAGGGATATACATGAGAAGAGTAAAGTTTTCGACATCCTTTTTCCATTACTCAAAGGAGATTCATTTACGATTTCCAAAATATTACAATTTCATATTTATGAGGGAAAAATATATTTGTGAAATACCAACACTTCTAGTTCATTACCCAACATTGAATGCCACCCACATCATGTCTACGAAGCCTCTAAGTATAACAGAAGAGTAGTATGGAAGTGTCAGCAACAAGGCACTGTATATACCTCAAAACACAATGTACAACGTCAAGTGATATAAGGCCCGAAATAGAATATGTCTCACCAAAACCTGCTGAGTAGAGGATAACTGCTAACGAGGATCAAAGTTACCCGCCGATGAACCACCTGCATTCATTAAAGATATAGCGCCCCCGGCAAAAATAATGTCAGTACATATGGAACAGTACTAGTATGTAAAGCTAAAAATCCTCCTATGGAATAGAATGCCAATACATCAAGGGGATAATCATGAAAAAAGCAATTAACAACCAATGATATCCAAATGCGAAGTTAAAACATAATAATTTTCAAAATAGGAAATTAACATTTTGGTTGGGAGATCATTGGCATCCGATCATCACACCATACACAGGGCATGGAGTCTGATCACAAACTCGATCGGCTGGGACATCTCTCCACGAATCAATGTGTATTGACATGGTGGTACGAAAAAAAGGTGATACCAAGAGTAGGAACCACCATGTGCGCAGCATGGCATCCGATCTCTATCCGATCGGCTAGGTCATCTCCCCATATATGTCGTGTGGGTCGACATCCAGTTCACATCTAATCTTATCCTAATTAAGGAGAATAATCTCATCACATCAATCTCATCCCAATTAAGGGGAATAATCTCAATCAACTCCTACACCGACACCTATAGTTTTGGGTGTGGGCCGTTACAACCCACCCTTCCTCGACTCGCTAATGATACTCCCAAAAATACTTATTTTTTTTAATCACAAAGGAAAGAGAAATAAAAACACATTCATATTACGACTTTTCATACCATATATATAGCTCCATTATTACTTTCAACCACTCACAACATCATTATTTCATTGCCCTTGGCCATTCGTATCATTCTTTTTTCAAGGAATGGTGGTCGTATGTCATATTCCACACTTTTATTTCTTTACTTTCGAGGATCATTAACATAAACATCAACATATAGAATATTCCGGAAACCATAATGTTAGATTCATTAGTAACGGAGGCTTTAAACACAATGGATTTCTTTCCCAAGTATGGAGCAACATGACTTGCAATCGCAGCACAAGTAAAAAATCATAAACGAGTGAGACACCATTTATTCTTGAAATACTGTTTTCCGAAAGGGCAATACACAATTTTAACTCATGAGTATATAAGAAATCAAATCACATTGGAAATACTTATAAAGGAGAGCATGATAATTTACGACTGAAACATGAACTTAAATTAAAATGCACTAGTTACAACAACCATGGCTACATTTTATATCTCACTCACACTTCTTTCACTACCAAACATCATCATAGGTTATCAACAATTAAGGGGAGTTGGAATCAAGACCTCAAATATGTATATGAGCAGTATAAATCTTAAGTATGTTGAGTTTTCTTTCCCAAATTAAGCTTAATAAACTTTCATTTGAAACACGAATTGCAGTTATAATATTTAATGCATAAACCATACTTGAACACATTCTCGAAAGAGATCATGATAAGATAGGAGCAATTGGAACATGTTTTGAGTATATACATCTCTCAACATAATGCTTACTTGGGATAATCGAATTCATCAAGAACAACTCGAAACATGGGAATTAGGAACCTAGGCCAAACATACTTAAAACTTACGGGAAATATCATGGAATTTGATTATAAGAGAGAAGCTTAGCCAACATAACTTGATTGAGCTTTCCTTAGATTACTAAAATGTCTCAATACTCTTATCAATATCAATCTATAGGATGGTAGCGAAATTGGAATAATAATTAGAAGGATTCTCATGATATAACTCTCTTGGGAATTTTGTCAAACACCTATTTTGCAAAATCAAATGCAAAGCTCTACAATGGTAATCTCTTCCTCCCTCAACCAATTTCAACAAGAAACTATTCAAAATATTTCAACAACTCCACACACTACTTCCTATTGGCACATGCATGGCATATCTCCAACCCCACAATATATTTAGACCCATAACTTCTTGCATGAAAACTTCGGAGAAGGACTTACCCGGATAGATGATATTTTAGTGAATGGCTTCCTTGATTCTTGAAGATTGGGGTAAGAATGGATGAGTAGAATTGCTAGGGCTTCTCCCTCTCTCTCTCTAAGATACTCTTACTTCTCTCTAAAAATATTAGATTTTTGCATTCAAAATGAGCCTCAAAGTCTTTTAATCAAAATGGGATCAGGTTATAAAAATATAAAATGGACCCTCCAAACTAAATTCTGTGATTGCATAGTGGACCACAGAACAGATATGTGGCCCGCAAAATGGACCACAAAAATGATCCCAAAACTGGGCTAGTCTGGACAAGTATGCGGTCTGCAGACCAGTTATGCAGCCGCAAAATGGACCGCAAAATCACCCTTTGAAATTTACCATGCTAAATTTGCGATGGAAGTGCGGACCATGAAACGGATATGCGATCGCATAATAGGCTGCAAAACTACCTTCAAAATTCAATAATTTTTCTACTCAACTCCGCGATGGTTATGCGCCCCGCGGAAAGGTTCTGTGGTCGCAAACTTGATCGCAAAATTGCCTCCTTCTGCAAAAAGTTCTACCAACTCGTCAGTGCATCCTTCATCCCAAAAAATCTGTACCTTACACATTAGTCTACCTCGGCACCATAAAAATCTGTACCTTTGCTGCTAAATACTCTCCATGGAACAAGAAAGTTGGTTAGAAGGGTGGTCGTAACAATCCTACGAATAATTACTCTTCTATTATTAAATCAGGAACATTTCCATTGTTTAAAAAGATTACCATTGGAAATAAAATTTCCCTGTTAAAGCTCCCCAAGATGATTAACGAATAACTAGTTACCGTGAAGGCTACTCATTTGTGTATACATACCCGTTTACTCTCGGGTTCTAACCTTCAATTGAACCAGGGATTGAGGAGTTATGTCATCATTTCAATGTCTGCTTAGGTCAAATAGGCTAAATAGTTTGGAGAATTGTAGCATGCCTCTGTTTCTTATCGAATTCGGTTTCAGTAAACTTCACTCTCTGTCATCTCATTTGTCTTTATTCTCCAAAGATTTTCCCCGCAAGGGAATTTACCCTTAAAGCTCGTAGTAAATAAGTCATTGTTGACCCTGAAGATGATCATGATCGAGGGTGGTACTGTAGATTCGTAGTTCTTTCCCACCCGAGAACTAATTGAGCACGATGATCATCCATTCCCTGAGAAGTGGAATTACACTTTTAAGTTCCTTCTAAATTTTCTGGATCACTTTTTCCTGTTATGGTCGTAACAATTATGTATATATAATTATTATTAACAGCCACCATGGAAGTAGTTGGACAAGTCTGCGATTTCCAATGCGAGATTACATAAATGTTATCTTCTGCACCTATAAAACAGAGAACTTGGAAGAACATTTTTGAATTTTTTGTGTGGAGAATACAAACTCATGGTAATCCCCCTTCTCTTTTGAAATATAAGCATTGTTTTGCCTTTCCGTATATGATCTTTCATTGTGTTATTGCGAGATTTGGATTTCGAGGATCTCAACCTCGAGTTCTGGTTGATAAGCTTGTGGTTAATGAAGCCCATGGAGTGTATTTTAAAGGTGGCTGCTTTGAAGAGGAAAATCAAAGAAACATGCTCCAAGAGAGCAGACGACCCCGCTAGTCCTCTCAAGAAAAGAACTAGATCTAGCAAAAACAAGTTGAGTTAGGAGGTGATCAGAGTTGTCCCCTAGTCAATCCCACTGAGACACAACTTCACCTTGTTGATGAGCCTGAGATAGCCCTTTTTGTTGTGGTAGAAGTTGAAATCGATGTTGATGAAGTTAATCCCGCACCTATGGAGTCAGTGTAAGCCTTGTTTGATGTCGGTTTCGGTGCTGGTTTTGGTGTTCCATTGATGAGAACTAAATTTTTGAAGTTCAAAATTCTATGCTTCCCCCTTCTTCTTTAAATCCGGGACCACTTTCCAATATTTCTACTTAGGACGAGGATGTCTCAACTTCGGAGGTGAAGATCTGCCACGTTGTGATAGAGGTTATCAACTTCATGAAACGCCCCAAGCAGGCTGCCCCATAGTTGAAGAAACTAACTTGCCCTCATGAAAAGAAAAGATGAACTTTCATTCTACTGCGTGTTTTGACAATGACATGGTCCACTCCATCCTCTGGGTATATTTCTTTACTTTCCTTTCTATTTTACTGTACTTATACTTAATTTTTCAGTATTCTTGTTTTGATGGTGTAGTGCAATTTGGTTTGGCACTGAGTTGTTAAAAAGGATTGCTTTGTATGGGGATGTTTTTGTCGAACAGACGGTGGACCTCGATGACTGAAAATCTTAGTTTGAGACAAATTGAGAAAGAAGCTTTTGGAGTAGGAAAAAGATTCCCTCAGCAACATGCTAAGGTGGTTACTACAAAACTAGCAACAACTATCGCGACCCAATAATCCTATGGAAGGCTGTGATGAACGTAACCTCTATGACTTGGTAAGCCACACACTATCTTCATCAAATCAATAAGACAAGATATAATATGTCTGAATTATCATAAGTAGTGGAATAAGTGATCAGCATAAGCCAAAGCGGAAATACATAATATCGATGTGACGACCCAAAGGGTCATCACCTATTTTATTACCCATTATGTGCTTCCGAGGCCTTGAAAACCTCTTTTAGAGTCGCTTCAATTTGTGTGCGCAGTCCGGACGCGTAGCCGAAAAGCTTAAATATGAAATTCTATGAAAAATGTTAAGTCTGGACTTTAAAATGAATAAATTTGACTTCGGTCAACATTTTGGATAAACAGATCCGGGTCCATGATTTGACGGTCCGGATGGTCCGTAGGAAAATATAGGACTTGGGCATATGCCCGGAATCGGAGTCCGAGGTCCCTAGCCCGAGAAATGAATTTTTAAGTGAAATTGTTTTCAGAAATTATTTAAGGAAATTTGAAGTGAAAACTGATTAGAAAGCAATGGTATCAGGCCCGTATTTTGGTTCTGGCACCCGGTACAGGTCTTATATATGACTTGAGTCATTCCTGTGATATTTGGTTAAAAACGGACGTCGTTTGACGTGATCCAGACTTTAATTGAGAAATTTGATGTTTAAAAGAGTTTTGAAAAATTTTATTGATCTCGAGGTTTAATTCGATGCTCGTGATGTTATTTTGGTCATTTGAGTACACGAATATGTCCGTAGGATATTTTTCAGGTTGTGTGTATACTTGGGTTAGAGTTTCGAGGGCTCGGGTGAGTTTCGAGTGGGCTCCAGAATACCTTAGGCTTAGAAAGTCAGATGTTGCAGGTCCGGGAAGTTGCAGTCTCTGAACCCTCTAGTGCGGTCTGTGAGAAATTGCATGCAACCGCGGAGGGGCCAGCGCGGCCAAAGTCGCCTTTGTGCGGTCCGCGGTGGAGGCTGTGCGGCCGCAGTCGCCTTTGTGCGGTCCACCCAGGGTGCTAAACGGCAGGTCTTCAGGGAGGTACCAGCGCGACCGCGGTCGCCTTTGTGCAGTCCGCGGTGGAGGCTATGCGGCCGTGGTCCATTTGTTGCGGTCCGCACTGGGGGTCTGAGAGAGGTATAAATAAACAGGAATTTAAGTTATTTTTCACTTTTCAAAACCCCAAAACATAAGAGGCGATTTTTCAAACAACCTTTCTTCTCCAAAACGTTGGTAAGTGACTTCTAACTCATTTTCTTCACTCCTTAACATCTTTTAACATGATTTCAACTTCAAATCAAAGATTTTCATGGGGGAAATTTGGTGCTTTGGGTAGAACCTAGGTTTTCTAAAATTGGGGATTTGGACCTCAATTTGAGGTCCGATTTCAAAACAAATTATATATTTGGATTCGTGGGGGAATGGGTAATCGGGTTTTGGTCCAAACCTCGGCTTTCGACCATGTGGGCCCGGGGGTAATTTTTGACTTTTGGGTAAAATTTTAGAAAACTCATTTTCATGCATTGAGGTTGATTCATTTAGCACTTATTGATGTAATTAAGTAACTTGTGACTAGATTTGAGCAGATTGGTGGTGGAATCAAGGGGTAAAGCTATAGTTGAGACTTGAGTGGTGATCAAGGCATCGAGGTAAGTGTTTGGTCTAACCCTAGCTTGAGGGATTAGGAGTTGAGTCATACTTGCTACTTGTTTCTTGTTGAGTACGACGTATAGGCATGGTGACGAGTATCTATACGTTGGTGTCAAGCATGACCGTGAGTCTTAAATTGAAAGTTGTTGTGTTCTTAAATGATACTTGGGTGCTTTACTTAATGATCTTCTATGATTGAGCATTTTCAATAATTGAACTGAGTACAAGTTGAGTTGAGGTTGGTTATAGCTTATTCTCCCTTGTCGGGATGACTAATTCAATATTGTTGTTCCCTTGCCGGAAAAATTATAACATTGTTGTGTTCCCTTGCCGGGAAGTTATTATATTATTTATGTTCCTTTGCCGGAATTTCTTGTGATTGTGTGATGAAATGTAAAAGGGAGCGGGTGGTATGCCTACCACGAGATATAATGAAATGGGAGCGGGTGGTACGTCTACCATAAGATATAATGAAATGGGAGCGGGTGGTATGCCTACCATGAGATATAATAAAATGGGAGCTGGTGGTACGCCTAACACGAGATATAATAAAATGGGAGCGGGTGGTACGCCTACCACGAGATATAATGAAATGGGAACGGGTGGTACGCCTACCACAAGATATAATAAAATGGAAGCGGGTGGTATGCCTACCACAAGATATAATGAAATGGGAGCGGGTGGTACGCCTACCACAACATATACTGAAATGCGAGCGGGTGGTACGCCTACCATAAGATATGAGAAAATGGGATCAGGTTACACGTCTGCAACAAGATGAAACTGAAAGTTAAAGTTGCCTTATTTCTCTTTATACGTGTTAGAAGTTAAATTGTAGTTTCCTTACTATTCCTTGATATTCTATTTTATCTGCTACCCCCGAGCATGTTTTCCCTTTACCAGCTTTGAGTGTTCATTACCTGTTTACTTTTCTGCCATATAGTATATAATTGCACAGGTTTATCTGGAGTCTGGTCCTAGCCTCGTCACTAGCTCGCCGGGGTTAGGCCAGACACTTACCAGCACATGGGGTCAGTTGTGCTGATACTACAATCTGTGCTCTTTTGCACAGATCCAGGTCTTGGACAGCAGCAGTAGCGCGGGAGCCAGCTTTCAGTCCAGTGAGACACCGAGGTAGCATTGCAAGTGTCTGCAGGACCAGCGTCTCCTCTATCTTTATTTCAGTCTGTTATCTCATGTATTCGAGACAAACAGCTTATATTTTTATTTCAAATGGTTGTATTTAGCACTCTTAGAAGTTCGTGAGTAATGTGACACTAGTTCTTGGTAGAGGCATATGTTGATTTCCGTATTATTGTTCAGTTTCTTTAATTTAAGTCTTTTGTACATTTATTAAATTCCGCTATTTTCATGCTATCATTGATAATCGTTAAAGAAATGATTTGTTAATGAAGTAAGCTGTTAAGGATTGGCTTGCCTAGCTCATATTAGTAGGCGCCATCACGACTCCCGGGGGTGAGAAATTCGGGTCGTGACAAGTTGGTATCATAGCTCTAGGTTACATAGGTCTCACAACTCACGGACAGGCTCAGTAGAGTCTGAGGGATCGGTACGGAGACGTTTGTATTTTTCCCTTAGAGGCTACAGAGTTAGGAAAATATCACATTTGTTCTTTCTTGTCATGCGGATTTGTTCCTCAAATGCTAGTTAGATTTCTACTATGTTCTTTCACAGATGGCGAGAACACGCGCTTCCTCATCTACCGCTTAATAGCTCGAGCCCCCAGCAGTAGCTTCCACTAGGGACAAAGGGCGAGGCTGAGGTAGGGGCAAAGTTCATCCCCGAGCAGCAGCACTAGTGGTGGAGCCTCAGGTTGATTTTGAGGAGGAGGTTCCGGTCCCAGTAGTTCCAGTGGGCCCAGCTCAGGTCCCAAAGGGGTTTATTGCTACCCTAGTTCTTCAGGACGCTCTGGTCTGATTGGTGGGCATCATGGAGAGTGTCACCCGAGCAGGTTTGCTTCCTGTAGCCCTAGACACTTCTTAGGCTGGAGGAGGGGCTCAGACTCCTACTACACGCACTCCGGAGCAGGTAGCTCCTTACATTCAGACTCCAGTGGTTCAGCTAGTTGGGGAAGTTCAGCTGGATGTAGTAGCTCAAACCGGTGATGGAGCAGCTATGTCTGCCGATGCTTTGTAGAGGCTGGATAGGTTCACCAAGCTCTTCATTACTACTTTCAGTGGTGCTTCTTCTGAGGATCCCCAGGATTTTCTATGTAGTTGTCATGAGGTTTTCATGAACATGGGCATTGTTGAGACCAATGGGGTCAATTTTGCTACATTCCGCTTGTCTGGATCCGCCAAGACTTGGTGGAGGGATTATTGCTTAGCTAGGCCATCCGGGTCGCCATCTTTGACTTGGGAGCAGTTTACAGTAATATTTCTGGAGAAGTTTCCCACGTTACTCAGAGAGAGGACTATCGGAGGCAGTTCGAGCGCCTCCAGTAGGGTTCCATGATGGTCATCCAGTATGAGACCAGGTTCATCGACTTAGCTCGCCATGCTCTTGTCATACTTCCTACCGAGAGAGAGAGGGTGAGGAGGTTTATCGACGATCTTATTCAGTCGATTCGTCTTCAGATGTCCAAGGAGGCCGGGAGTGAGATCACTTTTCAAGAGGCGGCCAATGTGGCCCGCAGAGTTGAGATGGGTCTGTCGCAGGGAGGTGGTCAGGGGTCGGATAAGAGGCCATCCTGATTCATCCTATGTGCTACATGTTGCAATCTTCAAGGTTAAAAGGGTCATTTGGCGGACCAATGATAGTTGAGGGCAAATGAAAAAAAAAGAAAAAACGAGGGTGAAGTGTGAAAATAAAGCAAGCAAGCCCAGTTATGTTTTCTTTCACATTTTTGTTTAAGAAAATGAAATGAAAAATTCAATAAAAAAATTGCACTTTTTTATCATTTTCCGAAAATCAAAAAATCAAAAAAAGAGGAAAAGAGAATCTAAAAAGAGTTTACATGTTTCATCATTTTTCAGAAAAAAAAAAGACAAAAAAAATATATTTTTTCTAAATTAGTTGTTTTTTTAATTCTTGCCCATATCCAATCTACCCGAACTACGCATACCCGATTCTCGTCTTTCGGGGCGTGATATGTAGGTAACCCACATAGGGTCCGGTCTTCCTTGTGAGTTTAGGATCTTGGCTTCGCGGGGTCTTAGCAAAATCTTGCATTTTTAGCTACTTTTAGCCACATATGTTAATTTTAGAAAATTAGTCACAACCATGTCTTGCGTGTGTCTAGTAGGGAATGTTATTGTCTCACATAGTGTTGGTTTCAGTTTTCTCATACAAGTGTGGATCTACTTACCGGAGTTTGAGCATGACGGATACCCCAGGATCACTGCATTCAGGAGCTGCCAGAGGAGCCTTTTTATGTTTTTGAGTCTATTGTTCATGGTTTACTTTCTAGTCATGCCCAGTAGTATTCAGTCATTTAGTTGATGCTAGAGTCTGTCATAGTCTAGTTAAGTTTGTCGAGTCTTTCGTTATTATTTCCTATTTTGTATTTGAAAAATATATTATAAATCAAAAATCCAAAAAAAAAGATATTTTGCGTTTTTATATTTCCGTTAGAATTTTCTTTTGAAATACTACTCCTAGAAATTAAAAAAAGAAAAAGAAAAAATTTTAAGGTGGCTTTTCTTTTAGAGAATTAATATCTAGAACTCAGAATAAAAATTTCTTTTATATTTCCTCCTTTAGTATATTAAGACTAAAAATTCAAAAAAAAAAGATTTTTCTCTTAGTACCTTTTTAAAAGTTTTCTTTAAGATTATTAATTCCAAAAATTTAAAAAGATTTTCTTTTGAGGTTCTTCTTTGGGAAATTAACGAAAAAATGAAAAAAAATTCCTTTATTTTCACTTGAACTTTAGGATATTGTATATAGAAGAAAGAAAAATACTTTATCTTTTGTTAATCTTTAAAGTTTCTTCCTTAGGTAATCAAAAACAGAAATCCAAAAATATTTTTTTTATCTTGTTCATTTATCGTTTCGAAATCTTTCTTCAGGTTTATCAAATGAAAATTCAAAATATTTTTCTTTGGTTTATTCTTTAGATTCCTTTCCTAAAAAAAGAATCAAAAAATATTTTTTCTCTTCTAGGGTTTTTCCTTAATAATTCTCATAGAGTATTTGTTTCAAAAATAAAGGAAAAAAAAAAGAAAAAAAATATGCTCAAGTTTAGAATTGGTTATAGAACATTAAGTCTAGAAAATTCAAAAAAAAAATTGCTTCTTTTATTTCCCTTTTCTCGTCAGAGTAGTCATTAAGATAAAAGAGAGAGAGAGAGAGAGAGAGCGTTAGTTTGTTTGCTTTATTTCCGATCTTCCCAAACTACGCAAAGATCTTATTCATGAGGTGTCATGATACGTAGGCAACCTACATAGGGTTCGATCGAATTATTTTTTTCTATTAAAAGAAAAAAAAGAAAAAAAAGAGATGAAATTATGGGATGTAAGAAATGAGAGGAAAGAAAATAGTGATAATTAGAAAAAGAAAAGGAAGTAAAATGAACAAGCAAGTGCTAGAAAAGAAACGAAAAGAAAACATTCAAATGGACAAAATTGGGATGATGCCAAGTGACCTTGTGACCCTAAAAGTCAGTCTAGAACCATTAATTATTGCTAGGTGCATTGCACACAATGTGATATTTTTAGATGTTAAATGCCCTAATACTAACAGGATGTCCCCATTTTGTTCCTTTTGTTGTCTTCATTGAGCAGAAGGTTGGTTGGTTTGTGGTTTTTAAGGAACTCATCCATACACACAAGGTCAAAGAGCAAGGTAGTCATGGCTAGCAAAGACTTGGACATAGGGTTTATTCATCCGTCTAAGGTAATTGTTGAATCAGAATCTGAGTTTAAAGAAGAGGTCTTGAGGTTGAAAGGACAGATGGCCGAAATATACCAAGTCTGGATCAGGGGGATCCTCCACCTTCATTCCCTGCTAACTACACTGAAAACCTTGCAACTATCCCACCACTATCACAAATCCAGATTCCTACTGTTGCCGATATCACCCCACAACCTTTTCACACTCTACCCGCCAAAACCACCTCATATCCCACTCATTTGGCCACTCATGCTCTTGTAGCTCCTCCTCCAGCTACTTTTCCTCGATCCTCTAACGAGACTGTGTTCAAAGTCCCCGATGCCCAACGCTATGCTCCATAACCAACTTTCAAAGTCTCGGATCCATACTCTAATGCTCCTCATTTTGAGCCTCCCGGTGAAATTGAAAAGCCTGCTAAGACAGTAGAGCAAGATGAGATATCCAGGAAGGTGAAAACCTTAGAGCAATCTTTAAGAAACATGCAAGAGATAGGGAACCAGATGAGCGTTGCCTACAAAAACTTGTTCTTGTTTCCTGACATCCAACTGCCTGCTGGGTTTAAGATGCCAAAGTTTAATTTGTATGATGGGCATGGAGATCCAGTAGCCCATCTGATGGATTATTGCAGTGAAATGAGAAGTGTTGGCGGGAAAGATGAGTTGTTGATGGCGTATTTCAGTGAGAGCCTTACTGGGGAAACTTTGAAATGGCATACTCGTCAAGATGTCAGTAAGTGGCATACATGGGATGACATGGCTCAAGATTTTGTACGACACTTTTATATAGAAATTTTCCCAAACCGCTCCTCCCTATCTTAGATGGAAAAGAAACCCAAGGAAGGTTTTAGGGAATTTTGGTTCAGATGGAACGAACAAGTTGCTCGGGACAGTCTTCCCACTGATAGAAAAGATGTTGCTGAGCCCCGCCAACAACAGGATCCAATAGGCATTCCTGCTAAATGCTTTCAGCCTCAATACCAACCCCATGAATATCCCTGAGCTCCACATAATCCACCCCAGTATTATCCTCCAAATAACATCCGGCCATCTGTCCAACCACTGGGTCACTCCAACAGGCGAGCATGAGCACCGTAAAAGCTTCACCAGCCTCCACAAAATTTTCAAGTGCCCTATAACCCACATTCAAGCCAAGGGTGTAGAAGAGAACAAAGGTTGAAAGATAATTTTACACCAATAGGAGGGTCCTATGCAAGCTTGTTTGAGAGATTAAAGTATTACGACATGATAGCACCTATTCCTCTAAATTATATAGACCCACGTGCGCGAAGCTTTGACCCTGTTAAAAGGTGTGAATAACATTCCAACGCCCAGAGGCACAATGTTGAAGATTGTCGTGCTTTGAAAAGAGAAATAGAAAGAATAATTCAAGAAGGAATAATTGTGGTCCAAGGTAGCAATACCCCAAGTGTCACACATAATCCTCTACAGGTACATGACAACGCACAGATTGTTGAGATAGTTTGCAATGACGAAAGGTTGGTCAAAGGAGTCAAGTAGCCAATTGGTGAAGTTAATGATATTGAAATTGGTAATGATCTTGGTAATATTGATGTGGAACTCAGTGGCTAAGATCCCGAGCTTGTAATTGGAAAGATGCTCCTTTCTTGGCCAGCCAGAGAGGAGTCTTGGAGGTTTATTTTGTTGTCATTTTTATTGTCCGGTTTATTTCAGGGTTGTAATTCGAATAGTGCCTTTTGACTCAAACCCTTCTATCCTTTTATTTTGACTAGTTTTCTTAGTCGTAGTGCTCATTTAGTATTGTCTAGTTTTGTTCCAGGGTTGTAACCCTAGTTTATTTTACTTGTTTTGTTGTTCAAACCCTTTCATCGTATGTCTAATGCAATTTCCTGTTTTCTGTTATTCTAGTTAGTTTTTGTTTAGTTCCCTTTTCCTTTTATAGTTCTTTTCATGCTGGCCCTAGTGACATGACATGCACGCATAACTCTAGGTCTGGTCTTAAAAGTTAGTCTAATTATGAAGCAATTTTGAAGATGGTAGGGGCACTTAAGGGCAATAAGTACAGAGTTGGACATTTTGAGATCATTTAGAGCCCGAACTGTGTGAAACTGGGGCAGATAATTTGGGAAGTTGATAGGATGACAAGAATTTGTTACAAGAGAGTGTGTCCCAACAATTTGAAGTGAGCTGTTTTGAGTTCAAGTACACCTAAATTTACAAGATAAAGACAAGGGAGTTTGCTCCAAACAGACGGAGGGTATCCATCGTGAAGAAGAAATCACCCAATGAGAGTTCTGTACTTGATAAGGTACTAAAAAGTGGAAGCCATATCAGTGATACCAATGTCGATGCTGCAAAAGAAATGCTATGTATGATCTTCAATTTTCCTCCTCAAGTTGCATGTGTCATACTTGGTGTTCTTAGAGATTGGGAGGCCCTATTTTAGCTATCTAAACATTGTATACCATTTGGTACCCCTTTTGAGCCTTTACTGATTTCTTTGACCTCCTCTCTTTTGGAATCAAGTTAAAGTCATACGAAAAATTGTCCCCATAGGTTTATTTTGGAAAGTTCATTCCAAAAGGAAAATTCAAAAAAAAAAGAGAAAATAGAGAATAAAAGAAAAAAAAAAGAAAAAAGGGGAAAAAGAAAAAAACAGAGAAAAAAAAGAAGGAAAAAAATAAGAAAAAGAAAATAAAAAAGAAAAAATAGCAACAAAAAGAAAGCATCCTTGTAACTACGTTTGACCTGATTCTTGTCACCACACGATACGTAGGCAACCTTACGGTTCGGTCATACCAAATAAAATATTTTATAATACCACGAAGTCGAGAGTGAGACAATCTTTCTTAGAAATTCCATCTCAAAAAAAAGAATCAAATTCCCTTGTTTCAGAAATTGGGGCAAATTTTTTAGAATGGATTTCAAAAGTTGTAAATAAATTAACCCTGTTGTCTTAGTTATTTTGAGCCTTTATGATATTCTTTCTTTCTATCCCTATCTAAAAGCCACATTATAGTCCAAAAAAGACCTCCCAGATAATCTTTGAGAGTGGTGAGCTTAGACATACCAAGGGTATATGATGTTTTTACCATGGTTAATGCCTTGTCATCTGCAGAATCAGAGGAAATAAGAAGAAAAGAACAAATGAGAGAGTCTTATTGGTGAAAATCTTCACAGGCACCATAAGGCGATGGTGAGTTGAGAGAAAGAATAAAATGAGAGAGGCTTGATGGTGAAAACCCTTCGGGCACTACAAGTCGAATAAGTATTGTGAATTAGAGTGGATAATCGGAGCATTGAAGCTCATTTTCACGGTTTAGGGGTATAACAAGAGTTGAACATCAGACTTGCTTGATAGATTAGGCCACATGTGCATGTCATGGTCATTAGAGTTGGTATCCACATCTGATAAGTTTCTACTTTGTAGTTTTCTTGTTAGGAATCATCTCTTTCCATTGTCCTTTACTCTGTTCCTTTTGTCTTGTTTACTTCCTCTTCCTGAGTCTGTTTGGTCAGAACAAATGAGAAATGACTTCAAAATTTGTCACAAACTTTCCAATTGCACAAAACAGCATCTGGCTAACACATCAAAGTGGCATAAGTCAGGAAAGAACAACATGCGCACTGAGTTGGTAACAATCAACACGCTTTGGGATTCATGTGAAATACAAAGGTTTGGTATATGTCGATTCATGCACAATGCAACAGATCGAGGATGTTGGGTGAACGGATCTAAGGTATTTTCTGTGATAAGGATGACAGAGAAAGTGGTTAACCAATGACAAGCAAGGTCGTCCAAGCGGAAATCAAAGTTATCATGGCAAGTGAAGGAGCAATAGACCTCAAGGCCAAGGCCAGTGGTTTAAGTCAGGAAAGAACAGCATGCGCACTGAGTGGGTAGCAATTGACGTGCTTTGGGATTCATGTAAAACTATATGTTAATGCATGAGCACAATGCAATAGATGAATGGTATTGGGTTTGAACAGATCAGAGGTATTTTTCGTGATAAGGGTGACAGAGAAATTGGTCAGTCAACAAACAAGCAAGGTCTTTTGAGTTGAAATCGCAGTTATCATGGGAAGTGAAGGAGAAATCACCCTCAAAGTTAAGGCCACAAACCAACCACCATGTTAAACTCACAATTTTTCTTTGATTGAAACAGCGGCAGGAAATTTTGTTTGTTCCGGAGAAACCCTCCGTGAGGAAAGCAAGTGCCAGACAGGCTCGGCGGTAGGTTTCTAGTACCCTCCTGGATAACGGGATTTAGTAAGTTCTGAGACACTCGCAAGTGACAAGGTCTGACGAGAGTTTTATTTTTGGGAAGTATAATTTAGCATTTAAGTTTTTCACTTTTAAGATGAGACTTGGTTTGAAATTTTTCAGGATAAGAGAATTTAGCTTAGAACTTATTTTGATAACAAGAATTGGTTAACACTCACAGATGTTCCCAATATCAAACTGGGGCAAACAAAATTCTTTTGTTTTGTCTGTTTTATTGCAATCAGGCGTCCACCTGGAGAACAAGGGAAGACGGCACAAGTTCAAAGGAAAACGGGTCAAGCTCAGCAATCAGGCGCCCACCTAGAGAAAAAGGGAAAATGGTTCAAGTTTCAAGGGAAAGCAGATTCAAAGGAAAACAGTTCAAGTTCAGCAATCAGGCGCCCACCTGGAGAACAAAGGAAAGCAACTCAAGTTTCAGGGAAAAGCAGTTCGAGTTTTAGCAGTCAGGCGCCCACCTGGAGAACAAGGGAAAATAGGTAAAATTTCAAGGAAAGCAGTTCGAGTTTCGGGCGCCCATCTGAAGAACAAGGAAAACAGGTCAAGTTTCGAGGAAAAGCAGTTCAAGTTTTGGCAATCAGGCGCCCACCTGGAGAGCAAGGGAATACAATTAAAGTTTTGGCAATCAGGCGCCTACCTGGAGAGCAAGGGAATACAGTTAAACTTTTGGCAATCAAGCGCCCACCTGGAGGACAAGGGAATACAGTTCAAGTTTTGGCAATCAGGCACCCACCTGGAGAACAAGGAAAGCAGCTTAAGTTTCGAAAGAAGACAATTCAAGTTCAGCAATCAGGCGCCCACCTGGAGAACAAAGGAAAGCAGCTTATGTTTCAAGGAAAAACGGTTTCGAAGGAAGACAGTTCAAGTTCAGCAATCAGGCGCCCACCTGGAGAACAAGGAAAGACAGTTCAAGTTTCAAGGAAAAGCAGTTTCGAAGGAGGACAGTTCAAGTTCAGCAATCAGGCACCCACCTGGAGAACAAGGGGAAACGGTTCAAGTTTCGAAGGAAGACAGTTCAAGTTTTTGGCAATCAGGTACCCACCTGAAAAACAAGGGAATTCACTTCATAATGCAATTCAAGTCAGCAACAAAGGAAGCTCGCAGCAAGAATGTGAGTCAACAGTCCGAGATGATCAACGGAAGTTAGTCACAATCTAGAATTAATTAAAAAGGCAAGAAGATCCAAATGCAGATGTTGATGAAAGATGTGAGCTACTAAAGACATGACTGAAGTCACAAGCATGGTATGTCCAGTTTTGATCCGAAAAGCTGAAGAAGAATGAACTAGCACCTGCAACTAGCAAGCGTCAAGGTTCAAATACAAAGTCTGCATGAAGAACCATTCAAGACTCAAGATCAAGCTTCAGAAGACTTATAGATAGGAATCTTGTAACTCATAGTTGACAGACTTAGTTAGTCTTTTTCATTTTTTGATTTTGATGTAATAACAGGACTGCGGACCGGAACCTCGACGGAATGGCACCTCGATCGGCTCTCCACCTCGGTATACTCCATCATCTTACTCACTTCTAAAATACACGTGGCTTGATTCCTTTATAGCTAAGGATATGTAGGCAGCTCAGATACCAGGGCTCGATCACATTCTCCTTTCTTTTAGCTTTTGGTCACTTTAAATAAGGGTCGAGTCAAAAAACATGTCTAGTCGTTATTTGTCTGAAAATACTTTGTATTTCCAATCAAAGAGGAGAAACTGTAGACATGTAATTTTTGACCCTCCCAAAGATTTTACACATTTTTGTATTTAAATATTTAGTTTAGGTCTAATATAGTTATTTTAACTAATTTTGACCCTTTTACTTTATTTTATCACAAAAAACAAATTACAAAAATATTTCTTGTTTTTAGTTGTTTTTAGTTTATACCTTTCGTAAAACTAAAAAATAATACAAAAATAGTACCTTATTTTTATTTTAATATGATATTTGAAAATACCAAAAAATAGGTTTGTTTTAATGGTTAGTATTATTTTAATAGTTATTTTTACTTAAGTAGGATTAATTAGTAAATGAAGTTAGGTTTTTAGTCTCGTTCGCGGAAAGAATAAAATTTGGGTTCAAACAACCCATTTTTAAGCGTAATGTTTGGACCTGGCCCATAATTCCTAGGCACATACCCCTTAACATAAAAACCTCTACAAATACCTAGACTTTAAGACCCTAGGACCTAAGAGCTGAAAATAACCGCAATACACAAAAGAGACGACCAGCCCCCCAGCTTCATCGTCTTCAATGCTTGGACACAAAAGACACCACACGACCACTCCCTGAACCAGTAGCCGTCGGCCCCATATCCACCCAAAACTACTTTGTAAAGCTTCTGCCATGGAATTCCTCTAAGCTAGCAGGGACACACACAAGAACTCCACAAAATAGATACATACAGCCATAAACCTTCCTTTCCAAAACCCATTCCACACACGGTAGGAGAAGCAGGATTTTAGGGGAAAAGGAATCACGTTTTGGCTGAAACAAGCTCTAGCGCACGCCTTGTCTTTTCCCTATTAGAAATGACGGAAGCTATCACCCTCGCTTTTTATCGAAAATTGAGACTGAGATGATATTTTTGTTTTGTTAATGGCTAAATGAAATTTTCCTTGTTTTCCCTCTGGGATCAATTCGTTCGGATGTGTAGGAGAAAATTAATAAATCGTATATTTTGCCGTAGAAATGCATAATTAATTAACTCCTTTTTTTTGTTTCACATTTCTTCTGACTAGGAATGCCTCGGTGAACTTGTCACCACTCTTAGCATTTAATGAATTGGTATATGGAATCTAGTCAGTAGCAAATTTGTGCTACTGTACTTAGCTTCCATCTTTATTCCCTTTTTCCTGTGATTTTTCGTCAAAGAAGAATCTATATTGTATGTCCCAAATCTCTTGAAAATTAATTGAACAAATTACCGCACGAGAGCTTAACATCTTGATTTTAACCAATAATTAGTTTGGCTTTTGTTGTTGTGGTTTTGTGATAAACTCAGCATGTTAGTGGCTAAATGTAAATATCATTGTGTGGTATTATCTGTAAGCACGTGATTTTTGACTCTCCCCGAGAATTTTCACATTTTTAGCGTGAATATGTGAAATTGGGTCTAGTATAGCTATTTTAACTATTTTACTTTATTTCGTTGCAAAAGAAAAATTTCAAAAAATATATATATATATAAATTTTAGTTTATGTATCTCTCATAAACTTGAAAAATACAAAAATTGCACTTTATTTTTGTACTTTATATA
Source organism: Nicotiana tabacum (assembly GCF_000715075.1). NCBI lineage: Eukaryota > Viridiplantae > Streptophyta > Magnoliopsida > Solanales > Solanaceae > Nicotiana > Nicotiana tabacum. The sequence continues at coordinate 55,976,133 of NC_134084.1, forward strand.
ATTTCGAAAATTACAAAAAATATAGTTCTATTAAGGTTTTATAGTCATTTTCAACTTTGAAAAATACAAAAATATTACCTCATATTTTATCTTAATATTTAAAAACGAAAATTACAAAAAATAGTTTTATTAATATTTTGTAGCTATTTTAAATCTTGAAAAATATTTAAAAAGATATAGTTTTGTTTAAATACTAGTCTTATTTTTGGTAGTTATTTTGCTTACATAGGACTAATTAAGCAACGTGTTCCTATTTCTCGGGTCCGGGCAAAAGAATAATATTCGGGTTCAAACTACCCGGTTTTAGGCCTAATTTCGGACCTAACCCATAATAAACCGTGTCCAGGACACATGGGGAACCCCACCACGCGTGGGGGACACAAACCTTGAACCCCACCACGCGTGGGCTCATTTTTCTGGGCAAAGCCATGTCAAATACACGGATGAAACATTTGGGAGGGGAGGACTTGGAATTTTTTTAGAAAAAAGACTGTTCACGCTTCTTCTTCTTAAAGAAGAAGAAGCAGAAACCCTAAAACCATCGTCAAACAACCACCCTCCTCCTCGCAGCGACCGACCCCTCTCCGTCAACCGCCATAACCATCCCATACCTCCAACCAGCAACCCCCGTCAGCAGCACCCCTCCCGTCGTAGCTGCAACTCAGTCGCACCCCCCCCCCCCCCCCGACGCCATAACTTCCACCCAAACCACCCCGTCACCTTCCCCAGCTAACTACCCCGCGTCCAAACCCACCGGCAAACACCCTCCTACCACCAGCTCTCTCCATCCCTTCCGACACCCTCACGCACCAGCCCCCTCGCCGGAACGTCACCAAACGCCCACCTCCTTCACGTCCGTCGACCTCGACTCCTCCATCACCACCATCAACGACCAAACAGCCCGTCCCTTCAAAACGCCATAACCACCACCCAAACGACCACCCTCGTTCCATCTCCAAACCCTCCCCAGCTGACCCCACTCCGTCACAACCCAAACCAGTCGACCCCCGTCAACAAACACCAAAAACCCTGCTGCTTCGTCACCTTCCCCAGCACCACGACCAACAGCAAAACCACCAGTCTCCCTGTCGTTTCATCACACCCAGCAGTGGATCAAACGACCACTGAACACCGTCCAAACACCACTGCTTCAGCTATACTATCCAAACGCGACAACCAACCAGCCATGTTATCGTTGTTCTTTCACTGTCGTCGTGCAGTCCGTTGAGGTCGTCTTTGTTCGTCGAGGTCCGGTACGTCGAGTTTGTTCCAAGGTTTCGTCGTTGTTCCGCGTCCAGTGAGGTCTGGCTTGAATTCCGTCGGGGTCGTGTTTGTCGTCCTGAGTTTGCCGGGGTTCAAAGGTTAGTAAACCTCAAGTATTAGATAAGGAAATGTTACGTTAAATGTTCGAAGATGCAATATATAAATTGATATGATAATTTTCTGCTTATGTTTTCACCATATGCGTTTTGTTCATTTTTGGTGTTATGTATTTTTGTTTATTTGATATCATTTAATTAAGTAGGGTTAGTTGTTCCATGACACAATTTAACGTCAATTTGTTCGTCTTTTCCCTTGCTTAGTTCATTCGGACAAAACTAGCATTACTTGTTGTTATTACTTCCAAAACACTCATTTTGCTAGATTCCTTTTATTAAATTTGTAACGAGTTATGAGATTTCAGTTGTAAATAGGCTATAAGGTTTAGTATTGTTAAAGGCATAAAAATGGCATCCCTTTAAAAATATAAAAATAAAAAAAAATAATAATAAAAAAAATAAGTAAAATGAGACGAGCATCGCCAAATAAAAGGGACAAATTGTGGGGCCCTCTAAATGTATATATTAAATACTTAGATTCCGGGACGGGCCGTTTAGCAAATTTCACGGCCCTACCCAAAAAATAATAATGCGCTAGTTGCTTTAGGCGCGCCTTTAATAACGTTATCTCCCTAAACTCGGGTGCACATTTATGTGACCCAAATCCAAATCTCAACGAAATCGAAATGTGTCTCTAATCACGGGTATATTGATTATGGCGTGGCCCGAGATGCATTTCCACGACGTTGTAAATTCCTTTTAATAATAAATGAGATGAGCCTCGTCGAATAAAAATACAAATTGCGGGGCCCTCAGTAAATACTGGTTTTAAAATTACTTAGAATTCAGGAGGTCCGTTTAGCGAATTTCACGGCCTTCCCAAAATAATAACACGCTAGTCTCTTTAGGCGCGTGTTTAATAATCCACTTTCTTAAACTTGGGTGTGCATTACATGCGACCCGAATCCAAATCTCAAAACATCAAATAAAATACGTTCCGGATTGTGGGCGCATTTCATGTGACACAGTCCAAAGACATATTTTAAGCGATGTTCACATTTTTTAAAAATAATAATAACAAAGTGATAAAAAGTTAAAATTGGCACATTGGTTCATAATTGTATTTAAAATCAGATAAATAAGCTGAATATAACAGTTGAGCGACCGTGCTAGAACCACGGAACTCGGGAATGCCTAACACCTTCTCCCGGGTTAACAGAATTCCTTATCCGGATTTTTGGTACGCAGACTGTAATATAGAGTCATTCTTTTTCCTCGATTCGGGATTAAAATTGGTGACTTGGGACACCCTAAATCTCCTAAGTGGCGACTCTGAAATAAATAAACCAATCCCGTCTCGATTGTCCTTTAATTGGAAAAAACTCCTCGGCGCCCCCGCGGGTGTGGAAAAAGGAGGTGTGACAGCTCTGGCGACTCTGCTGGGGATTTAACCCAGAACCACTGGTTCAGGGTTAGAAATTCGAGCTTAGATAAATTGTTATATTTGGCTTTATCTGATTTTTACATGTTTTGAGCCTAATGTGTTAAATGCTGCTTTTACCGCTTTGATATTATGTGAACTGTATATAAATTGTGCTGAAACCCATCTCCTCTCCGAGTCTTCTGAATCATGAAGAAGGGTGTACTTCGTACGACTTCTTTTCTGTATAGTGTCAAATCCCAATTTAGAACGAGGTTCGGATAAGTTGCTAAGCCGGTGAAGCTTCTGTATTCCCGGTACGCTGCCCCCCCTCGGCTCGAGCTGTCCGCTCGGGTAAGCCAGGTCTAGAACAAATACCCAGGTTATGAACTTAGTATAACGAAGCCACATGCCGGATCCCTAGTAGGAACGTTTATTTGCATCATGTGCATTTGACTTAGGGGACTCAACACAGGGGTTGGGTCCGTCTAGGACAAGTAACCTGAAAATAATAGACCATCTTATGGCATCCTATGTGCTACATGTTGTATTCAGCCAAGGGCGAATGGGTCATTTGGTCATTTCCAGCATGATGTTATTTTAATCAAAGCATGGGAAACATTTGTGGAATCCAAGAAGCCTTGGAATTCCCTATGTCCCCCACGCTTGCTTTTTGGGAAAACACATGGGGAACATTTGTGGAATCCAAGAAGTCTTGGAATTCTCATATGTCCCCCACGCTTCATATGTTGGAAAAAGCGCATGTGGAACATTTGCGAAATCCAAGATGTCTTGGAAATCCTTATGTTTCCCATGCCACATTTTGAAAATAACAATAAATATAAAAAAATAAAAATACATATATATATATAAATGAAAATTCAAAAAAGAGTTTGTATGTTGTCATCATTTTCAACGAATTAGAAAATAGTGAAAAAAATGAGAAAATGACAATGTAGAGATATAACTACTTATTTTTAGAAGGAAAAAACCAATGTCCGAGTAGGTATCAAAACTCTGACGAAATTTTGAAAAAATAAAAAAAATATATGTCTTGTTAGTTTGTTTTATTAAAAGCAAAGGAAAAGTAGAAAAATCATCATTGTTTTGCCTTGCCATAAAAATGAAAGTAAAAAAAAAAGGGGTCTTGTTTTAAAATAGGTTTATTTATTTGTTTATGAAAATGCCGAAATTAAAATAATCCAAAAATATTTTCCATTATTCACTTATGTAGAAACGGTTAACTTGTTTTAAAAATATATTTATAATGAAAAAATCCGAAAATATTTTGATTCTTCTTTCAAAAATTGAAAGAAAATTCAAGATTCAAAAAAAAAAACATTTTAGAAGCGTTTCTTTTATTAAAGGTAAAATTCCAAAATATATTCTTCTTTTTCTTTAGAATGATAATAAAAAAAAGCAAAGCAAATGAAAATTCAAAAAATATATCTTAGAAGTGTCTCTTTTAAAAAGAAAATCAATCAAAATAAAAAAAAAACAATACTTCCTTCTTCTTTTAAAGTAGTTCTTTCGCGAATTCACAAAAAAAAAAACAAAAAAAAACAAAAACAAAAAAAAAAAGTTAGTTCATCTACTTATTCTTGATGGCCCGAACTACGCGGGTTTGATTCTCACCGGATGTGAGATACGTAGGCAACCCTCATCGGGTCCAACCCCCCTTTTGCTAAAAAAGCCAAAAACGAATAAGTAATAAAATAAAAAATATGTCATATCAAGATTTTTTTCATAAATAAGTCGGGTGATGTCCAACTTCCCCTTTTACAAAAAAATAGCAAAAATATATATGTCAAATTTCATAAAGAAGTCGGGTGACGCTGTTTTATCAAGACATAGCCGAATGTTCCCGAAAGGGACGCCGGAAGGCTGACTTTGCATAAACAGCCACTTTTGGGTCATTTTTAAGACTTGGTCCAGTTGACCCCCACAGCCTAAAAATCTTCGTCCCCGAGACGTTGAAAGGCCGTGTTTGCAATATTGACTTTTCTAATTTGAAAAACGATGAAAAAAGAGTTATAAATAAGTCAGGTGATGCTGTTTTGTCATAAATAGCCGAATGTTCCCGAAAGGGACGCCGGAAGGCTGACTTTGCGTAAACAGCCACCTTTGGGTCATTCTGAGATATGGACCCACACAGCCTTAAAAAGCTTCGTCCCCGAGACGTCGAAAGGCCGTGTTTGCAACACAAGGTTTTTATCGTAATTTGAAAAAAAAATAAAGAGTAAACGGTCAGGTGAATGCCGTTTGGATGTTTAGTCAAAAAAAATGAAAAAATAAAATAAGCCGAGCCAGCTTCGGCCGCGTCTTAAACCGTTCTTGCCGAAATAGCCTTAGAGTATCTTTCAGTTGTCGAAAGGTTATTTTCGTAAAAGAATGGACAAGTTTTAAAGTGTCAAAATAATCCTCCCCGGCCTCAAAATTCATGTGAAATTTGGAAGGGGCCACATTTGCAAAAATAACCGTTTGGTTGCATTTGTCGAACAGAGAAAGGGAGCTAGCCTTTTGTTTTTGAGTTTATAAATCTCTTTATTAGAATATATGGGTTGTTTGATTTTCGAGTTTGTAGGTCATCTTCAAACCTTTGAAACTCAGTTTGTTCTAATATGAAAATTGAAAAATGTTTACTGTTGTTTATCTTTTATTGGTCTGAACTACGCAAGGTCTGATTCATGCGGGGTCATGATACGTAGGCAATCTCCATAAGATTCGACCACACACAAAAAAAATGATAAAAAAGAGAAAAAAAAAGAAAAAGAAAAACAAAGGTAAAAAAAAATATAAATAAATATATATATATATATATATATATATATATTGATAATAATAAGGACCGACTGAGTCCATTCTAACATATTTGGTTTTGAATTGTGAAGAAAGTTGAGGTGGTTGGTTTGTGCCTCAAAGAAAATGACAACTAACGTCGAAGTTGTCACAAGTGCTCCAGAGACTCAGAGTGGGAAGGTTCCTCGTCATGAGTCACAATTTGCGACACAACAAGAGCAGTACCACTCTCCTGAGTACCACTCGTACTCGTTTGATCTTGCTGCAAAAACTGAGAAGTCTGCCCCAAAGATGGTACAGGAAGAAATGACCTGAAGAGTGAAAAGCTTAGAACAATGGTTGGAAAACATGCAAGGGTTGGCAGGCCAAAAGAGTGTTGCCTTCAAAGATCTATGTATATTCCCCGATGTCCACTTGCTGCCTGGTTTCAAGACTCCAAAATTTGAAAAGTACGATGGACATGGAGATCCCATAGCCCACCTGAAAAGGTATTGCAATCAACTGAGAGGGGCAGGAAGAAATGAAAAATTGTTGATGGCTTATTTTGTGGAAAGCCTTACGGGAGTAGCCTCCGAATGGTTTATGGATCAAGACACGTCTCGCTGGTATACTTGGGATGATCTGGCGCAGGCTTTCGCAGGTCATTTCCAGTACAATCTCGAGATAGTCCCGGACCGTCTCACATTGTTGAGGACTGGAAAGAAGCCTGGGGAAAGTTTTTGTGAGTTTGGTTTCCGCTGGAGAGAACAAGCGGCCAGAGTTGATCCTCCCATGAAAGAGGGAGAAATGGTGGACTACTTCTTGCAAACACTTGATCCAACTTACTTTGGTCACTTGGTGACAACGGTTGGGAAATCCTTCAATGAAGTGGTAAAGATAGGGGTCATGATAGAGGAGGGCCTAAGGTCTGACAAAATCCTAAATTACTCAGCGCTCAAGGCGACGACCCAGGCTATTCAGAGCGGCGCGGGAGGTGCGCTCGAGGTCGCATCAGTCGAAGCAGCTACTGGGTCCAAATTCAGAGGTCCTTCCCCTCACTACCAGCTCAGGCCCAGTCATCCAAATTATCCACACACTCCATACAACCTTCCACAACCCTACTACCCACCATCAGATCCACTCTTTTCAGACCATCATGCCCAAGCCTGCCCCCGAGCTCCATATAATCCACCTCAGTATTATCCTCCGAACAAGGTCCGGTCGCGGGGTCAACCATCAGGTCACCCCCGCTGGCGAGAGCAAGCACCCAACGACCCTAGAAAACAGGGGCATGGGGAAAAACAAAGTCAAGGAAACAATTTCACGCCAATTGGGGAGTCCTACACAAGTTTGTTTGAAAAGCTAAAGCTTTCAGGACTGATTGAGCCGCTCCTTGGCTATACTCCAGACCCATATGCAAAAGGATTCGATCCTGCTGTACGATGCATGTATCACTCTAATGTCCAAGGACATAGCATTGAAGACTGTCGTTCTTTGAAAAAGGAAATAGAAAGAATGATTCAGGAAGGGGCAATTGTGATCGATGACAGTGACAGGGAGCACGCGAATCCTCTTGAGAACTTGTTGACCGATGTTGATGATATTGAAGCTGGTAATGGTCTTGGCAGTATCGATGCAAAGCTCAGTGGCTAAGATGCCAGTCTTGATAAAGTGGAAGGACGCTTTGTTCCTTGGTTAACAAGAGAGAAGCTTGTGGTGGCTTATTCTGTTGTCATTTCTGTTGTTCGGATTATTAAGGTTGTAATTGGGATTTTGTCATGTGTCAAACCTTCTTATCTTTCCATTTTGTCATAGCAGTTTGTTTAAATTTTGTCCAATTTGTGTTAGGATTTTATTCTGGTTGTTTTGTTTGTTTTATTATTCAAACCATTTCGCCGGTAGTCTAATACAAAGTCGGCCTTTTGTTAGTTCCAGTCGTCTTTTGTTTAGTCCTTTTATCATTTCATTCAATGCCGATTCTAGTGACATGACATGCGCACACAGTTTGGGCCTAATCTTAAAAGTTAATCATAAAACCCTGGAAAGGCGATCAGACCATTTAAAGGAAATAAGGACGGTTGAGATTATTCATAGCTTGAGTCATATGGAACTGGGGCAAGTAAAACACAAAGAAAACCGTTAAAAGCAAGATTCGCCAAATTGGCATGAGGGTCGGCCATGATAATGAGAGTGTCGCCCAACGGTGCTTTAGAAATGACAAAGGAAAAATAAAACGTTTAACATAATTGTCAAGTCCAGCACCATCAGAAGAGACTACAAGTTTAAATTGTGTTGTTTGCACTTGGCATGTTTTGAAGACTGGAATGACGAAGGCATTTTGTTCTGCTACCAAAACACTTTATCCTTCGTTACCCCTTTTGAGTCTTATTTATTTTCTTTCATACCCCTCGTTCGGAATTAGTAGCAACGAATAGAATACGCAAGCATGGCAGGTAAGAGAAAAGAAAGAAAAGAAAACAACAAAACGGAAAAAGAAGAATAAACGGAAAAAAAAAAGAGAAAGAAAAAAAACGACAAAAAGAAAGGAGAAATGAGAAAAGAAAAAGAGAAAAGAAAACTGATAACAAAGAAAAAAAAAGGAAAGTCAAATGAAACAGAGGAATTGGGAACTACGTTTGACTTGATTCCTCAAAGAGGATACGTAGGCGCTTCACGGCTCGGTCATAGTTTTGAAAAAAATGAAAAAAAAATCAATTAAAATAATCCCCAAGCAAGAAACTGGGGCAAAGGTTGTGTTTGTTGTAAATAAATCTAGTTCCGAAGGTTGTAATTAATAACCCAAAATCCATTCATTTTTTAGCCTTTTATACCCTTTCTTTCTAGCCATATCCAAAAACCCACATTACGGTCCAAAGAAAGACCTTCTGATCAGTCTTCAAAAGATGCCAAGTCAGACAAATGAAAAGTCTTACCGGCGAACCTAACATTCTGTTCCATAGCAGAAAGGACTCTGATCCCCAGCAGAAAGAGTCATACCGGTGACACTCCAAACCCCCAGCTAGAAAGTGATACAAATGAGAGAGTCTTATCGGTTAAAACCTTCACAGGCACCATAAGGCGATGAAAGCTGAGAGAAGAACCAAAAATGAGAGAGACTTGCTAGTGAAAACCCTGCGGGCACTACAAGTCGAATAAGATTGAGAATCAGATGGGGAATTGCCAATTAAAGATCTGGAAAGACGATTAACGGCGGAGGATAGGCCACATATGCATGTCATGACCATTAGAGTCGGTATCTGCATTTGATAGGTTTTTATTTATAGTTTCTTTTGTTAAAGAGTCATTTTTTCCTGTCTTTTTATTCTGTTCCCTTTTATCTTTTTCCTTTCATAGAAAAATCCCCAATAGAGTCTGTCTGGTCAGAACAAGTATGAAATGACTTCAAAAATATGCCATCAGCTTTCCAAGATGAGATCTGACTAGTATATCCAAATGGTATAGTCAGCGAGGAACAAGCGCGAAGCCAGTGTCAAAAAAGATATCCCCAGCAAAGGGAATTGACAAAGGGATTGACGAGCGTCAAGAGAGATATCCTTGCCAAACTCAAGGTTATAAACCTCAAAGGCCAAGGCCCATGAACAGAGCAAGGAGAGCAGTGAGCATAATTTGGAGAAATCCATACTAGACTAAAAGGTCGGGAAAATGCCAGTTTCCGAGCTATGCCACAAAAGAAGAGGGATATCCCCAGCAGGAAGGGATTATCCCCAGCACATAATATCATCCCCCAACAAGTTGTGGAGCAGTTGTGGAGGGAGAAAGGGAAAACCATCCCAGCAGGAGTATCACAACCAACCACCGCGTTTTAAACTAACAAAATTTTGTTTGATTTGAAGCAGGTAACGGAAATGGCATTGATGCCAAAACTGCATGCCACAAGGGATATTATCAAACTGGGGCAGAAAATTTTCCTTCCATTTAGAAAATTTTTTGGAAGTCAGGTGCCCCCAGCTGATAACATTTTACCCCCCCCCCCAACAGGTGAGTAAATAACTCCCCAACAGTGTTATCCCTAGCGGCTGCGAGTGGTCCAACACAAGGTTGGAAAGTCAGTATCCTCAGCGGTTAGACTTCAAAGGAGGAAGCTAATAATAATAATAATAATAATAAAAAAAAATAATAAAAAAATAAAAAAAATAAAAAAAAAATGGGGAAGGTAGAAAGGGAAATTTCATCCCAATCCCCAACAAGTATTCAAGGTAAGACATCTTCAAGTCTTAAGGATATTTTGGGTTCGTCCGCCCTCAAATAGGATATGTCGGGTTCATCCGCCCTCAAATAGGATATGTCGGGTTCATCCGCCCTCAAATAGGATATGTTGGGTTCATCCGCCCTCAAATAGGATCTGTCGGGTTCATCCGCCCTCAAATAGGATATGTTGGGTTCATCCGCCCTCAAATAGGATATGTTGGGTTTATCCGCCCTCAAATAGGATATGTCGGGTTCATCCGCCCTCAAATAGGATATGTCGGGTTCATCCGCCCTCAAATAGGATCTGTCGGGTTCATCCGCCCTCAAATAGGATATGTCGGGTTCATCCGCCCTCAAATAGGATATGTCGGGTTCATCCGCCCTCAAATAGGATATGTCGGGTTCATCCGCCCTCAAATAGGATCTGTTGGGTTCATCCGCCCTCAAATAGGATATGTCGGGTTCATCCGCCCTCAAATAGGATATGTCGGGTTCATCCGCCCTCAAATAGGATATGTTGGGTTCATCCGCCCTCAAATAGGATATGTTGGTTTCAGTCTTTACTTTTAAGTGTTGAAATTGGGAGCCCGCCCATAATAACAGAGGAATACATTCAGTCTTTACTTTTAAGTGTTGAAGTTGGGAGCCCGCCCAGATAATAGGATATGTTGGGTTCATCCGCCCTCAAATAGGATATGACGGGTTCATCCGCCCTCAAATAGGATATGTTGGGTTCATCCGCCCTCAAATAGGATATGTTGGGTTCATCCGCCCTCAAATAGGATCTGTCGGGTTCATCCGCCTTCAAATAGGATATGTCGGGTTCATCCGCCCTCAAATAGGATATGTTGGGTTCATCCACCCTCAAATAGGATATGTCGGGTTCATCCGCCCTCAAATAGGATATGTCGGGTTCATCCGCCCTCAAATAGGATATATCGGGTTCATCCGCCCTCAAATAGGATATGTCGGGTTCATCCGCCCTCAAATAGGATATGTTGGTTTCAGTCTTTACTTTTAAGTGTTGAAGTTGGGAGCCCGCCCAGATAACAGAGGCATACATTTAGTCTTTTTAATTTTAGGTGTTGAAATTGGGAGCCCGCCCATAATAACAGAGGAATACATTCAGTCTTTACTTTTAAGTGTTGAAGTTGGGAGCCCGCCCAGATAACAGAGGCATACATTCAGTCTTTTTATTTCAAGTGTTGAAATTGGGAGCCCGCCCAGATAATAGAGGCATACATTCAGTCTTTTATTTCAAGTGTTGAAATTGGGAGCCCGCCCAGATAATAGAGGCATACATTCAGTTTTTACGTTTCAAGTATTGAAGTTGGGAGCCCGCCCAGATAATAGAGGCATACATTCAGTCTTTTTATTTTAAGTGTTGAAATTGGGAGCCCGCCCAGATAACAGAGGCATACATTCAGTCTTTTTATTTCAATTGTTGAAATTGGGAGCCCGCCCAGATAACAGAGGCATACATTCAGTCTTTTTTTCAAGTATTGAAGTTGGGAGCCCGCCCAGATAACAGAGGCATACATTCAGTCTTTTTTTTCAAGTGTTGAAATTGGGAGCCCGCCCAGATAACAGAGGCATACATTTCCTTCCTAAAGTTTATTTTTACCCCTAGGAGACGCACTTCCTAAATCCATTGTACCAGTAGGAGACGCACTTCCTAAAAAGTTTCACCAGTAGGAGATGCACTTCCTAAGTTGATTTCACCAATAGGAGACGCACTTCCTAAGTTCAGTTTCACCGATAGGAGACGCACTTCCTAAGTTCAGTTTCACCGATAGGAGACGCACTTCCTAAGGAGACGCACATCCTAAGCAAGTTTTACCCAGTAGGAGACGCACTTCCTAAGTTTATTTCACCAATAGGAGACGCACTTCCTAAGTTCAGTTTCACCAATAGGAGACGCACTTCCTAAGAATAGTTTCACCCAGCAGGAGACGCACTTCCTAAGAACAGTTTTTCCCAATAGGAGACGCACTTCCTAAGTTTATTGTACCCACAGGAGACGCACTTCCTCAAAGTTTAGTTTTGCCCATAGGAGACGCACTTCCTAAGTTTACTTTTACCCAATAGGAGACGCACTTCCTAAAATATTTTCATTCATAGGAGACGCACTTCCTAGTTCAAAATCATTAAGGTTTCACCCATAGGAGACGCACTTCCTAAGACTATTTTATTTTAGGAGACACACTTCCTAGTCTGGTTCACTCAGGTTACACTTTTGCTTTAGGAGACGCACTCCCGAGTTTGGCTTTTTAGATTATATTCTATTTCAGGAGACGCACTTCCGGAATTGAGATTTCACCCCTAGGAGATGCACTTCCTAGTTTGATTCATTTTAAGTTCCTAGTCCAGTTTTTTGAAGTTTACCCGTAGGAGACGCACTTCCTAATCAAGATTTTATTCATAGGAGACGCACTTCCTAGTTCTATTCACTGAAGTTTTCACCCTTAGGAGATGCACTTCCTAGTTTTAGCTCATTCCGATTCAACCATAGAAGAAGCACTTTCTAGTTTGAGTCATTGAGGTTTTAGCAGACACATTTGCTAGCAAGAGTTTTGGTTTTACTCATAGGAGATGCACATCCTAGTCTTTAGTTTACTCTCATCATTGCATCAGTAGTGTAAGTGAGTTACAATTTTGCTAACAACTCACAAATCTTCCCAGTACAAACTGGGTTAGAAAATTTTGTTTGTTTTGTTTGTTTTGATTGTCAGGGACCCGCCCGTAGAACGGAGGTTGTTGCGTGTCGCAGATAGAAGAAGTCAGGAGTCCGCCTGTAGAACGGAGAAACATTTTTCAAGATCAAGCAGTGACCCACTGGAAAGCAGAAGGTTACAACAAAAATCCCCAGCACTCAATCCAAGATAGAAGCAACAAGAATCTCGCCCCAAGAATGCAAGTCAACAGTCTGGGATGATCAACAGAAGCTGGTCACACAAAAAAAAACAACAAAAACAAGAAGAATAAAAGAGGAAAAAGAAAAAGAACCCAATTACGGAAGTGGAGAACAGATGTGGTCTGCTCAAGAACTAGCGCCTACAACTAACAAGTATCAAGGTTCAAATCCAAAGTCTGTATGAAGCACCATTCAAGACTCAAAGATCAAGTTTCAGAAGACTCAGAGATAGGAATCCTTGTAATTAGTAGCTGATAGGTTTAGTTAGTCTTTTCAGTTATCATTTTTGATGTAATGACAGGACCGCGGACCGGAACCTCAACGGAACGGCACCTCGATCGGCTCCTCACCTCGGTGCACTCTACCATCTCTCTCTCATTCCCGAACTACACGTGGCCTGATTCCTGTATAACCAAGGATATGTAGGCAGCTCAAATACCAGGGCTCGGTCACATTCCCTTCCCTTTCCTTAAGTGTAGTCCGTCCAAGTAATGGTCGGGTCAAAAACACGTCTAGTCGTTCTTTGTCGGAAAACTCTTTGTGTTTCCAGTCAAAGAGGGGCAGCTGTAAGCACGTGATTTTTGACCCTCCCCGAGAATTTTCACATTTTTAGCGTGAATATGTGAAATTGGGTCTAGTATAGCTATTTTAACTATTTTACTTTATTTCGTTGCAAAAGAAAAATTTCAAAAAATATATATATATATAAATTTTAGTTTATGTATCTCTCATAAACTTGAAAAATACAAAAATTGCACTTTATTTTTGTACTTTATATAATTTCGAAAATTACAAAAAATATAGTTCTATTAAGGTTTTATAGTCATTTTCAACTTTGAAAAATACAAAAATATTACCTCATATTTTATCTTAATATTTAAAAACGAAAATTACAAAAAATAGTTTTATTAATATTTTGTAGCTATTTTAAATCTTGAAAAATATTTAAAAAGATATAGTTTTGTTTAAATACTAGTCTTATTTTTGGTAGTTATTTTGCTTACATAGGACTAATTAAGCAACGTGTTCCTATTTCTCGGGTCCGGGCAAAAGAATAATATTCGGGTTCAAACTACCCGGTTTTAGGCCTAATTTCGGACCTAGCCCATAATAAACCGTGTCCAGGACACATGGGGAACCCCACCACGCGTGGGGGACACAAACCTTGAACCCCACCACGCGTGGGCTCATTTTTCTGGGCAAAGCCATGTCAAATACACGGATGAAACATTTGGGAGGGGAGGACTTGGAATTTTTTTAGAAAAAAGACTGCTCACGCTTCTTCTTCTTAAAGAAGAAGAAGCATAAACCCTAAAACCATCGTCAAACAACCACCCTCCTCCTCGCAGCGACCGACCCCTCTCCGTCAACCGCCATAACCATCCCATACCTCCAACCAGCAACCCCCGTCAGCAGCACCCCTCCCGTCGTAGCTGCAACTCAGTCGCACCACCCCCCCCCCCCCCGACGCCATAACTTCCACCCAAACCACCCCGTCACCTTCCCCCAGCTAACGACCCCGCGTCCAAACCCACCGGCAAACACCCTCCTACCACCAGCTCTCTCCATCCCTTCCGACACCCTCACGCACCAGCCCCCTCGCCGGAACGTCACCAAACGCCCACCTCCTTCACGTCCGTCGACCTCGACTCCTCCATCACCACCATTAACGACCAAACAGCCCGTCCCTTCAAAACGCCATAACCACCACCCAAACGACCACCCTCGTTCCATCTCCAAACCCTCCCCAGCTGACCCATCTCCGTCACAACCCAAACCAGTCGACCCCCGTCAACAAACACCCAAAACCCTGCTGCTTCGTCACCTTCCCCAGCACCACGACCAACAGCAAAACCACCAGTCTCCCTGTCGTTTCATCACACCCAGCAGTGGATCAAACGACCACTGAACACCGTCCAAACACCACTGCTTCAGCTATACTATCCAAACGCGACAACCAACCAGCCATGTTATCGTTGTTCTTTCACTGTCGTCGTGCAGTCCGTTGAGGTCGTCTTTGTTCGTCGAGGTCCGGTACGTCGAGTTTGTTCCAAGGTTTCGTCGTTGTTCCGCGTCCAGTGAGGTCTGGCTTGAATTCCGTCGGGGTCGTGTTTGTCGTCCTGAGTTTGCCGGGGTTCAAAGGTTAGTAAACCTCAAGTATTAGATAAGGAAATGTTACGTTAAATGTTCGAAGATGCAATATATAAATTGATATGATAATTTTCTGCTTATGTTTTCACCATATGCGTTTTGTTCATTTTTGGTGTTATGTATTTTTGTTTATTTGATATCATTTAATTAAGTAGGGTTAGTTGTTCCATGACACAGTTTAACGTCAATTTGTTCGTCTTTTCCCTTGCTTAGTTCATTCGGACAAAACTAGCATTACTTGTTGTTATTACTTCCAAAACACTCATTTTGCTAGATTCCTTTTATTAAATTTGTAACGAGTTATGAGATTTCAGTTGTAAATAGGCTATAAGGTTTAGTATTTTAAAGGCATAAAAATGGCATCCCTTTAAAAATATAAAAATAAAAATAAATAATAATAAAAAAAAGTAAAATGAGACGAGCCTCGCCAAATAAAAGGGACAAATTGCGGGGCCCTCTAAATGTATATATTAAATACTTAGATTCCGGGACGGGCCGTTTAGCAAATTTCACGGCCCTACCCAAAAAATAATAATGCGCTAGTTGCTTTAGGCGCGCCTTTAATAACGTTATCTCCCTAAACTCGGGTGCACATTTATGTGACCCAAATCCAAATCTCAACGAAATCGAAATGTGTCTCTAATCACGGGTATATTGATTATGGCGTGGCCCGAGATGCATTTCCACGACGTTGTAAATTCCTTTTAATAATAAATGAGATGAGCCTCGTCGAATAAAAATACAAATTGCGGGGCCCTCAGTAAATACTGGTTTTAAAATTACTTAGAATTCAGGAGGTCCGTTTAGCGAATTTCACGGCCTTCCCAAAATAATAACACGCTAGTCTCTTTAGGCGCGTGTTTAATAATCCACTTTCTTAAACTTGGGTGTGCATTACATGCGACCCGAATCCAAATCTCAAAACATCAAATAAAATACGTTCCGGATTGTGGGCGCATTTCATGTGACACAGTCCAAAGACATATTTTAAGCGATGTTCACATTTTTTAAAAATAATAATAACAAAGTGGTAAAAAGTTAAAATTGGCACATTGGTTCATAATTGTATTTAAAATCAGATAAATAAGCCGAATATAACAGTTGAGCGACCGTGCTAGAACCACGGAACTCGGGAATGCCTAACACCTTCTCCCGGGTTAACAGAATTCCTTATCCGGATTTCTGGTACGCAGACTGTAATATAGAGTCATTCTTTTGCCTCGATTCGGGATTAAAATTGGTGACTTGGGACACCCTAAATCTCCCAAGTGGCGACTCTGAAATAAATAAACCAATCCCGTCTCGATTGTCCTTTAATTGGAAAAAACTCCCCGGCGCCCTAGCGGGTGCGGAAAAAGGAGGTGCGACATTATCTATTTAGTTAAATGATATTTTCTACTCAATTGTGTGATTATCGAGTGCCTAGTTTTGCGTCCTTACTAAGAATGAATGGCATAAGTTAAACATATATCAATTGTATGAGTCTATTCAATCAATTCCTGATGCATTGGTTTGGCTTTTCATTAGTTCATGTTGTCTAAATCCATAAGCTCTTGACCTTCACACATAATCCCAAAATATAGGGAGAGTCAATTCATAAAGATCATAGTTTCCTTTAGGCGCGACTTAATCTATCATCGTGGTTATGGACACGTTCGTGTGACATAGTTACGATTCCCCAAAAAAATAAAATTGGAGTATGCGTTCGCGAAACTTCGACTAAACTTTCTTAATATTAATAAAGCATTATTAATATTGGATACGTTCGCGTGACATGATTTTTGACGTGCCAAACAATTGGGTACATGTGCGCGTGACCTGTTTCAAGATAATTTCTTAATTAAAAAGGGCAAATGCACATAGGTTCTAAAATGAGTAGTTAAACAATTTAATAAGCCAAGTATGATCAAAGAGACCGTGCTAAAACCATGGAACTCGGGAATGCCTAACACCTTCTCCCGGGTTAACAAAATTCCTTACCCAGATTTCTGTGTTCGTAAACCGCGTGAATAGAGTCAAACTTCCTCAATTCGGGATTCTAAACCGGTGACTTCGGACACCATAAATTATCCCAGTGGCGAATCTGAATTTTAAATAAATAATCTCGTTTGAATTATCACTTAAATTGGAAAAAACTCCCTTATATACTCTTCCGGGGGTGTATAAAGGAGGTGTGACAATGATCCTTTTGCAGGTTTGGCCAACATGCTTCAGACCTAGGCAGGATTGACAATTCACATTTCCTCTGTCCCAAACCCATAAATACACAACCTAGCTTATCTTTGGCTTATTTTTTAATCTCCTGACTAGAGAAGACAAGTTTTGGAACTAGGGTTCTTGCACACATACTTGGGTCTTGAAGATTTGAAGCTTTTGGTTGGGAATTTCTTACCCATTGATGTTCATTTCTTCATTTCCTTGCTTTGTACTGAATATCTAAGTGTATAGTATTTTTTTCAATACTTGAATCTTGTTTATGGGAATATTCATTTTAAAGTATGGATTAAATATGTTGTTGTGCTTATGTATTGAACGATTGTTATTTATTATGAAGTGAGGTATTGTTTCTTTAATTATACTCGTTCTTTAATATTTCAAAAGAGATTAGCTAACCCTAGCCCATTAACTTCGAATTAATTTTGGAAAGATAATTTGGCATTGGGAAAGAATAGTTAACAAGAACTTGAGGCATTAACCCTCACTTTATAGATTCTACCTAGGGATATGATTGAATTACTTATGTATAATCGGATGTGCTTAACCTCTTAATTGTTTTAGGGATAATTTAATTAGGAAGTCTTGTTAGTCTTCGGAAGAAGATAATAAAAAATTATTACTCGAGGCTAATTAATATAAACTCGCTCATATTTATAAAATCGTGAAATACATTGGATCGTTACTTGAGTGTAATTTTTCTTGTATTCATGATTGTAGCCATTGATTATTTTACTCGCTTTACAGGCTAGTTTATATTTTCTCAATTAGATATAAATATTTTCTCAAAACCTTTCTAAGTAGGCTTAGCATAATAAGTGATAATTCTCTTACACGCCTAATCGCCTGCATATTGTTCTCTGTGGGATTCGATCACGACTCATAGTTGGGTATATTATATTGCATGTGACCATGTCCATTTACTTTTTAGTAGTGGATTTGGATGTCATCAACTATCCTTTCTTTCCTTTTGGCATGATCCATATGATATAAACGAAATGAGCAAACACAGAACTTTCACAAATGACTCTATTCTTAGAAGTACTAGGGGTGTCTATGTTTCTGATTCCCCGTGTGTCCTATTATTATATCATCTGTTGTTGTGTCTCAGAAAATACGTATGCTAATAAAGTTCATTTCATGATATTAACCAAAGGCATATTGATCTTATTACTTTACGAGATATCTTATTGACTTACTTCCGTATGCATTGCATTCATTTATACATGTATATTGACTCATGACTAGATAGCGTTATATACGCATATTATATATATATATATATATATATGGTGAAAGGTTACGATGTTATATACGTACCACCACCTGATCAGCTAGTATACATTGATGATTTTGCCCACAAAGGCCGAGATGATATGATGGGATTCCTTCAAAGGCTTGATGATGTTATGTACACATATACCTAGCATGATATGACATTTATACGCATATGCATGAGATTATAAATATTTCATGATTCACAGAGCTATTCAGACTTACATGTTGAGTTCTTTACTCCATATTTCTTTCATGTCTTTTATATATTGTTTTTCATGCCTTACATACTCGATACGTTGTTCGTACTGACGTCCCTTTTTCCTAGGGATGCTGCATTTCATGCCCACATGTCCCAATAGATAGAATAACAGTCTTCCTAGTAGGCTATCAGCTCAGTGGAAGGTGTTGGCGCACTCTACTTGCTCCAGAGTTGCATATTTTGTCAGTATGCTTTGGACATGTAATGATTGGTATGGCAGGGGCCTATCCCGACTTTTATGATATTTATGTACTCTTAGAGACTTGTAGACAAAGGTCATGTATATGGATACTTTTATGGCCTTTTCGCCCTACAGTTTGAGTGTACAAATGATCATGTCGGTCTTATAGGCCCGTATGTCACATGTATGAGTTTGTATATCATGTTGGGTCATCCTATGTCGAGTATTCCCTTATGTTTTATTCTGATTACACCATAACGGTCCTTCTAGCCCACTTACCCATGATGGTATGATAAAAAAGATATGTTACGTTAGTACCCGGTTGAGTAAGGCACCGGGTGCGCATCGCGGCCCTGCATTTTGGGTCGTGACATTGTGATGTTATCCTGGATTGAGTTAAGTGGATGGTTCCTAGTTTATGAACTGTTTATCTTACTTGTGATTCGGAGTTGATATCGGAGTTATTGTATTTTCACACAATAGCATTATAGATGTGTTTAGTTGTATGGGACTAGGATTGAATGATCAAGGTTACAGTCCAGTTTCGAAAGAAATGTCATGAGTTCTAGACAGCATAGGAGATTTCAGATTTTTAAAAGGATGCTAGCACTATCTTGTATCGCCTGAGAAGATGTATGTTGTAGAAGATACATTCTGTATGGAGTTACGAATGCTTGACTAGTACTACTGAAATCCCATGGTTGGTAACCATTGATGTTTATGTTTGCTACTCGATGTGGAGGATTTATGGGAGTATTTCTATTGAGGTGATCTTGTATGCATGACGTGGCAGTTAGTTAGGTGGAAGAGGTTGAGATCGGGTATAAAAATTCTTGTATTCATGAGATTTAGAGATTGGATCTTCTTATAAGCAGACTATCCCTTTGGTTGTAGATGTGAACGTATGTTAAGGGTTAGACAGTTGATTGTATGTGTAATGGATAGGCCATTTTGGAAATTTGGGAGGCTATGCACCTAACTGAAATGGTTTGAATTGCTTTGAGGGCATATTGGTAGGCCTAATAGGTGTGTATATTCTATACTGCATTGGATTTGTTTACTCAACACACCAATTGCTTGGCATGTGTCATCGGCTAGAGTTGATCTTATTCATGCCTTAATTTGTTCTTTATGTTACTGTCTAATGCTACAATGGGTTGTGAGATTATTTGGCTATTTACACGCATGATGTGGTATTATGGTCCTGTTTAGGCCCTGCGACGATATTTGAGCGAGATGACTCTTGAGATATTGAATTACTTATTGCAACTTAGTCATGCTTTGCACGTCTGTGGTATATTGTGCTATTCGTCTCTCTATAGTTATAGTCATGCACTTTGCATGCTTGCTGTTTATACACAAGTGTTTGTTGATTGTGA